>NC_053490.1:151410468-152655468 GCF_905171775.1 Rana temporaria
ATATGGTCAATAATTACACGATAGACACTCTAGCACTTGACCCCTATCCAAAATAAAATAAAGTTGGCTTTCACAAAATTGACCTTAAACAGAGTTCTGTATTGCAGCCACAAGCACAACCATCTCAATGAAGGGTCAATAGGATAGTGGTAGTACTTCCTATTGGTACGTCTTGGGCCTCGTACAGACGAGCGGATCTGTCCGATGAAAACGGTCCACGGAACCGTTTTCATCGGACATGTCCGCTGGGATCATTTGGTCTGATGGCTGTACACACCATCAGACCAAATTTCCCGCGGACAGACGACGCGGTTACGACGCGGTGACGCGGCGGCGACGATGATGCGGCGACGTGCACGAACCCGGAAGTTCAATGCTTCCACGCATGCGTCGAATCACTTCGACGTCATGCTTGGGTTCTCGGGCCAGCGGACATGTCCGATGAGTCATACTGACCATCGGACATGTCCGGCGGACATGGTTCCAGCGGACATGTTTCTTAGCATGCTAAGAAACAGTTGTCCGCTGGAAACCTGTCCGGTCGGCCGGAAAATTGTCCGGTCGGCCCTACACACGACCGAACATGTCCGCGGAAACTGGTCCGCCGGACCAGTTTCAGCGGACATGTTCGGTCGTGTGTACGAGGCCTTAAAGGCTGTAAAATTTTCGGCTGACAAAGGCAAATTAAGATAAAAGTAGCTACTTTCTATGCTTCTGAGCATGCGCATTATTTTCTATTTGTTTATTTCTGTATGATTACTGTACACATTAAATGAAAATCGCAGATTTTGTTTAACTTACGATAAGCCGACACGTTCAGTTTTTGTCGTCCGAAAGGTTGGAATCTGCTGTCGAAAGCATTATACTAACGTTCAGATAATCAGCAAATCTTTTTTTCTTCCAATCTTTTCATAGTATGCAGTGGTAAATATCTCATTCCCCTTTAATTAGTGATATGGTGCTGCTGTGTTCAACTACAAATACTGTATTTATCGATGTATATATAACACACACAGGCATTTAACATGCACCTTAATTTTGAGAGGGAAGTTTCAGGATTTTTTTTTTTAAATAAACAACTTTGAAGCAAATTAAGGATCAGTGCCCATGAATGCAGCCTGATTAGTGCCCATCTGCAGCCTGATCAATGTCCATATGCAGCCCATCTCCTATCAATGCAACCTGATCAATCTCCATTTCAGCCTAATCAATGTCCATCTGCAGCCTGATCAATGTCCATCTGCAGCCCATCTCCCATCAATGCAGCCTGATTAATGCAGTTTTTTAGCCTCAATGCCCATTTGCAGCCTCACTATCTCTCATGAATGCAGCCTGAACCGTGCAGGAAATCACCGACCCGTCATCTCCTGTTTACTCACCTCTCACTCGGCTCTCACTCACACAGTCCCGCCTCCACCATCGGCATTGGACCAGCTTCTGTGATAGACAGAACACTGGTCCAATACCAGCGGTGGAGGCGGGACTGTGTGCAGGAGACGTGAGTGCCGAGTGAGAGCCGAGTGGGAGAGTAAACAGGAGATGACGGCTCTGTGAATTCCGGCAGCGCTCGTCCCCCTCCTTCCCCTCTGACATAAAGGAACGGCGTATAACACGCACCTGTGATTTTCCCCCTATTTTCAGGGGGAAAAAGTGTGTGTTTTATACGCAGATAAATACTGTATTTATGCTACGTGTCTGTGTTGCTCACAGGTTGTATAAATCATTCATTTTTGCATATATATATATATATATATATATATATATATATATATATATATATATATATATATATACACTACAATGTATACATATCAACCAAAATAAATCACTCTTGTTTTACAAATAAAGTGCTATATATATCAGTGTATATATATATCAATCCCCAATTAATCAAGTGCATTCATAAATGATCAAATCTTAACTGATTCGGCAATTTTTGGCAATAAAATTACGTAAACCCTCAGAACATTATATATTTTCTGAAAGCAGAGGCCCTGTAGAATATAAATTTGTTGATAGGTGATAGTTGCAAATTTTCCTGGAAAAAAATATAATAAAATGAATTTTAGTGCAAAATCACACCATACAATACACATTTTTGGTTACAATATACAAATTGAGCTTGCATTGAGTAAATAGATTCTTAACATTCCATGTTTCAAAATTGCATGCACCCGCGATATCGCCGAAAACTATGGTGCCCAAAAATCACGTTAGGCGGCACTTTAAAAGCCTCTATAGCTCAAAAATCTTGAGTTAACTAGGAGATCTTGTGCTAGAATTTATTATTTGCGGCAATATGTCACATGTGTGGTAAACCGCGGTTTACATACATGTACGCATCTTGGGCTTGCGTTTGCGCAAGGGTGCTGGGCAACGGGTGTTTGGAGATGATTTTTTTTTACATTTTAATATATTTTATTATCATTTTCTTTTAATTTTACTTTTTTTTTAACGTGATTGTTATCACAAGAGGTTAATTAATTATGTGATAGCATTGGGCAGGTGACAGGTACTCTTCTTGGAAACATTGGGGGTCTAATAGACCCCATTGCCTCCCCTGCCCTTCACACCATCTAACCAAGCACAGATCGGCTTGGTTAGATATGTCTCCTGGCTTTACTGACCAGGAAAGTGTGCATATGAAACCGAAAGTGACATCACTTCCAGTTTCAGAAATGCGCGGAGCGTCCCCACCGACAAGAGCCCCATGCCGTCCAGTACTAGGAAATGCATGTACCTGCATGATCTGGGATAAAGCAATAATTACACCTGTGCCACCCTTGCAGATAACCCATCCAAGAGCATACAGACCCACAGAAACGCTGGAGGGAGGGCAGGCCATCCACACTGCTTGCCAGAGATACCGCACTGAGCCTGATCCAGAACCGGAAATGACGTGTCGACAGCTATCCTAACCTGGAAACGCTAGCCGACGAGTGTGTAGGGAAGGAGGGGGGATTGTAAGGACCGACTCCTCCCACAAATATAGGCTAGCCAATGGGCAGTCTTCTAACATACTGTTCTTTCTGCCTGGAAACTTGAGATTGTCCATGGCAACCCAAAAATTTCCCTTTACGTCAAAAGTGGTTTTAGACCAGCTAGAAAACAGCAATAGTAAATTATAACAGTATAATAGTATTATCCCTGTGGACAGAGAAATAGACAGTGGAACTACTACAAGCACCGAAAGTGTCAGACCATACCCATGGGCAAAAAAATAAAGTGGGGGTTCAGTGCTGTGCTGTTCCCAATAAATGTTAGTGCCACTTGGCTAAATTCGAATGAAAATCAATATAGGGGTGATCTCCCTGTATAAATAAAGCAATATTCCCACTGAATAAATGTAAACGGGCTAGTGAGATGAGAATACACTCCTAGCATAAACAACAGTGTATAATATGCTGAATATAGATAGACGATATTATAAAATTATGTATGTAAAGTGCAGCGTGCATAAATGCATGTTGCATCTGAGGCAATGCTACCCAGTCAGTGCATAGACAACAAATAAATGTGCAAAACAATTCAAATAATGAGTGCAAAATACACAATATAATGTGCAAAGTAGGTAAATTAATGAATAGATAAATACTTATATAAAGTGCAAAGTATCTGTGTAAACAGAGTATGACAATGCTAAAAATGACTAGTGCCAACTATAAAAAATGGGTCCCAACAGTACAAAAGTGCAATATATAATGAATCCAACAGGTGCAATATGCAAATAGTCCAAAAAGTGCAGTATGCAATCTATCCAAACAGTGCAATGTATAATCAAGCTGTGAGCAAACAGAAATGCTTCATTGATCATTCCATTCTCTGTGCAATTGAAATCATCCAGTGTGCAAGTGGCAAGAAGTGCTAAAAAGATCAACACTTTTTTCGTGCAACGATACACTCAGGCCCTGTACACACGCTCGAACATGTCCGATGAAAGCGGTCCGCGGACCGTTTTCATCGGACATGTCTGCTAGGAGATTTTGGTCTGATGGTTGTACACACCATCAAACCAAAATCCCCGCGGACAGACAGCGCGGTAACGTGGCGGTGACGTTGACGCCGCCACGTCCGCAAACCAGGAAGTAAAATGCTTCCACGCATGCGTCGAATCCATTCGGCGCATGCGGGAGATTTCGGTCCGCTGGTTAAGCGTACTAACCAGCGGACATGAAGGACGGACGGGTTTCCAGCAGATAAGTTTTAAATCATGCTTTAAAACTTTTGTCTGCTGGAGACCTGTCTGCTAGGCTGTACACACGGTCGGATCTGTCCGCTGAAACTGGTCTGCGGACCAGTTTCAGCAGACATGTTCGATCGTGTGTACAGGGCCTAAGGTATATAGGTGGCCTCTTACCTTGCGGTAATGAGACAACCGCATATAGATTAAGCCTGGGGTGGCAGGTGGCCCTTGGGTTTCTGGTCATATACCTGGTCTTTGTCTCTCAGCTGCAGCGAGAGTGTAAGAAAAAGAGGATCTCCAATAGTATAGTACATTTAAAATAGGTAATTTATTTATAACACAGTATAAGGGTACTCACATAAAACGAATAAAAACAATGGCTTTCTCCTATGAGCAGCAAGCTAGTCTGCTGACGTCAAATGGTGTGCCTTTCCTTCCCTACGTGTGATGTCACAACCCACGTGACTTCATCAGCCTGATGAAGTCTATGCACTAACTGGGTAGCATTGCCCCAGATGCGCCTAGTGCACATGTATTTATGCACGCTGCACTTTATATATATATATATATATATATATATATATATATATATATATATATATATATATATATATGTATATATATATATATATTTTTTTTATAATATTGTCTATCTATATTCAGCATATTGCACACTGTTGTTTATGCTAGGAGTGTATTCTCATCTCGCTAGCCCGTTGACATTTATTCAGTGGGAATATTGCATTATTTATACTGGCAGGTCACCCCTATATTGATAGAATTTAGCCGAGTGGCACTAACATCCATTGGGAACAGCGCAGCACCAAACCCCCGCTTTATAGTAAATTATAACACTTGCAGAATTGAGCGATAGTGAATCATGAGGTAATTAATTAATTTATTATTATATTATTATTATTTTTTAATTATTTTTGTTATAAATTATATTATAATTTATGATTTCATGTTTGAAACTTTATCCTACCCGGGATGTCTACTAGACTCTTGTTTGGGCCGATTTAGGTGTGTTATTACTAAGAATTACAGACCTACAATATAAAACGCCAAATTTCTATTCAAAACAATGTACCGCTTTGAGTCGCAAAAATCTGACATAATCATAGCGCCAGGGAGGCTAAAAATGCATAGGTGTGAATCAAGCCTAAAACTGTGCTCCATGGCCCAGATTCAGGTAGATTTGCCCTTTAGTTGCACATGTGAAGAGCAGCTGATTTGCTCTGCGCTGGGGCAAATTGGAAAGATTGCCACCTGATTCAGGATTCCTTTTGTCTGCTAACTTGCTCCTTTGTAAGGCAAAAATCAGGGCCTAAGGCAGCGCAAGTGAAAGTGGGTGTGCCCTATGCAAATGATCTTTTTTCCACTCAGCAGTGGTTTGCTCCTATTTTCAGGGCAAATTTTGCCCACCTACTTGCACTGAGCAAATAAATAGGGGCAGACCTGCGCAGGTCCTGTGCAAAATTACATCCTGCTTGTTCCACCCCCCCTGAGCAAGGTAATTTTGCCCTTTTTTCTGAGATGGCACCTCCTGATAAGGAAAAAAAAAAGAAAAGCAAATTTTGTCTCCGCTGAGATGGATATACTGCTTGCGGCACTGACGCGCCATACTGCCGTTCTTTTTGGTTCAGAGCGAAAGAATACCACCGTAGCCCAAAGGAGGGCAATATATGAGGCTATTACATTGGACATAAATGCCCTGGGCTTTGAGGAGAGGTCCTGGGAGGACATGCGTCGTCGAGTCAGGGACAAAATTGTCCTAATCAGAAAGCATAGCAGGGGCACGGGAGGAGGACCAGCCTGTTCTGTGCGACTCAATCCGGAGGAGGAGGTCATCTCTCAGAGTCTAGCGCTGGAGCAGGCTATGACTCCACTGTTGGGGACTTGGGGACTGGTAAGTTTTTTTGTGTCTCATATCTGCTGTGTATCATGGGAGGGGGTAGAAGGGAACATATGAGGGGGTAGAAGGGAAGATGTAAAAAGTTTTTGTTTCTCATATCTGCTGTGTATCATGGGAGGGGGTAGAAGTGAACATATGAGGGGGTAGAAGGGAAGATGTAACAAGTTTTTGTTTCTCATATTTGCTGTGTATCATGGGAGGGGGTAGAAGGGAACATATGAGGGGGTAGAAGGGAAGATGTAAAAAGTTTTTGTTTCTCATATCTGCTGTGTATCATGGGAGGGGGTAGAAGTGAACATATGAGGGGGTAGAAGGGAAGATGTAACAAGTTTTTGTTTCTCATATTTGCTGTGTATCATGGGAGGGGGTAGAAGGGAACATATGAGGGGGTAGAAGGGAACATGTGATAAGTGTGTTGCTCCAGCAACATATTTTTTTTTGTGTCATCCACAGATGTTGATGATGAGGCTGGGCCATCGTCGGCTGTAGGGCGACCCACGCCATCCCCAGAACATCATGGGGTGCAGTCAGGCCCCCTGCAGATCCTGGGCATGTTGGTGGAGGAGGATATCGCCCATAGTCCATCTAGGGAGGAGGAAGTGGTGGAGGAGTCCATTATCCTCAACCTGGATGAATCTGTGTACCTCCAGGAGGATCCCACCATCCCTGACCTCCCCACCACCCCCCGACCATAACGTCATCCCCCTCCAGGGCAAGCCCCTCCAATGTCCCCCCCTCCAGTGTCCCTCCCTCCAGTGTGGCCCACTCCCCTTCTTCTCCCTCAGTTCGTGCCCCAGCCTCTCCTCCAAGAAAGGCTCTATGTAAAACTAGGGGTGTACCCTCCAGCCTCCGTGAAGGTCTGCAGGAGGAGCAGGCCCGGCAGACCCGCCATATAGGGGACATGGTGGGAGACTTGAGGCGGGTGGCGGACAGCCTGGCATCCTCCTCCTCCTCTCTGCAGCAGGCCCTCACCCTGCATGCTGACCGGGGGATACGAGATACTGAGAGCTTGGAGGAAGTCAGTGCCAACTGTGGAGCCATGGTCACCTGCATGGTTGAGCAGCAGGGCGCCATCGCTTTGCTAACAGCGGAGGTGAGCAGGTTGGCAGGTGCGGTGGAGGCCAACACTGCTGCTGTGCGGGAGGAGGGGAGATTAACCCGGCAGCAGCAGAGGACCAATACCACCCGGCAGCTGCGGATGTTGGCCCAAACCAACAGCGTGCTCACCCGCCTGGCCAACGCCATGGAGGGCTTGCAGGCACCACCTGCCAGGAGTGAGGAAGTAGGGGTTGATGCTCCTCCCCCCCTCCATCCCCACCCCATGCTCGATCCCCACCACAGGCTCCATCCTCAGCCCAGGCTCCATCCCCACCACAGGCTTAACCACGCAGACTGAGGAGCCAGAGCCGGGGCACCCTTGGCACAAGGATGTCCAAAAAAAAAAAAAAAAATGATTTTCCTTTTATTTTTGTATTTTTTACCTATCCCTTGCTGCTCATATAATGAGCCTTTTCTATTTATTTTGATTATGCTTATATTTATTTTTTTTGCTCAGATTAGGAGCTTTTCTATATTTAGTTTATGCTCAAAGTTTTTTTGTTTTTGTTTGTAGTCCCTACACACGGTGAGGAGTGCTGTAGTTTCTCTCCAGCTGACCTGTGGCCATCTGTTGCTAACTTGCCCCTGCTTTTATAAAGTGCAAATTTGCCCCGGCTAAACAGCTTGCGCGCTTTGGGAGCAAAATGCTCCTCACACGCGCAAGTTTATGAATCAGTGGCAGTTCCTCATTTGCATATTTGCTGAGGAAAAACCATGAGAGCGCAAGTTGCTCCCTGAGCAAAATTGCCCCTTAATTGCGCCGGGGCAGAGAAACTGCCTCCGTGCAAAAATGGCACATTTCAGGCTTAGCTTGCTTTCTGGGTCACCCGCAAATTTGCCTGGGAGCAAATCCGTACTTGCGCGGTGCAAATCACACTTGCTCCCGCGCAAGTCGTACCTGAATCTGGGCCCATGTGTGCATCTCATGTTTTTACTTTTAACCAGTAGAGTACCGGGCCATCGTCAAATGACGGCTCCACGGTGACTCTGAAAACTCAACAGGACGTCATATGACGTCCTGGATTCCTCCGGCCACTGGGGGGCGCGCGCCCGGCGCATCCCCGAGATGCCGATGCGCATGCCTGGCGGTCGCGATGTCCGCCAGGTACCAGCGATCGGTAACGAAAGAGCAGTGACGTGGAGCTCTGTGTGTAAACACAGAGCTCCACGTCCTGTCAGGGGACAGAGGAGACCGATCTGTGTCTCTTGTACATAGAGACACAGATCGGTCACCTCCCCCAGTCACCCCCCTTCCCCCACAGTTAGAACACAATACAGGTATACATATTAACCCCTCCCTCACCCCCTAGTGTTAACCCCTTGAATGCCAGTCACATTTATACAGTAATTAGTGCATATTTATCGCATTAATCGCTGTATAAATGTGAATGGCGCCAAAAACGTGTCAAAAGTGTCCGATGTGTTCGCCGCAATGTCACGGTGACAGTAAAAAAATCGCAAATCGCCGCCAATACTAGTAAACAAATTAATAAAATAAAAATGCCATAAATCTATCACCTATTTTGTAAACGCTCTAACTTTTGCGCAAACCAATCAATATATGATCATTGCGATTTTTTTTACCAAAAATATGTAGAAGAATACATATCGGCCTAAACTGAGGAAAAAAAATTGTGATATTTATTAAATAAAAAAGTAAAAAATTGTGTTTTTTTTTTTAAATTGTCACTCTTCTTTTGTTTATAGCGCAAAAAATAAAAACCGCAGAGGTGATCAAATACCACCAAAAGAAAGCTCTATTTGTGGGAACAAAATGATAAAAAAATTGTTTGGGTACAGTGTAGCACGACCGCGCAATTATCATTCAAAGTGTGACAGTGCTGAAAGCTGAAAATTGGCTTGGGCAGGAAGGTGCGTAAGTGCCCGGTATGGAAGTGGTTAATTATGACACGGACATAACTACTAAGTACACTCTGGGAGCTATTTCCAACTAATTTGGTCCATGCAGCTTCTATTTACCAGATAAACCGTTCTCTGCAAATTGTATAAAAAATTGAAATAAAAGCTACCAACACCGGAGATTTTCACCGTTGATTACTTGAAAAAGACGTCAGTCGAAAGTAAAAGCAATTTCTGTAGTGTCTTACTGCTACCGCTGTTTACGCTAAGCTACTGTGCACTTTAGTAAAAGTTGCAAATTAGAAAATCAGTAATAGACTCACTGCAATCTAACACTGGACTCCTACTTGGGCAAAACAGTCGGTCGGTGATGAAGCTACGACTCCTGCAAGCCTGAAGAAGTAGTTAAAAAATGAAGTAGCTGGCTCCCAAAAGGATCTTAAAAGTGTATGAAAAGCTTTATTGATAAAGCTACCTGCATGAAATGTGACTGTTTCCCCTGTGCTTGCTTGGGTTTCCTCTGAGTACTCCAGTTTACTCCTACAATTCAAAGACATGTTGATAAGTTAATTGGCTTCTGCATAAATTGGTATGTGCGTGTGAGGTAGGAACCTTAGATTTTAAGCTCCTTGAGGGCAAGAACTGATGTGAATGTCTGTGAACTCTGCTTTTGCATTGATACCCTATCACATGGGCTTCTGATAGAGACTACAAGTAGCCTTTTCAACACACATTTCATAAGCACTGTCCACTCTTGCGTTGCCACCCTATCACATGGGCTTCTGATAAAGGGCTTCATGTAGCCATTTCAACACACATTACATAACCACTGTCCAATCTTGCATTGCTACCCTATCACATGGGCTTCTGATAGAGGCTTCAAGTAGCCATTTCGACACACATTACATAGGCACTGTCCACTCTTGCATTGCTACCCTATCACATGAGCTTCTGATAGAGGCTTCAAGTAGCCATTTCGACACACATTACATAACCACTATCCACTCTTGCGTTGCCACCCTATCACATGGGCTTCTGATAGAGGCTTCAAGTAGCCATTTTGACATACATTACATAGGCACTGTCCACTCTTGCATTGCTACCCTATCACATGGGCTTCTGATAGAGGCTTCAAGTAGCCATTTCAACACAAATTACGCGAGCACTGTCCACTCTTGCTACAACCCAGAAACACTCTGAGAAAATCCATTTAGCAGTTAATCCCTAGAATTCATAAAGACTGGTGCAGACAGACTTTGTGTCTTGCATGCATTCTAAAAGTGCTGCAACATGAGCCATTTTCATATCTGTCTATTATTATTATTTAGGTTCTTATACAGCGCCATCAAGTTACACATCGCTTTACATATAAATTGTACATTCACATCAGTCCCTACCCTCAAGGAGCTTACAATCTAAGGTCCCTAACTCACATTCATATACTAGGGCCAATTTAGGCAGAATGTCTAGAACTTGTACTTAACTTTGGTACATGTTGCGCCACTTTTAGAATGCATGCAATACACTTTCACAAAATCTATCTCTGTACACCTAAAAAAAAGTTGATCTTTTTTTTTTTTTTTCTTTCAATACATTTTTATTGGCATATTTAATAATACATAAACAATAAACAAAAGTAGCAATCTGAATTGTTCAGAAACTTGCAATGAATAAGCATACTTAGGATTATATAAATTTAGTAGGTATACAAATTGGAATACCAGACGATTAAGCAAGTAATAAAGTAATTAAAAAGAATGTATCAACTTATCCTGGAAAACCTCTACTCGTTGTTTAATACATTTTAAAAACATCAATACTAACGCATGAAGAAGTATCTCATAGAAACACAGATAAGAGCAACAAGGTAACCCAGTCATTTAATATTTGTAATAAGCGACATAATAGGTCACAAAAAGCTCAATGGGTAATTAAAGCAATAAACCTTCATAGGAATGACACGAACAACAATGGCTATGTGTTATTTACGTACCAAGTTTTCCAGGGGGCCCATGAGATTGTGTGCTTAGGTAAGGTAAATAGAGACATAGCCATCATTTTCTCGTACGTGCAATGGATATTGGTTAAGTCAATAGCTTCCAAGATACTAGGAGGACACGGATCTTTCCATTTTCTGGTTATCGAAAGTCTGGCAGCCATAAGTAGATGAACTATTGAGCACCTAAGATTCGCTGAAAAGTTTTCGATACCCAGAGAAAGTAAAGCCAAGGCTGGGTCTGGATCAATCCGCTTATCAGATAAAACGGATATAATTCCGAACACCTCCGCCCAATATTTCGCAAGCCTAGGGCAAAAAAAAGTTGATCTTAATCTGCTTCAGTTTCATAAGATACAAACTGTGTGTATTTTATGTTGAATTTGTTGCAGGTGTTGCACCACAATGTAAAAGTGAAGCAAATTAGAACTATCTGAATTTGGAGCACTACTCGCTGTCATAACCAAAACTGTTGCAGATGTTTTTGAATTATGCACAGTGCATTAAAAAGAGCAGGTAGCTCCAAAAAAGAGGTGCAGCAGTTTTATTGAATTCCCCCCCAATGTATGTGGGCGGTTTGTAGAAGCAAAGAGGCTGCAAGAGATTTAAAGATATATAGCATTTGCTTTAACAAATTAATATGTAATTAAATTGGGGTTTATACACACTTTTAAGCATAAAGCCTAGTACACACGGGAAGAATGTCAGGCTGCATTGGCCGGTTCAATAGAAACCAGACGAAACTTGGCTGCCAGCTTGGTTTAGCCAGCCTTTGTCGAAGAGTCAAGACTGGTGGTGGGGTTAGAGAGGAAATCGATGGAGGAAGATTTTAATGAATGCAAGAAGCAGCAGTACATTAGAAAAATCTGATTTATAGTAAGTAAAGTCCTTTGTGTCAACCTTTTTAGGCTTTTTATACACTGGCAACTCCTGAACTCACTTTAGGAGCTTTTAGCATTTTTTGACAAAGCACCTAAACTCAACTCCATAAAAGCCCATGTGTCCATGAATGCCAGAAGAATCGCGTTCAGGATAGGAACGTTTTAACCGATAGCTGAGAAAAAACACAAATCGCGGCAAAATAACGGTTTGCGTTTTTGCCACATTTTGTGTTTTCCAACAGCTGCAGTCAGGGTAGGCTAGTGTACATGTAGCCTTAGTGTTACATAGACTTTAACCGCTTTCCGACTGTATACTGTACTTATAGGGTGGAAAAGAGGCTCCCCTGTGCAGAATCACATACCTGTATCTGATTCTGCACTTCCCACCGCTGGCGACCCGCTCCCACTGTGATTGGACATAGCAGGAGCTTTGCAGCAGGTCTGGTGATTTTTCGTGAAGCAGGCAGAATGATGACCTGCCTATGTAAACAAGGCAGATCGCCATTCTGTGACAAGGGAAGGATGTGATCCTGTGTTTCTGCTAAGCAGGAACATGGATCTCTGCCTTCCCACAGTACAAGTGGGTAACCAGTTAAGCACCAGAAGATTTTCACCCTTAATGACCAGGCCATTTTTTGAGATACAGCACTCTGTCGCTTTAACTGACAATTGCGCGGTCATGCAACGTTGTACCCAAACAAAATTTATGTATTTTTTTGCCCATAAATAGAGCTTTCTTTTGGTGGTATTTGATCATCTCTGCGGCTTAAACAAAATAAGACTGAGGCCTCGTACACACGACCGAGGAACTCTGCGGGCGAAACACATTGTTTTCCTCGTCGAGTTCTTGTTAGGCTGTCGAGGAACTCGACGAGCCAATTTTCTCCATTCCCGTCGAGGAAAAAGAGAACATGCTCTCTTTTTGGCTCGACGAGTTCCTCGACAGTTTCCTCGATGAAAAATGTACACACGACCGGTTTCCTCTGCAAAAAATCTCTCCCACCAAGTTTCTTGATGGATTCTGCCGAGGAAAACGGTCGTGTGTACGAGGCCTCACAATTTTGAAAAAAACAAAACAATATTTTTTACTTTTTGCTATAAAAATATCCCCCCCAAAAAAAAAAAAAAAACACATTAATTTATAGGGGTTGTAAAGGTTTGTTTTTTTATTTTCTAAATAGGTTAGTTTAAGCTAGTAAATTGTTGGGTCACTTACCTTCTCCTTCGATTTCCCTTCTAAGTGTTTTTTTTTATTTGTCTGAATTTCTCACTTCCTGTTTCTCCTCAGTAAACTTGCCATCATCCGAGCAGTGTTTAGTCAGCCAGAACAGCTTACTGAGGAGGAACAGGAAGTGAGAAATTCAGACAAAGAAAAAAAAACATTTAGAAGGGAAATTGAAGGAAAAGGTAAGTGAACCAACAAGGCACTAGTTTAAAAGAACCTATTTAGAAAATAAAAAACAAACATTTAACTTCTTCAGACCCGCGCTATAGCCGAATGACGGCTACAGCGCGGACCTGAAAATCCAACTGGACGTCAATTGACGTCCGCCCCTTAGGGCGTTCCGAAACTCTGTGTTGGCTGTGTCCCTTGGACACAGCCAATTACAGTTTGCCGCGAACGGCCAATCAGAGTGTCCGTTTGCGATGCGATCTGTGCGGCCAATGAGAGATGATCTTATATGCAAACATATGAGATCATCTCTCATTGCCGTTTTACACAGAGACAGCGTCCTGTCTCTGGAGAGGAGACCGATCTGTGTCCCTTGTACATAGAGACATAGATCGGTCACCTCCCCCAGTCACCCCCCTCCACCTACAGTTAGAACACAATGCAGGGAATACATTTAACCCCTTCAATGCCAGTCACATTTATACTGTAATTAGTGCATATTTATAGCACTGATCGCAGTATAAATGTGAATTGCGCCAAAAATGTGTCAAAAGTGTCCGCCATAATGTCGCAGTCCCAATAAAAATCGCAGATCGCCGCCATTTCTAGTAAAAAAAAAAATAATAAAAAATAATAATTCTGTCTCCTATTTTGTAGGCGCTATAACTTTTGCGCAAACCAGTCGCTTATTGCGTTTTTTTTTTTTTTTACCAAAAATATGTAGAAGAATACGTATCGGCCTAAACTGAGAAATTTTTTTTTTTTTTTTTTTTTAAATCATTGAGTATTTATTAGTTTTTTAAAAGCATATTAACCAATACAACATAAGGTGTATAAAAGTCCAGGCAAAAAAAAAAAAATAAGGAATGCCCAACAGTGGACTCAAAATGTTACACATTTGCAGATACATCTTAAGGAAAACATGCATTTTCATATTGTAACCGTCCCGAACCAATATACACCAGAACATCAACACAAGTGAGAAGAGTAGAAAGTAGAATTAGGCAAAATAAAACAAACTAAATAAAATAATATATCCTAAATGAGTTCACTGGTATGATCATCAGCTTCATGTGTAGCAGCACTTTTAAACCTAAAGCCGCAGTACATAAGAGGACACAGAGCCCCCCAGGAAAGGCCCCAGACCCCCGGCGCCCCCTAGGGATCACACTGCTGCCGGGAAGCCGGACCCCAACCCATCGGGCCCCGCCATCCTCCCCAATCCACAACCAGCATTGACCTCGAACTCAAACCATGTGTTAGTGATAGAGGAGAAAAGAAATAAGATCAAGAAAAATAAAGAAAAGGTGAAGATAAGGAAAGAACAAAGGATACGACAGAAGAGTATACCTCCAATATAAAGGTTTGATGTTATGGCCCATTTACATTCTGTTTATACCATGTTATCCATGGGTTCCAGACCCGTCGCCCACGTTCAAGATTGTTTTGAGAAGCCATAAACATGTATTCGTATGTAATATGTAGATTGGTAGTTTTAATCACTTCAATTATAGTGGGTAATTCCACAGACCTCCATCGCCTCACTATCTCCAGTCTTGCACTCAGCAGAATATGAGATGCTATACATCTGTGAGAGCTGGGTATAGCCTCAATACCTAGAGAAAGGATCGCGTTACCTAGATCGAAGGGTAGTCTGGAGCCAGTCAGCCGCCCTATAAGGTCAAAGACCTCTCTCCAGAAGGAGTCCAATTTAGGGCACCTCCCCAATATATGTATCAGTGAGCCTCTCTCTCCACATTGTCGCCAACATAAGGGGGACTGTCCCTTTGAAAAGCCCGCTAACCTCGTAGGTGTCAGATACCATCTGAGTAATATTTTTTGAGATAACTCCCATAAATTAGCGCTCTTTGTGGCTTTGTAATTGGACGCTACGGCTAACTGCCACTGGTACAGGGAGTAGGAGCGCTTCAAGTCTAGTTCCCATGTTCTCATCGAAGGGGTTTTATCAAACTCAGTTTTTTGGCCAAATAAGTTGTAAAATAGAGATATTCCCTTGATAGACGAGTTGGCATTGGATAGGTAGAGGTACACTCGCCAAGGGACTATAATAGACGATGCAAATGGAGTAGCTAGTAGATGAGATATCTGGGTATAAGCATAGTTATCTTTACCTTCGAGTCCAAATTCGATCTGAAGAGACCGGAAGGACTTGGTTGCTGGGCCTACTCTCAAGTCCTCAACGGACAAAATGCCCTTAGATTCCCACGTACCTATGTTTAGGTTCGGGATAGCTAGGTTGAGGCCAGAGACAGGCAGATGTAAGGTCTTGTGGTTAGAGCCCCCCTGTGGTTCGTTCAGGAATGTCTTCCATGTCTTCAACGAGGCTAATATAGTAGGCGACAGGTCTGGAGGAACACTAGTTGGAGTTTCGCAAAAGAATATTAAATCATATAAAGTATATCGAGAACATTGTGCAGTTTCCAGCTCCAACCATCTGGTAGCAGCCCCGCTAGGAAACCAATGCTTTGTTTGGGCCAGTATGGCTGCCATGTGATAATCCTTAAGAGAAACATGTCCCACCCCTCCCGTCGCTCTGGACCTCAGTAGTTTGTGCGAAGCGCACCTAGCTTTCTGGCCCTGCCATAAAAATTTATTAATTTGCGATTGTGCTGTTAGAAAAAATTTAGTTGGAACCGATATAGGGAGGTTCCGAAACAGATAGATGAATTGAGGTAAAACCATCATTTTAAATGCGGCTAATCGTCCAGACCAGGTGGACTCCCTCCAGGAAAGGTCCTGTAATTTGTTGCCTAGGTCGTTTAGGAATGGGGTATAATTGGCACCGACTAGGTCTTTTACTTGGGCAGTCAATGTAATACCTAGGTATTTTATGCCCTTGTCCACCCATTTAAATGGATACTGAGATTGAAGTCCAGAGCGAGTGACGGGGTCAATTCCCAACCCCAGGATAAAGGATTTATTCTCATTGACCTTGTAATAAGAGATTCGGTTAAATAATGTTAGTGCCTCAGAGGTTGCGGCTAGGGAGGAACCCACCTTGGTCATAATCATGATAATGTCATCTGCGAAGAGACTGATTGCATGCTTCTGAGTGCCCACCTCAAATCCTGTTATGTCAGGATGTGATCTCACGTGTATAGCAAATGGCTCCATTACTAAATTAAAAATTAGGGGGGACAGGGGACAGCCCTGCCTTGTGCCGTTGGAGATTGTGAAGGGGGTGGAGAGAATACCTGATATAAAAACCCTGGCAGAGGGATTGGAGTAAAGAGCTAAGATAGAAGACAGAATCTCACCTCTAAAGCCAAAAGCCTCCAATGTCCTGGTTAGATACAACCAGTGGACTCTATCAAAGGCCTTCTCTGCATCCAAGGATAGGAGCAGAGAAGGCCTTTGTCGCACCTGAGCCAGGTGAATAAGATTTATCATGCGTCTAGTAGCGTCTGACGTTTGCCTATGCTTTGTGAAGCCTGTTTGATCTGGGTGTATTAGTAGCGGTAGTATATTCACCAAGCGCAATGCTAATAATTTTGCATAGATCTTGATATCTATGTTTAATAAGGAAATTGGTCTAAAATTTGCAGGACAGGTGGGCTCCTTCCCGGGCTTTGGCAAAGTGACAATCAGGGCCTCCAACATCTCTCGTGGGAAAGAGGCCGAAGCAGCAGCAGAACGGAACACTTGTAATAAGTGCGGAGATATGACTGATTTGAACGTTTTGTAGTACTCACTACCAAAACCATCTGGTCCTGGGGATTTGTTTAGGGGGAGTGAATCTATTACTTTAGATAGTTCTTGGTCATTAAAGGGTGAATTTAAAGTTAGTAGGTGCTCAGGTGACAATTTAGGTATATTTAGTTTATTAAGGAACTGATCAATGATGTTCGGAGTGGGCTGAAAGGTGGATGGGTCATCCTTTAAATTATATAAGGTGCTGTAATAATGACTGAATGCGTCTGCAATTTTCTGGGGATGATATTCTTTCTGATTGGATTGTGGGTGGATAATGTACGGAATTTTAAGCTTATATCTATGTCCCCTGAGGGTTTGTGCTAATAATTTCCCTGCTTTATTACCTGTGGAGTAGTATGTCATCTTAAGTTTTTTTGTTGCACGCTCGAAATTTTCTAGGAGTAGGAGTCTAAGGTCATACCTAAGTTTCATCAGCTGATCAGAGACGGTAGGGGATGTATTCTGTTTGTTCATTAATTCTAGTTGGGTTATTTGATCAGTCAGTTCAGTGACCCGCTGCTGCCTCTGCCTCCTAAACCGTGCCCCCAACTGAATCCCAATACCACGCATGTATGCCTTATGGGCATTCCACAATACAAAAGGACTGTCAACAGAACCAGCATTATCAGAAAAATAAGAAGTTATGTGTGACTCAAACACCTCCTTCGCATCACGTTGCTGTAAAAGAAAGGTGTTGAGCCTCCACACAGGGCTCCTCTGGGGAGGAATTGAGTCCTCAACCGTTAAGACAATAGACGCATGATCAGACCATGTTATGGTATTAATGTCCACTGATATGGTCTTCAACAACACTTGTTGGTCCACCACAAACAAATCGATCCTGGTGTAGACCCTATGAGGTGGAGAAAAATAGGTGTAGTCCCTTTCGGATCCATGCAAACAGCGCCAGGCATCATACACACCCTGGCTCTGCATACACGGAAGCAAGGTAGGCTGATAGCGGGTAGAATGGGAAGTAGAGTCCATCCCGGGGTCAGGTGCAATATTAAAGTCCCCGCATATAATCAAATGACCTCTTTTCAGTTTGAGAACCTTCTTCATCAAGTTGTTGAAAAAACGGATTTGGTGGGTGTTTGGCGAATATGCCGTCACTATAGTATAAGGAACAGAGTCTATTTCACACAGTAGTATGAGGAATCTTCCCAGCGGATCCTGAACTTGGGATTGTAAAGAGAAGGCCACTGAATCCCTTACAGCAATCAGAACTCCCTTCGTTTTTGAGTCTGCATTCGCCGTGAACACATGGGGAAAACATTTATGGGAACACTTAGGAGGAACCTTGCTACTAAAGTGAGTTTCCTGGGCGCATAATATGTCCCCATTATGTGAAATGGCTTCGCTCCACATTGACTTCCTTTTCACCGGGTGGTTTAAACCCTTAACGTTCATAGATATTATTTTAAGTGGCATATTTTGTAGGTGGGGTTAATGCTTGGGAAGATGAGAGATGACATAACAATCCAGTGTAGAGGGTGTCAAGTGTGGTTATTTGGTAACAATACAGACCAAGGGCCAGCAAATAATACTCACAGCCAGAAGGCCAGCAGTCCACAGGATAAGCATGGGTGCAATTTTGGGTCAGTTGGCATCCTGGGCCATCCTTGATAATATTCCGGGTACAGTAGTGCACTCCGATCCGTCGGCATCCATAAGGGCGAGGTATAGGTGAAGTGAGAATATCATGAAGAAGAAAAATAAAATAAAATGTGAAAAAGGATGTAAGAAAAAAAAGAACAACATGAACATAGCAACGTAGTAATGACCCTGAGCCCAGGGTCATATCCCTAGAAAGCGACAAGTCACTTGGGGCAGCTATCTGCTGCAACAGAATTGGGGTAACAATGTCAATGGCGACAACTTAGTGGCAAGTGGGAGACAAAGTAGAAATTGAGAGACCCACCATGGACAGTATCAGGTATGGGTTTTTGCATTCCTGGAGGTGACTTGTTTCCAGCCTGACTCTACATGAAGCGGAGTGCTGGTCAAGGCCTGCTTCACAGCCTCAGCAGGGAGAAGCCCCCACTCCCTGAGGAGGGCAAGGCCCTTCTCCAATGCTGATATTGTGTAGGTGCGGTTATCCTTGGTTACAGAAAGCTTTGTCGGGTATCCCCACCTGTATATTATTTTGTGGTTACGTAAGATTTTCGTGACAGACGTTAGATTTTTCCTTTTCTGCAGCGTGTACTGGGACAGATCTGCGTAGAACTGTATGTTCTGGTACTGCTCTGGGATTTGTTCCCTTTTCCTCATCGTAGTCATAAGCCGTTCTTTGACATGGTAGAAATGTAGACGTAGTAACACATCTCTAGGAACTTGCTCCGACAGGTGTGGCGGCTTTGGCAGGCGATGTATGCGATCAATAGTGACATCTAAGTCAGAAAGTTCTGGCAGCATATCTTTAAACATGGATGCAGCATATTGGTTCAGGTCATGTTGTTGAACCGATTCAGGGATCCCCCTAATTTTAAGATTGTTCCTTCTGGACCTATCTTCCATGTCTGCCAACTTTGCTTTAATCCACTCATTATCTGCTTCTCTATCTTCATTAGCGTCAACTAGTTCATTTATAGTAGTAGCATATTCCTCCATTTTGGATTCAATATGACTCACTCTGGTACCAACCTCCTGTATATCTCCTGTTAAGCGATGCATACAGGCTGCCAAATCCGACTGCAGTGTACTCCTCAAGGATATCAGCATATCCTTGAGGACAGTGTCAATTACAGGCTGATTTTGTGTGGGGAACGAGATAATGGATTCCGGCAGGTCCCTGGTATCCTCCCCCGAGTCAGAGGCCTGGCTGGCTGCCGGACTCGTGGACCGGCCCAATCCCTGTCCATCCAGCCTGGGCTTAGACTTTACCGGGCTGCAGGATGATGGCGTGGGTGGAGGGGAAGAGGATGCATCATCCGATGCTCTTTGTGTGGTGCGAGTACCTTGATGAGGTCCGGGCTCCGTTGGAGGTCGGCTGCGGGGAGTAGGCCTCGGCGCCATCTTGCCTGGTGTTACCTCCGGCCGGAGCGAAAAAGTCCGTCAAACGGTGAGGATGCTTAGCCATCTGCCGTTTCCCGGTCATGGCTGGAGTGCTGCGGGGTGTAGGTGGTGGATGATCCGTCTAAATTTGCTGTGTGCGGGTCGGGTTGTGCCGCTGGTCTCCTCGTTAGTCCGGAGCTCCGGGCTTAGACGTCCATCCGGCTCACGCGCCAAGCCACGCCCCTTTTTTTTTTTTTTTTTTTTTTTTTTAATTGGGATATTTATTATAGCAACAAGTAAAAAAATATTGTATTTTTTCAAAATTGTCGCACTTTTTTGTTTATAGCGCAAAAAAAATAAAAACCGCACAGGCGATCAAATACCACCAAAAGAAATCTCTACTTGTGGGGAAAAAAGGACGTCAATTTTGTTTGGGAGCCACGTCGCACGACCGCGCAATTGTTAGTTAAAGCGACGCAGTGCCGAAAGCTGAAATTTCACCTGGGCAGGAGGGGGGTATATGTGCCCAGTAAGCAAGTAGTTAAAACCCCTTTAAGGTAAACTTCATAATAAATGAGCGTTGAATTTATAATTTGCAAGTATAAACCAAATGATATGACTGCTGGTTACCAGCCAACACTGACATAGCCGACAAATATTATCACTCTTTTCATAGCTGACGCACTGTAATCATACCATTGGCAATGACATTAGCGTAATTGCATTGAAAGTATCAAAAAGGATGAAAAAGTGACATCCTTTTCTTTTCTTCCCTTTTTTTCCAGCTAAAATCATTTATTTTCAAGTAAGTTCGGCTAAAAGACGAAGAACGATTCCCAAAGCTCTTGCAACAGTATTCTGCATAATCACAGATATTATTTCTTTCCCACAGTTTTATTTTTTTTCAGGGGAGATGTTATTTCAAAGGCTTTCATTTCTCTGTGCTATTATCAAATAATCTTTTTTTGTACTTGGTTGTTTATTATTGGATTGTAACTATGGTAAATCTCTAGGGGTTTTGTCTCCTTTGGTATGTTAATTAGTCATTTTTCCTTTGATCTTTTTTTTTTTTCCTTTGCTGAAAAGAGTGAGAAGCTATCTCGGTGGGGAATCTCAGTGATGTATGCTCATGCTTCTCATCTCCTTAATCAGGAGATAACCATGTCATAGGTCTGTGCATCAGCTACAGCCTTTGTAAAAACTGAGCAGCGTGCTGCGAATAATCTACAAGACACATCATTTTCATGTAGATAAATAGGCCCATGCTATATATTTATGTCTTCATATAAAAAAATAAAAATTTTAATAAAAATAAAATGATTGAAGTTATCGAAGTGTGAAGACGCTGCATAAGATGGGAGAAATTAAGCTTTTTCATCTGAGAGCAACGCTCGTCTGGTTTCATTTTCACACCCAGGGACTTATAGAAGAAGTTCAATAGGAAAAGTCGTCAGATATGTTTAACTTCTGGAATAAAATAAAGCGCTTGTTAAGGCAGCTGATCAATTTTTCAAAGTAAGAGAAGCCACCAGGAAAAATGTATTATTCACATCCAATGCTGTTCTAATGACACTGACAATGATGTACGTGTCTCCCCAACTTTATTTAGATATACCACTTTGAAGATTGCCGCACTTATTATTATGTTGAACATGGAAGCGGTCCCCAGGCACAGCAAGGCTGGTGAACAGACTTCAAATAACAGCATAACACTCTGTGCCTTTTTCATTAGCCTTGTCTGGATGATGAGTTTTTAATAAAAAATATAGTCTGACGCGTGCTGCGAGCTTCACATGCGATGTGCTACATGTTTTGTGCACGCGGCGCGCGGAGATCGGGTCCAGCAGAAATGGGACACAGAGCCTCCTTGATTTGATCATATTAGATTGTAAGCTCTAAAGAACAGAGCCCTCTGATCCCGTTTATAATGAACTGTATTGTAACTGTATGGCCTACTTCCATTTTCATAAAGCTTTGCATAAACTGTTGGTGCTATATAAATTCTGAATAATAATAATAATATTATAACACATCTGACACAAATGCAACATGAAGTTCAAGAACACTGGGGCAGATTCAGGTACCACGCGCCTAGTTACGGCGGCGCAGCGTATTGTATTTACGCTACGCTGACGCAACTTACAGGAGCAAGTACAGTATTCACAAAGCACTTGCTCTGTAAGTTGCGGCGGCGTATCGTAAATGGGGCCGGCGTAAGCCCGCGTAATTCAAATGTGGAAGGGGGGGCATGTTTTATGCTAATGTGTGATGACCTGACGTGATTGACGTGTTTTACGAACAGCGCATGCGCCGTCCGTGTACATATCCCAGTGTGCATTGCTCTCAAGTACGCCGCAACGACGTATTGGTTTTGACGTGAACGTAAATTACGTCCAGCCCTATTCGCGAACGACTTATGCAAACGACGTAAAAAATTCAAATTTCGAAGCGGGAACGACGTCCATACTTAACATTGGCTGCGAGTCCTAATAGCAGGAGCAACGTTACGCCGAAAAAGCCTTACGCAAACGACATAAAAAACTACCGCCGGGCGCACGTACGTTCGTGAATCGACGTAACTAGGTAATTTGCATATTCTACGCCGAAAACAACGGAAGCGCCCCTAGCGGTCAACGTAATATTGCACACAATTCTACGCCGCCGCATTCAAGTCACGTCGGCGGAGGAAGCCTATTTTTTAAGCGTATCTGCCTTTGAGAATCGGCGTAACAATACGCCGGCACAGATGTCAAATTACGGCAGCGTATCTGGAGATACGCCGCTGTAAAAGCTACCTGAATCTGCCCCAAAGTGTTTTATTTTTTTTTCCTGAACAGAATTACATACAAGATAGAGAAGTACGAGGGAAAGAGCTTGAAGTGTAACTTAAAGCAGAGCTCCACCCAAAAGGGGAAGCTTTGCTTGTTTGCACCCTGCCCCTCCATCCACTGACACATTTGACACTTTTTTTTGGGGGGGGGGGTACCTGGTTTTGATAGTGTACCTGCTCCCACTTACAGGTAAGATCTCTGCGGCAATCTCCAAGCATTTCCAGACCCTCCTCCTTTCCCCCACTGTCTTCTGGGACACACACAAATCGCAACGCGACTTGCACATGCTCAGTAGGACACTGGTTGTGAAGCCTGAAGTTTTCACTGCCTGTTTCCCCTACTCACAATTAAGGTGCCTGCACCCGAAGCCAGTGGACAAATCGACTTGGGGTGCCAACATTGCGGGCTCTCCGGACATGTAAGAGTCCTTATATTAAATCCTGTGGCTGATAATTAATTATTATTTTTTCAGACTGGAACTCCTCTTTGACCATTTCCCGTCTGCCCATGGTCAAATGACGGAGGGGCGGTGAGGCTTTTGCTCTGGGTGGACATGCTATGATGGCACCCATAACGGCCACTCTCGTGCGCCAGCAGGGTGCACAGCGTGGCAATCGCTGCTGTGCCATGTTGCTAGGACATGGCACGACCCTGATATCCGATCACGCTGCTCTTTAACCATGTGATCAGCTGTGTGCAATCACAGCCGGTCACATGTAAATGTGGAAGTGCCTGTGATCGGCTCTCCTCGCCTCACACTGACAGAGTGTCTGGCAAGTAGAGGCAATCAGCGGCATTTCCTCGCAGAGAACACCCGGATATGTAATCAGGGCACTTACCATCAATGACCCGATTACAGTAAAGCCCCCCAGTGGCAGCAATTAGTGCCCATCAGTGCCCATCAGTAACATAAATCAGTGCCCATTAGTGATGCCAGTCACTGCTGCCCATCAGTACCTGCTCATAAGTGCTGCCAATCCATGCCCATCAGTGCCTCCCATCAGTACCCATCAGTGCTGCCTATCTGCCCATCAGTGCCGCCTATCCATGCCACCTATCAGTGCCCACCAGTGTCACCTATCAGTGACCATCAGTGCCACCAATCAGTGCCACCTATCAGTGATCATTAGTGCCACATATCAGTGCCACCTATTAGTGTGGGATATTAGTGCCTCCTCTTCAGTGCCACCTAATCGTGCCATACGTGCCGCCTCATCAGTGCCCATAAGTGCCACTTGATCGGTGCCCATCAGTGCAGCCTATCAGTGCCCATCAGTGGAGCCTCATCAGCACCCATCAGTGAAGTAGAAAAATGACTTATTTACAAAAATGTTTTCTTTTTTTTAGTAAAAAACCCAGCAGTGATTAAATAACACCGAAAGACCGCGCTATCTGTGAAAATGAGTGCAAATTTATTTTGGTACAGTGTTTCATAACCACACAATTGTCATTCAAAGTGTGGTAGCGCTGAAAATTGGCCTGGGCATGAAGGGGGTAAAACTGCCCAGTAGTTAAGTGGTTAAAGTATAACTAAAGTTTTGGATAGAGTGCAGAGGGATTAGAACACCTGTCAGCTTTTATTGTTGTCTGTGCCCATGTTAAAGCGGTAGTTCACCCCCCCGACACTATTTTACCATCGAGACAGGCATTGTAGCGCGAGCTACAGTATGCCTGTCCCGATTTTTTTAACCCCGGACTCACCTTGTAATCTGACATCGTAGATTTCGGCTCCCGCGGGGAATGGGCGTGCCTATGGAGAGGGAGGATGATTGACGGCCGGCCCTGGCACGTCACTCTCCCCGAAGACAGCCGGGGTAGGTCTCGGCTCTTCACGGCGCCTGCGCACAGGCTATGCGCAGGCGTCGTGAAGAGCCAAGCCTATTTCGGCTATTTCCGGAGAAGCGTGACACGCCAGAGCCGGCCGTCAATCATCCTCCGTCTCCATAGGCACGCCCATTCCCCGGTATCTTCGATCTACGCGTACAAGGTGAGTACGGGGGTAAAAAAATCGGGACAGGCATACTGTAGCTCGCGCTACAATGCCTGATTTTATGGTAAAAGAAGGATAGGGTGAACCCCCGCTTTAAGGAGACTCATCCTCTCTATTTGTTCTGTTTACTAATATCATTGAAAGTGAAAGTAAATGAAAATCACAAATTGTGGTTTGTCCCCAGAAAAGTAATAGAGAGTAAATCTTACAATGGGGATGCTAGTTCTGGTGACCTGGTGGTTCCCCAGGGAATTCCCTTAATTTTCAGTAATTTCCTCTCACTTCCTTGGCTCTCCCTGGTGATCCCAGGGGGGGGGCAAACGACCCCCCTTGCCCTATGGAGCGGACGCCCATGCTAACAGGGGTTATAACTAGGGTTGTCCCGATACCACTTTTTTAGGACCGAGTACAAGTACCGATACTTTTTTTCAAGTAGTCGCCGATACCGAATACCGATACTTTTTTTAAATGTGTCCCCAAATGCAGCCATGTCCCCCCCATATGCAGCCATGTCCCCCACATATGCAGCCATGTCCCTCTAGCCATGTCCCTCACATATGCAGCCATGTCCCTCTAGCCATGTCCCTCACATATGCAGCCATGTCCCTTTAGCCATGTCCCTCACATATGCAGCCATGTCCCTCTAGCCATGTCCCTCACATATGCAGCAATGTCCCTCTAGCCATGTCCCTCACATATGCAGCAATGTCCCTCTAGCCATGTCCCTCACATATGCAGCCATGTCCCTCACATATGCAGCCATGTCCCTCTAGCCATGTCCCTCACATATGCAGCCATGTCCCTCACATATGCAGCAATGTCCCTCTAGCCATGTCCCTCACATATGCAGCAATGTCCCTCTAGCCATGTCCCTCGATGCGGTGGCGCGATGCGGCGGCAGCGGCAGGGGGGGGAAAGGGGGGGGAAGTATTCTATTTAGGTATCGGGGGTATTTGCGCGAGTACGAGTACTCCCGCAAATACTCGGTATCGGTCCCGATACCGATACTGGTATCGGTATCTGGACAACCCTAGTTATAACCCTCCCTTTCTCCATCTAAATTAAATAGAAAAAGTTTTGCCTATAGTTCTACTTTAAGGCATTTTTGGGGTTTTGGAAAGAGTAGGATTTTTTTTAGGCTACTTTCACACTAAGGCTCTTTGCAGGTGCTATAGCGCTAAAAACAGCGCCTGCTAAGCGCCCTGAAAGAGCTGCTCCTTTCACTCCAGTGTGAAAGCCAGGGGGTGCACTGGCAGGATGCTCAAAAAAGTCCTGCCAGCCACATCTTTAATGCGCTGTAGGAGCGGTGAATAGCGATCAAAAAGTGCCGCAAAAACTACGGTAAAGCGCCGCTAAAAATAGCAGCGCTTTACCGCCAACGCCCGCAACGCTCCAGTTTGAAAGTAGCCTCAACCTTTTGTGTATTTTTATTGATGCCTATGTTCAGAGTTATGCACTTTCTGTCCCCAGAGACACAAAAGGAAGCAGAAATCTCCCCAATGTGTGGGAAACAGTTGGCCGGACTGAAAAATATCCCCTCTACACTTGTACTTACTTTAGTAATTAACTTTAGTAAGTAGTAAGTAAAGAGACCTCCCCAACAAAGGTTTGAACAGTAATAAAAACCTGACAGAGTCTAAGGCTGACCATAGACAGCTCGAATCTCAGGCCAGCTCAGCAGGAACTTGGGTACAACCAGCCTGCCAGATTCACTTGCAATTTTCGCTAGCGGCTGCAATAGCCACTGACAATAATCTCTGTTTTCTCTCGGCGGGGATGGATTCCCCTGCCAGCACTGTCTGTGTTGATGGGGGAATTGTTTCTTTTCTGACACCCGTGGTTACAGGAAAGAAATTTGCACAGTGTATGGCTGGCCACACACACATCGATTTTTCTCCTTCAGCCTACAGGCTGAGCAAAAATCAAACAGATTCCTCCATCCATGCTATACCATCCGTATAGAAGAATTTCCAAGTATAGCCAGAATAACCTTTCTTCATTCTATCCAAAACTAGAAAAGCTTTGACCAAAGTTGTACTTTAAAACAAAATTCCCACCAAAAATAAAAAAGATAAAATAACAAAAACAGCTTTTCTGGCTGATAATCCCCTCATGTCTATGGTCATCTTTAGGCTGGCCATAGTCAGATCGAAATTCGACCTTTTTAGCTGGTTATCAATTGACTTCAGTACAACCAGCTTGTCTGTTTTTTTTTTTTTTGTCGTGTAATCACTACCAGCAACTATAGCCACCAGCAGTGATCATTGTACTCTGATGGTGGGAGACCCCACCTGCTGTCACAATACAAAAGCGCAGCATGATGGCGAAACACATTGGCCGTAGCAAAGGGTGGTGAGAGGTTCTGCCCTTGGCGTCAGGAGAAACGACCAAAGTGAAGTCTGTATAGCAGTGGCAAGCTCTTTGGGCCAGATTCTCGTAGATCGGCGTAAAACTATGTGGCCGTAACGTATCTCGTTTATGTTACGCGGCCGCAAGTTTTACGGGCAAGTGCTTGATTCACAAAGCACTTGCCTGTAAAGTTGCGGTGGCGTAGTGTAAATTCTCCGGCGCAAGCCCGCCTAATTCAAATGATCCAGGTAGGGGGCGTGGATCATTTAAATTAGGCGCGTTCCTGCGCCGATCGTACTGCTCATGCGCCGTCCCTAAAATTTCCCGACGTGCATTGCGCTAAATGACGTCGCATGGATGTCATTGGTTTCGACGTTAACGTAAATGGCGTCCAGCGCCATTCACGGACGACTTACGCAAACAACGTACTTTTTTAAATTTCGACGCGGGAACGACGGCCATACTTAACGTTGGTTGCCCCTCATATAGCAGGGGCAACTTTACGCATCGCAAATGCTACGGAAACGTCGTAAATTCTCTGTGTCGACCGCGCGTACGTTCGGGAATCTCGCGTAAATACCTAATTTGCATAGACGACGGGGAAAACGACATCTGTGACACCTAGCGGCGGGAAAAAAAATGCATCTAAGATCTGACAGCGTAAGAGCCTTACGCCTGTTAGATCTAAGGGATATCTATGCGTAACTGATTCTAAGAATCAGTCGCATAGATACGCCGGGCCAGATTAGGACTTACGACGGCGCAAATGTCGTTGCGCCGTCGTAAGCCTTTTAAGAATCTGGCCCTTCGTCTCCCCAGCATGTGTGATTTTAAGTGAACGTGATCTGTCTTCATGTTAGTGCATTTTTATCCATTGAGGCTCCATGCACACTAGAAAAAAATGCTGAATGAAAAACACTGATATTAGCGTTTTTGTTCCGACTCTAGGAGCTTTCCAGTAACTTGTAGAAGCTTCTAGGAGCGTTTACGGAATGTTCGCATTTTATTAGCATTTTTACAGTACATGTAGAAAAACGATCGTAGCATTTTAGGGGCATTTAGCAGTGTTCAATCTGTTTTTGTGATGCAAAACGCTCGCAAAAACACTACAAAAAATTTTTTTTTCTACTCCTAGACGCTGAAGCTCAAAAAACTGCAAATAGCCTAAAGTAGAGTGCATGGACACATATCAACAAAGGCCTGGGGAATGCCCAGGAAAAACCACGCCTACTTACCGACCAGCTCGCACCATAACCATAGGTTAACACTATTTAGCTTCTAGGAGCAGAAAAAAATGCTAATAACAGCTTCTAGGAGCTTAAAAAAATGCTAATGTGCATGGAGCCTTACAAATATTTTGATTTGCCATGATGTTTCCTAATGTATCTCTTGAGCCGAATATAGGAATTGATCCTTGATGGAGGACCTAGATATGCCCAAAAGGGCCTGGATTCACGTAACACTTACGTGGCGTATCTCGAGATACGCCGCGTAAGTGTAAATGTGCGCCGTTGTATCTATGCGCCGTGCCCATAGAACTAGATACGCCTGAAATTAGGCTTCATCCGACCGACATAAGTTTCCTACGCCGTCGTATCGTGGGGGCATATTAACGCTGGCCGCAAGGGGCGCTTCCATTGATTTACGAATCGAATATGCAAAAGATGGGAAGATACGCCGATTCACAAACGTACTTGCGCCCGGCGCATTCATATACGCGGTTTACGTAAGTCGTACGTCCGGCGTAAGGTTAAGCCTCATAAAGCAGGGTTAAGTCATGTTAAGGTATGGACCAGGGAACAGCCGTCGTATTTTACGTTGTTTACATAGTAGTACGTGAATAGGGCTAGGCGTAGGTTAGGTTACGTCGTAGGCAGTGATTCGACGTATATTATGGAGTATTTTAGACGTGATTCTGAGCATGCGCACTGGGATGCGCCCAGCTACTTTGAATTAGGCGGGCTTACGCCGAGGAATTTACGTTACACAGGCGCAACGTTGGGAGCGAGTGCTTTGTGAATACTGTACTCGCCGCTCTGCTATACGTCGGCGTAGCGTATATTCGATACGCTACACCGGCATAACTATGCGCCGCTCAAGTGAATCCAGGCCAAGATCTTTTTTATTTTAGGCCGACCATACACGGTTCGTTCCTGCTGAACCAGCCAAGATTCGAACCGTTAATGGGCAGGCTAAATGTACCGAACTGATCAATCGATCAACTTGGGTACAGCCAGCCTGCCGAATTCTCTTGCGATTATCGCTAGCGGCTGTTACAGCCGCTAGCAATAGTCACTGTCTTCTCCTGGCGGAGTAGACTTCCCTCGCCGGGAGTAGACAATGGCTCGGCAGGACGGATTCCCCTGTCAGCACTGTCTGTGTTGATGGGGGAATCGTGCAAATTACTTACCTGCAGGAAAGAAAGTCGCACCGTGTATGGCCAGCCTCAGGCTGCATTCACACCTGAGCGATTATCTGCTTGAAGCTTGAAGTTTAAAAACGCTGGAGGAGAAAAAATATATTATTCTGTATGAAGATGGTTCACATCTCCACTCCATGTCACTTGAAGCCAAATGCCTGAAGCTCAAACAAGTTCTAAAGCTTTTTTTGTTGCTCAAATCAGGCAGATTTGGGCATTCTTGGCGCGTTTTTTTTTTTCATGGAAACGTAAGATTTGCGTTTTTGCGTGATTTTCTGCTCAATATATTTTTTTTTTAATAAAATAGTAATAATATTTGAATAAATAAATGTAAAATAAATACACAAATAACTAAAAATCATCATAAATAAGTAAAATAAATTAATAATATACAATAATGCATTAATAAATAATAATTAACCTCTAACCTTAAAAAATAATAAATACATTATTATTAATCATAATGATAATAATAATAATAATAGAAATAACCATAAACACCCAAACTCAAACAAAATAACAAAATAATAATAAAAATAATAGTAATAATAATAATAATAATAATAATAATTATTATTTATTTTGTATTCGGGTTTATTATTATTCATATAATAAATAAAATAAAATAAAAACAAATAAAATAATAATAAATAATCCTATTCCCAACTCCTAATCCTAACCCTATCCTAAACTTAACTTTGACCCCTTTCCCTAATGAAAAAACATTATATAAATAAATAATAATAAAATAAGAAATAAAAGCTAATGGAAAAGCTAAAAAAAAGCTGAAATACCTAGCAACTAATGATGCAACAGATAACAGTTATCTCTTTTGGCTAATAAAAAAACGCCAACGCCCAAACGTGCTGCATACAAACGTGCACGTCGTGCAAAAAACGCTCTAAGACCAAAAACACTCAGGTGTGAATGCAGCCTTACACACGACCGTTTTTCATGACGAGAAAAATGCAATTTTTTAAATTGGTCATTAAAAACCACCGTGTGTAGGCTCCAGAGCATTTTTCTCGACGTGAAAAATGGGTATTAGAAATTTAGAACATGCTCTATTTTTTCTTGTTGTTTTTAACGTTGTCGTTTTTCACGTTGTGAAAAACGGTCGTGTGTAGGCTTTAACGACGGGGAAAAAAAACGTGCATGCTCAGAAGCAGGTTATGAGAAGGGAAATTTGCATAATCAGCCCAAAAGGTGTCGCCAATCGAATGGAATTTCCCCTTTAACCTCCCTGGCGGTATGATTCTTTCAGAAAAAAGGTGCTGAAAGCGGTACCATTATTTGCAAGGAAATTTGGCGTTTTATACTGTAGGTCTGTAATTTTTAGAAATAACTCACTTAAATCTGACCAAACAAGCTTCTAATAGGCATCCCGGGTATGACATTTTTTTAAAAACAAAATTATAAATTATAATATAATAAATAATTATAAATAATTATAACAAATAATAATATAATTATAATAACAATTATTCAATAATGTAATCAAATCAAAATCACTGAAATTTGCTCAGTTGCAGAATTGTTGCTGTCATTATTTTTTTTTTTTTTTATGACGAATTTCCTCACAAATCGCTATCGCACAATTCTGCAAGTGATTATAATTTATTATCGCTGTTTTTTAGCTGATCTAAAACTATTTTTGACATAAAGGGACACTTTTGGTTGCTATGGACAATCTACAGTTTGCAGGGAGAAAGAAACGTTTTTATTATATAAAATGACATGCATGACACTGGGCAGACCACTAGGGACAAGGGGGGTGTGTTTTTTTTACATACAGTACTGTAATCTATAAGATTACAGTATACTGTATGTAAGGTGTTTGTTTACTTTTTTGAATTTGGCGCCGTTCTCCGTCCCCGTGCGTCGTAACGTCGCAGGGAACGGAGATCGGCGTTACATGGAGGCACTGTGTGAATCGAGCGAGGTCCCGCTCACTCACACAGCGCGGTGGCATCGCTGGATCCAGGGACAAGGTAAGTAACTTTGCCTGTGGATCTAGCGAGGCAAGCCCGAGTCTGACTCGGGGCTACCGCTCGCAGCAGGAAAATCTAACCCCGAGTCAGACTCGGGAATACCGCCAGGCAGGTTAAAGTGCCGTTGTACGTGTTGTACGTGACGTGCTTTGCTCGAGCATTTTTTTTTCCACAATCGTGTGTATGCAAGACAGGCTCTCTTTTTGGCTCGTCAAGTTCCTCGACAGTTTCCTCGATGAAAAACATACACATGACTGGTTTCCTCTGCAAAAAAGCTCTCCCACCAAGTTTCTCGATGGATTCTCCTGAGGAAACTGGTCGTGTGTACGAGGCCTTAGAGGTCAATAAGGTAAGAGACGCCAAAGACATGCAGATAGGTTAATTGGCTTCTGTCTAAAATTGGCCCTAGTATATAGGGTTGCCACCTGTTCGGGATTCACCCGGACAGTTCGGGTTTGGAATCATGCGTCCGGGTTTCAGACTGTCTGAAACTGTCTGACCCTCCTCCCTTCTCTAAGTAAGTACACTAAGGTAAATCAGGGTTCTAAGAGTACTCATTAAATCAGAGCTCCCCTTTACACCAGAGGCCACAGTGCTCCACCTTACTTTAGAGTCCTGGCCGTACAGAATCCTTATGTTAGAGTCCCCAGAGTTCTCCCTTACATCAGAGACTGCAGAGTCCCCCCTTACAGTAAAAGGGAACTCTGTGGACTCTGATGTAAGGGGCTCTTGTGATTAACTTCATATGATTAGAAATGTTACTTAATAGCAAGCAAGCAATAGCAAGTTTATGGATACTATTAAAAAATTGCTGCGCGACACTGAAGTGTTCGGGTTTGGCTTGAAGGAAAGGTGGCAACCCTACTAGTATATGAATGTGAGTTAGGGACCTTAGATTGTAAGCTCCTTGAGGGTAGGGACCGATGTGAATGTATAATATATATGTAAATTGACAGTGCTATATAAGTACCTAAATACTATTAATAATAATGATTAGTGTTGAGCAGAATATGCCATATTCGATTTCGCGATATATCTCGAATATATATTCGAATATTCGAGATATATTCGCTAAATTCGAATATTCGTGATATTTTATCGAAATTAATTGATTGCGATTTTTCGCTATTGCGAATGCGAAAATAATTGCGATTTTTTTAATAACTGCGGTAGGAGCGCTCTGATTGGCTTAGAATATTCGTGATATTTTATCGAAATATCGCAACATGCGAATGCGATATTTATTGCGGAATTTCGAGATATGCTGGAGGAGCGCTCTGATTGGCTCAGAATATTCGTGATATTTTATCGAAATATCGCAACATGCGAATGCGATATTTATTGCGGAATTTCGAGATATGCTGGAGGAGCGCTCTGATTGGCTCAGAGTATTCGTGATATTTTATCGAAATATCGCAACATGCGAATGCGATATTTATTGCGGAATTTCGAGATATGCTGGAGGAGCGCTCTGATTGGCTCAGAATATTCGTGATATTTTATCGAAATATCGCAACATGCGAATGCGATATTTATTGCGCAATTTCGAGATATGCTGGAGGAGCGCTCTGATTGGCTCAGAATATTCCTGATATTTTATCGAAATATCGCAACATGCGAATGCGAAATTGATTGCAGATATTTCGAAAACTGCTGTAGCAGCACTCTGAAATCGAATATGTATGATATTTTAACCAAAATACATATTGCGATTGCGATTTTTCGATCGCGCATGCGCAATTGCGCGAACAACACGCGACCATTTCCTGGAGCCTTGCCAGTTTCCAACTTATGATCGCAGCGCAATCACACAGCAACATGGTTGGAAGCAATTTCACTAAGTCTGAGGAAAAGTTGCTGATTTGTGTAAGTATTTTGACCACTGTTATTTCATCATCTTCAACTGCATTTTAGTCTAGTTTAAAAGTTAGTATATATGATCAGATATTAGTATTTCACAAAAAATGTGTCTCCTGCTTTTACAAAACTACAAGTCCCAGCATGCCTGGACAGCTGCAGACACCCTGGTTGGCAAATGTGTATTTAGGCACTTTTCCTTGTTATTTAGCATAATGAATTTAACATTTTTTTGGACATAGGACGTATGCGAACGTCCTGACTTCAGTGTCCTCAAGGCCCAAGGACGTTCGAATACATATTGCCCTTTAGATGTTGCAGAACTACAACTTCCAGCATGCCTGGGAATGCTGGCACTTCTAGTATTGTAAGTTCTGCAGGCCCCCGTTTTTCAGGCCTTTATGCACGGGTCTCTAAACTGTGGCACCCTAGATGCAGCAAAAGTAAAATTCTTAGCATGCACTGACAGACCGTGGCTGATGGGAGTAGTAGTTTTGCAACAGCTGGAGGTGGACTGGTCTTGAAACCCAGAGTTAGGTAACAAACCCGTAGTGTTTTGCAACCATCCTGCCTCCAGCTGTTTTTTTCCTGTTGAAAAGCCTGTGGCGTGCAAAACACAACCCAAAAACTCCACCCGGTGCAAGGAAAAATTTGCACACACCTAAAGAGTGACATCACAAAAAACTGCGGCGGTTGCATACGTCAGTGGTCCTCCGAAAAGGTCCCGTCTCTGACCCCCCGGGGCGTTAGGCTCCTGACAGGGAAAAGAGTTACTGTGGTCCATACAGCCGAAGCCATATGGACCCATCTCGGTCCAAGCAGCGCAATCAACACGCGAACAACACGCGACCATTTCCTGGACCCTTGCCAGTTTCCAACTTTTTGATCGCAACGCAATCGCAGAGCAAGATGGTTGGAAGTAATTTCACTGTATCTGAGGAAAATTTGCTGATTTGTGTAAGTATTTCGACCACTGTTATTTCATTATCTTCAACTGCATTTTAGTCTAGTTTAAAAGTTAGTATATATGATCAGATATTAGTATTTCACAAAAAATGTGTCTCCTGCTTTTACAAAACTACAAGTCCCAGCATGCCTGGACAGCTGCAGACACCCTGGTTGGCAAATGTGTATTGAGGCACTTTTCCTTGTTATTTAGCATAATGAATTTAACATTTTTTTGGACATAGGACGTATGCGAACGTCCTGACTTCAGTGTCCTCAAGGCCCAAGGACGTTCGAATACATATTGCCCTTTAGATGTTGCAGAACTACAACTTCCAGCATGCCTGGGAATGCTGGCACTTCTAGTATTGTAAGTTCTGCAGGCCCCCATTTTTCAGGCCTTTATGCACGGGTCTCTAAACTGTGGCACCCTAGATGCAGCAAAAGTAAAATTCTTAGCATGCACTGACAGACCGTGGCTGATGGGAGTAGTAGTTTTGCAACAGCTGGAGGTGGACTGGTCTTGAAACCCAGAGTTAGGTAACAAACCCGTAGTGTTTTGCAACCATTCTGCCTCCAGCTGTTTTTTTCCTGTTGAAAAGCCTGTGGCGTGCAAAACACAACCCAAAAACTCCACCCGGATGCAGTGAAAAATGTGCACACACCTAAAGAGTGACATCACAAAAAACTGCGACGGGTACATACGTCAGTGGCCCTCCGAAAAGGTCCCGTCTCTGACCCCCGGGGCGTTAGGCTCCTGACAGGGAAAAGAGTTAGCAACGCATATCTCCCCTATACGTGTATCCTGTGTTGTTAATAATATATTCATAATTATGCAAATGATAATGGCTGCTATATTTATGCAAAAAAGGTGGCGACCGAAATGGCAGGATATAAAATCTGTCATGTTACCCCTGTCATTGATTAATAAGGCGAGAATGCTTCCAATTGTTGAATAGCATACATTTACGTCATATATCCATAAGGCTGTCAACAGAAGTATTACAATATACTTTGTTCTTCATCTTGCAGAAGTTCCTGGAAACAGGATACGATAAGCTGCGGAGGCAGCCAGAGAAAAGGGCTGTGGTCAGCGCCCTAATCGCTGACTTTGGCGGCCAACACGACCACAATGCAATTGTGAAGAAGTGGTCTGACCTGAAGAGGCGCCAAATGGATCAGGTCAGACGTCTTCGGGCTAAATATCATCCAGGTAAGTTATTGTTGACAGTTATGTTTTTTTTTAAAAAAGTGTATTTTGTGCGTGAACTCGAAAGAGAGAGGAGCCGGCCTGCAGGAGTTGGGAGGCCTCCCCCAGAGGCAATCTGCCACCTTTCTCCATGCCCCGGTTGGCAATGGCGGGTGTGAGGGGGTCCTCCCAACCCAACCTCGCATAGCACACCCACCAGGGGCGGGGCTGAGACCACCAAACTCAATTCACAGGTAGCCGAGAGCGGGATCCGAACCCCTAGCTGCAGAGGTGAATCACTTGTCAGTGCAGTGGCAATCGCGTGGAGCCACCGCAGCTCCTTTGGTGACAGTTATGTAAGGTCATATGTAATTCATGTAAGGTCAGATGTTGTTAACCAAGATGCCATGTTGTGCTAACATATATCACCACCAGCCAAGGTATTCATAGTACTGTTGAAAAAAGACATGGGACAGCAGACAGGAACACAGAAGTTATGTGGGAACATAATTTTCCCATTGCTTTGCATAGGAAAAAAAGAAAAACCCCGACCATGGCAAGTGGGGGTGGGTAAGGTTTAAACCACCTATCCTATGTTTGTGGCTGACATATAAGTAACCTGTGTGCCAAGTTTCATATAAATATCTTTAGCCGTTTGTACGTGATGCTGGAACATACATACATACATACATACATACATACATACATACATACATTTATGCACACACACACGTTGAGTTTTATATATATAGATTACCACTAAATTCCTGTGTTAGGAGTGGGGTTGTTATAGTAATCCCGTGTGCTCCATCAGGCCCTTTTTTTAACATGAGATGGTCTGAACAAAACAAAGGAGACAAAAACAGCTCATTTTAACATGGTTGCATCCCAGCTCACGCTCAGTCCCCTGTAGTGCCCACAAGACCCTTTAATATAACATTGTCCCATTGGTTAACTGTCTATATAAATCAATTTGTATTCATATACAATACAGCAGAGTACACAGAATTTGCATACGTCATTAGAAAACATTTTTATAATATATGAACATTGTGTTATTATAGGAGCTCCAATGCCAGTTGTCCGCGACAAGCGCAGAAGGCGCCAGGCCGATGAGGAGGAGGAGGAGGATGCGGCAGAGGAGGATGCGGCAGAGGAGGAGATGCATGAGGAGGAGCAGCCAGGGCCCTCCCACTCCCCAACCCCAGCTCCTGTTGAGGAGCAAGCTGAGGAGCTTCCCCCCCCCCACCACCCCAACTTCTCAAGCAGAAGAGCAGGAGGAAGAGAGCGGTCCTGTGAGCCTCATTCAGGAAGGTAAATATGTGCACAATGATTAATAACATTTCAACAACAAAATGTAGATATAAAAATGGACAACATATAAAGCGCACCTGTCAGATTGTAGAACCATAATATGGTATTGATGCTAGAAGTATACAGGTAGTGCATAATTATTAGGCAAGTTGTATTTTTTGCAGATTCATTTTATTATTGAACAACAACCATGTTCTCAATGAACCCCAAAAACTCATTAATATCAAAGCTGAATTTTTTTGGAAGTAGTTTTTAGTTTGTTTTTAGTGTTAGTTATTTTCGGGGGATATCTGTGTGTGCAGGTGACTACTATTACTGTGCAGAATTATTAGGCAACTTAACCAAAAAATAAATAGATAGCCATTTCAATGATTTATTTTTAACAGTGAAACCAATATAACATCTCAACATTCACAAATACACATTTCTGACATTTAAAAACAAAACAAAAACAAATCAGTGACCAATATAGCCACCTTTCTTTGCAAGGACACTCAAAAGCCTGACATCCATGGATTCTGTCAGTGTTTTGATCTGTTCACCATCAACATTGCGTGCAGCAGTAACCACAGCCTCCCAGACACTGTTCAGAGAGGTGTACTGTTTTCCCTCCTTGTAAATCCCACATTTGATGATGGACCACAGGTTCTCAATGGGGTTCAGATCAGGTGAACAAGGAGGCCATGTCATTACTTTTTTTTATTTAATACCCTTTCTTGCCAGCCACGCTGTGGAGTACTTTGACACGTGTGATGGAGCATTGTCCTGCATGAAAATCATGTTTTTCTTGAAGGATGGTGACTTTTTCCTGTACCACTGCTTGAAGAAGGTCTCTTCCATAATCTGGCAGTAGGACTGGGAGTTGAGCTTGACTCCATCCTCAATCCGAAAAGGCCCCACAAGCTCATCTTTGATGATACCAGCCCAAACCAGTACTCCACCACCACCTTGCTGGCGTCTGAGTTGGACTGGAGCTCCCTGCCCTTTACCAATCCAGCCACGGGCTCTTCCATCTGGCCCATCAAGACTCACTCTCATTTCAGCAGTCCATAAAACCTTAGAAAAATCTTTCTTGAGATATTTATTGGCACAGTCTTGACGTTGCAGCTTGTGTGTCTTGTTCAGTGGTCATCGTCTTTCAGCCTTTCTTACCTTGGCCATGTCTCTGGGTATTGCACACCTTGTGCTTTTGGGCACCCCAGTGATGTTGCAGCTCTGAAATATGGCCAATCTTGTGGCAAGTGGCATCTTGGCAGCTGCACGCTTAACTTTTCTCAGTTCATGGGCAGTTATTTTGCACCTTTGTTTTTCCACACGCTTCTTTTGTTTGATGATCACGCTTCAGAAGCTTTGCAACTTTAAGAGTGCTGCATCCCTCTGCTAGATATCTCTCTATTTTGGACTTTTCAGAGTCTGTCAAATCCTTCTTTTGGCCCATTTTGCCAAAGAAAAGGAAATTGACTAATAATTATGCACACCTGATATAGAGTGTTGATGTCATTAGACCACACACCTTCTCATTACAGAGATGTACATTACCTAATATGCCTAATCTGTAGTAGGCTTTCGAGCCTATACAGCTTGGAGTAAGACAACATGCATAAAGAGGATGATGTGGTCCAAATACTCATTTGCCTAATAATTCTGCACTCCCGGGATGTGTTAGACACATAACAAGTGTATACACATGATAATGATTGATTAATAAGCAAAAAAAATATTTATTTATTTGGTAACGTTATTTGAAATCCAAATGTTTTTTTATTATATCCTAAAAGCATCAAGAGATATGAGGAGGCAGAACAGACTCATCGAAAAGACCCACCAGAGGATCCTGCAAAACCAGCGGAAGATGAGCTACCTCACCCAACAAAATGCTCTGCTAGAGCAGCAGCTATCGGGTCAGATTGCGGAACTGCACCGCATTCAGAAACGCATTGATAGCTATATTTAAATTTATTTTTGTATTAAAAAATCTTATTTTTTGGAAATGTTTCATTTCTTTTTGAGATAGAGTTGTAGGTTTTTCAACACATCTAACTTCACATCAAACAAATCAACATCAACACATTTAACTTCATAATAAGCAAAAACATTTTATACTATTATTTTATTTAACATTAACCTAGGACAAACTAAAGCACACGACACAGACACGACGAACACAAAATAAACTGTTGAAAAATGAACATAACAAAAGCAACAATATATATATATATACAAAGAGAGAGAGAGGGAGAGCAAGAAAGAGAGAGAATGCAGATGAGCTCTTGCAGACAGCCCAATGGTTGCAGTATAAATGCCGCAAAACAGGGTTTAACATAAGGTTCATTGTTATAGTTACACTTGCTGTTTAGATCCGGTCTGGTAGTCCGGTCTGGTAGCTTGTAGCGGAGGCTGTTGGTGGATCCGCTGTGCCAGAGAGGTCATGAAGCTTTACTCAGCATGGAGGCAGCAGCAGGAGTATTAAAATATAATATAACTAGACAATGCATTTCCTGAGGAAAATGCGAGTGGGAATGCTGAATAGCTTAATTGGTGAGCCCCTTGCCAAAGACATTCACCATAACCACTACACTATCTTTAGGACACACAGCTTCTTTCTCTATCTGCAAAGTATAGAGTATGCTGACTTCCTGGTCGCCCCTCCCCCCTCAATAGGTTTCCCCTCCCCCCAGGTCAGTGAGGAGGAATATTGCACTGAGGTCAGGAAAGTTATTTATGGAAAGAAATAACATTACAAACGCTTTTAATTCACAGATCTAATACATGATTTAAGCCTCCAAACAAAGCTTAATAAATCCTCAAACGTACATGCAATTGATACAACGACTACACCGTTTGAAATACACGGCCCTTGTAAACGCATCGATATGAAATTTATGTAGATAAACTTAAAAATGTGGCCATGTCTGCGATTTAGAAAAGAGCGTCTTTGTGAGTTCTGCAGCAACATTTTTTAGATAATTTCACATGAGAGTCTATGAGACATAATTTCTGGCAGTTGCTCCAATAACTAAAACTAAAATACGTATCGCAGAATTGGTCACATTGCCATAAACCAGACAAGCATAGCTACGTTTTGATATAAAAATTGTGTATGAAAAGTAGATCTTGTGGGCGTGAGACCAATTTGTTTCCCCTTTTTGTAAAGATATTTTTAATTACAAAGATCTCCAATGTTAAGGTCACATGACAGACTCTAAATCCCCTCCATAGAATTACATTATAACCTATTGCATTTTTGTGAAAAATTCGCAAAACGTAAATTGCGTTTTCACCAAAAAATTGTAAACGATAACGATCTGAAAAGTCATAGCCGGATAGCTAAATATTTTGTGACCGCTTTAAAGTTTTTTCAGTGTCTGTAAGTGAAAGTATGAAGTAGCTGAAACTTTTGGCAGGGCATGTGAATTCAAAGGGGAAAAGGATGTTCTCATTGACTTCAATGTTAAAAAAAAGGGTCTAAAAGCTTAAAATTTATAAAAGTGTAAAAAGTAGAAAAAAACTTGAAGAAGTCCCATCATTAGCTGAACGAGACGAACATTTTTACAGTTGAATGGTCTCAATAGCTGAAAGTATGCCGAAGTTACGCAGAACCAAAAAACGTAAGGAATAATAAGATTACTAAATTTACGGATATCAATACTGGAAATGTTTATTAAAGCATTCACACTAATTAAGATTAATACATTTACGGGTATCCATACTGGGAATGCTTATTAAAGCATTCCCACTAAGTATCACACAGGCATGATTTACAAGCAGTAGTGGTAATAGTAATACATAGCATAAAAACACTTGGGGAATACTTTACAGCATCAGTAGTGGTCATAGTAGTCAATAGTGTACCAAAAAATTGGGACACAGGTGTCTTGACTGAGCTGTAATAGTAGTAGTAGACATTGACAATACAGTGTCAAATCACTCGGGCAAGAGGTGCCATGATGAACAGCAGTCTTAATAAGAGTATATAGGGTGTGAAATAACTGCTGACATAGGTGTCTTGACTGGGCAGCAGAAGCAGCAGTAGTAGTATTAACAGTAGTAGTTGATACAGAGTCATATCACATGGGCAGGAGGTGCCATGATGAACAGCAGTAGGAATAGGAGTATATAGAGTGTCAAATAACTGCTGACATAGGTGTCTTGACTGGGCAGCAGCAGCAGCAGAAGCAGCAGTAGTAGTATTAACAGTAGTAGTTGATACAGAGTCATATCACATGGGCAGGAGGTGCCATGATGAACAGCAGTAGGAATAGGAGTATATAGAGTGTCAAATAACTGCTGACATAGGTGTCTTGACTGGGCAGCAGAAGCAGCAGTAGTAGTATTAACAGTAGTAGTTGATACAGAGTCATATCACATGGGCAGGAGGTGCCATGATGAACAGCAGTAGGAATAGGAGTATATAGAGTGTCAAATAACTGCTGACATAGGTGTCTTGACTGGGCAGCAGCAGCAGCAGAAGCAGCAGTAGTAGTATTAACAGTAGTAGTTGATACAGAGTCATATCACATGGGCAGGAGGTGCCATGATGAACAGCAGTAGGAATAGGAGTATATAGAGTGTCAAATAACTGCTGACATAGGTGTCTTGACTGGGCAGCAGAAGCAGCAGTAGTAGTATTAACAGTAGTAGTTGATACAGAGTCATATCACATGGGCAGGAGGTGCCATGATGAACAGCAGTAGGAATAGGAGTATATAGAGTGTCAAATAACTGCTGACATAGGTGTCTTGACTGGGCAGCAGCAGCAGCAGAAGCAGCAGTAGTAGTATTAACAGTAGTAGTTGATACAGAGTCATATCACATGGGCAGGAGGTGCCATGATGAACAGCAGTAGGAATAGGAGTATATAGAGTGTCAAATAACTGCTGACATAGGTGTCTTGACTGGGCAGCAGCAGCAGCAGAAGCAGCAGTAGTAGTATTAACAGTAGTAGTTGATACAGAGTCATATCACATGGGCAGGAGGTGCCATCATGAACAGCAGTAGGAATAGGAGTATATAGAGTGTCAAATAACTGCTGACATAGGTGTCTTGACTGGGCAGCAGCAGCAGAAGCAGCAGTAGTAGTATTAACAGTAGTAGTTGATACAGAGTCATATCACATGGGCAGGAGGTGCCATCATGAACAGCAGTAGGAATAGGAGTATATAGAGTGTCAAATAACTGCTGACATAGGTGTCTTGACTGGGCAGCAGCAGCAGCAGAAGCAGCAGGAGGTGCCATGATGAACAGCAGTAGGAATAGGAGTATATAGAGTGTCAAATAACTGCTGACATAGGTGTCTTGACTGGGCAGCAGAAGCAGCAGTAGTAGTATTAACAGTAGTAGTTGATACAGAGTCATATCACATGGGCAGGAGGTGCCATGATGAACAGCAGTAGGAATAGGAGTATATAGAGTGTCAAATAACTGCTGACATAGGTGTCTTGACTGGGCAGCAGCAGCAGCAGAAGCAGCAGTAGTAGTATTAACAGTAGTAGTTGATACAGAGTCATATCACATGGGCAGGAGGTGCCATGATGAACAGCAGTAGGAATAGGAGTATATAGAGTGTCAAATAACTGCTGACATAGGTGTCTTGACTGGGCAGCAGCAGCAGCAGAAGCAGCAGTAGTAGTATTAACAGTAGTAGTTGATACAGAGTCATATCACATGGGCAGGAGGTGCCATCATGAACAGCAGTAGGAATAGGAGTATATAGAGTGTCAAATAACTGCTGACATAGGTGTCTTGACTGGGCAGCAGCAGCAGAAGCAGCAGTAGTAGTATTAACAGTAGTAGTTGATACAGAGTCATATCACATGGGCAGGAGGTGCCATGATGAACAGCAGTAGGAATAGGAGTATATAGAGTGTCAAATAACTGCTGACATAGGTGTCTTGACTGGGCAGCAGCAGCAGAAGCAGCAGTAGTAGTATTAACAGTAGTAGTTGATACAGAGTCATATCACATGGGCAGGAGGTGCCATGATGAACAGCAGTAGGAATAGGAGTATATAGAGTGTCAAATAACTGCTGACATAGGTGTCTTGACTGGGCAGCAGCAGCAGCAGAAGCAGCAGTAGTAGTATTAACAGTAGTAGTTGATACAGAGTCATATCACATGGGCAGGAGGTGCCATGATGAACAGCAGTAGGAATAGGAGTATATAGAGTGTCAAATAACTGCTGACATAGGTGTCTTGACTGGGCAGCAGCAGCAGCAGAAGCAGCAGTAGTAGTATTAACAGTAGTAGTTGATACAGAGTCATATCACATGGGCAGGAGGTGCCATGATGAACAGCAGTATTAATAAGAGTATATAGGGTGTGAAATAACTGCTGACATAGGTGTCTTGACTGGGCAGCAGAAGCAGCAGTAGTAGTATTAACAGTAGTAGTTGATACAGAGTCATATCACATGGGCAGGAGGTGCCATGATGAACAGCAGTAGGAATAGGAGTATATAGAGTGTCAAATAACTGCTGACATAGGTGTCTTGACTGGGCAGCAGCAGCAGCAGAAGCAGCAGTAGTAGTATTAACAGTAGTAGTTGATACAGAGTCATATCACATGGGCAGGAGGTGCCATGATGAACAGCAGTAGGAATAGGAGTATATAGAGTGTCAAATAACTGCTGACATAGGTGTCTTGACTGGGCAGCAGAAGCAGCAGTAGTAGTATTAACAGTAGTAGTTGATACAGAGTCATATCACATGGGCAGGAGGTGCCATGATGAACAGCAGTAGGAATAGGAGTATATAGAGTGTCAAATAACTGCTGACATAGGTGTCTTGACTGGGCAGCAGCAGCAGCAGAAGCAGCAGTAGTAGTATTAACAGTAGTAGTTGATACAGAGTCATATCACATGGGCAGGAGGTGCCATGATGAACAGCAGTAGGAATAGGAGTATATAGAGTGTCAAATAACTGCTGACATAGGTGTCTTGACTGGGCAGCAGAAGCAGCAGTAGTAGTATTAACAGTAGTAGTTGATACAGAGTCATATCACATGGGCAGGAGGTGCCATGATGAACAGCAGTAGGAATAGGAGTATATAGAGTGTCAAATAACTGCTGACATAGGTGTCTTGACTGGGCAGCAGCAGCAGCAGAAGCAGCAGTAGTAGTATTAACAGTAGTAGTTGATACAGAGTCATATCACATGGGCAGGAGGTGCCATGATGAACAGCAGTAGGAATAGGAGTATATAGAGTGTCAAATAACTGCTGACATAGGTGTCTTGACTGGGCAGCAGCAGCAGCAGAAGCAGCAGTAGTAGTATTAACAGTAGTAGTTGATACAGAGTCATATCACATGGGCAGGAGGTGCCATCATGAACAGCAGTAGGAATAGGAGTATATAGAGTGTCAAATAACTGCTGACATAGGTGTCTTGACTGGGCAGCAGCAGCAGAAGCAGCAGTAGTAGTATTAACAGTAGTAGTTGATACAGAGTCATATCACATGGGCAGGAGGTGCCATGATGAACAGCAGTAGGAATAGGAGTATATAGAGTGTCAAATAACTGCCGACATAGGTGTCTTGACTGGGCAGCAGCAGCAGAAGCAGCAGTAGTAGTATTAACAGTAGTAGTTGATACAGAGTCATATCACATGGGCAGGAGGTGCCATGATGAACAGCAGTAGGAATAGGAGTATATAGAGTGTCAAATAACTGCTGACATAGGTGTCTTGACTGGGCAGCAGCAGCAGCAGAAGCAGCAGTAGTAGTATTAACAGTAGTAGTTGATACAGAGTCATATCACATGGGCAGGAGGTGCCATGATGAACAGCAGTAGGAATAGGAGTATATAGAGTGTCAAATAACTGCTGACATAGGTGTCTTGACTGGGCAGCAGCAGCAGCAGAAGCAGCAGTAGTAGTATTAACAGTAGTAGTTGATACAGAGTCATATCACATGGGCAGAAGGTGCCATGATGAACAGCAGTATTAATAAGATTATATAGGGTGTGAAATAACTGCTGACATAGGTGTCTTGACTGGGCAGCAGAAGCAGCAGTAGTAGTATTAACAGTAGTAGTTGATACAGAGTCATATCACATGGGCAGGAGGTGCCATGATGAACAGCAGTAGGAATAGGAGTATATAGAGTGTCAAATAACTGCTGACATAGGTGTCTTGACTGGGCAGCAGCAGCAGAAGCAGCAGTAGTAGTATTAACAGTAGTAGTTGATACAGAGTCATATCACATGGGCAGGAGGTGCCATGATGAACAGCAGTAGGAATAGGAGTATATAGAGTGTCAAATAACTGCTGACATAGGTGTCTTGACTGGGCAGCAGCAGCAGCAGAAGCAGCAGTAGTAGTATTAACAGTAGTAGTTGATACAGAGTCATATCACATGGGCAGGAGGTGCCATGATGAACAGCAGTATTAATAAGAGTATATAGGGTGTGAAATAACTGCTGACATAGGTGTCTTGACTGGGCAGCAGCAGCAGCAGTAGTAGTATTAACAGTAGTAGTTGATACAGAGTCATATCACATGGGCAGGAGGTGCCATGATGAACAGCAGTAGGAATAGGAGTATATAGAGTGTCAAATAACTGCTGACATAGGTGTCTTGACTGGGCAGCAGCAGCAGCAGTAGTAGTATTAACAGTAGTAGTTGATACAGAGTCATATCACATGGGCAGGAGGTGCCATGATGAACAGCAGTATTAATAAGAGTATATAGGGTGTGAAATAACTGCTGACATAGGTGTCTTGACTGATCCAGAGGAGTCATGGGAGAAAATCATGTGGTCAGATGAGACTATAATATAACTTTTTGATCATAATTTCACTAACCGTGTTCGGAGGAAGAATAATGATGAGTACCATGCCAAGAACGCCATCCCTAATGTGAAGCATGGGGGTGGTAGCATCATGTTTTGGTGGTGTTTTTCTGCACATGGGACAGGGTGACTGCACTGTATTAAGGAGAGGATGACCGTGGCCATGTATTGCAAGATTTTGGGCAACAACCTCCTTCCCTGAGTTAGAGCTTTGAAGATGGGTCGAGGCTGGGTCTTCCAACATGACAATGACCCAAAGCACACAGCCAGGATAACCAAGGATTGGCTCTGTAAGGAGCATATCAAGGTTCTGGCGTGGCCTAGCCAGTCTCCAGACCTAAACCCAATAGAGAATCTTTGGAGGGAGCTCAAACTCCGTGTTTCTCAGCGAGAGCCCAGAAACATGACTGATGTAGAGAAGATCTGTGTGGAGGAGTGGGCCAAAATCCCTCCTCCAGTGTGTGCAAAGCTGGTGTAAAACTACAAGAAAGGTTTGACCGCTGTAATTGCAAAGAAAGCCTACTGTACCAAATATTAACATTGATTTTCTCTGATGTTAAAATAGTTATATTCAGCACTGTAAATACATCAGGTCCGGGGCTTTATCAGGGAATGCATGACAAGGGACCCTTCAGCGCCCTGAACCGACGACGGGTGCCAGAAAGTCACCGCCGATCCAGGACTCATTCATCTTTATGAATGTGAGTCTGTCCACGGAGTCTGTGGACAGACGGGTCCTCTTGTCCGTGACCACCCCACCTGCCGCGCTGAATGTCCGCTCAGATAGTACGCTGGAGGGGGGGCAAGACAATAACTCCAGCGCATACTGAGCGAGCTCGCGGCAGGTGTCCAATCTGGCAACCCAGTACTCCATGGGGTCGTCGGTGCTCATACTGTCAGAAGCACCGACGGACGCCATGTAGTCTGCCACCATGTGGGCCAGCCGCTGGTGGTGACTGCTGCTGCTGCTGGTGCTGGTACTGGGTCGCTCGGTTTGGAAGAACATCCTCATCTCTTCCATTAGGTCCCCTGCTCGGCTGCAGCTGGGTGCAGCCACCTGCTGGGTGAGATGAGGGGGGACAACTGGAGGCCGGGGAGTTGCCTGCTCCAACCGTCTGACAATGCCTGCCTGCAGTTCCTCCATCCGGTGCTGCCTCCGGCTGGCTGGGATGAACTGCTCCAGTTTCCCCTTGCACCTGGGATCCAAAAGGGTGGCCATCCAGAAATCATCCCTCGTCTTGATGGTCTTAACCCGGGGGTCCCTCCTGAGGCATCTCAGCATGTGGGCAGCCATGGGGAAGAGCACAGCCCGCTGTGACTCCTCAATGCTGGCCAGGTGAATGAGGTGCGACTCTTCATCCCTGAGGCGCTGCTGGTCAAACTCAGACATGCCCAACCCCCGGACTATCGGTGCCCCCAACACCGGCTCTCCCTCCTGACCAGGCCCTGACTCCGGGACGACACCAGCAACCACCTCCTCCTCCTCTTCATCATCATCCTCCTCCTCCTCCTCCTCGTCCTGGCCCTGGTCTCGGTGGAGCATTGCTGACTCCTCCTGCTCCACCAAGGCACTCTCCCCAGCCTCGAGCAGGCGATCTAGTGTCCTCTCCAGCATGAACACTATTGGCAGCACGCTATTGAGGCCGATTTGCTCACTGCTGACCATCTTGGTCGCCTGCTCGAAGGAGGACAACACTTGGCAGACCTGGTTTATCTGCCCCCACTCCGCACAGGCGATGAAAGGGAGTTGTGGTGAAGTCCTCTCAGTGCCTAGTTCCATCAGGTACTCCCTCACCGCCCTTTGCTGCTCCCACAACCTCTTCAGCATGTGGAGGGTGGAGTTCCACCGCGTCACACTGTCCACAATCAGCCTGTGAAGGGGCAGATTGTACTCCCGCTGCAACTTGGACAGGGACGCGGTAGCGGTTGGGGAGCGCCTGAAGTGGCTGGCAATCCTACGCGCCTTTGCCACAATGTCACTCAACCCTGGATAAGTGCGCAGGAACTTCTGCACCACCAGGTTGAGGACATGTGCCAGACAGGGCACGTGGGTCAGACTGCCAGCACTAAGGGCGGCGAGTAGGTTGCTGCCGTTATCGCAGACAACCATACCTGCCTGGAGCCTTCGGGGTGTCAGCCACTTCTGGACCTGAGCCTGAAGTGCTTTCAGCACTTCTTCTCCAGTGTGTCTCCGGTCCCCTAAACTAACAAGCTGGAGCACGGCCTGACAGCGCACGTGCCCCACACTTGAGTAGCTACGGGGGCGCTTGCTGGGAGGCTCAGCAGCTGCGGAGACAGTGGCTTGAGGGAGACCAGCAGTTCTCCCCTGGACACCCCGGGGCGGCACCACAAGATCGGTTGCCGCCGATCCCTCACCGACGCCTCGGAGGGAAACCCAATGGGCCGTGAAGCTGATGTAGCGCCCCTGCCCATGCCTGCTGGTCCAGCCATCCATTGTCAGATGAACCCTGTCGCTGACAGCGTGATCCAGCGACAGGGTTACATTCTGCACAATGTGCTGGTGTAGGGCAGGGACACCAGTCCTGGCAAAGAAATGGCGGCTGGGGACACGCCATTGGGGTTGGGCCTGCTCCAACATCTGCCTGAAGGGGTTGCTGTCAACTATGTTGAAGGGCAGCAGATGTTGGGCAATAACCCTTGCCAGGAGCCCATTGAGGGAACGCACACGTCGGTCTCCAGGGGGGAAGGGAGTGGTGCGGTCAAAGGCGTCTGAAATCGACGCCTGGCGCCGGACGGCAGTGCGGGACACAGACGTGGAGGGTGCTGTGGAAGTAGAGGTCTGGCTGCCGGTACCAGTACCTCTACTAGAGGGAGCGGGGGGGCATGACCTGCTGGAAAGAGATGAAGATGTGGCAGGGGCTGCTGTACCCTGCTCACTTGTGGTGGTGGCGCTGCTACCACCACCACGCTTCATCTCGTCATACACCGCCCAGTGGTTTATCCTCAGGTGCTGGTTCAGGGCTGTGGTACCCACCCGAGCCAAACACTTCCCTCTCTTCACCCTCACTTTACAAATCCGGCAGATGGCCACGGTAGGGTTGTCTGCCACCAGGGTAAAGTAATTCCAGACAGGTGACTTCAGCACCGCCCTCCTGTCAGATGGGGTGACGCTTACTTGCACCTGCTGGGACTCGGTGCGCACAGGTGGAGCTGCCTGCTGCTGCTGCTGCTGCTGCTGCTCCTCCTCCTGACACCTCCTGCTGCCATCACCAGTGGAGACCCTGACGATGGTCTCCCTGGTGGTGACCTGGCGCACCGTTTCACCAGGGTGCCTACCTTCCCCGTCGTCACTGACGTAGTGAGCCGACGCGTCAGATGGCAACCATGATGGGTCACCCTCTTCGCCCCCAGAGATGTCAGACCAAGGGCTGAAATGTGTTGGTCTGAGGGAACCAACTGACATGGAGCCTCTAGCCTGGCTCCGCTGTCCCCTCACCCACGCCTGGGTCTGACTAGGTGCTGCTGTTTCCTGCACCAAAACAGCAGCACCAGTTTGAAGGGATGTCTCTGGGATACTGCCAGCAGGTATCCCATCCTCCTCATCCATCCCTTCAAAAAGGTCCTGACCATCAGGACAGAGCTGGAGGTCTGCCTGATGCATGGCCTCCCCCAAGAGATCCCTCTCACTGTCGCTGTCGAACAGTAAGATGCTGGACTCTTGGGGGCTGGGGGGGCGTACTACAGGCACCGGAGTAATGGTGGTACTACTGTGAGTCGGGACCGACGACTCAGTGGCACTGCTGTGCCCCATGTAGTCCACCACTACTTCAGCCTGAGATGGCAATATCGGGCGGCTGCCCGATGGGAAGAACTCCCGGATCAGGCGTACTCCCCTTGCACCCGATCCTCTACCACTAGTAGGGGCACGAGAGGTACCCCGTGCTGGCAGCGATCCAGCACTGGGAGTAACTCCCCTACCCCTGCTGCCACGGCCACGGATGCCGCTCATTATTGCTGATATGTGTGTGTGGGGGGGTAAACTTTATTGGGGGGGGGAATGTGAACAAAATGTGTTTTTGTGTATTTTTTACAAGACAGGCACGCAGACAAAGACGTACACAGACAGCTACTAAACTATAAGAAAAGTAGTACACCAAAGACAAGGACTACAAAATTAAAGAAAAAAAAAAAGCACTAAACAAACACTAACTTTTTTTTTTTTTTTTTTTTTTTATTTTAAACACAAAACACAGACACTAAACACACACTAAGCTAAGCTAGATGAAATAAATGTACACTAACAGTGTGTACACTTACTACACAAAATTTAACTAAACTGAACACAAAACTTAGCTTTTAGAAAAGCTCTTTAGGAAAAACTAAACAAAATGTGAAATGAGATGCCTAGCAAATATCACTGAACAGCGAACCTGCAAGATCTAACAGTAACACAAGATGAACAAAACTTAGCTTTTAGAAAAGCTCTTTTAGAAAGCTCAGCAAAATGTGTTCTGAAATCTCTAGCAAATATCACTGAACAGCGAGGATTGCAGGATCAAACAGTAACACAAATGAACAAAACAGCACAAAACAGCACAAAACGTAGCTTTGAAAAAAGCTCTTGGGTCTATTGCTTTGAAAAAAGCAGTTGATATACTGGAAAAGATCCACTGGAATCACTAAATAGCAATGCTGGTGATGATCTAAATCAATCAGGAACAAAGACACAGGAAAACAGGAACACAGAAACAGCCTCCACACTCTCTAGCCAGCTTCTGAATCTGCAATGAAATGGTGCTGGGAGTGAGCTTATATAATGTCCATGCAGGCAGGTTCCTATTGGTTGCTAACCTCTGACGAGTGTGGAAGGAGAACTCTGATTGGCTCTGATGCAAAAGGGCGGAGCAAATAATCGCGCAATATTCCTATTGCCGAATATTCGCATTGCGAATATTCGGCAATATAAAATGATCGCTTCAGCTACTCGGCCCAATGGCTCTAATCATACCAGCAATGCTTTTAGACGTCTATGGAGATCACTAGGATGTGATCTGTTTTAAAAATGAAACTGTAAAAATCGCTCTGATGCGGAAGATCGGGGCGAGGAAAGTAATCGCGCGATATTGCGTTTGCCGAATAATCGCATTGCGATCTTTCTGGAAAATTCAATGAACGCTTCAGCTACTCGGCCCAGGGTCTCTAATGATACCAGCAATGCTTTTAGACGTCGATGGAGATATCTAGGATGTGATCTGTTTTAAAAAAAAAATTGTAAAAAATCGAATATTCGGAATTGCGAATATTCACCGCGAATTTCGAAATATAGCGCGATTTCTCGAATATGCTATATTCGAGTCGAATATTCGCAATGCGAATATTCGTGAGCAACACTAATAATGATAAGAGTGCACTCATAAGAGGTGTTGGAGATATTGCACCTGTACACACAACAGAAGATTTTTTCACTTGTAGTTCTTCAATATTTGTTGGAGTTTTAAAGAACTTCCATTAATGGACATTTTTTTTAACACTTATAATTGTTCAACACACATATATGTTCATGCCCTGACTTGTTTATGGCACATGTGGCATTGATTATCACAAGAAGGTGGTGAATATGTATGAGAAATAACACTTGTGATTTGTGGCACAATTCAGCACAGAGTTGATTATATTAGTACAGCACACTTCACAGTTTTGAGTTTTAAAATGGACTCTTCTGATAAGTCTACCATGGCTATAACAATAAAGGGCACATGGGTTAACAAGTGTGCTAAAAGGTTAAGCAGAAGAATGCTGTGACCAATTAACACATTTCTTTTTACAAGGTGTCATTTAAAGCACTCTGTTATTTACCAACCAAAAACAACAGTATGGGACAGTGTGGTTAACAGCAATACAGACTCACTTATGGGTGGAGATTATCACTTTATGTCAACTAAGCTTTCATTATAACGGAAAGACAGCTTAGACTTCTTAACAAGAATTTAACGGTCAAGTCACTCATTATTTCATGCTGGTACATGAACTACGTAATTGTCTTCTTAATAGGAAAACTATGCAGATCCAAATTTCTTTCTTATGCCTTGTACTCACTATCGGAATTTCCGATGGAAAAAGTCAGACGGAATTTTTTCATCGGATATTCCGACCGTGTGTGCCCCTTCAGAGTTTTTCCATCGGAAATTCAGACAGACTTAAAAAGAGAACATGTTCTCTTTTTTTCAGATGAAAAAAAAAAACGGAAAATTCCACTCGTCTGTCTAGAACTCCGACGGAGAAAAAACATGCATGCTTAGAATCAAGTTGACACATGCTCGGAAGCATTGAACTTAATTTCTCGGCTAGTCGTAGTGTTGTACGACACCGTGTTTTGGACGGTCGGAATTTGGTGTGACAGTGTGTATGCAAGACAGCTTGAACGGAATTCCGTCAGAAAAATCCGTCGGATTTATCCAGACGGAAATTCCGATCGTGTGTACAAGGCATTAGCCATCCCAAAGATTTTGGCCAGATTTGGTAACAAACGCATAGTTCTGGTAGCCCCCGACCCTCCTGACTGTGTCAAGATATATATATATATAAAAAAAAAAAAGAATTAGTTTTGTTAATAAAGTTCCTAATTTGCATGTTTTTGATCTTTTGATGAAAAAAAAATGCAGAAGGCAGGACTTCTGAGGCACCACAAACTCTACATATACTTTTCCATTAAATAATCACTTTTTTTATATACAAAGTTAAAAAAAAATGTCAATTGAAAACAGCTTTACAAGCAAAGTTAGAGAAAATTAAGATCTCAAATAGTGTTGCTCACGAATATTCGCATTGCGAATATTCGTTACGAATATGGCATATTTGAATATTCGCGAATAACTCGACTTTCGCTGCCAAAATTCGCTATTCCGAATATTTGTATTTTTTCAAATTTATTTTTAAAACAGATCACATCCTATCGACGTCTAAAAGCATTGCTAGTATGATTAGAGACCCTGGGCCGAGTAGCTAAGCTGAGGCGATCCTTTTATGTTGCCGAATATTCGCAATCGCGAATATTCGATTTCCGAATATTCGCGAATACTTTTTCCGCCCTTCTTTTGCATCAGAGCCAATCAGAGTTCTCCTACCATAGTTGTCAAAATTTCGCAATCAATTTTGCATTCGCATTAGCGAAATTTCGATAAAATATCACGAATATTCGCGAATACTTTCTCCGCCCTTCTTTTGCATCAGAGCCAATCAGAGTTCTCCTACCACAGTTGTCAAAATTTCGCAATCAATTTCGCATTAGCGAAATTTCGCAAAAAAATGTTTTTGATAAAATATCACGAATATTCGATTTTAGCGAATATTTCACGAATATTCGTCTATATATTCGTGATATATCGCGAAATCAAATATGGCGTATTCCGCTCAACACTAATCTCAAATACATATATTTTACCCATTAAACTGGAGCAATAATATATACAGTACATAGAGAAAGAGGGAAGGGGGGGCATCAGGCAGCCAAAGCCTTTGTCATCCCGCCATCCTTTTGGTGGTGGTAGTGCCGCCAGGTACGGCAGTTTTTGGAGCTATATATGTATATTTGTGTGGGGGCAGGGGAAAAAATACCTCTCCCTACTACGGCACATCGAGAGGCCAACGCTTAAACTTAATACTCCACCCAAAGAAGTACCTTAGCTTCCATGTTTCTGTATGGCACCATAATACTTGATCTGCAGAGGGTTGTACCTATGACCCACATGCCCTCTCTCTTTCTTTTTCTAAATTAGCTTGAACTTTGCGGGAAAATTGGACTAATTGGTCAAAATACATCTGACCATATATACACCAAGGATCGTCTGCCAAACCCAAGCCATGACAAGGGCTTCCTTTAGAATACATATATTTGGTAACATGTCTTGATACTTATAGGTAACTTTTGTATTTATTTGGTGGCCTTTGCCTTATTACAATAATTATTATTATCTTTTAGAATATGATTGATACCCCTCTATGAGGGAAAGCTGTACTCTTAAGAAATGTGTTTTTGGGGCTTGCCTGTAGTGTGCCAGGGGTTGGCGTGCTGCTCTCTTCTTTACTCTAGATTCATGTACCTCATACCACACCTCTGGGGAGTATTGATATTTGATCTTTGGATACCTAATTTAAAGTGAGGGGGGTGTTGGGGGTACTCTATTACGAGAGACATGCACACTATTATGCCTCGTACACACAACCATTTTTCTCGGCAGAAAAAAAAACAAAGTTTTTCCCGACGTGATTCCTCTCCAGCCTGACTTGCATACACACGTTCATGCAAAATACCATCCAACCAAAGCACAGTGACTTACAACACGTACAACGGGATTATACAGGGGAAGTTCCTTTCAAATGATGCCACCCTTTGGGCTGCTTTTGGGCTGCATACTTGATTCTGAGCATGCACGTTTTTTTTCCCCTCAGAAAAGGATACACACAACCGTTTTTCGCAACGTGAAAAAAACTGATGGGAAACACAACGAGAAAAAAGAGAGCTGTTTTTATTGCGGGCAGTTTTTTCGTCTAGAAAACTGCTAGGGAGCATACACACGACCGGTTGTCACGACCAATATAAAAAATTGCAGTTTTCTCGTCGTGAAAAACGGTCGTGTGTACAAGGCAAAAGTATTTTTTTATGTTATTATCACTCCAGTTTAGTAGGTGATAGAAATTTATGTATTTTGAGATCTTCATTTGCTCTTACTTTGTCTGTGAAATTGTATTAAACTATTTGTTTTTAATTAAAAGAATTAACCATAAACAGGGCAGACATGTTTTAATCAAGAAATCAAAACTAGTGTGCATTATTGCTGGGGGTCTAGCTTCAAAAACATTATGTATGGCACCTTTACAGAGCCTGATCACCAGAACAGGCTGGACACAACACAGGATTGACCTTGCAGAAAAACTTTTATAGGTAAGATCCAGCGAATAACTACTTTGAACCTAGCATTTGCATGAAACACTGTTTTTTAAAAAAAAATGTTTATTCTTTATTAAAGTGGATGTAAACCCAATTTATGACATTTGAGCCGAACACATATATCTGCAGTATTTTGTTATATCTCTTCAAAGAGCTATGTCCCATAAAATTTTCCTGAACCGTTCCTCTGTTATAAGCAAGATGACTCCAGACAAATTATTGGACACATCAGAAAAAAGCAGCCTGACATTTCTGTCAGGGGAGGTTGCTATAAATAGATTAGCAGGGAGCTGGCCCTGTTACAAAACACTTTTGAGAGTCTCTGCCTATGATGAGAGGGGGTGTGTGCCATTCCTCCAATCAGAAATTTTAGCTATTTTGGCTTCGCTGTATGCCCAGAAATCACACTCTGTGTTAAACAGGAAGAGAAGATTTCCTAACACGATCTGAAATTTCTAAACAGTATATAAATGTGAAGACAGCAGCTATACACGTAAAACCTATGTAGGGAGATTTGGTTCATTTGTGTATCATCTGAGGCTGTTCAATTCACTGGGTGTATGGAGGGTTTACATCCACTTTAAAGTGGATGTAAACCCACTCTCATCCTTTCTAAACTACTGCCACAGTGCTGATCTATAAGGATATACATGCCTCCTGCATGTATCCTCACCTGTCAAATATCTCCCCTCTGTCTGTTATAAGAACTGAAAAACTGCAGATTCTGTGGGTGGATCTGTTGTCTGGAGCTCGGTGGGTGAAGTAGTGATGTCAGTAGACTCCCCACCCTCCTCTACACTCCCCTTGTCAACATGCATTTTTTCCTATGTATTCCATATACTAAATTCTGCTGTGGTCACTAACATCCAGTCAAAATCCAGAAAAGTAACCACATGACTTCAGAAAAGGAGTGGGGGTGGGAATTAAAAGATAATGCCTGTCTCCAGGCTAGTGCATGAGATATGTAAATAACCTGTCACTCACAGCAAGGGGGAGAACGGACTAAGGTTTTTCTCTGGAAATCTGTTTTATTTCACTGAACAATAAAAGAGGATTGCTCAGAGCTGGATTAACTCTGTGTGGCAAGACTGGACACAGATGATAGGATAACCTATACTGTACATTGTGACATAAAAAAATAAATAAAAAAACATTGGGTTTACATCCACTTTAAGCAAAGCAGTGAGCAACAGAATATTGACACTTGCTTTATGCTCAGATGGTCAAATATGCATTGAAAGTATAACATTTATACAACCAGTGTAGAACATAAAAAGCTAAAACCATATACATAGATACAGTCCGTGGAATCAAGCCGAAGTCAGAGCTAGGAGAGAAGCTGAAGACAGGGCCAGAAGCAAGCCAGGTCTGCAATGGGAAAACAAAGAGTACAGAATATAAGGGATTATTAATTATCACACACAGTGTTCACCGGTAAGCACAGGCTTACGCTACTGCACAAGTGCTCCTGGGGACTGTTCCAAAAAGTCTCCACACATTCCCACTCAGATGAGCGTGGTCAGCTCTTTTTTTATAGACTAAGTTATAGACTAAGTTTGAAGATAGTTCAAGCAAGAAAATAGCTTTCCATGGATACAAAGACCATTTACTTTTATCACTCTTTCCATATAGCAAGCCCAAAGTATAGGGGGTTATTTACTAAAGCTGGAGAGTGCAAAATCTGGTGCAGCTCCGCATAGAAACCAATCAGCTCCCAGGATTAATTGCCAAAGTTTAATTGAACAAGCTGAAGTTAGAAGCTGATTGGCTACCATATACAGCTGCTCCAGTTTTAGTAAATCTCCCCCATAGTATCTTATACAAGACTAGAGTTGGTTTACGGCACTTTGCGGCTTGCCAAGTTGTTAAATAGAAATGATGAAGATATTTATTTGAAAGTTGATCATATTTATTTTGTAATAATGACTACATTATCCCCACACCTAATTTATAAGGTGAAACATTCCCTGAAACTATTAAAAATAAACTTTTTAACCAGGAATTTTGTCTTTCTTTTATGAATTCTATAGCTTTAACACAGGCTGGGAATAAGTCTGCTATTGCTTTGACTAATTTATTTACAATACATTTTTGGTGAGCAGCTGCTCAGACTAAAACATACTGTAATTAAATTATGTAAAAATATTCATTGTGTTTTGCAGGATCTGCAAGACATTGATAATCAAGATGCTCTCAGACAACTTCCAAAAAAAAGAGTGCAAATGAGCCCAAAAGGTACATTTTTGCACTTTTCTGCATTTCCAACTGCTGCTCTCTCTTCTCCTGAGCAGTAGGGATGAGCTTTATGTTCGAGTCGAACATTGCATGCTCACCCGTTCGCCAAATAGTGAACATTATAGGGCGTTCGCGCCAAATTCAAGTGGCGCGGAACGCCCCATAATGCACTGTGACATCGCAGTGCATTGCTGCCTGATGATTGGCCAAGCATGCACTATGACCCGCATTCTTTGGTGCCTTTGGCCAATTATGGCTCAGGGGGTTAATGCCACGCCCCACGCTATATTTCGGCCCTGTGTAGTGTGTTGCTGGCGTTAAGAGAAAGAGAGAAAAAGAGAGAGAGCGAGAGAGTGTCATTTTATTTATTTTAGTTTGAGCAGGCAGGCAATTCAGTTAAACTCGGAAAAGAAAATATGGACGGCCGCACACCAAAAAACCTTTGAAAGGTAGCCTTTAATGGTAAAAAAAAAGGAAAAGCAGTACAAAACACAGCAAGCAGTGGGGTATGTAGCTGACGCGTTTCACACTGAGGTCCAGTGCTTAGTTAATTCAGTTAGTTGCAGTGTATTTAGTATATATATATATATATATATATATATATATATATATATATATATACATATATATATATATACATATACATATATATACATATATATATATATACATATATATATATATACATATATATATATATATATATATATATATATATATATATAGTGGATACAGTTTAGCTAGATCTCACTGCAGACCATTCCTGGTGTACTGTTTCTAATATACTTCAGACAGACAAGTAATTCAGCTAGCTGCATTGCATGTAATATATATAGAGGCTTGTATATATATATAGTCTAGCCAAGCCAATACCTGACTGTGTATCCACTGCATTTTAGTTCAGCCAAGCCAATACCTGACCGTAGGCCATTCCTGGAGTATGTGTTCAAATTCACTTTCAGGCAGGCAGGTGACTCAGTGAGCTGCAGTGCATTTAATATATATACAGGCTTGTATATATATATAGTCTAGCCAAGCCTATACCTGACTGCAGGCCATTCCTGGTGTACTGTTTTTAGTAAACCTCAGACGTTGTTTTGCTGGGGCAGGACCCAGGTCCCCAAACACTCTTTAGGACAATTAACCTTTAAAATTTGCATTTTTGATTTTTGACATTCGAGTCCCATGGACTTTAACTGTGTTCGAAAGTTAGCGCGAACTGTCGGTCTGTTCGCATGTTCTGCCGTGAACCGAACTGGGGGGTGTTCGGCTCATCCCTACTGAGCAGTACCATTTTGTCTCAACTGATTGTGCTGGAAGCAGTGCCGATCCTGACCTCCCTGGGGCCCTAAGAAAAATTACATGTCACAATAAAGTAGAGAAGCAGGGGGTTCTGCCGACAGTGACATGTCACATTAAAGTTTAAAGTTGGGAAGCGGGGGGAGGGGGTGTTCTGCTGTCATAAATGACAACTTATGTTAAAGTGAGAAGTAGGGGGTTCTGACTTCTTGCCTCTTCTCCCATGCAGCCAACGATTTGAGAAGCGGGGTAAAAGGCCGAAAATTACTTCTCACCAGGCGGGACCTCTAGTAATTTGGGGGCCCTCCACAGCTTTGCTTGCATAGTGAGCCTATAGGGCGGATCGGCCCTGGCTGGAAGGATATGCTAATTGCACTTGACTTGAATACAGGTCCTGCCTGTGTTTCACTCTTTCCCATCTTGATCCCTGGACATAGCTGGAAGGAAACTTAGGTTTCTATGTATTATATCAGGCTTTCTTTTATCTGCGAAACAAAATTATTCTTGGGTAATTTATGAAAGAAACTTTTTCACTTCACAAAGTGAAAGTGACCTGAGCTTAATAAATATGGTGCAATTCTGTTCAATAATAGATCCAATTATAAAGGGTATGTAACTAAAAAATGAAAAAACCTGAGCCTAATAAATACATATAATGGATCCAATTATATGTAAAAAAAAAAAAAAAAAGGGAAAAATGTATATGACTGGGCAATCTAAGTGAACATCACTAAGCACTGTGAACATTAATTTAGCGAATAATGAATAGTTTGTACTCCTTTAGTAAATCACATAATCATAATGAAACATTGTAAAATTCTCTCACAAATGACTTTTCCAGTACAGTTGAAAAAATTTAGAAAATTGTCATAAAAGGCAATTCATTTGTGGGTCCAGTTGACTCTAGAAATTATATATCAAAAGGAATTTTGGCCAAAATATATAAGCTCAGAACCTGCGCTAAGGGTCCTCATGTTTGGTGAGCCCTACACTAACCTTTTACCATGTTATTGTGTATTTTTATTATTATACAGGATTTATATAGTGCCAACAGTTTGCGCAACACTTTACAACATGAGGGCAGACAGTACAGTTACAATAATAATTAATACAGGAGGCATCAGAGGGCCCTGCTCGTTAGAGCTTACAATCTAGAAGGGGGTGTACAAAAAAATGATACTTTATGGTGTATGGCCAGCATTGTTGTCTTAAAAAAATCAAGGAATGCAAACATTACAGAAAAAAAACTATTATTTGCGACTCATGGAGCTAGAGACTGTCTTCGCTGGCTATGTTTTCAGGTGGGTCAGGGCCTGCCTAACATGTTTCCCAATGGGAAAGATAGAGAAGGGAGAAAAGAAATGAGAACAACAGCCATTTTCGGCAGGAGCAGGTATGATGTGCCCAAAGACAGTCAAGTTGCTGATCATCTGTCTGTGACAGGATGAGCGTCCCTCGCATTGGAGAAGTGCTGGTATCGCTTTTATCTGTACTCCTGCTACTCAGACCTTTCAGAGTACAGAATTTGAGCCTGGGGCTAATCAAGATAAAGCAGCAGTGTAAGGGACTGTGCAGAAGTCAGAACTGGGGGCCAGATTCACAAAGAGTTACGTCGGCGTATCAGTAGATACGCCAACGTAACTCCGAATCTAAGCCCGTCGTAAGTTTAAATGTATTCTCAAAACTGAGATACACTTAAACATGCCTAAGATGCGACGGCCTGCGCCATCGTATCTTAGGGTGCAATATTTACGCTGGCCGCTAGGTGGCGCTTTCATTGAGGTCGGCGTAGAATATGAAAATGAGTCGTTACGCCAATTCACGAACGTACGCTTGCCCGTCGCAGTAAATTTACGTCGTTTCCGTAAGAGATACGTGGGGGAAAGATAAACATGCCCCCTAGGTGGCATTTCCAATGTTAAGTATGGGCGTCGTTCCCGCGTCACAATTTGAAAAATTTACATCGTTTGCGTAACTCGTCCGTGAATTGGGCTGGACGCCATTTAGGTTCACGTCGAAATAAATGACGTCCTTGCGACGTCATTTAGCGCAATGCACGTCGGGAAATTTTAGGGACGCGCATGTGCAGTTCGTTCGGCGCGGGAACGCGCCTAATTTAAATGTTCTACGCCCCCAATCCGGCTCATTTGAATTACGCCGGCTTGCGCTGGGGGGATTTACGCTACGCCGCCGCAACTTTACAGGCAAGTTCTTTGAGAATAAAGCACTTGCCTGTAAAACTTGCGGCGGCGTAATGTAAATGTCATACGTTACGCCGCCACAGTTTTGCACTATTCTACGTGAATCTGGCCCTGGGTGTATGGCCTAAAATCTGCCAAGCCACCTTATACTACTCTGCACTACAATGAAAACGTCTCTGTGGCTTACAAAGTTAGTTATTTGCTTTATGAGCTCCAACAGGCCCGAATTTTGCTAGTTGTGAACATTTACATATCTTTTGTTTATCTATTCTTCACTGGTCACTTTGAAAAATAAGGGACTTCTTTTACAACATTAGTTAGCTGCAGTTAGTGTAACGTCTCCTTTACCATTCAGACGGCTATCTCAATGTTTAAGATACATTCTATATGGCTGTTGTATGTACTGTACAGGTAGTGCAGAATTATTAGGCAAGTTGTATTTTTGAGGATTCATTTTATTATTGAACAACAAACATGTTCTCAATGAACCCAAAAAACTCATTAATATCAAAGCTGAATATTTTTGTCGTTTTTTTTTTTTTTTTTAATTCTAGCTATTTTAGGGGGTTATCTGTGTGTGCAGGTGACTATTACTGTGCATAATTATTAGGCAACTTAACAAAAAAAAAATATATACCCATTTCAATTATTTATTTTTACCAGTGAAACCAATATAACATCTGAACATTCACAAATATACATTTCTGACATTCAAAAACAAAACAAAAACAAATCAGTGACCAATATAGCCACCTTTCTTTGCAAGGACACTCAAAAGCCTGCCATCCATGGATTCTGTCAGTGTTTTGATCTGTTCACCATCAACATTTCGTACAGCAGCAACCACAGCCTCCCAGACACTGTTCAGAGAGGTGTACTGTTTTCCCTCCTTGTAAATCTCACATTTGATGATGGACCACAGGTTCTCAATGGGGTTCAGATCAGGTGAACAAGGAGGCCATGTCATTAGTTTTTCTTCTTTTATACCCTTTCTTGCCAGCCACGCTGTGGAGTACTTGGACGCGTGTGATGGAGCATTGTCCTGCATGAAAATCATGGTTTTCTTGAAGGATGCAGACTTCTTCCTGTACCACTGCTTGAAGAAGGTGTCTTCCAGAAACTGGCAGTAGGACTGGGAGTTGAGCTTGACTCCATCCTCAACCCGAAAAGGCCCCACAAGCTCATCTTTGATGATACCAGCCCAAACCAGTACTCCACCTCCACCTTGCTGGCGTCTGAGTCGGACTGGAGCTCTCTGCCCTTTACCAATCCAGCCACGGGCCCATCCATCTGGCCCATCAAGACTCACTCTCATTTCATCAGTCCATAAAACCTTAGAAAAATCATTCTTGAGATATTTCTTGGCCCAGTCTTGATGTTTCAGCTTGTGTGTCTTGTTCAGTGGTCGTCGTCTTTCAGCCTTTCTTACCTTGGCCATGTCTCTGAGTATTGCACACCTTGTGCTTTTGGGCACTCCAGTGATGTTGCAGCTCTGAAATATGGCCAAACTGGTGGCAAGTGGCATCTTGGCAGCTGCACGCTTGACTTTTCTCAGTTCATGGGCAGTTATTTTGCGCCTTGGTTTTTCTAAAAGGTTCTTGCGACCCTGTTGACTATTTTGAATGAAACGCTTGATTGTTCGATGATCACGCTTCAGAAGCTTTGCAATTTTAAGAGTGCTGCATCCCTCTGCAAGATATATCACTATTTTTGACTTTTCTGAGCCTGTCAAGTCCTTCTTTTGACCCATTTTGCCAAAGGAAAGGAAGTTGACTAATAATTCTGCACACTTGATGTCATTAGACCACACACCTTCTCATTACAGAGATGCGCATCACCTAATATGCTTAATTGGTAGTAGGCTTTCCAGCCTATATAGCTTGGAGTAAGGCCCCTTTCACATTGAGGAGTTTTTCAGGCGGTAAAGCGCTAAAAATAGCGCTGCTATCCCGCCTGAAAAACTCCTGCCCAGCTACCTCAATGTGAAAGCCGAAGGGCTTTCACACTGAGGCGATGCGCTGGCGGGAGACAAAAAAATCTCCTGTCAGCAGCATCTTTGGAGCGGTGAGAGGAGCGGCATGTATACCGCTCCTTCACCGCTCCTTCCCATTGAAAACAATGGGAACCGCGGCAATACCGCCCGCAATGCGCCTCTATAGAGGCGCATTACGGGCGATATTAACTCTTTATCGGCCGCTAGCGGGGGTTAATACCGCACCGCTAGCGGCTGATACCCGCGGCAATTCCGGCGGTATAGCGCCACTATTTTTAGCGGCGTTATACCGCCACCGCAGCTCCCGCCCCAGTCTGAAAGGGGCCTAAGACAACATGCATAAAGAGGATGATGTAGTCAAAATACTCATTTGCCTAATAATTCTGCACTCCCTGTATAGTATATTTACTGATGCTACTCATGTATGTCTGGGTTGGGTTGTCTAGTCATTAGTTGGATGAGCTGAATGTATCTGGTTTCAGCTTGAGGTGATTTTGCAGAACTTGACTAAAGTTTGGGTGCCGATTCCGAAGTCCATTGACGTCAATAGGACCTGAATGGCCAGTATTGCCCATTTGCTAGGCCTGGGGTCTCCAAACTACGGCCCTCCAGTTGTTCATAAACTACAATTCCCATCATGCCTAATCATGTCTGTGAATGTCAGAGTTTTACAATGGCTCATGGGATATGTAGTTCCGTAACAGCTGGAGTGCCATAGCTTGGAGATCCCTCTAGGCTAATAAGCAAGAGATTGTCAAACAAATGTCACGGAGGGTTGGGCACTGTTCTGGGCAATGCATACCAAAGCAAAACAATTTAAAATTCTGCTTGGCAGGAGCAACAATTTTAAAGTTTAAAATAAGTCATTAAAAAAAAATCACTTTAGATTGGGGGGATGTGGGTGATGTGAATCTACATTATTGAATGACGTGGTTAACTAAGGATGTACATCTGGGGACATTATGAGATTCTCCTAAATCTACTTGCAGCCACAATCTGAAGCCTCGTACACATGATCGGACTTCCATTGGAAAAAATCTGTGGATTTTTGTCCAAAGGGCGTTGGCCGTGAACTTGTTCTGCATACAGACGGCAGAACTTTTTCAGCCAACATTCACGAAACTACGTGTTTTTTCTGCTCTTTAGCGCCACCCTTTGGGCAACTTCTGCTAATGTTGTCTTTTGGTTAGCATTGGTTTGGAGTATGCATGTTTGTACTTTGGATTTTAGTCCGACGGATTTGTGTACACACGATCAGATAATCCGACGGAACACATTTGTTGTCGGACAATTTGGGAGCATGACTATCCAACATTTGTTGTCAGAAAATCCGACAACAATTGTCCGATGGAGCATACAGACGGTCGGATTATCCTACAAAACACGTCCATCGGACGATTGTTATCGGAATATCGGACCGTTCTCATCGGATGGACTGATCGTGTGTACGAGGCTTTAAGGCCCGTACACACGATCGGATATTCCGACAACAATGGTCCGACGGACGTGTTTTATCAGACATTCCAACCGTCTGTATGCTCCATCGGACAAGTGTTGTCGGAATTTCCGACAACAAATGTTGGCTGTTCATGCTCTCAAATTTTCAGACAAAACATGTGTTCCGTCGGATAATCCGATCGTGTGTACACAAATCCGTCGGACTAAAATTCAAAGTACAAACACGCATGCTGCGAACCAATGCTAAACATCAGACAACAATAGCAGAAGTTGCCCAAAGGGTGGCGGTAAAGAGCTGAAAAACCACGTAGTTTGGTGTATGTTGTCTGAAAATGTTCTGGTGTGTTTGCATACCAATTTCACGGCCAACGCCCCTTCGCACAAAAATCCACGGAAAAGTCCAATGGAAGTCCGACCGTGTGTACGAGGCTTTAGAATGTGGCTTTCAGTAGATTTAGAGATTTCAGTCTTATGCCTTGTACACACGATCAGGTTTTTTGGCGGGCAGAAGACCGCCCGGAAACCCAACGGGAAAGCCGAGAACCTGCTTGGTCAGGTTTCCCTGTGTACACATGGCTGGTTTTCCCGACAGGAAAACTTCCCGAGAGCTTTGGTCGGGAAAACCGGCCGTGTTTTTTTTGCTCCATCGCAGTGTTTCCCCATAGGAAAACTGCGGGGAAAAAACACTGCGATTCGCGACCAGAAAAAAGAGAACATGTTCTAATTTTTTTCCTGCAGTTTTTCTGTCGGGAAAACTGCTGGGGAGCATACACACGGCCGGTTTTCTCGACCAAAAGAAAACATGACAGTTTTCCCATTGGGAAAATCAGTCAAGTGTACGAGGCATTAGGCTGAAATTTCACTTTAGTGGGAATTCCTTGGGAATCCCATTGTGTACCCATTGGAAGATTTCCCTTCTATTACTTTTCTAGGAACAACCCACATTTTGGGATTTTATTTTCACTTTCAATGATTATGGTAAACAGGACAAATGGAGAGAATGAATCTCCCTAATGGGGACACAGACAGCAATAAAAACTGACAGATGTTCTAATCCCTCTCCACTCTACCCAAAAGTTAAAAAAAAAACAGTATTTGCGCAGCAATTTTAAAAAAAATTTGGAAAGAAACTTTCATGAATTAAAAAAAAAAAACACTAAAATTAGCAAGATTGTTTTGAATAATGTGAAAGATGATGTTACGCTGAGTAAATAGATACCTAACATGTCACGCTTTAAAATTGCGCACACTTGTGGAATGGTGCCAAACTTCAGTACTTCAAAATCTCTATAGGAGGCGCTTTCAATTTTTTTATAGGTTACATGTTTAGAGTTACAGAAGTCTAGAGCTAAAGGGCCAGATTCACAAAAGGGATACGACGGCGTATCTCCTGATACGCCGTCGTATCCCTTTTTCTATCTATGCGACTGATTCATAGAATCAGTTACGCATAGATATCCCTAAGATCCGACAGGTGTAGTAGTTTTACACTGTCGGATCTTAGGATGCAGTACCGCGGCCGCCGCTGGGGGGAGTTTGCGTCGTAAACCAGCGTCGGGTATGCAAATAAGGAGTTACGGCGGATCCCCGATGGATTTTCGCTACGTCGCCGCTAGTCTAGTTTCCCGTCGCAAAGTTAGTCGTCGTTTTATGTGCCCTAACTTTAGTCAGCAAACGTATTGCTGTCTAAAGTATGGCCGTCGTTCCCGCGTCGAAATTTAAAATTTAACATCGTTTGCGTAACACGTCCGGGAATACGGAAGTACGCTACGCGCGTCGCTGTTCGAAAAAATGACATCACGGCGCGCATTGCACAGCGGGAGTTAGGAAACGGAGCATGCGCAGTAGGTCCGGCGCGGGAGCACGCGTAGTTTTCATCGCAAGTGCTTTGTGAATCAGGCACTTGCGATGAAAACTTGCGGTGGTGTTACGTATCTACGATATGTTACGCCGCCGCGATTCTGCGTGAATCTGGCCCAAAATTATTGCTCTCGCTCTAACGATTTCGGCAAATGTAACCTGTGTGTATCTGGCTCTGATACTAGCCAGTACCTCACCAGCCACTGACCTCACCGCACGTCCCTGTTACATTGTAAGCTCATTGAGGACAGGGACTAATGTGAATGCATACTCTATGTAAAAGTGCTGTGTAAATTGACAGTGCTATATAAGTACCCGAAGTAAGGAGATTATTGATAGGGAGGACAACAAAATCAATGCCCACTGAAAAATCAAAACTACTTGGTATTTGCCTGACATTGCATTGCAATATAATATAATAATACATGTAATACAATAATAAGAAATTATTATTATTATTATTATTATTATTGTTATTATTATTATTATCATCATCATGACTCATGAGTAGTAGTAATAATAATAGTAGTAGTAGCAGTGGCAGTTTGTTCTATCATTTAACCACTGGCACATAAATATACAATTTTCTAATTCAGATGTTTCATATTTGTTAATAGCGTTAACGTTTCAGATCTCAGATTTGATTTGCGTTGGCTTTATCAGCTCTGTAAGGATGCTGTCTTTCTTTATATAAAATACATTGGTACTTTTCCACAGCTGTATTCAGCAGAGTTATTTTTTACAGAGTCATTCACATGTCAGCTGCAGAATTTGTAACACCATTTCAGTCTGACACATTGGGCCCAGGAGATCAAACAAGGTCAGAACGTGACACGAAAGCTATTGCGGCTCATATAATCGTTCCTGAAAACATATCTGTGGCGGTCCTGTGTTATTTAGTAAGCAAATTTATCAAACCATCTCATGTTTATTTGATCCGGTTGAGAAAACCTGGTCTGTTCCTGACCCTGCAGTTTGTCTTCATCTCTTTAATCAGTGGACTTGCGATACAGACCCTGGTCAAGGAGATTGCAAAACTTGATAGGCCTGATAGGTTTATAATTTACATCTCCAGTCTGGAGGATCTGGCATTTGTTAATGGAGTGTACTTGCAGGAAGGAGATAAGGGAGATCATTATGGGTGGGCAAAAACAGCAGGAGGACACCTCTTTACTAACAAACAGCGGATCAGATATAAGGTAGTACTTTACTATCTCCAACAGATGACAAAAGGTTGGAGTTTGGAGACTGGCCGTGTGTCTAGGTGTGAAAGCTGCCACTTCTTAGCTCTCCATATGCCTACTGCACATTCACATTTGCTCTAAATTAAAAAGACACCAAACGTAGCATGTGTTTCTTCATGGCCTTTGTGGAAAAGAACTCTATGAGAAGTCTACATTTCTTCTTATTAATAATTGTTCTAAATTGACTTTAAAGCGGGAGTTCACCCAATTCTTTTTTTTTTCTCTTCTCCCCTTAGATTCCTGCTCGTTTTGTCTAGGGGAATCGGCTATTTGTTTTAAAATATGATCCGTACTTACCCGTTTTCGAGATAAATCTTCTCTGTCGCTTCCGGGTATGGGTCTTCGGGAGCGGGCGTTCCTTCTTGATTGACAGTCTTCCGAGAGGCTTCCGACGGTCGCATCCATCGCGTCACTCGTAGCCGAAAGAAGCCGAACGTCGGTGCGGCTCTATACTGCGCCTGCGCACCCACGTTCGGCTTCTTTCTGAAAATCGTGACGCGATGGATGCGACCGTCGGAAGCCTCTCGGAAGACTGTCAATCAAGAAGGAACGCCCAGTCCCGCAGCCCATACCCGGAAGCGGCAGAGAAGATGCATCTCGAAAACGGGTAAGTACGGATCACATTTTAAAACAAATTGCCGATTCCCCTAGACAAAACCAGCATGAAGCTAAGGGGAAAAGGTGTTGGCTATGGGTGAACCTCTGCTTTAAGTCTTCAATAAAGCTATCCTAAAGATATCCTAAAAATATCCTAGGTGTAATGATTTTTGGATAATGTTAGAGAAATTTATGTAATATTTGCATTTTGGTAGTTTGCTTTTCTGTTATTTTTAAATTGGTATTATTTATTCTATGCAGTATTTTAATAGGATGGTATGGTTTATTATAGTATAGTATTATTTTGTTTTTTATTCTGTATTAATTTCTGTTATTGGTAATTTTATTGTTGTTCTGACTTGTTTACGTTCGTTATTGTGATTTTATGTGGTCCTAGTTGAAAGTAACTGTATCCTAATAATTTCCTTTTGGGATTATTAAAGTATTCGGAATCTGAATAAATAGAACATGTGAGTACAGAAATATTGGAACATAATTTTCTGACACTGAAGCCTGAGCCCAGGTTCACACTGGGTACGATTTGAGATGCGATTTCACATGTCAAATCGCATCTCAAAACGGCGGCAATTGTCGGCAATGGCACCGTCCTAATCGGTGCGACACGGCATCTGCGGCGCTGCACCGATTTCAAAAAGTAGTTCCTGTACTACTTTTTGCGATTTTGGGCCGCGATTTACATTGAACTCTGCACAGATGTCTCTTAAATCGCGGCCGAAATCGCGGCAAAACCGCAGCCGCGAAATCGTGGTAAAATCGTGATTTTACCGCAATTTTGAATTTGCAGCAGTGTGAACCTAGCCTCAATGCTGTACAATTTTTTTTACAAAGCTAACGATACTGGGACAGTAAAGATGGACTTACTACCTCATCCCAACTCTCAAGCCTCGAACACATGCACGGTTTTCTCGGCAAGAAAACTGCTGGCAGAGCTTTCTTGCCGAGTAAACCATGCAAGTGTACGAGGCTTTGAGGGTTCTCGTCAAGAAAACTGCACAGAATCTCGACGAGAAAAATAGAGAACCTGCTCTCTATTTTCTTGTCGTGAGATTCTCGGCAGTGTATACGAGCGTGTGTATACTTACCTCTCCATGGAAACCCGCGCATGCTCGAAATGACTTTGACGCATGCGCAGTAGCTTCCAAGGCATAGGTAGGGTGAAGCAAGATGTAGGCTACGGCATCGAATGTGATGAGCGCATGCTTGTCGTAGTTGATGATGTCACCGCATTCGTGCCATTCAAAAGAACGGCGGTTCTTTTGAATGGTGTGTGTGTACACTCGGCCGGAAAGAAAATCTTGCCAAGAATCTCGTTAGGAAAAACAACGTTTTTTTCCTGACGAGATTCTGGGCCGTGTGTACAGGGCTTTATTCTTACACTAAACCTAACCCTACAATTAACCCTGTGAAATAAAGGAATATATTTTGTACATAAAGTATCAATATAAAACCACAGCGCTATGAGAATAAATTAATATTCAAATCTAAATATATAAACACAAGAGTACAATGTGATATCACAATTATAAGTGAATAAACTTATAAACTTGTAAACATGCAAAATAAGTGAAAAAAAGTTCGTGATGCTACAGAAAACGTGACGTATTCAAAAAAGAGAGTTCATGTGACTTCAAAAATAGTTGATCCACTTTTCCAGGACTTCCACCACACCTCAGTGTTCAGTGCTCCAATCCCCCTCACAGTGGACACTCACCACAATCATATGCCTCCCACTCTCGTGTTTGGCTAACGAGCTTGTAATAAGAGTATCTCCACAGAAGACCTTCTGGCACTGCTCTCCTACTCACACAGCCTTAGGAGTGATGCAGCAATTAGTGGTAACCCTCTGGACTTCTTATAAAGGCCTTTAATTGCCTCATTCCGAACAGCTGAAGTTTTTCAACGGCCTTTAGCCTTTCTCTGGCTACGTTATTACAAGCTCGTTAGCCAAACACGAGAGTGGGAGGCATATGATTGTGGTGAGTGTCCACTGTGAGGGGGATTGGAGCACTGAACACTGAGGTGTGGTGGAAGTCCTGGAAAAGTGGATCAACTATTTTTGAAGTCACATGAACTCTCTTTTTTGAATACGTCACGTTTTCTGTAGCATCACGAACTTTTTTTCACTTATTTTGCATGTTTACAAGTTTATAAGTTTATTCACTTATAATTGTGATATCACATTGTACACTTGTGTTTATATATTTAGATTTGAATATTAATTTATTCTCATAGCGCTGTGGTTTTATATTGATACTTTATGTACAAAATATATTCCTTTATTTCACATACTATTTTATTTAAGCAGCAGCTAGGCGCTTTAACTTCCTTCCATCTGGCGCAGTAGTGGGTTATCAGTCGGGCGCAGTTTTTGATACCCCAATCATCACTACAATTAACCCTGCCTCAAGCTTGCCACATTTTTTTTTCTATTTATGCTCAATCTGCAGGTTGAAAGAAAAGAAAACAGTTTCCTCCATCCATAGTGTACAGCAGGACATGACACATTTCATGCTGTGGCTATTGCATTTAGACAGTCGGTGCCTGTCAAAATAACCACAAATTCTGGATGGACGCTCTGCATACCGCAACACCCTTCCAAGCATACTATGCAATGAAAAAAACAGGGATATTTAGTTCACATATGTTGCAATTAGGGTTGTCCCGATACCACTTTTTTAGGACCGAGTACAAGTACCGATACTTTTTTTCAAGTAGTCGCCGATACCGAATACCGATACTTTTTTTAAATGTGTCCCCAAATGCAGCCATGTCCCCCACATATGAAGCCATGTCCCTCTAGCCATGTCCCTCACATATGCAGCCATGTCCCTCTAGCCATGTCCCTCACATATGCAGCCATGTCCCTCACATATGCAGCCATGTCCCTCTAGCCATGTCCCTCACATATGCAGCCATGTCCCTCACATATGCAGCAATGTCCCTCTAGCCATTTCCCTCACATATGCAGCAATGTCCCTCTAGCCATGTCCCTCACATATGCAGCAATGTCCCTCTAGCCATGTCCATCACATATGCAGCCATGTCCCTCTAGCCATGTCCCTCACATATGCAGCCATGTCCCTCACATATGCAGCAATGTCCCTCTAGCCATGTCCCTCACATATGCAGCAATGTCCCTCTAGCCATGTCCCTCGATGCGGCGGCGCGATGCGGCGGCAGCGGCGGGGGGGGGGGGAAAGGGGGGGGAAGTATTCTATTTAGGTATCGGGGGTATTTGCGCGAGTACGAGTACTCCCGCAAATACTCGGTATCGGTCCCGATACCGATACTGGTATCGGTATCTGGACAACCCTAGTTGCAATACATGTTTAAGCTGACCAACTGCGTCAAAGTAATCCCTCTTCTGGCCAGTCCTACACTACCTTGCCACTGCAAATGCTAAAGTGGACACCATGCCAACATAGGGCATAAAGACCAAAGGTGGGGGAGAACTGTTAGGTTCAGATCTGGTCACTGACCTACATTACAACAGAGAAAAGATATAACTAAAATATTTTCAAATGTATCTAAACATGCATGGAGGTAACCTTGATACTTTTTCTTTCCTTGGTTTAGAACATGTCAAACGGTCTACAAGAGGGGGGATACCCATCGCACCCTGCTCCAACGGGAGGTGGGGTGGATACACAAGTTAAATACCAGGATCCCGCTGGGTATGAACAATAGGATGGATGTTAGCCTGTTTTTGAAATAAGGATCTGAAGTATAGCAATCAATGATTTTTTATTGTATATTTTCCACTGTTGTATCAGTGGGACTTTAATGGTTAACATTTCATGTTTCCTGTTTAAACTCCCTGTTTTGTGTGTGTTTATTTGGCCCAGGTCTGTCATATCCACCTGTAGCCAATTAATGGGTTGATTTTTTAATTAAGTGAATTTTGCCCTTCATAGTTCAGAAGGGCTGCTTCCTTAGATATACCTGTTTCTATTGTCATATTGTTATGCTTTGATGAAGGCCTGAGGCCGAAACGTGTCAGTATTTTTGGATGATGTTACTCCTGTAATGCTTCAATAAATATTTTCTATGAAAAATATAAAGCTGTCGAGTTGCCGGCCTGTACTTTCTATGGGTCACTTGTGAGCTTAATTAGCCAGAGCACCGAATACTCGACACACAAACTATACTATATAGCATTAGAGCTTGGGTGAGTTTTCCTCTTGTAAAGATATAACTGTGCTCAAATCTCAATAGCTTGTACATGTATTTGAACTATCAGGTGCTAAAGGGGTGTAACTCCATTTTAACAATACAAATTTTGGATGGACCCCCTACACACTGCCACGCCATTCCAAGCAAACTATGCAATGAAAAAAACAGGGATATTTAGTTAAGCTGACCAACTGCGCCAAAGTAATCCCTCTTATGGCCAGTCCTACACTGCTTTGCAATTGCAAATGCTAAGGTGGACACCATGTCAACATGGGGCATAAAGACTCAAGGAGTGGGAGAGCTACTAGGTTCAGATCTGGTCATTGACCTGCAATACAACAGAGAAAAGATATACCTGTGCTCAAATCCCAATAGCTTGTACATGTATTGGAACTATAAGGTGCTTCATGTACAAGCTATTGGGATTTGAGCACAGGTATATCTCTTCTCTGTTGTAACGCAGGTCAGATCTGAACCTAGTAGTTGTCCCCCACCTTGGGTCTTTATGCCCGATGTTGGCATGGTGTTCATCTTAGCATTTACAGTGGCTTATTGCAGTACATGTGAACTAAATATCCCTGTTTTTTCATTGCATAGTTTGCTTGGAAGGGTGTGACTGTGTGCAAAGGGTCCATCCAGAATTTGTAGTGTTAAAACACCCCTTTAGCTTCTGATAGTTCAAATACATGTACAAGCTATTGGGATTTGAGCACAGGTATATATTTTCTCTGTCAAAATAACCAATTGGATACTGCTGCTTTTTCCCAAAACAAATTACCACTCAGTGCCTTTCATTTTTTTTTTTGAAGGATATCAGAGAGGTGGGGGCTGACAGGGCCATGACCATGAAGCATAGTGTGTCCATTTCATCAGAAACCAGCTGAAATGTGATCAGTGTGTAGCCAGCTTTAACATTCCACTAGCTCTGTATACTTACCCCTTGCATCAGGATCCTCTGTGTGTCTCTAACAATATCATAAGGCTTTACGATCCCAAACCCAGAGCAGACTGCCCTGGAAACATATTAAACCTACTATTTGCTTTTAAAGTTATAGCCATATTAGTGTGGCAGAGACTGATGTGAATGTACAATAAACTCTATATGTAAAGCACTGCATTAATTGATGCTGCTATGTAAGTGTAGCACTACCAATGTAGGAGCTTCTGGTGACCGGCTGTCCTACTCCTGCACAGCCAGGTAACGCGCATTCTCTGCTCGCTTCCAAACACAAGAAGTCATTTCATTGACTTTGTTTTGATGTTTTATTAGGGTTAACAGCTTGGATGGGGTGATGGGATTAATGGAATGCCCAACGTGAATCAAAGAACAACAAAAGGGGACAACTTTTTTCCTCTGTACAAAAGATCATAGATCATACTTCCTTTCCTGTGCTCACACAGTCTTTCATGGATCAGTAGCAAAAGTCTGTTACAGACTAGGAGCTCTTAGCCCCTCTTACAATGCAGGAGTGTGTCCTTTCTTTATGTAAAACTGCTTCTAGCTCTACTGCTTGCAGGCACTACCAGCCCTCCTGGCTGCTCTAAAGATCTCTTATGGCAAGAATAAAAGGTTTAAGGACAATGCTGTCCTTTTTAGAAAGCTTGCTACATGTGGTAGTCTCTTCCCTTAAAAATCCCTGGGTGTGCTGACGTACTCACTGTGCCTGTGTAGGCCCAGCCTGGAGATAAAGATCCCCCTAGACCTAGGGGATCCCTCCTAGGCCACCGACAGCCTCCTTAGCACTCCATCTTCCACCTGACTCCCCTACTAGCATGACTCATCTATATTTAAGGGTTGTCCTAGCCACTCTGCCAGGACAATATCACTGGGTATTGACCAGGTTCCCTCTCAAGTATACAAAGCAACCCTCTGCCCACTAATTTCTAGAAGTTTCTCCAAACTTCCAGATCCAGAGTGAGGTACCAGAGACAAGCCTCTGTGAGTCATCCAACCTCTTTCAGCTTTCAGCTGCTGCAGAGAGCCACACAGGGAATACTTCTGTAACTGCCGCCTCTGCCCAGCTGTACCGATTCCCCCAGCTGTTCTGGCCCCCTCTGTGTGCTCAGGCCCCCTACAGGAGGACCAGTGCCCCCCCCCCTATCAGCGGCCCTGATAGCAATGCTCTCTACTAGCCTCATGTAACATGTTCTCAGTTTTGTATTGTCTTCTGCAACATATCCCTAACCAAAAATGTGGCATATTCACACTCTCTGATCCTAATTTTCTCCATTAGGTATGCAGTTTCTGACAGTCCTCTCAAGCATTTTGTTTATTAAACGTTATGTGAGAACTTTTAGTGATGTCAGGGGCCACATTTGAGGCCCCCCATTAGCTCATAAGTAAACAATCACTGTATGTAGTTTAGTCAGGATTAGGAAAAAGGGAGCTTGTATCTTTGAAAGGCAAATCAGCTTTGGCAGCTCGCAGCTTAGTCTGGGCTCACAGCTTCCTGTTAAAGGGCCTCCAGATACAAGAATTCCTGGTGGTTCTCTGGCCATAGTCAGATTGGAAACCCAAAGACAGTACATGACCAGCAAGCTTTCTCTGGGTTTTAGGAGAATCACTGGCTTATATCTGTTTATTTATCAAAGAATATTTGAAAAGCTACCAAATGTTTCCTAATTCTCATTCATGTCCACCTGAATGAAATCATCACCTGAAATCTGACACTTCCCGCACTTTCACCGCTATGTGATATCTTTATAAATGGACCCCTGGTGTTGATCTCTCTTTATCAAAGGCATTAGTTGGCACAGGCAATGGGAGAGGTAAACATTTACTATACCACCACCCCCTCCATGTGAATGTGTATGGGGTACTCATTCACAAAAAAAAGATGGCACCTAGAAATAAAGACACCCAAATGTTTGACAAGTCCTTCATTAAGAAAATAAAAATCCCCTAAAAAAAAAGCCCTTGTTGTAAATCCATCATCAATTATGACAACTTGCCAAAAGAAAAAGTTGACCCGATGACACTAGCTGAATGACAGCTCCCCAAGCTGTCATCATCTATATAAGGGAAGAAGGGGTGACATCATTGACCAAATATGGCCATGTTCATATTTGTTCAATGTCATTGATGTCACCGCTATCCCGATTCCTTTTGCTTTTATAGTTTATAACAATTTGGGGAGCTTCACACACCCACAACTTCCTTAGGAACCAGTGACAGTTATAATCTTTCATATATACTGTAGAAGCAATAAAAATGTAATCTTATATATGACACACGATTAATGCCGAACAGGGGGCCCGAAATGGTTAAAGTTCAGATATTCGCCTGAACGCCCAAACAGCCAAAGTTTGGTCCAAACCTAGGTACAGACCAAACCATTTGCACTTCCCAAATTGTGATCATATCCCATCTTAAGCACATTCTCTCCAGGCAGAATCATTTTATTTCTGTAGTTTTTCCTCATAACTGAGACCGTTTGGGTCCCATATTCATTTTTATTTTCGGGATTATCTCCAACTCAAGGACATTCTTCCTGAGGATTGATGATCAATTAGTGTCATCTACTAGGACCACCAGATCCTTTTCTATCCTCTCTTCTCCCAGAGTTTCTACCCCCCTAGCAAGTAACGTACATGCATATTTTTACTTTTAATTTTTCAATATTACTAATCTGTCATATAGCTTCCCAGCCCTCGATTTTACCTAGGTCCTCTTGTACAGGGCCTCAGCCTTTGCACAGGTACAGAAGAGGAAGTGTTATTAAAGTGCAAACACAGAGTCTGCGCTAGGTGCACAGCGGAACCCCATACCATTACTGAGATGTAGCAGAGATACGCTAGACAGGTGGAGAGGGCATTGACTCTGTGGGCCAGATTCACATAGGTTAGCGGATCTTTAGATTTTCCCAGCGTGCATTGCTCCAAATGACGTCGCAAGGACGTCATTGGTTTTTGACGTTTACGTAAATTACGTCCATCCGTATGCGCAAACGACTTACGCAAACAAAGTAAAAAATTAAAATTTCATCGCGGGAACGACGGCCATACTTAACATTGGCTGCACCTCATAGAAGCAGGGGTAACTATACGCCGGAAAAACCTGAACGCAAACAACGTAAAAAAAAAAGCGCCGGGCGGTCGTTCGTTTCGGAATCGACGTATCTCCTCATTTGCATAATCGTCGCGTAAATAAACCGAAACGCCACCTAGCGGCCGGCCTGGAATTACAGCCTAAGATCCGACGGTGTAACACAGTTACACCTGTCGGATCTTAGGCATATCTATGCGTAACTGATTCTATGAATCAGTCGCATAGATACGACCGGCACAATTCAGAGATACGACGGTGTATCAGGAGATACACCGTCGTATCTCTATGTGAATCTGGCCCTGTGTGTCCCTCCTATATGCAACAGTACTTGTGGTGGTGTATATTAACATCAGAGGAGTTGACCAGAGAGGAATTATCTGTTCAAGTAAAGGTACCCTAGACCCTTGCTTGGTGCCCAGTGAGGAGGGAAAAATGGAGGAGTTGACAACCACAACACTACTCTATCCCTACATACTGATTTCAAGTCTTTGCCCTGCCTAGTTTCATATTATCAGCAAACACATTTTTAATAAATAAATTAAAAGAAATAATAAATGGATTCAGTAATATTGCAGATTTTTTTCCCTATCCGTAAGGCTTCACAAACATTTTTAAAAACAGCCACTTTCAGTAGTGTCTGGTGTTTTATTTTACAAATCATGTAAACATGTACAATGCTGTAAAACGGCCTACGCGTTACGGACATTAGTCATTAGCCACAATTAAGGACTAATGTACATAACGCGTAGGCTGTTTACTGAATAAAGAAATACTATTTTTTTGGATGCCATTCTAAGTGCCGACCATCCCTTTTTCCTTACTGAAATACATTTCTGTGGCTAGAATAACTGAACAATATAGCCAATAGAATATGTTTGCATGCATACGCTTATAAATGCCATGCACGTGTAATTGCGTGGGAAAATGTGCATTTTTCTAAGCTAATTTTTATGCCAGAAAGTGTATAATTGAATATGCCTATGTGGCTTAGAATGGATCTTTCAATTTAGAAGTATTTCTAAAGCACATGTACCTATAATTTGTTTTGATGTTATTATAGGTATTTTTTTTAACATTCCAAGTTTATTAAAGTCATACTTGAATAAGAGGTTATTAGCAGATGCAACTGCTTGTAATGCAATAATATGAAACAGATAGTGACATCTCATAGTACATAGATCGGTGAACCTCATTATGATGGTAATCAGGCTATAACTATAACTATTGATGAAATCATCATAGTCATCTAATAGTCCTATGCATATCTGTGCATATCTGTCTGAGCTGGTAGACTTTTTGAATCGTGTAAGCACTGAATTCCTGTGAGAGTGAGACTATGATGTTATTGAATTCTATATGGGTTCCGATAAGCTGCCTATTTTGCTGTTATTAACTAGTAACGTAAGAGAAGAAAAGAAGAAAAAGTCAGATCATAGTAAAAGAGAAAAGTGGCAATAGATATGTGTCTCTGAGCATAGAAAGCCATGTTAACGTCCATGAGACCAGGTAAAATGTCTTTATAATTACTTGAAACTGAGTTTTCTAGGTGTGCAGGGCTAAGAGACTGTCCTAATAAGCTCTGGAAATTTTGAAGATTAGCCATGGTTGCCATGTCTTGTGGAATCTATCAACCATCTATCATAGATGCCAGAGACCTTATGCAGCCATTCTGCAATGGACGGAACCAGGGGCGGACTGACAACTCATGGGGCCCCCGGACAATAGGTCACAATTAGGAATATCTGTCATGATTATACTTTCATACCTTATAGCCTAACTAATTGTCTTTCAAGAACAATTTCTTAGGTTTGGACCAAACTTTGGCTGTTTGGGCGTTCAGGCAATAGATTATGGGGCCACACAGTATACACACACACACATACAGTATGCAAACACAGCATACACACATGGTTATGAGGAACGAATACAGAAATAAAATGATTCTGCCTGGAGAGAAGGTGCCTAAGATGGGATATGATCACAATTAGGGAAGTGCAAACGGTTTGGTCTGGACCTAGGTTTGGACCAAACTTTGGCTGTTTGGGCCCCCCAGGCAATAGATTATGGGGCCACACAGTATACACACACACACACACACACATACAGTATGCATACACAGCATACACACACAGTATACATACACACAGAATACACATACACACACTGAAAAGTTACTGGAGAGGCGGGGCAGCTATAATCTTGGGATTTTTAGACCAAAAGGATGTCGGTAAGGGACATTTCAGGGACATATGTAAAAAAACACAGATTTTTACATACTGTCCCTGGTTTTACTGAGGCTGGTAACCCTGATGCCTAGTGGTATTGGGGCAGTGCCCGATTGCACGAATGGTCAGCCCGCCTCTGGACGGAATCCGCTGAGACCTCCAATGAAGTGGAATTAAAGACTTAGCTGCGTTTAATAGGTGTCTTGACATAGAGTGCGTGTATCTCTTTAGTGAGACATTGGTGATATGCTATTATAGGTATTTATATAGTGCTGTCAATTTACACAGTACTTTACATATGTACATATATTCTACATTGACAGCAGTCCCCGCCCCCAAGGAACTCACAATCTAAGGTGAAGTCCGCTAACTTACATTTATGCAGATGTGAAATGCTAACAGCTTATATCTAGTTTGCTAGGGCTACATAACCTACGGCTAAATAACCTTCCAGCTTGTCTTTGGAGTGTGGGAGGAAACCTGAGTACCTGGAGGAAACTCACACAGGCACAAGTAGGACTCCAGGCAGGAAATGGCATGGCATGGTTGGCTAGCTATGTGGAAATGCTAGCCACTTGGCTACTATGCTGTCCCAATATTACAACAGAGTTCCCCAAAGTCTTTGGATGGAAGAAATGCCACTCAAATGGTTAAAAGAGAACAGCAGGTCAACGGCTATTTTAGTATATCCCACTGGTGCTCATCACAGAAACAATTTAGTATTTATCTAGCAAACTAGATATAAGCTGTTAGCATTTCACATCTGCATGTAAAGCAAAAAAAACATTGCTGTTCCAGGATTATCTGTCATGATTATACTTTCATACCTTATAGCCTAACTAATTGTCTTTCAAGAACAATTTCTTATATTCCAAAAGCCTGCATCCTTTTACCACAGTAGTGTGTATAAGCTGGATATCCATAGCTTAGGCTCTTATTTCTAATACAAATGTTCTCTGAAATTCTTCTAAGCAGTAATATTCGGTTAAGGTGTGGGCATTAGTGCTAATTTTCTTCAAGCTTTCCTAAATACCCTGGGTGCTTTTCTTTTCTCTATCAGCTACCTAAGAAATAATCGTAGTGGCACATGTGACAATATTGTGAAATGTCACATCTGTTCCCAGATACTAACTGCATGTACAAACATGAACACACTTTTGCACAGTTGACAACAGCATGTGTAAGTGTGCTAAAGTGCCATCACAAAGTGTTAAAATTCTCAGCCAAGTGTATAACAGACACAGGCTCTAGAAGATTCACTTGTATATAATAGTGTCTGTAAATTCCTCCTCCGCATGGCTGTGACCTATGATCATTATAATTTGTTTTCAGTTATAGTCCAAAGCACAGATGACAGCTGAAAATCAATAAAAAAAGAAATGTAATCAGCGTAATCAGCTGCCAGTAGCTGATAAAGTGATAGGTGATAAGCAGATGGATTCAGAAGAGATGAATTATTTTTTATAGGATTTTTTACTTTACGGATATTCATCACACATGATGCATGGATTGATTTTTTGGGTTTATAACTGAAGGATTCTATATATTCATAATGGTAAAATAATCCTAACTGGTAAAAAACATGCAAAATGTTTTGGGCAATTTATGTGATTTTAGGAAAAAAATATTTTAGGCCCAGATTCACGTAGATCGGCGCATCTTTGAGCGGGCGTAACGTATCCTATTTACGTTACGCCTCCGCAACTTAGACGGGCAAGTGCAGTATTCTCAAAGCACTTGCTCCAGTCATTGCGGCAGCGTAGTGTAAATAGGTGGTAGATAATCACTTCTGGGTTTTTTATTTTTTCCTTAAAAAAAAGACTGAAAATTTTGAAAAAAAAATACTAGTTTCTGTCAGTAAATTTTGTAAATAAGTAATTTTTCTGCTTCACTGATGGACGCTGATGAGGCAGCACTGATGGGGGCTGATAGGCTGCAGTGATGAGGTGGCACTTATGGGCACTGATTAGCTGGCACTGATGAAGAGGCACTGATATGCCAAACTTATGGGCACTGATAGGTGGCACTCATGAGCACTGATGTGGGCCATTATAGGGCACTGATAGGCAGAACTGGTGGGCACAGATAGGCAGCATGGATGGGTGGCACTGATGGGCATTGATGGGTGGCATTAATGGGGAGCAGTGATGGGCATTGATGGGCAGCAGTGATGGGCATTGATGGGTGGCACTGATAGCCAGCACTGACTGTTATCACTTGTAAGCACGGATTACTGGCACTTGTGGGCACTGATCACTGCCACTTGTGGGCACTGGTGGGCACTGATTGCTGGCAGTGGTGGACACTCATTACTGGCACTAGTGGGCACTTAAATGTAATCAGGGCACTGATCACCGCCCGCCGCGTGCCTCGTGAGGGCGCCCGCGGGTCATGCAAACTCAATGTTCCTGGGCGGCCCGCGATTGCGGTTGGCAAATGCAGAGCAGGGGGATGTCTTTGTAAACAAGGCATTCCCCTGTTCTGCATAGTGACACGTCAGGGAGACTACTGTTTCTTGTGATCGGAAACAGTGATCGCTGATGTGTCACTGGTAGCTCCTCCCCCTAACCATTAGAATTACTCCATAGGACACACTTAACCCCTTCAACGCCACCTCGTGATTAACCCCTTCACTGTCAGTGTCATTTTCACAGTAATCAGTGCATTTTTTTAGCACTGATCGCTGTAAAAATTACAATGATCCCAAAAATGTGTCAAAAGTGTCTGATGTGTCTGCCATAAAGTCACAGTCATGATATAAAAATGCAGATAGCCGCCATTACTAGTAAAAAAAAAAAATAATAATAAAAATGCCATAAAACTATCCCCTATTTTGTAGACGCTATAACTTTTGCGCCAACCAATAAATATACGCTTATGGCAATTTTTTAATCAAGAATCATACATACATATCGGCCTAAACTGAGAAAAATTTTGATTTTTTTTTTAATTGGGGATAATTATTATTATAAAAAGTACAAAATATTGAATTTTTTTCAAAATTGTCGCTCTATTTTTGTTTATAGCGCAAAAAATGAAAACCGCAGAGGTGATTAAATACCACCAAAATAAATCTCTATTTGTGGGCAAAAAAGAACGTCTATTCTGTTTTGGAGCCACGTCGCACGACCGTGCAATTGTCAGTTAAAGTGACGCAGTGCCGAATTGCAAAAAGTGCTCTGGTCCGGGGCTTAAGTGGGTAAAGAGACATGGCCGCGGCTCTTTAAAGAGATGGGGTTCGCTCTGTGTCCTAGCAACATGGTGCGGGCCACTATCGCCACACTGCGCACCTCCGTGGACGTGCAAAAGTGGTCGTTCTGGGAAGCCATCATATGATATCCACCCAGAACAAAAACCGCACTGCCCAGCCGTCATTTGATGGTGGGTGGGCGGTAAGTGGTTAAAAGGTCCACTTTAAAGGCATAGTTCACCTTTACCAAAAAAATTTCAATGCAGATGAGCGGTGTCTGCAGTACAAACAACTGTGCAGCTTTGACCAAAGTTAACTAATGCCCTTGCTATAGGTGTAGGATATTTATATACCTAATGGAGCCTGACTGAAAAACCTCCTATTCTGTCTTGTTGCTAGGATGTAGCTAAAAAACTCACAGCCGTAACTGTTCACCTTCCCCATCATAGGAGCAAGCTCAGCTACTGCATCAGGGTGAGTTAGCACATATGAGGGGATTTGAATCAGAAAACAAAAACACATCCCTGTGAAGGTGGAGGTGAACAGTAACAGCTGTGAGTTTCTTAGCAACGTCCTAGCAACAAGAAAGGATGAGATAATGAGATCTCTGGGAGTTTGTGAGTCGAGCTTCATTAGGTACATAAATGGCCTGCACCTATAGCAAGGGCATTATTCAACGTTAGTCAAAGCTGCACAGTTTGTTTTTATCTACAGATGACCCTTATCTGCATAGGCAGTTTTTCCTGAAGATGAGCTATGCCTTTAACCACTTGCCGACCGCCGCACGACTAAGTACGTCAACAACATGGCACGGGCAGGGCAGAGTGTGGCCGCGGGAGGCTGCGGTCGGCAAGGGCAGAACAGGGGAATGCCTTTTTAAACAAGGCATTCCCCTTTTCTAGGGGTGCTCAACCTTTTGAAGAGCAGGGGGCCACTTAAGCGACTTGGTAACCGGTCGCGGGCAACAATAAGCGGAGTGGGTGGATGGCAGCCCACTCTATAGAGCCCACTGAACTCTTTTTTTTCCGATTGGATGTAGGCCTTTGTAAACGGACACAAGTCCATTTACATCTGCCACCTCTTAGAGGTGAATGGAGGGTCCGATTGGGTCGGACTGACCATGTGAAAGGGGCCTAAGGCTGCTATCACACTGATGCACAGTTGTTGACCCGCACCTGTGGCTTTGCTGCACTTTGCCATAGACTTCTATCATATCCTATAGGTGTGGTGCACTTTCAGAAAGCACACTAAACTCGCAGATAATAGAAGTCTATGGCTCAGTGCAAGTAAACTGCAGGTGCACTACTCTGCACCTGCGGATTCGTTGAAAGCAGCCCAGTAACCACTACAGAACAGATATGCCCGTATATACACTGTGATTTTAGTAATAAACTTACCTTTAATAACATTATTCTATTCTATTCCAGAGCAGGAGGTCGCGGGCCACATCAGAGAGCTCCACGGGCCACATCAGAGCGCTCCGCGGGCCACATTTGGCACCCGGGCCACTGGTTGAGCACCCCTGCCCTATTCTGCCTAGTGACATTGTCACTGATGACCGTTTCCCATGGTCGGGAACGGTCATCAGTGACGTTTCACGTGTAGCCACGCCCCCTAACAGTAAGAATCTCTCCCTAGGGAACACTTAGCCCCTACAGCGCCACCTAGTGGTTAACCCCTTCACTGCCAGTGTCATTTTCACAGTAATCAGTGCATTTTTATAGCACCATCGCTGTAAAATGACAATGGTCCCAAAATGGTGTCAAAAGTGTTCGATGTGTTCGCCATAATGTCGCAGTCACGATAAAAATCGCTGATCGCCGCCATAACTAGTAAAACAAAAAAATATTAATAAAAATGCCATAAACCTATCCCCTATTTTGTAGACGCTATAACTTTTGCGCAAAAAACAATCAAACGCTCATTGCAATTTTTTTTTTACCAAAAATATGTAGAAGAATACGTATTGGCCTAAACTGAGGAAAACAAAAAATGTATATATATTTTTGGGGGATATTTATTATAGCAAAAGGAAAAAATATTGCATTTTTTTTTAAATTGTCTATTTTTGTTTATAGCTCAAAAATTAAAAACCACAGAGGTGATCAAATACCACCAAAAGAAAGCTCTATTTGTGGAAAAAAAAGCCGTAAATTTTGTTTGGGAGCCACGTCGCACGATCGTGCAATTGTCATGTAAAGCGACGCAGTGCCAAATCGCAAAAAGTGGCCCGGTCCTTTAGCTACAAAATGGTCCGGGGCTTATGTGGTTATGAAAGCCACTAACCTTACAAGTTTCGTTCATTCAATAAAAATATTTCAAACTTTTCAATCAGAAAATCGGCCAAACATTTAAAACATTAGAATTTTGTCAGCTTTTTTCGTATAGCCAGCATTAGATATACTGTATCTAAAAGTTAATTAGATTTTTTTTTTAGCATGCTAATAATTTGGTAATAGTTCATATGAGTGTACCTTATTTTAAATATTAAATGTATTTGTCTGCTGAATAATATCACAACTGAAAACAGATTACACTTTTTTTTTTTTACCAAGGAAAATCAACTAATACTAAGTAAACAATTGCATTGCCTCTTCTAGTAGCTGCAACTGCTGACATCCTCACATTTAATCCTGAAAACCATAATTGTTTATCTGGCTGTGTGATCTGCAGTTAGACACAGGTGTCCTCCATCTGCAGGTTTGGCATACTGTGCCTCTGATGTACATTGATGATATTTTCAGACTCTTCATGGAAAACACTGCCTGGCATAGTAACTATGGAAATGCACAAAGGCTTCAATTTTTATATTATTAGTTGTCTTTCTGTGCAGGTGATGGAACAAAAGTGTAGCTGGAGGGAGGACTGCGGTGTATGGCAAAATAAAGCTTTGTAGGACTCTTCAGAAGCAAATTATTTAAGAGAACATTCTGAACTAGCATCAGGTTTTTTCCAGTATGGGAGTGTGATTCATTGTAAACTGATCTAAGCAGAGTCACGATTAACAAATGTTTTGATAATACATAGGCTCATAAGCAATCCAAAATCTAAATGATGATTTTCTAAAGAGTGGAAATTTAAAGAAGACCTTACTATTTACAGAAAAAAAAATAGTAGAGTTTGATGACGTGCATCCTCCCCAAAGTATTTACATATTCTTAGCTAAAGAGTAAAAAAGCTTTAAAATAAGCCAACCTGACTTTTTTTTAGCTGCTTGCATTGTAAAGTTATTAACTTTCAAAAATCCTCAATGATCACTCTAAAGTTGGCTTTAAGTTGAATAGTAACATTTTAGTAACAACTGCTGTGTTACATTAGAGGTCTGACAAACTACCAAGATCTTGCCGCTATAGGAAATTGCTGAGATTTCCTTGCCTCAAAATCTAAAGTTTAATTTCTGCCCAATGCCTATAGCTCCAGAGGTGAGTGATATTTAACACTTTAATGTGCATATTCTAGTCATAGGTTTACATTGAAGTCTTTTAAACCAGCTCTAAATCAAACCTATGCAGGGTAAAGCAATGGCTAGTTTTTTGGTTTCAATGGTGTTTATTAAAGAATTTTCAAGTTTACAAGATTATACGTTAAGGCTCATACACACAGTCAGACATCCAACAAAATTTCCCTTGGATTTTTGTCCTAATTGATTTGTCCGGCCACACCCATAGCATACACACAGTCAGACTTTTCTGCAAACTTTTCTAAAACTTTCCTAACATCACGTGTTTTTTTTGCTATTTTCTGCTCTTTACCGCCACCCTTTGGTTAACTTCTGCAATTGTTTGTTGCTTTTAACATTGGTTCTGAGCATGCGTATTTGCACTTTGTCCAAAAGTTGGTTGGATTGCTGTACACACAGTCAGACAAGGCACCATCGGACTTTTGTTGCCGAAAAGTTGGTCCGTTTGCAGACCCAACTTTTTGTTGGATGAAACCCGAAAAAGTTGGTCTGATGGAGCGTACACACGGTCAGACAAATTAGAAAACTTGCAGATTTTGAAGTTGGTTGGCAAAAAGTGTGACTGTGTGTATGGGGCTTTACAGTCACAAAATTTGTTTAACAATATGACAGTAACCCCGCAGAAGCAGCATACTGCGGCCCAAGTGGCAAAAACAGACATTATAAGGCACAACCTCAGGGGCAGGCCCAGCAATAAACACAATGGCTAGTTTTTAATGTGTACCTACCTTGCAGCAAATGTTTACCTTTCCACCAATTACCTGTCAATCCATGTATCAACCAGGACCCCCAAAAAATGGTACTTAGAATGTGCCTCTATGTAATAATACTGGGCCAATCACCAAATCTATAACCCAGTCTTGTAAGTTACAACTTGAGCAAGCTGCAGCTTACAAGTTGAGGCTTCTCTTGTTTCTGGTCATATGACCATGGCATAGTGTACGGAAGATGTGTTTAATTTTTATGAAACACTTTCAGAGGAAATTAACCTAGAATTTCCTAGAAGTGTATTCCTCTATTTATATAGAAAAAAACAGTACTTTTCACCATATAGTACCATTAGACTGATCTAATTCTCTGATGAAAACGGACCGATGGACCGCTTTCATCGGACGAACCGATCGTGTGTGGGCCCCATCGTTTTTTTATCCATCGGTGAAAAAAAATAGAACCTGTTTTAAATTTTTTCTTATGGTTCAAAAAAGGATAGAAAAAAAAAACGATCGTCTGTGGGGAAATCCGTCGGTCAAAATCCATGCATGCTCAGAATCAAGTCGACGCATGCTCGGACGCATTGAACTTCATTTTCCTCAGCACGTCGTAGTGTTTTACGTCACCACGTCGGACACGATCGTTTTTTTAACTGATGGTGTGTAGGTAAGACTGATGAAAGTCTGCTTCATAGGATATCCGATGAAAAAATCCATTGGATTAGATTCCATCAGATATCCGATCGTGTGTACAGGGCATAACAGTATTTTATTTTATAACTACCTAAATACCTGATGGCTGGGTTGAGTTGTTAGATTGTCTGGTGTTTAAAGATACCGTATTTTCCGGCGTATAAGACGACGTTTTACATTTTAAAAAAAAGCCCAAATATCAGGGGTCGTCTTATACGCCGGGTTTAAAATGCAAAACATATGATTTCAGCCGGTGTGCGCAGGAGCGGGGGGGGAGAGAGTGCGGGTACCGCCGGCATACGGGTTTGATCGGAAACCGTGCATAGAGCATGGAGGAAGAGGAAAGACACCGGATTACAGAGCGGATAGCCTGCTGTTACAGCAAAGTTTGCCTCCACTCCGCTCGTGGTTATACACAGCCCGCCTCCTGACCCCACGACTGTAAGGTGGACAGAACACGTCCCAGCATTGGATTGCCATTCTGTCCATCTTACAGGCGCAAGGTCAGGAGGTGGGGCTGTGTGTAATCACGAGCGGAGGCATTTATAATGTAAACTTTGCTGTAACAGCCGACTATGCGCTCTGTAATCCCGCGGCTTTTCTCTTCCTCCATGCTATATGTACGGCTCCCGATCCTCGGCACAGGTGAGCAGAGGCTGCAATGTTGGCACAGGTGAGCAGAGGCTGCAATGTTGGCACTGGTGAGCAGAGGCTGCAATGTTGGCACTGGTGAGCAGAGGCTGCAATGTTGGCACTGGTGAGCAGAGGCTGCAATGTTGGCATAGGTGAGCAGAGGCTGCAATGGTCGGTTGTGAATATGTGGTGAAATCCATGTTTTTTTTTTTAAATGGTGTTGCCTTGGAAGGGGGTAGTCTTATAGGGTGAGTATAAACAAAAAGCTATGTTTTCACTGGAAAAATAGGGGGTCGTCTTATACGCCCAGTCATCTTATACGCCGGCAAATACGGTACGTGAATACAATTTTATGCTATTTTAATTACATAATTTATATATTTTTGCCTAATATAAATAATTATTATGTGTCAGAAACTCCATGTAGTAAGGGGGCTAAGGTTACGGAAATAAAAAAACAGGATATATGACTATGGAATAGTGTACAGAAGATCTGTTATATTTTTATGAAAACTTTTCAACAGACTTAAACCTAGAACTGCTATGTGTCTTCTTGTATTTCATATAAAATTATTTTTGACCAACAGTTGGTAGCAGAAACTGAACAGTTGGTAAGATGAATTAGACTGGCAGCAGCAGGGGAATAGCCCATGTAAAAGGAATGCAATGAGAAGGGAGTTGCAGTAGTTGAGGCGGGAGACAACCAGGCAGTAAACTAGAAGCTTTGGGGTGTTGTTGGTTAGGAAAGGGGCACCTTTTGAAGATGTTGCAGAGGTTGAGGCAGCAATATTTGCACAGTGATTGGATGCAGGGCCAAAAAGAGAGTCCAAAGTCCAGGATTACACTCAGAACATTGGCATGTGGGAAGGGGTTGATAGCTGTGCCATCGATCTTAACAGAAAAGTCAGAGTAAGGGGCACGTGGGGGAGGAAATATTACAAGCTCAGTTTTGGATACACTGAGTTTGAGGAAGTGGTGTGACATCAAGACTGATATGTCTGTCGGTAAATTCGTGATGTATGAGGAGACTGATGGAGTGAGCTGAGTGTAGATCGAGAATAGGAGAGGTCCAACAACAGAAGCTTGGGGGACCCTGATGGTAAAAGGAAGAGGAGAAGAGGGGGTCGAATTGTAAGTGACATTGTACAATTGTAAGATGCAGTGGGATAGGTAAGATGAGAACCAACTAAGTCATGGAGACCAAAGGAGTGGAGTTTTTTGAGGAGAGGGTGGTCAACTGTATCAAAGACAGCAGAGAAACCCATGACTAAGCATACAGAGTAGAGACCATAATTTGTTCGGTGTAACTAAATTGTGTGTGAGTTTTAGAAGAGCAGATTCTGTGAACTGTTGATTGTGAAATCCAGATTGAAATCTAAATACGTGCACCTTTGTAAAGTATATTATTGTGTATTCATATTGCATTTATGAGATATTTTCCAATGCACAGCTGATTTCTTTTGTATAGCTCTATTGAAAGCTATCGTCTTTATAAAAATATAAAACAACACTCTGCTTTAAACTAATTGCCAAACGTTCTGGTTTTGTAAATGTTCAAAATTCTGTTATGGTTCAGGAACATCATTATGTACAGGTCAATGTCATTCATACATTTTAGGCTTAATAGTCCTTCAGTGGTTTTGTACTTTGCATATACAGATGCTGTTATTTTAGTTCTGTTGATTTGAACAAGGAGAAGAGCTATAGTGACCTCCTATCAAAGTCTTGGGAATTGTGAGGTCCCAAGAAACATTTAATTCTACTTCAGCAGTGTTTATTATCCTCTTAATATGCATAAAAGCACTGCAAATTACTTGATTATTAGGCGTTCCATAAAAATTAAATGTGTCTTTTGCAATGTGGGAAATAAGTAATTGCTCGGTAACACTTGCATGAGGGGAAGGCTGGCTAGCAGTTCTGAAATGCTGTCATTGTGCTGTTGGAAGGCAATCAGAGAATTGAAATGCCATTGTGATAGATGCAGTTCCATCTGGCTCTTTGGAAGTGTTCACTGGAGTGCTCTTTGGCAGTAAAACAGTCTCCTTTCATATTGTCAAGTAGGCTAGAAATACAGCGACATAAGCAATCATATACCACTCAGGACACCAAAAGTGTTTGACTGCTTAGAGAAGACAGACATCCTAATTTGCTCAGTTTCCTAATATATTCCAACTATTCATGTGTTTGATACAGTTACAATGCGCCTCCTGATTATCGTTGAAATTCCAACTTAAAAAGTAGCAGCAGATTGTCTTTCGAAATCATTTATCCATCTCAGTCATCAGCTATGTTTAGTGATTTAGCTGTACATCTTGCAGCAGAAAAAGAACAGATTCTCTGTTAATTCCCACTGTTTTCTCGACATACTGCATATGTCTCCATACCTTTTTATTAACACTTGACAGGGCTCCTGGTGTGTCACAAACTAGTATGCCCCACTTACCACAGCTACAGACAGATTTAGGGCTGCTATGCTTTGACTTAATTTCTACCTAGGCCTTTCACTAGTGAATAAAAAATGTATCTCACTGTATTGTGATGTCTGCTGAAATAATGGTTAGTCTATCTATCTATCTATCTATCTATCTATCTATCTATCTATCTATCTATCTATCTATCTATCTATCTATCTATCTATCTATCTATCTATCTATCTATCGTATCTATCTAAAGTGCCTTGAAAAAGTATTCATACCCCCTTGCAGGGCTTTTTTTCAGGTGGAACTTGGTGGAACTCAGTTCCCCCACCTCTGGCTCAGACTCTTTGGTGCCTGCTCACCACAATTACTTGTAAACACAGAAGTACGTTTTTTGTGTTTACAAGTGACAGCTCTGTGTGTAACCCTCCTGAGCTCTGCACTCTGCATGTAATGCAATCCTGGTATTTAATGACCTTTAAGACCCTTTTACTTTTCGTGAAATTTGACTGACCACACCCACTATTTGATGTGATTTGGAGGGTGTGGATGGGGAGGGGTTTTGGGGCATCGTGGTTGAGTTCCAGCACCTATTATTTGAGAAAAAAAGCCCTGCCCCCTTGACATTTTTTCACATATTGTCATGTTTAAACCAAAAACTTAAATGTATTTTATTGGGATTTTATGTGATAGGCCGACACAAAGTGGCACATAATTGTGAAGTGGAAGGAAAATGATAAATGTTTTTAATTCTTTTTTACAAATAAATATCTGAAAAGTGTGGCGTACATTTGCATTCATCCTCCTTTACTCTGATACCTCTAACTGAAATCTAATCAAACCAATTGCCTTCAGAGGTCACCTAATTAGTCCATCTGTGTGTAATCTAATCTCAGTATAAATGCAGCTGTTCTGTGAAGCCCTCGGTGGTTTGATTGAGAACCTTAGTGAACAAACAACATCATGAACGTCAAACAACACACCAGACAGGTCAGGGATAAAGTTGGAGAAGTTTAAAGCAGGGTTAGGTTATAAAAAAATATCCCAAGCTATGAGCATTGTTCAATCCATCATCAGAAAATGGAAAGAGTATGGCACAAAACAAACCTACCAAGACACGGACGTCCACCTAAACTGACAGAGAGCATTCATCAGAGAAGCTGCCAAGAGGTCCATGGTAACTCTGGAGGAGCTGCAGAGATCCACAGCTCAGGTGAGAGAATTTGTCCACAGGACAACTATTAGTCGTGCACTTCACAATTCTGGCCTTTATGGAAGAGTGGCAAGAAGAAAGCCATTGTTGAACAAAAGCCATAGGAATCCCAGTTTGCAGCTTGCAAGAAGCAATGTGGGGGACACAGCAAACACGTGAAAGAAGGTGCTCTGGTCAGATGAGACCAAAATTGTATTTTTTGGCCCAAAAGCAAAATGCTATATGTGGCGAAAAACTAACACAGCAAATCACCCTGAACACACAATCCCCACCGTGAAAGATGGTGGTGGCAGCATCATGTTGTGATGATGTTTTTCTTCAGCAGGGACAGGGAAGTTGGTCAGAGTTGATGGGAAGATGGATGGATGGAGTCAAATACAGAGGTTCACCTTCCAGCAGGACAACAACCCTAAACCTACAGCCAGAGCTACAATGGAATGGTTTAGATCAAAGCATATTCATGTGTACGAATGGCCTAGTCAAAGTCCAAGCCTATATCCAATTTAGAGTCTGTGGCAAGACTTGAGAATTGCTGTTCACAGACGCTCTCCATCCAGAGTTTGACAGAGCTAAAAAGAGCTTGAGCTATTTTGCAAAGAAAAATGGGCAAAAATTTCACTCTCTAAATGTCCAAAGCTGGTAGACACACCTCCAAAAATACTTACAGCTGTAATTGCAGTGAAACATGGTTGTACAAAGTGGGGAAAGATCTGTACTAGGAGAAGATAAAGATTTTGTTTGAAAATTGTACTGTAGGGAATAACAGCAGGGGGGGAAATTGTACTGGCAAGAGGGGTCATTTTTGGCTGTATTCTGTGCAGTGGTCTATGCTCTCTGCACTCCTTGGCCCTGCACTCCGTGTGTAATGCACTCCTAAGGCCCCATTCACACCTTGGCGTTTTTACGCCTGAAGCGCACTGCTCACAAACGCCAGAGGGGAGAATTAACATTATTCCCTATGGTGACTGTTCACACCTGAACGCCTGAACGCCCAAACGCCTGTCGCGCGAAGCTCAAACAAGTCCCGGACCTTTTTTTGTCGCGCGAATCGCGCGACAGCGGCGTTTGAGCGTTTTTTTCCCCATAGAAAGTAATGGGAAACGCGCGTATTGAGCGTATCGCGCGACAACGGGTGTTTGCTATGGGCGTTTCGTCGCTTTAATCAATAGAACTTGTCGCCCATGCAGAAGATTAAAAAAAATCTACCAACATAGCAACAAGTGATGAAAAGATGATAATTTTTCCTATTGGCTAAAATAAGAAACGCCGAAGTACAAAAACGTCGCACGACGCTGTATGCAAACGCGCAAATAAGCATGAATACGCGCGAAAAAAAACGCACGAAAAAACGACCAGACGCCCTACGCTCAGGTGTGAATGCAGCCTAAGAGTACAAGAGGGTAAATGTACTGTGGCATATGTGTGCTGTAAATAAAGTACATTAAGAAGGCTCAAATTTTATTTAGCCATGGCACTTTAAGCCCCTCACGCTCAGAACCAATTTTCTTTTAGATAATTTTGTTATAATCTTAAAAATATTCAATGTTCTAGTAAATGGTTGATACTGTACCATGTTAGCCATCGTTTAAAGCAGAAAGTTTGAAATTTAAGTAAAACACTTTATAGGTTAACCTAAGCTAGCAAATAATATATATTGTTCCAAATTCTACAAATTGTCAGGTACACAGAAATAACATTTTATATGCATACAAAATGTTTACATTAGGTTTGCATTTAACAGATACTTGTGCAGAGCTGTTTCTGCCATGCGGCAAGGTGTGAAATTTGTCTGGGATGACACCATCTTGGAGACAACAAGGATACGTTTGTCACCTTACCTTCTGCTTTCCAACCACTTTCATCACTTAAACTGGGGACTGTCTCTAATTACTGGTTGAAGGAAAGTGATGGAAGATACGGTACTTTTTAATCTCTCCTGGTCCGTGTTTGGGAATTCATCATAGTGATCAAAGAGGGAAGAGGTGATAGAGAAACCATAAAATAAATTTTTGGGAAACCAGTTAGCAAAAAAACATAATAATTAAAAAAATTAAATTATGTGATTTTTATTAATTGCAACAACAATAGTAGTAGCGGTAGTACAATTCCCTGGAAGTCTTGGGCGCTCTACCTTTATTAGCGCCCAATTAAAGTCAATTAAAACTTCAACTGGGTGGACATGCAAATGGAAAGCACGCTATTGCCAGTGAATGTGCCTGCCCCGTCGGCATATGCAGGAATTTTTTAAGTCAATAGGGCTCAAACATGCAAAGTTCAAAGTCCTCATTGAAGGCTTATATTCAAATTATTAGCCATACAAATTGTATGGGGACCTGGTTACTGCCCTAAGGAACATGTACCAATGCAGAAAAACAATCCTTTTTAAAGGAGCAGTGATTTTAATGATGCTTAAATGGATGTAAACCCAAATTTTTTTTTTGCTGTCACAATGTAGAGTATAACATTTCCTATCATCTGTGCCCAGTCTTGCCACAAAGAGTTAATCCAGCTCTGAGTAGGGATGAGCCGAACACCCCCCCCCCCGTTCGGTTCGCACCAGAACCTGCGAACACATCAAAAGTTTGTGTGAAAGTTTTTTCGGGAGCAGTGAATTTAATAATGATTAAAGTGAAACAATAAAAGTGAAATATTCCTTTAAATTTCGTACCTAGGGGGGGTGTAAAGTATGCCTGTGAAATAGCGCATGTTTCCCGTGCTTAGAACTATCTCTGCAGAAAGTGTAATTTCTGAAGGAAAAAAAGTCATTTAAAAATCACTCGCGGCTATAATGAATTGTCGGCTCCCGGCAATTTAGAGAGAATTCATTCATAAAAAAAAAAAAAAAGCGTGGGGGTCCCCCCAAATTCAATTACCAGGCCCTTCAGGTCTGGTATGGATATTAAGGGAAATCCCGCCATCAATTAAAAAAAAATGACGTGGGGTTCCCCCAAATATCCATTCCAGACCCCTTTATCCGAGCATGTAACCTGGCCGCCCGCAGAAAAGAGGGGGGGACAAGAGAGCGCCCCCCCTCCTGAACCGTACCAGACTACATGCCCTCAACATGGGGAGGATGTCCCCATGTTGATGGGGACAAGGGGAACTCCACTCCAAATTTAGAAAAAAAATGTCGTGGATTTCCCCTAAAAATCAACACCAGACCCCTTATCGAAGCATGTAACCTGGCCGGCCGCAGAAAAGAGGGGGGGACGAGAGAGCGCCCCCCTCCTGAACCGTACCAGGCCACATGCCCTCAACATGGGGAGGATGTCCCCATGTTGATGGGGACAAGGGCCTCATCCCCACAACCCTTGCCCGGTGATTGTGAGGGTCTGCGGGCAGGGGGCTTATCAGAATCTGGAAGACCCCTTTAACAAAGAGGACCCCCAGATCCTGCCCCCCCATGTAAATTGGTAATGGGGTACATTGTTCCTCTACTAATTCACTAAGGAAGTGTAAATAATTGTAAAAGACAGCCCGCCGAATGACGCGGCTTGAGATAGTGACAGCTCTTATATAGGTGAGGCGGGGCCACCTGTCACGTGACCCCGCCCCCCTCTGACTCAAGTGAGAGTCTGGGCTTCCCCAGGGATGTAGTCAAAGTGTGTGTCAGAGGGGGATGGGTCACGTGACGGGTGGCCCCACCTCACCTATATAAGAGCTGTTACTGGCTCGAGCCGCGTAATTTTTTTTTTAATACAGGACTTTTTTCCACGGTGTGTGTGTGTTTTTTACAATTATTTACACTTCCTTAGTGAATTGGTAGAGGTACAATGTACCCCATTACCAATTCACTTAGCGGGGCCAGGATCTGGGGGTCCCCTTTGTTAAAGGGGTCTTCCAGATTCTGATAAGCCCCCCGCCTGCAGACCCCCACAACCACCGGGGAAGGGTTGTGGGGATGACATCCTCCCCATGTTAAGGGCATGTGGCCTGGTATGGTTCAGGAGGGAGGGGCGCTCTCTTGTCCCCCTCTCTTTTCTGCAGCCGGCCAGCTAACGTGCTCGGATAAGGGGTCTGATGTGGATTTTTGGGGGAACTCCACGCCATATTTTTTTTTTAAATTTGTGGTGGAGTTCCCCTTAAAATCCACACCAGACTTGAAGGGTCTGGAATGGATATTTGGGGGGAACCCCACGTCATTTTTTTTTTAAATTGATGGTGGGGTTCCCCTTAATATCCATACCAGACCTGAAGGGCCTGGTAATTGAATTTGGGGGGACCGCCACACATTTTTTTTTTTATTAATGAATTCTCTCTGAATTGCTGGGAGCCGGCAATTCATTATAGTGGCGAGTGATTTTTAAATGACTTTTTTTCCTTCAGAAATAACACTTTGTGCAGAGACAGTTCTAAGTACGGGAAACATGCGCTATTTCACAGGCATACTTTACACCCCCCCTAGGTACGAAATTTAAAGAAATATTTCACTTTTATTGTCTCACTTTAAGCATTATTAAATTCACTGCTCACGAAAAAACGGCGATTTTTAAAACTTTTTTTTGCATTGATACATGTCCCCTGGGGCAGGACCAAGGTCCCCAAACACTTTTTAGGACAATAACTTGCATATTAACCTTTAAAATTAGCACTTTAGATTTCTCCCTTAGACTTAAACAGGGTGTTCTGCGGCTTTTCGAATTTGCCGCGAACACCTCAAATTGTTTGATGTTCACCGAACAGGCAAACAGGCAATGTTCGAGTCGAACATGAGTTTGACTCGAACTCAAAGCTCATCCCTAGCTCTGAGCAATCCTCTTTTATTGTTCAGTGAAATAAAACGGACATACAGAGAAAAACCTTGGTCCGTTCCGCCCCCATGCTTTGAGTGACAGGTTGTTTACATATCTCATGCACTAGCTTCAGACAGACATGATTTCTTAATTCCCACCCCCACTCCTTTTCTGAAGTCATGTGGTTACTTTTTTGGATTTTGACTGGATGTTAGTGATCATAGCAGAATTCAGTGTAAGGAATACATAGGAAAAAATGCATGTTGACAAGGGGAGTATAGAGGTGGGCGGAGAGTCTACAGACATCACGACTCCACCCACCGAGCTCTAGACAGATCCACCCAAAGAAATCTGAAGTTTTTCAGGTCTCATAACAGACAGAGGGGAGACATTTGACAGGTAAGGATACATGCCTCCTGCATGTATATCCTTATAGATCAGCACTATGGAAGTAGTTTAGAAATTAGACATTAGTATAAACATTTTTTTTACATTAATGCACTGGGGCCCCCCCAAAAAAAAAAAAAAATATATATATATATATATATATATATATATATATATATATATATATATATATATATATATATATATATATATATAAATATATAAAAGGCATGGAAATGATGCTCCAGCATTTGATAATATAGTTAGAAGGGACCTGTTCAAAAGAGCTTACAATCTACAAGGATAGGACAAAAAAAATTGACAAATTAAATAAATCGCATTATAAAAGCAGGGATACAAATCAAGGCAATAACAACCATGACAAACCTTTGTGGTGATCAGAAGTTTTCGCCCCAAACCCCTAAAAAGTTAAATGGCAGGAATATCATAAGCAAAAACAGACAAAATTAATACAAAGGCCAAAAAAGGCAGCGCACAAACTACATTGAAACACACAGCAGGAATGAATTAGCAGGAACCTTTCTTTTAATCTAAACCATTACACAGCAGTTGTAAGGCATGTGAGATATAGAAGCAATCATCAAACAACAGCCTTAGTGGGTTGTGGTTCAGGAATTATACAACCACCCCCCCCCCCCCAAAAAAAAAAAAACACAAACAAAATATTTATTTGTAACCCAATATACACACTGCAAAGAAAGAGTCAGGCCTTTTCTTAGGCCAAACACCCGCCACAAATACAGGCCTTTAAATAACCTAGCTAGGATTGCTCGCACACCCACCCAGTAAAGGACACACCCACCAGTGTAATTGATTCTGTCTCTTCATGTAGGCCTCTCTTCATGTAGGCCCCTTAGGAATACACACTCTTTACAAATGAAAAAAAAATGCATCAGCATAGATATCTGTACAGGGTAAACCTCAAAATCCAAAAATCCCCAAAATCTCCAAATCAAACTTGTACATTGTTGGGCATGTGGAGGGTTCAAAACAGAAAATGACAAAATTGTGGGGACTATGTCACACAAATTGGTGACAAAAGAACATTTGTCATTCATCATAAGCATACAACATTAAAATATGTGTGCAGGATCACACCTGACTTATACATCCATATCTGGGACAAAACACCCCAGTTCTACATAATGTCATTTCTTGGGGTTTCATTATGTGAAACCCATTAAATGTCATCACTGGTGAAAAAAAAACTTTTACAGCACAACAGCGGAAAAACATAGAAACATCTAGCCCGGGAGCAGGATTGGAATTCGAACCAAAAAACCTCAGTGCTACCACAAGTAGTGTGGTAAAGGTAGATGAGATGTAGTTATAATTTTAAAAAGTGTCAAGGTTTTATTGTATACAATGAATCAAAACAGTTCCATATAAGGGCTATAATAATATTATATTTAGTATATGAAAAGACATTAAACAAAAGCAGCGAGAAGCCTGCCCTGTACAACTTGCAATCTAAAAGGTAGTAAAATGTTGTCATTTATATATTTTTCACATAAATAAAACAATGGCAAGACAAGTGTACCATTACTATTATGTAAGTGGAATTATAGGGATTCTATGGTGGGGAGGTGGGGAGACTATTGTTGGTAAGCTATCTTTTGAAAATACTGGTTCATTGGCTGTCAGTCTGCTCCATTTCCATCCTTAATCAGAACAAATATGATGATTAGGAGTTTTGACCTCTCTCTGACTTTCCTGATCTACAGACCTGTTCTGAATCACTTCATCTGCAGCTATGCTGTAAGGTACGGAATACTGTCATTGCACAGATCCCTAACCTGCCCTATACCACCCAAAACTGCCCTATACCACCCCAGACTTCCCTATACCTCACTAACCTGCCCTATACCATCCCAAACTGTCATATACCACCCAAAATGCCCTATACTACCCCAACCTGCCCCATACCAATGCAAACTGCCCTATACCTCACTAATCTGCCATATACTACCCCAAACTGCCCTATATCACCCTAACCTGCCCTATACCACCCCAAACTGCCCTATATCACCCTTACCTGCCCTATACCACCCAACCTGCCCTATACTACCCTAACCTGCCCTATACCACCACAAACTGCCCTATATTACCCTAATATGCCCTATACCACCCCAACCTGCCCTATACCACCCTAACCTGCCACTATACCACCATATACTATCATTTACAGTGACCGTTTTGGAGTGCGCCCCGTGACCATGCACTGCCTGCCGGGTGCTCGGCAGGACACACAAGGGGGGTAACACCATGTTTTACCGCACCAGGTGACACCAACTCTAGTGACGCCACTGGGATGAGTGATTTAGACATGATTGCCATCAGAGACAGCCAGGCAACTATCATTTTCATCAGTAGGCCAGCAATGACACCCTCCGTATTTCTCTAAGAACAGGTTTTGTTTAACTCAACAGTAGCCTTTTTTTTACAATATAAAAAAAATAAAAGGCAGACTGCAGTCTGGCATTTTAAATGATAAATTTGTCTCTCCAAATTATAACAAATGTAGATTGTTTGCCACTTTAAGATCAGCCATATCAGCTATAAAATATCTCATTATTTTATAATCACAGTGCTGGGAAATAAAACTGCAGTCGCCCACCTCATGTCAGGAACATATGTTGCTTTTCTCATTGCTCTGAGATAATGCAAAGTAAATGAGATCGTGCATGGCTTTTGTCGGGAACAGATACCGCATGGCTATGATTTAAGAGTTCATTGTTAAACTTATTTTTTTGTGCTGACAGCAGTGCTTTAATATCAAGATACTAAACTCCTTGTATAGGCCTGAAGCAAGAAAGTAAGATAATATATATGATGAGGAAACTGTAGCAATTTAGAGTGGAGTATAACGCCAATTTAGATCATTCTAATGGAAATAATGTGCAGTTACCGATAACAACCAATGAAATGCCAGATTTATTTAAATCGGAACATTGGTTGGATACATTGAGGAGGTGTTAGGACCTTTTTCAGGATCGCATTGCTACTTGTGTTCTTATTTCAGAAATTGCACTTTGCGTAATCATCTGGGCATGATTTGTCATCAGAGCAGGTGTCCTTATTGGAAGATTTCCACTCCCCATAAACTTTTGGATATTCAATAATATTCAGGCATGATGAGAGGTATTCCTGATGGACATACAATAATATCTGACAGAGAATTCAACCACATACCATCAAAAAAAAACACTGTGGTAGACGGCTCCTAGTCTCTATTTATGAATGAGACCTGCCGAGTTGGGCTCGCATAGGTGTGCGCAGCCTATTGCATTAGGATTTGCACCCCAAAGCTCAAACACACACTACCGATCACTCACCATGTTCATTCAGAAAGGGAAGGGGCTGATAAATACATACTTCCCTCACTCATCCTAAAACATCTCCGCAGCATCAGCCAGCAGGAGAGGAGAGAAGGGAAGCCGGAGGTGCTGCAGAGGGAAGGAGTGGGGAGCCAAGACGGTAGGGGGAATCTGTGCTACACAGAATGTTTATGGTGTGCCTGGGCACAGCCGGCACACCCTGTGCGCACGCCTATGTGGGATCCTGATCATGTGATCACTTCAACAGCCTATCACAGTGAGGATGTGACTGGGAAATCCATCTCTCCTCCTTTTGTTAAGACACAATTGCATGGACATTGGGAGGAGGTGGGAAGAGGTTAAATGAATTTGTATGTACCGTATTTATCGGGGTATTGCGCGCTCCGACATTCCTGTAAAAAAACATTTTAGTACTTACAGTTTTGGTGTCTTGCGCGGCATCCATCGGCGGCCTCGTCGGGTCCGGCGTCCGTCTGCGGCTTTGGGTGTCCTCTTCGTCGGGTCCGGCGTCCTTCTTCAGCATCCTCCCTGCTCGATCCCTGCTTTCCCGCGCCGAGTTTGAATACTGCGCCGGCATATACCGAGCGCAGTACACTCGTGTATAGTCAGGCAGGCTCGGCTACTCTCGCGCTCACGTCCTGTACGTCCAGGACGTGAGCGCGAGAGGAGCCGAGCCTGCCCGACTATACACAAGTGTACTGCGCTCAGTATATGCCGACGCAGTGTTCAAACTCGGCGCGGGAAAGCGAGTATCGGCGTATATCGCGCACCCACGATTTTGCCCTGATTTTCAGGGCAAAAAAGTGCGCGGTATACGCCGATAAATATGGTATTCTTGCTCTGAATTGAGCACTGAAGTGCATTCCTTATTTAATAGTGCTGTAAATAACCAATTGAAGGATTAAGCAATATGAAGAATTTAAACTGCTACTTAGAGAAGGATGGACAGATTGTGGCCCAGAGGATAGTCAAAATTGTGAGACCCATGTTACATTATCACAGCAAAATTATACTTTACTTTATTTGGTTGGAGTTACTATAGTTTAGCCAGGCACAGAGCAATACAATAGAGTGCCTATTAACTCACTATGCTCAGATGCAGCAGCAGAGGGACTTGTAGCTCTCAATGGAACACAACTTTAAGTCTATTGTTTACTTCCTCCAGCTCCATAATCAAACAAAGGTCTGTACCTCTATACTGGCCTGGGGGGAGAGTCTGCAGGCCAGCCCCCACAATCTGATGCAACAACTTTCTAAACATGTTTTCTTTTGGCAATATGGGTTTTATTTATAGATTTTTTTCTTACAAAAGGTGGACAATTCCTTTGAATAATGCTCTGCAGTAACCAGAAGCAGAGCGGTACAATCATTCTAAATAATTATTTGCAGTGACCAGGCACAGAATTTAACAGCCATTCTAAATACATACTGCTTTGCAGTGACAAGGCATAAAGCTACATAGCTATACTAAGGCTCTGCAGTGGCTAGGCATGTTGCAGTACAGCCATTAAAATTAATGTTTTGCAGTGGCCAGGTATAAATCAGTACAGCCGCTTTAAAGAATGATCCGCAGTGGCTAGGCATAAAGTAGTACAGCCATTCTAAATAATGCTATGGAGTGGCCAGGCATATACTGTAGCAGTATGGCCATTTAAAAAAGGTTTTGCAGTGGCCAGGCATTAAGCAGTACAGACAGTGCCCGGGTGAAGTTACGAACGACGTCTATTTACGAATAGAGGGAAAGAGACAGGGAGTGAGAGGAAATCTACCCATAGGAAGGGAAATTTGCTTCTATAAAAGTTATGGCAAAAAAGTGTCTCCCCTGAAGCTTTATCCGCTGTCCTTGTTTCCACGACAACCTAAAATTTACAAGATCCAATTGTCACAGGGACATAAAGTGAGGTGAAATCTTTTAAACTGGGGTCCACACATCAAAACAAATGCTACAGGGGTTTTAACCCTTCCCTATGCTATCTAAAAAAACGTAAAAAAATATTTTTATGGCTGGAGTTACACTTAAAAAATTTACCTGTTCCAACTTACATACAAATTCAATATAAGAACAAACCTCAGAACCTATCTTATTCGTAACTTGGGGGCTGCCTGTACAGCCATTCTAAATCATTCAAAAAGCAGTACAGCCGTTCTAAATAATTTTCTGCAATGGCCAGACATAAAGCAGCCCAGCCATTCTAAATAATGATCTACAGTGGATAGACATAGAGCTGTACACTTATTCTAAATAATGATCTGCCCTAAAAAAATCTGAGGACTCAACAAACTGTAAAGGACTATTGAAAACTTAATGTGAATTCAGTTTAGGTGCAGAAATGATCTGAAATGCTCACAAGGTGGTATTACAGGGTGCCTTCATTTAAATAGCCCCCCAGAGGAAAAAACAACAGGCAGCCCAATTCCAACATGTTACGTCCCAGTATAAAGATATACAACTCCCGAGTCTAAACGGTGGCTGGAACGGGTACAAAATCTGATCTTCAGGGTACAAACCTGATCTTTTTTCGACTGACAAAACCAAGGAACAGGTTTGCTGATCCAAGAATAACTTTTTCCTCAGGGGTAACAAAACTGACACAATATGGCCTTTGTGCTTGAGGAACCCCAAAACTGTTTTTAAACCTCTATGTCTTAACATTGGTAATAGGGAGCCCACAATTAATCTGGCCCAAATCAATAATTAATTCCACTTGCACCCCTGTGGAGCTGGACCCCTTTTTTTAATCAATCACATTTGGACACATCTAAAATCTATCTTCCTTCTCTCCCTCAATCTTTGATAGATGCTGTATTTATCGGTGTATACCACGCACAGGCGTATAACACGCACCCTAACTTTAGGAGGGAAGTTTCAGGAAAAAAACTTTCCACAGCCCCCTGCGTATAACATGCAGGCACATTTTACCCTCTATTTTCAGGGTAAAAAAAAGTGAGTGTTATACGCCAATAAATACAGTAATTTGGAACCTCAATTCATGGCATAGACATGCAAAGGGCAATAAAATTATTCATAAAAAACAAATGATCGGGCCTGGATGGCTATACAGCCTTGTAAGTTTCATGATGCTCTTACACCACACCTGACTTACTTATTTAATTTTCTACTAGAACGTGGCAAACTGGGCCTTTGACAATCTAACCAACAGCATTTGTATGATACCTAAACCAAAGCTATATCATAAATCATGGGCTTATTTTAGACCCATCTTCCTCTTAAATCTAGACATAATACTTCTAGCTAAAATTCTGGCTTTTAGATCAAAAAGTGGGGTCTTTGGTCTGGTGAGGGCGGACCAGGCTGATTTCATTTGATATAGATAGCTAAAACTAGAGGTCAACGAGCCTTCCCTCTTTCCTTAGACATCCAGAAAGCTTTCAATAGCATCTATTTGCCATTGTTAACCAGTTCCCGACCGGCTCACGCAGATATACTGCAGCAGAATGGCTCTCCTGGGCGAAATCCTGTATATATACAGCTTCGCCCAGGAGAGCCGATAGAGGGTGCGCGCCCACTGCACAGTCAAGAACCCAATGCACGTGGCTGGCGGACGCGATCGCCGCCGGCCATGCTCGATCCCATGCACGAGCGGCAGGTTTGTGTGTGTAAAAACACAAATCCCCATGCTGTCTGAGGAGAGATAACAGAGCGCGTGTTTCTACAAAGTAGAAACCACGCTCTGTCAAATCTCCTAGTTAGTCCCATCCCCCTGGAACAGACTATAGGGGACACAGTTAACCCCTTGATTACCCCCTAGTGTTAACCCCTTACCTGCCAGTGACATTTACAAAGTAATCAGTGCATATTATGTAAATGTCAATGGTCCCAAAAATGTGTCAAAAGTGTCCGACCTGTCTGCCGCAACGTCACAATACCGCAAAAAAACGCAGATCACCGCCATTGCTAGTAAAAAAAATAAAAATGTCATATAAATGCCATAACTCTTTCCCGTAGTTTGTAGATGCTATAACTTTTGCGCAAACCAATCAATATATGCTTTTTGCTATTTTTTTTAGAAAAATATGTAAAAGAATAGATATCGGCCTAAACTGAGCAAATTTTTTATTTATTTTTCTAATTGGGAAATTTACTATAGCAAAAAGTAAAAGATATTGGGCCGGATTCAGATACATTGGTGTATCTTTCCGGGTGGCGTAACGTATCTCAGATACGGTACGTCGCCGTAAATTAGGGCGAAAGTTCCGTATTCAGAAACAATTTGCGCCCTTAGTTACGGCGGCGTAACGTATGTGTGTCGGCGTAAGCCTGCCTAATTCAAATGTGGATGATGTGGGCGTGTTTTATTTAAATTACATGTGACCCCGCGCATTTGAAGTTTTTTACGAATGGCGCATGCGCCGTTTGTGAAAAATCCCAGTGCGCATGCTCGAAATTACGCCGCAAATCGTCAATGCTTTAGACGTGAACGTAACTTACGTACAGCCCTATTCGCCTTAGACTTACGCAAACGACGTAAAATTTTCAAAACTCGACGCGGGAACGACTTCCATACTTAACATTAGCTACGCCTCATATAGCAGGGGTAACTTTACGCCGGAAAAAGCCTAACGTAAACGACGTAAAAAAAATGCGCCGGCCGGACGTATGTTTCTGAATCGGCGTATCTACCTAATTAGCATATTCCTTGTGTAAATATACGGAAGCGCCACCTAGCGGCCAGCGTACATTTGCAGCCTAAGATACGACAGTGTAAGACACTTACACGGTTGGATCTTAGGTGGCGTACGACGCCGCACACTCAGAGATACGACGGCGTATCCAGAGATACGCCGTCGTATCTCCTTTCTGAATCCGGGCCAGGGTGTTTTTTTTCAAAATTTTCGCTTTTTTTGTTTATAGCACAATTAATAAAAACACAGAGATGATCAAATACCACCAAAAGAAAGCTTTATTTTTGGAAAAAAAAAAGGACACCAATTTTGTTTGGGTACAACATCGCATGACTGCACAATTGTCAATTAAAGCGACGCAGTGCCGTATCGCAAAACATGGCCCGGTCATTGAGCAGCCAAATCTTCCGGGGCTAAAGTGGTTAAACTCCCTTTTGGCAACATTGGGGTTTGGTTCCCACTTCCTGTCCTGGATCGCAGCTGTATTTGACAAACCTAGGGTGTTTGTACAGTATGCAGGTTTCAAGTCATTGCTGTTCCCCTTTTGTAGGGGCATGGGACAGGGGAGCCCTCTCTCACCATTCCTGTTTTTCCTAGCAATGTAACCCTTGGCCTTATCCATAAGAGCTGCTCCAGATGTGCAGGAAATAGAGGTGGTTACATACCAACATAAAATATCTCTCTTTACAGACAATGGGGCAGATTCTCATACATTCGCGCTGCTCCTGGGCAGCGTAATATATGAGATCTACGTTACACCGCCGCAGGTCTACAGGTTTACATCCTGATTCTCAGAACACTTACCTGTAAACTTGCGGCGGTGTAGCGTTAGATTGCTCGTCGCAAGCCCGCCCAATTCAAATGGGGAGGGCACCATTTAAATTAGGCGCGCTCCCGCGCCGAGCGTACTGCGCATGCTCCGTCGGGTAAATTACCCGACGTGCATTGCGCTAAATGACGTCGCCCCGACGTCATTTGCCTAGATGTATACGTAAATGGCGTCCAGCGCCATTCGCGGACGTCTTACGCAAACGACGTAATTTTTATTGAATTCGACGCGGGAACGACGGCCATCGTTAACATTGGTTGCGCCTGCTAATTAGCAGGGGCAACCTTACGCGTCGGGTACGCTACGCAAACGACGTTAATTCGCTGCGTCGACCTCGCGTATGTTCGGGAATCGCCGTACTTACCTAATTTGCATAGACGACGGGGAAAAGCGACGATGCGACACCTAGCGGCGGGAAAAAAAAATTACTTTTAAGATCTGACAGCGTAATAGCCTTACGCTTGTCAGATCTAATGGGTACCTATGCGCAACTGATTCTGAGAATCAGTTGCATAGATACCCGGGGCCAGATGAGGTGTTACGACGGCGCTAATGGTGTTGCGCCGTCGTAACGCCTTTGAGAATCTGCCCCAATGTCCCTCTGTTTAACTTGATTTGCATGCTAAATGATTTCTCAATGTTTTCAAGTATACTGATAAATGACTCTATAGCTCGGTATATCTCACTCACACCTGCCCAATGTTGCACATTTAAAGACAACTTTCCTTACCAATGAGTTACCACACATCTTCCTTACTTAAGCATTTATCTTACACCATCCTTTGAAACTCTCTTCGTAGTAATCTTGGGTTGCCTCTTGCATCAAAGCACAGTTATGCAAGAATCTTGGAAGAAGTACCAGATTTCATAGCTTGGTACATAGCATGGTAAAATAACTTTCCTAAAGATGGTGCTGTTATTTAAACTGTTATATCCTTTTAGGACCTTCCTCTCTTATCTAAACTGTTATATCCTTTTAGGATCTTCCCCTGTTATCCTTATAGTGAACCTTTACATATTCTTTGATCTATCCAATGGGTCTGTGTAAAATGTATCACAATGCCATACAGAGTGTGTCAAAGAAAATCTTTTTTCTCATGTGACTCCAAGAAGTTCCGGTAATACCACAGTAAATTTGGGACCAGATACAATAATCAAGGAGGCTTCTATCACTACAAATGCATTTTTCCCCTGGTTATGAGGATCCCGGGATGTTTCAATGGAGGGGCAAATCTGTTTTTTATTGTGTATATGATTTGTTGACACCGAAGGACATGCTAAGTTTTAATATGTTGCAAACCTCCCTCCACGTTTTGGTACCTTCTAATTCATAGATATATAAAATCAATGTTAAAAAATATGAATTCCCCTCTGACTCTCACTCCTTTTGAGCATGTATGTCACAGTGAACCACTTGCAAAAGGTACATTATCCTTAAGCCCTGTACACACGATCGGATATCTGATGGAATCTAATCCGATGGATTTTTTAGTCGGAAATCCGATGAGACTGACTTTTAGCAGTCTTGCATACACACTATCAGACTAAATTCCGACCGTGCCAAAACTCAAGGATGTAAAACACCACGACAAGCTGAAAAAAAATGAAGTTTAATGCTTCCGAACATGCGTCGACTTGATTCTGAGCATGCGTGGAGTTTTCTCCGATGGAGTTCCACATAGACGATCGGATTTTTCTATCGTTTTTTTTATCCATAGGAAAAATTGAAAACATGTTCTATTTTTTTACACCGATGGAAAAAAAAATGATGGGGCCCACACGATCGGTTTGTCCGATGAAAACGGTCTGTTTTCATTGGACAAACCGATCGTGTGTACACAGCTTCACTTTATAAATCCCTACTTGGGGGCAATTCTCTTTGTTACAGGAGGCTTATTATAGATGACTTTGTTGGTGGTATATTTTTTCCATTTAGATTTGCTGTTAGTACATGGCTTTCTGTTGTTTACAGGGCTGTGGCTTAACTGGCACTTTGCTACATGCGTGGTGGGAATACAGGAGAAATAAATAATTTTGAATGAGAGTATACAGTACCAATTGGTTTACACAGTTTTGGGTGACTGCCTCCCCAAGAATCCTTACTGGGCCTTATTGAACCTCAAACCTTCTTCATGCACCTCAAATCAATTAAAATTGATGTTATCTTCACTGCTGACCCTGGCAAATGCATGAAAGTCAGAAGTTCTGACTATTACCCAGGTGAAGCACAGAATTTATTGGTATCTGTTTGACAAAAAACTCACAGCTATCCTGCAAATGAAGAAGATTCGAGAGAAAATGGATAGCCGCACTCCAGATGAACTTCGGAAAGTTGTCTTTATTTGAAAAAAGTAGGCATACACAGCAAGACACAGCCACAGAATGGGACCGCCGACATGTTTCGCACTACATTAGCCACGATTAAGCACTAATGTAGTGCAAAACATGTCGGCGGTATGCCTACTTTTTTCAAATAAAGACAACTTTCCGAAGTTCATCTGGAGTGCGGCTATCCATTTTCTCTCGAATCTTCTTCATTTGCCTTGTGCATTGCCTGCACCTAGGTTTCCTGAGAGGTTCCTAAATTGCCTACAAGATCCACCTGGAGCGGTGACTCCTTTCCTCACAGCTATCCTGCATGACAAACTGAAAAGAAAAAAATTGGAATCTTTGGATAACCATATATTTAGGGAGAAATATTTATGAACCAATCTGGTCAATATAATCAATGTAATCATCCATGATTGACTACTTGAGGCAGGTGATGCATTTAAAAAGGTACACTTCCCTACTAAAAAACAATGAGGGAGATTCTAAAGCCCCATACACACGGGCCAAATGTCGGGAGACTTTGGCCGGTTTAATAAAAACTGGCCGACATTCGGCCTGTGTGTATGTCAGTTGGTCTGACAGACCGGCTTCTGTCAGACGACCATGCTGGAAAACCAGCAGCCGACTGACTCCTGATCAGTGCTCTCAGCCAATGGCAGAGAGCGCTGACCGGGGTGTTCTGGTGGGGGGGGGGCATCCCCCTGTTAGAGCACAAACAGCTCAGTGGGGGAGAGTGATGTACTAACATTGGATCATTAGTACAGTGACTCTGACTTGAGCTGACAGTTTTTTTTGTTCAACCCCACAGGGTTGTACAAAAAAAACTGTTAGGGTGTATCTGGCTTTATAGTGGACATAACCTCCCTCCCTAGCCCTCAATGCCAGATAAATGGACACAACCTCCCTAACCCTCAATGCCAGATTAATGGAATTGAAAACTACTTGGAAGTTCTTGCTGCATAGTGACCTTTGTTACATCGCACTTGTTTTATGTTACATTACTTGTATACCTAACTTTTACAAAAAATCTGATGCGTATTATGGTGTACTTGAAAAAAAAGATATGTATTTATGATTTTGTTTTTCTTATGTTTACTTAATAAAAATGTATTGAAACTGAAAAAATACAAGCTTTCTTCACATGTGACAGTTGAGCCTAAAACGACATACAAAAATATAAATGTTATTTCAATATAATATTTAATTGCCCAATTATTGTATTGGAAATTTTCCTGCAAACTTTAAAATGTTTCCAATAGTTTTCAAAGATCTTTTTTTCTGATTACTAATACTACTACCCCTTCTGCTCATGCTCTTTTCACTTAAAAGCTTTTTCTGAACAACTGACCCACAAACTATTAGAAAATGTTTTGATTGAAAAAAAAAAAAAATTCCAGGATGTTTGATCGTTCATTTTTAGTATTGAAATTAAAATTGTCATAGTAAGCACACTACTGATATGTAAATTGAGATATCGGTCTACCGACCAAATGTTTCATTTGATTTTCTATCTATGTATATGGCTAACTTAACTTTTTTCAAACTAAAAACCCACATTTCCTTGCAGCAGGGTATTGTATCATGTTACAATCTGACAAAAAATGTTAAAAGTTTAAAACAAAATGCTTCTATTTATTATCTAGCTAATAGACTGAATATCAATATTTTGAAGCACATTAGGGCATGTATTCGGCATGTCTGTTAAGTAGTCAATAAATGGTATCATTTTAAATCCCACCTTAATGGTATTTCTAATAATCACTTCTAAAAAGTTGTTTAGGTCTGGCTCCATGTTTCTGTTTTCTTTGTTAAGTCCAGTTTTAAGTGAAGATAAGGAGGACTGATCTGTTTCCTTGAGCTGTGGCATCTGCTTTACATTATTAATTGACAGCATTTTTTGTAGGTAACAACCACTGAAATTCCAATCTTGTGCTGAGAATGTAGTAGAGTTTGCCAACAAAGCATTTTTTTTATAGAATTCAGTGGATATGAAAGTGTATATTGCGCTATCCCAAAAAAAAAAGAAAAAAAAAAAAAAGCAGCTACACAAGAATGTGACATAAATTTGAAAACAAGCGCTAAAAGTGATAAAACAGTGAAGTGTAAATGAACTAACACTATAAATCCAATAGGGTAAAACAAACTGTGAAAAAGCACACACATAAATGGATGAATTTGAATGTCCGTCATAGATGAATGAAAATTCTCATGAAGAAGGTGTAACTGAATATATCTTCAAACTAATGGTGTGTCTTAAACACTCTTACCGAAGCCGTTGTATCCGACTGTCAGCGACAACGGATCAATCAGACATGGGTAGACCAGATATCCAAGGAATCCAATGGAACTCAGGGTACTCCTGGAAGGGATCCAGATGGAAATAATCATGACTGGAATCGCTGGACTTAGTTGCTCTTGGCTAGTGCTCCATCAGGCATGCATATTCCAATTCGGTAGGAGAACAAAATGATCCAAGGGAATCCAGAAGTATTCAGAGGATAACAAATACTAATAATACCAACTGGGATAACGGTGGCAAGATGGAAGAAAAAACTTACGTCCACAGAACATGGAAAAGGGGGCTCCAAATGGTGCAGGTCAAAAAATATATAGGTTTTATTTGATAAAAGCCAACATACAAATAAAAGTGATCACTGTAGAATAAAAGCAATATGGGGAGGGGTGTACCTGGGCTGACACGTTTCGTCCTACTTGGACTTCTACAAGATAGCCCAGTAGAAGTCCAAGTAGGACAAAACATGTTTTTTTTCTTTCTTCCATGTTCTGTGGACGTGAGTTTTTTTGTGGGCCTTCCATCTTGCCACCGTTACCCCAGTTGGGGTTATTAGTATTTGGTATCCTCTGAATAATTCTGGATTCCCTTGGATCATTTGGTTCTCCTACCAAATTGCAATATCCATGCCTGATGAAGCACTAGCCGTGAAAAACTCGGTCCAGCGATTCCAGTTATGATTATTTCCATCTGGATCCTTTCCAGGAGTACCCTGAGTTCCATTGGATTCCTTGGATATCTGGTCATCCATGTCTGATTGATCCGTTGTCGCTGACAGTCGGATCCAACGGCTCCGGTAAGAGTTTAAGACACACCATTAGTTTGAAGATATATTTCCTGTGATGGTGTTCAGCCCCAGTTACACCTTCTTCATGAGAATTTTCATTCATCTATGACGGACATTGCCATCTATTGGTTCTTGTTTGTGGACTCAGTTTTCAAATTCATCCATTTATGTGTGTGCTTTTTCATAGTTTGTTTCACAGTTTCTGTCGGATCGAGCCCAGATGCAGTCGTAAAACAAAAATACGACGCGGGCAATTTGAAATTACGTGGCGTATCAATAGATCTGTGGATCTGGCCCTCTGTATGTATATGTGCCCGTGGTGGTGCACCACAACAGACTGCAAAGGTCTAAAGGGACCCGTAAGGGTCAATTCACAAAGTATTTGTAAAAAAAATTAATACATGTGATATTTGTTGTTTTGCAGTAAAAAAAAAACTTCTGTATTAACCATATCAACCAATAAAGTAATCTAATGTCTTGCCCATAAAGAGGAAAGCAGCAAGTTTGCTTTACCTGCACGCTTCCCTGCACTGTACATGAATGCTAAACCATACCGGTTGGTAAATATAATGATAAAGAGGTTATTTTTTTAGAACATTTAAGGTTTTAGACTAAAAATAAGAGATAAATATATCCTAGTTTTCTTTATTTGCATGAAAAATAGGATTACGGTGGTTATTTTCACATGCTATTCAAATTGACCCACATTTTTGAGCATAGATAGCTAAAGCTACTACTACTACTACAACAACTAACATTGGTAACATTTATAGCTATATAAATCCTGTATAATAATAATAATAATAATAATAATAATAATAATAATAGTAGTAACATGATAGTTTCTCGTTATCATATTTTATTACTCTTCAACTCATCATCCTCTGATCTAGCCCAAGCCATCTACCTTTTTAATGTAACTGTCATGAACATTGCGCACTCAGAGATGGATAACACTCATTTAGTATACAATGAGTGTATTTGGGGATCTCTAGTCAATCAGTACATTCACATTCTTCGTCAGTAAACAAGGTACATTTTGATTGATTAATGCAATGTCCAGAACAAAGCAATCACTGTAAAGAATTAAAAGAGAACACGATAGGGTGAAAAAGCCCCTGCCACCAAGTCAGAAACTAGCTAGAATTAAAAAAAAAAAAACAACATTTTAATATCTTTTTTTTTTTCTGAAGAGCAAATTAAGTAATATTAATAACATAGAACAATTGAAAACAATATTTATAAGAACACAGTTAAACAACCACAATACAAAAGTTGAGTAATGACAGAGAGATTTATTCTAAATAATGTTTATCTAATTACCTTCTAATTAACTATTTCCAAATAATATATACACTTTTTTTTGATTCTGGTCTATTTTCATGCAGAACAATACACAAACGGTTTCGCCTTTCTAAGGAATATATCATTTGCTCTCTGTCTACAGGGACCTTGTCATATCTGATTTCAAGTGACCTTAGGATGCAACAGATCTTTATTATTGATTTCTTATTGTTAGTGTAGACAATGTAATAAACTGACATCCTTACATTCTTGCAGTAACATAAAAAAGCTGATCGTGAAAGATGATGTAATACCAACATTGCCTAAATAAATAAAAAAAGTGCATATAAAGAATGATTTTATACATTTGAAGAATGCTCTAAAAATCAGAGAGACTCCCATATACAGCCATGTCATTATAGAAGACACTATCAAAGACAACAGGGATACTGCACAGGTTTTATTTCCATCAAGGTAACTAAGAAATCGATGTACTGGAAACTGTTGTTCATACTTTGGCCTTCTTACATAACTTGATGGAATTAAAGTGGTTGTAAACCCACTGTTCCAACTTGCACCTACAGGTAAGCCTAGATTAAGGCTTACCCGTAGGTGCAAGAAATATCTACTTAACCTACACGGTTAAGGAGATATTTTCACAAAAACGGGCACCGCTGTCTACGGCGCATTCACGCCGTAGACAACGGTGCAGGCGCACTGAGCGGTGCCATTTTTGTGAATGGCATTAACGGGGTTAATGCCGTGTTTTCGCGCATGCGCAGGGATCTGCCGGTCCCGCGCGCATGCGCGGTAGTGACATCAAGGAAAAAGCTCCAGGGGAAATGACAGCGGTGGTGGACGGGACTGAGACAAATTTCGGGGCTTCGTTCTCAGGTAAGTGACACATAATGAGCTAGTATGCTGTGCATACTAGCTCATTATGCCTTTCTTTTGCAGGGGTTTTTTTTTTAAATTGTGATGGATTTACTTCCTCTTTAAGCTACAGTATTTCCTTTTTAGCCTTGTGATCTTGATGCTGCAAGAGTTTAGTAATGGACCTTTACAGAGGCTAGCAGAAATGAAGTAATTATAGCAGTAGTAAAAGAATAACTGGTGTTAAATGGTTCCTGCTGAACCGGCCGAGATTCAAACCTTGTATGGGCAAACTGAATGTACAAAGTTGATCGATCAATCAACTTGGGTATAACCAGTCTGTGAGATTTGCTTGCGATTATTGTTAGTGGCCGCTATAGCCACTAGCAATAGTACAATGTCTTGGCAGGAGAGATTTCCCTGGCAGCATTGTCTGTGTTGATGGGGGAATCATGCAACCTGTGGTTGCAGAAATGAAATTCACAATGTCCAATCCTTGTCTTAGCTTAGGAGTTATATAACTAGTGTTAGACCCCATACACACGGGAGGATTTATCCGCGGATACGGTCCAACGGACCGTTTCCGTGGATAAATCCTCTCGAGGATTTCAGCAGATTTTAATGCGATGGAGTGTACTCACCATCGCATTGAAATCCGCGCTGAAATCCTCTGGCGATGACGTGTCGCGCCGTTGCCGCGATTATGACGCAGCGACGTGCGCGACACTGTCATATAAGGAATTCCACGCATGCGTCGAATCATTACGACGCATGCGGGGGATCCCTTCGGACGGATGGATCCGGTGAGTCTATACAGACCAGCGGATCCATCTGTTGGGATGGATTCCAGCAGATGGATTTGTTTGGCATGTCAGCAAATATTCGATCTGCTGGAATCCATCCCAGGGGAGAAATATCCGCGGAAACAGATCCGCTGGAGTGTACACACCATAGGATCTATCCGCTGAAACCCATTTGCTGGGATTTTTCAGCGGATGGATTCTATCGTGTGTACGGGGCCTTAGGCATAAGGAGTTTTTTCCATAAGGAGTTCACTGATCTCTAGGTTAAAGGGTAAAGCCTGATACACGCTACAGTTATTTTGCTAGTTGGGACCATGCAAGGTAAGTCCAGCAATCCCCCCTGCTGAGCTGTTGTGTTCTGAAAGGAGGGATGGCCTCCCACCAGGACACTCCGATCAGCACTCTCTGCCATTGGCTGAGAGCCTTGGTCAGGAGTTGGTCGGCTGCTGGTTTTCCAACATGCATGTCCAACAGAAGCCAGCAAAACGGTCAGCTTCTGTCAGACAGACCAACATACACACAGGCAGAATGTTGGACATTTTTTTTTAACCAGCAGTTGTCTCCCGACATTCGGCCTGTGTGTACGGGGCTTAAGCATGAAAGCCTCACTGAATTGTGCCTGTTGAAAGTCCAAAGTACAAACACGCATGCTAGGAAGCAATGCTCACAAAACATAACATTAGCAGAAGGTGCCCAAAGGATGGCGTTAAAGAGCTGAAAAACCACATAGTACATCACTACTTTCATGTTTGTTGGTTGACAATTGTGTGCTGTTCGTATGCAATACAAAATTCAGGCACACGCCTTTCAGACAAAAGTCTGGCGCTTTGTCTGCGGAAAATCCGATCGTGTGCACGAGGCTTAAGAATTAAATACATTTTTCTAAAAGTGACCATTTTATTTTTTTTATATAACAAACAAGTTGGAAGGGGGGCAGCCAAATACCCATGCTGCTCGGGCTACTAAAGCCCTCTCAGTCCATTCTAGGATATAAATTGTGTTACTGGCAGGACCAACAGACTGGAGAAAGACTGAAAAAGTAAACTAATGCAGACACCACATTTAATGACTAGAAAGCTGCAATAGATTGTATTTTTGCTCTTGGGGTTAGATACTTTGTAATTTAAAAGGAGTCTATTTATAAATGTTTTCACATGAAATTCACACAACTTTCACTTTTTGTTTTTGTTTTTGACTAGATAAGAAATAGTTATAGCCCCTGTCATTAATATATTTATATTTTGCTGCCTGTGGCCATCTGGGGAGATTTACTTTAACTTATGGCGGAGGACCCCAGAAAGGGACTGCTCTGTGAACTATCCTTGCACAGATTAGGTAAAGATAAGCCTCTTTTCTTGATTTAAAAGAGAAGTATGGGTTTCTTTTTTTTTTTACTTACCTAGGGGGATGCAGCATTGGTCCGATGCTGCATCTGTCCACCGGCGCGTCTGCACTGAAAACCAAACTATCAAACATCGCCGTTCAATCGGTTCTCAGAGATCCATGAGCAGAGAGCTGCAGGCTATCAGTCACAGCTCTCTACTCTTCTCTCTCTTCGTTCACTGGAGTGCTAGGATGTGGAGGGGGTGGATCAGCCATCTCAGGCTCTCAGCAGCTCACTAAGGCTGCATACACACGGTCGGTCCATCCGAAGGACCATTTTTATTGGTTAACCGATGAAGCAGACTGATGGTTTGATGTGCCTACACACCATCAGTTAAAAAAATGATCGAGTCCAACGTGGTGACGTAAAACACAACGACGTGCAGAGAAAAATGAAGTTAAATGCTTCCAAGCATGCGTCGACTTGATTCTGAGCATGCGTGGTTTTTAAACTGATGCTTTTGCGTACTAACCATCAGTTTTGACCTATCGGTTAGGCGTCCATCGGTTGAATTTTAACCCCCCTGGCGGTATCCCCGAGCGTGACTCGGGGTTGATTTTTTCTACCAAAATCGATATCCCCGAGTCACGCTCGGGGTAGATATGCAGAGCCTGCAGCGTGCGCTGGCTTACCTTCTCCTGGATCCAGGGATGTCACCACGCTGTGTGAGCGAGCAGGACCTCGCTCGATTCACACAGCGTCCTCCTGTGCCGCCGATCTCCGTTCCCTGCGACGTTACGACCACGGGAGCGGAGATCGGCGCCAAATTCAAAAAAGTAAACAAACACTATACATACAGTATACTGTAATCTTATAGATTACAGTACTGTATGTAAAAAAAACACACCCCCCTTGTCCCTAGTGGTCTGCCCAGTGTCATGCACGTCATTTTATATAATAAAAACCTTTTTTTCTGCCTGAAAACTGTAGATTGTCCATAGCAACCAAAAGTGTCTTTTTATGTCAAAAATGGTTTTAGATCAGCTAGAAAACAGCGATAATAAATTATAATCACTTGCAGAATTGTGCGATAGCGATTTGCGTCGAAATTCGTCATAAAAAAAATAAAATAATGACAGCAACAATTCTGCAACTGAGCAAATTTCAGTGATTTTGAGTTGATTACATTATTGAATAATTTTTATTTTAATTATATTATTACTTGCTATAATTATTTATAATTATTTATTATATTATAATTTAAAATTTTGTTTTTAAAAAAATGTCATACCCGGGATGCCTATTAGATTCTTGTTTGGTCAGATTTAAGTGAGTTATTCCTAAAAATCACAGGCCTACAGTATAAAACACCAAATTTCCTTGCAAATAATTGTACCGCTTTCAGCATGTTTTTTCAGACAGAATCATACCGCCAGGGAGGTTAAAGCAAGTTCTACATTTTTGGACCGAAGGATTACTGACCAATGGGGCCCACACACGGTCGGTTTGGACCGATGAAACTGGACTTCAGTCCGTTTTCATCGGTTTTGTCCGATCATGTGTACAAGGCCTCAGAGGCTGGGACGGGTGTCAGTCCAGGCACCTGGCAGATCCAGACTTTATTGTTGGGATGACATGTGCCTGGACTGACATCCCTGACATCAGCAGAGAGCAGACTTCAGTCCTCTCTCTGCTGAAAACGGGTCACAGGAGTGCCAAAACGAATAGCACTCCTGTGATCCACAGGAGAAGCCCAGCCAAACAAGCTTTGGCTGGACTGCTAGAAACAGAGTGAACCTGTAGGGTGGGACTTTGGCTGGACTTGTCCTTTAAGGGAAAAAAAATGTGTGCTTTTAACTTCAATTTAAAGTGGAGGTAAAAAAATACTCCAAAATGCTACAATAAAATAGAAAAGAAAATTGAAAAAAAAAAAAAATTTACTTACCAGAATTGCGGTTGCTAGGCAGATCTTCCTAATCTGCCTCTTCCTAGTCCGTGGCTGGTCTTTATCCTCACGTTGTCTTCTGGGGAATGGGGCGCGCTGCCTTCTAGGAACTGTGTGTATCCCAGAGAGCAGCCGCCCATTCATACAGCGCCGCGAGACTCGCACATGCGCAAGGCTCCACTTCCTGTTACCCATAGTGAGGATGGCGGCGCCGGGACCTGCCACGATCGTGGGATCCGCCTCGGGGGGGCCGACATTTAGGGCACCTAGGACAGGTAAGTGTCCTTATTAAAAGTCAGCAGCTACAGTGTTTGTAGCTGCTTTAACCACTTCCCGACCGCCGCATGTATATGTACGTCCACAGAATGGCACGTACAGGTATGTCCTTGCCTTTCCGCGGGTCGGGGGTCCGATCGGGACCCCCCCGCTACATGCGGCGGTCGGATTCCCGCGGGAAGAGCGATCCGGGACGACGGCGCGGCTATTCGTTTATAGCAATTTAAATGCATTTTTTGCTGTGAAATTGACAATGGTCCCAAAAATGTGTCAAAATTGTCCGAAGTGTCCGCCATAATGCCGCAGTCACGAAAAAAATCGCTGATCACCACCATTAGTAGTAAAAAAAAAAGAAATAATAAAACTATCCCCTATTTTGTAAACGCTATAAATTTTGCCCAAACCAATCGATAAACGCTTATTGCGATTTTTTTTACCAAAAATAGGTAGAAGAATACGGATCGGCCTAAACTGAGGAAAAAAATGTTTTTATATATGTTTTGGGGGGATATTTATTACAGCAAAAAGTAAAAAATATTGCATTTTTTTCAAAATTGTCGCTCTATTTTTGTTTATAGCGCAAAAAAATAAAAACCGCAGAAGTGATCAAATACCACCAAAAGAAAGCTCTATTTGTGGGGAAAAAAGGACGCCAATTTTGTTTGGGAGCCACGTCGCACGAGCGCGCAATTGTCTGTTAAAGCGACGCAGTGCCGAATTGTAAAAACGCCTTTGGGCATTTAGCAGCATATTGGTCCGGGGCTTAAGTGGTTAACCCCATTACTTTATTTTTTTAGTGATTACCTGGAGTTGTAATATTTTTTTTTTATCATTTGAGTTTTAAATGTCCTTTTACTGTCCAAAAACATAGCAATTAAAGCTCTTACCTGAATTGTCCTGAAATGTTTTTTAGCATCCATATGCAGCAGATTTATTTAGCAGACATTTAGCTTTTTTAATCAAATCTTTTTTTTATGATCAGCTATGTATTAGACTTGGGTACTTTCTGAGGCATATTGGATATCAACATTTCGTTTTCTTGGATCATTTGTAATAATAACAGAACAATCTGTCATTGAAGCGAGTTCTGGTTTTGTTAAGCCCTCACAATAGATATCTTCTTGTAAATCGGAAAGAAAAAAGAATTGTGGAATTGTACAATAATTACAGAGGGTTGTTATAAATAGCATCCCTTATTACATGTGTTTCTTCAGACCTCAACATCTGCATATTCACAATGCATCATTTTCTGTTAACTTAGTGGTTAGATTGCTTTATTCCATGGTTTAAAATCCAATTTTCTGGTCTAAATTAGAAGCAGGTTGGAGAAATTAGTGTATGACTGGCTCTTTTTGTGGAGACAACAGCTAGCTCTGCAGGGGGGCAATGTTTCCTCACTTTGCTAGAGACGGCAACAATACCCTCAGCAAATTGAGCAAGAGGAGCAAATTGTGTTTCTCACGTGCCCACTTGACACTTTTGCTGCCTATGTGTTGTTTTTAGGAACTGCTGTCAAATATCAAGGCATGTGGATACTTTTTTCTTCACTTGCCAACAAAAGTCCAACAAAAGTTTTTTTTTTTTATTGGCACCAAAGATGCAGCATGTTTGCAATGTTCCAAATGGCTCTACAAATGGAACAAAAGTTGGAAAGAGAAGGATTTATCTATATATCAGTAATTGAGTTTAATGTGTCATGATGAATAGTGATGTTTTAGTGACTTGTGATAAATGAAGAATAATTAAAAAATGAATGTCTCTTATCATCACAACGTACAAAAAAATGCCCAGCACTCTAATTTGTATTCAGCAAGCACATGGTAAGCACATGGGATGACTGTTTCTGTCGTGTGTACTACCTTTGTATTAGCTTGCCTGAGGCTATAGGTCTAATTACCTGTTGATTTGTAACTGATTGAACTGATAACTTCAGGGCACTGTGTCACTGAATAGAAGGCACTGTGTCTGGGAATCAATGGGCTTTTAATGAACAAACTTCCCTCCAGTCTTCACCATCAGCGGTAATCTCTCTAATGGCTCTTTAGTCAGTATATTTAAGGATAATTATCCAAATAACATAAACCCACACAGATAAACATACACCTACATATGCCTACGCAAAAGTATCTACAATGACTTTTCAAAACTTTCCCTTATATCTTTCGGGCTTCAATTACTAAAGCTTACGGGGGTACACCAGAGTACTGATCATGAGCATATGACTAAATATTTCCAAAATGAATATGCATCTAGAATACCTTGTACACATGATGCATGTATTGTGAAATGTATTTTGCTATTTAATGTTAACTATAGCATCTGTGCATATGTCAGTAAAGCTCATTTCATGTAGGGATAACACTACATGATGTATTTCATATATAAAAAGCCACTAAAATTAAAAAGTAATAAAGGTTGATATACTAAAACTGGAGAGTGCAATATTTGGCGCAGCACTGCATAGAAACCAATTAAGCTTTTTGTCAAAGCTTAATGGGGTTGTAAAGGTAATAGGTTTTTCACCTTAATGCATTCTATGCATTAAGGTGAAAAAACATCCGACAATACCGCCCCCCCCGTTATACTTACCTGACCCCTTGAAAGTCCCACGCTCGGCCCCGTCATCCTCTTCGCCGCTCAGCCTAGCCGTTGATTGGCTAGAGCGGATGGATTGAAAGCAGCGCAGCCATTGGCTGGCGCTGTTGTCAATCACATCCGATGACGCTACGCGTCGAAGGGGAGGGTCCAGTGATACAGTGAGCGGCTATGGCCGCTCGCTGTATCACGGGAGCGCGCCCGCAAGGACTCCACACAATGCGAAGGAGCTTGCATGAATGTGTGGAGTTCTTGCGAGGAGGACCAGAGACAGCCGCCGAGGGAACCCAGAAGACGTGGATCGGGGCCACTCTGTGCAAAACGAGCTGCAAAGTGGAGGTAAGAATAACATGTTTGTTATTTAAAAAAATATATATATATTTACAACCCCTTTAATTGAACAAGTTGAAGTTAGAAGTTAATTAACTACGATGCACAACTGTGCCAGATTGTGTACCCTCCAATTTGAGTAAATCAACCCCATAGTGTGAACTGTGGTGGGGGTTCTATGAGAGTGTGATGAGAAATAAAAGGAGGGTGCACCAGCCTAGTGCATTATCTTTGAAAATTACTTTATTTAAAAACAAAGAATACTACTCACAAATATGAACTTGTAAATAGCATATCAGATGTAGAGCAGCTTAACGTCCATTGTGTCACATAACAGATGAACGTCCCACAAAAGGACTGGCTGATGCATTTTGAGGCAGCACCTCTTCCTCAGAGCCTGGGGACCAGTGCACCCTCTGTTTATTTTTTTAGTGTATCCAGACACCCCCAGTCTTATGAGGGCAGCAAGGCGGCATTTATCTGAATCTACCAGGACAAGAGCTTAGAGTGGGGATATGCAGTTAGCGGACCTCCAGCTGTTGCAGAACTGCAAGTCCCATGAGGCATAGCAAGACACTGACGACCACAAACATGACACCCAGAGGCAGAGGCATGATGGGACTTGTAGTTTTGCAACAGCTGGAGGTCCGCTAATTGCATATCCCTGGACCACTGTGGGCTCATCTTTGAGTGAAGGAGATATGTGTTGTGTATGTTCTATGACAGTGTGTTTGTACAGGCATGTACAGGTAAGCCTGCTGTAGCCAGAACTTGCACATGCACACAACTTCAAACTCTGCTGTTTGGAACTGAAATTTCAAAAACAAATATCCCTACATATGAATCCTTTTTTGCCCCAACAGAGCAGCATTTGGGTCTTCTTTACCTGATACCTTGCTTGGTGCACGCACATTTTCTTCCTCAGTTAGCAATATGTACAACTGTTAGATCATCTCAGATAACAATTTGTTTTAAATTAGATGTAGATCACAATAACCAAAAAGAGGAATATGCAGGCCCCAAAATTTAAGTGCAAATTTTAAGGTTCATTTGCTGCAATTTATTGTAAAACATTCTGGCCCAGATTCACACAAGAGATACGACGGTGTATCTCCTGATACGCCGTCGTATCTCTGTTTTAGGGTCTTCCTAACTATGCGACTGATTCATAGAATCAGTTACGCATAGATAGCCCTTAGATCCGACAGGTGTAATTGAATTACACTGTCGGATCTTAGGATGCAATACCTCGGCCGCCGCTGGGGGGAGTTCGCGTCGTAAACCAGCGTCGGGTATGCAAGTTAGTAGTTACAGCGATCCACGACGGTTTTTCGCGTTTGCTACGTCGCTGCTAGTCTAGTTTCCCGTCACAAAGTTAGTCGTCGTTTTTGCTGCCCTAACTTTACACAGCCCATGTGCTGTATAAAGTATGGCCGTCGTTCCCACGTCGAAATTTGAAAATTGTTTGTCCTTGCGTAAGACGTCTGGGTATACGAAAGTACGATACGCCGCCGTTCGAAAAAATTACGTCACTTCGCGCAAAGCACGGCGGGAATTTCAAAACGGAGCATGCGCAGTAGGTCCGGCACGGGAGCGCGCCTAATTTAAATGCCACACGCCCCTTTGAATTACGCGGGCTTATGCCGGAGGCCGCCAGCGTAAGTTTTCATGCAAGTGCTTTGAGAATCAGGCACTTGCGATGAAAACTTGCGGCGGTGTAACGTATCTACGATACGTTACGCCGCCGCGATTCTACGTGAATCTGGGCCTCTATGTATTTTAGGAACCATTGAACACTGGGGTTTAAAAAATAAATGGCGGTCTTAGATGAATGGGTCAGGTCTTTAGTGGCACCGGTAATAGAAGTGGCTTTGCCCATGGTGAGGTTCCAGAACTTGATTTCATATTGAATATATCCAAAAACAAATATGATCACAGCACAGTGCAAATCAGTATTGTTTTAGTTTCCTTTCCAAATATTTTGCACACATTAATGTTGGATTAAGTACAATCTTTGAAAAACAATTTTAACAACTATGAATTGAGGATTTCTCAGCATCTATGGCAAATCATTTACATTTACAGTAATAAGAACATAATAATATATTCATTGAATGTGTTTTTTAGCTGATGAATTGCAGGCAAGGCTGGTCACAGATGGATAGATGTCTCCCTAGGAATTACAGGTAGGAGACATATCCTCATTTGTTGTACCAGTGCATGTCACCCAGAATCATTATTTTAATTAAATGAAACCTCAGATGTGCAACTGATGCATTATTTCCCTTATGAAACCAACATATAAATAAAAAATAAAAGGATTGGGCTGATTATCATCTCAGGAACATCTAAATGGCAAATTGAGGTAAAATTGGCCTGTTTATAGCCAGCATAAGGTATTGACTAAATCAAAATGTTCTCCAATTTGTTTATATAAGGTGAGCCAGTAAAATAATGTCACTTTCACAGTCCATAGCCATTTAGTGGTAGTCAGTTTTCCACTATCTGACCACTGAATGACTAGCGTAGATATCTTACATTTATGATCAAATTTCTCAAAGCTGCTACATCTATAATTTTATGGGCCACATCTATTCAGTGCAGATAGACCAGGGTAACTGATTTCAAAGGAAGAAATAAATATCCAGAATGGATTTTTCCAAGCAAACACCATTGGGTTATTTACGAAAGGCAAATCCACGTTGTGCTACAAGTGCAAAGTGCACTTGAAATTGCACTAAAAGTGCACTTGGAAGTGGAGTGACTGTAGATCCGATGGGGACATAAAAGGAGAATAAAAAACATTTTAGCTTGCACATGATCGGATAATAAAATCAGCAGAGCTTCCCCTCATTTCAGATATACCCTCAGATTTACAGCGACCAAGTGTACTTTCAGGTGCACTTTGCACTTGTAGTTTGCACTTGTAGTGCAAAGTGGATTTGCCTTTCCTAAATAACCCCCACGATTTCTGATAAGATTGGCACCAGTGGTGTCAATACAGGGCATAAGCATGCATGTTTATGGACATTCATATATAAATAGAGGCTCCAGCTGCAATTGAATCATCCTTAAAGCGGGAGTTCACCCGAAAAAAAAAATTAACATTAGATTCATGCTCATTTTGTCTAGGGGAATTGGCTAGTTTTTTTTAAAAACGAAGCAGTACTTACCGTTTTAGAGAGCGATCTTCTCCGCCACTTCCGCGTATGGTCTTCGGGACTGGGCGTTCCTATTTGATTGACAGTCTTCCGAAAGGCTTCCAACGGTCGCATCTATCGCGTCACGAGTAGCCGAAAGAAGCCGAACGTCGGTGCGGCTCTATACGGCGCCTGCGCACCGACGTTCAGCTACTTTCGGAAAATCGTGACGCGATAGATGCGACCGTCGGAAGCCTGTCGGAAGACTGTCAATCAAATAGGAACGCCCAGTCCCGCAGCCCATACCCGGAAGCGGCAGAGAAGATCGCTCTCTAAAACGGTAAGTACTGCTTCGTTTTTAAAAAAACTATCCGATTCCCCTAGACAAAATGAGCATGAATCTAATGTTAAAAATGTACATTTCCGGGTGAACCTCCACTTTAATAGTTTATTAAAATGTAGATTACCGGTTTTGGAGCAACTCCTTTCCTTTATCAGACTTTCTGATTGCAGTCTTATCCTCTGTTAACCCCTTCACTGCCAGTGGAATTTTTATAGTAATCCAATGCATTTTTATAGCACTGATCGCTATAAAAATGCCAATGGTCCCAAAAATGTGTCAAAAGTGTCCGCCATAATGTCGCAGTACCGAAAAAAAAAATCGCTGATCGCCGCCATTACTAGTAAAAAAAATATAATAAAAATGACATAAAAATACCCCCTATTTTGTAAACGCTATAACTTTTGCGCAAACCAATCAATAAACGCTTATTGCGATTTTTTTTATGAAAAATATGTAGAAGAAAACGTATCGGCCTAAACTGAGGAAAAAAAAAATTTTTTTATATATTTTTGGGGGATATTTATTATAGCAAAATGTAAAAAATATTCATTTTTTTCAAAATTGTCGCTCTATTTTTGTTTATAGCGCAAAAACTAAAAACCGCAGAGGTGATCAAATACCACCAAAAGAAAGCTCTATTTGTGGGAAAAAAAGGACGCTAATTTTGTTTGGGAGCCACGTTGCACGACCGCACAATTGTCTGTTAAAGCGACGCAGTCCCGAATCGCAAAAAGTACTCTGGTCTTTGGGCAGCAATATGGTCCGGGGGGTAAGTGGTTAACTGAAGGACATAGCCACATAGCAATGAATAGGAATTTCAATGTATTTGTATACAATTATTCTTATACAGGATTTATAGAGCGCCAACAGTTTGCACAGAGCTTTACAACATGAGGGCAGACAGTACAGTTTAAATTCAATACAGGAGGGATCAGAGAGCCCTGCTCATTAGAGCTTACAATCGAGGGGAATAATAAATATAGAAAAAAAATATAAAATAAAACATATTTATCTTATACTGTATGTTGGCTTGGTTGAAGGCTGGTTATAGAGGACAGTCAAATAAGCAAGCATGATCTGAATTCCTTATAAAGAACTGCCTGCAGATGACTGCAGCACTCTTTATAAGGACCTATACTTTGTATATATCAGGCAAATTAACAGGTTCTCTTTACTGTAGAGCAACCTAAGAGCATTTATTTACCTTTTACTTGTTATTGTACTGCCTGTGGTTCCCCTAAAAGCCAATTACATGGATATGATCTAACTTACTGCATAAGGTTAAACTAACACAGGGCTGTGCATATTTCCTTTTGCTCCTGCATGATAACAATTTGGCCTGACATTTGGCTGTCGAGGCACTAACCGGTACAAAACAGTTGACTACACACCTTGCAACCTAATTGTGCAATCTATAGTCTTCTTTAGGTTTACCAAAGCTATATAATGTAATGACCTACCTAAGCAATCTATTCAATGTATTTCCAAGCAGGCAGGCTTGTGTAATAGATAGGTGTTGGTATATATAAATAAGGTTGTAAATCAGATTGTAACATGTGTGGTCAGTTCTAAATAAAGAAACACAGTAAGGCCGCATACACACGGTCGTTCCAAACCGATGAGAATGGTCCGACGGGCCATTTCCATCGCTTCACCGCTGAAGTGGCCTGATGGTCTGATGTGCCTATACACCATCGTTCCAAAAACCGATCGGGTCAGAACGTGGTGACGTCAAACACACGACGTGCTGAATAAAACGAAGTTCAATGCTTCCAAGCATGCGTCGACTTGATTCTGAGCATGCGCGGGTTTTGAACCGATGCTTTCTGTACTAACCATCGGTTTGGACCGATCGGGCAGCTGCCATCGGTTCGATTTTAAAGCATGTTTTAAAATTTTGGACCGAAGGACAACAGACCGATGGGCTATACACACGGTCGGTTTGGACCAATGAAACTGAACCTCGGTCCATTCTCATCGGTTTTGTCCGACCGTGTGTAGGCGGCCTAAGTGTCTCATATTCCCCCCTAGATAGAAAGATAACACAGATATTTCTCTGGGTTCCTGAGTCTGATCAGGGCAGCAAAGGATCCAGAAAGATGCATGCATTAGATTGTAAGTTTTAACGAGCAGGGCCTTCTGACTCCTCCTGTATTGATACTGTACTGTCTGTCCATGTTGTAAAGCTCTGCGCAAACAGGCACTATATAACTCCTTAATAATAATAATAATAATAATAATAATAATAATGTAATTACTCTTAAGGGTTCTACAATAAACTGTACATATGGGGCAAAACAATGCATTCAAAGAGCAGACTCTCTTTGATAAATGTAAGAGGAAAGGGAAAGATAAGCTGCTGATTATATAAGGGAAGCAATGACTATCATATTCATAACCACTTTTCTAATTGGTTTATTCAATGTTCCCTCCAGGAAAAAAAAAAGATGGTGCCAGTGTCTGAGGCATGCGAAACATGATATCATCTCAAAACCAACTTGACTGAGCAACTATCTTTTTATGTATCTTGGCACCTTAATTTAGGACACACATGTTACAATCTGATTGTATGATTCACTAATTTTAGATCAAATAGTTTGAATCCAAAGGAGTGTGGGCATATGTAAGGTCCCACATATTCATGGCATTAAAGAGGAACTTTAAAATGTAAATTTAAAAAAGTTTGACCAGGCAGGCTTTAAATGTAGAGGAGACATACTATGGGTTGATTTACTAAAATTGGAGAGTGCAAAATCTAGTGCAGCTTTACACAGAAACCAATCAGCTTCCATTTTTAATTGAAAAAGCTGACATTAGAAGCTGATTGGCTACCCTGCACCGCTGCACAAGATTTTGCACTCTCCAGTTTTAGGCTCCGTTCACATCTTGCTATTTTACAGGCATTTTTTCAGTTGTCTTTTCAGTGCGTTTTTTTTTTCAAGAGTTTTTGCAGTTTTTGCAGTGTTTTTGTACAGGCGTTTTGAAGTTGACAAGTCTGCCCAAAAAAAATTTACTTTTTTTAGCGACCTGCGTTTTGTTTAAGGCGACAGAATGCTCAGATGTGAGCAGGGGCCATTAAAATTAATGGCCCGGATTCAGGTAGATTTGCCCCTTTCTTGCGGAGGCGCAGGGCAACGTTTTTGCCCTGCGCCCCCGCAAATTTACTGCACTACCCGCGATTCACGGAGCAGTAGCTCCGTAAATTGCGTGTGCACTGTGTAAATTTGCCCTGCGTAAGGGCGCCTAATGTAAATGATCCCGTAGGGGGCGGGAATCATTTAAATTAGGCGCGCTCCCGCGCCGAGCGTAGAGCGCATGCTCCGTCGGGAAACTTTCCCGACGTGCATTGCGGCAAATGAAGTCGCAAGGACGTCATTTGCTTCAAAGTGAACGTGAATGCCGTCCAGCGCCATTCACAAATCACTTACGCAAATTACGTAAAAATCAAACGTCGGGTATACTTTAGCATTGGCTGCCCCTACTATTAGAAGGGGCAGCCTTACGCTAAACACGCCGTACGGAAACAACGTAAATTGCGTACGCAGGGCTCGCGCAACATTGTGAATCGGTGTTAGTATGCAATTTGCATACTATACACTGAGCACAATGGGAGCGCCCCCTAGCGGCCATCGCAAGAATGCAGCCTAAGATATGCGTGGCATAAGAGCCTTCTGCCACGCAGATTTTAGGCTGCAGTCGGCGTTACGATGTTCCTGAATCAGGAGCATTCATAACGCCGGGGCAAGTAAGCAATTGCGCTGTGTAAACTATGGTTCCGGGCCAATGAGATTTGTCTTTTTGGGCAGTTTTAGAGCTGAGGCTTAGAGCAGAAAATCGCCTAAAAACGCCTAGGTGTGAACGGAGCCTTGGTAAATAAACCATTATGTCAATAAAGGATTCTTACCTGCCTGTTCATGATTTTCTTGACAATGTACATGCAGTTGCACATGTGCAACTGACAACTTGTATGCTCTTCTTTTTATCAAAAGTTTTCACATATAGGTTGTGAATTATCATTTTTGCTTTTTTAACCTAAACTCAGTAGATTGCACAATCACACTGTAATGTGTGTTCTGGCATCTGAAACTAACTGGAGGAGAGTTTAAAACAAATTTTAGAAAGTATTATTTTACTGAAAGGGTAGTTGATGCTTGGAATAGATTTCCAGCAGAGGTAGTGAGGCAGTCAACAGTAACTGAAATTACTTCAAACATGCTTGGGACAAACATAGATCTATACTCAGATAAAAAAAAGTTAACGAAAAAAAAAAGCTCCAACCCCCCCCAAAAAAGGGAGACTTGATGGACTACTCTGTCTTGTTCTGTCATCACTTTTCTATGTTTCTAGTATTTCTAATACAGTTTGTAAAAGGCGAAAGTGTCCATTATATCTTTATTGTAATGTTAATTGAATGTTAATTTAGTGAACAATAAAACTAATTTTGCAAAGTGAATGGAAAAGGACAATAATATGGGGTGTCTGGTTGGTGTAAAAAATCTGAATACAGGCTAAATTCGTAAAGCTTTAACAGTTATTTTTAGCCTTGTGACTGTAATTTTGAAATGAATTAGAATGAAAATAACTATAATAAAAAAAAAAAGTAATAAAACAAATACTTATTATAGTGCGTTAGCTTTGTGAATTGAGCTGTATGTGTGTTTAGTAGTGATTTAATTAAAATACTTTTTTGTTTACATTAACATTATTTTTGTTATAATATTACATTATATTGTATTTTAAAGGGATGTTATATAACCATTATAGTTTTCTCAGTTATTGCTTGCTTCAGTAACAATAAAAGCTTCAACACAGTCAGCAGCAGCCTACATTTAATAGTAAAATAATGCAATCTCAGGGTCATCAAATTGTTTCTGTGTAGCTGATTTGACTTTTTTGATTACTGGCATTCTAAGAGAACACAGCTTTCTTGAGGTGTCACAAAGTATAACTGTATATTAGTCGGCCTCTTACTGAGAGCTCTCTTAATGACAGGCCCATTTGCTCAGCCTCAGTGACCATTTGTCCTGGAGTCATTGGAGATTGGTGGAAGGGGAAGTTAATTTACATATCCTTGAGCATATAACCTGGGGAAAGAGATGAGCCCAAGCAGTTATTCACACTCTTCTGAATACAGGCACCACTTAACAGGATTGTGCTGAGTCCTTTCACAGCTGGCAGGCTCCATTGATGCTACATTGTTCCTCTTCAAGATACAAAACCAAGAGTTTTAACTTGGCAGCATAAACAGATCTACAACAAGAAAAGGACTGAAAATGTTGGAGTTCTTCAAAGCACTGCCAGTACTACTGCTGGGTCTGATGACTTCACTGTCCCATGCAGAATTTGTTCATTACTACATCTACGAGGAAGAGGCACCTGGAACGGTCATTGCTGTTTTATCAGAGCACCCACTGTTCAACTCAACAGACCAACTTGAGAGCAACTTTCGCCTTATGAAGCAATATAACAACTCTATTATCCAAGTGCAAGACAGCGATGGCCAGCTGAGCATTGGGGAGAAGATTGACAGGGAACAGATCTGCAGGCAGACTTTAACCTGTATCCTGGCCCTGGACGTGGTCAGTTTTTCAAAGGATCAGATAAAGTTGATGAATGTAAAAGTGGAGGTAAGAGATATTAACGATAACAGACCTCACTTCCCTAGTTCTGAAATGCAAGTGGATATTTCTGAAAGTTTAGCAGTGGGTGCTAGGATTCCTTTGCAAATAGCTATTGATGAAGATATTGGTGAAAACTCTATCCAAAACTATGAACTGTCAGATAACAGCCACTTCAAGATTGATGTCCAGACTAGAGCTGATGGGGTTAAATATGCAAACCTAGTACTTTTAAAGGAATTAGACAGGGAAATGCAGTCTGAACACACCTTGACACTGGTTGCCATGGATGGAGGGAGCCCATCACTTTCTGGCAGTGCAGTGGTTAATGTTCGGGTCCTGGACTTTAATGACAACAGCCCAGTGTTTGAGAGGAGCACTGTCACCGTGGACATGATGGAGGATGCTCCTGCTGGATATCTCTTACTGGACCTCAATGCAGCTGACCCTGATGAAGGTGCCAATGGAGAAATCATTTACAGTTTCAGCCCCCAGGTGTCCCCAGAGGTACGTCAGCTCTTTCATGTAGATCCCAAATCAGGTGGCATAACTCTTGAGGGTAAAGTTGATTATGAGAGCAGGCAAACTTATGAGTTTGATATACAAGCTCAGGATTTAAGTCCTAATCCATTAACTGCTACTTGTAAAATAACTGTGCATATCATAGATGCAAATGATAATGCTCCAGCCATCACCATCACTCCCCTGACTACTGTCAACAAAGGCATAGCCTATATAACTGAAGGAGCTGCTAAGGATAGCTTTATAGCACTTATTGGCACCACAGATAAAGACTCAGGGCTTAATGGACAAGTTCATTGTACACTTTATGGGCATGAACACTTCAAACTCAAGAAAGCCTATGAAGACAGTTTTATGATAGTCACTACTTCTCCCCTGGACCGGGAAAAGATAGCTGAGTACAACCTGACAATTGTAGCAGAAGATTTGGGATTTCCTTCCTTGAAAACCATAAAGCAGTATACTGTCAGGCTGATTGATGAGAATGACAATGTTCCTGAATTTACCAAACAAATATATGAAGCATCTGTATGGGAGAATAATGCCCCTGGAACTTATATCACAACTGTGATAGCCAAGGACACTGATTTTGGACTTAATGGTAAAATATCTTATAGACTGGTTGATTCAAAAATACTGGGGCAGTCCTTGTCCACATTTGTGGCTATTGACACTGACTCAGGTATGTTGCGTGCTGTAAGATCATTGGACTATGAAATGCTTAAACAACTAGACCTTGAAATTGAAGCTACTGACAACGGTACTCCTCCACTTACATCTCGTACTCAGCTGAGAATAAAGATAATTGATGTAAATGACAATGCACCTGTGATAACTTTCCCCTTGGTGGATAACAGATCTGCTGAAGTTATGTTGCCAATCCATGCCCCACAAAATTACTTAGTTTTGCAGGTTAAAGCCACTGATAAGGATGAGGGGGTGAATTCCCAACTTTTCTTCACTATTCAGGAAGACAACCAAAAATTATTTGCCTTAAACAAAGTGACTGGTGAATTATCATTAACCAGAACAATTGATTCTTTGCAAGATAAGGACTTGAGTATTGTTATTGCCGTGCATGACAATGGAAGACCTTCCATGTATTCCAATGCTACCATCAAATTCACTTTTACTGAATCCTTTCCATCTAATGTAGAGATAGTTATTATGCAAAGTTCTGCAGAGAACCAGCATCAGATGGACCTGTCCATAATCTTCATAGCAGTGTTATCTGGAGGTTGTGCTTTGCTCCTCATCGCTATATTTTTTGTGGCCTGTTCTTGCAAACGGAAATCTGCTAATTCTAAGACTGATGTTGAAGAACAAAGAATAAGAGAAGTTAATGACCAACTACTTAATAGCACAGCTTCGCCAAAAGAGGGCCTCTCATCTTCCACTTTGTCACAGTCTGAATCTTGTCAGCTGTCAATCAACACAGAGTCACAAGGCTGCAGTGCATCATCCAGCACCGACCTGGTCAAGGACCTCCAGACAGCATCAAATGTAAGTAATCCTTTTATTTGATTTATTAACTATTACCCAAGGCCTCAGAGAACATAAAGGCATTTATTCCGTTTCATACTGTAAAAGTTTAATCTTACCTGCAATACAATGACAATCACTAAAGTGTTTTCCGTTGTAGAGCTAGTGTCCAAATACTTAATATGTCCTCAGAATATTTGTTATTACTATGCAAATGATTGTAGGTTGTTTTACAGGACAGCACTTGTTATCTTGGCAATTTAAATTCTTGCATCGTGCACACTAATGAGGTCTTTGATTGAAAGGTGAAAATAACTTTGTCTTTCACTGAATGCTAATGAATTTTTTTCCCTCTCTTAACAGAGTTCAGATTCAGATCCATTATACCTTTCATCCAGGTTGTGCAGAGATATCTCTACAGAGAGCATAAGGTAACAATCCTAACTACTGTCAACAGCACAAAAAAAAAAAATGTTTGTTAGTAAAAGACACAAAATATGAAATTGTATTAGTTATAATTGTATTACTATTAGGAAGTCTGATGCAGGCATGGGACATTAGTGGTTCTCAGTTTTGTGGCATGTACATCAGAATGGCTCCATGTTCTTCCCTTTAAAATGAGAAACATTCTTATTTAGTACACTATTTGTAATCTGTAAGGTTCATTATTCACTTCAACCACTCAGCTTTTAGTTTGTAGAATTTAGATTGGTTTAAAGGTACAACTACACATATGAGATGATTGTTGCCTATTTGGGTTGAGTAACAATTGTACATGTACAGTATAGGCAGTTTGCATCTTCTGCATAGCAAAAGCTAAAGCTACCCTTAAGCCTCGTACACACAACCGAGTTTCTCGGCAAAAACCAGCAAGAAACTTGCTGGGAGATATTTTTTTGCAGAGGAAACCGGTCGTGTGTACATTTTCGTCAAGGAAACTGTCGAGAAACTCGACGAGCCAAAAAGAGAGCAAGTTCTCTATTTCCTTGAAGGGAATGGAGAAACTTGCCTTGTCGAGTCCCTCGACAGCCTAACAAGGAACTCGACGAGGAAAACTATGTGTTTCGTCCGTCGAGTTCCTCGGTCGTGTGTACGAGGCTTTACACTTATAGATTTCTAATTTAGCCTGTGGGCTAAACAAGAAAAACCTAAATTCAAGCTAAACAGTATGGATAGAGGAATGTGCAACTGTCACAATACCTGAACAGTGACTGCATCTGATTGGATGCCATCACTGTTCAGTCAACAATTTTCTATCCAGCTCCACTGACAAAAGTTGGTTAGAAAATTTAATTGTCGAAGTGCATGGTCCTTAGAAGGTCACCCATGCTTTTATTTAGAACGTTTTTTTGGCAGTCTTTAGGATATGACTTACCCTAGTATTATCTTCTTTGATAAGGTTTCTTAGAGAGAAGGTCAAATCTAGGGAATTCTGCTTATTTAATAAAAAAGCATAGCAAGGATTTTTTTATAATACAATTATTCTAACAGCCCTCATCTAATGTCTATAGGTACCTTAGCTTTTCTATGTTTATTTGTTAAGGTGCCCAGAGGCAAAGGAAACCCCCCCCCCCCCAATTCCTGATTTGGTTAATTATGGTTGGGTAGAACAACAATTGAATTCTGTCTATGGCACTTTTTTTATTTGCAATGACATCCACATTTTCAGGACAAGCTTTCCGGGTGTTCCCCCTTCTTCAAGGTCCAAGCAGTACTCAACAAGTACTGCTTATACCTTGAAGAAGTAGATAAACCTTGAACATTGTCCTGAAATTTTGGATGTTGGTGCAAATAAAATTATTATTATTTTATTTTTTTAAACAAGTGCACAAATATGGCTAACACCTCAAGCATGGTTAGGTAAGATATTAATTGCATGGTGTATATGTTGTGGAATGATCTTTCTGACAAGCAATATACAGGCAATAATGCTATAACAAGAAATTCATATCAGGACTTGTTTATTGTTTTGTGTTAAAACTCATTTATCACCTTTTATTTCTGCAGTGGAAAATCTCAGACTGAACGGCTTAGTGCAAAAGACAGTGGTAAAGGAGACAGTGACTTCAATGACAGTGATTCTGACACCAGTGGGGAAGGTGTGAAAAGGGACACCGGCCTGCCAATTCACAAGCAGCCATGTAAGTTGTAGATCAAACAGACTGCTGTATTTTTAGTATGTCTCATGTACAGAGCAATACTATTATGATATGAAACAATCAAGTTTTAATTGTATTATGTCTTGTTTATATAGCAACAATTTCAGGTGTATGTCCAGCCAAAACTTTGCTAGTGGGAAAGAATTGGAAACCCTTTTGGGTTTTACTTCAATCCAAAGACCGCTCCTCACTTACTATCTCAGTGACAATGGTTTCCATATAGGAAGTAATGGAAAATTCTCCAACTTTATTTTTATTTTGGTGGAAGGATAAACCCCTTTTGTGTGTCCCACTTCCTGTCTAGGAAAAATGTTGTCACTGTGAACGTAAGGTAAAATTTCCCTAACAGAGCCCTGGATAGCAGTAAAACTTTAACAGGGGTTCTAATCCTTTACCGCTCTATTCAAAAATAATATTATTATTCAGGGTTTATATAGCGCCAACAGTTTGCACAGTGCTTTACAATATAAAGGGAGACAATACAGATGTACAGATGCATTATAATTCAATACAAGAGGGTTAGGAGGGCCCTGCTCCTGGGAGTTTACAATCTAATAGAGAGGGACTGGTGGAACAAAAGGTAATAACTGTGAGGGATGAACTGATGGGAGAAATAGAAGATGTGGTTATTTGTTAAAGGCAGGATAGGTTTTCCTGAAGAGATGAATTTTCAAGGATTGCCTAAAAGTAAACAGAGTAGGAGATAGACAGACAGATTGGTTGTAGCGAGAGGAGGATTCTATTCCAGAGTATGGGAGAGGTTCTGAACAAGTCCTGGCGATGAACAAGGGAGGAGGAGACAAGGGAGTTAGAGAGAAGGGGGTATTGGGAGGAGCAGAGAGGACGGTTTGGTTGATATTTGGAGACAAGATTGGTGATGTAGCTTGGGGCAGAGTTATAAATGGCTTTGTATGTTATTCTTAATGTTTTGAATTTTATTCACTGGGCATTTGGAAGCCAGTGGAGGGATTGGCAGAGAGGGATGGCGGACACTAAACAGTTGGTAAGGAGAAAGAGTATGCCAGCAGTAGATAACACGTTTTGTCTAGTCATGCACATTTTCTTGATCAGTATTATATAGTTCACACTATTCAACTCTGACTGTTCACGTCTAATTTACTGTGTAATTACAACACTATTTTCTTCCTTTATTCAAGGTTCCCCATACACAGGAACATCTGGAACACTGCGAGGTCCAGTACATCCAGTCAGCCACCACAGCAATAAAGTCCCATATCCTGGAAATGCAACAATGCAGTATGAAAAGGGATATGCAATGTCGTATTCCTTAGTTCCTACTTACTACAACACCTATCACCACTCCAGAATACCTAATGTCCCTGTCACTAGCTATACAATTAAAGACTCATATTATGTCAACAGTATGCAGAATGAGAGAATGCCTCGACAATGTGAACAGGATTGGTTGAACAGAAAAGCCATGCTTTCACCACCTAGGGTGTCCAGGACATATCACAGGTCCAATTACAACACAGAAATCAGCTTGCAACCCTGTGAAATTGCAACCACCTTTTAAATCTTTCTGGGAAAAGTAACTGGGTTATAGTGTATCTAGCACTACATTTTTTTATTTTGAATTACAGCAGAGAAGGGTTAAAACTATTAGTTTGTCTTGCCATCTGTAACTCGTTAGAGAGATCCTTTCCCTGCACTTCCTCTCTGAACAGGAAGTGAGAAAATAGAAACAAGTGCACCCATTAGAAGATGTCCCCTCTTTTTCTGTTCTGGTGGCAACATAAAATGGTGGCTTTGCCAACACTTTCATTCCTTGTGACACTGAAGATCAGGTCAGATAGAAAGAGGGGGGTACAAACAGCAATTAAAACTAACCAATGGCTCTATTGCCTTACCACCCTTGCCAAAAAAAATGCCTTTAATAATACTCCAAGAAAAGGTCCAGTTCAGTATTCTGTTCACCTGCACCTGGTTATGTAGTCACTGACCATGAACTGTCCTCCAAAACAGCAAATCCAAAGATCTAATGCACGCATGTACCTCCTATATACTCCTGGAATAAAATATGTCACTAGACACAGCAAATGGCAAGATAAATCAAAAGGAGAAAGAAGGCTCTGCAGAAATAGGAAAACACAGAATATCATGCTAATACAATGTACATTTAAAAATTGTAAAAAGAGATGCATTCTATAAATTTAGTTGTACAAATTTATGAGTTTTAGGAGGAGACATGCAAATGAAATGTCACTTTAGCTAACTATGCATACAGAATAGCTAGTTTTATAGCACAGAAAATAATATGAATAGTAAACAAAAAAAAAGGGTATGTTACAAGGCATACCCTTTGAGTTTGTAAGGAATCTAGTTATTCATGCATTTTTATTCTGTCACTGCACTCTTGTTAGTTCACATGTAAATATCTAATAATTATTGTACATATATATATGTTTAGCTTTTTGACTGTACATATCATATGATTTTTATGTTGTATATGGATATGGTCTTTCAATAAATATTTATTTTTAAAATTTCTCTAAAATGTAGGTTTCATTTTTCTTTATTGTTAAAGTTAAAAGAGTAACATTGTCAGGTGGCTCTTTTATTTTCTAAAGTACTAGCAAACTGATTGAAGTGCAGGCATTACACAGCTGGCGCTGTTCATATTCTTATAATAATTACCCATTACAATAAATATAATTGGGATTCTAGAATCTGACTTCCAAACAAAATTTTGATTGCATGTATCTAAAGCCATTTTTTGTGTTTTTCATTTTGAATAATGCAGGGATGTTTTTCTTTCGATTTTTGTACCATTCCTAAGATTTTCTCAAGAAAATTAAAAGCAATCTCTTGAAAGTGAGAAAACTCTCCAAGACCCCTTTCACACTGATGCGTTTTTCAGGCGGTTTAGTGCTAAAAATAGCGCTTAAATACCGCCTGAAAAACTCCTGCACTGCAGTCTCAGTGTGAAAGCCTGAGTGCTTTCACACTGAGGCGATGCGCTGGCGGGACCGCTCCAAAATACCTGCCAGCAGCATCTTTGGAACGGTGAAGGAGTGGTGTGTTTACCGCTCCTTCCCATTGAAAACAATGGGACACTGTGGCTATACTGCCGGCAATGCACCTCTGCAGAGGCACATTGCGGGTGGTATTAACCCTTTTTCGGCCGCTAGCCGGGGTTAAAACCACACCGCTAGCGGCCAAATACCGCCGTAATTCTGCGGCAATTCCGACAGTATAGCGCCGCTAAAAATAGCTATACTGCCACCGCACCTCCCACCCCGGTGTGAAAGGGGCCATAGGTGTGCACAGCCTATTGTATTAGGGTGTGCACCCCAAATGTATTAAAACATGAACGGTGTCAGTTGAACAGTGCACTTGTCAGTAGAGCAGAGGTTGGTGTCAGTAGGGCCGTGAACAGTGTCGGTAGCTTTTTATTTTTATTATTTAAATCTTTTTATTGTTTTAAAAAAAATGTAGGAGCCCCGTTCGGGGGCATTGTTGCAATATCAGCAGAGGGAATATGCACCTCAAGCGGTGATTAGGGTGTGCTCAGGCACACCTGGCACACCCCCAGCGCACGCCTAAGAAAGGGGCCTTGCATTCCGGTTGCGGGTATCACATTTTAATTCCACCACCAAAATTGCACTGCTCTTGCCAGAGGCGTGGGGCTGCAATTTATTCTGAATGGCATCCCCACGCATCTCAGCCCACAGTGCAATTGCAGGTGTGGGAACTGCAGAGGAACCTCATGATCAAAAAGACCACACGGTTTCCCTGTGGCTGTGTTTTTAAAAAATGTGAATGCACCTTTTTTGTGCGTTTATTGCAGCACAGCCAGTCCATTCAAATTAATGGGCTGCCGTGCCTGCACAAACACGGGACGCACATCCCACACTAGTGTAAACTGAGCCTTGGACAATTTCTCCTCTATCACTGTTCTCAAACTTTTGGATTTTTCCTCTTTTAATCCAAGTATCATTGGTCACCAGGACACAGAGCGAGGATGTCACAGAGAGCAATAGCTACCTGACGGGAGTTCCAACCTCTCACAGCTGTGTCCACACTGCAAGGGTTAACTGCTAGTTAAAGTCAAGGGGACAAAAAACACTTTTAGGCTTCATATACACACAGCTTACTTTGACCGCCGGCCATGCTGGTTTGCGTTTTCCCATGACCGGTAGTCAAAAATGTTCCTATCCTAAAAGTGATTCTTTTGAGGGAGGTTGAAGCTCCCCTAAATGCAGCAGCTTCTAAACTCTGGTAAAAGCCTAATAGCCAGATTCAGGTAGAGTTACGCCGGCGTATCAGTAGATACGCCGTCGTAACTCTGAATCTACGCTGTCGTATATTTAAGTGTATTCTCAAATCTGCCCGTCGCAGTAAAGATACGCCGTTTACGCACAACGTTTTCAGGCCAAAAGATATTCCACCAAAAAGATGGGGCAGCCAATGTTAAGTATGGACGTCGGAACCGCGTAAAATTTTTTAATTTTTACGTCGTTTGCGTAAGTCGTCCGTGAATGGGGCTGGGCGTAATTTACGTTCACGTCGAAACCAATAAGTCTTTGCGGCGTAATTTGGAGCATGCGCACTGGGATATAATCACGGACGACACATGCGCCGTTTGTTCAAAACGTCAATCACTTTGGGTCACGATTCATTAGCATAAAACATGCCCACCTCTTCACAATTTGAATTAGGCACACTTAGGCTGGCACATTTACGCTACGCCGCCGTAACTTAGGACGCAAGTGCTTTGTGAATACAGCACTTGCCTCTCTAACTTACGGCGGCGTAGCGTATATGAGATACGCTACGCCTGCCTAACGTTAGGCACGTGTACCTGAATCCAGCTATAAGTGTACATGGACACATAGGCCCGGATTCTCAGAGGACTTATGATGGCGCAGCGCCATGTACGCCGTCGTAAGTCCTAATCCGAGCCGTCGTATCTATGCGCCTGATTCTTAGAATCAGTTACGCATAGATATCCATTAGATCCGACAGGCGTAAGTCTCTTACGCCATCGGATCTTAACTGCATTTTTTTTTGACCGCTAGGTGGCGCTTCCGTCGAATTCCACGTCGAGTATGCAAATTAGCTAAATACGCGAATTCCCAAACGTACACGCGGCAAACGCAGTACAGATACGACGTTTACGTTAGGCTTTAACCAGCGTAAAGTTGCCCCCGCTATATGAGGTGCAGCCAATGTTAAGTATGGCCGTCGTTCCCGCGTCGAAATTTGAAAAAGTTACGTCGTTTGCGTAAGTCGTCCGTGAATGGGGCTGGACGTCATTTACGTTCACGTCAAAACCAATGACGTCCTTGCGGCGTACTTTGGAGCAATGCACACTGGGAAATTCCACGGACGGCGCATGCGCTGCTCCGCAAAAATGTCAATCACGTCGGTTCACAATAGTTTTACATAAAACACGCTCCCTGATCCAAATTTGAATTAGGCGGGCTTACGCCGGCCAATTTACGCTACGCCGCCGCAACAACAACTTACGGAGCAAGTGCTTTAAAAATACAGCACTTGCCTGTGTAAGTTGCGGAGGCGTAACGTAAATCAGATATGTTACGCCCGCACAATTTTACGCGGCTGTACGTGAATCTGCCCCATAGGCTTTTATAGAGTTGAGTTTAGGAGCTTTTGGCAAAAAAACTTCAAAAGCTCTTCAACTCAAGTTTAGGAGCTGCCAGTGTACTTGAAGCCTTTGGCAACTTACACACGGTATTCTCTTTGATGCCTTTGATCCTACAGGAGTTTAGTAGCAGAAGAAAACATTTAGGCATTTATGCACTGTCACACATCTGGCATTAATGTATGCTATTATTATTATTATTATTATTATTATTATTATTATAATTATTCTATAGGATTTATATTGCACCAACATGTGTTCAGTGGTTTACAAAATGAGGGCAGACAGTACAGTTACAATACAATTTTATACAATAAGAACCAGAGGGCCCTACTCGTTAGAGCTTACAATCTAAGAGGTATTCTATTAGCCAGAATGATCATTTATTATGGCCAATAGAATGTATTAATGATCATAAACATGCCTTGCTCTAGCGCACGTTTATGCACATTTAAGCATTTTTATGCTCAAAAGTTCCTCTCCTGAATGTGATTTTAGTGTTTTTTTTTTTTTTATCTACCTCTAATATGCCCCCCCCCCCCCGCCTCTAAACTCCTGTAAATGCCTATGTGTACATGGACACATAGATTAACATGGAGGGGTGTTTAGAGACAGAGGCTCTAACGCCAACGCAGCGCAGAGAGGCAAGCACTGAATTCACAAAGCACTTCCTCCCAAATCTGCGCTGGGTTTCCAAGGCGTAAGTCGGCGTAAGTGGAAGTGGGCGTGAGCCATGCTAATGAGGTGTGACCCCATGCAAATGATGGGCTGAGCGCCAGTCAGATACGAATCGCCAACTGTGCATGCGCCGTCCCGTGGGCGCATCTCAGTGCGCATGCTCACAATTACGTCGGAACAGCTGCCTAAGATACGTCGGATCACTGCCTACAGCGTGAACGTAACCTACGCCTAGTCATATTCATGTCCTACATAAACTACGTAAAATACGCCGGCTTGTGTTTCCTGGTGCAGCCCTTTGCATGGATGCTGCGGAGTTACACCTCCTTTATGGGGCATAACTTTACGCCGGACGTATGACTTTACGCGCACTGCGTCGGACGGACATACGTTCGTGAATCTGCGTATCTCCCTCATTTGCATATGTGAATAGAAAATCAATGGGAGCGCCAAATACGACCAGCGTAAATATGCGCCCACTCTACGCCAGCGTAGGCAAGTTACGTCGGTCGGATGAAGCCTATTTTCAGGCGTATCTTAGTTTCTAGAGTCAGGTGCATTGATACGACGGCGCATATTTGCACTTACGCGGCATATCTCGAGATACGTCGGCGCAAGTGCTTTGTGAATCCGGGCCAGAGATTTTTTTTTTTAAAAACACCTGTAAATTAGGCACCTTTGCAGTGTGTATGAGCCCTTACTTAAATGATCTTCCACTCCCCTGGCAGACAGGGCTCCCCCTCTCTCCAGCAGTGGACTGTTCCTCTGTGTCCTAGGGATGAGCCGAACACATCTCCGTTCGATTCGCACCAGAACCTTCGAACGGACCGATCCTTCGCGCAAACTTTAGAACCCTATTGAAGTCTATGGGACTGGAATGTTCAAAATCAAAAGTGATAATTTTAAAGTCTAATATGCAAGTTATTGTCCTAAAACGGGTTTGGGGACCCGAGTCTTGCCCCAGGGGACATGTATCAATGCAAAAAAAAGTTTTTTCGGGAGCAGTGATTTTAACCACTTCCGGACCGCCGCATGTACATTTACGTCGGCAGAATGGCACGGACAGGCACATCAACGTACCTGTATGTGCCTGCCTAGACGTGGGTCGGGGTCCGATCGGGACCCCCCCCCCCGTACATGCGGCGGTTCCCGTGGCTTCAGGAGCGATCCGGGACAAGGGCCGTTCGTTTCTAGCCGCCCCCTCGCGATCGCTCCCCGGAGCTGAAGAACGGGGAGAGCCGTATGTAAACACGGCTTCCCCGTGCTTCACTGTGGTGGCTGCATCGATCGAGTGATCCCTTTTATAGGGAGACTCGATCGATGACGTCAGACCTACAGCCACACCCCCCCTACAGTTGTAAACACACACTAGGTTAACAGTGCACATTTAGGATATATTCACTGTACCTACAGGTAAGCTTTATTGTAAGCTTACCTGTAGGTACAACTGACCAAGCAGTGTTTACTACTGCTTTAACATTTCAGAGTCTGCTTATAAAGAACCTTAGTAGCAGAACATCCCTGACACACTGAATGGTAAAATAGAGCAAGTGACTGTCTGCTTGATGAAAGGCTAATGTATGGCCCTGAAATGGTATTTTTATTTATCTTTTATTAAAAAGCTGTCATTCCCATCCACTGATGCCCAATTAACTGAGGCCAGGGCATACTCTGATCCACAGCTGCACATTACAAAGAGGTGGAGTCCGAAGATGCTCATAACATTATTGACCTAATATGGCCATATTAGGTAAATGACAATGCAGCTGCGGGGCAGGGAATGCCTTGGTCACAGTTTCATGGGTGGCAGTGGGTAGGATAGACAGATTTCCATGTTCGGTCTGAACTCAAACCCAAGCTCATATATAGACAAGACAACAGTACAAATAGAGATGGCGAATCTCACTAGCAGAAAAACAGACAGCTATAAAAACCTGGCAAGAGTTATAATCCTTTTTACCTTTTGGTGGTATTACTATGGCCAGTAAATGAAAACCCCCACTGTGCAGGCTGCTAGTGTCACTCATAATTTAGCGTTAGGACCAAAGATACCAGGGTGCCATGTCGAGACTCTGCGGCTTACGCCAGTGGCGTAACTAGAACCTTCAGGGCCCCGATGCATGAAACCATGAAGGGCCCCCCTGACAGGGTTTTTTTCTCCGAGCTCGGTGGTGGAACAACAGGACCCGGTCGCAAGTGGGTGGCTGCATATAAAGGAACCGATTTCTCCATTCCCCCTGCTTCTCCTCCTCTCCCTCCCGCAGGCATTCAGCTGCTGCAGGAGGAAAATTGAGAGATTGGTTCCTCTATGCCTGTGTTTCTCAATATTTTTCACGCCAGGGCACCCTTGAAGTATACTCCTAGGTCAGTGATGGTTAACCTTGGCACCCCAGATGTAACATCTGAATGAATGAATGAATGAAAAACTTATAAAGCGCGGCGCATGCGAACTGAATCGCTTCTGGGCGCTAGTTGTTCGTGTCTCATGACATCAAAAGAGCAGAGTTTTGATCTGTCTTCTGAAAGTCAGGTGGTTTTCCTCCAACCGAATGCTGGTTGGTAAAGCGTTCCATAGTCTAGGACCCTGAAAAGCAAACCTTCTTTCTCCTTTGGACTTGTATTTGGTTTTTGGTACCCTGACCAGATTTTGGTCGGTGGATCGCAGAACGCGATTCGAATTGTGAGGTTCTATCTTGTCGCAAAGATATTGCGGAGCCTTCCCATGGATGCACTTATGTGTCAGGCAGAGTGCTTTAAATGCAATTCTGTCTTTTACTGGCAGCCAGTGAAGGGTTCTCAACGAAGGTGAGATTGATTCCCATTTTTTTCCCCAGTCACCAGTCTGGCGGCCGTATTCTGAACGACTTGCAGACGGGAGATTTGGTACTTTGGGAGTCCGAGGTACAGGGCGTTTGCATAGTCCAGTCTGGAATTCACGATTGTTCCCACCACGACTGCTACATCTTCTTTGGGGATAAATGGAATAAGTCTGCGTAGTAGGCGCAACAGATGGTGCGCTCCGCTGACTACTGACCCTATTTGTGCGTCCATTGTCATGAAGGTGTCGAAGATGACCCCGAGACTTTTGACTTTGGAGCTAGGGGTTATGATTTGGCCCAGAATGGGCGGGGGTGTCCAGGTTGTTGCCAGTTGACTCTTTCGGCTGGCGTGAAACATAAGGAGTTCTGTTTTTGAACTGTTGAGTTTAAGATAGCTCTTAGTCATCCAGTTTTCTATCAAAGAGAGACATTTCTCTAAACTGGGATGATGATCCTTTTTGTTGCAGATGCGAAAATACAATTGCGTATCGTCTGCATAAGAGTGATAAAGTAGTTCTTGGCTACTGATAATATCAAAGAGAGGGCGAAGATAGATGTTGAAAAGCACCGGTGACAGGGGGGATCCTTGGGGGACTCCACATGACACCGTGCGCTTTTCCGACGTGAAAAAACCCAATTTAACTGTTTGTGATCGGTTTTCAAGAAAGGAAGAAAACCATGGTAAATCACCTTCTGCGACTTCTGCTACCTTGGCTAGTCGCATCAGTAACAGTTTGTGGTCTACCGTGTCAAAGGCTGCGCTTAGGTCCAGCAGAACCAGGAGACAAGATTCTCCTTCGTCTGCGGCCTCGAGGGCATCATCCCATATTTTGAGTAAGGCCGTTTCTGTCCCGTGTCCGGGACGGAAGCCTGATTGTAATGGATCCAGTAGATTGTGGGTATCTAGATGCTGTTGCAGCTGTTGTACCACTACTTTCTCCATTATCTTGGAGAGAACATTTAGGCCTGTTATGGGACGGCGGTGAGTTGGGTCCTTGGGATCCAGGTTAGGTTTTTTCAAGATGGGCTGGATTGTGCCCTCTTTCAACAGGGATGGCACTGTGCCTTCCTTAAATGACTGGTTTATAAGCTGTGTGATGGGTGGTGCCAGGATGTCGGCACATTCCTTCAGCAGTTTGGTGGGGATGATATCATTGGGCGATGTGCTGTTCCGCAAAGCACCAATGATATTTTTTGTGGTATCGATGGAGATCGGTTCCAGAGTGAACTTTGTTGATTGTAGAGCGTTTCTGTGGGTGTTTTGTGGTTGATTGACGGTGGGGTTGAGGGGGGTATTGTTTTGCATGATGCTTTCCTGGATTCTTTCAATTTTGTTGATGAAGAAATCCGATAGTTCATTGCAGAACTCTTGGGTGTCTGAGTTGGGGACTTCAAGACATCCCGGATTCATGGTCTGGGTGACCATCTTGAAGAGTTCGCGGGGGCGGTTTAGGGCGCTGTTAATCGCCATAGAAAAATGATGTTTCTTGGCTTTGAAGATTTCTTTATGATATCGTGTTGTTATTGCCTTGTAGATGATGAGGTTATCCTCTGCAGGACTTCTTTTCCAGGCGGCTTCCGCCCTTCTGCGCTCTTGCTTCAGAAGCGACAGCTGGTTGTTGAACCAGCCGGACTTTCTTTTTCGGATGCAGGCTTTGCGTTTCGGTGCTACTAAATCGGCTGACTGTAGCAGGGCTGCGTTTATGGCATCCAGTGTATCTGCGGCTGTTTGATGTGGATGGATTGTTTTGATTCTGTTTCCCAAGGTAGATTTGAAGAGTTCCGAATGGAGCTTCTTCTGAGATCTAGCCCAGTGTATTGTCACCGGCTTGGGTGCTTTTATCACTGGGGGAATTTTGGAGATTATGAAATTAATTGCATGGTGGTCTGTCCATGGCAATGGTTCATTTTCTAAAATGCTTATTTTCAGATTTTGTCTGAAAATTAGGTCGAGTGTGTGACCTGAAGCATGTGTTGGCCCGCATATAAGTTGCTGTAGCCCTAATCCCTCCAGGTGATCAATGCAGGCGTCCGCAGTGGGATCCTGTGCGGAGTTGGCCCACAGATTAAAGTCCCCGAGCAGCAAAAGGTGTTTGCTGTTAAGGGTATAAGTGGATATAAACTCCGTTAATGATGGCAAAAACTGCGATTTTGGCCCAGGTGGCCTATAGCAGAGGAGAATGTGAACAGTCTCCTGGGGGGAAGTTTGAAGTTGAAGAGTAAGGGTTTCCATGAATGGAAGAGGATTTTGAAGGGCTGGCTTGGTGATTGTAATGAGATTCTTGTGGATCACCGCCAGGCCTCCTCCTCTTTGCCCTATTCTGTTTTCCGTTATAATGCGATAGTTTTCTGGCACCAATTCTCCGAGAATGGTGTTGCAGTCGTCTGAGAGCCAGCTTTCTGTAATGAAGAGGCAGTCTAGATCGTTTTGTAGTAAGAAATCGTGGATTTCTAATCGGTGTTTTACTGCCGATCTTGTGTTGATCAAAGCACATGATATGTGCTCGAGCTGGGTTAAATAGTTAAAATTTTTGATGGTCGATCGTCGATCGAATCTCAAAAGTTGCTCTATTTTTAAGGCCTTTTTGGTGACGGCTGGCAATGCTGTTGCGTATTGTCTCAGACCCCGAATAGAGTCCGCAGAGTATCGCAGATTAGCCATTGTCGCCAGTCACATTGTCGTCAGTCTTTCCTAATTGCGGCGGCCGCGAATGAGGCCTGGTCTAGCGCGGATGCGGGAAGAGCCGCGAGACGCCGGACGTGATGGGTGGAAGACTGTCCAAGTGAGCCGTCACTCGTTGAGTCTTCTCTCCCCGATTGGTCCAGAGGAAGGCGAAAAACCCCCGGCGTGCTGTGCCAATCTGCAGCGATCGGGGGAAAAAAATTCCTTCCTGACCCCTTAACGGCGATCGGTGCAACCCTGGATCAATTGGCTAGGGGGGTGTGGTGGACCCTGCCTGGCTGCACTATCCCTGGGGAGAGCCGACTCGTTTGAGAGCGTCCTGCTCTCACTATCCCTGGGGTGAGCAGACTAAGATGAGAGCGTCTGCTGCACCGCTGAATCTATATAGCAAGAGTTCCAACTTTATTAGCTGCAAGCTTGTTCTGGATAAGTGATTGAAAAAAATAATGAAGACTCCTGTCTTACCTCCTGTTTCAAACTCCTGGTTTTTAACTCGCACTTTTGATCAAAGAATGCACTTCTGATCAGAGAGTCCACATGTGAAGCCACCATCAACTGGGAACATCTGGGGTGCCAAGGTTTGCCATCACTGCCCTAGGTGAATGCAGCTGCACTGCAACCACCCTGCAACTGTATGCATTGCATGCAGTTGCAGCATAGCGATGATGCATTTAAGGAGTTAAAGCAGGCGGTCAGGAGGCAACATATTGCCTCTTTACCGGCTGTCAAATGCCTCTGAAAAGCGATCTGAGCATGGATCGCTTTTCAGTGGAACAGCATTGTTTTTGCTGGTACTATGAACAAGCAAAAAAAATTTTAAAATCGGTTCTGATTGTATACATATAGGGGGTCATGTAAACAAAAATACACACACACATATATACCAGTGGTGGCTGGTGCTCAAAATTTTTTGGGGGGGTGCAAGCAAACTGAAAAATTCTGAAACTGAAAAACAATTGCAGTCTCACTGTGCCCATCAAACGCAGCCACTGTGCCCATCAAACGCAGCCACTGTGCCCATCAAACGGTGCCCATCAAACGCAGCCACTGTGCCCATCAAACGCAGCCACTGTGCCCATCAAACGCAGCCACTGTGCCCTCAAACGCAGCCACTGTGCCCATCAAGTGCAGCCACTGTGCCCATCCAATGCAGTCACTGTGCCCATCCAATGCAGCCATCAAACATAGCCACTGTGCCCACAAACGCAGCCAGGGGGTGGCTGGAGAGAGGGGGGCATTGCCCATGCGCACTGATATAAAAACATACATGCACACTCACATACATACATATTCACATGCAGACTCACATACACTCACATACATGCACACTCACATACATGCACATGAACACACACACATGCCATCAAATGCAGCCACTGTGCCCATCAAACGCAGCCACTGTGTCATCAACCGCAGCCACTGTGCCCTCAAATGTAGCCACTGTGCCATCAAACGCAGCCACTGTGCCCATCCAATGCAGCCACTGTGCCATCAAACATAGCCACTGTGCCCATCAAATGCAGCCACTGTGCCATCAAACATAGCCACTGTGCCCATCAAACGCAGCCACTGTGCCATCAAACGTAGCCACTGTGCCATCAAACGTAGCCACTGTGCTATCAATTGTAGCCACTGTGCCCATCAAATGCAGCCAGGGGGGTGGCTGGAGAGAGGGGGGCATTGCCCGTGCGCACTGAAATAAACACATACATGCACACTCACATACATACATATTCACATGCACACACACACATACATACATATTCACATGCACACTCACATACATGCACATGAACACACACAGATACCATCAAATGCAGCTGCTGTGCCCATCAAACGCAGCCACTGTGCCATCAACCACAGCCACTGTGCCATCAACCACAGCCACTGTGCCCTCAACTGCAGCCACTGTGCCCTCAAACATAGCCACTGTGCCCATCCAATGCAGCCACTGTGCCCATCCAAGGCAGCCACTGTGCCCATCAATTGCAGCCACTGTGCCAGCAAACATAGCCACTGTACTCATCAAATGCAGCTACTGTGCCATCAAACGTAGCCACTGTGCCCATCAAATGCAGCCACTGTGCCCATCAAACGCAGCCAGGGGGTGGTTGGAGAGAGGGAGGCATTGCCTGTGCGCACTGATATAAACACATACATGCACACTCACATACATACATATTCACATGCACACACACATGCACACTCAAATACACTCACATACACACTCACATACATACATACACACACACACACACATGCACACTCACATACATACATACACACACACATGCACACTCACATACATACATATTCACATGCTCACATACATATTCACATGCACACTCACATACATACACACATGCACACTCACATACATGCACACTCCCATACATACACACATGCACACTCACATACATGCACATGAACACACACACACACACACACAGTAGATAAAAAATGTCAGTCTTCTACCTTAGCAGCTCTTCCTGCAGGGTACTGCACTGTAGGGGGAGACAAAGAGCTTTCACTTTGTTTTCACTTTGTAATCAATGTGACGAGCTCCCCGCACAGAGCTGATTACAGTTCGGCTTGGGATCGGGGAGCTCGTCTCCGCTCCTCCTATTGAATTACTGTATACAGGGGGTCCTCAAGGGCCCCCTGCAGCAAGGGGCCCGGTCGCCATGGCGACCTCAGCGACCCCTATATTTCCGCCACTGGCTTACGCATACGTTTGCAAATGAGTGCAAACTAAACCCCTGTTTTTAACCCATACTGTTAGACAGGTTTATTTGGTTGTCTGCAAGCTGGTTGGTAAGTAGGCTTGGGTTTTTCCTGGGCACATCCAAGGCTGGTTATGACTAAGGCCTTATAGGCTGAAACCTTTCCTATTTGCGTTTGTCTACTGTGGCTTGTCAATAAATACGTTAATTGTTGCTAAGATCCTAGCATCTGCAAAGTGTCCTTCAGTGCTATGGAGCAGACAGCCAAAGGCATCCTAGCATCCAGTGGCGGTGCGTCCATTAAGGGAGAAAGGGCACTGCCTCCCCTCTCCAGCCATCCCCTCTATATAAAATGGATAGATTCATGCATTGTATAAATCTATCCATGACCCTTTTCAGGCGCCGTGTGCCTAATTTACAGCGGCAGAGGTGTTTTTTTGAAGCACCTGATAAGAGTCATAAGCTCTAATAATAGGCTTCAAAAAAGGTGAACTGCGAGCGCAGAGCTATGAACTCACAGTTCACCCAGGCATGTTAGAAAAGAAAATTAATATTTGCTATTCTATATAACTGAGCTGTGTATTTGCTGTGATTTTCTTTTCTGTATTGTTTTTTGTTTTTTCTCAATAAACATCTTTGATTAAAAAAAAATATATATTTGCTATTCTAACACTGAACTGCCTCTCCCCTAATCAGGAGGCGTGGATCTAATACCAGTCACCTAATTGGCTGAAGGCAGAGGCAATCCCATTGGCCGCCTAGCAGAACAGGAAGAAGAGACACAGGGAGGACACAGGAGCCATCGCTTGACCCACGCTACCCGTTCCATAGCTCGCCACCGTCACCTGCTGCCTGACCCGCCACCACAATGGGGTAAGTGCTGGGCAGACAGCGGGTGGACACGGGGCACAGTGGCTGTACATTATGGGCACAGAGGCTGCACAATATGGGCACAGTTGGCTGCATTTGTTGGGCACAGTTGGCTGCACATGATGGGCACAGTTTGCAGCTTTTGGTGGGCACAGAAGCTGCATATGATGGGCACAGTGGCTGCATATGATGGGCACAGTTGGCTGCATTTGATGGGCAGAGTGGCTGCATTTGATGGCACAGTGGCTGCAATTGATGATTTTGTTTCAGTATTTTTCCAAATGTTTTCGTTTGTTTGCACCCCCCAAAAATTTGGCGCACCAGCCGCCACTTCTAGCAACCTCTATCCTGCTGCCTGCTGGCTTATTACAAATTGTTTGCATGCAACCCAGTTGACATCATTGACCATAATACAGCATAATTAGGGTTAGGGTCAAAACATGCACCCGCTGTGTCCTTACCAAGCATTGCCATCACCCGGCCCATTTACTTACATGGCTGGGAATCCTCAGTCATATAAACAAATGGGCAGGAATCAGAGACAGGTACATCATTGCCTAAATATGACTACAGTGTATGGCCGTATTTGGTCAATGATGTCACCACTATCCATACCTTTTTCCTTATACAGCTGACGACAGCTCAGGGAGCTTTCATTCATCTAGTGGCACTGATCAGTCATGTGAGACGGGTCATCTTTTTTTTTTTTAGTTGGCAGGCATCGTGATGATGGATTTTTTTTTCTTTTAATAAAGGCCTTTGGGTACCTTTTTCCTCTAGATAACATTTTTTAAATGAGTAAGAGAAATATGTACCCATTACTCATTCTTTAGGAAGGCGTGGTACCTGGGAGCCCTTCTATTAATATTGTATAGGTGACTTTCAGGTTCCAATAAGTCCCTTGCTTGCATACCCCCACAACTACTGGCCAGGGTTGGGTGGAAGAGGCCCATGTCCTCATCAACAAGGCACTCCCCCATATTAAGGGCATGTGGCCTGGTTCGGAAGGGGCACACACTCCCCCTACCACCTTTCCTGGCTAGCCAGACTGCATGCTTGGATTAAGGGTCTGGTATGGATATTTAGAAGAACCTCACATTTTTCTTGAGTTCACGCTGTACCCTGCTCAAACTGAACTCAGGGCAGTTCAGCTCATTCTTAATAATCATGATCATATTTGGTCAATGACGTCAACCAGCTAACAACCCCCTTTTTTTTACATTCAGCTAAGAGTAGATTGGGAGAGAGGCATCTGTGTTTTTTTCTTAGGACATGTTCTCAAAACACTATTCATCATAATAGATATTTAATAAAGTCGTTTTTCAAAAGTGTGTGTGTGTGTATTTACTTTCTTACTTTTTTTTTAAAGAATAAACAGAGATGCTATGTGGCCCTTACTCTTAAAGCGTAATACTTACTCATGTATTGAGTGGGGCTGGATATCTGCGCCCCCCCCCCTTATTTTAAAGATTCTGGTAACTCACCCTTTGCAGACACCCCACGTTCACTGGACCACAAATGTGGGGAAGAGGCCATTATCCACATCAACTTGGATACAAAGTGCTTTACCCTTGGGAGACGGGGGACACAAGCCTAAATAAGGGTCTGTTATGGACTTTGGGGGGACCACTCACTTTTGTTTACCTTTACTAGACCTTCATCAAAATAAAACAAAATAAAAATAAAAACTGTGCATTTTCTCAAAAAAACAATATAAGAACCCAATTATTAAGGATGGTATGGTATGAATTTTAAATGATAATTCTGGCTTTCCTATCACTTTAATTTAGTTTTGACCAAACTGACCCAAACAAACTATGGGCCAGATCCTCAAAAGAGATACGACGGAGTAACTGCTGTTACTCCGTCGTATCCCTGGTCCTAACTATGGAACTGATCCACAGAATCAGTTTTCCATAGTTAGGACGAAGATCCGACATGTGTAAGGGACTTACACTGCCGGATCTTAGGATGCAGTACCGCATCCGCCACTGGGGGCATTTCGTGTCGAAATGCCGCCTCGGGTATGCAAATTAGCACTTACGGAGATCCACGAAGCTTTTCTGCTTCGTTTTTTCTCCGTAAGTATTAAGTTGCATACGCAAAATTAGGGCTGCTTTTACATGGTGTAAAGTTAGAACACCATGTAAAAGCAGACCCTTCTGTCTAGCGACGCATTTTTTTTTCGAATTTGAATTTTTTTTTCGCGCCGTATCTTTCTTTTTTTTCGACGCAACTTTATTGACCCATCGCAATCCACAAAGCCCGGCGTAACGTAATTTCACGCTATGCACGTCGGGAAAATGACGTCACGAGCATGCGCAGTACGGCCGGTGCGGGAGCGCGCCTCATTTAAATGGGAATCGCCCCCATGAAATGAGGAACGCCTTGCGCCGGCGGAATTTAAGTTACACGGCCAGAAATTTCTAGGTAAGTGCTTTGTGGATCGGGCACTTAGGTAGAAATTTTAAGGCAGTGTAACTTAAATTAGAATTTCGCTGTTACGCCGGGTCTTTGTGGATTTGGCCCTATATCCATTATATAATTGTATGTCCACTGTGTGTTTTGTAACATACAGCACTGTTGTAGCATTAGCAATATATGGTAAGGGGATGCTGTGTTCCTGCAGCAGTACGGGCTGCCAGAATTTCAAAAAAGTTGGGCTGAGTGCTTCTCAGTCATTTAGGAGAAGCTTGTATTTTTATTAATGAATACAAGGCTTACTCTGATTTGCTGAGGTGGAGATTGGTGATATCATCTGTCTGCCTCTCCACCTCTGCCAATCAGAGCAAGCCTAGTATTTAGCAATAAAAATACAAGGCTTCTCCTGCATGACTGAGAATCACTCAGCCTGACTCTTTAACCACTTCCATACAGGGCATTTTCACCCTCTTCCTGCCCAGATCAATTTTTCGTTTTCAGTGCTGTTGCACTTTGAATGACAATTGCGCGGTCATGCAACACTGTACCCAAATTAAATCTTTATTTTTTTCCCCCCACAAATAGAGCTTTAGTTTGGTGGTATTTAATCATCTCTGCGTTTTATTTTTTTTCGCTATAAACAAAAGAAGAGCGACAATTTTAAAAAAAACAACAATATTTTTTGCTTTTTTATTTAATAAATATTACATTTTTTATTAAAAAAACTTTTTTTCCCTCAGTTTAGACCGATACATATTCTTCTACATATTTTTGGTAAAAAAAAAAAACAATAATCGTATATTTATTGGTTTGCACAAAAGTTATAGGCCCAGATTCTCAGAAGAGATACGACGGCGTATCTCCAGATACGCGGTCGTATCTCTGCATTGCGCGGTCGTATCTATGCGCCTGATTCTTAGAATCAGTTACGCATAGATTTCCCATAGATCCGACTGGCGTAACTGTGTTACACCGTCGGATCGTAACTGCATATTTTTTACGCTGGCCGCTAGGTGGCGCTTCCGTCGAATTCCGCGTTGAGTATGCAAATTAGCTAGATACGCGAATTCCCGAATGTACGCCCGGCCGACGCAATAAAGTTACGCCGTTTACGTTAGGCTTTTCCCGGCGTATAGTTGCCCCTGCTATATGGTGGCATAAGTGCGGCATAACAATGTTAAGTATGGCCGTCGTTCCCGCGTCAAAATTTGAAAAAGTTACGTCATTTGCGTAAGTCGTCCGTGAATGGGGCTGGACGTAATTTACGTTCACATCGAAACCAATGACGTCCTTGGGAAATTCCACGGACGGCACATGTGCCGTTCGGGAAAAACGTCAATCACGTCGGGTCACAGTACATTTACATAAAACACACCCCCCAATCCAAATTTGAATTAGGCGGGCTTACGCCGACCGATTTACGATACGCCGCCGCAACTTACGGAGCAAGTGCTTTGAGAATACAGCACTTGCCCGTGTAAGTTGCGGAGGCGTAACGTAAATCAGATACGTTACGCCCGCACAATTTTACGCGGATGTACAAGAATCTGGCCCATAGCGTCTACAAAATAGGTGATAGATTTATGGCATTTTTATTTTATTTATTTTTTTACTAGTAATGGCAGCGATCTGCTATTTTTATTGTGACCGTGACATTGCGGCGGACACTTTTGACATGTTTTTGGGACCATTCACATTTATACAGCGATTAGTGCTATAAAACTGCACTGATTACTGTGTAAATGTGACTGGCAGGGAAGGTGTTAACGCTAGGGGCGCTGAAGGGGTTAAAATGTTCCCTAAAGTGTGTTTTAACTGTAGGGGGAGGGGACTCACAAGGAGAGGGGACCGATGTGTGTTTCTCTGTACTGGGAACACAACATCTGTCTCCTCACCGCTGACAGGACATGGATCTGTGTGTTCACACACACAGATCCACACTCTTGCCGTGATCACCGGCAATCGCGGGTGCCCGGCGGACATCGCGGCCGCCGGGCATGTGCACTGGGTTATGAGCGGTGCCACGGACACGCGCGCCCTAGATTGCCGGGAAGAAAGGACGTCATATGACGTCCACCCGGATCGAGGGAGGGTTCCTGCCGGCATCATTTTATAATGGCCCGGTAAGGAAGAGGTTAAGGAGGAATCCCAACATAAGGTATGTACTCTGTTATGGTTCAGGAGCATGTGGTTGCATTCTCTCTCCCCTTTCCATGCCACCAAGGTTGCCATCTCAGATAAGAGTCTGGTATGGATTTTTTTTGCCAAAGGCAAGAAGAAAAAGCATGGGTCCCCCCAAAAATCTACACTAGACCCCAGTGGCGGCTGGTGAAATTTTAGGATGGGGGGGGCGCAAAACCCCGCCCTTCCACATTTGGTCCCTCCTACTTCTCATAAGCCACACCCCTTATAGAATCCACCGCTCCGTCCCCTGTATTCCACTTGCTTCCACTCAATGTCAGGAGTATACAGCTCAGCGTCACAGCACAGAGTATACAGCCCCAGCATCACAAATCATGGTATATAGCGCAGCCTTACAGATCGGTGCAAACAAACTAAAATATGACACTGTTAGTAATGAAGGACTCAAAATGGGCAGGAGATTACTAGAGACTGCGGACATGCTGCATGAGATTATCAGAGACTGCGGACATATTGCACGAGATTATCAGAAACTGCGGACATACTGCAAAAGATTAACAGAGACTGCGGACATACTGCAGGAGATTATCAGAAACTGCGGACATACTGCAGGAGATTACCAGAGACTGCAGACATACTGCAGGAGATTATCAGAAACTGCGGACATACTGCAGGAGATTACCAGAGACTGCGGACATACTGCAGGAGATTACCAGAGACTGCAGACATACTGCAAAAGATTACCAGAGACTGCGGACATACTGCAGGAGATTACCAGAGACTGCGGACATACTGCAGAAGATTACCAGAGACTGCAGACATACTGCATGAGATTACCAGAGACTGCAGACATACTGCAAAAGATTACCAGAGACTGCGGACATACTGCAGGAGATTACCAGAGACTGCGGACATACTGCAGAAGATTACCAGAGACTGCGGACATACTGCAGGAGATTACCAGAGACTGCGGACATACTGCAGAAGATTTCCAGAGACTGCGGACATACTGCAGGAGATTACCAGAGACTGCGGACATACTGCAGAAGATTACCAGAGACTGCGGACATACTGCACAAGATTACCAGAGACTGCAGGCATTACTTGTCCTGCGACTTGGGACTTAAACGTTGCATGACAAGTCATACCCCATGATTTCCAATGAGAACCGTTCATATCTGTGCGACTTCAAAGTAGTCCCTGCATTACTTTGGTCCCACTTTGATGCAACTTGAGGTCCATAGACCTCTAGAATACACAGGCATTGCTTTAAATCGCATCAAAATTGCAGTAGAATTGTGCAACTTTCAGACTGCATTAGCCTGAAAGTCGCAAGATTCTGGCACAATTTTTTGGTGCGATTTTGCAGCGACTTGAAGCAATGCCTATGTATTCTGGAGGTCTATGGACCTCAAGTCACATCAAAGTGGGACAAAAGTAATGCAGGGACTACTTCAAAGTTGCACAGATATGAACAGTTCTCATTGGAAATCATCGGGTCCAACTTATCCTGCAACTTTCCAGTCCCAAGTCGCAGGACAATTTGCAAGCGGGGGGTGGTGTGGTGTTGACGGCCGATATTTTCCCTGCACATTAAGTATAAAAAATTTTATTTTTTTTTAATAATTGAGGGGGGGGGGGGGTGGTCTGGTGGGGTAGTGTTACCGGCCGCTATTTGTGCTGTAATTAGTTTTTACATAGACAATAAGTGTTGTTAATAAGTGGGTAAATGAATTATAGAAAACGTTTTTTTTATTAACCGGGGGGGGGGGGGTTGGGGGGGCCCGGTTATTAAAAAAAACTTTTTTTATAATTCATTTACCTACTTATTAACAACACTTATTTTTGCTGAATATTCAATATAAAAAAAAAAAAATTGGATTAAGCAGGGGGTTGGGGGGACTGGAGGTTGTATGCCAGCAGCCGAATATTAAATGCTAAAACTTTTTTTTTAAATAAGCGGGGGGTGGGAGGGGGAGGGCCGCCGAATATTTACATAAAAACTTAATTCAATAAGCGGGGGAGGGGGGGTGCGGCCGCCGAATAAAAAAAAAGGGTTGAATAAGCGGGGGGGGGGGGGTGGATGCTGTCACCGAGGCATAGTAAGCAAGCTGGTGTTGTGTTGTGTGGGGTGTTGTTCCATACAACATCATGGCAGGCAGGCAGGCATAGCTCAGCTTACCTGTTCCTCGGGCGCACGGAGCTCCAGCAGTCCCGACGTCACTTCCGGTTTTTCGGAACGAGCACAGAGACGAGCGGGTGCACACTGAAAGTGTGTGCACCCGCTCGGCGAAAACAATACTGTCCATCGCGCCGGAAGCAAGTGGCGCGATGGAGAACGCCACAATGCCATATTTTGGCTTCCAATGTAGCGCCGCGTCTGCAATCCCGTGATTGCACAGACGTGGCGCTACTCTTTCAGCACTGTGCCCGGCGCGCGGACACAGTGCACATATAAGGCCCTTTTTTGGATTTTTTTTTTTTTAAAGGGGCAGGTTTAAATTTTTTTTTTTTTTTTACTGACTGGGGGATGGGGGGCGGCGCCCGGGCGCCCCCTATGGACGGGCCGCCACTGCTAGACCCATATCTGAGCATACAGCCTACATGTCAGATTACGCGCTCTACATATGGGGAGGGGACCCCTGTGACAAAGCACCTTGTTTCGATGTTGATGAAGGCAACATCTAAAGGCGGGTAAGCTGCTGCAATATATTTTATTTTTGTTTTTGGGTTCAATTTCCCTTTATCTGCCATACATGTCAAAGTGGAAATGGTTAAAAGAGAAATAAACTAGCAAACTTGCAATAAATAGACCCTTTTATGTGTATGAGCATATTTAATAAATGCAAACATTTATGCTGTTTGTTATATTCCATGATAGAAATGCTCATTTAAGTGGATGTAGAGTAATGAGAGCCATTTAGTGGACTGGAGATACAAAATTATTAATTTACTCTAATAACGCAGAAAAAAAACCTGTTGATTACAATGTTTTAAATGAAAGCGACAGCAATCTTAAATACTAGTAATTTTTTTTTTTGCACAAAAGAACATATATGACAAATATGACACTTATGCCGCGTACACACGATCATTTTTCGGCATGTAAAAAACAACATTTTTAAAAAATGTCATTTAAAATGATCGTGTGTGGGCTTCACATCATTTTTCGGGGTTCTGAAAAACGACAAAAAAAAAATTCGAACATGCTACATTTTTTAACAACGTTTTAAACAATCTCTTTTCTCGGGTTGTAAAAAATGATCGTGTGTGGGCTAAAACGACGTTAAAAACCTGCGCATGCTCAAAAGCAAGTTATGGGACGGGAGCGCTCGCTCTGGTAAAACTAGCGTTCGTAATGGAGTAAGCACATTCATCACACTGTAACAGACAGAAAAGCGCGAATCGTCTTTTACTAACACAAAATCAGCTAAAGCAGCCCCAGGGGTGGCGCCATTCGCATGGAACTTCCCCTTTATAGTGCCATTATACGTGACCACGCTTTGCTAGAGCATTTTTTTTTTAACGATCGAGTGTGGGCAACATCGTTTTAATGATGAAGTTGGAAAAAACGTTGTTTTTTCTAGAGACTGAAAAACGTTGTTTTTTACATGCCGAAAAATGATCGTGTGTACGCGGCATTACAGTTTCGATAATGTTTTGAAAAGCATTATTGTCATCTGAAGCCTTTTCTGCCTAAATGCTTGATACTTCAAATATTTAAATGGATGCCTCGACAAAACATATTCTGTACATTTCTACTTGTCACCACTTTTATGTTATTGAGAAGGGGAGAGGGGGTGGTGTTCTAGAGTCAAACAGGGAAAAACTCTGCTTGGTGTTTCAATGTCGCAGCAGCAGCATTGTCAGTTCCCAACAGGAAGTTAGGAGCTCAATGGATTTCTGGCAGATAAACTGGTATTTTCTTACCTTTAAAGTGTTACTAAACCCAGAACAGTAAAATCAGTGTGTATATACAGTAAAGCATGCTTGTTATACTCACTGTGGAACCTAAGGGGTTAATCCTCTGCGTAAAAAAGGCTGTTTGATCCTGTCTTCTCCAATCCTCCACTTCTTCCTCTTTTCCCAATCCATGATAAGACAGAACATGCTCAGTTTGGTGTGTATTGCTAGAGAATTTTTTATTTTCTTGGGAGAGTGCATGTGATCACCACAGGGGCCAATCGGCACTGTCCAGACAAAGGGTCAGGGGTCCTGCAGCCACATAGGACAGTGAGAGTAGAATGACAACTCCTCCTACAAGATCTTAACTAGACACTGATAGAAGTCACAAGACTGCTTTATACCGCTGATGAGAAAATATATTTAGCAGTTTATATTTTCTAAAGTAATTGCATTTCCATGTTCTGTGTACTGTGGGAGACCAGATATAGTGAATGCGGAGTCCTGGGTCTAGTAACACTTTAAGCATTTTTTTCAGATTACATATTTGTACTAAAAAAAATACAAAAGGAAAAACACTGCTCTAGATATAAATGGGAATATTATACACCATTAAGTGATAAATGAGTAATTAGCTGCCAGATGATGCAGCGTGCGCTTCACCGTGGAGCGCAGCGTCCCGTCGTCGCACCGGAAATGACGTGGAGGTCCGGGCCAGCCAATGGGATTACGCGTTTCACAGCGTCAGCTGTTTCTTCAGATCCAGATGGATCTGAAGAAACAGCTGACGCTGTAAAAAGGCGTAATCCCATTGGCTGGCCCGGACCTCCACGTAATTTCCGGTGCGACGACGGGACGCTGCGCTCCACGGTGAAGCGCACGCCGCATCCTCTGTGGCTCTTCGGTGTTCCTGTCCCCGGACGCCGATCAACATCAGCTTGCTGCAGCTTGTATTTTGGATGCCCGCACGTCGAGACCACCGTATGACTCCAGGCACGCATCTCATCATCTGCACCCCCCCATCCTGATCTTTTGCCTACCGTCTACCTTTGTCTGTGAGTAGGCATTTTATATGTATATTATTTGTTTCATCAATTAAATTTGCAGTCTCCTTACCCTATCTATATGACCACCGTTACAGTGGTCTCAGCAAACGTGGGGATTTTAGGTCTCCCTCCGGACCCTCTATGGAATGTCTGAGGTGGTATCTGTTATCTCGAATGATCAGAGAAAGAAAAGACCATAGCATAATACCATAAAGTATAAATTTATTAGGCCAAGTAACTATGCACTTACAAGACCGTAGAGATCTAGTTGCGATATGAACAAATCCAATGGAGGCATGGTGGCTTCTCCTACTTCTCCTGTTTGTATATGCTCCGTGCTTCCTCGTCTAGAGAGGCGTGATGACGTTGGATCTGCAAGCCACACCTACGCATTTTGTCACCACAGACGTCGTCTGGGATTGGCTGCTCAAACAAAAACATCTAAATGCAGCCTCACTGTGCCTATCCTATGCAGCCACTGTGCCTATCCTATGCATCCACGTGTGCCCATCATATACAGCCACTGTGCCCATCATATGCAGCCACTGTGCCCATCATATGCAGCCAAGTGTGTCCATCATATGCAACCACTGTGCCCATCATATGCAGCCACTGTGCCCATCATATGCAACCACTGTGTCCAGCAAATGCAGCCACTGTGCCCATCATTTGCAGCCACTGTGCCCATCATATGCAGCCAAATGTGCCCAGCAAATGCAGCCAACTGTGTCCAGCAAATGCAGTCACTGTGCCCATCATATGCAGCCACTGTGCCCACCATATACAGCCAAATATGCCCATCATATGCAGCCAACTGTGCCCACCATTTACAGCCAACTGTGCCCATAATATACAGCCACCTGTGCCCATCAAATAAAGCCACTGTGCACATCATATGCAGTCAACTGTGCCCATCATATTTAGCCAATCTACCCATCATATACAGCCAACTATGCACATAATATACAGTCAACTGTGCCTATCATATGCAGCCAACTGTGACACCCGCCCAACTGCCTACTCGCTTGCTGTCTGCCCAGCAATCATGGTGGCGGGTCAGGCAGCGGGTGACGGCGGGGAGCCATTTGACAGGTAGCGCAGGTCAGGCGGCGGCTCAGTGGCTCACTGAAAACCTGAGCTGGGTGCCAGTCCATGAATGTGTGTGGATTGTGACCATTTGGTAGCGATAATTCCAGAGCATGTGACGTCAGCCAACAGAGGGCTTCAGTGGGTCACAGGAGTGCAGAACAAACTGCACTCCTGTAATCCACAGGAGAAGTAAAGTCAAATGAGCTTTGTGTGTACTTCTCCTTTAATCATCAATGCAACCTGCTCCAACTCTCTCAGTGCCACTTCCCTGAACTTCCTGTTGGGAGAGTACAGAGCACCAGATCACACTGGACATTGCAGTCTCCAGCATCAATAAGCTTGGAGGAGGGAGAACAATGGGTGTGGAATGTCCACCTAGGCTTCCTACCTGTGTGTGCAGTGTATTAGCACACAGTTGCAAAATAGAGCTGGCATGTGTAGGGCATGAGAGTGTCTCAGTCCCATTATAGATACATACAAGGAGAAAAAATGCCCTGGGGACTTTAAAGAAAATAAATTAATTAAATTAAATAATTAAATATACAAAATTGTATTTGAAATGTAAACATACTGTATTCACCACACATTTTAAAATTATTTTAATGAACATCAGTGCAAACACATATGAATAGGCATATTCATAGTTACATAAATCACAAAATGTAACTGATAATCTAGAATACTAATACTCATGTAATACATTTCTCTACGCTTTACGATTTCCCGGCTTGCCTGACCTTCCTGTGCATCAATCCTTTGAGCTTGTCTCCAGCGAGTATCTCCTGTCTCCACATATCCTTATCATTTTGCTCTCGGTATTTTGCAATGGGAACAGTATTTCCAGCTTAATTTCCTTCCTTGTGGTCTGTCCACTGCACCAGGAGTCTTTACTAAGGTTCTAGTCCCTGTACTGGATGTACATACTGCTTCAATTTTAGGGAATCCTGCTGTGGGACATATGAATGACCTCTCAACTGAGAGAACAGTCAACACAGACCCTATCAGTCAATGTTTAATAAACTGTTCAGACTATGCAGAACCTCTAGAAATTTGCAGGAACTGACTCATAATTTGGTTTAGCTTCCTCTGGATATTTCCCTACATTCTCTCCACTCTTACATTGATACCGTATGCTACATTCTAGGAGCCAATCCACCTTTAAATTTTGCATGAGGATTCTTGCTTTAAAGGGGTTGTAAAGGAAAACAAAAATTTCCCTAAATAGCTCCCTTTACCTTAGTGTAGTCCTCCTTCACTTACGTCATCCTTCCATTTTGCTTTTAAATGTCCTTATTTCTTCTGAGAAATCCTCACTTCCTGTTCTTCTGTCTGTAACTACACACCGTAATGCGAAGCTTTCTCTCTGGTGTGGAGAAAGCCTCTTGAGGGGGAGGGGGCGAGCAGGAGTGTCAGGACGCCCACTAACACACAGCTCCATTCTCTATCTGCAAAGTAGAGAGTGTCCTGACTTGCCTGCTCGCCCCCTCCCCCCTCAAGACACCAGGGAGAAAGCCTTGCATTACAGTAGTTACAGACAGAAGAACAGTAAGTGAGGATTTCTCTGAAGAAATAAGGACATTTAAAAGCAAAATCAAAAGATGAGGTAAGTGAAGGAGGACGGCACTAAGGTAAAGGAAGCTATTTAGGGGAAACAATTCCTTTACAACCCATTTAATTGGGGCCTCCTTTAAAGAGGTCCCACAGCTCAATAATATGGCTGCACAGGACAAAAGGCCTCTGTCTCTTGACAAGCAAATTCACCTGAGCCCCAAAACCAGGCTTGCCCTGGTCTGGTGAGTCATGAGTCTAGCCTGGAGTTAGACCCCTTTCACACTGGGTCAGTTTTCAGGCACTATAACGCTAAAAATAGTGCCTGCAAACGGACCTGAAAAAGCCGCTGCTGTCTCTCTAGTGTATAAGCCCTGAGGCCTTTCACACTGAAGCAGTGCGCTACCAGAATGGTAAAAAAAAGTCTTGCTAGCAGCATCTTTGGAGCGGTGAAGGAGCAGTGTGTATACCGCTCCTTCATCGCTCCTGCCCATTGAAATCAATGGGGCACCGCGGCTATACCGCGGTAAAACCGCCCCCGCTAGAGGCTAAATAGCGCCACAAAATTTACGGCGCTTTACTGCAGATGCTGCCCCTGCCCCAGTGTGAAAGGGGCCTAAGGGAAATCCTTTCTCCCTCTACTCTGGAAGGTTTTAATGACAGATACCAATCTGTCAGGCTGGGGAGGAGTTCTGGACTCTCTCATTGTACAGGACACTTGGTCACTGGAGGAAACTTGTCTCTTGATCGACATTCTGAAGCTCCAAATGATTTGGCAGTTCCTTCAATACAGGACCTTTTGACTGCAGTGTCTCACGGCCAGGATTCAGTCAGACAATGCCACAGCGGTGGCCTACCAAAGTGGAACCAGAAGTCTTACAGTGCCCATATTAGCTATTGTTTTGCACAAGGTAGATAGCTTTGGAAGGAAAAATATAACTCTAAACCTGAATAAAGGCATGCACATTAGTCCAATCTGTATAACATCAAAAAGCCAAATACAGTTGCAATAAAAAGTATGTGAACCCTTTTGGAATGATATGGATTTCTGCATAAATTGGTCATAAAATGTGATCTGATCTTCATCTAAGTCACAACAATAGACAATCACAGTCTGCTTAAACTGATAACAGACAAAGAATTACATTTTACCATGTTTTTATTGAACGCACCATGTAAACATTTACAGTGCAGGTGGAAAAAGTATGTGAACCCCTAGACTAATGACATCTCCAAGAGCTAATTGGAGTGAGGTGTCAGCCAACTGGAGTCCAATCAATGAGATGAGATTGGAGGTGTTGGTTACAGCTGCCCTGCCCAATAAAAAACACACACCAGTTCTGGGTCTGCTTTTCACAAGAAGCATTGCCTGATGTGAATGATGCCTCGCACAAAAGAGCTCTCAGAAGACCTACGATTAAGAATTGTTGACTTGCATAAATCTGGAAAGGGTTATAAAAGTATCTCCAAAAGCCTTGCTGTTCATCAGTCCACGGTAAGACAAATTGTCTATAAATGGAGAAAGTTCAGCAGTGCACTGCTGCCACTCTTCCTAGGAGTGGTCATCCTGTAAATATGACTGCAAGAGCACAGTGCAGACTGCTCAATGAGCTGAAGAGGAATCCTAGAGTGTCAGCTAAAGACTTACAAAAGTCTCTGGCATATGCTAACATCCCTGTTAGCTAATCTACGATACGTAAAACACTAAACAATAATGGATTTCATGGGAGGATATCACAGAGGAAGCCACTGCTGTCCAAAAAAACATTGCTGCACATTTACAGTTTGCACAAGGGCACCTGGATGTTCCACAGCAGTACTGGCAAAATATTCTGTGGCCAGATGAAACCAAAGTTGAGTTGTTTGGAAGAAACACAACAATATGTGTGGGGAAAACAAGGCACAGCACACCAACATCAAAACATCATCCCAACTGTGAAGTATGGTGGTGGGGGCATCATGGTTTGGGGCTGCTTTGCTGCGTAAGGGTCTGGATGGATTGCTATCATCAAAGGAAAAATGAATTACCAAGTTTATCAAGCCATTTTGCAGGAGAACTTAAGGCCATCTGTCCACCAGCTGAAGCTCAACAGAAGATGGCCCAAAGCATAGAAGTAAATCCACAACAGAATGGCTTAAACAGAAGAAAATACGCCTTCTGGAGTGGCCCAGTCAGAGTCCTGACCTTAACCCGATTGAGATGCTGTGGAATGACCTCAAGAAAGCGATTCACACCAGACATCCCAAGAATATTGCTGAACTGAAACACTTCTGTAAAGAGGAATGGTCAAGAATTACTCCTGGCCGTTGTGCACGTCTGATCTGCAACTACAGGAAACGTTTGGTTGAAGTGATTGCTGCCAAATGAGGTTCAAACAGTTATTAAATCCAAGGGTTCACATACTTTTTTCCACCTGCACTGTCAAAGTTTACATGGTGTGTTCAATAACAACATGGTAACATTTAATTCTTTGTGTGTTATTAGTTTAAGCAGACTGTGATTGTCTATTGTTGTGACTTAGATGAAGATCAGATCAGACCAATTTGTGCAGAAATCCATATCATTCAAAAGGGTTCACATACTTTTTATTGCAACTGTAGAACATGAATCATTTACGATTGTAATAAATGAAAAAAGTTTGAATTTCAGTGATTCTCTGAAAGGCACTACACATGAGCCAAATGCTCATATGTATATAGTTACATAGTTAAATAATTAGTCAGGTTGAAAAAAGACATAAGTCCATCCAGTTCAACCATAAAAAAAAAAAAAAATATATATATATATATATATATATATATATATATATATATATATATATATATATATATATCATACAATCCCATATACCCAATTCTATACCCACAGTTGATCAGTGTACAGGTAAGCAGATGTGCCATCTTGTAGCCCACAAACACAAATTCAGATAAAATAAATGCATACCTCCCACGTTTTCAAATTAAAAGGAGAGACACCTTTTAGCACAAAGTATCAGGGCAAGGGACATACCCTGCTATCCCCCAAAAATCTTTAGATCATGAAGAATTAATATGCAAAGTTGATTGGTAAAACCCATACATGCTTTTCATTACTGCTTTTCATTATACTAGCTTTTGAAAATAACAAATGCAATGTTACCCTTGATAGTCAACACTGGTTTTGTAACTCATCACACTATTTGTACACCTTGCTCAGGGAGGATAATAATTTGAGGATTCTTGGTCCTGCTGATTTGGTAATCAGCAAACGTGTTCTAGTAATAAGCTATGCATTAACCTAGTGAGCCCAATAGGAAAGACTATAATGAGGGTCATTTATTAACACTGAAAATGTAACATAGGCATGAAGCAGGGTGTGGCTACCTTGGTATTATGAGCTAATCAGGGTATAATGACAGATTACACAAACATATGACCTTGGTTATTTTTTTAATCAATATCTTTCTATCTTAACCTCTTCACTTGTCTACATTAAACTTCAAGCAGGGATCTCACTCCTATGTTAATGCTTTGCATTGATTTTTATGGTGTACATCTAGTGATACAAGTGATTCTCTGGTATTCTTTACTTTGATAAATGTGCCTCTTTACTCCAAAAACTCCCCCGTCTGAAAATGGATTTTAAAATGCTGCATTGCAATGGAAGAATGGTACCATTTAAAGCTCTCTGCTGCCATCTGCAAGCCATACTCCAGATGGCACTCAGGAGCCATTACATAGAAGAAAGACTTGATTTTGTTTTTCTACCTGCGAAGAAGCTGAAAAATAACTGAATATTCTCAGGTTTTAGATTGTTCATACACAAAGGAATATGTATAATAGATACTGTCAATTTATATAAAACCGCTGATGAAAAAACAATTGCAGCGGTACCCACGTGAGGGCTCCTAATAAACTCCGTACCCCAATTATTACCTAGACTCTGCAAATCCTCTATTGCCTCTGACACCCTGGGTTCAGTCATATTACCAACTGTATTAATAAATAGAGACTCACACAGTATTAAAGAAAGTTCAAGTATGTTTAATGTATTAGAACACAAAAATAAGTATATCTCAATACTGTAAGATAATACAAAAACACTCTTACAGACTTTATCTATACTTATGAAAAAGGCTAAATAATGATACAAAGTTCCTTTAACTGTAAATGAACACAGATATTAACTCAATCACAGAAACCTATGTGGACAGGTTAACAGGAGGGTAGAGAGCTGGCACTATGTCTTCTGGATCAGGCTCCTCCCTTCTGCCTCCTCAACCCACAGGCCATTGAACCTTGCTCAATATAAAGAAAACAATATGCAGACTATTATATTCAAATTGGCTGGCGTCCTTCAAATGAAGTCCAATGCAATTAGAGCAAATGAGGGAAAAGTATAGCAAAAGGGTATTCCTTAAAATCCAGATGTCTTCAGCTAGCCTTGTTGTATTGTAACTAAGGTAATCCTTGATAACAGGGAATAGCAAGTTTGACAGAACTTTACGGTATCATTGTTGTATTGTAACTTCCTCTGATATGATCTTAATGGTGTTATCCAGTATATAATTACAAAGATCAATAATGTGAACTGGGCATAGGTGTCTGTTTTCAGTGTTCATTATAGAATAAGGACTGACTTCTGGTGGAACTACAAGTACCACCAGCTGAACTGTGTGAATGATGTTTGAAAGCAGTGTCTTTAACAACAAGATGGGCTATGCCCGCTCAACACTCTGGAACTCAGATACTGCTGGCAATGATGAAAGTGATGGAGGAACTCTCTCTGTATCCTGGCTCTGGGAAATGGCGCCCACTGCGCCACATTGCAGTATACTTAGATCTGAAGTGCAGGTGTCTCTGGATGACCTGGAACACCCTCTGGTTCGCTGCAGGGAAGAAACAATGCTGTTGGCAGAGGTACCTCAGGGTATAGCGGAACTGCTCCCCGCTGTGTAGGCCACAAATCAACAGCAGCTCACTGTCATACAGACCTCCTGCTGGCAGAGTCAAACGGTGTCCCAAGAGACTGATCTAGGCCACACCAGCCCTTTTTATATCCTTTCCCAGCAGTCTGTTTTGCCCACCCAGCATTCTGTTAATTGTAGTTTGAATCAGTTCTGCTGGCATTGAACATTCAGCATCCTGAACTATATATCCCACGATGTGTTGCTTTGAATTTTGTCATAATAAAAGAAAATTACATATAGAGTCCAGCAAACACTAGAGGGAGCCAACCCCCACTAATAACATAGCAAAATAATGCCTCTCAATAACAGGCATAATAACCAGCTCCTGGCTACACAATCAAAACTACTCTTTATTTGCTATAAAACCTGCCATTCTAAAACCATTTAAACGCACTCTGCCAAGGTCTCACATCACAAATCTATACATACAGTATGTAGAGCTATTGTTGATAACAGTATAAAGCTCATACATTTCTTATATGTAAGGTACACTTCGTACACTTTTCCTAAAATACATGCTTGTAAGTAGACATTTGTAGACAAATGAACACTGTACACAGTACCGCTCTACTTTCTCTCCATAGGAAGGGAGGGGGAAGGAAATGGAGACTGAAAGAGGAAGGGAAAGGTTGTTTTTTTTGTGTATGTATATAATTCACAAAGGAAAATATAAAGGAATCTCACAAACACCAGCGACACACGCCGACACTAACACACATAAACGAAACACAAATATACAGACAGTACAAATAAAATAAACCTGAAATGGGCCTAAAATATATATATATATATATATATATATATTTTTAATTAATGGGGATATTCACGCTCTGAAATAGGAATACACAAACACGATAAGTGCACAATAAATATAAAGAGGGACTCCCCTAATGGGGAGTAATTTTGGTATACTCTTTAGGGGTGGGAGGGAGGGAGGAAGGGGAGGGGAGAAGTATTGCTCTCTCCTTTTCCCTCTGTCCCCCCCCTTTTTTTGTTTGTTTGTTGTATCTGTTTGGTTTTTATTTATAAATGCTATGTATTTTGTCCCTGGTCGGTGGATTTTCTGTATACATGTATGTGATGTAAAGAAATATATAGAAAATAAGGAATTATGGAAAAAAAAAAACACTGTACACAGTAGATTTATATGTCACAATCATGAATTTATAGCTGAACTCCAGGTAAAGATTTTTGCATCATTATAGTAAGTATGGGTTTGACATTTTTTGGGGAATCCCTGTGAAAGCGTAAGGTTTCTGTAGTCAGGGCCATCCTTAAAACATTTTTGGGTACACACAGACTTAAGTCATGGGGTGCAGGAAAGAAAAAGGCTTTATTGCCCTATCAACACAGTCAGTGTTGACAGGGGCTTCCCTCCTGCGAAACCATTGTGTTCTCCCGACACAGGAAGCCACCCATGCCAGGAGAATACAGTGATTGTTGCATGGACTAAAACAGCCGCTAGCAAAAATCACATGTAAAATCCGGCAGGCTCGTTGTACCCAATTTAAATCAATCGATCAACTTGGGTATATTGAACCTGCCCATACATGGTTTGAATCTTGGCTGGTTCCTGCTAAACCAGCTGAGATTAGAACTGTAAATGGTCAGCTTTATCTTAAAAAACTCAGACTCAAGGCAGGAAAAAACTCACAGTTTCTTTAACAAAAGTGTCAGGTTTACTGAGCCTTACTGTATCCTTGGTTAAAGGTACAGTAAGTGTGTTCTTTACAAAGCAAATGTAGCAGTAAACCCCGTAGGGGCTGCTGGTGATTGTGGTCCGTCTCCCTCCCTGCACAGCCAGATTAATTTCCAGACACACTTCAGTCAAGAAACAGTCCTGGTACTTTGTTTTGTTTTATTAGGGGAGTAGAACTTGGATGGGGATAGGGTGCAGATGGGATGTCCACATGATTGAAGATAGGAAAGTTAGGGACTGAAACCATATACTCCTCTGGTATATACAACCTCTTCTCTTTACCTTCAGCACATACACTTGCTTATAGACTATCACTCCCGAGACCAGCTAGCACTGTGGTTGAGGCCTAACACTGGCTCATCCAGGCCCAAAGCAAATGCCCTTTGCAGACAGGGACCGAGGGCCCATATGGTGTAGCAAAAATGTCAGTAGTTCTTAGTGCTAGCTGAACCACATGTGGCTACTGCACCCAGTACCACATCCTCAGGCCCTGACAGCCCTCCTGGCTGCAGCTACCTCTTTTCACTGCCACCACAGTTCCCCAGACTGGCTTTGCACCCATCCCAGACTGCTCCAACCCAGTCCTCTCAGGTGTGCCTCCCAGTCCTCCTGACTGTGTGTCACTCACCAGCCCTCTTGGCTGTTGCTGTTGCTCCTGGAGACTTGCCTGCCAGTGTTCTCTCACTGTCCTCCTTGCTCCTGTGCCTCTTGTCCAGGATACCTTCATGGTTTTAGGAAGGTCCCGTCCCCATTTGAGCCCAGGCCCAAGGTCACCCCGCAGACTGGGAGCTCCCTCAAAGGCCATGACAACCTAACACTCTGCAAGTGTACAACTTGTGTCTCATTGTGGAGTTTATCAACATTTTCTACACTTCTTACCTAAGGGGTTAATCCTCTGCATTGTGTAAATAGTCTTTTTGATGTCTTCTCTGATCCTCCCCTTCTTCTACTGTCCCAAATGTATCTGCTGATAGAACAGAGCCGTTGGGGGCGCTCTGGACATCCTCATTTTGGTGTGTATTGCTAGAGAGGGTGCATGTGATCAGCACAGGGTCAATCAGCACTAACCAGGCAGCGAGTCAGGGGTCCTGCTGCCTTATAAAACAGTCGGGGGAGAATGAAAATGCATCCTACAAGCTTTAACCAGACACTGATAGGAGTCACAAGACTGCTATATATTGCTGATGAGAAAAAGATATTTAGCAGTTTATATTTACTAAAATAATTGCATTTGCTTGTTCGGTGTACTGTGGGAGACCAGATATAGTGAATGCAGGGTCAAGGGTTTAGTAACACTTTATTTATTTTTGATTTGCCTTTTCACATAGGGGCTTTTGGAGACAAATGCCTAAAAGCACTGGGCTTTTTTTTCTGATCTAAAAACAGCCCATAATTTGTAATAGGCCTGTACACTTGTGCTGCATATAACTCAGTAGAAAAAATAAATACATCTGCATTGCTGGACACTATTTTACATTCATACAACACATCCCAGGAAACACTAATATCATTCTTATGCACGTGTGTGTATGTACAAAAATGCACAAATCTGCAAAAAAAAAAATTTACTGCCCGTTCTCATATTTTTATTGCAGGAATTTTCTGCTGGGAATTTGCTGGTCATACATCAGTACTGTGTACCCTTAAAGAACCATGGGCACTCTAACTATAGCAAATTAGCCTTCATTTATGTATTTGAGACAATAACATATAGCAAAATCATATAGAGAAAACACTAGAATTATAAAATCTTTTTTTTCCTACAGTATCCCAATTTGCAGAATGTAATTATTACATTAACACTGAACTGCAATCACATTCATTTAAAATGACATGTGAAGTTCTTATTTTAGCTAGCAGAGTGTATTCTTCATATGTGAACGCGACAGCCCTTAATAATGTCATTGCTCTGCTTTGTAACATGTAACAAAACATATATCCATGTAACTTTTATTACTTTCCTGATGATGATTTGTTCAATTGTACCGCCATCTAGTGAAAATTTTAAATATTGCAATCCTAGTTTAAAATGAATACCTGAAATGCAGCAATTCTCAGCTTTAAATATGTAGCCCCTTTCTGAAATCCTGTGTTTAACAAGGACCTCTACCTCGTTATATTTTAGATAGTTTAGAATTCTTACTGATTTCTGTTTTCTATGGTTTATTTTGTGCTGAAACTTTAAACTTTTGGAAAGATCTTATTATAAGCATTTGCAATTCCTTGAACTTAAGTTTAATAGATATTTATTGATATTTTGGAAATACAAAAAGGCAAAAGGAAATAAAATAGCAACAAATAAACAAAGAACAACAAGGGTTCACACGTGGATGAGAGGATAATACATATAGCGTGAAGCATTAGTACATATAGACGTTCACTGAAGGTAGGTGTTGGGTCATGTATGTTAGGAATACACAGGTAAGATGTCCCAATAATTTACCATACTCATTATGACGTGATCCTGAGGAAGGGGAGAAACAAAGGAGAAAAGGAAGATGAAGAGAGGGGAGGGTGGAGGGGGGAGAATATAAGCAAGGTAGGAATATGGTAAGGAGGGAGGTTATCAAACTATTGAGGTAAACAACAGTGTTAATTATCAGAATATAATAGAACACTAAACTTGATTAGTCCATCCGATGAGAACGGACCGATGGACTGTTTTCATCGGTTAACCGATGAAGCTGACTGATGGTCCGTCGCACCTACACACCATCGGTTGAAAAAAAGATTGTGTCAGAACGCGGTGACGTAAAACATAACGACGTGCTGAAAAAAATGAAGTTCAATGCTTCCAAGCATGCGTCGATTTGATTCTATCGGTTAGGAATCCATCGGCTAAATTTAAAACAAGTTGGCTTTTTTTTAACCGATGGTTAAATAACCGATGGCGCCCACACACGATCGGTTTTGACCGATGAAAATGGTCCATCAGACCATTCTCATCAGTTTAACCGATTGTGTTTGCGGCATTAGAATTATGGGACCATAGAGCCCAAGGTATATGGAATTTGACATACGGTTTTTAAGTGCGAACAACCTCTCCATGTCATATTGGTCATTTAAAGTGGAACTCCATGCAAAAACTAAAATCCTATATCCTAACACTAACCTATATAGCCCTGTAAAGAAGAAATCGGTATACATACCTTTTTAAGGCAAACCGACCCCATTTCCAGAGGCAGAAGCTCTGCAAAGGACACGGCCAACAACAGCTGTGAAATGAATGGGAAATTACGTCACCCATTGAGTTACTATGGGGCTTCCGTTTTCGGACGCTTCCTCCACAGCGAAGCCGTGGCTGACAGCTCAGTGTGGGATCGGGTCGGATCATCTGCAGAAAAGGTTTGTATACTGATTTCTTCTTTACAGGGCTAGATAGGATAGTGTTAGATCATGGGTGTCTACAGATGCAGGGATTTTAGTGTTAGGCTGGACTCCCACTTTAAGTCTTGGACTGAAATGGATGGGTGCATCAAAGAGTTCCATAGCCTATTAATGTTAAACTTTGTAGACAGTAATATATGTATTATAAATGTGCGACAATATGGTGGTAGTTTCTCTAGACCAATATGGAGCAGGGCCAAAGCTGGGTTAATCACTTCAGCCCCAGAAGATTTCGCTGCTCAATGAGTGAGTGAGTGAGTGAGAAACTTATATAGCGCAACACATGCAAACTGAATCGCCTCTGGGCGCTTAGTATCCATTCCCTGGGCCCTCAGAAGAGAGGGGTCTTGATCTTTCTCCTGAAGGCCAGGTGGTTTACCTCCAATCGGATGCTGGTTGATAGAGCGTTCCATAGTGATGATTTAAAAAAGCGGGCGGAGATAGATATTGAAAAGAACAGGCGACAGAGGGGATCCCTGGGGGACTCCGCATGACCGAGCCATTTTGTGCGATACGACACTGCGTTGCTTTAACTGACAATTGCGCAGTCATACGACACTGTACCCAAACAAAATTTACGTCCTTTTTTCCCCCACTAATAGAGCTTTCTTTTGGTGGTATTTGATCACCTCTGTAGTTTTTATTTTGTGCTCTAAAAACAAAAGAGCAACAATTTTGAAAAAAAAAACACAATGGGGGTTATTTAAGAAAGGGAAATCCACTTTGCACTACAAGTGCAAAGTGCACTTGAAATTGCACTGAAAGTTCACTTGGAAGTGCAGTCGCTGTAAATCTGAGGGGTAGATCTAAAATGAGGGGATGCTGTGCTGATTGTATCATCCAATCATGTGCAAACTAAAATGGTGAAAAAATGTGAAAGGTAGAGGGCGCTCAATTACAGAATATGACTACCATATATTATCATAAACTGTGATTATATCAAATAAATGAATGTTAAACAAACAGATAATTGTAAAACAACCGTGACGGTACTGCACTATCAAGTAATGCTATTTCATACAATAGTGACTGATTGTTGATAAGTCCCAATACATATATATATAAAGTGAAAAAAATTACTAATCTTCTTCAACCACTTTAAATGAAATCTTGCTTAAAGGTGATAATGTGTTCCTTCACCAAACATGTTAATTTATCTTCACCCGAAGTGCTTAAAATTAATAATGCACTTACCACAGATATTTGACTTCTTTACTTAAAAAAGATAGTCAAATATATCGTTGACAGGATTGTGCCTGCACACGTAATGGATTGACTGGATCTAATTTTAATGCCTCATTCCCAGAGTTCAGGTAAGGATAAAACACAGAAAATGCCCATAGCGTGATACTGTTTTATTTTAAAAATTAACATATAAAAAAGAAAGCCAAGTGGCCTCTTATATTAAGATGTGCCTCCCGCCACTGGGGCTGCAGATAAAACAAGAGTTTTCTTTGGGGTCCTCGCTCGCTCTCACTCCCGTGGCGGCGTTCGCTCCGCACAGCTGTGCTCACTCCATAAGCACCGGAGATAGCGTGGGTGGACACGTGACCAGGTACCGCCGCCAACGTATGTTTCATAGGTTTACGTCATCAGGGGGCGTGATGGTGTTTTTTATTTTCCTTGCATGTCCCCCTCGGATCTACAGCGATTGCACTTCCAAGTGCACTTTGCACTTGTAGTTTGCACTTGTCGTGCAAAGTGGAGCTGCCTTTAGTAAATAACCCCCAGTATCTTTAAATTTTGCTATAATAAATATCCCAATTTAAAAATATATATATACACTGTTATATTTTTTCCGCAGGTCAGGCCATTATGTTTTTTTCTACATACTTTTGGTAAACAAAATAGCAATAAGCCTATATTGATTGGTTTGCGCATAAGTTATAGCGTCTACAAAATAGGGGATAGATTTATGGCATTTTTATCACAGTGTCCGGCAGTGAGCACAGAGCACACTAGAGGACGTCGGGCCATCAGGCCACCCCCATGAAGTCTGTTTTTGATTGTTTGGTCAGAGACAGTCACACCAGTGACCTGCTGGAGGTCATTTTGTAGGGCACTGGCACTGCTCATCCTGTTTCTTCTTGCACAAAGTAGCAGATACCAGTCCTGCTGATGGGTTAAGGACCTGGAATCTCCTCCAGGCTCTTGAGACTGTGCTTGGAGACACGGCAAACCTTCTGGCAATGACTTGAATTGATGTGCCATCCTGGAGGAGTTGGACTGCCTGTGCAACCTTTATAGGGTCTAAGTATCGCCTCGTGCTACCAGTAGTGACACTGACCCTAGCCAAATGCAAAACTAGTGAAAACCAGTCAGAAAAGAAGAGTAGGGAAAAAAATTCAGACACCTCCACCTGAAAAAACATTCCTGTTTTGGAGGTCGTCTCATTGTTGCCCATCTAGTTCACCTGTTGTTAATTAACAGCAAAGCAGCTGAAACTGATTAACAACCCCCTCTGTATACACCCCTCCCCCTCTGCTACTTAACTCACCAAATCAACATCCCAGGAGTTCTGTTTCAAAAGTGTTCCTTTAATTTTTTTGAGCAGTGTATATATATTTATAATAAAACAGAAAATAAATCCTTGCCATCCAGGCACTAACTGAACATTATAGGTTCCTAACTTAACAGGTTCCAGCGATACGGGCATACGAAGTCCCGCTCGTCTCCCCCTCTGTGGCGCCGGCATCACGACTGTGGGCGCCCGGCTGTGGCTTCACAGCCAGGCACGCACTGCGCATGCGTGAGCCATGCTGCACACCGTGATTGGCCAGGCAATCATCTGGAACCTGTGATGTGTCCCAGATGATTGCCGAGAGGGAGAGGGAAAGGTGAACTTCCTTTCAGCGCCCCGGAGCCCCGGAAGGAAGTGGGAACTGGAACCCTCTAAAAAGAGGGTTTCCGCCCCCCCTCCAAAAAAATGACATGCCAAATGGCATGTCAGGTGTTCATCAGCTCTTAAAGCGGAAGTTCAATTTTTGGGTGGAACTCTGCTTTAAGGGTTTCTCCCAGTCATCCACAAAACAAAGATAATGCAAACCTTTTCACTTACAAAGAAAACTTCACATAAGCAGCTCTTTCTGGTTTTGGCTCCCAGGCCAAAAGCAATCCTTTGCTCTAGTTCTGCTTAATTTATACCACCTGTTGGTGGACACAAGTGAACCACAAAAAATCTGGTCCGGAACCAACCCTGCCAAGGTGGCTGGTAAAGTCCGGACCGGATTCCACCTTAGTCCTTGTCAAATGAACGCATGCAAGGTGAAACATAACGTCCATCAATCACCCCGCAATTCATAATGTCACAATATATATATATATATATATATATATATATATATATATATATATATATATATATATATATATATATATATATATATATATATACACAGTGTACAGAGGTGTGGTACTAGAAGTTGCCCATGGACACTTGTTGAAAGGCCATTTGGGTGTTAAAAAAAAACACTGAAAGGGTGTTATGCAGGTTTTACTGGCCTGGGGTACAGTAAGACGTTGAGAAATATTGTCAATCCAGACATGTATGTCAAATGTCAGCACCTCTGCCCCACTTTTGCACTCCTTTAGTGCCATTACCCATTATTGAAGTCCCCGTTGAGGGGATTGCCATAAACCTTGTGGGTCAACTCCCCAATTCTGCCCAGGGCCATCAGCACATTCTTGTGATTATGGACTATGCTACACGTTACCCCGATGCAGTCCCTTTACGCAACATGTCTCATGACTAAAACATTGTCAAGGAGTTGTTTATAATATTTAGTCGTGTTGGGGTCCCTAAGGAGGTTCTTACAGACCATTCTTTCACAAGTACCTAAAGAGTTGTACATATTTTTTAAGGTGACACAGTTGTAAACCTCCATGTACAACCCTCAAACTGATGGCTTGGTGGAACACTTTTTAAAAAATGTTAAAGAGTATGTTAAAAAAGGTTCACGTAAACCACGCACGACGGCACTTTAAAGGGGAAGTTCAAATCCAATGGCGCCACCCTTGGGGCTGCTTTAGCTCATTTCATGTTAGTAAAAGACGATTCACGCTTTTCTGTCTGTTACAGCGTGATGAATGTGCTATCTCCATAACGAACGCTATTTTTACCAGAACGAGCTCTCCCGTCCCCTAATTTAGTCTGAGCATGCGTGGATTTTTAACCGATGGACGTGCCTACAGATGATCGTTTTTTTTCTCTCGGTTAGTTAACCATCAGATAATTTTAAAAAAGTTCTAGTTTTTTAACCGATGGTTAAAAAACTGATGGGGCCCACACACGATCGGTTAGTCTGATGAAAACGGTCCATCAGACCGTTTTCATCAGACAAACCGATCGTGTGTACATGGCATTAGACATAGCTAAGGAAACCTGGGAGGGGGAGCACACACCCCACCAAAGTGTAATTGAGCATATTGCTCAGATGCAGGACAGAATTGCAGCGATAATGCCTATGAAGCATAACAAAGAATATACAACAGGCGGCCCGACTCCACATTTTCTCACCTGGGGACAGGGTCCTGGTCTTAGTTCCCACTGTTAAAAGCAAATTCTTGGCTAAGTGTCAGGGTCCCTTTGAAGTAGTTGAAAGAGTTGGGGAGGTGAATTACAAAGTATATCCACAAGGAAAAAGAAAGCCTGAGCAGATATACCATGTGAACTTGTTAAAGCCCTGGAAGAATAGGGTGGGATTAGCTGCAAACTCTGCCCCTGAAGCTCCTGGGACTACTGAGTCCCCTCTGGTTCTTAAAGTTATACTTCCAGATACACTGTCTCATTCCCAGTTACCAGGCACAACTTCAATTGTTCAGCATGATTTTGTTACTGAACCTGGAGTACTTATCAAACTCAAGCATACCAAATTCCTAACGTTAGGAGAAAGGACATCATCGATTAATTCAAAAAGGAAATTGAGCTAGACATTATCAAGGAATCCAATAGTGATTGGTCTAGTCCCATTGTGTTAGTACCAAAACTGGACGGTAATTGGAGGTTAATGACTTCAGGCAGCTTAATTCAGTGCAAAATATGACACGTACCCAATGCCCAGGGTAGCAGAACTTATAGACAGACTTAGCAAGGCCTGCTATCTGACCACTTTGAACTTAACCAAAGGATATTGGCAAATCCCCCTGACTAATAGCGCCAAAGTAAAAAAAAAATGCATTTTTGACACCCCTTCGACATTTCAGAGGGCCAAGGACAGGACCCCAAGTATGCAGCAGCCTATCTGAATAACAGATTGAGATTATAGAAAAACAACAATATAGAGGCATGTGACCATATGTAAGTGTATGTGGTTTACTGCAGACATTTTACTAGTGTTGGCTTTTTTAGAAAGGGGAATGTCTGCATTAATTTTTTTGTCAGTCCGTGAGTCAAGGTTACCTCATGCACAGTTTTGAGCACAGAAAGGGGAAAACAACCAGTATGTTCAAAAGATAAATGGACCCTATAAAAGTAATTCTCTGTGGACAGTTGGAATTATCTCTGGTTTTCTAAGCTACAATTCATGTGAATCAAACCCTTTATATGTATATCATATAAATAGGTACGATTTACAGACAGTTATTTAATGTGAAGGCTTACCCGATTGGAAATACAATTCTATTTATTGTTTGATCACAAGTCTTAAAATGAATCAGAGATATTTACACAATTATGCTTGAACTTCCAAAAGGTGAATACAAACATTAGCAGCGCTAATCAATCGACATTCAGATCAACAAATAAACAGTCCTTTGATACTCCATGAGTATATAAGCTGTGAGCTTGTTCACAATCTGGGTTAAATGGCAAGAGATTGTTGTAATATCATCACCACACCTTGTGATAAAACCCCCAAGGGGTAACGACTCACCAGATGACAGCCAAAAGCCGAGCCTTATACGATCATATCTCCCCGTTCTAAATCTTAAGACCTAAGGAAAACAAAAATGAAGAAAAGTATAAATTCTTACCTTAGACTCTGTGGTCTTTACTTAGGTGAAAGTTATGTTAATTTCTCTCGTGAAATTATAAGGAAGCTGAGAATTCGAAATCACCTGAGATCCTGCACTCTGCGATCACCTTTGCTTAGGCAAACATATCCCGTGAAATCTTCTATGATGATGTTTTTTTCTTTTTATTGTGATAGGATGAAGCTGGGGGAGAGGAGGGATCCCACATAGAGATTGGTTAGCTGCAGACTACAGGAACCAAATTATATTGATGTGCAGCTCAAGCTGCACACATGGACAGGACACTGGGGCCACAATAAGTGATGATGGTGCTGATGGTAAAATGGTAAAATGTATATTGTCTATGTGAACCTTTACAATATACCCAAAAAGATGGGGCCATTTTAGGCTGCAAAATTACCAAACTGTAAAAATCCATGCAGGAAAACAGCAACCCTCTAAAGAAGACAGTATAGGGTACCTCCTCGCCAGCTTGAACAGAGTTATCTTATTTAAACTCTTAGCCAATTGTGGCCAACCAATAGGGAACCCTGAATTACACTACTAATTTTAAATGGATTTACCCAATGTATGTAAGATGAACCTGCTTGCTATTCTCTTGGCACTGGCTTCAGTCAGTCACAAATGCAGGATGTCTAATGCAGTACTTCCCAAATCCTGTACACAATGCATCATTCTTATGTCAAGCTGAAGATCATGCTTTACCTGCAAGAGCATTCTGCATTGGCAAATTAGAATTCTTAAGCATCAGGTCATATAATCCTTTAAAGGGACTTTTTATATCATCATGACTTTTACGTAGGAGACTCAGTTGAGGGAGCATATTACATCTATTTGGTCATGTCAGTTGAATAGAAGTAAAAATTCTGGCGATATTTAGTTAACTGAGTCTTCAGGAGAGTGTTTTAATAAACTGGACCACGATTTGGCTTCCCAGCAACTTTATATAACTGAATTATCAGGCCTTTCCTTTAACTTCACTCAATTCAGGGTATTTGGGCTACAATAAATTGTTTACCTTATCCCCTTAAGTCGTGAGGCTTGCAGTGACTTTGCTGCTTGATCCTGTGGGTAGAGATGACAATGTTAATCAGGTCTGACCTATACGTGCATTATGGGTGACTTATGCATAGTCCATATTGTAGGTTGAGGAAAAAAAGTTGCGCTAACTGTAAATATTGTAAACCAGTAGCAGCTAGCACCAACAAAAGACAATATTGTGTACAAAGAATAAAAAAGAAAAAGTGCAGCGCTGAGTATTCAGTGAAATGAATCAAAAAATATGGTAAATAATCAAAATTCAGTGAAAAATCAAAGAAATTTGAAAAAGAAAAAAAAAAAAAAAAAAAAAAAAAAAAAAAAAAAAAAAAAAAAAAAGGGGGACACACCCCCAAGTAATGTGACAGGTAAATAACCTGAAAGACAGCTAGAAAGTGAGATCTAGCTGGATAATGTGTAATATAAACACACCGTGATAGGTGAGAGGACACAAAAATAAATGATAATGAGAACCTCAAATGAAGTCCATATAATTTATACGTGTAACTCCAAAATGTAAATGTGATAGTCCAAGGTCAAAATGGCCTATACAGTCCAAAGAAATATATATATGCAATGTATTTCCTTTATTGGAGTTGGTCAAAAGTTCTTTGTGGAAAAGACCAGATGACTGTAGAGGAATGGAAGATGTTGTGATCTTCTCAGGTATGGAACTCAGATGTTCTTAATAAGCAGTTGGAACCTCGTCAGCAATCCACAATGGTATCCAAATAAACAAGTATAAAGATGGGTACTCTTACCGGAAAGTGTGGACATACACGTCAGCGACGGTATGTCAAACACGCATGTACGAGCTCCTAGGCAGCCGTGATGTCAATGGGGAAGCTGTTTGATGTGCCAGCCTTTAATCCGCCAGGACGGGTCCAATCCAATGAGAGGAGACAGCTCGTGCAGGTGTGGTTCTCAGATGAAAGAGTGTAGTATGCAGGCCAAACGTAGAAACCATGTAAGGGAAAACGTACTCACATAGTGCGGTTAATCCCAAAACAAGCCTTTATTAGGCATAGAAAATAAAAGCCAAAATAAACAAAAAACTGGATAAAAATATATAAAATAGATAAAAAAGTACAAGCCCAGTGAAAGACGAGTACAAGTGATCACAAGTAAAATATGGCGTAATGAGCAAGTAGCGTATGAGCTATGTACCCGACATGTTTCGAGCGGCAGAGCTCGAAACATGTCGGGTACATAGCTCATACGCTACTTGCTCATTACGCCATATTTTACTTGTGATCACTTGTACTCGTCTTTCACTGGGCTTGTACTTTTTTATCTATTTTATATATTTTTATCCAGTTTTTTGTTTATTTTGGCTTTTATTTTCTATGCCTAATAAAGGCTTGTTTTGGGATTAACCGCACTATGTGAGTACGTTTTCCCTTACATGGTTTCTACGTTTGGCCTGCATACTACACTCTTTCATCTGAGAACCACACCTGCACGAGCTGTCTCCTCTCATTGGATTGGACCCGTCCTGGCGGATTAAAGGCTGGCACATCAAACAGCTTCCCCATTGACATCACGGCTGCCTAGGAGCTCGTACATGCGTGTTTGACATACCGTCGCTGACGTGTATGTCCACACTTTCCGGTAAGAGTACCCATCTTTATACTTGTTTATTTGGATACCATTGTGGATTGCTGACGAGGTTCCAACTGCTTATTAAGAACATCTGAGTTCCATACCTGAGAAGATCACAACATCTTCCATTCCTCTACAGTCATCTGGTCTTTTCCACAAAGAACTTTTGACCAACTCCAATAAAGGAAATACATTGCATATATATATTTCTTTGGACTGTATAGGCCATTTTGACCTTGGACTATCACATTTACATTTTGGAGTTACACGTATAAATTATATGGACTTCATTTGAGGTTCTCATTATCATTTATTTTTGTGTCCTCTCACCTATCACGGTGTGTTTATATTACACATTATCCAGCTAGATCTCACTTTCTAGCTGTCTTTCAGGTTATTTACCTGTCACATTACTTGGGGGTGTGTCCCCCTTTTTTTTCTTTTTCAAATTTCTTTGATTTTTCACTGAATTTTGATTATTTACCATATTTTTTGATTCATTTCACTGAATACTCAGCGCTGCACTTTTTCTTTTTTACATATTGTAGGTTGGTTCCCAATTGTTGAATGTGTATTGTGATTGTGAGGGAGAAGTTGACCACTGTTGTTATGTTTATGTGTTTAAGCATGAACATGCTTATGGTTCTATTATATACAGTATATACTGTATATAATAGAACCATAAGCATAAGTAAGGACCTTTGTTGGGCCCGATTCTGTTATGGCTGTGGGGTTTTTGTTGGGTTTGTGGTCCTTTTCCATTGGTAGTTTTGTATGTCATGTTTGTCGGCTGTTTCTGGCTGGTTGTGGATTATGGTCTTGCACCTAGTTCAGTTACCTAATGCTCTTGGTGGATTCATATGAGCATTTTAACCCCTATTCAATTGGTTTATGTTGTAGGTATTGATACAGAAGGAGAAGCGGGTTAAACCTACTCCTAGATGAAGCATTAGTTATTATTAAAGTATGGATCCCTAAAATTGTTGGCTTTCAGTGCATATGAAGTAACCTTTGGTGACTAGTTATACTTCCGGGTGAGTGCACTGTACTCCCATATATACTCTCTATTTTATATATTTAGCTATATATTTAGCTTATTGCATTATTATTATTTAAATAACTTTAGGAGTGAGGACCTTAGGTTTAACACCCGCCCACTTTATCTTTTGCTGGTTGTCTTTTGCCCATGATCAACATTCTCTGAATATTTTTTGAAGATGATATCTCTATGCGTAATGTATTTTGTAAGTTTACCTGTATGTCTACATACTGGGTTTGGTCCCATTCTCATATTTATCCTGTAGATTTATTTTAACTTTAAATGCCAAGTACAACTTTAATTACTTTGATCCAATTTCATAGAAGACTTACTCCCCCCCCCATTTTTTATGTACTGAGCAAGCGGTGGCAGTCTTCGTGCTTATGTGCATCCCCACAGTTGTGGTATGCTCGATTGTATGTGTAGTTGCAGTGTATGAGTAGTCTTACACCATTAGGAGCCAGTCTGTTGGTGTGTTTGTTCCCTATGGCCACGTGAGACATTGTTGTAATTGTCTTAAATATCAATTGTTATTATGATCATGTTTTAACTTTAACTTTTGTCTAAAAATCCTGAGGAAGCGCTGAAGTGTGCAACATGTAGAGCAACTTTGCATCATATCCACTTCCACCAAGCCTATATGGACATGAGCTATCGTCCTAATATAGACGCTTATCTACTACCAAGATTAGGTTATGGTAGTTTGAGTGTTATTGGTTATGATTAAACTCCTCTTAGGCGTTATGTGCTTAATGCAATATGTTTTGTAAATGTTTTTTTAAACCTTTGTTAATAAAATAATATGTTATTATGAAAAACATGTGTACCTGTGCCGAAACAGTCAAAATTCCCCTTCCATTACAAGTCTAATGCCTTGTACACACAACCGGTTTTCACGACGAGAAAACTGCCATTTTTTATATTGGTCGTGAAAACCGGTTGTGTGTATGCTCCCTAGCATTTTTCTCGACTAAAAAACTGCCCGCAAAAAATTTAAACCAGCTCTCTTTTTTCTCGTCGTGTTTCCAGTCAGTCTTTTTCTTGTCACGAAAAAATGGTCGTGTGTATGCTTTTCCGAGGGAAAAAAAAAACGTGCATGCTCAGAATCAAGTATTCAGCCCAAAAGCAGCCCAAAGGGTGGCACCATTTGAAAGGAACTTCCCCTTTATAGTCCTGTCTTAAGTGTTGTACGTCACCGTGCTTTGGTTGGACGTTTTTTTTGCATGAACGTGTGTATGCAGGCTGGAGAGGAATCACGTCGGAAATTTTTTTTTTTTTTCCTGCCGAGAAAAATGGTTGTGTGTACGAGGCATAACTGAATTATCAGATTTGGGCTGAGTTGGTTTTTAACCTCTGACATCTATATACAACAATAGGGTATATTTTAACAACTAATAGTCATGTATAATGGTAGCTAGCAGAAAAATTAAGAACAGTAGTACAGGCATACCCCGCTTTAAGTACACTCACTTTACATACACTCGCGAGTAAGGACATACCCCCGAGTGTATGTAAAGTGCCTTACAAGTACTGTACAGACATTTTGCAGCCGCACTAGAAGGAGCTGAAGCTTTGAGAGCATAGTCCGCCCTGTTCCAGTGTGCCCCTGACACCCCCACTACAGCCCCTGAGACCTCAACTACAGCTCCTGACACCCCAAATACAGCCCCTGACCCCCTACTACACCCTAGAAGTTAAAAAAAGGTATTGTTTCACTTTAAGTACATTTTCGTTTTACATACATGCTCTGGTCCCATTGTGTACGTAAAAGTGGGGTATGCCTGTATATATACATACCATTTAAATATGATTACATAAAAGCATATCTTCTTAAGTTGACATTCTGAAAAGTAGCCAGAGATTTTATCACAGCTGTTAGCTGAAAAAAATCAAGTGAGAAACATTCAGCGCAGAAGCCATCCCAGAATGTCAATCCATATACGAACTTGTATGGAGCTGTCAAGTGTGAACTGTTGAGGGGGTAATTTGTAACAGAGATGACTGCACCAATCTGGAGTGTGAAACCTCCAATTAAATCCTCTGGCAGAAGGAACATATGATATAATGCAAAAAAAAATTAAATAATAATAAATTCATCACTGATAAAGGCTTGCTGATGCCAACTGTTAGTTGTAGTTATGGGTTCTGACTCAGGGGTCTCCTGTAAATAAATTCCTCTAAAGGGGATGGAAACAATCTATACATTTGAATATACAATTTACTCACGTATACATTTTAGAAAGTGCCAACTAAATAGAAAATACATCAAATGTAATGACTTATTAAAGTTAAAAATTATTTACAGTATTTAACCACTTGCTTACTGGGCACATATACCCCCTTCCTGCCCAGGCGAAATTTCAGCTTCTGGCACTGCGTCGCTTTAACTGACATTTGCGCGGTCATGCAACGTGGTTTCCAAACAATATTGACATCCTTTTTTTCCCACAAATAGAGCTTTATTTTGGTGGTATTTGATCACCTCTGCGTTTTTTATTTTTTGTGCTATAAACAAAAAAAGAACGACAATTTTGAAAAAAACACAATATTTTTTACTTTTTGCTTAGGCCGGTACATATGCTTTTACGTATTTTTACGTATTTTTGTTAAAAATAAGTGACTGGTTTGCGCAAAAGTTATAGCGCCTACAAAATAGGGGACAGAATTATGATTTTTTTTTACTAGTTTTTACTAGTAATGGCGGCGATCTGCGACGTTATGGCGGACACATCGGACACTTTTGACACATTTTTGGGACCATTCACATTTACACAGTGACCAGTGCTATAAATATGCACTGGTTACTGTATAAATGTGACTGGCAGGGAAGGGGTTAACATTAGGGGGCGAGGAAGGAGTTAAATGTGTGCCCTGCATAGTGTTTCTAACTGTGGGGGAAGGGGACTGACTGGGGGAGGTGACCGACCTGTGTCCCTATGTAAAAGGGACCCAGCATCGGTTTCCTCTCCCTGACAGGACGTGGATCTCTGTGTTTACACACAGAGATCCATGTCCTTGTCTGTGTATCCGCCGATTGCGGGTACCTGGCAGACATCGCGGCCGCCAGGCATGCGCATCGGCACTTCAGTGATGCTCGCGCCCCCCTAGTGGCCGGAGGAGCGGAGGACGTCTATAGATATCCTCCCGGCAATTGAGAGCCACCTTGTGGCCGTCTTTTGTCAATTGCCGGGATGTCAAGTGGTTAATCATGATGATAATAATAATAATAATAATAATAATAATAACAAAGCAATAAGACAGTTGTTTTCCTCACTGGGAAATTATGGCACCCAATACCTTGCATTATTTTAAGTTACAATTAGTTAGTGAAGGTCAGAAATTAAACTTAACCCAATTGACTTGACATATATTTTTTCAGCGTTTGCAATGTTTTTACAATGTAGTATGACTTCATAACTTCCTATGTCAACCTTTTATACACGGGTGAAAAATGTTGTAACATTTGGAGGTGAAATAATGTGAAGTATGGTAAAATGACAAGCAGTCATTTGACCAATCGCCCCAGATAAGCCCCTTTATATTAGCTTGAAGGTTTCTTTGAGGTTGAAGGGCAGAACTGTGTATATTATGGGAATTGTGGAATTGGCAAGTGCCATTTTTGGAGAAGCCAGAAGAACATGGTGTTAGTAAGGTAAATTCCTACTTAAAGCGTAACTCCACTTTTGTTTAGAAAAAAAACTTTCCCATCTGGTTGATCAATGTACATTGCAAACTTTTAACAAACGTTGTTTCAGATTCCTGCTTTTTGTTATTCGGAAGAAACAGCTGTCTGTATCCATGTGCAAATATTTGAAGTGCAAATACATAACTAGGGATAAATAGCACCTAGAAGCGCCATTGTTTGGATAAGGCTGATGTATCCAATGAGAAAATGTACCCAAATATCAATCTTCTGCCTAATAAATTGTATACGACAGTGAATGTTTGGAGGTATAGGGGTTAATTTACTAAAGGCCAATAGGTTGTTCACTTTGCAAGGGTAGTTGCACTTTGCAAGGGATTTTTCTCCAGAGCTTAATAAATGTGGTACAATTTCACTTTGCAAAGACTACCCAATCATGTGTAAGGAAAATATAAAAAGAAAAACTGTTTTGCTTGCATGCAATTGTAAGTCAGCAAAGCTTCACCTCATTCACTAAACTCTAGAAGAAAAATACTTTTTCCTGGTTCCTCCATGGCAGCATACCTGTGACAAGCTCCGCCTTGGCTACTCCCTCAGGACTAGTGAATATCATAAAATAAATGGTTAGTGCAGCCCCAGCATTCTCCTTTTTTTCCTCATACCTTATGGCAGTGAATTCAAGTCAAAAGTCCTTACCCTCAGCATTAGGCAGCTTCCGTCTAGGTTCAGCCTCTCCCGGATGCAGTCTCTTCTCTTGGATAGGGATGAGCTTGATGTTCTTCGAATAGCGAACAATTTGGGGTGTTCGCGGCAAATTCGAAAGCCGCGGAACACTCTTTAAAAGTCTATGGGAGAAATCAGAAATGAGAATTTTAAAGGTTAATATGCAAGTTATTGTCATAAAAAGTGTTTGGGGACCTGGGTCCTGTCCCAGGGGACATGTATCAATGCAAAAAAAAGTTTTAAAAACTGCAGTTTTTTTCGGGAGCAGTGATTTTAAGGGATGTATATAGTATGCCTGTAAAGTGGCACATTTTCCCCGTTTTTCCCTGTTTACCTGCACAAAATGACATTTCTAAAGGAAAAAGAGTAATTTAAAACTACAATGAATTGTCGGGTTCCTGCAATACAAATAAAAGTCATTGAAAAAAATGGCATGCCCCCCCCCCCAGCCCATTACCAGGCCCTTTGGGTCTGGTATGAATATTAGGGGGAACCCCAAACCAAAATAAAAAAAAATGCGAGGGGGTCTCACCAAATTCTATACAGGCCCTTCTATAGGCCCTTTAGGTCTGGTATGGCTATTAAGGAGAACCCTGTGCCAATTTAAAAAAAATGGCGTAGGGGTCTCCCTCAAAAACCATACCAGACCCTTCAGGTCTGGTATGGATTTTAAGGGGAACCCTGCACTGAGATAAAAAAAATGGCGTGGTGTTCACCCAAAAATCCATACCAGACCCTTATCCGAGCATGCAACCTGGCAAGCTGCAGGAAAAGAGGTAGGACGAGAGAGCAACCCCCTTCTGAACTGTACCAGGCCACATGCCCTCAACATGGGGAGAATGTCCTCATGTTGATGGGGACAGGGGCCTAATCCCTACAACCCTTGCCCGGTGGTTGTGGGGGTCTGCGGCCGGGGGGCTTATCGGAATCTGGAAGCCCCCTTTAACAAAGGGGACCCCCAGATCCCACCCCCCATGTATATTGGTAAAGGATACAGTACTCTTACCATTTTCACAAAAAAAAAGAGGAAAAAAAAACACACAGACAGCTTGGGACAAGTCCTTTATTAAAAAAGAAAAAAAAATCCAGCGATGTAATCCTTCTTCAACCCAGGTAACAAAAAAACATGCCGCCCGATCCGATTCCGCCTCCATAGGAGGCGCCCGCCGAATGACGCCATGTGAACACAGCGAGCTAGATTCAGGTAGCTCGGCGCATCTTTGTTCCGGCGTAGCGCATCTCATATGCGCTACGCTGACGTAACTCTGAGAGGCAAGAGCAGTATTCAAAAAGCATTCGCCCCGTACGCTGCGCCGGCGTAGCGTAATTTGGTTGGACGTAAGCCCGCCTAATTCAAAGTAGGCAGGTAGTGGGCGTGCTACATTTAAATTAACCGTGACCCCATGTAAATGAAGGGCCGATCGAACGGCGCATGGGCAAGCATGCTCAGAATCACGTTGCATATACTCCCTAAGATACGACGGCTCAATGCGAACAACGTGAACGTAACCTACGCCCAGCCCCATTCACATACGACTTACGTAAACAACGTAAAATCCGACGGCTGTTCCGACGTCCATAACCTAGCATGGCTTACCCATGCTTTATGAGGGAAAACTGTATGCCAGACGTACGACTTACGTAAACGGCGTAGCTTACTGCGACGGGCGCAAGTACGTTCGTGAATCGGTGTATGTAGCTCATTTACATATTCAACGGTAAATCTATGGAAGCGCCGCTAGCGGCCAGCGTAAATATGCGCCCAAGATCCGACGGCGTAGGAGACTTACGTCGGTCGGCTGAGGCCAAAATTTAGGCGTATCTAGTCTTGAGAATAAGGCGCATAGATACGACGGCGCATCTGTTCACTTACGCTGTGTATCTGTAGATACGTCAGCGTAAGTGTTTTGTGAATCAGGCTCATTGTCTCCCCGCAGGGATGTAGTCCCAAAGGAGGGGGCGAGCACGCTTACTAACCCTCAGCCAGAACGGATGATGGGGGGCAACCTTACTGAGAAGAAACAGGAAGTGAGATAATCAGACAAAGAAAAAAAACATTTAGAAGGGAAATCAAAGGAAAAGGTAAGTGAACCAACAATGCACTAGCTTAAAGAAACCTATTTAGAAAATAAAAAACAAACCTTTACAACCCCTTTAAGTTAAGGACCAACATCCAGGTAAGTTTACACATGTAAAAAAAAAGAGAGTACACTGAGGCTGGCACTCTTATGTATTACAGCCCTGTATGCCAGAAGACGTCCAAGAGGACCTCAAGGTGACATGAAGACTCTGATGAGCCAGCAGAGATAGGTTGTCCAGGCACAGAGATCATAGGAGTGGGAGGAAGTCATCAGCAAAAAAACGCAGACACTCATGTTCCCCGTGACCTAGATCTCCAAGATATCGGGCCTGTGGAGACACCCCACTTCCAGACAAACTTGTCTGTCGAAATTGTCTCAGGGACTATGCAGCGGACAGAGAGTCAGTAGAAGATTCTCTTGCAGAATGGGTAGCCACAATGCCATCACAACAACCTGCATCTCCTCTTCAGGAATAACTACTAATGCATCTATTTCCAGGCCATCCACAAGTGAAACCTCTCGCCCGACACCTGCTTCTTCCTCTAAACATCTGGATGAGAATGCCATTTCGGGGGACTCCTCTGAGGACCTAGATGCCTCTGGTTTTGCTTTCTCCATGGTTCAGCCTTATGTGCAGGCAGTAAAACAAGTGATCGGCTGGGGAGAGGTCAAGAAGTCAAAATCTTACTTCCCCTTTCTCAAACGTCAGATTTCCTTTTTCCCTCTCATGGGCGAGTGGAAAAAGACGGAGAAAAGATTCTCCCTTAATCGTCTGGGAAAGTTATACCCTCTCTCAGAGGCAGACTCAGCAATGCTGGAGGGTCCACCAGTAGTTGATGCAGCTATGGTGAGATTGGCAAAGAATGTCACGTTACCCATGGAAAACTGCACTTCATTTAAGAATCCACTAGACAGAAGAATGGATTTCGATCTCAAGAAAGCTTACCAGATGGCGGGCAACACCTGTAAATAGGGTTGAGCGAACCCGAACTGTAATAATTGGAAAAAGTTTGGGTTCGGGTTCAGAGTTCGGCTATTTTATGGCGCGCTGCACGGCAGCCAATCGCCATTTGTTATACTAGAGTTACTAGGAAGCCATCACAGCCATGCCTACTAATGGCATGGCTGTGATTGGCCAGTGCAGCATGTGACCCAGCATGTGACCAGCCTCTATATTAGATAGAGGCACACAGCACAGGTCGTCACTCTGCATTAGCTAGTGTAGGGAGAGGCTGCTGCTGGTTGAGGGACAGTGTCAGAGAGGTGTATCCTGCTTCAGAAATCTACACAAGCACTCTTTATTTCTGTGAGATCTGCATCATCTTATGGTTTATGGCTCGTCACTCTGCTGTGGCTATGGTAGGGACAGGCTCCTGTTTATTGAGGGACAGTGTCAGAGAGGTGTATTCTGCTTCAGAAATCTAAACAAGCACTCTTTATTTCTGTGACATCTGCTTCATATAGTTTAGGAATTTTGTTCAGCTATTTGCTAAAGGGACAGGTTGCTGTTTATTGAGGGACAGTGTCAGAGAGGTGTATCCTGCTTCAGAAATCTAAACAAGCACTCTTTATTTCTGTGACATCTGCTTCATATAGTTTAGGAATTTTGTTCAGCTATAGGGACAGCAATCTATAGGTGACTCTGTATATTTCAACAGCACTGCACCTGCCACCACCTGTGCACCTGTGATATACTGTGTGTGTCCAGTACATAGTTGAGGGAGAGGTTCCAGATATGTCCTATAGGGACAGCAATCTATAGGTGACTCTGTATATTTCAACAGCACTGCACCTGCCACCACCTGTGCACCTGTGATATACTGTGTGTGTCCAGTACATAGTTGAGGGAGAGGTTCCAGATATTTCCTATAGGGACAGCAATCTATAGGTGACTCTGTATATTTCAACAGTGCTGTACCTGTCACCACCTGTGCACCTGTGATATACTGTGTGTGTCCAGTACATAGTTGAGGGAGAGGTTCCAGATATTTCCTATAGGGACAGCAATCTATAGGTGACTCTGTATATTTCAACAGCACTGCACCTGTCACCACCTGTGCACCTGTGATATACTGTGTGTGTCCAGTACATAGTTGAGGGAGAGGTTCCAGATATTTCCTATAGGGACAGCAATCTATAGGTGAGTCTGTATATTTCAACAGCACTGCACCTGTCAAAACCTGTGCACCTGTGATATACTGTGTGTGTCCAGTACATAGTTGAGGGAGAGCTTCCAGATATTTCCTATAGGTACAGCAATCTATAGGTGACTCTGTATATTTCAATAGCACTGCACCTGCCACCACCTGTGCACCTGTGATATACTGTGTGTGTCCAGTACATAGTTGAGGGAGAGGTTCCAGATATTTCCTATAGGGACAGCAATCTATAGGTGACTCTGTATATTTCAACAGTGCTGTACCTGTCACCACCTGTGCACCTGTGATATACTGTGTGTGTCCTGTACATAGTTGAGGGAGAGGTTCCAGATATTTCCTATAGGGACAGCAATCTATAGGTGACTCTGTATATTTCAACAGCACTGCACCTGTCACCACCTGTGATATACTGTGTGTGTCCAGTACATAGTTGAGGGAGAGGTTCCAGATATTTCCTATAGGGACAGCAATCTATAGGTGACTCTGTATATTTTTAACAGCACTGCACCTGTCACCACCTGTGCACCTGTGATATACTGTGTGTGTCCAGTACATAGTTGAGGGAGAGGTTCCAGATATTTCCTATAGGGACAGCAATCTATAGGTGACTCTATAGGTTAGGAGCAGCTGAGTGGAGAGGAGGACAGGGTGGGAGCAGCCGGGTGGAGAGGAGGACAGGGTGGGAGCAGCCGGGTGGAGAGGAGGACAGGGAGGGAGCAGCCGGGTGGAGAGGAGGACAGGGTGGGAGCAGCAGGGTGGAGAGAAGGACAGGGTGGGATCAGCCGGGTGGAGAGGAGGACAGGGTGGGAGCAGCCGGGTGGAGAGGAGGAAAGGGTGGGAGCAGCCGGGTGGAGAGGAGGAGAGGGTGGGAGCAGCCGGGTGGAGAGGAGGACTGGGTGGGAGCAGTCAGGTGGAGAGGAGGAGAGGGTGGGAGCAGCCGGGTGGAGAAGAGGACTGGGTGGGAGCAGCCAGGTGGAGAGGAGGACAGGGTGGGAGCAGCCAGGTGGAGAGGAGGACAGGGTTAGGAGCAGCCAGGTGGAGAGGAGAACTGGATGTGAGCAGCCAGGTGGAGAGGAGGACTGGGTGGGAGCAGACAGGTGGAGGAGAGGTAAGTTCTTACCTTGAAAGATAATAGCATCTATGGCTCCTTCCTCTCACAGCCTCATGGTCTCTCTTCCTCTTCCCCCTCCTGCTCGGCATGCTGGGGGCTGCAGTCCTCTCAGGGAATCATCCTGGGGCCTGCTGGTATCCTAGACTACATGTCTCATAATGCTCTAGGTTCTAATTTCCCAGCCATTGGCTCTGAATGTAGCCAATAGGAGCAGGCATTTGCAGGTGAATACTCGGCTCAAGGAGGAGAAGGGAGGGGTGGAAATCCCCCGCAGCTGCTTGTGTCTCCTCACAGAGCCTGTCAGTTTCGGCGCCGCTGTCCTGTCCTGATGGGGCCTAGGGGGTCTGCATCAGCACAGCCTGCTCACTAGTTTTTCGGGGGCGGGGCAATTGACCGTTGCCCCCCCCCTGATCCGCCCCTGGCACAGACCTGGAGGAAATTAAACAAAAAATTAAAAATAAATAAGATTCAGGTATGAATACACACGCCTCTTGTATTTAGATAATATTTACTTATTCTAGAGGTCAGCTTTAAGTTTGTACCCTAATTTATACATAACATAGACATTCATAACCTAACACAAGACCACTTTTAGCTGCACACAAATTCAGTATTATTGTCTGTTTTACTGTTAGTTATTCTTTGCAGTTTCTTTGAATTGCAAACACCATGTATACCAAGAAGTTGGACGAAAAGGACATGACATTGAAAGCTCTTAAAGCTCAAAAGACTAGGATATTCAAAAAATAGTAATCATTACTTAATCATTCATGATAAAATTATAGTCTAGGTCAAAAAGCCTTATCTGAGAAAGTAGGCAGGATAATAAAGTAACTGCAGCTGCTGCTGCCATATAGATAAATGTCTCAGCATCTGAGGAGTTTGATCTAATTCCAATAATTGCAGGCTTTAGTCTTCAAGCAGGTAATATGTCAAAACAGATACTGGATAAGCCAATATTGACATTTTTATTTGGCAATGCCTGAGATTTAATGGGAAGATTACCAGAGTGCGATTGGACAGTGGGAGATAGAAGTGTGTGACATTGAAAAATACCAAACACTCTGAAATATATATTTCAAGGACATGTTTGTACCCACGTAATAACATTACATGTTGCATTTGAATAATTTTCTATCTTCATATTACCTGGCCTCTCCAATCCAGTTGTTCCATCTCTATTTTTATTTTTCTTGCTACCTTAACACTTATGCTGCGTACACACGACCGTTTTTCGGGTTCGAAAAAATGAAGTTTTTAATAAAAAAACGATCGTGTGTGGGGCTTCAGAGCATTTTTCACGATCTAAAAAATGGGCATTAAAAATTTCGAACATGCTCTATTTTTTCCACAACGTTTTTAACGTTGTCGTTTTTAAGGTTGTAATAAAGCAGCCCAAAGGGTGTCGCCGTCTGAATGGAACTTTCCCTTTATAGTGCCGTTGTACGTGTTGTATGTCACCGCGCTTTGCTAGAGCATTTTTTTTTTCACGATCGTGTGTAGGCAAGGCCGTTTTAATGATCGGGTTGAAAAAAAACGTTGTCATTTTTAAGAACCCGAAAAAGGGTCGTGTGTACGCGGCATGACATGTATTTTAATAATGATCTAATGTTAATGGCTGTTCCACACCACCTGCGTTGGGCAGGGGTGGCCCATCCATTAAGGGCACACAGGTGCCGCCTTCCCTATCCATATGTCCGACCCCTTCAGGACACCGGCACATGGATTTCAATGCAGAGGGGCTGTTTTTTTGAAGCACCGATTAGAGCCAGAGGCTCTAATAGGCTTCAATATAGGGTGGGCTCGGGTCGCAGAGAGTGTGCTCCGAGCTAGGGTTGCCACACCACCCCTTACCACACCTATTGGAAGCGACCATGGAGGAGAGGACACTCAGAGCTGAGCCGCTGCACCACGCTGCCTGCCACCCGCCACTACCCCAATGGGGTAAGTTCCAGACCAACCGGCAAACGGGGGGGGGGGGTTGACGCTAAGGGAAGATTTGCCGCCTAGCCCCACCAAAAAAAATGCCAGCCACCACTGGGTGGGTATTTAGGCACAGTCCCACTGCATGGACAAAGCAAAATGCCTTGTCTCCTTTTATACACTGTTCACACGCTGTTCACACCACTGTGTTGCAGTGGTGTGCTAAGAAAAAGCATGTCAGTATTTGTTATCAAAGCAGCACAGTGCGAGGCTATCCACTGCCTCATACCGTGTGGCCAGCAATTTTACTTTATGAAATGTCTGTGTGACAGGTTATTAAAAAAAAAATAATAATCATCACTACGTTGATCTCAGCCCCATCGCACTGCACACCAGCCGATGAGTCGCATTGAAGCGAATGATGTGAACCAGCCCAAGGCAATACTTTACAAAACATTTTTGTAAGAAGGCTCTGATTGAGGAGCCAACTCATTGGCTCATGCTGAATGCAAGTTTTGAAGCATGAAAGCTGAACTTTTTCATGTTACTGCGGTAGAACTATTTTGTGAAATGGGAAATCTGAGAAACGGGAAATTAAGGTTACCATCACTTTTCACACCGTGCTTGTCTATGTGATAGTGATAGGATCTTTTTAAAGTATATGTATCCAATCACTAAAACCTCCTATATTATTTAACATATTAATTTAATCTCAAAAGTAATTTTCAATCTTCAGTTGTCTTTATATTTATACCTGATGATTCTGCTGTGCTTGTTCAGGTGCTTACTGCTTACTGCTAAAGGGTGACAATGCTCTGTTCAAACAAATGGCAACCACCCCAGCCTGTAACTGGCCTTTACAGCAAGGAGCACATGGAAGGACAACGAAAAAACAACAAAGATAAATTCCAAGCTCACTTACCAGCCAGCCTGCAACAAAGTGAATAATCCTGTCTAATGCCCCGTACACACGATCGGAATTTCTGATGGAAAAAGTCTGATGGATTTATTCATCGGATTTTCCCATCGTGTGTAGCCCCATCTGAGTTTTTTCATGGAAAATTCCGATGAATTCCATCGGAGTTTAGATATAGAACTATTTTTTTCCGATGGAATTCCGATGTGATTTGGCCGGGCAAAAGCCCAAATCGTGTCTACGCGGCATAACAGTTCACGTTAAATCCAAGGGGTTTTGTTTGCACTCATTTGCAAATATTTGGGTAAGCAGCAGGGCCACCTCATGGCACCCTAGTGTACTGAAGTCCTAACTCTATAACTGTTGAGAATCTCCAAAGTTGAAGCATGTATATAATAATGGACAGATTGAGGGCAGGTAATCCTGGAGGGAGGTCACCTCTCCCTAAGGGCACGGAGAAGCAGTGGACACCCAGCAATAGCACAATGGCAGGGAAGGCATCCAGTGTGCCTGTGCACTAATTAACAGCTTACGCATATATTGGCAAATGTGTGCAAACTAAACCCCTGGCTTTAACATGAACTGTTAGATAGGAGAATCCAGTTTGTTGCAGGCTGGCTAGTAAGTGAGCTTGGAATTCTTCTTTATTGTTTTTTGACATGCATCGCCCTTCCATGTGCTGCAAAGGCCAGGGGTGGTTGCCATCGAGTTCGAGTTAAACTCATGTTCGACTCGAACATTGCCTGTTCGCCTGTTCGGCGAATAAGGAACAATTTGGGGTGTTCCCGGCAAATTCGAAAAGCCGTGGAACACCCTGTTAAAGTCTATGGGAGAAATCTAAAGTGTTAATTTTAAAGGCTAATATGCAAGTTATTGTCCTAAAAAGTGTTTGGGGACCTGGGTCCTGCCCCAGGGGACATGTATCAATGCAAAAAAAAGTTTTAAAAATGGACGTTTTTTCGGAAGCAGTGAATTTAATAATGCTTAAAGTCAAACAATAAAAGTGAAATATTCCTTTAAATTTCGCACCTTCAGGAGGAGCTCTCTCGTCCCCCCCTCTTTTCTGCGTCCGGCCAGGTTACGTGCTCGGATAAGGGGTCTGGTGTGGATTTTTGGGGGAACTCCACGCCATTTTTTTTTAATTTGGGGTGGAGTTCCCCTTAAAATCCACACCAGACCTGAAGGGTCTGGAATGGATATTTGGGGGGAGCCCCACGTCATTTTTTTTTTAAATTGACGGTGGGGTTCCCCTTAATATCCATACCAGACCTGAAGGGCCTGGTAATTGAATTTGGGGGGACCCCCACGCTTTTTTTAAATTTTTTATGAATGAATTCTCTTTGAATTGCCGGGAGCAGACAATTCATTATAGCCGCGAGTCATTTTTAAATGTCTTTTTTTCCTTCAGAAATGACACTTTGTGCAGGGACAGTTCTAAGTACGGGAGACGTGCGCTATTTAACGGGCATACTTTATACCCCCCCCTAGGTACGAAATTTAAAGGAATATTTCACTTTTATTGTTTCACTTTAAGCATTATTAAATTCACTGCTGCCGAAAAAACTGACATTTTTAAAACTTTTTTTTTGCATTGATACATGTCCCCTGTGGCAGGACCCAGGTCCCCAAACACTTTTTAGGACAATAACTTGCATATTAGCCTTTAAAATTAGCACTTTAGATTTCAAACGTTCGAGTCCCATAGACTTTAATGGGGTTCTAAAGTTCACACAAACATTTGGTGTGTTCGCAGGTTCTGGTGCGAATCGAACAGGGGGGTGTTCGGCTCATCCCTATTCTAAACATGTTACAGATGCTCCCATCTCTACTTTTCGACTGAGGTTCAGCACCCGGGTGACTATTTATCATGTGTAGCGCCCCCTTACTTTCAGTATGGGCACTACGCTAAAGTTAGTGGGGAATGGGAGAGTTATTTTGCTCCCATTCACAATTTGCTAAATTGGGACTTCTGTCACTTCAGAAATGTCCACTGGGTCAGTCTGTGCTCCAGGGCTGCAATGCCATCCCTGGCCAGCAGTTGGCACCAGAGGGGTTCTGGCAGAGAGCAACTTTCCCCAGCAGCCAATTAGAGAAGTTTCTCCCTCGCAAGGCATGCTGGGGAGGGGGTATATCTGTGACAGGTGTCATGTGCTGGACAAGTTTTGTGGGGTCCCGGTTCCAGGTGCGGCATCCACCTTCAGGGTGCGCACATCCATGGACCCCGCCAGCGCGGCCCACCAGGCCAGAATTGCAGGCTACACAAACCCTCACCCGGAGGTAAAAGGGGACCCCAGTGACTTACTGGGTTCCCGGTTCTATTGAGAGGATCACAGGCTGGGTGCCATTCGATTAGGGGGTCTGCTCGAGTAGAACCCAGGGGCAGGTTGTCTAGCAGGGCTTGAACAAACTATTCGGGGATCTGGTGACCGGAATGCTGACAGGTATGCTTTACTGTCATCTGGTGACCTATGCAGTAATCTACTGGGAGGATTCGCTTCATTTAACCACTTAGCTCACCTAAAGTAATTGGCCTGTGGCAGAGGCCCTAGAGTCAGGTCTGTGAGAGAGACCTGTTCCTCCCAGAAAATCCTAAGTGACACTTTGGCTGCCAGACTTGTGAGAGGGGTCTGTCCGGGGGCACTTTACCCACTCCAGCTAAGAGTGGCGATGTGTTATAATTTGGTACTCTATTGAGCAAGGACTGCTCAATTAATATCCAGACCTGATACTGCAAGGTTCTCCTTTTTTTTTTCTTCATCAACCTGCTCTTCCCACTTATTGTTGATGTTGGCCGTGTTGGCCTGGAAAATAAAGCATTGGAAAACCCTTTATTCATTGTCTGGACATTCGCTCACTGTTTTGGCTCACTGCTATCACCCCTAGACACACTGCAGGGTAACTTAATATGCCGATCCCAAAACAATCAGCGGCTCCTGCGGGGGTAGCGCTACACGTGGGGGCTCGTCCGGGATTCGGCTGTTACCATTGGCAACCAGAAAGTGAGTGGTCATTTACTAAAGAGCGAAGAGTGTTTAGCACTGTGTTTGAACTGTCTGGCAACGAGGGAGTTAACCTCTCGCATCGCTAAGCTTGGGCGTACGTGCGGCCTAGCACGCGCCTACAACGTGCCTGGACAGGTTCTTCCAAGTGGAAGGAGCCACCCTCCCCTGCATGAGACGTACAGTGTGATTTCGCGCCAACTAGGGCGGAGAAACGCCCATTTTTTGCGCCAAAGCAGCAGTACCACCATTTTCTTTGAACAAGATGGATCACTGCTGGAGATGTCTGGGATTTCAAAGGCCCCTGCTGCCCTGAGGCGCCCCCTGACCACACCGGGGGAGCCCTTTGTGCCCACCCTAACTGGGACACCCATGACGGATACGGGCATCTGTCTGTCCACCAAGGGACAATTTGTGTTACTGTCCCATGTGGGGACGGAGATGCTGGGCCTAGCTTGCCCTAAGTGCCAGGAGCTGCCTGTCCGCCATCTGCCCTTCATCCGATGCCGGAGGTGCGGAACTTATCTGTTTGATGTGGTATCGTGGGTCCCCAGAAAGAGTACCAGGTGGATCGTCGCTCGGGAGAGGTCGCCGCAGAGGTGGAGGCCCCGTGGCCGGAAGTCCCCCCTCCGAGGAGAACGCGGAGTCGGATGCCCCGAGTGATGGAGGTACCACCGTCCCGTCCACCAGGACTTCATTGTCGGCTGCCTTGTTTTCTCACCCACAGAAGGTAGGCCCACTGGACAGGATGGAGAGTGACAGTAACTGTATAGCCCGCACAGCATGCGTGGAGGCCAAGACCATGCCAAAGCGCCATGGCATTCGGTCCCCCTCAAAATCTATACCAGACACTTATCCGAGCATATAGCCCAGCAGGCCAGGAAAGTGGAGGGTGGAGCGAGCAAAAACCCCCTCCTGAACTAACATGGGGGGCTCTGCCCCCCACCCCAAAGCACCTTGCCCCCATATTGATGGAGACAAGGCCCTCTTCCCCACAACCATGGGCTGTGGTTGTGGGGTGTCTGCGGGCAGGGGGTTAATTGGATTTCTGGAAGCCCCCTTTAAAAAGGTCCCGCCCCCCATTTGAATGAGTATACAATACATAGTACTCCTACCCATTCACCAAAACTGTATAAAAAGTGAATACAGTACAGTAGACTGTACACACGTTTTTGACAATTCCTTTATTTAAAAAAACTAACAATGTCCCTTGATGTAGATCCATTGTCAATCGCCATTGCCGGCCCTGAAAAAAGAAAAGAGAAAACTCTGGCCTCGTTGAACGCTCTCTGACGACTAAGGGGTGGAGTCACCCACTGACATCAGTGGGTCACCCCACCCCCTTGTGACATAAATGGCCCAGCATGCCCTTGTTGGTAACAAAAAGAAGCCAAACACACTATCAATGCTGTGAATAGGGGAGTAACCGTGTTATTTCCTACCTGCGCAAAAAGTGTGTGAAAAAATAAATTAATATTATATTGTTAAAGGCTGCTCTTTGTAAGGTTAATATCTATGAAGTGAAAAATTTGTGACGAACCACGTGCCTTTAGGGTAAAAAATACAATAAAGTGCAATATTGTGAACAACCACTGGGTATCCCCAGTGAGTGATGGTAACAATATTGCTATACAAATGTGCTAGACAATTATAAAGTGCAAATGAATAAGCATAGCAATGACCACCCAATATTCCAGTGAATACAACAAATTGTGCAATTTCCAAAGAATAAATGTATAAATAAAGTCCAAAAATTCATCAAATGATTTCCAATGGTACAGTGATCTTGTGAATCCAATAAACAAGTTACTTGAAATCTTCCTCCATCAACAACAGTCACTCAGCCTACTCACCAGATATAGATGACCCCCATTACAAAAGTCATATACAACATTAGGAGATTAAGATGATGTTCCCACAGGGGCGGACTGACCATTGAGTCACTCGGGCACTGCCCGAGGGCCCCATGCCACTAGGGGGCCCCATCAGGGTTGCCAGGCTCAGTAAAACCAGGGACAGTATGTAAAAATCTATGTTTTTTTTAGATCTGTCCCTGATATGTCCAAAACCGACATGCTTTTGATGTGAAAATCCAGAGATTTTAGCTGCCCCGCCTCTGCATTGCCTCCTGGCGTGGTGGCCATCTGTAAGCCCAGGGGCCCCATAATCTTCTATTGCCCGGGGGCCCCATGAGTTGTCAGTCCACCCCTGTGTTCCCATGATCTGTCACAATACCCGGCGATGGAGCCTCCAAACATCAAAAAGGATACCTGCCAACAGGATCAAGAAGTGATCTGGTTGAGCTCATTTCAGGTTTTTTATTCTTGAGTTACACATACCTGTATATGATTTTTGACAAAAGTTCCCGCTCCTATCCTTTTTCCCCTAATCCATTTGATGAGGATACACATACTTTTCAAGTTTATTTTAATTTATATTAGCATATATATAGCCAGATTCAGAGAGACTTACGCCGACGTATCTACTGATACGCCGTCGTAAGTCCAAATGTGCGCCGTCGTATCTATGTGCGGTATTCAGGTAACTAGATACACCTGAATTTTGCCAAGATACGACCGACGTAAGTCTCCTACGCCGTCGTATCTTGGGTGCATATTTACGCTGGCTGCAAGGGGCGTTTTCGTTGATTTAAGCCTCAAATATGTAAATGAGCTAGATACGTCGATTCACGAACGTACTTGCGCCCGTCGCTGTAATCTACGTCGTTTACATAAGGCGTTTTTCCGGCGTAAAGTTAAACCACCAAAAAGCAGGGGTAAGTCGTTTAGGGTATGGACGTCGGAAGTGCCGTCGGATTTTATCGGATTATATCTTTATACATTTATATATACACTGTGTTTTATTTATTTTTTCCTACTTGGGATATGGTCTCTGTTTATAATTTAACATGAAGACTACACTATTATGTTACACACTATAGATAATGATTTTATAAAACTAAAAAAAAATCTTTTTTTCCCTCTCCATTCATCACAGTTATGGATCCACAATTTTTAGAGGAGATGTTCAGTAAATTAAAAGTTCAGAGTAAGGGAGTCTTCAAAGATGGCACTCAAGAGAGGGAATAAAATAGATTGCTATATAAATTAAAAGATCTTTATGAAAGGAAATCAAGGATTTGGTGGAATATACTGTATACTTCTTTGGTAAGTATACAGAGCATGTATCCTAAGGGATTAGGAGTCCATATGAAGGACATGGTCCCCCACCACTTGGGGGTACAGGAAGAGGGAGAGGGCAGGATAGATCAAATAAAGACATTAATTCACAAAAAAGGAAGATAAAAACGGAGGATTTAGAACTTAATTATTCATGACTGTCTTAGGATGATTTAGAGAGAAGTGGACCTAGTAAGGAGTCGGTTGTCCCTAAAACAGGGGGTAACCTGCAGGCGCCGAAGGAGGAGGTGCAATGGGCGGACTCCCCCAATCGACCATAATGATAGATGTACACAATCCTCCGACCCCTTATTCCATAACTTTTTCATACCATCAAACTTTTGGCCTTATTGAGATGTACGGTGGGCTGTGAGGGTTTTTTGTTTTGTCAAGCAAGTAAGCGGTTGAGCTAATTTCACTTTTTTTTTTATTCTTGAGTTACTCGCTTAATCACTTACAGACTGAGAGATTTTCCTGCTTAATGACCAGGCAATTTTTTTGCGATACAGCACCAAAAAGTGTCACTAATGCCGCGTACACACGGTCGTTTTTTGTCTTGTAAAAAAAACGTTGTTTTTTCTCATGAAAAAAAACAACGTTATTCAAACTTCATTTTAAAAAATGACGTTGCCTACACACCATCGCTTTTTTCAAAATAAAAGCCTCAGGCTGTTTGGACACACACATTGAGGGTGCAGCACACCAGCGCGCACGGACCCCTTGTAGCAATACATGCGGAGCACAGCGGGGCAAGCACACCTCTTAGGACGCCACTTAAATGCTGGTCAGCGGCTTTTAACGGTTGACACTGCCAAAGACACTCAGTGCCGGTCAGAGGCACTTTATATTGTAAGTGTTATATATTTTTTTACCTTTTTTAAATAAATACATATTTTAATATACTACACCATGATGAGCCCCTTGTTTTTGAGGAATTGATGACACCTTGTAAAAGGGAAAAGGAGGCAACACCCACTGACCGACAAAGAAAAGACACCACTTTGGAGCCTAATAATATCTGGGGTCTGGTGAGTGTTGATTTTAACCATTGGTGATGGTGGCACATCTTTGTCGGGTGGAAGAGATAGCGGCACTTTCCTGTACACAGCATTACCAACATTGAACCTTGTGTTTTCTGGAACCTATTGTATAAGAGCAAGATTGCCTGTCATTTGGACTATTTTTAAGTGCAGACAGCACATTGCACATTTGTATGGTTGTTTGATAATTATTTCACTTTTATTGATATTTATTTTATTTTGTTCCAATATCGGTTATTGGACAACTCACGGTGCAGTTGGCATACTGCATATTGGGTTTTTACACACACATATATATATATAATATATATTTTTTTTTTTTGTAATATCTTTCGTATTGTTTTCACTATTTGGTTGGTCAGTAGCAGCAACAGCCATTTTTCTCATAGAAGCACTGTGGCATATGGATTGTATGCTGACAGACTGATCTAGATATATGATTTAAGTTTGAAATCACTGTGTCACATTTGTATGACTCATATATTTCTTATATTTTTTATTGTTTGTATTCAGGTTATTCACACTTAAGATTGGGTACATTGTGGCCCTGATATTTCACTTATGTCCATATTCCCAGAGATTAAATATCTCTGGATAATTAGATCAGCGCAGTAACATTTTTCTTCTTAGAGCACTATTGACCCCCACTAAGGGCACACAGTACTGCAGCAGATCACAGTTCACATTTATTTATTTATTTATTTCCTTTTGCGCCGGTGACACTCACAACCAATTGGAGGATGGGATAAACAGCTCAATCTCTGCATTTGCGGACGATACTAAGCTAAGCAGGGCAATAACTTCTCTGCAGGATGTAGAATACCTTTCAAGAAGATCTGAACAAATGAATGGGTTGGGCAACTACATGGCAAATGAGTTTAATGTGGAAAAATTTAAAATAATGCATTTGGGTGGCAATATGAATGCAATCTACTCCATGGGGGATAACCTCTGGGGGAATCTAGGATGGAAAATAACCTGGGGGTCCTAGTAGATGACAGACTCGGCTTACGTCACTCCAGGTGTACGTCCGGACGTACACCTGGAGTGACGTAAGCCGGCGCTGTGGACGCCGCTCGCTGTTTTTACACTGCTGCACGTTTTTAGTTTCATTGATGTAAGCACAGGTCTTTTCCTATTAAAGTACCCCTGAGTTTACTTACTTCACTATTGGAGTCCCTCCTCTGTTCTCTTTTTTCTCATATCCGGGGCTGAGCGTTGTTTGGATCTGCTAAGGAGATACGATACCAGCTTTGAAAGAGGACTGACTGGGATTATCCATAGAGGATTACTGCAGTGTTATACATCTGATGCTGTTTTTTATCTACCGGGAGGTAAGAGGCTTGTGAGCCCAGTGAGGGATACGCCTTGTCATCTGTTTGTCGCCACTATTATTTATTTCAGCAACGCCAGCATCCTCATTTGGCAGCATCTATTTATGTCATTAGTTTTGGGACTATTTTGCACATCATACATATAGCATGTTTGCTTGAGTGGTTAACTCTCTTGAACTTTTGCACTTTATTGCTGGACTTCACTTATATATTTATTTATTTTTTGAGCTCGTTACCTCCTATATTATCCTATTGCTGGATGATACATAGATATTTATATATTTATTTTTTGAGCCTGTGAGCTCTCCTATTATCACCTTCCTTCATTACGTATTATTTATCACCGATCACTTTTTTGATTTCTCATTTCTCCCTGGAGTATCATAGATTATCGTGCTTGCCCCCTCCCTTGGACAACAGGAGAGCCATGACGCCCACTAACATACATAGATATAAAGTTTGAGTTCTGTCCACAGTTAACGAGCATGTGTGCATTGTTTGTTTAAAATTTTGGCCTGAGGTATACTTGAAAACAAAGTTTATTTTCTGTATATTGTAAAAACATATTTTTATGTTGGCTATTTGAGCTATTATTTTTTATAAAAAAAAAAAATATAAAGATTTTTGTGGTTATCTTCTGTCTGGTTATTCATTTATAATTACACATGTTGGATAGTTCTACACACTTAATATTCCATGCTCACAAATAAATATGACAATGGACATAGGTGGTGAAAATTACTGTATTTATCGCGGTATAGCGCGCTCCCGCGTATACCGCGCACCCCTAAAGTTGCCCCGAATCCTGTGGAAAAAAGTTTTTTTTGTACTTACAGTTTTGGTGTCTTGCACGGCGTCCATCGGCGGCCTCGTCGGGTCCGGCGTCCGTCTGCAGCTTCAGGTGTCCTCTTCGTCGGGTCCGGCGTCCTTCTGCGGCTTCGGGTGTCCTCTTCGTCGGGTCCGGCATCCTTCTGCGGCGTCCTCGCGTCCCCCCTGCTTGTTTCCCGCGCTGAGTTTGAATACTGCGCCGACATATACAGAGCGCAGTACACTCGTGTATTGTCGGCAATGGTCGGCTACTCTCGCACTGATGTCCTGTACGTCCAGGACGTCAGCGCGGGAGGAGCCGAGACTGCCCGACAATACACGAGTGTACCGCGCTCGGTATATGTCGGCGCAGTATTCAAACTCGGCGCGGGAAAGCGGGTATCGGCGTATACCGCGCACCCACGATTTTGCCCTGATTTTCAGGGCAAAAAAGTGCGCGGTATACGCCGATAAATACGGTACCTTAATGTGATTAGTAATCTTTCTGCAGGCTGGATGCTTGCTCTGTAGCATGTGTTCTGTTGCTCCAACCTAGGGTACATTATTCCTAACAATTCATCAAAACTTAAAAAAAAAAAAAAAGAAAGAAAGAAAGAAAAAGAAAATCAAAACATATACTATGTAACTATGGAACAATGGAGGAACAAAATGTATAGCAAGGCAAAGATAATATTACCTATTTATTGACATGCGCGTATAATCAAAAAACTTGTCTTCATGCCCACGGAGATCTTCATATAATATCATGAACTGCCCTCTTTCATCCCTATTTGCAATGATGGGATGAACCCAGTATCTTCTTCTTCTCCTCCTCCTCCTTCTCCTCCTCCTTCTCCTCCTCCTTCTCCTCCTCTCAACTTCCAGCAAGATTGCTGCTGTTGCAGCAACAACTGTAGGCATGATCATGGGCAGGGCAGCACACATTTCTTTTGAAATCCAAATCCAATTCCACACAATACTAAGAGTCCAAGAAAGGTCACTCCCTTTTATTAGCTACATCATCACACAGCTAACAATGATTGGCCTTCACTAAAAACACAGCTCTGAAGATAATTTTTTACAATTCGCAGCTGATCCGCAGATAAAATGCAGTGGATCCGCTGAACACCTGATAGAGAAATTTGCAAAGACAACGGAGCTCAAAAACGCAACGCACTAGTGTAATCCGGTCTTAAAGTGAAAATGCTGTTAAAAAAAGTACAAAAGAAAAAATGGTTTGCTGACACAGTGAACAACAAGTGCTTAGTGCAAGAAAATAATATTCATTAGTAAAGTGCATACATCAAAAATTCATATGTGTTCAAAATATTTGCAGTCCATTTTGCAATTCCAGGAAAAATCCTAGATTATTATCACCACTTTCTTGGATTTTTCCTGGGATTGCAAAATCCTCTTGATCTCCCAATAATATCTTTGGCACTAGTTTTTCTTGTTGTTTGTCCAAGTGTCAGTTTTTATCAGATCTATTCATTAATAAGTGAACAGTAGAAAAAAAAAAAAAAAAAGCTCTCATTGAAATATTTTTAGTTCAGCTTTTTTGGCCTATATTTTATCATTTCCCTAAAAAATATACATCAAACACTCTAAAAAACAATAAAAAAATTATACAATAAAAAAAAAAACACAAAACAAAAATGGCAGTAATATGTGATACTATGTGAAACAGTGATGAAATGCACTAATTCAAGACGCTAAGCAGCAAAAATAAACAAATGTGCATGAATGCCTATTCCGAATCCTAATAAAAAAAAAAAACATAAAAACACAAAACAAAAATTGCAGTAATATGCGATAATATGGCATACTATGTGAAACAGTGATAAAGTGCACTAATTCAAGAAGCTAAACAGCAAAAAATAAATATGCATAAGTGACTATCCCTAAATAAAAAAAAAAACGAACAAATACAATAATATGTGAAATGGTAATAAAAGTGCTTGAATCAAAAGGATCTGATTTTACATAAAAAAACAATAAAATAAGTCCCAAATAATAAAGTGCATGGGCATCAAAAAGTGATGAGATGTGAAGATCACGTGCTCAAAAGCAGTTCTTGAAAGTTGTGAACACAATTGTTCCCACCATCCAGGCATCCACCAGTAGTGTGCCCTAGTAGCTCACCTTAAACAAAGACCACAAGAAGTCTAATGGTGCTTTGGTATACAAATCCTTAATGACAGTATACATTCCACCCTCCTTTCCTCATCTGCATCGAAATCCACAGCTGGTCTGACAAGGCTTTAATATATGGATCATTTATTAAAAATCACATTCCACTCCATTGTCCTCACTTAAAAGTGCCAGGCCGCGTACATACGATCAGTCCATCCAATGAGAATGGTCCGACGGACCGTTTTCATCGGTTCACCGCTGAAGCAGAATGATGGTCTGATGTGCGTACACACCATCGTTTCCAAAACCGATCGGGTCAGAACGCAGTAACGTAAAATCTACGACGTGCTGAAAAAAACAAAGTTCAATGCTTCCAAGCATACGTCGACTTGATTCTGAGCATGCACGGGTTTTGAACCGATGCTTTTGCGTACTAACCATCGTTTTTGACCTATCGGTCAGGCGTCCATCGGTTCGATTTTAAAGCAAGTTCTCTTTTTTTGGACCGAAAGACAACTGACCAACGGGGCGTACACACGGTTGGTTTGGACCGATGAAACTGAACTTCAGTCCGTTTTCATCGGTTTGGACTGATCGTTTGTACGCGGCCGCACTAGACCTGTTGTGGTCTTTGTTTAAGGTCAGCTGCTAGCATATAAGCAAGGAAAAATAAAAAAAAAATACCAAATTGTGCTCCACCAATGAGATATTAGGGTTAGTCACTCCTTGATTTCTACCTCTCTGAACTCCATATCAGATCTCATGGATACCACTCACCTCTCTGCACACCACGCCCCAGCACCATTTTAAGAAAAACCTTACAAACAGCAGGGAGCAATGATGAAAATTCAGCCACAGTGGTCCCTGTGGTGGGATAACTTGTTACACAACATGCGGACTATCTGCAATTGTGCAACAAACGTGTGAAGCCTGGCAAGTCTAGCAAGAGCTTGGCATGTCATTTTCAAACTTGCAGCACAAATACTTGCTATCTGGGCATCTTAACATGTATTCTATTTTTGTTTATTTGGTGAATTGCCAATACACATCTTATGCACATTGAGTTCCCCCTAAGGAACTGGTGTATTGAGAAATTTATTTTTTGGAGGGTGGCAGTGGTGGTAGTTGTATGTTCCCAAAAGCTTTTAATCTTTGTGTTACATCTGTGGGGTGTTGTACCTTTGTATAGTATTTTGCAATTTCTAATTAAGTTTTTTTTTTTACAATTTGTGTCCAACATTGTGTGTAAATGATCAACTTTAGGTTTGACTTGTTAATTCTTACTTTTTCTTTTTTTAATATTGTTTAAAAGTAGAAATACATCAAAGCATGTGGTGTAATATGCTGATGTGAGTGTGTATGTGTTTTATATGCAACAGAGCAGCTGATCTAGTGGCTGCAGGCAAAATTCCTATCACTGACAGACATGAGGTCTTTTGCCTGAAGCTGCCAAAACCACCGGTACTTATGGATTGGAGTAGCTGCCAAATCTGCTGATGCTTGTCATGGAAATGAAATGTTTTTGTGAAGTGCTTGACCTTTTCAACAATGGAGAAGTTTGTAAACTCCAAAGCTCGTGACATTTTGGAGGATATGACACCACGCTCCAGCTTCTCAAGCTTCAATAATGCTAATAAAATTGTAAATAAACTAGACAATTTGTGTATTTGATTTATCTGCAGATTTGAAATGTTGTATGGGAACAGCTTAGAGCTAATATAGATCATTTCCATTTTTTTTTTTTTTACATAAAGCATTTAATTCTCCTTAGATTAAATTCTCATATTGTCTTTTTAACTAATTAAAAAAATAGATTTGAGTGACAAAAAAAAGATTTTTCATTTTTTCCAGACAGAGAAAGCAGATCGCGCAAAAAAAAGAGCAAAGTTACTGTAACATAGACCCAATTTACTGAAGGATTTTTCTCCCAATCTGATTTTTCTAAGCTTGCACTCATACCCTTGTAACACTGTGCACTGTTACTGTAATGCAGATTTGTATTTGACCACAAGATGGCAGTGTTTGGCAGCTCTGCTTATCATAATCCCAATACAGGTTTACAGAGACTGCTGAGATTTGTATGCTGGAAGCAGAATTTTTCCCCACAGTCAAGCTGAGACTAAACTACAAATTCCATAAGCAATCGCCTGGGGGTGGGAGCATATATAAGCAAAAGCCTGGGAACATATAGGGGAGTTGGAGAGGGGATTCTCTGCTAGAAGGAAGTGCAAGAACTGTGTGGAGCCACATGGGCCTAAGTTGGACTTGGTTAGGTTAGTAAGCTCCAATTGCCACTGGAAAGCGAGGCATCCTGAGAGCGACACACTGGTGGAGACCTGTTTGCTGGATTGGGAGTTCATCATCATCATTGCAGCCAAATCTTCAAAGAACAAGGGGGCCCCCAACCAAATTCTTGTTTAAGGAGCAGGTGAGAGGTTTCCTAACCCACTTAACATTTCCCTTTTTTGCAAGAGTGTTTCCTAGTCAAGTTATTTCAAGTACACCAGTGATTTCAAGGTCATTCTCCAGTAGAGGCATTTGTAAGTGTCTACAGATTTCTGGTTTACTGTTGTTGGTTACCTCAGCTTAACTGTTGCAATTTCATGACTTTTAAGAGGGAACGTTTTTCATGTTGCTCATGATGTAGTGTCAGGATTTTAATTATGCAGATAATGAAGTGTAGGGGAAACCAGACACCCCTAGTACACATCAATAGTACTGTACACATTTAAAATGAATATAAAATGCAAGGCTATAAAAATAATTTAGCATGGTAGAAAAAAACACTGATATTGAAGTGACAGATTTCAATCAATCATTTTTGTTTAATTCTTATTGAAGGGTGTATCTCCTTCACCCTGCTTCTTCTTACCCACCGAAGCTCACTGGAAGCTATTGTCAGCAACTTGCTCAATATCACAGAATAATCTATATATGGTAGTGGTATAGTAGTATAAATACATATATGTACTTCACTTGGGGTGAGTTACACTTGAGATTCAAATACCCTACAATAGGGTAATCCCCATCATATGACCTTCACTTCATCCACTATTATATAACAAACTCAGTGATGTGATATCCATCAAATGCAAATATTTTTTACATGTAATCCAAGTGCAATACAAAGATTCAACACATTTCAGCTCAGCACTTTTAAACGACCATGCTCTTTTTCAAGCCCTAACATCATTATTGTTTGGAAAAGTGCATGTTCACTCAAAACTGTTGCTACTGAGCTAAAATGTGTAAAATCATTGAATTGCTGCTGTTGGACTTGATCAAAGTGAGATTTTTATTTATCCAAAGGACTAACAACAGGTGCGGGCTGGGCCGGGGGGCAGGGTGGCAATTGATCCCCAGGCTGCCCTAACTGATATTCGAAATGGTCGGTGGCTGCTGCCCACTGACAATTTTTTTGTTTTTTTTCTGCTGCGCCTTCTACGTAGACTCATTCCCTTTATCCCAAAAGAAGACATAGCAGTCGTGGTAGGAACAATAATCAATTCCAGACTCGACTATGCAAACACCCTTTACCTCGGACTCCCAAAGTACCAAATTGCTCGTCCACAGGTCATCCAGAATACGGCGGCACATCTTGAAACAGGTAAAAAACCCTGGGAATCAATCTCTCCCTCCCTGAGATCCCTTCACTGGTTGCCAGTAAAAGACAGAATAACGTTTAAGGCACTATGCCTAACACACAAATGTGTGCAAGGAAGTGCCCCCCAATATCTATGTGAAAAATGTAAATGTCACAACCCCAATCGTGTTCTCCGTTTCACCAACTAAAATCTACTCCAGATACCCAAGGCCAGATACAAGTCCAAAGGAGAACGAAGATTTGCAGTCCAAGGACCTAGACTATGGAACGCTTTACCAACCAGCATCTGAACATAATGCCTCGTTTCCACTGAGCGGATCGGTTCGGTTCGGTACGCTATTTTGGGTGTTTCCATTATGAAAGTGTGCCATAAAACCGAACCGTTCCGGACCATTCTGGGTCCTGCTTCAGATGTGGGGCCATAGAAAATGGAACGGTTCCATTAGGGCGGAGATGCAATACATTCCACTGATTGGTGGACGTCCTAGGCATTTTTTCTAAATCCTGTATGGTCCCGACGGTCTGATTTGCAGTGAAATCGCTCACGAGAATAGACCGGTCCGTTCTAAACCGTTCCAAATCTACTGACCCGAACCGTTCCGTTCAGTGGAAACAAGGCATTAGTGAATCACCAGGCCTTCAGAAAAAAAATCAAAACCCATCTATTCTGAAGGAAAAATATAGTAGGAAATGGATACCAAGCGCCCCCCGAGGCGATTCAGTTTGCATGTGTTGCGCTATATACGTTTTTCACTCAGGAAGGAAGGAAGTTGGGCCGGGGGCACAGCCGCGGCGGCTGACAACTAAGTGTAGGCAGGGGGTGCCCAGGGCTGGCCCTACCATGGTTCACACTGGGCCCATTGGGCTGCCTCGAAGGGGAAGGTGGGGGCGAGTGCCACCGAAATTACACAGAGTGGGGATCTCCTGCTTACCCGGCGGCTGCTTTCATATGAAGTCCCGCCTCCTGGACCGTCTCCTATGATAGACAGCACACCAGTGATTTCTATCATAGGAGTCGGTCCAGGATACATGACTTTGTATAACAGCAGCCATGCCGGGTAAGCAGGAGATCCCAGCTCTGTGTAATCCAGCGGCTCTTCTCTCTGCATTGCAGGCTGTATTGGATGGGCACTGATCAGGCTGCATTGGATGGCCACTGGTGAGGCTGCATTGATGGGCACAGATAAGACTGCACTGATGGGCACTGATGAGCCTTAGCTTATGGGCACTGATTAGGCTGCATTGATGGGCACTAATGAGGTTGCACTGATGCGTACTGATGAGGCTGCATTGATGAGCTTGTACTGATGGGCACTGATCAGATTGCACTGATGAGGCTGAGCTGATGAGAACTGGGGAGGCTGCATTGATTAGCACTGATGAGGCTGCACTGATGAGTACTGGTGATGGTACATTGATGGGCACTCATGAGGCTGCATTGATGGGCACTGGTGAGGCTGCATTGATGGGCACTGGTGAGGCTGCATTGATGGGCACTGGTGAGGCTGCATTGATGGGCACTGGTGAGGCTGCATTGATGGGCACTGATCAGGCTGCACTGATGGGAACTGGTGAGGCTGCATTGATGGGCACTGATCAGGCTGCATTGATGGGAACTGGTGAGGCTGCATTGATGGGCACTGGTGAGGCTAAATTGATGGGCACTGATCAGTCTGCACTGATGGGCACTAATGCGGCCAAGCTGATGGGCACTAATGATTCTGCACTGGTGATGCTGCATTGATGGGCACTGGTGAGGCTGAGCTGATGGGCACTGATTAGGCTGCATTGATGGGCACTGGTGAGGCTGAATTGATGGGTACTGATCAAGCTGCATTGATGGGCACTGATCCAGATGCACTGATAGGCACTGATGAGGCTAAGCACTGGCGACGCTGCACTGATGGGCACTGATGCGGCTGCACTGATGGGCACTGGTGAGGCTGCATTGATAGGCACTGATTAGGCTGCATTGAAAATCCAAAAACGCGAAAATCTGAAATAAGAACTAATAATAGCAAACTATATAATTTTAGGTATTGGATTTTTTTTTTTTATAAATTGTATTTTTATTAAATTTTCAAAAAACAAAAATATAAAAATAAAAATAAATAAAATACAAACAGAAAATAGATGCCAAACATGTAGTACAGCTTATAAGAATGCTAATTGAAAAGGCATACAACAGGTGTTAAAACCATAGAAATATCGCTACAATGCTACAAAATTCGTAAGAGCAAAATAATTCAACTGTATAGACCAGGGAGGTTGGAAAGGGAAAGGGGGGGGGGGACCCAGGGAGCAGGCGGTACAAACAAAAACAATATTTCACATAAAAGGAATTATTGCACTCTGGATCCAGTGTCAGTGGGGTCCCAGGGCGCCCAAACTGAGGAACCAGGACGCCCCAAGGAGAACCCACCTAGGGAAGGAGGGAGAGTGGGAGAAAAGGGAGGGAGCACCATGGAATCACAAAAAGAGCAGGCTAACTAAGGAAACATAAAACTTAGCACCTATGCCTAAAAGTGTACTGCACTACTGGAGGGGTAGGTAGTGAAACGGCACTTGGGTTAAGCTTCGACTGATCCCATAAGTCCCAAGCTTTGGAAAATTGAGGGAGTGTATCATGGACCGTCTCAGTCAGGTGTTCCATCCTGCGGATTTGTTCCAATATTTGCAGAACCTGTGCAAGGATGGGTGGGGAGGGGGACAGCCATCTCAGAGGTATAGCCCTTTTTGCTGACAGGAGAAAAAAGGTGATCAACCTTTGGGCATGTTTGGGGATATCAGGGAACGGCAAGCTCAAAAGATAGTGGAACGGGTCCAGAGGGAGAGTAGTTTCAAAAAGCTCTTGTAGATGGGTTTGAATGGAGGACCAGAAAGGCTGAATCATGGGACATTCCCAAAAAATGTGGAAGTGGGACCCAACGTCATCCCGGAACCTCCAACACACCCGGGAAGCTTTGGGGTCGTATTTATATAAGATCTCCAGGGTCCTATACCAAAAAAGCAATATCTTATAGGTCGTCTCCCTCTGCTCTACACACCTTGAAGACTTGGAAGTGGTCTCCCAAATCTTCTGCCATTGAGGGAGCTGGATTGGTCGCTTAATAATCTGGGACCATTTCTGCATGTAGGAGTGAAATGTGTCGGTGAGTGAGGAAGCTTCATGCAAGTATCTATAGATATCCGAAATAAGATGGGCTTGGTTTGGGCCTTGAGCACATAATAGTTCAAATGAGGTAGGTTTATCTAAGGTTAAAGTAGGGATTCAGAGGAAAAATAGTGTTTGAATTGGAGATAAAAGTAAAACAAATGCTTAGGAATCTGATATTTACGCTGTAATTCGTTAAAAGATAAAAGCGTGTAGGTGAGTGGATGCACAAGATTTCTGAGCTGGAAGATTCCTGCTTGTGTCCACGGGAGCATCCGAATATAAGAAAGACTATCTGGGACATCGGAATTGAATAAAGGGATTTTTAATACAGCTTACCTGTAAAATCCTTTTCTTGGAGTACATCACGGGACACAGAGCGGCATATTCATTACTATGTGGGTTATATGGAGTACCTTCAGGTGATGGACACTGGCAATCTCAAACAGGAAGTCCCCTCCCTATATAACCCCCTCCTATAGGAGGAGTACCTCAGTTTTGTAGCAAGCAGTATGCCTCCCAAAATGTTCCCCATAAGAGGGGTGGGAGCTCTGTGTCCCGTGATGTACTCCAAGAAAAGGATTTTACAGGTAAGCTGTATTAAAAATCCCTTTTTCTTTCTCGTACATCACGGGACACAGAGCGGCATATTCATTACTATGTGGGATGTCCCAAAGCAATGCTTTAATGAGGGGAGGGAGACATCTTCCCAAGACAAAAGGATTTAATTAGAGGTACACTCAAAATAATAATAAATCCAACTTAGTCAAGAAAAATAAATTTAAATTTAAATTTAAATCAAGGGTGCCCCCGATTCTGAGGGTCTTAAATCGCAGCCTGCAGCACTGCCTGCCCAAAGGCTGTATCCTTATTCCTTCTTACGTCCAACTGGTAAAACTTTGTAAACGTGTGGACTGATGACCAGGTTGCCGCCTTGCATATTTGAGCCATAGAGATCTGATGGTGTGCTGCCCAGGAGGCGCCCATGGCCCTGGTAGAATGAGCCTTTATTGATAAAGGAGGAGGCAACCTCTTCAAGCCGTAGGCCTGAGTGATTAACTGTCTAATCCATCTCGAGATGGTGGATTTTGCAGCCGCCTGCCCCTTCTTGGGCCCATCCGGCAAAATGAACAACACATCTGTTTTCCGAATCTTCTCTGTAGCTTTAAGATAGGCCTTCATGGCCCTGACAATATCTAGGGTATGCAGCAACCCTTCTTTTCTAGACGTAGGTTTCGGAAAGAAGGATGGTAGAACCAAATCCTGGTTTAGGTGAAAACCGGATATAACCTTCGGCAGAAAGGAAGGATGAGGACGGAGAACCACCCTATCCTTATGCAGAATAGGATATGGTTCCTTACAAGATAAGGCAGCCAATTCTGACACTCTCCTGGCTGAAACTATGGCAACCAGAAATACCAACTTCCTTGTCAGTAAAACCAAAGGAATCTCAGCCAACGGCTCAAAAGGTTGCTTCTGAAAAGTTGACAGAACAAGATTTAAGTCCCACGGACAAAGTGGTGACTTGATCGGAGGATTAATACGTAAGACCCCCTGAATGAAGGTCTTAACCAGCGAGTGGGTGGCCAGCGGCCTCTGAAACCACACTGACAGAGCTGAAATCTGTCCCTTAATTGTGCTTAATGCCAGGCCTTTATCCACTCCCAGCTGGAGAAAACGTAACACTCTATCAATGGTATACTTGCGGGAAAGCCATTTCTTGGACTCACACCAGCCTACATAGGCCCTCCAAACCCTGTAATAAATTACTCTGGAGACCGGCTTTCTAGCCCTGATCAGGGTAGAGATAACCTGCTTAGACAGACCTCTACCCCTGAGAATCAGGGATTCAGCCTCCAGGCCGTCAAATTTAGACGCCGTAATGCAGGGTGGAGGATCGGGCCTTGAAAGAGTAGGTCTGGTCGTAGAGGAAGAGTCCAAGGGTCTTCTACTGCCATCCTCAAGACTAGTGAGTACCATGCCCTCCGGGGCCATGCTGGAGCAACCAGGATCACTGGCTTGTGCTCCATCCTGATCCTGCGCAACAGGCGGGGTAGTAGCTGTAGCGGGGGAAAGGCATAGAGAAGTTTGAACTGATGCCAAGGGCATACCAACGCATCGGTTCCGCAGGCCATCGGGTCCCTTGTCCGGGACATGAACCTGTCTAGCTTCTTGTTGAATCTCGATGCCATGACATCCACGTCTGGCACCCCCCATCTCTGGCAGATTGTCTGAAAAACCTGGGGATATAGAGACCATTCCCCTGGCGACATAGTTTGGCGACTTAGGAAGTCTGCCTGCAGGTTGTCCACTCCGGGAATGAATATTGCCGATATGCAGGGTACATGAGCCTCTGCCCACAGAAAAATCAAGCTCACTTCCTTCTGAGCGGCCTGACTCTTGGTTCCCCCTTGGTGGTTTATATATGCCACAGCTGTGGCATTGTCTGATTGTATTCTCACCGGGGATCCCTGCAATTTGGATGTCCATGCCAGGAGGGCTAGCCGAGCAGCTCTGAGCTCCAGGATATTGATGGGCAGCTGCTTCTCTGCCGCTGCCCAAGTACCTTGGCGAGTACAACCATCCAAGACCGCTCCCCAGCCTTTCAGGCTGGCATCTGTGGTCACTATCTTCCAGGCTATGGGGCTGAAGTTTTTTTTCCCTTCAGCAGATTCTGAGGGTTTAACCACCAGCACAGACTTTGCCGGACTCTTGATGATAGTGCTAAAGGAAACTCCAAGGCCTGTGCTTTCCTGCTCCAAGCTGCCAGAATGGCTGCCTGTAGGACGTGAGTATGGCTCTGTGCGTAAGGTACCGCCTCGAACGTAGCCACCAGCTTGCCTAGTAAACGCATACATAGGCGAATAGTTGGTTCTTTTTTGCTTAGAACCAGCTGAATCAATTCCTTGATAGCCTTGACCTTTACCAGGGGTAAAAATACCCTTTGCTGAGCTGTGTCTAACCTCATGCCGAGATATTCCAACTGTTTTGTTGGTTGGAATGCTGATTTTTCTCGGTTTAAGACCCAGCCGAACCTCTCGAGGTATTGAACCGTGAGGGCAACCGCTTGCTCCAAGCAAGTAGGTGAGTGATCTATGATCAAGAGATTGTCCAAGTATGCTAGGACCGTGACCCCTTGGATTCTTAGATTGGCTAAAATTGGAGCTAGAACCTTCGTAAACACCCGGGGGGCCGTAGCCAGCCCGAAAGGAAGCGCCACAAATTGGAAGTGACGCTGAGCCACCGAGAAGCGTAAAAATGTTTGATGTGGCTGAAAGATCGGTATATGAAGGTAAGCGTCCTTTATGTCTATGGAAGCCAGAAAGTCGTCCTTCTGGAGCGCGGCGGCTGCTGACCGAACAGATTCCATCCGGAATGACTGAACCTTTAGGTAAACGTTTAAACTCTTTAGGTCCAAAATTGGTCTGACATCGCCGTTGGGCTTTGGTACGACAAATAGATTGGAGTAGAAGCCTAGTCCTTGCTCTTGGAATCTACAATCTACAATCTACAATCACGCCCTGGCAGAGCAGATGATCCAATGCCGTTAGGAACGAGGCCTTTTTTGCTGGATCGTTCGGTACCCTTGACTCCTGAAAATGAGGCGGCGGAAACTTTTGAAACTCTAACTTGTAGCCTATGGCCACAGATGACCGGACCCATCTGTCGGGGATGTTGGCTTCCCAAACCTCTGCAAAGAGACGAAGCCTTCCCACCACTCGAGTGAGTGGGGGCACCCCTTCATAAAGCAGACTTAGGGGCTGGCTTTGTTGGTTTGCGATACCATGGCTTCTTGCCCCCAGGGGCCTGTCCCTGTGACTTATTGTTAAAGTTGGATCGCGCAGGAGGCCGTCGATACTGCCTGGAATTTGAGGGCCCCGGGACAGGGGAAATCTGCCTTTTAAAGGCAGGACCCCGGAACTTCTTTTTGACTGGTAGGAGGGTACTCTTGCCACTTGATATAGTCTGAATGTATTTATCTAGATCTTCTCCGAAGAGTCTTCCCCCATGGAAGGGAAACCCTGCCAGAAGTTTTTTACATGGGGGCTCGGCCGCCCAGTTCTTTAACCATAAGAGCCTTCTCATATGCACTACAAATAGTGATAAACGAAATGCCTGCTGGATGGAGTCCTTTATAGCATCCACCGCAAAGCATAGAGCTCTGGGAATATCAGATAGCTCCTCTGCCTGTTGGGCAGGGATGTCTTTCAGCATCTGTTTAGTCTGGACCTTCAAAGCCTGACAAACTCCGATAGCAGCCACTGCCGTAGCAAAGGAAGCCTTTAAAAGTGTCTCTAAATGTTTATCAACCGGGTCCTTAAACATTTGTATGTTTTCTACCGGACAAGTTAATGACTTATTTACGCATGAGATGGCTGCGTCCACAGCTGGGGGCGCCCATTTTTTGGAAAATTTCTCTTCCATGGGGTAGATAACAGAAAATCTTTTAGGCGGCAAAAAAATTCTGTCCGGTCGTACCCAATCCTGGTAAATCAATTCCTCCAACAGAGGATGGACTGGAAAAACTGCGTTATTCAAGGGGGCTTTTAAAGAGCCCAAGGAGGAAACTGTCGGAACCCGAGGCTCCGGTGAGGGCAACTTAAATGCCGATCGGACCATGTCTGTCAAGGACTGGACCCACAGACTCTCTGCTTGGGAGGCTGAGAATGGTTCCTCCACAGTAGAATCCTCAAGCTCTGAACCTTCTAGGTTCTGGTCCAACAGGTCCTCCTGAGATTCTAATTCCTCTGGAGAGAGAACTTCAGCATCTGAGTATACACACTTTGGCGAAGGGGACCTAGTCCGCTTCTTGCCTGGCAAAGAATTAGTGATCATAGCTGCCAATCTTTTCTTTAGCCCTCCTAGGGAGATAGCTAGCATTTCCTCTGTGACAAACACCGGGTTGGGAGGATCTGGGCCAGCCTCCGCACCAGACCCCCCTGCTGGCTCAACCAAGGCGGCCACCCCTGGGTCATCAGGTGGGGAGAGTACTGGCATAGCCTGACTCGTATCCTCAGAATCTGAGGGGGAACCCTTTTGTTTTTTGGCATTTTTTGCCCCCTAGATCCCGAGCCTTTGGGAGCCATGGTACAAGACCGAGGTACCCCAGCATACAACAACTGACTGTTTGTAGCTAGGAAAAAACTACGTGGTTAAGGGAACAGCAGTATTACTAATGTCCCAAACCTGGTGGGGCTCCGTATGTTCCAACAAAAAAAGAACCACTTTTTTTTTTTCAATACATTATATATATATATATATATATTCCTTTTAAATCATTAAATATTATTAATATACCTTCTTTCTTTTTTTTTTTTTTTTTAAAACATACAGCCCCACCAAATACTTTACCAGCCTCCAACCTGCCGCAAAGAGGATTTTTGGCTTAATAGATATACATAGGCTAAGCCTAGCATGTACTACCCCTTTCCTGCCACCGGGAGTCACTAGTGTGCCGCTCTGTGTCCTCTCGCTCTCAGCTCAGTTTCAGACTGAGCCATGAACGAGGACCTGCTTCAAATAACAGAGGCGAAAGCCCGCCTCCTCCGACGCCGGCCTGCACGCTCCCCGCCCCCCCTCCCGAACGGCGCAAAACCGCTCTATTAACCGTGCACGCGCCCGCGCCCGTATGTCAGGGGAGGGGAACACATGGAGACGCGCTGCCAGGCTCAGGAAGCAGGGAGAGGATCGCCCCTACGGGCTGCAGAGCGGCAAATTCAAAACCCCGGCCAGGTAGGACTTAAAAACAGGCCTTTAAGGACTCATTTATAGCCCTGAGACAGGTCCCCTAAGAAGACCTTCCCAACCAGGGGGGCAGCAGGTAGCCAGCAAAGAAATGTCCTAGACAGGGGGATCCAGTGATGGGGGGGAAAAGTTAGATCATCCAGACATAACAGACATAGTGACCATGGTGCCAATGCAGAGCATACTCAGGCAAACCCCCCATAGATCTCCCCTGGAGAGCCCACTGTCGGACCAAGTCCCGCAGGCTCTCCACTTACCTGCTCCATGCCGCAGGACGTTTGCCAAGCAACAACAGTCCAATCTTCTCCCATCTCCGTGGGTAAAGTAGTAGACCATCAGGTACTGGGGTCCTGGAAGGAACCGACTGACCTGTACCTATATAGCATCCTGGAAAACAGGATACTTTTGGCTTTGGAAAAGCTCTAAGTCCTGGGCCCAGGGTCCAGCCCTCTTAGAGAGGGCATTATAGGCAAAACCCCACGGTTTGGGGCCGGGTACTGTCCACTTTGGCACTGAGGCACTTTGGACAGATCCGGTTAGCCCGCCTTGATCCCAAGGATATGGAGGCAAAGCTATTCCGTGACCAACACCTAAGACACTGACGAAAAAACTGAGGTACTCCTCCTATGGGAGGGGGTTATATAGGGAGGGGACTTCCTGTTTGAGATTGCCAGTGTCCATCACCTGAAGGTACTCCATATAACCCACATAGTAATGAATATGCTGCTCTGTGTCCCGTGATGTACGAGAAAGAAAATACATTTAATAGGGGCGGGCATGTAGAAGAGAGTGAATAACATCAGGTGCAGGCAAAGACCTCGGAGTTGAGTCATGGAGGTCTCTAGGTTTGTCCAAATCATAGAACAGGGGTGGACTGAACTAGTGATACTCACTTCAATCTCCGACCAGATGCTAGATGCCATTCTAGAAGACCAAGTGATAATAGATTTGAGGTGGGAGGCAAAAAAATATTTAATAAGGTCTGGGGCCCCCAATCCACCTCTGGACCTAGGGGCCAACACCACCGAGCTGGCTATTCGGTGGGCCTTGTAGTGCCAAATAAAGTTAAGGAATGATCTCTGAGTGACTTTGAGTTGTGATATGGGGACAGGAATCGGCAAAGGAGTCTCGGTAGAATAGACATCTTCAGGACATTGATGCGGCCCAAGAGAGAGATGGGATAAGTGTCCCATTGTCGCAAGAGTCGGTCAATATCGCGAAAGAGTGGGGGAAAGTTGGCCCGATAGATAGAGTGTTGAGTATGAAGGGGTGAGATGTATCCCTAGGTATTTAAGAGAGTTTGAGCACCAGTGTAAGGAAGTTTTGCTGTAGGATGGCAAGATCTGAAGGTGGGATGAGTATCGGAAGGGCCTCTGTTTTGCCCGTGTTGATTTTATACCCTGAAAGAAAGCTAAATTCTTTAAGCAAGGCATGTAAATTTGGGAGAGAGGTGTGGGGTCTGGTCAGAATCAATAGAATATCGTCTGCAAACAATGATAGTTTATACTCGTTATGACGCAGGGAGACCCCACGGAGGAATTTTCTTTCAAATTTGTCTGTGGAACGCATTATTTCCATAGAGGTGATCCTCCAGTGAAGTGATGACATAAACAGTACATAACCCTGAGGCATAGAGTTTAAAGTCCATAAAACTACTTTCAGTAGCATCATACCATCTAGGGGCCAAAGGGTTATTTAATGAGATATATTAGCAAAAATATATATTAACTTTACACATTGATGGCCTCAAACTTGAGTGCATCATTGTAAAAGTATTATGTTGGCTTTGGGATGTCATAATACTGTTGTAACTCAAATTTATAGCTGCTATAGTGTTCTAGATGATGTTTAATTGCCTCATGAGCTTAGTGATGGGAAATACTGGAGTAAAGTGATTTAACATCCACAGTTATCTAGATGAAATTGGGTTCCCAATCAATCTCCTGAGTAATGGGATAATATGTGTCTCTTATATATCTTGGCAGTTGGATAACCAAGGGCTGAAGATGTTGATCTACCCATTCACTTAATCTCTCTATTAAAGATCCAATTCCAGACACAATTTCATGTCCCTTGACAGGGAAATCTTGCTTGTGGACTTTAGGGAGGTTGTGAAAAACTGGGGTGATGGGGTGTTCAACAGTAGGAATTCCACTGTTTTGGGGCCAAGAATCCCCATTTGTCCTCCTAATTCAAGTAATTGCTTTAATTTAAGTTTGTGTCCAGGTTTTGGAGAGCCTTGTGTGCACAGTTGGGAATTCAGCTTTCCATCTTCTCGGCATATCACCCACAGTCCAATGCAGCCGCAGAATGGGCCAACCAAGCCTTGGAGCAGTTTCTATATTTCTGACCACCACAACAACTGGTCGAACCTGTTACCTTTGGGGGAGTTTGCTTACAAAAGCGACAACATGATGCTTCCTGTTTATCTCCGTTTATGGCAAACTATGGGTTCCAGCCATCCATGTTGCCTGATACATTTGTTCAGTAGGGAATTCCTGCATTAGAGGAACATGTTCAGGAACCCTGTTTCCCTTTGGTACAGGTCCAAGAATCCTTGCAACGTGCCAGAGAGAGGTACAGACTCCATGATGACCACAGACATCTACCTGCGCCCTCCTACCAAAGTGGGGAGAGGGTCTGGCTGTCTTCTTGTAACCTCCAGCTCTGCATTCCCTCACTAAAACTGGCACCTTAGTATATTGGGCCTTTCTGCATACTTTGTAAGATTAACCAGATGGCCTATGCATTAGAACTTCCTTCCAACATGCGTACTTCCAACGTATTCCATGTTTCCTTATTAAAACCTTTGATGTGCAAATGCTATACCACCTCAGTGCCACGCCCTTGCCTGATTCAGGTTGACAACCATGAGGAATATGAGATACAATCTATCATTGACTCCCGTAGGTTTCGTGGATGCATACAATACCTTCTTCATTGGAGGGGTTACAGTCTGGAGGAATATTCTTGGGTCTCATCCTTGGACGTATATATGCTCCTGCCTTCCTCCATGCTTTCCATAGAAACGATAGTGTCGTTTAGGAGGGGGTACTGTCAGAGCTGGGCTCCTGCTATCTATTAGCAGCTCTTTTCTTTTAGTGCACAGAGGCTGTCAGCTGTTGGTTTCCACAGTGACTTACCTGGTTACCATTACCTGCTTCATTAGTCCAACCCACAGCCAACTCCCTTTGTCTATTTAAATAGCTTTTCTCATTCCCTCTGTACCCTTGCATGGTCAATACATCTTGAGTGTTCCTGCTTGTGTTCCTGTTATGACTTGGCCTGGCTAACTTCTCTTCCATAACCTGTTCCTTATTTTACTCTTCACTTCACTGGTTCTGGCTTCTGTTTTTTTACTATGTTCCTGAACTGTGTTATTTTTTCAATTTCATTAAAGGTGCGATTTTAACTGCATTTTCGGTCTCAGTCTGGTTTTTGGTTCCTGACACCTGTGCTGAGAGGTAACTCTAAACTGCCCACCTAAATAAGTGCCTGTGTAGCTGCTGAATCTGCAGCCACCTTTATAGGCTACCTGCACACACTGAGTGGATGTAAGTGCAATAACAAATGATGCCTGCACGCAAAATGGGTGTCAACGCCCATCTGAATGAAGAAATTAAAGTTTACTAAAATGACTGAATTAAATTAAGAACAGAGCTATGGCTTGTTAAATATATCTTGAATGACGTATTCATTAAACTGACGTATTCATTAAACTGTACCAATAAGCACTGCAAATACTGCAAAAAAGCACAGGCTGGTATAGAGGCCTAAGAAGTTCGAAAGAAAACAACAACAGTGTTGAAAAAATATAATGATATCTCAGAAGAGAAGATGACAGAAAGGGTTCAGTCATGAGTAACTGTAGAATTGCCTCTGTATCCTATTACAAATTCAACATTAGAGATCAAAACCAATATCTTCATAATGATTCAGCCTGGGATTACAATTTTTGAAAAGGTCTTTAGATACTAAGTCTGTGTTGCTAGATGTATGCAAATATAAAATCATATTTGTTACAAATATATAAAAAAATGCAAATCATCCAATATGTACAAGGTCAGTGAATGATACCAAAACATACAGGCCCAGATTCACGTAGATCGGCGCATCTTTGAGCGGGCGTAACGTATCCTATTTACGTTACGCCTCCGCAACTTAGACGGGCAAGTGCAGTATTCTCAAAGCACTTGCTCCGTAAGTTGCGGCGGCGTAGCATAAATAGGCCGGCGTAAGCCCGCCTAATTTAAATGTGGAACAGGGGGGCGTGTTTTATGTAAATGTTATGTGACCTTACGTGATTGAAGTTTTTTACGAACAGCGCATGCGCTGTCCGTGGACATATCCCAGTGTGCATTGCTCCAAAGTACGCCGCAAGGACGTATTTGTTTCGACGTGAGCGTAAATTACATCCAGCCCCAACGACGTAAAATTTTCAAAATTCGACGCGGGAAAGACGTCCATACTTAACATTGGTACACCGCATGTACGCCTCATATAGCAGGGGTAACTTTACGCTGGGAAAAGCCTAACGTAAACGGCGTATCTGTACTGCGTCGGCCGGGCGTACGTTCGTGAATTTGCGTATCTAGCTGATTTACATATTTCTAGGCGTAAATCAGCGTGCATGCCCCTAGCAGCCAGCGTAAATATGCAGTTAAGATCCAACGGCGTAAGAGACTTACGCCAGTCGGATCTAATAGAAATCTATGCGTAACTGATTCTAAGAATCAGGCGCATAGATACGACGGCTCTCATTTGGACTTACGACAGCATACATGGGGCCACCCCCCCCCCCTTGGCAGGACAGGCAGTAGGGCACTGAGCAGGCAAGTGCATCAAGCACTTCTCACGCCACCCCCAAAAGCCCCCCCCCCCCACCAAGACTGCCGCAGTGCTAAATGATAGCGTCACCCAGGACATTCTTCTCAGAGAAAAGGTGCAGGAGCTCAACCACGCTCCGCACCTTTCCCCAAGTAGGGGGGTTGAGCGGGCCACAGAAACTGGGTGTGGGGGGGCTCATTAAATACCATGAGAGTGCTACATACAGGGTGCAGAGTTGAGGTGGGTGCAGATTTGAGGTGGGTGCAGGGTGCAGACTTCAGGTGGGTGCAGAGTTGAGGTGGGTGCAGAATGCAGGTGGGTGCAGAATGCAGGTGGGTGCAGAGTTCAGGTCGGTGCAGGGTGCAAAGTACAGGTCGGTGTAAAGTGCAGGTGGGTTCAGAGTGCAGGTAGGTACAGGGTGCAGAGTTGAGGTGGGTGCAGGTGGGTGCAGTTAGGTACAGGGTGCAGAGTTCGGGTGGGTGCAGAAGAAAAATTTCCCTGTGTCAGTGGTGTCAGTGGAAGGAAAAATGTCCCTGTGTCAGTGGTGTCAGTGGAAGAAAAATGTCCCTGTGTCAGTGGTGTCAGTGGAAGGAAAAATGTTCCTGTGTCAGTGGTGTCAGTGGAAGGAAACATGTCCGTGTCAGTGGTGTCAGTGGAAGGGAAAATGTCCCTGTGTCAGTGGTTTAAGTGGAAGTAAAAATGTCCCTGTGTCAGTGGAAGTAAAAATGTCCCTGTGTCAGTGGCGTCAGTGGAAGTAAAAATGTCCCTGTGTCAGTGGTGTCAGTGAAAGGGAAAATGTCCCTGTGTCAGGGGTGTCAGTGGAAGGGAAAATGTCCCTGTGTCAGTGGTGTCAGTGGAAGGGAAAATGTCCCTGTGTCAGTGGTGTCAGTGAAAGGAAAAATGTCCCTGTGTCAGTGGTGTCACTGGAAGGAAAAATGTCCCTGTGTCAGTGGTGTCAGTGGAAGGAAACATGTCCCTGTGTCAGTGGTGTCAGTGGAAGGGAAAATATCCCTGTGTCAGTGGTGTCAGTGGAAGGAAACATGTCCCTGTGTCAGTGGTGTCAGTGGAAGGAAACATGTCCCTGTGTCAGTGGTGTCAGTGGAAGGGAAAATGTCCCTGTGTCAGTGGTGTCAGTGGAAGGGAAAATGTCCCTGTGTCAGTGGTGTCAGTGGAAGGGAAAATGTCCCTGTGTCAGTGGTGTCAGTGAAAGGGAAAATGTCCCTGTGTCAGGGGTGTCAGTGAAAGGGAAAATGTCCCTGTGTCAGTGGTGTCAGTGGAAGGGAAAATGTCCCTGTGTCAGTGGTGTCAGTGAAAGGGAAAATGTCCCTGTGTCAGGGGTGTCAGTGGAAGGGAAAATGTCCCTGTGTCAGTGGTGTCAGTGGAAGGGAAAATGTCCCTGTGTCAGTGGTGTCAGTGGAAGAAAAAATATCACTGTGTTGGTGGTGTCAGTCTGAGGAAGATTGATTTAGCAGTGGTTTAAAGTGGGAAAGATAGCTGGAAGGGTAGGGGCACAGTGGGGTGCATATAACTAAGGGGCACTGTGTGGCTCTGAGACCTACTTTACACTAGCATAATCCTTCTGAAGAGTGATCAGCAGTGGGTTACTTTTTAAACTGAATTTAATAGACTATGTTAACCCCTAAATGATTGAACATGGCTGCAAGGGTTTGCGGTACAACGCTATTCAGCTATATGAGTCAAGTTCAGTGAACAGTACTACTCATACTACATATTGGAATCAAGTCTAATTGAAAGGCTAATATTTAGTAAGGTGTGGCTCAGAGTTACTAGTATTTTGTGGCTGTGCCAAATTCATTTATAATATCTCCATCACTTACACTGTCAAATGAAGGAAATAGTCACTCTGATGAACAGGAATTGTTGGGAATTATTAAACAATTTGTAGAATGATCATAGAGAAATTCATCTCCTAAGATCATTTGAAAAATCTTTTTAGAGGGGGATATATGGTAGTTGTATATGTAATGTAGTCAAATGCTTTAATAGGTTAATACCCAAATAAGAGAGGCAGTGCAGTTTTCTATTATGCCCTGTACACACGACCGAGTTTCCCGTCGGTATAAACTCTGACGGTTTTTCCGACGGAGTTCCAACGAAATTCCGCCTCAAGCTGTCTTGCATACACACGGTCACACCAAATTCCGACCGTCAAGAACGCGGTGATGTACAACACTATGACGAGCCGAGAAAAATGAAATTTAATGCGTCAACTTGATTATGAGCATGCATGGTTTTTAGCCCGTCAGAATTGCATCCAGACAAACGGAAATTCCGATAAAAATTCAGAAAAATAATTCCGTCGGAATTTCCGACTGAGAAAGTCCAAAAGGGCATACACATGGACGGAATATCCGATGAAAAGCTTCAATCTGACTTTTTCCATCAGAAATTCCGCTTGTGTGTACAAGGCATTAATGTTAAAAAAACATTCATTAAATTGTGGCTAAAAGTATTGGTACCCCTCCACTTTTTCACAATTTCCTGCACAACATAGGCTGAAACTGACACACTGACACCACTGCCCATCAAGGCCCATCAGTGCCTCCTATCAATGGCCATCAGTGCCAATCAGTGTCGCCCGTCAGTGCCCATCAGTGCCGCCTATCCATGCCCATCACTACCGCTTATCAGGGAAGCCTATCTGTGCCACCTATCAGTGCTGCCTATCAGTGCTCATCACTGTCGCATACCAGTGCCACCCATCAGTGCAGCATATTAGTGCCTCCTCCTCAGTGCCACCTAATCAGTGCCCATAAGTGCCACCTCATCAGTGCCTATAAGTGCCACCTCCTCAGTGCAGTCTATCAGTACAGCCTCATCAGCTCACATCAGTGAAGTAGAAAAATTACCCTTTTACAAAATTTACTGACAGAAGAAAAGCTTTTTAATATTTTTCAAAATGTTCAGTCCTTTAAAAAAAAAAATAGCAGTGACTAAATACCACAAAAAGAAAGCTCTATTTGTGTGAAGAAATTTATTAAAAATGTATTTGGGTACAGTGTTTCATGCCTGCGCAATTGTCATTCAAAATGTGACAGTTATGAAAGCTGAAAAGTGGCCTGGGCAGGAAGGGGACAGTAAAGGGGTTGTAAATCATCAAGTTTTTTTCTATGCATTAAGGTGAAACCTCCTGTTGATGCAGCAGCCTCCCCAGAGACCCCCTTTTATTTACCTGAACCGGATCGTTCCAGCGATGAGAACGAGTACAGCATCTCCAGCCAGTCTCTCTGGTCCTAATTGGATAGATTGATAGAAGCACAGCCATTGGCCCCCACTGCTGTCAATCAAATCCAATGACGTGGGTGCCGGGGGGCAGGGCCTGCCGTCTGTGGCAATGGACGCAGCAGCAGAACACGGGAGCAAGCCCACACGGGTACCCCCATGGAAAGCGGCTCTCCAATGGGGCATTCGAAAAGAGGAGGAGCCAGGAGCACCGCTGAGGGTCCCCAGAAGAGGAGGATTGAGCCTCTCAGTGCAAAACCAACTGCACAGAGGAGGTATGACATGTTTGTTTTTTTGTTTGTTTTTTTAAACACAAGCCTTTACATATCCTTTAAAGTAGTGCCCTTTACTTTTACAGACTATAGACCTTATTTTTGGGAAGATTCACTTCCTCTTTTCCTCTAAGTGACCTACCGTGATGGGAAATTATAAATTCTTAATTGTTACCAGAAAAGGAAGAGGAATGAAATATTCCAAATGGGGACACTCATTCCAGTGACAACTAGAATAAATTTGCTAGATGATTTCCCTCATTTTTGTGAGATTACCTTACTTTTTGTCGTGTCTTTGGAACAGGAAATGAAAGAAAATCTCCTCAATGGGACACAGATGGAAATGAAAGAGGAAGTAACCCCTCTTTTTAAAAACAAACAAAAAAACTGCAAGACAAAGGCATAATGAGCTAGCATAGCATACTAGCTAATTATGAATTACTTACCTGAGAACAAAGCCCCCGCAGCAGTCCTCGGACACCTCCTCCATCGCCCCCATGTAACCTGGACTGACTTCTGGGTATCACTGCTCCTGCACTGTGACTGGTCGGAGCAGCGATGACGTCACTCCTGTGCATGCGCACGGGAGCCGCCACTAACGGCATGATCGCTGTTAGTAGCGGCACGCTCAGTGCGCCTGTGCGCCGTTGTCTACAGCGCATGTGCCGTAGACATCTGTGCTGTCTTTCTTGGAAAAATATCTCCTTAACCGTTAAGAAGATATTTCTTGCACCTACAGGTAAGCCTTAATCTAGGCTTACCTGTAGGTCAAAGTGGTCTGTAAGGGTTTACAACCACTTCAAGAACCAATCAGGGGTTTGAACCCCCTTCCTAACTCTATCCAAAATAAAATAAAAAAATAAGTTTTGGCTTTAGATACACTTTAAGTTAAACTTACAGGTGGTCTGAATCTAACAAGATAAAAATGAATATAGTATGAAAATAACCTACATCTGTATGAAAAAGTGGGATATAACAGAAATAATAAAGTGTCAATCCATTGGTAGCAAGTGATAACATTTTTTTTTTAATTACATGGCATTACCACTGTGTGATTTTATATATTTTTTTCTTGCCTAATCAAAAAAAGTTCTGTATTTATTTTAGAATCCAATTTTATTTTGATAGGCTGTGATAATCCTGACATAACAAATGTATATTTCCCTGAAGCATCAAACACATGCGGAAACCGCTGAGCGATATCATCCATCAACAGTTACAAAGTGTGCCACATTTTTTCACTTTCATAAAAAAGCTCTTACTGTTTCCTAGAACTGTTGTAATCTGTCTCTCCTTGATACTTCAGTGTTGCAGCAAAGTGTTAAAGGTAAAACTAGCTGGAGACACAAAGTAATTTGAAATTCAGGAGTTCAAAAAACGGAACATTTTGGATGTCAGTTTTCAACTGCCTTATCAGAGAAATTTAAAAAGATAGGTGTAGTTTCAAATAAATGCACATTAAAATTACCTCCGGCTGTCCTCTTCAAATGCCTCTATGAATTTGCAGACTTTGGATGTTGACACACACAGATCACTGCAATACCAGACCAAATGTAGAATAAAATACAGTGTATAAAGATGAAAATAGAAGGTAGGCAATCACCCTGGTGATCTTGGATGCTATTTTAAATGTCATAAACTAGTAAATCCAAACTTTTTTTTTTATTTCATTTTTGAATAGGGCAGGGAAAGTTTAAAGCCTTTGTTGGGTTTATACTGCTACATTTCAATCGGTAGAGGAAGTGATAGGAAATCTCTTTGATGGGGACACTTTTTTAGTAGAGTAAGGAAGGGTTTGAACAACTGACAATATCATTATTGCTGTCAATCCTGTTGAGACCCACAAAAAGAGATCAGGGGGACAGGGTGCTCTTCAATTGGTCACCAACATTAGAAAAAAAAAAACACACAAATGTTATCTCTTTTTTTATCTGAAATAAAATAAAAAAATCTGCTGTAAGGCTTTAACCACTTCAATCCCAGATCACCCCCCCCCCCTCGACAATTTTTAGCTCTCAGTCCTGTCACTTTAAATGACAATTGCACGGTCATGCAACACTGTACTCAAATAACATTTTTATAATTTTCTTCCCACACATAAAGCTTTCTTTTGGTGGTATTTGAGCAGACCTGTGGTTTAAAATTGTTGCTCTATAAACAAAAAAACACTGACAATTAAAAAAAAAAGATGGGCACTGATAGGCGGCACTGACAGTAGTGATAGGCGGCACTGATAGGCGGCACTGGATAGGCAGAACTGATGAGGAGCTACTGACAGGCATTACTGAGTGCCACTTTGATGGGGCACTGACAGGCATCACTGATGGGGCACTGATTGCCACTTTTTTGGGCACTGATTGGTACTGTTGTGGGCCCTGATCGGCACTGTTGTGGGCCCTGACAAGCTTTCTAGAGGGGGCAGGCTGGCAGGTGATGGGCACTGATTGGCAGCTGATTGGCACCTTTTGATGGGGACTGTGCCGATAAAAAATGTGTTGATTATCAGCACAGATCCCCCCCTCTCTGAATGAATGAAAAACGTATAAAGCGCGGCGCATGCGAACTGAATCGCTTCTGGGCGCTAGTTGTTCGTGTCTCATGACATCAAAAGAGCAGAGTTTTGATCTGTCTTCTGAAAGTCAGGTGGTTTTCCTCCAACCGAATGCTGGTTGGTAAAGTGTTCCATAGTCTAGGACCCTGAAAAGCAAACCTTCTTTCTCCTTTGGACTTGTATTTGGTTTTTGGTACCCTGACCAGATTTTGGTCGGTGGATCGCAGAACGCGATTCGAATTTTGAGGTTCTATCTTGTCGCTAAGATATTGCGGAGCCTTCCCATGGATGCACTTATATGTCAGGCAGAGTGCTTTAAATGCAATTCTGTCTTTTACTGGCAGCCAGTGAAGGGTTCTCAACGAAGGTGAGATTGATTCCCATTTTTTTTTCCCAGTCACCAGTCTGGCGGCCGTATTCTGAACGACTTGCAGACGGGAGATTTGGTACTTTGGGAGTCCGAGGTACAGGGCGTTAGCATAGTCCAGTCTGGAAATTCACGATTGTTCCCACCACGACTGCTAGGTCTTCTTTGGGGATAAATGGAATAAGTCTGCGTAGTAGATCGGCTCTCCCTGTCAGTGTAAACCGAGTAAAGACGTTTACTGGAAATTCCTGGTTCACACAATGATCAGCTGTGATTGGTCACAGCTGATCACGTGGTAAGAAGCCTCTGTCAGAGGTTTCATACCACAATCGGAGTTGTGGTGTGTCAGACTGACACACAGCACCTCTGATAACCGCCCTGCACACCCCCGCGGGAGTACGCCGGCTCTGTTATCCTGATCCCATAATTTTGCTATAAGGAGGGCGGCAAGTGGTTAAAGTCCAATTGAACCTTCTGTTTGAATCAACTAAATTCATTCCTGGTACATCAAAACAAGGTGTCCATATTCTTACAATTAGTTTTCTTGCTAATGTAGCTACAGCCTGAATTGAAAAGCCTGTTTCCTGCCAGCATCTGCAGAGTTAGACCCTGGCTACCAGTGAGAAAGCAGTGCAGAGGCCCAACATGCCCCCTAAGTTCTAGAAACAGCAAAGCTCATGATCACTGTTGATTTGATAGCTTTGGCTCTGACTCAGTAGGGGATGTGTTGGATCTTTTCAGAGAGATCGCTGCTTCCTCGCAGAGAGCGAGGGTCCCAGCATGCTGGCAGGACAAAAACCCTTCTACTCTGTGGGTGATTTTTAAAGAAAACAAACTTTAAAGCCCTGTACACACGATCGGTCAATCCAATGAAAACGGTCTGATGGACCGTTTTCATCGGTTAACCGATGAAGCTGACTGATGGTCAGTTGTGCCTACACACCATCGGTTAAAAAAACGATTGTGTCAAAACGCATGACGTAAAACACAACGACGTGCTGAAAAAAATGAAGTTCAATGCTTCCAAGCATGCGTCGACTTGATTCTGAGCATGCATGGATTTTTAACCAATGGACCTACAAACGATCGTTTTTTTTTTCTATCAGTTAGGTATCCATCGGTTACATTTAAAACAAGATTGCTTTTTTTTTAACCTATGGATAAATAACCGATGGGGCACACACACACGATCGGTTTGGTCCGATGAAAACGGTCCATCAGACCGTTCTTATTGGTTTGACCGATCGTGTATACGCGGCATAAGACTCTGCACAGCTTTTGTGATCCAGGAAGAACTAAACAAAAATCAGCAGTAGTCCAACAATAGAAAATATGATTCACATGAAAAATTTACTCTGACCTAAAGCTAAAGGTACATAAATAGATATCCAGCCAGATAAAATTTGTAGTATTAACCTCCCTTTTTCTTATCCATATTCCTTTTATTTGCAGCTGCACAATGGGAGTGATTTTCTAAAGGTAAATAGACTGTTCGGTTTGCAAGAGATATGTATAAGGAGACGGGTTGGAACTTTAAATGAGGCATGCGGCTACAAAGAGGTATAGTAAATTTGCCGTATATATTTATTGACATAAAATACATGAAGGAAATGACATATCGGACATATCGAACAGATCGGATTTTCCAGTGGAAAAACCTAGGATGGTTTTTCCGACGGAATTCGGCTCAAGCTTGGCTTGCATACACACGGTCACACAAAAGTTCTCTGAACTTTCGTCCGTCAAGAACGCGGTGATGTACAACACTACGATGAGCCGAGAAAATTAAGTTCAATGCCGCACTGAATTGTTTCTGAGCATTCGTCGGAATTCTGAGTGTCGTAATTGCTATAGAAGATCCGATTTTCAGATAAGAGTTTTTTCAGTCGGAAAATTTGAGAACCAGCTCTCAATCTTTTGTTGGCGGAAATTCCGACAGCAAAAGTCTGATGGAGCATACACACGGTCGAAATTTTCTTTCAAAAGCTCACATCGGACTTTTGCTGTCGGAATTTCCGATCGTGTGTACGGGGCATTAGACTAGAGGTATTGTCAATGTAAAAAACATAGTAAATGCATATATTGAACATGATAAACAGTATGAAAAATTATAATGGATGGCTACATCCTCCCTAGCAGGCATGGACAACAATTGATAAGAGAGGTGATTGGAATTAAACCCCCACCCCCCAAAAGGAAAGTTGCCTAGGTAAATGGATGATGAGTGTAAATGGTGGTAATAGCATTGCATCATGAATGGGCTCTACGAGTTTCATGAACATCTCCACTTGTCAGAAGCCAATGTAGGGTACATCTAGAAGTAAAATGCATAGCCAATAAAGTTTAATGCTTAACCATAATGGAAGGGAGGGAGGGAATAAGGGAAAACCATACATCCAATATACCTTGAAAGTCTCCCTAAAAACATTCCCAATGGACAACAGGAGCCAAGGATACGGCGAAGTGTCACCCCCGGGAGCTGTGATAGTGGGGTCCTGCTGTAGGCATGATGGCACAAACATCAGTGAGCAAACACATGTATGAAGGTATTGTCCTGGAAGGGATGATTGGTCGTAAGGTGGTGATTCCAAAACCATTCTGGAAAAGTAATAAAAATGATAAAATAGTGTATTTGCATATCTAGTGAGAGGAAAGACCCATAGAAGTGATACCAAGAATGGTGAACTTATGTGCAAAATAGGAGTAAAGTAATGTGTAAAAGAGGTGGCGGAAGATTGTTGGTCACCATGTGACACATTTGCAGAAGGTATCCTAAGCACAAAGAAAAACCTAGGGTCAGCCAAGAAGGTAGGAAAACAGATATTACCTTGATCTTTAAAACAAGAAGCATGATCCAAGAGTAGACGTGTGCACCCAGATATGTCTGGGGAAAAAAAAACGATGTGAACACCTGGGGGCTATTTGTGCCAAGCCGTATCAGCAGGGCCACTCCCAACACCACACAATGCGTGTACGAGGGGGTGTGGCGCCAGCACCCGAGCGATGGAAATGCTTGACATGTGTCAAAGCAGCCATTCCCCATAACAACGCAGATGGAAACATCTGCACCGACTTGCGCTGCTGGTATGGTGTCACACGCACGGCGCATAGAGCGTGGCATTGACGCGTGTCAGGCATGCGCCCCCTGTGTCCCAAAGGGGTGGGGGAGGAGGGGAAAGCCCTGAGCACCCATTGCAGCTCCCAGAGGTGGCAAGAACACTATGAGTCCCAAAGCCCCCTGCGCCATATGGTAAGAGGGCAATTGGAACATTGGAGGAATAATGAATACCTGATCCCTGAAAAAGGCAATAGTGCCCCCCTAAAAAGTATAGAGGAGGTAAAACAACAGTTCATATAGGGCGTACGTATGAACTGCTGGGTTTATAACACATATAGAGCTGCATGCCTCGATCCCCGTATTGGTTAAATAAAGAAGAAAAAGGGTAGGGCTTTAAATGAGGCCGTAACTTAGTCTAGCCATGTGCCACCATCCCTGTTATAACTGTATAATATATGTTTCACTTTGCAAGGGAATGCTCAAATTAGCTTAGTGAATGTGGTGAAAATTATTTTTTCAAAAAATGCCCAATCACATGTAGTGGGGTTAATTTTCAAAAACTGGACAGTGCAAAATGTGGTTCAGATCTGCATAGAAACCAATTTGCATTTTTTTTTTTTTTTGAGCCTGTAAAGCATTTCACCAGTGATCAGTAGATTGACAGGAAGATAGAATAAACTACTGTACCAAGGAGCTCCACAGGAAAATGTTTTGCTTGTGTATGATCGGATGATGGAAGTCAGCAGAGCATCACCCAAGTCACCAAGTTAAAGTGGATGTAAACTCTCACATATACCCAGTGAAGTGAAGTGAACAGCCTCAGATGTCACAGAGAGAATAAAAAAAATCTCCCTGCATAAGCTTTATACGCTGTTTATAAAGTGCACATCTTGTTAGAAATCTTTCTTCCTGTTCCACAACTGGGTGTGGAGTCTGGGCATACATTTTGTGAGAGCTGATTGGAGGAAAGGCCCACACCCCCCCTCCACATAGGCAGAGAAATTAAGAAACATGCAGAGCTGTACTCTGCTAATCTATCTCTATGCACCCACCCCAACACAAATCTCCAGCTGTGTCAGAGAACTTGTCAGTAGTTATCATGCTGATAACTGAGGAACGAAGCAGCAGAAAGACATGGAACTTATGGCTTTGAAGAGAGATAAGTAAACACTATGGATAGTGTGCCCATGTCATATTTCATGAATAGGGTTTACATCCACTTTAAGAGTCACAGTCCTGCTAAAAATCGCTGATCACCGCTATTACTAGTAAAAAAAATAAAAAAATAATAAAAGTTATATAAATATATCCCCTAATTTGTAGACGCTATAAACCAATAATACAAAAATGCAATAAGTGTTTATTGCATTTTTGTTTACCAAAAATATGTAGAAGAATACATATTGGCCTAAACTAATGAAAACATGTATTTATTTGTTTTTGGATATTTATTATAGCTAAAAGTAAAAAAAAATATATATATTTTTTTAAAATTGTCGCTCTTTCTTTGTTTATAGTGCAAAAAAAGGATGTAAATTTCGTTTGGGTACAGTGTCGCACGACCGCACAATTGTCAGTTAAAAAATGTCCTGGTCAAGAAGTGGGTAAATCCTTCCTGGGGCTGAAGTGGTTAAAGTAAAAACACTATTTTGAATTGTATCCAAGCAAAAATCAGGTAAAATCATAATGTACTGTAATACGGTACAATGAAAAAAATACAATTGTCTGAGACTTTCATTACGATTTAATTCTTCGTTTAGTAAGCCCAAAGTAGGTTACGAACATAATTAGTTATTAACTAACAACAGAAGTCAGTTAAGTGGGTGGTACCCTTGACATGTTTTTTTTTCTAGATTGCTAACTTCCCACACCATAAATAAAGCTTTAAAAACAGACCGAATCCCATTGGATTTAATGAAGTAGAAAAAGCACATTTGACATCCCTTTACTGGAGAAAAATGAGTCAATTGTTTTTAGTTGTGACTCACAAAATTGATGTAATTTACATACATATTTGGAAGCCAATAATTGAAGACCAAGTATTTCTCTGTTACCAAATGCCTATATTAGAGAGAATCATCTATATAACCGGTAATTACACTTGGGGACTTTTTGTTTGCTTAAATCCCACCAGAGGACAAGATGCTGCAAGACTTGTCACGTACATAAAAATAGACAAGACACTTTGTTAACAGGCACGCTCTGGATATAAATTCCTGCTAGCGAAGTAAATGAGACCAAATCAATTTTTTTTTCTGGCTTTCTCACTCCAGATGTCTATGTCACAGCGCACAGCTGCCTCTTAATTTTATCTAAATGGAGTGTGCATTTCTACAACAAACACAAAGCTTATCCTGATTAACAACTGTTCTCTGGCTGGAATAAATAAAACCATGTGCATAATGAATTCCTTGTTAACCTTTTATTTGTATTGTTTGACTTCACAATCACAAGATCAACACTATCCCATTTATACCAAGGCTAGCTCTCATCAGTTTCACACCAAGCTGATTTGTCTGGTTAAACATTTTAGGGCCATTATCCTTTATTTTTTTAATGATTTATTTGCCGTTCATGCGTTGGTAAACTAATATTAGCACATTGGCTAATTCTACAAATCAGTTGATTGAATTATGTGTTAGCAACATAGACAAGCACATTTGTAAGTTAATGCACTTTCCCAACACTTAACGGATGAGTTTAGAGACAAGTCCGTAATCTGGCTATGGGAAAACATTGCTACCAGGACATTTCTGCACATCTACTGTCATCGGGGCTGGGCTTTGAGTAAACAACAATCTGGCATACACATCTCATCTGCCCATGTTTTTATTTGAAATAAAACCTTGTCAAGGCTGCCAATAAATTTGGTACCACTATCCAAAGCACAGGATGTATACAAGGCTCAATGGCCTTCATTAGTTAAGGCTGAGCAGACATTTGGAGCCCACAGCAGGCAACAGATATTATTAGACACATTAGCCCTTCAAGCACATGCTAGACTGATAGCCTGGACCTGAGAGGCATGCTGAACAGCATTGATGCCAAACTCAGATGTAGCTGTGTACCACGTTTGAATAGAACAATGCTAAATGGAACTGATGTAGCATTAGAGAGACTTGTACCTATCCAGACTTTTTTGAATGCAAAACAGTGTGTTTTTGGTTCCACAGACTTCAATTGAGAAGCTGCAGAAAAGCACCTGTCTATATGAGAAAAGAAAAAAAGGGAAAAAAGGGGTGGGACTTTAAATGAACACAGCTGCAACTGGGTAAAATGGTAAATCATTACGAACAGGTTTATTGATCCATATATATCCACGCGTATCAAGGTACAATACAATGATACATAATAATAATGGTAAATATCCCCTAGAAAATTCATAAGGTAAAATACAGTAATACATAATGATTTGTATCCTATAGAGAATTAATATATATACATACACATATTATATCATGTCACAGTACAGTTATGGATAATTTTGTAAATATGTAACCTATAGGCTCTCTAATCTACATCAGTTTAGATAAAAATTGCATGATAATGAAAAAATCATGTATAGAAGCTTGTAAACAACTGAATAAATACAATATCCAAAAATCTTGACGCGTTTTGGGGGTTAAATCCACTTCCTCAAGAGCAGGAGTGTGGTATATATCTGCAATATATCTGCAATAGAGTACATTAATTCCCATATAGTATAGCATTACTCATAAAGGGAAGGGGGATAGGATGAAGAGACCCCTCTATATTACTTACAAATCAACTGTGTGTTGAAAATGCAGTAATGAGAGCTGGGATCCCATCGGGGGGCATTATTTCCAGGAGCTTTGGCAGTATTGTCCACGACAGCAGCCCAGTCAAAGCGCCACCCAAAGAGGGTAAATACCCATGAGAGTGTGATCCCCCAAATAGTCACCAGGGATAGTATCAACACCATCTCTAAAGAACTTCTGTGGGAAATATTTGAATGTGTATGAGTCCATAATATGCACTATAGCCCAAAATATAATGGTGAATTAAAGTGAATACAGATGTACTAATGGTGACATTGGTAAACCTAAACCCAAGTAGAGGGGAAGTCGGGTGTTGGGATAGTAAAGTAATTATGTACAGGGGTCTATAACCAAGACAACTACATAACCAAAGTGGACAACACACTGAAACAAATATGGGAGAAAAACCGATGATGAAATCAATAAGCCAAAGTATACCTTATATTGGACCATGGGGACCATAATCCAAAAGTGGTGCATAGTGTCCAAAGAGGAACCCTACAAAATACAACAGGACCCTCCCAAAGTAACGCTTATGTGTGGAATGAGGAGGAGGTGCCATCACCTGGGCAGCTAAGCCGCTCAGCGTTTGGCAAGGGGCATGGCATCCATGCGCACCTTCCCACCCCACATCAAACAAAAAGGAGGGGGAAAGCCAGAGGTGCACATTGCAGCTCCCAGAAAGAAAAAGGAACCCCAATCAGCTCGCAACACCCAGACCACATAAGTGACAACAACCACAGAATGAAGCAAGCTACTGTATATGTACAGTGAATGGTGAAAAATTTTGGTGTAGCTCCACAACCCTCACAAGAGGGAAAAGGGAACAAACATTAACCAACTGTACATGTGATACATGTTCTTGATCACACCTAGCTTTTCATGACTGCGTACTTCCATCCCTATATGGGAAGAAGATTGTTAGGGACTTTATATGAAGCAATGACCAATTACAGTATTTTCTTTTTCTCATGGTTTCCTATAGGACATGTTTACAGCTATGCTTTTTTTCAGCCACTGCATTTTCGGAAAGGGTCAGGGACTTTTTTTTAAATGCAACACACTGTTTTTGGTTCCACAAACTTCAATGGAGAAGCTGCAGAAAAGCATGTAGTGCATTTTTAGCCGCACTTTTGCAGAGTTTCAAATTTTTTAATCTGCCCAACTACAATTTGCCACAACAAATTGGCCAAAAAAAGCCCCAAGAGCATAGAAAATGCAAAATGCATAAGGCCCCTTTCAGACGGACGGCTGTTTTGCTGCAGTTAAAAGCACTACAAATGTTTTGTGAAATTCAAGGCTCCAGGCACTGCGATTAGCTGCATTTGCACATTGCGATTACATGCGTTTACGCGCGTTTAACTGCGGCTGCGTTTAGCTGCGGTATTCATTTCCATAGCAACCATTTTTATTTTTTTTGTTTTTGTTTGGGTCCCTTGAATTCTAAAACGCTGCTATCCTCAGTTGACAAAAAAGACTGCGATTACCTGCGGTTATGTGCATATAGCTGCGCTACATCGCACCTGGACGCATTCAATTCTATTTTTTCTATTCGCACCAAACCACATGTAACGTAATCGTGCATAAACGCTGTGTGTGAATGGGGCCATAGGAAAACATTGTGTGCTTTTAGCTGCGGTAGAAAAATAAAAAATCTGCAGCTAAAAGCACCATTCTATCCGTCCGTCTGAAAGGGGCCTAAAAAAAAACACGGCAAGGAACGTGTGGGGGAAAAAACTCAGAAAGCACTGCAGAAAAGGATCAAATGCAAACTGCATAGTTGTGAATCAAACCTTAGACCCAGTCAAACTTGAATATTCTCTCAGTGACTCAGCAATTATGTTTGTGACTTTAACCAGCATGTCATATACAATATTACATTTATTTAAAGTGTAACTCCACTTTGGTTGAGAAAAAAACATTCCCTTCTGGGTGATCTATGTACATTGCATTAAAAAAATCCATTGAAGATTCCTACATTTTGTTATTCTAAAGAAATACCTGTGTGTTTCTCTGTATCCATGTGGGAAAGTGGGTCCAATGGGAGTGGTTTAATAAATATTAATCTTGTGTGCACCTGCAGAGCTCTAATGAGGAAAACTGCTGGGCCTGCATCCTATTGGAAGTATCCCACCAAAAATGAAATTTGTGTTACAGGGGATGCCTGAAATATGATTTGTATCTTAGTGCAGACTTCTGGGAAAATTGGTGAGCCAATCACACTCACACCAAGAATAAACCTAGGAGACTAGACCCTTCTGTGTATCTTTTAAAAGCTGGGCCTGCATCCTATTGGAAGTATCCCAATAAAAATGACATTTTTGTTACAGGGGATGCCTGAAATCTGATTTGTATCTTAGTGCAGACTTCTGGCAAAATTGGTGAGCCAGTCACAGTCACACCAAGAATAAACCTAGGAGACTAGACCCTTCTGTGTATCTTTTAAAAGCTGAGGTTTGGAAAGGGAAGGTGTTCCATGTGCCAGTGGAAAAGTGGGCAGCTGGGAAGGACCTGGGAAGGCTGCCAGCATCAGATAAAGAAAGGGAATTACCGCTCCAGATGGAAATGCTTGGTTAATCATTCGCCTCCTGGAGACCACGGGTGCTGGCAGTGCATATAGCAGAAAACAAAAAAGAAAATATTTGGACAGCCGCACTCCTGGAAAAGATTCCTGAATTGCCCTAATGGTAAAATGGAATACACTACAATCCACAGCAAAAGGTGAAAACTGAGTATCAGTGCGAAACGTCAGCTGTGTATCCCGTTTTCACCTTTTGCTGTGGATTGTAGTGTATTCCATTTTACCATTAACCACTTCCATACCAGGAACTTACACACCTTCCTGCCCAAGCCAATTTTCAGCTTTCAGCGCTGTCACACTTTGAATGACAATTGCGCGATCATGCTACACTGTACCTAAACAATTTTTTTATCATTTTGTTCCCACAAATAGAGCTTTCTTTTGGTGGAATTTGATCACCTCTGTGGTTTTTATTTTTTGCGCAACAACTAAAAAAAGATAGAAAATTTAGAAAAAAATAAAGTTTTTATTTTTTTCTGTAATTTTTGGGAAAATAAGTACGTTTTCTTCTTCAATTACGGGCATTGATGGGCACCGATGAGGTGGCACTGATGGGCACCGATGAGGCGGCACTGATAGGCGGCACTAATATGCAGTGCTGGTATGCGGCACTGATGGGCACTCATAGGCGGCACTGATGGGCACTCATGAGCGGCACTTATGGGTGACACAGATGGGCACTGATAGGTGGACACTGGGCATGGATGGACACTGAGAGGTGGCACTGATGGACACTGAGGGGTGGCACTGATGGCATTGCTGGGAATCACTAATTTATTTACACATTTTTGACAGTGCCCATGTTGCCAGTCAGTGCCCATTTTTTTTTACATGTGGATGGCCATGGGGGATCTGATAAACATTAGACTTTCATATATTTTAGATTCATTACACACAACTGAAGTAGTTCAAGCCTTTTATTGTTTTAATATTGATAATTTTGGCATACAGCTCATGAAAACCCAAAATTCCTATCTCAAAAAATTAGCATATTTCATCCGACCAATAAAAGAAAAGTGTTTTTAATAAAAAAAAAGTCAACCTTCAAATAATTATGTTCAGTTATGCACTCAATACTTGGTCGGGAATCCTTTTGCAGAAATGACTGCTTCAATGCGGCGTGGCATGGAGGCAATCAGCCTGTGGCACTGCTGAGGTGTTATGGAGGCCCAGGATGCTTCGGTAGCGGCCTTAAGCTCATCCAGAGTGTTGGGTCTTGCGTCTCTCAACTTTCTCTTCCCAATATCCCACAGATTCTCTATGGGGTTCAGGTCAGGAGAGTTGGCAGGCCAATTGAGCACAGTAATACCATGGTCAGTAAACCATTTACCAGTGGTTTTGGCACTGTGAGTAGGTGCCAGGTCTTGCTGAAAAATGAAATCTTCATCTCCATAAAGCTTTTCAGCAGATGGAAGCATGAAGTACTCCAAAATCTCCTGATAGCTAGCTGCATTCACCCTGCCCTTGATAAAACACAGTGGACCAACACCAGCAGCTGACATGGCACCCCAGACCATCACTGGACACTGGACTTGAGGCATTTTGGCATTTCCCTCTCCCCAGTCTTCCTCCAGACTCTGGCACCTTGATTACCGAATGACATGCAAAATTTGCTTTCATCCGAAAAAAGTACTTTGGACCACTGAGCAACAGTCCAGTGTTGCTTCTCTGTAGCCCAGGTCAGGCACTTCTGCCGCTGTTTCTGGTTCAAAAGTGGCTTGACCTGGGCAATGCGGCACCTGTAGCCCATTTCCTGCACACGCCTATACACGGTGGCTCTGGATGTTTCTACTCCAGACTCAGTCCACTGCTTCCGCAGGTCCCCCAAGGTCTGGAATCGGTCCTTCTCCACAATCTTCCTCAGGGTCCGGTCACCTCTTCTCGTTGTGCAGCGTTTTCTGCCACACTTTTTCCTTCCCACAGACTTCCCACTGAGGTGCCTTGATACAGCACTCTGGGAACAGCCTATTCGTTCAGAAATGTCTTTCTGTGTCTTACCCTCTTGCTTGAGGGTGTCAATGATGGCCTTCTGGACAGCAGTCAGGTCGGCAGTCTTACCCATGATTGCGGTTTGGAGTAATGAACCAGGCTGGGAGTTTTTAAAAGCCTCAGGAATCTTTTGCAGGTGTTTAGAGTTAATTAGTTGATTCAGATGATTAGGTTAAGAGCTCGTTTAGAGAACCTTTTCATGATATGCTAATTTTTTGAGATAGGAATTTGGGGTTTTCATGAGCTGTATGCCAAAATTATCAATATTAAAACAATAAAAGGCTTGAACTACTTCAGTTGTGTGTAATGAATCTAAAATATATGAAAGTCTAATGTTTATCAGTACATTACAGAAAATAATGAACTTCATCACAATATGCTAATTTTTTGAGAACCACCTGTACATACATTTTTTGCTTTCGGGTTAGAATACACTTTAAGCCCCCCGGACACCCTGAAGATTATGCAGATTTATAAGAATTTACAAAAGCAATGCAAATATAAAGCAAAATAAATAAATTCAATGATTTTTCTTTGTTTGTTTTGTCCTTACTGTGGTGCTTAAATTGTGCAGATCATTTGATAATAAATGGAAGACATTCTGTTTTTTTTATTTTTTTATCAGCAGAAAATGTCAATTTTACACTAAATTAGTGTCACAGCATGGGCTGAGGATAAAATGTTCAAAGACAATTGGAACAGCGCAATTGCAATGCTGTTATGTTCTAGTGATGGATTTTTCATATAACAGGGGGAAAACATACATTTAATATTTAAAAAGGAGAACAAGAGGCGGGACTTTATATGAGGCACACGGACACAAAGGACTAAATTAGATGGGAAATAGCTTTTAATTGGTTCAAATTAGAACTAATTACATATTTAAATTCTATGCATTTTGCTATATATCAATATTTTTCATTTCATCCGAACCAAATATTGCACAATTATCAATGATAAATAAATATTCCAACAAGAACATTTCATATATTTACAAATGCACAGAATAATTTATACATATTTTACATACATTACAGTTGATACCTGTGCAGATTAATAACTTATTCAAATATTTTTGAATGGAAATGGGTAGAGGGGTTTGGAGATATATTGAAAGGAACGTCCATAAAAATTGATGAATATACAATTATCGGTAGGTATTAGCTCTATGCATTTCGGGCCTTTAGGGCCACTCATCAGGAGCAAAACTGAAGTGATCATCTAGGGATGAAAGAGACAAATAGGTTTCAATGATATGAAAGGTTAGTAGAGAGCAAGGGGGCAAACACAAAATAGGAGAGACCCCCCCACTTATACGTTTAACCCACACCTTACATGTGTCTGCACAGTGGTGGTGTGGCCATGAGAATCGCAGATCAGCCAGAGAACGTCACGACTGGGAGCTGAGGAGGCATGGCAGGGCAACAACAGCCCACACAGACAGTGCCCCAAGGGGGTGGAAGTGTGTAAATCAGAACTGATGTGAACTGTATGGGGTGACCCCAAATTGGGGACCCCTGTGGATAAAAGGTAAATAAAAACACTACAACACTATAAAATTGTGAAAAGGTTTTGTAAATGAATGTGTTGGAAATGATGTGTAGAGTGAAAAAGCAGTGTAGGCAAAAGGAAAAAAAAAAGAGAAAAGAAACAAAAGAGGCAACAATAGGAAAAAAGACCAAACAAGGAAAAAAACACTGCGCTAGATAAATGTCAAAGTAAAAAACTTTTGGTAAGGAGACTACAATACCATCACTTGGGTGTCTTGTTGGTGGAAGATCTCTCTTTACACAAACTCAACTTTGTGCACCATTACAAATCACACCATAAGGATTGTTTTTTTCATGGTCTATTGATTAAATCATTAATGTGGGACTATTTATTCACCTTTTTTTTTTCAATTAAATTTTTTCTTTTTCATCACCGGTTGGTTTTGGAATATTTAGATGCACTTTAGATTTGTGCACTTTATTTTAACACATTTATATTGTAAAATAGATAGGGAGGGTACCGCGCTTAGGAGCAAATAGTGTGGGAGGAGCAAGGAACTTGGGTGGTAAAGGTAAAAGCCAAAGAATAAAATAGAATAAACTCAAATTATGCTAGGTGTGAGAGCAGCTAGAGACTGCAGCCCCCCTGATAAGTGATCCCCTAAGGGACACAGAGAAAAATAAAAAAGTGAAGGGGTCGTGGCGCTGTCTGAACTAGAGGCTGAGTGTACCAAGTGGAAGGTACAGTACTAACTTGAATATGATCCAAGATGGGTGAGTGATGGATCTGGTAAGTACAAGTGCCTGAGTGTAATAATACGTGAATGCCTATATGGCATGTATTGGACACTCTAACATACATGTGATGAAAACAGTGTGTAATATGCAACAAACACTGAAAATGCAAAATAAATTGTGGCACTTGGCCGCAAGGGTGGTTGGCCACTAGGTGGACTACTGAAATAAGTAGCCACCAGGGGGTATAGTACTAAGTGAGTTGAAATAATATAAGACTTAACAGTGACCGCCTTGCAGCGGTGAGTGAGATTCAAAAATACTAACGTGGTGGTGAATAGCCAGTGAGTATATAACACAACAGTGAAAAATATGAAACTATAAAAATAAATAAATATAAATATATATAAAAGTCCAATGGCTAGGGCTCAGCAAAAGCTCATCAGTCCACATAAATATCAAGGTGAAGATGTTCGTGAGCCGGTTGCTCTCCAGCAGCTACGATTTCGTCTTCCTGGGTCCTATGGGTGCATGGGTCTCCCGGTCTGAATGGCTCCACTTCTTTTAGGTTATCCAAGAATCCTCCACCATGAACAGATGTGTTATGCAACCCACATCTGTTCATGGTGGAGGATTCTTGTTAGAGTGTCCAATACATGCCATATAGGCATTCACGTATTATTACACTCAGGCACTTGTATTTACCAGATCCATCACTCACCCATCTTGGATCATATTCAAGTTAGTATTGTACCTTCCACTTGGTAGGCCCCGTACACACGATAGAATCCATCCGCGGATAAATCCGTGCAAATGGGTTTCAGCGGATAGATCCTATGGTGTGTACACTGCAGCGGATAATTTTCCGCGGATATTTTTCCGTCGAATCGCTTTTCAGCAGATCAAATATTTGATGACATGCTTAACAAATCTATCCGCTGTGAAGCTATCCGACGGATAGATCCGTTGGTTAGTACACAATATCCGCGGATAAAACCCCCGCGCATGCTCAGACGAAATAAGGGGATGGGAGCACTCGTTCAGGTAAAACTCTCGTTTGTTTGTGATATGGCACATTCGTCCTTTTAAATCTCTATTGTGTTGTTTCTTGCCTCTTTTTTTTTCTGCGTTCTCTTGCTAGAATAAACCCGTTCTCTTGCTGATGCTATCTATCCAGATGTTGTAACTTTCTTTTTGTCCTCCACATGTCTATGTTTTTTTGTTTTTTGTTAAATTCAATGTTTTTTTTTTATTGTGTTTAATTTTTTTTTTCTTTGTGCAATTTATGGCACCATTGTTTTTTCTTGCACATTTTTTTTTATATATTTTTTTTTTGTGCAATTTATGGCACCATTGTTTTTTCTTGTACATTTTTTTTTTATATATTTTTTTTTTGTGCAATTTATGGCACCATTGTTTTTTCTTGCACATTTTTTTTTATCTTCTTTTTGGGTGAAGTTATGTCACCATTTTTGTTATGCATGTGTTTTTCCTTTTTTGTTTTACCAAGTTGGTACACCAAATGTCCCCCCCCCCCCCCCAAGGAGTTGGTGTCCTTTCTAAATGACACATATTAGCTTCATGCCTAATCAACACAGTCTAAAAACACAATAGACAAGGTATTTCTGAAAATAAAATCACCATTTATTTTCAACATAATTCACAAAAAAATAACTAGAAGGGCAGCACTTGATGAGATAGCAACATACATGCAGACTTGTGTTCCAGACTGCACAGGCAACATAGTCAAGGACAAAATGGCAAACCTTGAGGACCACATACCGACAACTAAAGAGAAAAACCACAAAAAACAAAAACCAGGAGCAGCAGCAAGTGAGCCAATGGAGCCCAGGCTGTGGTAGTCCAAAAAGATAAAAGTTTTTGGGGGATCAAATGGAAGGCCGGGAATCATCTTCTCCTGTTCCTTGTAACCCTCCTTGCAGCCTGCATTGCAGCAGATCTTCCACGGATCCGTCCACGGCCCCTTGCAGGTGGGGAGGATGTGGCAGCAGGAGGAGGTAACAGGTGTTGGGCAGGATGGGCCGGGTCACTGAGCTCGGTGTCATCGGTCAGCCAGCCCTTCTGCATCCATAAAATCACCTTATTGAAGAGGTTCCTGGCACGCCTCTGATCTTCCTCCCCCCTTCTGATAGTTCGTGCGCCACATAGGCACTGTAGGCCTCAGTGCGGGTCAGGGGGGCCCTCATTATGGCGCTTGCCTCTCTTATCATTTCTAGGCTCCTATCCTCCACTTCCCTCCTGTGCCTCATTAGGCCTGCTTGCCTGACCTGGGGGGGAGGGACATGCGTGCTCGTGCTAGCCCTGGGCCTGGGGCCCTCCTGACTTGTGCTTGGCCCGGCCTCCTCCTCCTGGCTGCCAATGACCCCTTCCTCCTGGCTGGCATGCATCTCGGCATCAGTAGCCGTCAAATCCTGGCTGGTCACTTCTTCCTGTGGCAAAAAAAGGGACATGTTTTACAATTTGACACCAGCAAATCACACACATTTTCATGCTCTAGACTGGTTTGTTTTATCTTACTTTAATCTTGAATATACTCTCCTTCTGATCCCTGCACTTGTCATCCAGGACCCCTATTTTTATGCCCACGACTTTTCTAGGCCATGTTTTCTTTTGGCATTACAATATCAACTCAATAATTAAACCATAATTAGCAGCCCAAAAATTTGGGGGAAAATACTCTACCTCAGAAGAAGTGGTCAGTCGAAGATTTGGACGCATGCCAGCCAGCCCCTCACTGTTCTCCTCCTGGCTACGGTGATCCGTGGAAGGTCTGCTGCACTGCTGTCTGGAAGGAAGGCTTGACATTGATGGCCGGCCATCCATTTGATCCCCCAAAAACTCCATATCTTGGTAGTACCACAGACTGGCCTCCGTGGACTCGCTTGCTGCTGCTCCTGATCGTTTCTCCCGTAGTTGTTTTCTTTTGGTGCGGAATGCGGCCCTCAGGTTGTTCATTTTGCTCTTGACTATGTGGCCTGTGCAGCCGGGAACCCATGTCTGCATATATGTTGCAATCTCAGCAAGTGCTGTCCTTCGTCGCGCCCGATTTTTATAGAGGGGGTGTCTGGTATCCCAAAGTAGGGGCGTCTCCCGATACCTTTCAATAAGGCAACTTATTGCTTCTTTGCCCACAATCTGGTCCATTGATTTTTTTAAGGTATTTTTGCAAGACTCAAAATTCACACACTGTTAAAACCAAAATAAATAAGCATTAAAAAATGCACAGCATTCACATTGTAATAATATGTGGCCCCAGATTTATAAAGTACTATGCAAACACAGTGTCTCCTGCAGCTAAAATGCTGGCCAGCTCTGCCCCATTGTTGTGACCAACAATTATTTCACATGCAGACCATTTTGGAATAAAGTTTGCTAAATATGTGTCATCTATAACTATCCTCCATTTTTTATATTTTGACCATTCCTCAAGGCACTATTTCATGTGTACCTAGCATGCCCCTCATCATTCCTGACATATAAATACACTTCATAATAACCTCTGGCCAACCAACACAGAACAATACTTGCATGATCACAATACACCTGGCAAAAAGTACAAATAGGTAGAGCATTCTTCACATCTAGATTTAAGTGATGTGTGAAAGCATTGTGAGAAGTAAATACCGTTTTGGGGACACAAGAAACATAAGTAGCGTTAAAAGGGTGCAAACAACAGACAAAACCCCAATCCCATGGCTCTATAGTTTTTAGGCCTCTGCTGATCCCATGTTCAAAATTTCTTACCTTATTATCTCTAGCTCCTCGTGAAGCACCTTGAAATAATCTCCGCGTAACGTACGTAACCACGTAGGTTCCCTTTTATACACTCCGCGTATGCGTGACACCCCGCCTTCGTCACCTTTGCCATGCCCCCTAATCAATGTTAACTCCAAAAATATGGCGTTAACTGTGTAACTTCTGTCAAATGTTATAATCATCTCCGCGTAACGTACGTAACCACGTGGCTTCCCTTCTTTACATTCCGCGTGTGCGTGACACCCTGCCTTCGTCACCTTTGCCATGCCCCCTAATCAATGTTAACTCAAAAAATATGGCGTGAACTATGTAACTTCTGTGAAACGAGCGAATAATCTCCGCGTAACCTACGTAATCACGTCTTATTCATTCTCTACACTCCGCGTATGCATGAACCGCCGCCCTCGTACCCGCCCATGACGGGACATTTCCTGTTTTCCACGCCCCTAATCTCTGTGGGAAGGAAAGATAGCGATGTCAGGCGAGCATGCACGGAGCTCTCAGGCCACAAGTGAGGGGACAGAGGCAGGAACGTCCCGATCCTGGCCAAAACGGTATAAGGCCACTAATATGGCTTTTGAAGAAATGATTGAGCTTGTGGACATAATGCGGAGGAAGGACTATGATGGCCAATATGGGCCATACAAGACCCCCAACCGCAGAAAGGGGAAAATTATGGAGAAGGTGGCAAGAAGAATGAAGAGGATGTTTGGGATCACCAGGTCCAAGGAGCAGCTACGGAAGCGGTGGTCCGATTTGAAACTGAGGGAGCCACATCAGTACAAGAAGATAAAAAAATATTAAAGAAAAGTAAGTTATTTATATTATTTGGGGGGGGAACATTTTAAGATTTTAAGCTTGGTCAGGTACATTTCTACATCTGTCTCCTTGGCCTGGTTGTACTTCTGAGCTCATGTTGAAATAGAAGGTGTTTTGCACAAACATTTTGCTTGGGCAACGACTGTTAATAGGAAACATCGTTCACATCAGCTTCTTTCTCCCAAATACGATGTTGGCCCAGGAACAAAACACCTGGACATGCCTCTCTGGCCAAAAACATGGTTTGTAAACATTGGGTACAAATATAGTTGTGGAAAATGCAAATCCAAGATTGTGTAATGCCAACAGTGCTACTAAGCAGGTGTTTTCATATCTGTAATCCAGAGCACCTGTGTCTCCACCAAAATATTAGATTAAAATTTGTATGGTCTCTGTGTTAAAATTTTAAGGGGGGGGGACATCCATGTGTGTCACTTCGCTAAAAAGGGACCGAATCAGAGCTTGGCCTAGAAGTCATCCAAAAATTTTGAGTGGGGGGGAGAAGACCCAATTTAGCAAAAAAATAAAGCCTCTTCCTTAACCTCCCTGGCGGTGTTCCCGAGACTGACTCGGGGTTAGATTTTCCTGCTACGATCGGTAACCCCGAGTCAGTCTCGGGCTTGCCTCGCTAGATCCACAGGCACTTTTTACTTACCTTGTCCCTGGATCCAGCGATGCCACCGCGCTGTGTGAGCGAGCAGGACCTCGCTCGATTCACACAGTGCCTCCGTGTGACGCCGATCTCCGTTCCCTGCGACGTTACGACGCACGGGGACAGAGAACGGCGCCAAATTCAAAAATGTAAACAAACACTATACATACAGTATACTGTAATCTTATAGATTACAGTACTGTATGTAAAAAAAACACACCCCCCCTGTCCCTAGTGGTCTGTCCTGTGTCATGCATGTCATTTTATATAATAAAAACGTTTCTTTCTCCCTGTAAACTGTAGATTGTCCATAGCAACCAAAAGTGTCCCTTTATGTCAAAAATAGTTTTAAATCAGCTAAAAAACAGCGATAATAAATTATAATCACTTGCAGAATTGTGCGATAGCGATTTGTGAGGAAATTCGTCATAAAAAAAAAAAAATAATGACAGCAACAATTCTGCAACTGAGCAAATTTCAGTGATTTTAATTTGATTACATTATTGAATAATTTTTATTATAATTATATTATTATTTGTTATAATTATTTATAATTATTTATTATATTATAATTTATAATTTTGTTTTTAAAAAAATGTCATACCCGGGATGCCTATTAGAATCTTGTTTGGACAGATTTAAGTGAGTTATTTCTAAAAATTACAGACCTACAATATAAAACGCCAAATTTCCTTGCAAATAATTGTACCGCTTTCAGCATGTTTTTTCGGAAAGAATCATACCGCCAGGGAGGTTAATAAAGCAATGTATGCGATTTCTGCTCTACAATATCTGTGTGTTGATGAGTATACCTTTTTTTCTTTGTTTATTTAGGGGAAAGAAGACGCCTGCAGTTTGAGGAGGCTGAGAGGGCCAGACAAGGCCAAAATCGAACATCTCGCCATGTGGAGGAGGAGGAGGATGTGCAAGGAAGAGAGGAGGATGTGGAGGAGGATGTGCAAGGAAGAGAGGAGGATGTGGAGGAGGAGGAGGATGTGGAAGGAAGAGAGGAGGATGTGGAGGAGGATGTGGAAGGAAGAGAAGAGGATGTGGAGGAGGAGGAGGATGTGCAAGGAAGAGAGGAGGATGGAGTCATTTTGGATCTTGTACTTCTGGATGAGGAAGGGGAATTTGATGAAGAGGATTTTTGCAATTTAGAAGATGGTGGATTGATGGAAGATGAAGAAGGAGGAGTCGTGGAGGATGAGGGGGAAGTGGTGCAAGAAGGAGGAGTTATTGAAGATGGCGAAGATGTGAAGGTTGGAAGGAGCACACCATCAGGTCAGTGTCACACCAGCTTTATATGGAAAAACAGATGTAGATAGGCTTGCCACCTCATCCCTTTAATCACAAACACATATGGATTACACATGTTCTGTGGCTAGTGTAATGCTGATATGGCACCAGATGAGTTTAATTACCACCTTAATCAGCCACAGAACCTGTTAAATTAATATGTGTTCTGGTTTAAAGGGATGAGGTGGCAACCCTATGTAGATGTAGATAGGCTTTTTCTAATTTTTTTTTTTTTGGCTTCATTTTGTAGGGGATGAAGATGTTGTTCATCATTTTTCAGCCGCAAGTGCTGGAATAATTATCCAGCAAGTGATGGAGTGCAGCAGTGAGATGGAGAATATGCGACAAAGACTGCTTCTCATGGAACAGAATGTGAAAAGTTACTTTTTAGAGTGCTGCACAGAGCTGGAAACTATGCGCCAAAAAATGATCGGTATAGAACAGAACTATAAAAACATCATTGACATGATGGGCCGGGTCAAAGACTGAACACCCCCCCCACCCGCCCATCCCCCAACCTGTTTTATTTTGGGACTCAGCAATACGCCAAAATTTGAAGATGCACACACAGTGTGGCAACATGTGCTATCTGCCATCACAGAATATTGATTATCTGTGCTTTGTGGGTACAAACCCCTCCTCGATTCTCAAGTAGTTTTTAAGGAAGGGTTTGCTCCCACATAACACAGACATTGATCACTCATGATGGCAGATAGCACATGTCGCCCTTTGTCGGTGTTTCTATCTTGTAGAACTGACATTTGGCGATTTGCACTGAATGTGTGCATCTTCAAATTTTGGCGTGTTCAGGTGTGAACTCACACCATGACTGTGATGTAAAAGTGACACATTTGTCTTTTAGATTTGTTTGACATTTTATATGTTTTAATAAAAAAAAAGGCTTAAATCAACAAGCCAGAAAAATCATTAAAAAAAATAAAAATATATATAAACAACAAAAAATAAAAAATGAAAAAATTGGTAACAAATATATAACAAAAATGTAACTAATTTTTAAAATAATTTTAAACATTTTTTAAAAAATTTGCTACAATTGAAGATTTTTTTGACGAAAACAATAAAAAAATTCAAAGTTTAAAAAAAAATATTTGGTGAGAAATATCTAACAAAAATGTTACCAATATTTGTGCAAAAATACAAAAAAACAAAAAAAGTTAAAAAATATTTGAGTAAAAAATTAGCCCAAAAAAATCAATAAAAATAAAAAAAAAATAAGATCCCAATTTTTTTGGGAAAGCAAAAATTCTAAAAAAATGACAAAATAAAACTTTTGTTAAGTTTACATTTGGGAAATATTATATTTGTGTGAAAAATGTTACAATTGTAATACATTGTTTGTGAACACCAACATGTTTTGCTAATAATGATTGTACCAAAAAATAAAAATAAAAAAATAAAAAATATACCTAAAAATAAAAGCCTTGCAAAACAAAAATGTTGACATGTTTGTTACTAAAAATATTTTGAGTAATCAAGGAAAATGAAAAAGCTCAAAATAAAAAAAGGTTTTCCAAAATACAATCAATGAGTGGCTTTATTCTTTTATATGCTGAATACCCAGTTTGGAGATGAGTGAATAATGTGCAATTGTGTTTATTTACTAAAACCTGAACCCTACATTTGGCACTAGAAGTGCACTATTTTTGTTGCAAACCAGGAAGACAGATAAAAAGAGAAAAAGCAGTAATGACAAACAACTGTATAAAGTCCAATGGTCTAATTATTTATTAGTTCTGTGAATATTCCTTTCTTTTGGGGGCCGAATTAGAAAGAAATATCATCTGGCATAGCAATGGCCCCCCGACCCATGAAGTACTCAACATATTTGTCGCGTACCTCACGAGCAGATTGGGTGCCAATGCCAGCGCGACCAGTGTCCAGACCAGGGAGAGGATCTGAGAGTAGTCTTGCCTCAGAAACTCTGTCGGGTAGGTACGTCTGGGAATGCCTGCGTAAAAAGTTGTGCAAAATGCATCAGGCAAATACAATGGTGTTCAATTTATATTCCACCAGATGTATAGCTGTCAGGAACAGGCGGAACCGGTTGGTGAGAATCCCAAAGGCATTCTCGACTACCCTCCGAGCTCTGGACAACCGATAATTGAACACCCTCCTCTCGTAGGTGAGAGTCCTATGGGGAAAAGGCCGCATTAGGTGAGGTCCAAGCCCGAAAGCTTCGTCCGCTAGGAACACAAACGGAAGTCCTTCAACATTATCTTCATCTGGTGGCAATGCCAGACCACCAGTTTGGAGACGATCGTAGAATTCAGTCCGTGAGAACACTCACCCATCTGACAGCCGGCCGTTCTTCCCCACGTCCACATAGAGAAACTCATACTGTGCCGACACCACCGCCATCAACACGATACTATGAAAACCCTTGTAGTTAAAATAGTAGGACCCCGAGTGGGGTGGGGGCACAATGCGGACGTGCTACCCATCTATTGCTCCACCGCAGTTCGGAAAATCACAACGCTGGGCAAATTGGGAAGCCACAGACTGCCATTCCTGTGGTGTGGAGGGTAGCTGTGGGGACAAACAAAAGAAAAAATATTAGTAATTTATCAGATAAACATTGCAATCACAATACAAAAACCATCATTGTGCAACTTCAACAACAGGATTCTAATTTCATACAATCATTGTGAAGTGAGTATTTAGTTAAAACAATATAGGCACACTGAATTATCAGACTCCACATCCCTCTGATGATAGAGCAATAAACTAATTTCAGGGGGGAGGAGGGGGGGGGCAGAGCTACAATTGATTAGCCAAAAAAAAAATTTGGCTAGGTGGGTTTGGGCCTAGGAAAGCATGCTGGACAGGTTTATGGTGGGTAAGGACAAAATATGCAGGTAGGCCCAAAAAAAAACATGTAAAGGTTAACAACATGCATGGGGAGAAAAGGGAACATCCCACACACAGCAGATTACAATCTCATGGTTATTAGGGAAGAAAAAAATATTAGACTTTCGCACACATTTAAAAAAAAAACATTGTGATGTTAAAATTAGGGAACTTACCTTAATATACTCCTCCTGCAGAACATGTATGATGGCAGTACACGTCTCCGGTATGATGACCCCAAGCGAATGTGGAGAGATGCATGTCGAGAACTTGAGGTCCTGCAGGCTCCTCCCAGTCGCCAGGTACCGCAACGTGGCAATAAGCCTCTGCTCAGCCGTGATGGCTTGGCGCATCACAGTGTCCTGCCTCGTGATATAGGGGGACAGAAGTTCCAGCAGACGGTTGAATACGGGGTCCGTCATGCGGAGAAAATTCCTAAAATCATCAGGATTGTTCTCCTGGAGTTCCCTAAGCAGAGGCATATGAGAAAAATGGTCACGCTGGCGCAACCAATTCTTGGTCCAGAAACGCCTCCTCCCACTGTTCCTGCCCAAACAACTGATTCGCTGAGCCTGTCCATAAGCAAACCCATAAACACCACCAATTCGCGAGAATCGACGATGCTGCTCCATCATGGCTTCAAACCGGCCGGCTGGTCAGTCAAGAACACACTCCAACAGAAAGCACCCCCAAATCCAGCACAACCTGCTAAGCCCGCACGACACACAGATACGAGCGCAGAGTACGCTGAAACGTGCTGAAAGCCTGTGCCCGAATGCCAACTGCGAACCCGCAAGCACACGCACTGAACCAAAGAATACCACCTGTCAAAACGCGGAGACTGAAAAGCACGAATCGGCTCTAACCAAACCTTCACTAGCACGCTGTAACACGGAACTAGAAAAGCGGAACAGAGGGCGGTGCCGTTGACTTTGGTCTTCCCCTTTATAGTGACGTCTTACGTGGTTTACGTTGCATACGTTCTGGTTCGCAGGGATTTTTATACGCTAGTGTGTACGTGCCAGCGGACCAACAGATAAATCCGCCGATCCGCTGAAACCGATCCGCGGATAAATTCAAGCGCATGGATTCTATCGTGTGTATGGGGCCTTACACTCAGCCTCTAGTTCAGACAGCGCCACGACCCCTTCACTTTTTACATTTATATTGTATACCTGTGTTCATTTATTAGGTTTGTCACAGTTTATTTGTTTTGTGCTGTACCTTGTCTCATTTATTCTCAGAAACAAAAGAGGGGCTGAAGAAAAAGGGGCAGGGAAAGTAACAAAAGATAAGAAAGCCAGCTGATGTGTGGATAGTGAAAAAGGAAAAAATACCTGTTGTAGAGTAAGGAGGGGCAAGTGTATGCCTGGTGCATGATGTTCCACGCTAGGAGGTGATGTGTCTGTTACTATGTGTGAAGCCCAACATGGGGAGAGGCTCATATGGGGAGCGCCGCCACAGCCCAGCCCCCAACGTCACGCTGGCGCAAGCAGGGGGGAAGAGAGGGGAGGCGCCATCAACCAGGCCGTCAGATCCCCCATGTGCGCCAGCAATAGTAAACACTCCACCGGCAGTGCCGCACCACGTGTGTGATGCATAACGTCAACGTGCAGTGGCGGAACCCCTGCCCACCCCAGGCCAGAGCACAGCGGAGGGAGAGGGGAGGTCCCCAGTGCGCATCGCAGCTCCCAGAAGCGGCAGTGAAGGCAAGGGCCAATGAAAACCACTGACAAAACCACCAATGTGCACACGCCTAAGGAAGCGAAAAATTGAAATAATGAGAATAGGATGTTAAGAAAACCCAACCATATACCAATTATTCTATATAGAGACTATTTGAAAAGTAAATAAATGAGGACTAAGTATAGGGTCAACTGTGAAGCAGCCATGTATGATTAATTCATCAATATATTAGTGCGCATGTGTGCCTCCATCCCTAATCAAATAGCATTAAGGGGGGAAAAAGAAAAGGGAATTTGGGACTTTAAATGAGGTTCAGGGGCCGTTCAGAACCCCTCCTCCATCCCAGTTTGGTATTTAAAAAGGAGAACAAGAGGCGGGACTTTATATGAGGCACACAGACACAAAGGAAAAAATTAGATGGGAAATAGTGTCTGTGTGCCTCATATAAAGTCCCGTCTCTTGTTCTCCTTTTTAAATACCAAACCGGGATGGAGGAGGGGATCTTAACGGCCCCTGAACCTCATTTAAAGTCCCAAATTCCCTTTTCTTTTCCCCCCCTTTATACATTTAATATCTGTATAAAGTTACGTTTGTTGTCATGTTACTGATGTACGGTTTCTTTCAACTTGGCAAACTGATTACATGCATTCAAATAGCCAGAGATGTGATCCAATTTCTTTGCAAGTGTACTGTGACTAGTTTAAAAGAGTTCTTTGAACTCTTTAAAATAAAAAATAATATCCTTTCCCTTCTCACACCTGCTCCCACGCTCTTTTTTTTTTAATTTCTTATTTTAATAATGACCCCTATACACACCCTAAATTCAGCAGTCTTCTAGACAGGGTTCCTATCTTTTTACTTCAGCAACATGATGTACATGGCTTTCTGCCATGATGTACTCTAAGCCCAAGCCTGAGTAGTGACTGTGGCTCTATTACACTGGACAGGATGGGGCTTATAACTTTTGAGGCTCGATTAACACAGTTTAGTGCATGCTTTCATGTATGCTGGTATGAATTGATGGATTCTTGTAGCACTAGCCTTGTAGGAGGCGCTAGTTAGGATGGGTCATCTATTCTTTGTCTTGACCTTCATAAGAACTCCAGCCCCTCTGACACACTAGGTTGAGAGTATGAAGCATGCAATATCACAGAGAATCACTATAATATAATATCTGGTAACCATCAAAGTGGTTATACACCTGGTACAACCACTTTTACCTACAAATAAGCCTAGAGTAAGGCATAACTGTAGATGCTGGAAATATCTCCTAAACCTCCACAGTTTAGGAGATATACACAATAGAGACGTGCGCCAACGGCGCAGGCGCACTTTAGAAACGGCGATCGTGTCGTGCTGACTAGGCTTGGACCATGGCCAACAAGAGGTAGGTAATAATGTGATGTGACGTCGGCAGAATGGCACGGACAGGCAAGTCAGTGTTTAGAAATAGAACATGTTTTATTTTTTTCCGATGGAAAAAAAAAAACAATAGGAAATTCCTATCGTCTGTGTGCAACTCTGACGGAGAAAAAACCCACACATGCTCAGAATCAAGTCAAAACACATGCTCGGAGGCATTGAACTTAATTTTTCTCAGCTCATCTTAGTGTTTTACATCACTGCGTTTTGGACGGTCGGAATTTGGTCTGACAGTGTGTATGCAAGACAGCTTGAATGGAATTCCGACGAAAAATGCCATCGGATTTTAGGCCATCGGAAGTTCCAATCGTGTGTACAGGGCATTAGAGTCCTATAAACCTGTCAGATATAAATTATAGAGATAGGTCCAGGAGATGCCATCTACAATACCTCCTTGGACTTAACTCATAGAATGCCTTTACATTTTACTAAGGGGCTGAATTCCTGGATTTCAACTTTAACCACTTATGAGAACTACTTCTGTTGCGCATACAATTTTAATTGCCTATGATCATAAACAATGAAGCTATTCATTCAAGGCAGATGTGTTTTTTCAGTTATTAAGTGAATCTGATGGACTGTGACTACATAAGAATTGGAATCCCTATTTGGTAAACCATTACCTTGGATGTTGTCTATTCCATCAAATTGATGGAAGGCCAATATAAATCACAGAGAGGGAGACATAATGAATCATAGGATATTCCCACATTAGCCTTGGAGAATTCTGAAATTCCACACAATTCTTTGGATGGCACCTGCAGGTACTCCTAAGGAAAATCTATGATACATGATCACCAGGAAATGAATACTATTATCCAATATGCAGGAGTGCATACTAAACAGTGGTAGGTAATAATAACAGGGCAAGTTATATTTTTTCTCTGTTTCAGGGATTCAAATTTGCTTTTCTCCAGGGGACTTCCTAGTTGAAATTTCCTTAGAGAATAAAATAAAGTTTCCTAAAACCTGTATGGCATCATTTTCCAAGTTTATTTATTTGTATACAAAGATAATGTCATCTGTGCTGATAATTGTATGCCAACTACTGCAATAGTTGTTTTAGCTTTTTAATTTTAATTGTTTGCACATGTTTTCTATAGAGGTAACCATGTGGCATTTACAGTTCTGAGGAAATCTTGTGGCCAAGGAGAGATATGGGATCAACTTTGGATTATAGGCGAGTATTGCAGCCTGTGCTGTTTTTTTTTTCTGTGATTTTGAATGACCTGAGGTGACATTTTTTTTTAATAGTAATGTTTAGCCCAGAGTTGGAATGTAATACATTTATAAAATACCTGACTTAGATCACTTTTACTTTAATATCTTATTATCCTTATGGTTGACAATAATTGTCTACAATTGATCTTTATCTATGTAAAATGTTATGCATGTATTGTTATGAATTGAAATTGTTTTTACTTATGGTAATAACTAACAATGCTATTCCCTGTAAAGCGGATGTAAACCCTCACATATACCCAGTGAAGTGAACAGCCTCAGATGATATACAGGGATGAAACAAATCTCCCCATATTTACATGTATATCTGCTGTCTTCAGATTTCTAGATTCTTTAGAAAGTGCACATGGTTTTAGAAATGTTTCTTCCTGTTCCAGAAGTGGGAGGGGAGTCTGGGCATACATTGTGTGTGAGCTGATTGGAGGAAAGGCACACCCCCTCCTCCACATGGCAGGCAGAGGAACCCAGAAACGTGCAGAGCTGTTCTGTGAATAGATAAGCTCTCTGCTAATCTGTGTCTAAGTTACCTTTCTGAGACAAATTTCCAGCTGATTTTGACTCCTGTGTCGGAGAGCATGCTGATAACAGAGGAATGGAGCAGCAGAAAGACACTGGTCTTGGGGCTTTGGAGAGAGATAAGTAAACACTACAGATATATGTGCATAGGTCAGATTTTATTAATCGGGTTTATATCCACTTTAAGGAACCTGGAACATGTGAATTAGTATGACAGCTATGCATCTAGCATGTTTGGAAGTCAGAAATGACAGTCTCATTATTCTCTTAGTACAGATTTCCTTTAAATAAAGATCAGGCCACATTTTAGTAGCAATTAATTTAGAATTTCCAAATGTGTATACTACTACTATTTAACTTTACTTTGCTAATTAAAATGCAAACATAACTTAACATTTTTATTAATTCTATATTTTGTTGGCCAGAGGGTACCAAATAACCTGATTCTTTGTATTTGAGAAGAATATAAGGCACAAACAAAGCTTTCACACTGTGCTAATTTCAGTAAGAAATACATTGTTTTCTTTTTTTCTCTAAACACTGGCTTATATAGATCTGCCAACATGCTGTCAGGTGTGCATGTTTTCATCTCAGCAGCAGCAGCAGAAAAAAGAGCAATAAATGGTATCTTCACACAGCATGACTCGCACTACTGAGCAATGCGTTATTATGTTAACAAATGAGATGCTACAGAGTAAGGCCACTGAGCTTCAGCTAATAACACAATGCTGAAAATATTAAATAGCATTGTTCAAATAATCATATTTGGCAGCCTCTGATTTTGGATTGCAAAACTTCTTTGACAATAATCCAGAAGGTTTATAAATGAACCACACGTTGATCAAGCAGGTGCTAAAGGCAAAGGTTTTAGACAGGTGCTAGTTAACCTACCAGCATTCATTTAGGGTGTGGGAGGAAGCTCATGCAAGCAATAAATTGTCAGTCTTATTTCATTTATATAATAAAAAGTGAAAAACCCAGAGGTGATTGAAAAAAATTATATACATTTAATTTCTGTACAGTGTTGCATGGCCACACAGCTGCCAGTTAAAGTAGTGCAGTGCCGAATAGCAAAAAATGCCCTGGTAATAAGGGGTTACATTTTCTGGAGCGTAAGTGGTTAAAACATACCCCAGCTTGTCATGAGCATACTGCTGTATGCTGGGATGTAATGTGAGATTTGGGGTGATTATAGAGAAAACCTCAAACAGGAAATGTTTGGAATTGTTTTTTTACAGTTACCGGACAAATGACCTTCATTGTTTTTGTTTAGTTTTTTCATTTTACTACAAATAAAAAATTCAATAAATAAACTTTCCTCCTTAAGACCCCTTTCACACTGAGGAGTTTTTCAGGCGGTACAGCGCTAAAAATAGCGCCTAAATACTGCCTGAAAAACTCCTGCCCAGCCTTCTCAATGTGAAAGCCCGAGGGCTTGTATACCGCTCCTTCACTGCTCCTTCCCATTTAAAACAATGGGAAACCGCGGTAATACCGCCCGCAATGCGCCTCTGCAGAGGTGCATTGCGGGCAGTATTAACCCTTTATTGGCCACTAGCGCGCACCGCTATTTTTAGCGGCGCTATGCCACCACCGCGCCTCCCGCCCCAGTGTGAAAGGGGCCTTAAGGCCCCATGTACACTGTTGCTGTTAAACAGACATTTAGAGGCAGTTGGATGCTTTTTTCAACTGCCCCTGAACACATTCAATGTTATCTTATGTGACCATGTACACAGTCTCGTTTATAGTTGTTTTTAGGCAGTTGTTTTTAACAATGTTTCTTTGAAAGCAAAAAAATGAGTTCAGACGCTGGAGATTTCCATGTTTCAGGTACTGGCGTTTAGCCGCATTTTCGTTTATACCGTATATACTCGAGTATAACCCGAGTTGTTCAGCCCTTTTCTAGGCTTATACTCGAGTCAGTACCTGAATTCTTGCCAGGCGTCCATTTTTTTTTAAAGGTCGCAGCTCCCGCCTGGTGTTCCGTTCCGTGATAGGCATTTGACACTGTGTTCCGCCTATCACGGAGGTTCTCTCATCCTGGGACAGTTTCCCAGCAGACACTGTGTTCAGTGTTCCACCAATCACGGACGTCCTCTTGTTTGAGGATGAAAGAATATCTGTGATTGGCGGAACACTGAACACAGTATCTGCTGGGAAACTGAGTCTGAGCGGACCTCCGTGATAGGCGGAACACAGTGTCAAATGCTTATCATGGAACGGAACACCAAGAGGAAGCCGCGACTTTAAAAAAAATGGACACCTGTCAAGATTGCAGGTACTCGGGCACAGAGATGTATAGCACAGTGAGACTGCAATGGGCACAGTGAGGTATGGCACAGTGATACTGCAATGGGCACAGTGAGGTATGGCACAGTGAGACTGCAATGCGCACAGTAAGGCATGGCACAGTGAGACTGCAATGGGCAGAGTGAGGTATGGCACAGTGAGGTTGCAATGGGCACAGTGAGGCGTGCAAATAGACAATTGTTGACCCTCTTTTCCGCTTACAGTAGCTGTTGCATTCTCACCCTAGGCTTGTACTCGAGTCAATACGTTTCCCAGTTTTTTTGTGGTAAAATTAGGTCCTTGGCTTATACTCGGGTCGGCTTATACTCAAGTATATACGATAATCATTTTTCATTTTTTGGCCATTTAAAAAAAAAACTTTCTTTTTTTTAGAAACACTTCTAAACACAAATGCGGCAAAACACCGCTAAGCGTGGCATGTAAACGCGGCAAAACTGACGTTTTAAATGTGGGTTACTATCTGTCAAGTTTAATTATTTAGGAGCAGTTGTAAAAACGTCCCGTGTACATGGAGCCTAAGAGTTATTATCCTAGCACACTAAGAATATGGACAATAAATCCCTCTAATGGGACTTTAACCACTTCAGATCCGCGCTATAGTAAAAATACGTCTGCAGCGCGGACCTGAAGTGCCAAGTGGCCGTGTTTAAACGGCCTACCGTTTCTCTGCTGGAAGCGCGTCCCCGCGAGCGCGCTTCTGCAGAAAACTGTGTTGGCCGTGTCCCTCGGACACAGCCAATCACAGATCGTGCTGAATGGCCAATCACAGCGGCCATTCAGCATTCGATCTAGCCGTCCAATGAGAGATGATCTCGAATGTAAACAAATGAGATCATCTCTCATCGCCGGCTTTCTCTCCTTACACACAGACCGCGTGTGAGGAGAGAAAGATTACAGTGCATTACACAGCGATCGTTACAGTGAAAAAAAAAAAAGTGAGTGACACAAACACTACCCACAGTCCCTGCCAGTGCCACCTTCCAGTGCCACCTTCCAGTGCCATCAGCCAGTGCATTCTCATCAGAGCCACCTGCCCCTGCCATCAGAGCCACCTGCCCCTGCCATCAGTGCCACCTGCCCCTGCCATCAGTGCCACCTGCCCCTGCCATCAGTGCCACCTGCCAGTGCCGCCTGCTCGTGCCATCTGCCATAAGTGCAATCTGCCATCAGTGCCACCTGCCAGTGCCACCTGCCCGTGCCACCTGCCCGTGCCACCTGCCCGTGCCATCAGTGCCATCAGCCATCAGTGCCATCAGTGCCATCAGTGCCACCTGCCATCAGTGCCACCTGCCAGTGCCACCTGCCCGTGCCATCTGCCCGTGCCATCAGTGCCGTCAGCCATCAGTGCCATCAGTGCCACCTGCCATCAGTGCCACCTGCCATCAGTGCTACCTGCCATCAGTGCCATCTGCCCGTGCCATCTGCCAGTCCCATTTGCCGTCAGTGCCACCTGTCAGTGTCCTCAGTGCCACGTGCCATCTTTTGTCATTGCCAACGATGGCTAAAAGATCTTTTTCACTTACGGAGGCATACAAAATTATTGCGGCCGACGAGAGCAACGGGGAGCTCTGCGATTCGGATTCCTCCGCAAGGTCAGACGCCGGATCTGATGTTGACTATGAGCCGGTAGTTAGCAGTGAAGAGGAAGAGGAGAAAGAGGAAGAGGAGGAAGAGGAGGAAGAGGAAGAAGAAGAGGAAGAAGAAGAGGAAGAAGAAGAGGAAGAAGAGGAGGAAGAAGAGGAGGAAGAGGGTCCGCCCGCCAGACGAAGGCGTATTGCTAAGGAGGCAGTGCCATCCACCAGCACTGCTGTGCCATCCATCAGCACATGCTGTGCCATCCACCAGCACCGCTGTGCCATCCACCAGAACCGCAACACCTCGTCAAGCAAGGTCACGTACCAGTAGGTCCCATGCCAGCCTTCCCTATTCCCTTCAGTACCCCTTGTGGCTTCCTCCTAATTCAGGAGAAGCCAACATTCCCCCTTTCACTGCCCAGCCAGGAGTCCAAGTGGACACAGAAAATTTTGCCCCAATAGATTTTTTCAATTTAATTTTTACTGAGGACATGCTTGCCTCAATTGTTTCCCAGTCCAATCTCTATGCCCAACAATTTATTTCCAGTCACCCCACATCCTATTATGCCCGTCCCTTCCAATGGAGACCCTTTACAGTGGAAGAGTTTAAAAAATTTTGGGGCCTCGTATTCTGTATGGGACTAAACCACAAAAACGAAATACGTTCATATTGGTCAAAACGCCCCATCTACCACATGCCCGTCTTTTCCTCAAAAATGCCCAGGTCCAGATATCAAATGATCATGCGATTCCTACACTATAGTGACAATACCCAGTGCCCTCCCCGAGATGACCCAAATTTTGACAAACTTTATAAAATTCGGCCACTACTAGATTATTTTTCCCAAATTTTCCCCCAGTTGGTTACCCCGGACCAAAACATCTGTGTTGACGAGTCCCTTGTAAAATGTTCTGGCAGGCTCGGCATAAAGCAATTTATTCCCTCCAAAAGGGCCCGCTATGGAGTGAAGCTCTACAAATTATGTGACCGTGCCACCGGATATACCTATGCCTTCAACATATATGAAGGAAAGTACAGCCAGCTACACCCCCCTAATTGCCCAGACTATGTAGGAACCAGCGGGAAAATTGTTTGGCAACTCCTAAACCCGCTCATGGAGAAAGGCTACCACTTGTATGTGGACAATTTCTATACAAGTTTGCCCCTTTTCCGAAACCTGTATAGAAAGAAGACACCCGCATGCGGCACCGTACGGTCGAACCGGAAGGGCTTTCCTCAAAGCCTCGTCACCAAGAAGCTAAGAAAAGGGGAGACGGCGAGTGCACGCAATGAGGAAGTTCTGGCCGTGAAATGGAGGGACAAAAGGGATGTGTACGTGCTTTCTACCATCCACAACAATACATGCGTTACCATCAGAAGGAGGAATGGGCAAATCCAGAAACCTAAATGTATCCACGAATACAATAAGTTCATGGGGGGTGTCGATTTCAATGATCAAATGATCGAGCCCTACCTTTCCACAAGACGATCATACCAGTGGTATAAAAAAGTTTCAATTTACTTATTCAATTTGGCCATATACAACACCTACGTATTATATCGAAAATCCACTCAAAGACCCAAATCCTACCTTTATTACCAGGAGGAAATCACCACTGCCCTTTTATACCCCAGCAACCCACCAGCAACCATTCGATCCGATGTGGTAAGCCGACTCTACGAGCGCCACTTCCCAGATAAAATCCCTCCCGGACCAACAGGCCGAAATTCCCCAAAAAAATGCCGGGTGTGCTCCAAAGATGGAGTGAGAAGAGACACCCGTTTTTATTGTGCCCAATGCCCTTCCCAACCAGGCCTCTGCGTAGTTGGCTGTTTCCGCCGTTATCATTCCTTACTAAATTATTAGTCACTTCCTGCCATTTACCTTTACACCCCTTATGCCTCTGCTTGCTCTGTATTTGACCCTGGCTTGTTATTTGACCACGATTCTGCCTACCAATTTTGTTTATACCTCTGCCTGATATGGAACTGACCCTGGACTGTTATTTGACCACGCTTTTGCCTACCGATTCTGTTTATACCTCTGCCTGATCTGGAACTGACCCTGGACCGTTTGACCATTCTTTTTGCCTGCCTCTTGGACTGATCTTTTACCCTGCCAGTGGACTAGTGGGATTCATAGCACAGGGGTCTCACATGTGAGGGGCTCCAGAATTGTTTTTCTGGATGAAGAAAACTATTGTTTTTGTTTTCTCATTCTAGATTAGGGTCTGGTTGCCCGGAGGCTTCAAAGAGATTTGGGTGGGAGAAGCCTCTACCCCTGTCCCCATTCTGTCCTGAACGAGGCCCTACTTCTGCCTGCTGCCTGTAGGACCTATGCCATCATGCCTGTTGCCTGGACAATTGTATTTTCTTTTGCTGACCAAGTCCCTGCCTGCTGCCTGGACCAGTGCTATCGTCCCGTGGACAACTGCGCTACTAAAACCACAGGTACATTTTTTGTTTACCCTTTGCTTAGCATAATGTATTTTGGGGTGTAATTCTTGTCATGTGTATGCTATGTGTCCCTAGAACACCTGTTGGTCTTCCTTGCATGTTGGGCCTCTGTATGTGGTCAGGCTGTGAAAAAGTCCCACACATGTGGTATCGCCATACTCAGGAGGAGTAGCAGAATGTATTTTTGGGTGTAATTTTTGCTATGTACAGGCTATGTGTTGGCAATATCTTATAAATGGACAACTTTGCATAAAAAATTGCGTTTTCATTCTTTTTCCACATTTTCCAAAAACGTTTGGAAAAAAATGAATCGTTCAAAAGACTCATTATGCCTCATAGATTATACGTTGGGGTGTTAGCTTTCCAAAATGGGGTCACTTTGTGGGCATTTTCATTGTCCAGGTGCTCCAGGGCCTTCAAAAGTGTAATAGGTAGTCAACATGTTAGATGTGTAATTTATGCTCCTAGAACACCTGATGGTGCTCCCTGCATATTGGGGCTCTGTATGTGGTCAGGCTGTGAAAAAGTCCCACACATGTGGTATCGCCATACTCAGGAGGAGTAGCAGAATGTATTTTGGGGTGTCATTTGTGGTATACACATGCCCTTTTTTCATTTATAGCGCAAAAAATAAAAAGTCCAGAGGTGATCAAATACCACCAAAAGAAAGCTCTGTTTGTATGAAAAAAAGGACAAAAAATTCATTTGGATACAATGTTGTATGACTGAGTAATTAACATTCAAAGTGTGAGAGTGCTGAAAGCTGAAAATTGCTCCGGGAACGAAGGTGGTTTAAGTGCCCAGTAAGCAAGTGGTTAAAGGGCAGATGCTCCAAAATGATCAAACATTTGGTAAAAAATGTATTTTATTGAAAATTAATAAAATAGGTAATGTAAAAATATATAGTTAAAAAATTACAATAGATGCGGATACAGTGTGTTTTTTTTCTTTGATGGGTACAGTATGTTTACACAAAAATTGAACACATATATAACCACTTGCTCTGTCTGGCAGAACACACATGTACAGAGTGCTACCAGCGCATTTCGAAATATAGCATTAATCCTCTTCTTCAGGGGTAAGTGGTTATGGGTAAAACAATAGTATCATGTGGGAATTGTGAAACATCCTGAGCAACAGCATCATTTAAAAACAAGAATTCTTTACCACCATGCACCAGCTAAGAGTCCAGAAGATGGGGAGCAGGAAGATCCAGCCCATATCACACACAAAGGGCACTAAACCCAGCCCCAAATGGAACACCACACCATGGACCAGCGGAAAAAATAAATCTCTGCCTTCGGATATAAAAATAGAGGACTAGACTTGAAGCTCCAAAGTATGCAGAAGGGATACCTCTGATAGGCAAGGTACATCCAATTGTTGTATTCACTTTGGGACTGTCAGCCACAAAGGAACTAGTCAAAATGATTGCTCAACAGTGGCTCAATATAAGAGATCTGTATTGCATAGATGGAGATTGCCGTCTTGTCAGCCGTGATGGATCTTATAAACCTAGGAGACTCCCAGGGGAAATATGCTCATTTTGGAATATCTGTCCTTTAAAGTCCCATTAGAGGGATTTCTTTGTAGCTTGTCTGACTTAGGGATGTGGGCATATCCTCCAACCTCTTCCTATTAGAATTCAGCATACAATTTATACTAAGAATATAGACAGGTATACTGTACTTGGATTAATACTTCAGTAGTTCCTGAGTAGATGATTGAGTAAGTTGTCCCTAGTTGGGATCCCTTTTCTAAAAACTTCACAAACACCAGATTCATATTCAACCCAAGCACATCCGAAGGTGGTACATATAGTAAATTATTTTTATAAAGTAGGTTTAAGTGTATCTTTCCTCTTTTGATTAAGGACATGCTATGTTTTCCTTCCTGATTCCTTAATAGACGGCAGCTATTTTTCTAGTTGTAATTAAATACAAGGCCACCTGCCAGATGGACAAACTTGGAACCGTTTAAAAGAGAGCCCTCAATGAGAGTTACAGTAACTAAAACCACTGAGATTCACTCTCATTAGCATGTATAAACATCAACTTGCTCTAAAGACCTTGAGTGTGTGCTTCAAACTTAAATAAACTTAACAAAAAGAAAGGAAGAAAGAAAGTGCACCAGGTTCAAGCAATATCCAAAGTATACAAAAAATATTTTATTAAACAACCCTAAATAATTGATGAGACTTTCTCCAGAAAACCTGCATAAGTTTAAACAGTAAAAATGACAAGATGCCCTGACTGCTTTAGCTGGCACCGCTTTATCCAGGTGAAATATATCAACTGTAAAGCTACTCCTGAACCAACAAAATAATCATAGTTATCACCATATAATAAAGAGCAATCCTAGCAGTCATGCAGAGAAACCTTCTTTCACCAGTTACATTCACAGCATTATTTTTCTGCTATCTTCCAATGCTTATGTGAGGAAAAGAACATCAAATACAACTCAGCTTGTATCTGTCAATGTCAAAATACAGCTTATAATACAGTTAATGTTCAGTGTTTAGATCCATTTGAGTTCAGTACCTAAATTCAAATAGTCATTCACTTTACAAAGGAAGTTACACTTTGCAAGGGGACTTTCTCCAGTGATTAGTGAATGTGGTAAAATATCACTTTGCAAAAATACCCATTCACATGCAAGAAAAAAAATGTGTATATATGGATTTTCGGCCCATGTGAACAGGGCTTAAGAATCAGGAGTGCTAGTCTTTACTCAAAAAGCGAATAAGGGTTTTTCTTCATGACACATCAAAACTCCTGCTATTGGGTTTACCCCTATGGAAATAGCTTATTTTCAGGCAGACAACCAAATAGAATAAGCAAGTCTAATGCCGCGTACACACGATCATTTTTCGGCATGAAAAAAAACGACGTTTTTAAAAACGCCATTTAAAATGATCATGTGTGGGCTTCACATCGTTTTTCGGCTTCTGAAAAACGACCAAAAAAAAATTTGAACGTGCTGCATTTTTTCACATCGTTTTTTAAAATGTCGTTTTTCGTGTTGTTAAAAATGATCGTGTGTGGGCAAAAACAACGTTTTAAACCCGCGCATGCCCAGAAGCAAGTTATGAGACGGGAGCGCTCGTTCAGGTAAAACTACCGTTTATAATGGAGTAAGCACATTCATCACGATGTAACAGACCAAAAAGCGTAAATCATCTTTTACTAACAAGGAATCAGCTCAAAACAGCCCAAAGACGACTAGAACTTCCCCTTTAGAGTGCCGTTGTACGTGGTGTACGTCACTGCGCTTTTTTCATCATTTTTCAAAAATGATGGTGTGTGGGCAACATCGTTTTTAATGATGAAGTTGGAAAAACTTTTTTTTTCATGATGAAAAATGTCATTTTTTCTCATGCCGGAAAACGACCGTGTGTACGCGGCATAAGTACAGGTCACAAGCCAAGATTTTTTTTTACTCTGTGACAATCAGAGTAAAGGTATTCAGAAACGTATTCCAGGGTAAAAGACAAGATGACAACAGGAATTGAAAATGTAAAGTATATTGGCCACTCCTGAATAGAGTTGAATAAACTGATCTTGGAAATAGATCTGATCTCAATTAGATGATTCTTAGATAAAGTACCAGCCCTCCGTGCTAAGCATATGTATTTCTATAGAGTTCTGGCATACAGTACATGCACCTTCCCCCAAATATGTTCATTATAACTTACATGACATGCAGGATCTGATTGGTACTTTAAGAAAATGTACAATAATATCATAGCTCCCAACTGTCCCTGATTTGGCGGGACTCTTCCTGATTTGGAACAGGAAATTCTGTCCCTCATTCCTCCTCAGTTGTCCCTCATTTTGGTCTGATCTATATAGTTGCATATAAAATGCTCTTTTTATCTATCAAAAAGTGTTTTCTAGCTCTAAACCTTTCATCTACAGTCATTTCTAAATTGCTGTATTTGTAAATTTCAAAAGCCAATATAAAGGAATAGTAGTGGTAAAAAAAAAGCACTTGTCGGTTTAACCAATCTTGTTTTTTTTAACAATTCTCCTTTAAGGTGGCGTGGTAAGTGGTGTGTCCTATGCCTGCAAATGTTTGCTCATAGCTGTCCCTCATTCCCATCTCAACAAGTTGGGAGGTATGTAATTGGCCTAGAGGAAAAAAGAGAATGTGTAAGATTTATTTGAAACCTAGGGGCCTGATCCACAAAAACCCGCCGTAACTTAACTTTTTCCATTTAAGTTACACCGCCGCAAAATCTCTACCTAAGTGCCTGATCCACAAAGCACTTACCTAGAAATTTTCAGCGGTATAACTTAAATCCGTCCGGCGCAAGGCGTGCCTAATCTAATGGGGCGAGTCCCATTTAAATTAGGCGCGCTCCCGCGCCGGACGTACTGCACATGCTCCCGATGTTATTTTCCCGACGTGCTTTGCATGGTTTTACGTTGCGCCGGGTTTTGAGAATCGCGACGGGCGTAAAAAAAAAAAGAGTTGCGGCGGGAAAAGAAAATATTTTTAAAAAAAAATTACAGCGACGCGGGATAGAAGGGTATACTTTTACAAGGTGTAAACAGTTTACACCTTGTAAAAGCAGCCCTAATTTTGCGACGGCAAACTAATACTTATGGAGAAAAAACGAAGCGTAAAAGCTTTGTGGATCTCCGTAAGTGCTAATTTGCATACCCGACGCTGGATTTCGACGAGAAATGCCCCCAGCGGCGGCTGCGGTACTGCATCCTAAGATCCGACAGTGTAAGTCCCTTACACATGTCGGATCTTCTGCCTATCTATGAGAAACTGATTCTGTGGATCAGTTCCATAGATAGAAACAGGGATACGACGGCGTATCAGTAGATACGCCGGCGTATCCCTTTTGTGGATCAGGCCCTAAATACCTTTAAAGTGGATATAAACCCCATTCATGAAATTTGGCCTGGGAACGTGTATCTGTAGTGTTTACTTATTGATTTCAAAAGACCTAAGTCCCGTGTCTTTCTGCTGTTTTTTTCTTCTGTTAACAGCATGATAACTTCTGACAAGCTCTCCGACAACTGAGATAAAACCAGCCTGAAATTTGTTTTGGGGATGGTGCTTATATACAGATAGGTAGACAGCTGGTCTATTCACAGCACAGTTCTGCACATTTCTTCCTTCCTCTGCCTATGTGGAGAGTACGTGTGGGCCTTTCCTTAAAACAGCTGTCACACAGTGACATGATGTGCACTTTCCAAACAGTTTAGAATGTTGAAAACTGCACACATACAAGTAAAACGTATGTAGGGAGATTTGTTTAATCTCTGTGTAACATCTGAGGCTGTTCACTTCACTGGGCATATGTGAGGTTTTGCTATTTCTTGGTGAATCCTGGTGAATTAATGTTGGGTCCTTTCAACCTTTTAGCTCTATAACACTAAACAAGTTGTACAATAATGCTTCGTACACATGACCAGTTTTCCCGGCAGACACACCGGCCATGTGTATGCTCCCTAGCAGTTTTCCCGACAGAAAAACTGTGGGAAAAACATGTTCTATTTTTTCCCGTCGCAAATCGCAGCATTTTTTTCCCTGCAGTTTTTCTATGGGGAAACACTGCTGTGGAGCATACACACGGTCGGTTTTCTTGACCAAAGCTCTCAGGCAGTTTTCCTGTTGGGAAAACCGGCCATGTGTCCACAGTGAAAAGTGACCGAGACGGTTCTCGGTTTTCCCAGCAGTGTTTTGGGCGCCGAGAAACCTGATCGTGTGTACAAGGCATAAGGCTTCTTACATTATATAAAAAATAAACCGTTTTCATCAGACCAAACCAAGTCGACGCATGCTTGGAAGCATTGAACTTCATTTTTTTCAGCACGTCGTTGTGTTTTATGTCACCGCGTTCTGACACGATCGTTTTTTTAACTGATGGTGTGTAGGCACGACTGACCATCAGTCAGCTTCATCGGTTAACTGATGGAAAAATCCATCTGACCGTTCTCATCGGATTGACCGATCGTGTGTACATGGCATTAAAGTCTATTGGACACGAACATGGAAAACCAAAAGTGCTAATTTTAAAGGTTAATATGCAAGTTATTGTCATAAAAACAGTTTTGGGGCCCGGGTCCTGCCCCAGGGGACATATATCAATGCAAAAAAACGTTTTAAAAACTGAAGTTTTTTTGGGAGCAGTGATTTTCATAATGCTTAAAGTGAAACAATAAAAGTGAAATATTCCTTAAAATTTTGTACCTGGGGGATGTCTATAGTATGCATGTAAAGTAGCGCATGTTTCCCATGCTTAAAAAGTCCCTGCAACAAAATTTCTAAAGGAAAAAAGGTCATTTAAATTTACTCGTGGCTATAGTGAATTGCCGGGTCCCATTGAAAAAACAACAACATGGGTTCCCCCTTAGTCCATTACCAGGCCCATTGTGTCTGGTATGAATATTAAGGGGAACCCCGAACAAAAATTTAAAAAAAGTGTGGGGGTCCCCCCAAATTCCAGATCAGGCCCTTCAGGTCTGCTATGGATATTAAGGGGAACCATGCGCTTTTTTTTTTTTTTAATGGCATGGGGTTCCCCCAAACATCCATACCAGACCCTTATCCGAGCATGCACCCTGGCAAGCTGCAGAAAAAGAGGGGGGGCGAGAGAGTGCCCTCTCCTGAACCGTACCAGGCCACATGCCCTTAACATGGCCCGGTGGTTGTGGGGGTCTGCGGGTGGGGGCTTATCGGAATCTGGAAGCCCCCTTTAGCAAAGGGGAACATTTTTACACTTTTTTGTGAAATAGTAGGGGTACAATGTACTGGATAAGGATAAGGGTCATAAGGATAGCCACGAGTAGTTTTAAATTACTTTTTTCCTTTAGAAATGTCATTTTGTGCAGGGACTTTTCTATGCACGGGAAACATGCGTTACTTTACAGGCATGCTATAGAAACCCCCAGGTACGAAAATTTAAAGGAATATTTCACTTTTACTGTTTCACTTTAAGCATTATTAAAATCACTGCTCCCAAAAACGTATGTTTTTAAAACTTTTTTTTACATTGATACATGTCCCCTGGGGCAGGACCCAGGTCCCTAAACACTTTTTATGACAATAACTTGCATATTAACCTTTAAAATTAGCACTTTTGAATTCTCCCATAGACTTTTAAAGGGTGTTCAGCGGCTTTTCGAATTTGCCATAAACACCCCAAATTGTCCGGTGTTCGGCAAACGGGAAAATTTTGTGTCAAACTCATGTTCGACTCGAACAGATAGCCCATCCCTAGTGACTAACTTCTCCCTGGTCTAAGCCTGGAGAAAAGCATCCAGGATGCTGCCATGCGGTGCTGAACTGGTTAACAGCTGTTTCTGCAAGAGGGAGCTGCTAAGAAGAAAGATTTCAATAGACTGATTCAGGCAATAGTGAACTGTGGGAATTGCTTTCCAGAAGAAAGCTATTGAACTACATTCCATAGAAAGAAGATTGCCAGGAGAAGGGGAAAGCGCTGCATTTTCTCACCTGTACAGGACATACATTCCTTGTGAGGGGGACCAGAGAGTGCACATAGCTGTCCAGTGTGCATCATCACTGCTGCATATTGGTAGTCTGAGCAGGACCTAGAGTGCTGAGTTTGGGGGTGATGATAGCCAGAGTCACCTAGGTGCAGAGCAGAGATTGGACTAATCACTGTGTGTGACTGGATGGTGAGTTGCAATACTGCTGGTATTGGTGCTGCTGTGAGGATTCCTTATCTGCTGCTGGAGGGAGACTTATCCCTTTATGAACTGACAATCCATCCATCTAGTAGCCGTATTTGCTGCTTGCCTGGGACTGTACTCATGTGCACATATGGTACATCTGGGCCTCAAAGCTAGCCGGCTGAAGAGGTAGGACTAAGGAGACCTTTACTTATTGCTTATGCTAAGAGGTACTTCTCAGGGGACATTGCACTATATCTTAGCCATTCTCCTAGAGTGCATTATAAATTAGTTATAGTATTACTATTTACATTGCAGTCAATTCTTATATGCACTTATTACTGACTTTGCTGATTTAAAACTTAATTCCAGTCAAGTGATACAGAACTCTACTGTAAGTTACTTTGACATAGTGATTATTCTTTCTAGCAGTCAGAATCTGCCAATTGTTTGCTAATTTATACTCAAACCACCATTTATTCAAACCCGTACCAATACATTAAGTTAATTTACTACTAAACAATCTTGCGTCTATTTCCCAGTGTTGATTTATAACAGAGTTAAATGTATATATACTCATTAAATGCTGACAGGAACTTTCATTCTACCAGGTGTGTCAGAGGGACCAAGGTTGCTCTTGGAGTTTAGGCACAGAATGGAGAACAACGAATTACCAAGCTGCTCCTTCAGGGATTGCGATACAAAGGGAATTCTTCCAGCATTTCTACAAACCCTCTAGGGGTTTATGGAAAAAAATCTGCCACACCAGTAATGGGTGAAGGATCCACAGGGAGTGGATTTATAAGTGATCATTTGAGCTAAGAAGTTCCACTTAATCTCCCTGGCGGTATGAATCTTTCAGATTTTTGGTGCTGAAAGCGGTACCATTATTTTGCATTGAAATTTGACATTTTATATTGTAGGCCTGTAATTCCTAGGAATAACTCACTTAAATCTGTCCAAACAAGAGTCCAGTAGACATCCCAGGTATGATAAAGTTGGAAACACAAAATCATAAATTATAATATAATAAATAACTATAAATGATTATAACAAATAATAATGTAATAATAATAACAATTATTCAATAATGTAATCAAATAAAAAACAATGAAATTTGCTCAGTTGCAGAATTGTTGTTGTCATTACTTTCAGTGTTTGATGATGAATTTCCCCACAAATCGCTATCGCTCAATTCTGCAAGTGATTCTAATTTATTATCGCTGTTTTCTAGCTGGTCTAAAACCACTTTTGACGTAAACGGACACTTTTTGGTTGCTATGGACAATCTCCAGTTTCCAGGCAAAAAGAACAGTTTTTATAATATAAAACTGCATGCAGGACACTAGGGACAAAGGGGATGTGTAATTATTTGAAACAGTACTGTAATCTGTAAGATTACAGTATAATGTATCTATAGTGTGTTTTTCATTTTTTGAATTTGGCACCGAACTCCGCCCCCATGCGTCACGCTGGTCGGAGGGAACGGAGCTCGGCACTAGACAATCACCAGTGTGAATCGAGCGAGATGACAGTTCGCACACACAGCGGGGACACATCGCAGGATCCAGTGACAAGGTAAGTTACTTCCCCTGTATCCTGCAATGCGATCCCGAGTCTGGCTAGTGGTTACAGCTTTTGGTATGTAAAATTCACCCCGAGCCTGGCTCGGGAATACCGCCAGGGAGGTTAAAGATGCCACAAGATTACAAGCATTAGATAGTTGTTAATTTGTACACACACACACCCGCATAAGTCTGACAGAATATCTTACACAGAGGACCCTTGGCTTTGCATGAACTGTGAAAATCTCAGAAACTAACTCTAGGGAAAGTTTCCAGATTGCTGCACAATAGGGATGTCAGAAAAAGGGATTAGGGTGAAGAGGATCCACAACTGCTAGATGGACACTGAAGAGTCATGTCCTTACTATGAAAGAGAGCAGTAGAAACTGATTGTTATCAACTTTGTAGGCCCAGAGGTCCATTAGGACCCTCAGAAAAGGAATAGGTCTGGGGAGGATCAAGCACATGTGGTCATCTGTGACAGGGAAGGAATCCTCTGCCTAAGCCAGATATCACCTTTTGTTAGTAGGCCCCTTTCCTGCTGCTGCAGCTGTACATCTGGTAGGTAAAAATGTTTCTTAACAACATTTTTTATGGTTTATAGCATTGATGTTGGTAAATTGAACAGTTTACATATACTTTTCAAAATCCTGCATTTGCCCCTTGAGTTCCTCTTGCTATGTAATTAAGGGAAGAAATAAAGGAAGGTAGAAATTAAGGAAGGAAGAAAGAAAGAAGGAATAGATTAAATTAATTAAGATGTTCTGGCTTCTATAAAAATGCTTTTGGAAAGATGTATTTACTGGCTGTACTGTATGTATTTATTTTTAATCTAACATTCAGAAATATAATGCATATGTTTGAAACTTTCTTGTTGCATGTAATTTTCAGTTGATACAAATAGTTTTTAATCATGTTTTAGCTCAACACACATCGTTACACTTTTCCTCTAGAGATACTGGGAAGCAAGCACATCATTTCTGCTCAAACACATTGGTATTCATCAAAGATGAAACATGCTTTTCAAGACAAGATAAAAGTAATGTGCCATACTTCAAAAGAAAGACATTTGGTTAGCAACCTATTGTTTTATTTAGTTTATTGTTTGTTTTATTACTATTTTTTCTCAATCTATGGGAGTCAAAAAGAAGCGTTCCCACAGGTATGGTATAGATTAACACCAGGGAAGTTTTGTTTCCAGAGAATAGATATTTATGAGGTTACACTAATTGTATCACATACTCTAATATTTTATGCATGAGGAAAGGAATGAATTTCATGAAAAATTCAGAAAGATAATGTCAAACAAAGACTAATGCCGATGTGTGTGCACAGTGCTGCATGAAGGCTCATGCAGATTAAGATATGGAAATCAAATATAGGTTTTACAGAACACATTGTTTCCCTCTAGGACAGATCATCTACACACCACGCTGAAAACAATTTCTTAAAATGCGATACAAAAAAGCAATGTTTTATTATTCTAGCATGACAAAAAGTCACGGAAGAGAATAGTGAGTTATATCATGCAATTATCAATTTGTTTCCATATTTTATTTTCGGTGGTAAAAATAAAATAGCTCAAGTAATAAGTACAATCATATAAAGTGTTAAAGATAACCAATTCATTTCTTTAAATCATAAATGTGTCTGCGTTCTATGCCAAATATATTAAATAAGTGAAGAAAAATCATTTGGTTTGCAACAGGCAGGGTTAAGGCCCTTGATATAGGGGCTAAGCTGCAAATCTAATCCCACCCTTTTTAGATCTGCTTTCTTTTTTTTTTTTTTTTTTTTACCCTCCATTCAACACCATTTTCAGCTCAGCACAATATCTGCTCTTTGTTACAGAAACATTATTTGCCCCTAACAGTGCAGCAAACAATTATGGAGAAGTGGTGACTAAATCATTTAACCAAAACGTGGATTTGCTGCAAACCTGACAGTGTTGGCAGCTGGACCACTTCTTTGGACCTCCTTACCAGTTAAAGTGATTGTAAATGATCACCTGGTAAAACGACCCATTCAGTTTAAAATAGAAATGAAAGAAAAAACATTTTAAATCATTTTTTTCCCTTTTTTTATAAGTGATCCAATTCCCTCTGTTCTCAGCTGCATAAGAGCTGAGTGGAGGAGAAGCAGCAGTACACTGAGCTTCCCAGTGAATGGCTGCGCAGCGAGGGTGTGTCAGGACAAGTCTGATTATTGCAGGAGAGTACACTGAGTTCCCAGCATAGATAGAGTACTGACCACGATGTGCTCTTCTGCTTAGTGTGGTTATTTTTTCCCAAAAGCTTTATTTGGCAGAGGCACGTACATTGGTTTGAGATAAAACACATAAGTGTAGAACAAGTTTTTTTTTTTTTTTTTCTCTCTTCTTTTGATTTACTACGTTTATTTTCCTTGCTTAACTTATAGCAAAAGGTTTGAGATATCTGTATCTTTGACATGCGGTCCCAATACCAAGCCTGATATCCTTTATATTGGGAATGGTGTTGGGCCTCTGAAATTCGTTTTATTTTATTCATTTTTTAGATGATAATACTGTTCTATTTTTCCACGCATTTAATTGTTCAATGACTGCCTTGGATTTCGTTGGCCTTGACATGAGTATTGTTATCTGACTTCTGATTGATTGGCATACTACTGTGTGCGACGAATGGTGAAATCTACTGAGAATTCTACATTGTATACGTAGACTACCACCATATACATTACAGTTGAGGGTATAATTCTGTGTATGTTTTATACTGCTCTTGATAATATGGCTTACTTACTAATATGGCTTATTCGTTACATTTTGTTGTGTGAAGATTGAAAATGCCTTAATAAAAAATATTGAAACAGAACAAGTTATAAGAGCCCATTCACTATTGGGCCCCGCTAGTAAAAGAGCTGGAAGAAGATAGCGGAGGTGCCTGGCAGAAGGGAGAAAGAAACAGAGAGCGGAGAAGTCGGAAGACCCCCAAAGTCAGAAGAAGACCCTCAGAGCTGCCTAATAAATTACTTTAAAAACCTGTCTAGTGTGTTTTTATTCTTGACACTTTTTACCCCCCAGGTGAATGGGTAGGGGTACGATGTACCCCATACCCATTCACATAAGGGGGCCCCCAGATCCCGCCCCCCACCCTATTTAAGGGGGCTCCCAGATTCCGATAAGCCTCCAGACCGACTGGGCTGTGTGCTCGGATAAGGGTCTGGTATGGATTTGGGGGGGACCCCCACACCATTTTTTCAGCGTAGGGGGTTCCCCTTGAAATCCATACCAGACCTAAGGGCCTGGTATGCTCCTGGAGGGAAACCCATTCCATTTTTTAATTTAAAATTTGGCGTGGAGTTCCCCTGTGGGAAGGAGGTGTTTGCCTTAGAACAGGTTCACACTGTGGCGACTTCCTGTAAAGTTGCCTCACTGTGAACGGGGATCCTACTTGGAGGCGACTTCCATTGTAATCAATGGGTACAAGTCGCCTACAAGTCGAATTTAAGTAGTACAGGAACCTTGTTTCAAGTCAGAGCGACTGCAGTAGTGTGCATAAAGACGGCTCCATTCACTTACATTGATTTCTTCATGCAGCGTGACTTGAGGCGACTAGGGGCGACCTGGGGTGACATGAAGTCGGATCCAAAGTCGGACCTGTGTGAATGGGCTCTAAGGCAACAAATACTTTGGTTACATTTTCTTTATCGCATCAAACAATAATAGAGTCAAACATAATTGTACAAGAGACATGTCTATAAGGATAGTGTGATGATGTTCAGTGCGACAGGTGGAGTTTTATCACACTAAGCATTAAAATTCAAACTTGATATGAGATTGTATTAGCTGTTTTTATTTCTTATCGCTTTTATTTTATATAAAGAAAAAGGAGGAATTATTCCGGAAACACAACAGAATGTTTTTTAAAAAAAAGGGGAAGATACATAGTCATATTCACATTTCATCAAACGACACATACATCTATCATCCCCAATTCTAAATATTCATAAATTTACCCAACATTCTATCCTGTTTCACAGTATATATTTACCTATATTTACCTTTATTTCTCTTTCTACTTTTGTATTGATCTTTGAAATAAAGTATATATGATCAAAATTTCTCTATTCCTCCCTCCCCATTTTCTCCCCTCCCCCCCTCCAAAAACAAAAAAAACAAACAAAAACAGAACCCTCCCTCTTAACCTCCCTGGCAGTATGATTCTTTCAGAAAAAAGGTGCTGAAAGCGGTACCATTATTTGCAAGGAATTTTGGTGATTTGTACTGTAGGCCTGTAATTTTTAGGAATAACTCACTTAAATCTGACCAAACAAGAGTCTTGTAGGCATCCCGGGTATGACATTTTTTAAAAAACAAAATTATAAATTATAATATAATAAATAATTGTAAATAATTATAACAAATAATAATATAATTATAATAAAAATTATTCAATAATGTAATCAACTCAAAATCACTGAAATGTGCTCAGTTGCAAAATTGTCGCTGTCATTACTTTTATTTTTTTATGACGAATTTCCCCACAAATCGCTATCGCACAATTCTGCAAGTGATTATAATATATTATCGCTGTTTTCTAGCTGCTCTAAAACCATTTTTGACATAAAAAGACACTTTTGGTTGCTATGGACAATCTACAGTTTGCAGGGAGAAAGAGCCGTTCTTATTATATAAAAGAACATGTAGGACACTGGGCAGACCACTAGGGACAAGGGGGTGTGTATTTTTTACATACAGTACTGTAATCTATAAGATTACAGTATACTGTATGTAATGTGTTTGTTTACGTTTTTGAATTTGGCGCCGTTCTCCGCTCCCGTGCGTCGTAACGTCGCAGGGAACGGAGATCGGCGGCACAGGAGGATGCTGTGCGAATCGAGCGAGGTCCCGCTCGCTCACACAGCGCAGTGGCATCGCTGGATCCAGGGACAAGGTAAGTAAACACTGCCTGTGGATCCAGCGAGGCGAGCCCGAGTCTGACTCGAGGTTACCGATCCTAGCACAAAAATCTAACCCCGAGTCAGACTCAGGAATACCGCCAGGGAGGTTAATAACCCCCCTTTTCTCCCAGGAAGAGATGGATATGTCAATGTTCTATTTCGCCTCCCGTGCAGGTACGCATCTCGTACTGGGGTACCTCCACCCTTCATTCCTCACCTATCTCCTCTGACAACAAGTTCCATCCTGTCCATGTTTGGGTATATTGTTCTCTTTTATTTTTGATCTGAAAGGACCAGATCCTCCATGGATCTTATGTCTCGTACTCTATAGAGCCAACCTGCAACTGAGGGTGGTCTGGAGTCCCTCCACCTCAAGGCCACCCCCATTTTAGCTGCGTTAATTAAATGACATAGCACCAATCTTTTATATGTCTGCACCGGGATCTGTGAGCAATGAAGCAGAAAAATTTTATTAGCTGAACCTAATGTAGGGCAGTGTAAGGCAAGGGGGTCAAAAAATTGTCTTGAATACGCTGTGTGTAGGGATTTGGTGCTTGCTTATATGAAGTTAAGTGGTTTAAGGGTCTTCAGAATGAAGATACTTATGATTGTACCTTAGTTAGGATTTATGAATAGAGTAGTGATGTGTATGCGTTAAGTTATATAGGGGGTATACAGAATTAAGGAATGAAAGGGAGTATAGGGAGGGAGAGGGAGCTTATAAGGTAGGTGAGTATAAGGGGAGAATGATGGGGGCTTGGCTAGGAGGAGGGTATAGGAGGGGGTGGGGCCAAGATTCCCATGGTGTAGAATATAAGAAGGAAAAGGACATATGGGGGAGAGGGATGGGGTATCCTGCCTGCTCTCTTGCCTCCTGATCAGCGGTGCAAACCAGTGAGATTAGTTCAGGTGTTTAATATAGAGTTCAGGTGTTTAATATAGTAGTGTGGTCAGTTTTTAAAATGAAAGCAAAGGGACTGGAGGGAACATTAGGGATTTCACACAAATGAAGCAACACATAGAGAACAGGATACTTTCTCATACAAGTACATGGTACAGCAAAAAGAAATCTGAAGTGTTGGGGTAACAAACACTTTAATTTCTTGTATGCGACAATTACTGACTAAATTCTAGGTGAATTTGTGTTATAGTGATAAGGTAGTACACACTCTTGAGGGTGCCTCTCATCATTATGATGTAGAAGCCTTTTTTGGACTTTTTATAAATATCCAAGTGTAGCACTACGCCAAAGGAGCTGCTGGTTTTGTTTTGGGTGGCACGTTACCTCGTCCTCTGTACCTCCGCCGTCTAGGGTACTTGATGAGAGTTGTTGTAAATGGAATGTCCACAGAACAGGTGTCTTTTCTGTGCTTTTATTACCCAGCCGGGTAAAAACGGTTAAAAGTAGATAGGTGAAGGGATAGCAAATAGGGGACAGTAGATCCAGGTGTAACTGAACACGGGAAACAGTCTTGCTCACTTAAAAACTCCAGCCGGAGCAGGTATAGCACACCTGGACAGGCCTCTCTCACAAGCCTGGCAGCCAGAATGTCACTCGAACTTAGGATTAAGTCTCTGCCACAGACCCTCCAATAAGATTAGAGACAATTATGGTCTGGAATCCTTTTAGTAGATTCAGCAACCGGATCTTCTTCAGGTAGTTGTGTACAGTCAGTAGCCAACAGGCGACCAACATCCAGCTTATCAGAACTCAGGTAGTTCCCGATGAATGGACAGGCCCCTCCGGGGACACCAGCCTCGTGCTAGGTATCTCCCAGACAGACTCCTCACCGGTCACCCTACTCCATCTGAATGGACAGCTCGGGACCCCTTCCAGATTATGGACCCAGTCGATCACTGGGCCCACACATTGGATCAATCGCTCCGGGTCAACGTGGTCCCGCAAACCAGGAACACTGTTGCTCACGCACACCCCAGCGAGGAGGGCCATATGCGGGGGTGTCGTGAAATGGCTACCCCAATGGTGGGCGCCACATGAGGAGGAACCTCATGGTAATGGTGTCTGCCCCCTTTATACCACTCCCCAGCATGCACAGCGGGAAGATCAACTTCGCTGGCTGCTAAGGAGTGGCACTCAGAGCACTTGACCACACTGCTGCCACCTGCCGTCCAGGGGTGACGGGAATCCCAGGGCGAAAGTCAGCCCACAGCACAGCCAAGCTAGAGCAGAAACCCAAATTTAAACGATCAGGTGAACTCAGAGATAACTATTTCTCTGAATCCTTCCCCTAAATTTAGCCAGGTGCTGAAAGTAGCCAGGTGCTACACAAGGATAACAGAATATGATAGTTTACTGGTAAAGGAAAATATGATCTATTTATTTACCAGTAAACCCAACCACTTGTAGACAAAGGATTTACTAGCTATGCCCTGTAGCAATTCATTTTAAATTCCAGAACATACAGTACCTAGTGCAATTAAAAAAAAAATCCCTCCTCCCCACCCTGCATGCACCTGCATAATCCTTCCAGTAGTGGCCAACTTTAAAATTGTAGTGGCCTTGAGGTGTGACTCTGGACATTTTGAGCAAGCCACAAAATAGCAGTGCATCTAGTTAGGCAACTCTTTCAAAATAACTGCTGTAACACATCTCAATGCCTGAAAATGTTGATCCTACTACATGTTTTGCAATATACCCTTATGCACACTGAAGAGAACATTTGAGTCAGTAGACACAATACAAATTCCAAGCTATGGTGTCAGTAGATCCAAATAATAAGCCCCATCATTGGTGTCAGTGACCACAAAAACAACCCTCAATAACCCCCCTGCATTAGTAGGCAATGACAGTGCTGTTACCCCATCATCTCCCTACAATGGAAATTGATATTAGTGCTATTTAACCTCCCTCCATTTATGGTTAGTGGAAGTGGCTTTTAATTCCCCCACCCCTACACACACACATAGGTATGCTGGAAATTGTCCCTAAAGCTGGATACACACTATACGATTTTCTGTAGATTTTTTTCCTTCAGATTTACCAAAACCATATAATATGAGGTCAAAACCTTAAGGCCTCGTACACACGACCGAGTTACTCGTCGGGCGAAACACATAATTTTCCTCGCCGAGTTCCTTGTTAGGCTTGTCAAGGAACTCGACAAGCTTGCTTTGCGTACACACAGTCAAGACAAAATCTCCTCGTTCTCAAACGTGGTGACTACAACACATAGGATGGCAGGGGAAGTTCGATTCCACTATCACAACTCTTGGGGCTGCTTTTGCTAATCTCATATGTTTGCGTGTTAAGTAAAAGTTTGGTAACTTGGTAGCTTTAAAAATGTGTTCTCTCCATTACAAATGCTCCTTTTACTCCCGTCTCATACTTTATTATGAGCAAGCACGGGTTCCTTAGCATACACATGCTCAAGTTTCTCATCGGAAACCAGCCCGACGAGGAACTCGACGAGCCAATTTGACTCCCACGAGGAAAAAGAAAACTTGCTCTCTTTTTGGCTCGACGAGTTCCTCGACAGTTTCCTCGATGAAAAATGTACACACGATCAGGAAACTGGTCGTGTGTACGAGGTCTGAGAGTTTCAAACTGTATGTAATCAGGCAGGCCCTTGTACTGTACTATATAGTTTTGGTAAATCTAATGGAAATCAGTCAACAAAGTTGTATAGTTTGTATGGGGTCTAAATTTAGGTGTAGAAAATTACATTTGTAAAAAAAAAAGCTAATTATTGCCACTGTACTTTGTACTAAATGCATAATTGTAGTGTGTGAAACATGGGGCACACTGCAATATGCATGTCTTAACAGCTAATTAACAGTTATTTATTAACTGCCACACATCACAATAAGAAAAAAAAAAGTTTTTATCTTGAAGAATTAGATGGTTTTAGAGGTTTGCCTGTGTGAAATCATCTTTACAATTTAAACGCAAAATCTAGACAAAATGTATTTCATTTTGAATAGAGCTTGGGAAAATTAGAGTTTTCATCAGGTTTTTATTGGCTTAATGCTTTATTTTTTTATGGTTGAACTGGATGGACTTGTGTCTTTTTTCAACCTGACTAACTATGTAAGGGAGGTTTCTGTCAGGAATACAGACAAAAGCAAAACACATTTTTACCTGCAAGAGAAAACTATTTTTTTTAAATTTCTGTGCATTCCTGTGTTGGTGATGACTGCTCCCCTCATTTCGTGTACAGGTGTCAGGGACAGGAAGTGAAAGAAAATCTAAACGATTTTCCAGAGAGAAACAATCGTAGCTCTTTTCCACCTTTTTCTAAATTGTCTGCATTTAGGCTTTAAACAGCTGGTACTGACAATACACAAGACCACATTCATGCATATGCAACCCCCCAAAGGTTCTTGAAAGGCTTTCCTATTTAACCACTTGACCTCTGGAAGATTTACCCTTCTTCATGACCAGGCCATTTTTTTGCGATTCAGCACTACATTACTTTAACTGATAGATAAGGGGGGTAATGGCGCTTGCTAATAAGCAAAATGTTAATAAATAAATATAATACAATCTAAAATGCTGCTTCAATCCTAATCCAAGTCCAAATGAGACGAGCCAAGTAAGCCAAAAAAAGGGGATGTATCACTCCTAGTCAATCCAAACTCACCATCAATCAACGGGATGATGAGGGGGGTACACTGAGTGATGTTTTTGTAAATATGAACCAATTGGTAGTGTATAAGAGTACCACCAACTGGCTACTAAAAATACGGATAATCTAAGTAAGTGAAAAAATATGTAACAATTACAAAAGTAATATATAAAATATATAAAGCATAAAGTAGCAACCAAGAGCCAATAATGATTCAGGTGCATAAAAATGTAGGTATCAACACGTGCAAATAAATATAAATAAAAAATAAAAAAGAAGATGATGTGAGTCTCTGTGCACACTCCACACTCCAAAATATGTGCTTAGAATATGATAATAATAATCAAGTGTCCAAAATAGATCACAGCAAGGTGCTTCAATCAACAGTATTTTTCAAAGTGCATGAGTGCTCCAATAAAGTGCTTGACTCCACACAAGGTCCCACGGTGCATAACATGCAGAACAAGTGCTCCGTTTCCACAAGCCTCTCACCTCAGAAAGGCTTAAAAAAGCCTATAGATCTCCAATACTGCTGGCTTAATAGCACAGCAGATTCCGTTTGTGATGGAAGACTCCCAGCCAGCCTATTTGCCAACGTCACACCAATCCCTCTGGTTAGTGATCCCCAGGTCCCAGCAACCAGCTCTCAGGGTAGATGGCTCTCAATAAACAAATAAAAGTTCCATAGCGTAAAACTGCAGGAGGAGAGCCGGTGGTAACATCATCTCTGCTCGCGGCCGAGAGCGGAGACATCTTAACTACACGCTACATGCTATTTGTATACAAGCCTGCTGTAAGTGCACTTGCTTTTATTTATTAAACTTTTTAATCAGTTTTACGCTATGGAGCTTTTATTTTATTATTTCTTCATAAATATTTCTTCATAAATGTTGGCTAATATGTGTATTGTGCTACATGTTTTGGTAACAAACAAAATAAGTGTATATTAATTGGTTTATGCAAATGTTATATTGTCTACAAACTATAATATATTTATAGAATTTCTATTTATTTATTTTTATACTAATAATGGCAGCAATCAGCGACTTTTAGTGGGACTGAGATATTGCAGGGAACAATCAGACACTAACTGACATGTTGGACACTTTGCAGGAACCAGTGAAACTAATACAGCGATCAGTGCTACAAATATGCACTGTCACTAATTTTACTAATGAAACTGGCTGGGATCAAAGGGTTAACTGTGTGCCTAGCCACTGTTAGATGCTTTTGCTTTGCAGGAACACAAAATCCATTCCTTTCCTCCTGTCAGAATAGAGATCGGTCTTGTTTATATAGGCAGAACCCCATTCTGTGTATTTTACTGATGATTGGCAGGTGCCAGAGAGCATCCAGTGGCCAGCACCCGCAGATCGACTTCTGATGTGAATGTTTACAGCAGAAGCAGCTCGCTGGCGGCGTGTGCTTCCCCCCGCAGACAGAAGTGCAAAATTACATTTTATATATAAAGTTTGGACACACCTTCTCATTCAAAGAGTTTTCTTTATTTTCATGACTATGAAAATTGTAGATTCACACTGAAGGCATCAAAACTATGAATTAACACATGTGGAATTATACATAATAAAAAAGTGTGAAACTGAAAATATATTTCATATTCTAGGTTCTTCAAAGTAGCCACCTTTTGCAGCAGACACATCTCTAGAACTGTTAAGAGGAGACTGTGTGAATCAGGCCTTCATGGTAGAATATCTGCTAGGAAACCACTGCTAAAGAAAGGAAACAAGCAGAAGAGACTTGTTTGGGCTAAAGAACACAAGGAATGGACATTAGACCAGTGGAAATCTGTGCTTTGGTCTGATGAGTCCAAACTTGAGATCTTTGGTTCCAACCCCCGTGTCTTTGTGCGACGCAGAAAAGGTGAACGGATGAATTCTACATGCCTGGTTCCCACCGTGAAGCATGGAGGAGGAGGTGTGATGGTGTGGGGGTGCATTGCTGGTGACACTGTTGGGAATTTATTTTATTTATTTATTTTATATATTTTCAGTTGTTTCACACTTTTTTGTTATGTATAATTCCACATGTGTTAATTCATAGTTTTGATGCCTTCAGTGTGAATCTACAATTTTCATAGTCATGAAAATAAAGAAAACTCTTTGAATGAGAAGGTTTGTCCAAACTTTTGGTCTGCACTGTATATATATATATTTATATGTGCTATGGGACTGGTCTTTAAGTGGTTAAGGAGGCAGTTGACATGGTGCTGCACATGTGATCAGTTATGACATCAGCCATTTCATAGTTTGACAGTTGAGTTGAGAATACATGCAACTGTGGTAGTTTTAGGAAACAGTTAAACCAATGGGATTTAGTTCCACTTAAATTTACCTAATTATGAGTGTCCATCATTTATTAAAAAAAAAAAAAAAAAAATCATAGGAAAAATATTAGTATATCCTGGCAGCTACTTTTACTACACCTTTTAGTGGCAACAATCTACAGTCTGATTTAGCCTCTGCAGTGTTTCCACCACAGCATGGATATTTCCATTTTCTTTTCTAGAATTCTGTGTCCTTTCCACTTCACTCTGGCCACGCCCAGTCCAGCATACATAATTGACAACAGCTCAGCAGCTCCTCAAGGGGTCAGCACTGTTAAAATACTATGAGCATTGTACTGATGTCCCATGATTGCTTTTCCTTCACTCAACTCTACACAGCCCAGAGAGATAGAGGGGAAACATCTGCATAAGCTATACCAAATTAATCCAAATTATGTTCAGATAAAGCAGTACTGTAATTCGTGTCCACGGTTTGGTATATACATGTCCTCAATGAAAAAATGAGACGTGTGCCCACTGTGTGTTGCCAGCATTAATGCTTGTCAGATACAAGAAGACACTGGTTCACCAGATAATTTGCCACCCATGATATGGAATCCACAAAATGTGATATGTGGGACTGTCTACAATGATCTCCATGGCTGCTCTGGCTGTGCTGGGATTTGTAGTTTAAGGTTTAAGTTTTATAGTTCCACATGTAGCTTACATAGCAACAGCAGTCATATCTCGCTGACAACACACCAGGACATACAGCAAGCTGCAACTTAGTATCACCCACCAACCAGGACAGAATGTCCTGTATGTAGAGTAGAGGAGAATGAATTTAGTCACATGACCTCCACAAATTAAATGGAAAAAAATGTATCTGGGTAATTTCAGTGTTTGATAAAGAAATTGATTGTGGGCTTTGTACACTTGCTAATACAAGGGAATAGCATCTGGGTATACAACTGTTTTCAGTAAAACAAACAACAACCAATAAATATTCAGAAAACAATGTCTGTAAGAAAAATGTCTAGTATATATCAAAAGACCAGGAAACCCTTATGTATGCATCCAAGATTTTAAAATAGAATCAGTGGACATTTTATCTTCAGAAAGTGAACAAGCCATTTCAAGATATCCACTGGAGTAATGGCTGGCAATCACTCTCACACCTGATTCTCAGATGTCATCATTGCTATTCTCCTAAATGACCACAATTTCCTTTAAGTGCAGCTTGAAAACTTATTCCACAGTTTTGATTACTTCCATACTATTTGATTGCTCTATGAATGCTTTCTAAAGATTTAGATAGTAGCAGACAACTGGATAAAAGTTATATATATTCCATGTTTATTAACCATTTTTATAAGCATTATTAAAAAAAGGACAATTACAATATGTGAGTCAAATGCATCCCCCTGAACAGGTTTCTATGACAATATAAAACCGAAATAAGCAGAGCTAGATTTTTAGATCTTATTCCAAAATAAATCAGTGAATACTCAAACATATATGCATACACAAATCATATATTCATTATAACGTATGTAAAAAAATAAATCCCCAAAAAATTTGAATAATTCAACATGAATCATGCATCCATTATAAAACATGTAAAAATGGACAATAGACTAGTGGAAAATATAAACTCAATTACTTCAAATTATGTAAATACACTACCACCAAAATCCTTAATAGTGCAAAACCAAAGTATAATGTGCATAAATAAAATGGTGCTATAAAAGTCCACAATCCCAATGTAAAATCCTAATAAGCTTGGAAGATGGTCAAAGTCTTCTTATCACCCAGCAAGCCATGGTCCCAGTGCTCCAAAGGAAACGCACCTACCAGAAAGCCATGACCGCCATAAATAGAGTGCTTATGAGAGGCATTAAAAACACAAATCCTCCAGCACAATCCCTCTTAGGCTCTCAAGGAGGTAATTTCCGAACTCACAATGATAAGTAGCATATCCAAAGAGAAGAAAAGGCCAGCAATAGTGTAAATCTGTAAAGTAATATTTTTTTTTAAGAAAATGGTATACAAACTCACATAAAATTAGGTCAAAAAGCATCCAACTATACAGCTGTAAGAGTTCAACCAGCATTGCTAGTATGTATGATGACGCATCACGCATATGCCTCAATATATGAGAAGAGGTTTGGAGAGATCTGCTAGTGAATAGCAACCATTAGGGCTCTTTCACACGTCCGTTCCGTTCGTCCGTTTTTTGGACGTCCGTTAACGGACCGCAATGCTTCCCTATGGGCTAGCGTCCGTTAGCGGATGAGCATCCGCTAACGTCCGTTAGCATCCGTCTGCGTTCAGTTCCGTTTTTTTGGACGGAAGAAAACCCTATTTTTCTTCCGTCTAAAAAACGGAACGGACGAAAAAACGGACGTTAACGGATGATCCGTTTATCATCCGTTCCACTAACATCCGTTTTTCTATGTAAAAAGCCCCCCAAAAAAAAAAACGGATGAAAAAACGGATGGAAAAACTGATGCAAAAACTGATGCAAAAACTGATGAAAAACTGATGGAAAACTGATGGAAAAACGGATCAACTGATGGAAAAAAAAACTGATCTGAAAAACTGAACGGACGTGTGAAAGAGCCCTTAACTTTGCTACATCGGCTTCCATAAACTCACATGCCAGTGACATCTTGTGGTAGAAAAGAGGGATAAGCCCCCATACACTGACATACACAGATCATAAATGATAAATAAATTAAAATAATCATGAATTAATTACATATAAAATTCACAGGGCCTTGAATTGCTGGGTGATAAGAAGACTATGACCATATTCCAAGCTTATTAGGATTTCACATTGGGATTGTGGACTTTTATAGCACCATTTTCTCATCAAATTTGTTTATGGAAATTTTTAAGTCAGGGAACAGGTTTAAAAGTGATACAGCAATATACAATAGTGAGGTACAGTATAACATTATAATATGACTAAAGATACTGTTGTCTTGTACTTTAATCAAGAGATTGTCAACTCAGAGAGACGTTTCTTATAGTATTGAGAAAGCATAAATGTCTAAACCTAGACTATAATAGAATAATGGAGTTTCAAAATAAATATAATTTGAGAATATCTAAAGTTCTTAGTAAAAAATAAATAAAAAGCGTTGAGGGTTTATCGCTCTCTTATGTCAAGTAGGATGAAATTCCAATGGTTAGTAACGTCATATAAGCAAGAGATACAATTACAAGTAACTCTATGCAAACCTGATAAACAGAAAGGAATATAAGAAAGGAAAAGGAAAGGTAAAATAGTGATAAGATTAGAAAAGAAAGAAAAGAGAAGAGAGGAATGGAAATTAAAGCAAAGGGGTCTCCGAGGCAAGGCATGTTTCCAACATATGTTAAATGTGTGGAAATGAAAATGCATGAGAAATTTACTCATCAATAATCAATAAGGTTACATCGAAATTAGAAGGAAGATAATGTGTCGTCCAAGGAAGCCATATATTCTTGAATTTAGGAATTTTGTCATGCGTTATAGCCTCTGTTTTATAACAAAGAAGTGATGAGCGCAGTCTCAAACACACCTGATGTGCAAATAAATACCTAATGTGTATAAATATACATCACTGCTACAGCAAGCACTGTATGTACCTATTGACGTGTCTAAAGCAACAATGCAAAGCGCAAGTGCTAGGATATGGAGCTAAACCAGCAAACAGCTCCAAACAGCAATTGCTGCGTGATAAAAGTAAACAATACAAATGAAAAACAATAAGAGCAAAAAAAGGCCAAAATATGTGCAATAAATGAGAAATCTTCATGTGCTTCAGCCCACAATATAGCTAATACCGTGTATCAAACAGCAATACAAAGTGCAAGGATATGGAGCTAGACCAGCAAACAGCTCCAAACAGCAATGTGCTGCATGGTAAGAGTAAACCATGCAAATGAAAAAACAATAAGAGCAAAAAGTCCAAAATATGTGCAATAAGTGAGAAACCTTCATATGTTTCAGCCCACAATATAAAGTGCTTCAGACGCAAGTCTTCCTGATAAATTAGCTCACAGAGCGCTTACCTCAATAAATGAGTCAATGAGCTTTGAATGGCTGTGCACCAGCTTCCTGAACAGATGGTATCCTCAGTGTGTGTCTTCCTGATGGTCCCAATATCTATGGTGGCCTTCAAGAAAATGGAGGATCACAGTAAGGTCAATAACTGTGGTGTTGAGAAGAAAAAGAAAGTAGAGTTGGCGCTGGTCCTACGGAGCCAAATGCTCCATAAAAGAGGCTCCTAGTGTAAGGTGCAGTGTGCAAAATATACACAAAGTGCTAAACGATCCAAAATGCCAAGTGCCTATGAAAACTACTAGAATGATTCCACAGTATATACCATAAATGCAGCTATGAAAAAAAATACAAAATTACATAAAATATATATCACAGTGCTGTGCAAATTAAAGTGCTATTGTGTAAACACTGCTAGGTAAAGGAAATGTGCAAAATTTAAAATTCCTGTACCATTAGGGTACCTATATTAACCCTTTAAAAGATGTGCTGATTAACAACATGTTTTTTTCTTTTTTTCAGTGCAATATAATGTCCTTATTGGAAGTAAACAAATCCAATTGCCAAGTGCTGAGTGATTCAAAAAGTGCTTCATGCTCTTGTTGTATGCCGTGATCACTGCAATCAGTGCTCTTACAGTAGGTGTTTGTGATATTGTGTTTTTAGCACGACAGCATCGCGCTGATTCTCGGCGACATGGTGCCGAGATCTCGCCGACATCTCGCACTCACTGGAATAGTGACAGCACATCCCAGCAAGCGCGTCATAGAAGCGACGGGAGATCCGACTTGGATTCCCGCCAATTCTACACGTGTGCGGCGTTTGTTATGAATCCTGAGGGGGAAGTCCCCGCCGGATTTTAAATAAAAATCCGGCATGGGTTCCCCCTCAGGAGCATACCGGGCCCTTAGGTCTGTTATGGGTTGTAAGGAGAGCCCCCCCTACGCCGAAAAAAACGGCATAGGGGGTCCCCCTACAATCCATACCAGACCCGTATCCAAAGCACGCTACCCGGTCAGCCAGGAAGGGAGTGGGGACGAGCGAGCGCCCCCCCCCCCTCCTGAGCCGTACCAGGCTGCATGCCCTCAACATGGGGGGGGGTTGGGTGCTCTGGGGCAGGGGGGCGCACTGCGGCCCCCCCACCTCAGAGCACCCTGTCCCCATGTTGATGCGGACAGGGCCCCTTCCCGACAACCCTGGCCGTTGGTTGTCGGGGTATGCGGGCGGGAGGCTTATCGGAATCTGGGAGCCCCCTTTAATAAGGGGGCCCCCAGATACCGGCCCCCCACCCTAAGTGAATGAGTATGGGGTACATCGTACCCCTACCCATTCACCTGCAAGAAAAGTGGTAAAAACACAAATAAACCACACAGGGTATTAAAATATTTTATTAGTCTGCTCCGGAGGCCTCCCCTGTCTTCTTTATTAGCTCTTTTACCAGGGGAAGCTTCTTCTTTGACGTCTTCGGGTGGGTGGGGGCCGCCGTCTGGTTCTCTTCCACCGCCGGGGGGGGTCGCTTTTAAAAAAGCCCCCATCCCCCGGCGGGTTTCCTCCGGCGTCTTCGGCGGGGGGGCTTCTTCTTCCGCTATCCCGACGGGTCTTCTCCGCTATCCGGGGGGTCTTCTCAACTCTCCGGGGGTCTCCTTCTATGTTCGCCGCTCTCCGCTGTTGACTCGGCGCACCCCGGTTCTTCGTCTCGCTGTCCGGTGTCTTCTTCCGTGCTGTACGTCGTCTTCTCCTTCCGTGCTGTGAGTTCTTCTTCCGTGCTGTGACGTCATGTTCTTCACTTCTCTCCTTCTCCCGATGTTGACACGCCGGCTCTTCTCACTGAAATGACGGATGCGCGCCTTGCATCGGACCTATATAGGCCTCATCACAGTCCCATCATGCTCTGTACCTACCCATGTGATACCTACCCACGATACCTACCCCTTATTAAAGGGGGCTCCCAGATTCCGATAAGCCTCCCGCCCGCATACCCCGACAACCAACGGCCAGGGTTGTCGGGAAGGGGCCCTGTCCTCATCAACATGGGGACAGGGTGCTCTGAGGTGGGGGGGCCGCAGTGCGCCCCCCTGCCCCAGAGTACCCAACCCCCCCATGTTGAGGGCATGCAGCCTGGTATGGCTCAGGAGGGGGGGGGCGCTCGCTCGTCCCCACTCCCTTCCTGGCTGGCCGGGTAGCGTGCTTTGGATACGGGTCTGGTATGGATTGTAGGGGGACCCCCTACGCCGTTTTTTTCGGCGTAGGGGGGGCTCTACTTACAACCCATAACAGACCTAAGGGCCCGGTATGCTCCTGAGGGGGGAACCCATGCCGAATTTTTATTTAAAATCCGGCGGGGACTTCCCCCTCAGGATTCATAACAAACGCCGCACACATGTAGAATTGGCGGGAATCCAAGTCGGATCTCCCGTCTCTTCTATGACGGCTCTGTCTCCATCGCGGCAAGCCAGCTCGGCGCTGGCTCCCGCGATGGGGCTCGTAGGTGCTCAATCTCGCCGAGAAAGAGAGCGAGATTGACACAAAATCGGGTTCACCTACTGTATATACCCACACTCACCAACTTTTTCACAACTTCTTAGGGTCTGGTGCCTTTACAGTATAGGCCACTGTGTAGCCCTCTGGCCGTTACCCGTCCCCCTGCGCTGATGATGTTAGTCCAGTAATAGCCCATACATAGGAGAGAAATGAGCCCCAGATAGTGTAGTATCGTTTTCTACTTTATTTAAATAAACGAAAAATGGGTACTCACATGTAGACAAAAACAGTATGGCATATAATGTTGACAAAAGTCTGATGCCTGGAAACCCGATGTGACGTTTGTAGCGTGTTCTACCGGTTTCGTTGTGTGACTTCATCTGGAACACGCTGAGCATCACTTTCACTTCCTTTTTATAGCAGACCGTGACCTGTCTTCCACCATTTTGGGTGTGATATTGAAGACTGGAGCCTGAAATAGATCGCCCACCAGTTTGGGTGTGATATTAAAGACTGGAGCCTGAAATAGATCGCCAACCATTTTGGGTAGGTTTTTGAAGACAGAAGACCACAAATAGTCAGGCAGTGGCCATGTTTAGTGGGACTTTGGAGACATAAGTCTTACTTCCTATAATTAAGACTTATGTCTCCAAAATCCCACCAAACATGGCCGCTGCCTGACTATTTGTGGTCTTCTGTCTTCAAAAACCTACCCAAAATGGTGGGCGATCTATTTCAGGCTCCAGTCTTCAATATCACACCCAAAATGGTGGAAGACAGGTCACGGTCTGCTATAAAAAGGAAGTGAAAGTGACGCTCAGCGTGTTCCAGATGCAGTCACATGACAAAACCGATAGAATACGCTACGAACGTCACATCGTTTCCAGGCATCAGACTTTTGTCAACATTATATGCCATACTGTTTTTGTCTACATGTGAGTACCCATTTTTTGTTTATTTAAAAAAAGTATAAAACGATACTACACTATCTGGGGCTCCTTTCTCTCCTATGTATGGGCTATTACTGGACTAACATCATCAGCACAGGGGGATGAGTAACAGCCAGAGGGCTACACAGGGGTGAAAAAGTTGGTGAGTGTGGGGTGTATAAGAGCACGGATTGCCGTGATCACGGCATACAACAAGAGCACAAAGCACTTTTAGAATCACTCAGCACTTGGCAATTGGATTTGTTTACTTCCAATAAGGACATTATATTGCACTGAAAAAAAAAATGTTGTTTATCAGCACATCTTTTAAAGGGATAACATAGGTACCCTAATGGTACAGGAATTTTACATTTTGCACATTTTCTTTACCTAGCAGTGTTTACATAGGCACAACAGCACTTTAATTTGCACAGCACTGTGATATATATTTTATGTATTTTTTTATTTATTTTCATAGCTTCATTTATGATATATACTGTGGAATCATTCTAGTAGTTTACATAGGCACTTGGCATTTTCGATCGTTTAGCACTTTGTGTATATTTTGCACACTGCACCTTACACTAGGAGCCTCTTTTATGGAGCATTTAGCTCCGTAGGACCAGCGCCACTTCTACTTTCTTTTTCTTCTCAACACTTTCTTGCTGCACTTAGGTGGAAGCAATTAGTAGAGGCAGCTGTCCACTGATCACCTTCAACCATACCTAGTCCAATACCAAATACTTTTGCTGTCACTGGTGTTTTTAAATATACTTGCGTGGATTTATTTTAAAACAATAACTGTGGTGGTCTTCAAGAAAATGGAGGCTCACAGTGGGGACCGATAAGTGTCAGATAGGAAGGAAGGAAAAAAGAAAGAAGTTCCAAACGTACGGACGGACTCCATGTCACTTCCGGTCACGTATGTTGTTCCTTACGAGTGTCGTCATGTCACGTGACTTCATCAGAGGAATCTAATTGGATGCATTGCTTTTCTTTATAAATACTTAAAGCGGAAGTGTATCGGTGGCCATTTTTGAAAAACTAGTCTCCAGTACAGGCGGCGGCCATTTTAATGGTGGGATAACCTAGATACAAGCGGCTATGTAACTGGAGCTTGTGATTCCAATGCATACGGCGGCCATTTTATTGAAATAAACAGAGAATAATCGTCATGACAATCACAAGCTCCAGTTACATAGCCACTGGTATCTAGGTAATCCCACCATTAAAATGGCCGCCGCCTGTACTGGAGACTAGTTTTTCCAAATTGGCCACCGATACACTTCCGCTTCTAGTATTTATAAAGAAAAGCAATACATCCAATTGGATTCCTCTAATGAAGTCACATGACGTGACGACATGCGTAAGGAACAACATATGTGACCAGAAGTGACGTGGAGTCCGTCAGTCCGTTTGAATGTTATCATAGCCCTGTTTCATTTTATTCAAAGTTTGTAAGCATCCATTTTTACTTTATTAAATTTACGTATTTCTGCTGTACTTCACGATGGGAGCTTCTTTCTTTTTTCCTTCTATCTGACGCTTATCGGTCCCCACTGTGAGCCTCCATTTTCTTGAAGACCACCACAGTTATTGACCTTACTGTGATCCTCCATTTTCTTGAAGACCACCACAGATATTGTGACCATCAGGAAGACACACACTGAGGATACCATCTGTTCAGGAAGCTGGTGCACAGCCATTCAAAGCTCATTGACTCATTTATTGAGGTAAGCGCTCTGAGCTCATTTATCAGGAAGACTGCATCTGAAGCACTTTACATTGTGGGCTGAAATATATGAAGATTTCTCACTTATTGCACATATTTTGGACTTTTTGCTCTTATTGTTTTTCATTTGTATTGTTTACTTTTATCATGCAGCAATTGCTGTTTGCTGGTTTAGCTCTGTATCCTAGCACTTGCACTTTGCATTGTTGCTTTAGACACGTCAATAGGTACATACACTGCTTGCTGTAGCAGTGATGTATATTTATACACATTAGGTATTTATTTGCACATCAGGTGTGTTTGAGACTGCGCTCGTCACTTATTATTTCTCATTTATAGTGGCTTGTACACTTTTAGATTCAAGCAGCAATTTCATGTACGTTCACACACCAGTCCTCTTTTTGCAGATCTCCTTTATAGATTCACTTGGCTAGCGCAGGAGACCCCTTTTCTCATAGCCTCTGTTTTGGCATGAACCATGGCTTGGTTAATTCTACATTTAATTTAATTTAATATCAGGGTTTGAGTTTTTCAGTCTTTAGCGATTGTTTGTTTTGCGGCTGTAGTGATCTGTAACATTAGCTTGAATTGGTTACTAGAAAGAGTTGTCGGCTTTAGAGTTTAGAGTTACTTTTGCTTTTCTATCATCTTTAACTAGTCTGCCAATTCTCCTCTGACCTCTGACATTAACAAGGCATTTGTGTCCACACAACCACCGCTCACTGGATATTTTCTCTTTTTTGGACCAGTCTCTGTAAACCCTAGAAGAACCCCAGCAGATCAGCAGTTTTTAAACAACTCAGACCAGCCCGTCTGGCACCAACAACCATGCCACGTTCAAAGTCACCTAAATTCCCCTTTCTTCCCCATTCTGATACTCAGTTTGTACTTCAGCAAGTTGTATTCACCATGTCTAGATGACTAAATACATTGGGTTGCTGCCATGTGATTTGCTGATTAGAAATTTATGTTACCAAGCAATTGAACAGGTGTACATAATAAAGTGGCCAGTGAGTTTGTGATTTATATATGCATATTTGTTGGATTTTTTGCTTTTTTGGATTTCGATATAACAACTTAGCATTGCTTAATTTGGTTTTATTTTGTATCTATATTGTATATCAAAGTATATTAGCTAGCTGATGGGTTGTTTGATATTGAATTTTTTTTTCGCTGTAAGCATTGTGTTTTTTTCTTAGAGGTTTCTACGACAGTAATGAGTGCACGTCTTCTTATAGCAGGGCAATATTAAAGCTGGTCTTCAATTGACAGCACCAAAGTTTGCCTGTCCAAGTCTGATTAGATTTCTGTTGCCAACAGTTTTTCCTTTTAAATACAGTAAATACTGTTGTTTGTTTTGTTTTAGGTTTATTTTGTGACCAGTACACAGATCAATGCAACGTTCAGAATCCTTTTTACTAAATCAAGACCAGAACAAGGTAGAATCTTGGCTATTATTCTACTCCCACCTCAAATATCATTCAAAGCCCTCTAAAAACTTAAACTTTTCTTGTTTCTTTAGCACCTCTCTCCTTTAAATCTGACATTCCAAACCCACTCCTTCTGTTATATCTGAAACTCCTGAGTCTGTCTTGTCTGCAAATTGTAATTTTTTTTTTATCATTAAAGACAATACCTACTAATACAACATAAACCCAAATGTGTGGCCAGTATCAAAGAATGGCAACAAACTGTGATCTATAACATTTACTAAACAACAACAGACATTTCAACCAAACTGTAACCTTAAATTCATACAAGTCGCATTGCAAGTTTAATATACAAAATTCTGGATATTTTAGACCTTAGACTGAAAGTATTGGGTAACCGGGAAGGGATGGGATGTAGAAAGAACAAAGAGAGGGAGGAGGAGGACTTCTAAAGTGATATTTCTAAATATGATATCTGAGCAGTCTATTTAACAACATCACTGAGTAGGGCCAGGTATTCTAGTGACTTCTAGAACTTTCTCCATTACTATCACGTTCCTCTAGTATTACAGATGGACACCATTTGATGGTGGGGTATTTTATTTCCACAGGACCATACCATAATGCAAATCATTGCTGCATCTATAAGCAGGAAAAAGGGATCTACTATATTGTTTTTGGAAGAGATGGTTAAGATGATAAAGTTATATATCTAGAAAATTAAGAAGCTGTATTAAAAATTATAGAGTCTTTTGTTCTAGCTTTGCAAGCTCCTCTTTACCCAAAAATACTAGGAAATATCAAACATTGCATGGATGAACTTTACTGAAAAATCATGATCAAATATTTTAGTTTCCTATCTAAGAAGTACCATATCCGTGTAAGAAACTATACTGAAAATATAGGTTTTTAAATCAAGAATCAAATTTGATCAAAGAGATTGTATCACTCATGGTAAAGTTAATTTCTTGACTTGAGCATACTCAAGGGGATGTACTCTTTTTATGTTCTTATAGAAAATACAGCAGAGGAAGCACCCTGCAAAGCTTGATGTGTAGCAGATGTGGATTAAACGACATCTCTATTCTTGAATAGTATTGCAACTACTTTATACCAACCTAACAACTCATGATCCTTTCATTTGTTTCTCACAAATAACTTATTATACACACATTTTGAGATTATACCAAATTTCCAATTTTTAGAACACTCACTTAATAGCATATATCTAATAAAGAAACATTCATAAGATTATACTTAACAAAAAGGCTACTGTAGTTATAGCAACAAGCATATTTTGGAACATAATTAATGTTAGCGTTCTCTCATGATAGAAGTGAAATAAGGAATTTACTGCTAAGTGTATCACTTGAGCATTGCCAAGAAGAAATTCTGTTTAAATGTGTGTAAAGAAATATTGCATTTACAAGTAAAGTGTTTCTGAATGACATAACTTTGTGTCCTTCATCCTTCATTTAATCTCCTACATCAGCTTTATTTTTTTATTCATGTTCATAATTGTCAGTCGCATGGCTGAGTAATTATCCACTACTCACTGAGATGTTCACATTCTGAACACTGCAGCACCTTAACAAACAATTATCAGGGCATAGACAAGTGCTCCAGGAGGACTGGCAAGCCTCAGAGGTCTATTGATGGATTCCATATCTCAATGCCTAGCAGTACAAAAATTCTAGCAATTTAGCAAACTTTTACTATTATAAGTGTTATTATATCACATTTTGTTCTCTTTATGCTTTCTCTCATTGTGCTTTGGGAAGTTATGACATTACCTGCGGGAAAAAGCAGTTAACAGCAAGTAAGAAAATGATAGCAAGCATCCACTTTGCTGCTAATGGCAGCACCCTGATTTTTAGGTTTGTGTAAGCATCAGCTATGTGTTTGTCAAAATTACTCATTTAAAAATGTATTGTGGTAAGCAGCGAAATATGAACAGCAGTTATCATTTCTGAGAAGTATGTGTCGTTAAATAATATGTATTTTACATTGAATTGAATATTTTTTTTATTGTGTTTTAACCTTTAAATTGGGATTTTTAAGGCAATTTCAAAAAAACAAATTTTTGTATTATTTAAAATAAATATTTATTTTCATATTTTAAAAAATTGCATTGATTTTAATAAAAACCTGTTGACATAGTATACCAAAGTTGTATCCATCACTTTACATTGTATTGTACAATTATACAAGGTTTGATAATCCTGAAGTGGTATTCCCCAACTACTCGGTATGCATCGATATACAGATGACAATGTTTATTGGTAGATAGAGATAGCCAACGCGTTTCAAAATATATCAGCATTAGAAAAATCTTCTTCAGGGATTTATACCACTTATTATTTAGACATTCTTAATGAGAGCGCTCCTTCAGCTGAAGAGGGAACCACAAATCATCTGTGTTAATTGCCCTTCGTGATATACAAAGTGCGTTTTTGTGTGCGTTACTGCCAGTTTAATGCCATATAGTTTTGTGTGCATTACTGCCAGTTTAACGCCATATAGTTCTGTGTGCGTTACTGCCAGTATAACGCCATATAGTTTTTTGTGCATTACTACCAGTTTAATGCCATATAGTTCTGTGTGTCACTGTACGTTTGGTGCATTATATTGCAGTATATTATAGTGTATCCGTGGAGCGTGTCTTTGTAGTGTGAGTACTCAAATCAAAGTGCACCAAACACCACTTTACATTGATTAAAGTGTATATACGTACAGATTTCCCCTTCTTCTTTACATTCGCTTATAAGCACCACCCCTCCCTCCCAATAATATCTGGGAGGACAACAAGAAGAGGCAGACGTTCCTTTGGCACTGCAAGGGGGCCAACAACAAATGTGTCCACAGGCAATGGTGGACGTGATGGCCAGTCCTCAGGCAGGGCATAACTTCCTCTGTTTAGTGCATTTGCCCGTGCTATCCAGCCATAGCATTCAGAGGAGGTGGTGGACTGACTTAATAACCCTTCTTCATCCTCCTCATCCTCTGTATAAAAATGAATCAGTCCTGGATTACCAGCTATGACACCCCTGATGTCACCGATTGAGTCTTTTTGGGATGTGGACTCTCTGCAGGACTTTGAGGCTGCCTAGCTTTGAGGGTGTTCAATCATTTCATCTAGAAGAATGTTTTGGGTATAGGTTTCATGGACACAATTAACACCCAAAGAACAATTTTTCAGCTCCTGTTTGACAGGTGCATATCATTGCAATTTTTTTTGCCTTCATTAAGAGCACCTCTATAAGGTTATGGTGGGAAGGCGCCCCCGACACCCAACGAGTAATTTTTCTGCACCTGTTTGACAGGTGAATATCATTGCAATTTTTTTCAGCAAGGCCAAGTCTTGCTTTCATCAAGAGTATCTCTATAGGGTTATGGTGGGAAGGCACCACCGACACCCAAAGTCCAATTTTCATGCACCCATTACTTCTATCCAAAGTCAAAGTGACACCAGAATGTATCCAAAACATCTCTAATCTTGTTCCCAGTGCACTACATTGTGGCCTTATCATACACAGTGGCTCCCCAGCTATTGCTGAGCAAAATAAAGGCAGCTTGAAGGGAAAAACTTTTTTTTTTGGCCTATAAATGCAATTATTGCTGCAGCAGATTGTATACATGGTACAGATCTGCCAATTTACAGGTAGACTAAGGGGACCCCCCAGGCACTATATTGGAATACATTTTTCCTTTTTATGCTTTCACTTTAAAAATCAAAAAAATCACTGCTCATTTAAAAATTATGTTTTTCACAAACTTTATTTTATTGATACATGTTCCCCAGGGCAGGACCCGGACCCCTATAACCATTGTATGCCAAATTACTTGCATTACTTGCAAAAGCCTTCAAAATGGGCAAAAAGGGTGATTTGTGACCTTTGGGCCCCATTGACTTTAATGGGATTCGTCATTTTGGGTCCAAACTTTCCTGGTGTTCGAAAGTTCTGGTGCGAACTGAACAGGGGTCCATTTGGCCCATCCCTAATAATCATTGCACTGATTATCAGTACAATACCAACAGTGCCCACCAGTGCTGGTCATTTTTCTTTGCTTCTTTGTTGCAGGTAGATTATGTGTTTGTTCAAACTAAGTACATGAAAGATTTCCTCCCATAAATCTTTTGTGTACTTTTATGTACATCGTTCATGAACACAAGCATGTATCTTTATTTACAGAATGTTCCAGAAGTACCAACTTCAAGCGGTTGTATGCCCAGAAGAACAAAAAAATATATAAGGCAAAGACATAGTTAGCTACTGTAGTATGCACTGCATACTAGCCGATTATGAAATACTTACCTTAGAACAAAGCCCCCTGCACTGTCTCCCGGTCACCACCGAGGGAGCTGACATTCTGCCTCTGCAATTCTTCCAGGTTCTCGGCTCCAGCCATTCACAGTGCTAAGTTTTCTTTCCGAAAAGGTGCTCTTATTTTCCAGCAGCATCCGGACTTTCAGAGCGCATGCACCGTTGATGTCAGCAGCTGCATGCAAGGTGAATATCTCCTAAACTGTACAGGTTTAGGAGATATTTATTTTACCTACTGGTGAGCCTTTTTATAGCCTTACCTGTAGGTAAAAATGTGGTAAAGGGGTAAAAAAAAAAAACACTTTCATTGCACAGAGGTTTCTGGCTAAATACCCTCATTAAAATGATTTGTGAACAAGCTGTGGGGTAGATTTACTAAAACTGGTTTACTCAGAATCTGATGCAGTTGTGCATGGTAGCCAATTAGGTTTTAACTTCAGCTTGTTCAAAAAAGCTTTGACAATAAAACCTGGAAGCTGATTGGTTTATATGCAGAGCTGCACTATATTTTGCATGCTTCAGTTCTAGTAAATCAACCCTAGTGTGTTTGTGTATAAATGATCAACTGCTACAGCTTTTCCCTGCTATGGCTGCTGAGCCTTGTTGTGGAAAGAAGGGGGTGGTGTATTGCTCGTACTAGGACTGGTGCTTAGAAGCTCTGGTGGATTCTGCTGCTGAGAACCAGTGGACTTGGAGCTTTTATTACCATCTTTGTCAATTGATAATGAACTGCTAATGTAAATGAACAAATAATTTATGTGTTTAAGGTAAGCAAAACAAAGCATTTTTAAGTCTCTTTAGCTCTCCTCCTCTCCTCTCCTCCTCGGACTGTCCTTTACACATGACACCACAGGTTCAAGAAGGTTTTAAAAAACAAATATGCAGTCACTCACTATGACAGATATGCAACAGATCTATTAATAATGCCATTATTTTTGCTAGAGAGAGATTCAGGTAACCAGCAGGGAATAGGATTAGGGAACCAGAACCAGTATTATGCCCTCCACCAGAAAAAGTAAAATATCAGCAAGCTGATAACATACAGGCAATCAAGGCTTTACTCTAGCAATAACCACAGTCATAGTCCTACCTAGAAACTACTCACTCAGATTCATTTCCCCACATTGGACTATGTTGTAGACTACCTTTAAGCCTGACATGGTAAAACACATCTGAGTGGGTGGTGACTGAAACCTTGTTTATCTGTACACCTGTGTGTAGCTGCTTTGCTTTTTCTGCTGATGTGCATGGAGTAAGGATGGCTAATTTTCAGCCAAGCACCCCAGCTCTGGGGGGTAGTGGGGGTTTATGCATTGAGCAGAGGATATCTGCATGCCATGCTTGTCTGTACTATTTGGTCTGGAAGAAAAAAAAAGTTCAGCTCCTCCACTTGCTCCTGCATGGCTGAACTTGGCAGGCTGAAGGAAAAATACTGAGAGATTGGCATTCTAACACATGAGATGTTAGGCCCCTTTCACACTGGGCAGGGGAGGTGTGGTGGGGGTTAAGCAGCGCTATTTTAAGCACCGCTGTACCATCGTATTTACCGTGATATCCGGCCTCTAGCGGTGCAGTTTTTCCCCCGCTAGCGGCCGAAAAAATTTAAAGACCGCCCGCAATGCGCCTCTGCAGAGGCGCATTGCCGGCGATATTACTGCGGTTTCCCATTCATATCAATGGGAAGGAGCGGTATAGGAGCGGTAAACACCCCGCTCCTTTACTGCTCCAAAGATGCTGCTTGCAGGAGATTTTTTTTCCTCCCCTCCAGCGCGTCGTCTCAGTGTGAAAGCCCTCGGGCTTTCACATTGAAAAGGCTGGGGCAGGATTATTTCAGCCGTTATTTATGCGATATTTTTAGCGCTAAAGCGCCTGAAATACAACTCAGTTTGAAAGGGGCCTAATGTGGTGATCTCCCTTGCTGTGTTTTTGTGTTCTGAACTGGGAACTGGGTATTGCCCCCCCCCCCACCAAAACACACCGATCAGCACTGGCAACCATTGGTTGCCAGTGCTGATCGGATGCTGGTCAGATACTGGTTTTCCAGAATGCCGGTCTGCATCTATGTTTCTGTCATCACTGCTGGTCCTGCTTGTCCATAACAGGCACTGGCACTGCTGCGAGAACACTTGCTGTACACTAGAAGTTTTTTTCCTTCAACCCAGAAACAAAATTGAGAGATGTTAGTGCGATGATCTCCCCCGCTGTGTCTTTGTGATCACTCAGTTTTTGGTCTTAAGTCTGCAGAGAGACGGTGACTGTCAGTCACCGGCTCTCTGCTCTGCCCCTCTAGTGCTTATTTGATTACTGGGCTGTGAAGCAGGTGGGAGCTGCTGGAACAAACTCTCAGCTGCTTGCTCAGAGACTGAGCCAGCTGCTGGTCCAAGCATCTGGGTGGATCCTGGCTCTATGACGTCCTCCTATTGGCTAAAACAGGTCAGAACGAACTGCAGAACGAGTGCAGAACGAGTGCAGAACAAACTGCACTTCTGTAATCCATAGGAAAAGTACAGCTAAAATAGCTTTGGCTATACTTCTCCTTTAACAATTATCAGAGATCTTGTGAAATTTAGCTCTTCAGCTTCAATAACTACCTGGAAGGCACTGGTGCCTTCCTAGGAGGCAGCTGGGATGCACCGGCTACATCACCAGAGCCAGTGGAAAAGTAGAAGAACCATAAATGAAAGTTCTTAAATAACATGATTTAATTTTAAAAAGTGTTAGGTGTTTATTAATCAGAGTTAAAAAGTAGATGCAAGTTTGCTTTTTACTATATAGATGTGAAAGGTCCACTTCAAAGCAAACCTGTTGCTTTTCTCTGAATGGGCAAAGCACATTTGCTTTAAAGACTGGTGCTCAGAAGTATTTGCATTTCCAAGACTTTTCAGTAAAGATGGACAAAGGATAGTGTGTAGATGTGCAAAAGCAATACATTATAGGGCACTAATGATTGGTGGAGTAATTATATAAATAAAAGGATCATTTTCTTGTTACAGATAACGTAATGAATAAGAACAATTCCCAATACTAGCAGGATTTTAAATATCTTTTTCCAAGAATCTCTTTACCTCAGACAGAAAGAGAGAAGTTCTGTCACTGTGTATGTATAGAGAAAAATGTTGTACAAGTCATTAGGCTACATTCGATACAAAATGATTTACAAAGTTTTAGTCTGTTCAGCAATTAGAATCCTTCAGATAATAGAATAGTATTTGTCTGGCTAAAGTCCCAATGGTAACTTTTATCACTTAGGAGCTAATGACAAATAGAAAAGTTATGTCTGAATATTGGCATTAGTAGAAACTTTTCAGGAGATGAGTGGGTCTAGGGCAGAGATCAGATTACTGAACTACCAGGCTATTTCCAAAAAGGAGAGATAACTTATAGCCTTTTCCCAGAAGTAAAAAATGCCAAGCTTTCTAATGAATGAAGTATGGAGTAACTTAAGACAAAGTATTCTAAGTGTTTATTATATTTCAGGAAAGATTAAAGTTCTACAGAGACTAAAGTGATTTCAAAGTCCTAACCAATATTTAACTTATATTTTGAATTATTGCTAAGACTTCAGTTGGATTTGAAGCTGGAACACAGTCAAAATATTATGATAACTAATTTTCTGTCTAAATTATAGGTATGCAACAGGGGCTAAAAATATAACCCCCCAGTGGTGTAAGAGTCTACAGTGTATCTTCAAACAGAAATTAATTGAGGCTGTACACATAGCATGCCACAAATTATTAATTAGGCTTAGTTACGTACTTACCTTGCTATGCCAAAAAAAGTTTAATTACGGGTCATGTTCCACAAAGCAAATGGTGCAGATGTGGCAATAGATGGGAAAACCATAAACCTACATTAATGACAATATACTGTGGCAATACAAAGGAACATTTTCCAAATCACAGACAATACATAGGCCCATATTCACATAGAACCGCGTATCTTTGTGCGGGTGTAACGTATCCTATTTACGTTACGCCTCCGCAACTTTGACAGGCAAGTGCCGTATTCTCAAACCAAAGTTGCAGTGGCGTAGCGTAAATAGGCCGGCGTAAGCCCGCCTAATTCAAATGTGGTAGATGTGGGCGTGTGTTATGTAAATTTTATGTGACCCCACGTAAATGATGCTTTTTATGAAAGTATCCCAGTGCGCATGCTTCAAATTAACCCGCAAGAAGCCAATGCTTTCGACGTGAACGTAAATGACGCCCAGCCCTATTCGCGAACGACTTACGCAAACGACGTAAAATGTTCAAAATTCGACGCGGGAACGACGTCCATACTTAACATTGGTACGCCTCATGTACACCTCATATAGCAGGGGTAACTTTACGCCGGGAAAAGCCTAACGTAAATGGTGTATCTGTACTGCGTCGGCCGGGCGTACGTTCGTGAATTGGCGTATCTAGCTAATTTACATATTTCTAGGCATAAATCAGCGTACACGCCCCTAGCGGCCAGCGTAAATGTGCAGTTAAGATCCGACGGCGTAAGAGACTTATGCCGGTCGGATCTAATACAAATCTATGCATAACTGATTCTAAGAATCAGGCGCATAGATACGACGGCTCAGACTCAGAGTTACGACGGCGTATCTGGAGATACGCCGGCGTAACTCGTACGAGAATCCTGGCCATAGAGTATAAACTGGCAGCTGTAAGAATACATATACATTTGTGGCAGAATTACAACCCATTTGGAAAGAGAAGGAAAAAAACAAGGAACTACTCACAAATGCTCAAAAAAGTTCCCACAGTGCACACAAATATTATCAACCTTGGATGCTTGGAAATTATATATACAAAATGGTCACTGGCTCACACATCTGAAAAGGCACATGGAACACCAACGATTTCTCAATGAAATAAGAACTGAAAAGTATAATGATAAATAAAAATATAACACTATATAGCAAGCTCAAGGTCCTTCCCTTTAGGAATTTAAAAAAGAAAACTACCCAAAGGGACTGAGAATTCCCATGATCCACAAAGAAAATGTAATACAAAAGTGTAAAAGTAAGGTACAAAGGGGCCAGTAAATCCCCAACAGGAAGGACAGTGGAGCAAATACAAATACATACACAAAGTCAGAATTTGGGAAAATGCTGACAGAGTGTAGAAAATAGGCTAGAAGAATATGATTTAATACATCTAAGTCATACCCAATGTATCAGCAGCCTCCTATCCAATTAGGTTACATCTATGGACATCAACAGAAACAGCAGCATCAAATCTAACTTACTAAGAGCAGAATACATATATTTTTATATAAAAATGGGTGGAGGTAAGACCAAATGGATAAAGGATAAGATCTTGCGATACATCCTATTTATTTAGAATAAATTGTATATTGTATATTTTGTTTTAACTAGAAGATTACCAAAAAAATTGTAAAGTGAGAGTCTGAAAATTGTAAAAATAGCAGTTTTAGTTGCTGAATGGATTTCATTTTTAATAGGCCTGAATATTTCCAATATCTCATCTGTCGAGAATTGCATAATTTGGGATTTTAAACAACCCTGATTCTCTGTAGACTAGATAATTCTGCATGTTGCCATTCAGGGGTATGTAGATCTGCCTAATTTTAAAATGGGTTCCCTCATCTATAATTATAGTGAACGGTGAAAAATGTGGACAGTATTTCATGATACACTTTTAATAATTCCAATAAACTGTCACTGAAATGAATAGCAGCACCAATCAGCTTTCTCATATTGATGTATTATTCTATTAAATAAAGCCCATTTGAATTATTAAGTCTTTTAGACTTTCAGATTTATAAAGTCTTCAGACAATATTTATGACACTTTTTTAAACAATCTACTTGTAAAATTCAATACCAATTGTAATAGATTTTTTAAAACAAGCAATCACATAAGACAAACATGCCTAGTTTACAATGCATTATGCATTCTTACTGGACACCTGCATCAACTTTGTCAAGCAGTCATTGAGGTGGATTTACTTAAGACAAATAGACTATGCAATTTGAAAATGCAGTTGCTCCAGAATTTAATAAATGTGATGAAGCTTCACTTTGCAAAGAATACCACATCACATACCAGGAAAAAAAAAAAAAAAAGCAGCATTTTTGCTTGCACATGATTGGATGATGGAAGTCAGCAGAACTTGGCCCCATTTACTAAGTTCTGGCGCAACCGCACTTGCAAGTGCACAGTCTATTTGCCTTTAGTAAATCAACTTCGATGTTTTTTTTTTCTGTTCTTCTCTTTTTCCCCTTTTTTAAATCTTATTTTATTGTCAAAATGTAAGGATACACAAATGGAATCATCTTTATTACATATAAAACTTAAAACCAATATTCATCGGCAGCTCGTTGAAATAGGTATAGGGCTAAATAATAATGTCTAAGCAGGGCATGTTAAAAAAATAAAAATAAATTACCTTTTGAAAAATACTATAAGTAAATAAATAACATTGGACCCAAACATCCAATACCAGCAAAACTGATAGAGGGGAAAAACCCTAGGCCTTAGATATTCAGAATCATCTCAAGAAATAAATATTGCTTATAACTCTTGTGAGTTCCAGCATGATGCCCTCCTAAATCCAACACAGCCAACACAGGTTGGAAATAGAGGGATAATATTAATGTATAATGTCTGAGCATGTAGACAATCATGTAAACAAATAAAATAAATTCTCTTGTACAGCATTATCTAAAGAGTTCCAGCATGATGCCCTCCGAAATCCCACACAGCCAACACAGGTTGGAAATAGAGGGATAATATTAATGTATAATGTCTGAGCATGTAGACAATCATGTAAAAAAATAAAATAAATTCTCTTGTACAGCATTAGCTATAGAGTTCCAGCATGATGCCCTCCTAAATCCCACACAGCCAACACAGGTTGGAAATATAGGGATAATATTAATGTATAATGTCTGAGCATGTAGACAATCATGTAAAAAAATAAAATAAATTCTCTTGTACGGCATTAGCTATAGAAATCTTAAATGACGGAATGAATTATTTTTCCAAATATTTCTCTCCAATTTCAGTTTTTAATTCCATTTCCCATAATACCATATAGGCCAAGATATTTAGGTGAGAAAGAGAAGACATCATAGAATAAATTTGAGAGGTTGATCATTAAGTAACAAATCTTCAAAATAGTGTGGGACGGGATTTAAGTTTATCGTCTATGGAATGAGGAAAAGATATCAATTGTTGCTGCAGAAACCATTAGTTCATTCCAAATTAACTGAGAATTACTCCTTAAGGTTGGAAAAATAAGGGGTTACCAACTTGGAGAATTGAAGGTAAGCAATGATGGGTTGCTTTGGTCCATGTACCTAGAATATGTTGATGTACCCCTGTAGGAAAGAAAATATTACCAAATAAAGGCATCTTAGGGCTAATATAAGAATACCAGAATATCCCAGAATCCCAGGGTTTGTTTAGTAAGGGCAGGGATAGTGCCAATGTCCTTCCTTTTCCTTGGGTGAGATCCAAGGAAGAGTCTGTAGGTCTAATGTGGAGCTAGAGCTAAACCCATAGTTTCCTCTGAGGATGATGAAACCAATCTAAAATCCTGGTTAGTACAGACACATATTACAGTGCCACATCTGTGATACTTGGACCCCTCTGCGTTTAGGTAAGTTAAGTACTTAAGTACGTAAGTAAGAATATATGAACATACACTAGAAAATAGCACCTGTAAAGTGCCTGAAAACTGCCTCTAATGCCTCCCCAATGTGAAAGTCTGAGTGTGGCGAGTGGGGCAGTGCACTTTCAGGATGGCAAATAAAGTCCTGCAAGCAGCATCTTTAAGGCGGTGTAGGAGTGCTGTATATAGCACTCCTATACCAACCCTGCCCATTGTAATTAATGGGAAGTGCTTGCAAAGCACCTATAAAGCACTTCAGAAGTGATTTTAACCCCTTCTTCGGCCGCTAGGCGGGGTTAAAGTCACCCCGCTAGCAGACGAAAAGTGCAACTTAAACAGCGCTAAACTGTGAAAGCAGCCTTAATACTCTTCTTTAGGATTAATTCTCCCATCCTCATTATGTGAAACATTGTAAAACATTTTATGTTTTTATTATATTATATGGAAAACAAGATTTACTATTTGTTATGATTTATTTAAAGTGTTACTAAACCCAGAAGCCTGCATTCACTATATCTGGTCTCCAACAGTACACAGCAAATGAAAATGCAATAGTTTTAGTAAATATAAACTGCTGAATAACTTTTCTCATCAGCAGTATATCGCAGTCTTGTGACTTCTATCAGTGTCTGGTTAAAGCTTGTAGGAGGAGTTTTAATTCTGACTGTCCTATGAGGCTGCAGGACCCCTGACATTTTGTCTGGACAGTGCTGATTGGCCCTGTGCTGATCACATGCACATTTCCAAGAAAAAAAAACTCTCTAGCAATACTCACCGAACATGTACAGAGTGACTCAGAAGGCTCTGTCTTATCAGGAGATCGATTGGAAGACGGGGAGGATCAGAAAACACAAGATCAAACAGCCTTGTTACACAATGCAGAGGATTACCCCCTTAGGTTCAACAGTGAGTATAACAAGCATGCTTTACCGCATATACAGACTGATTTTACAGTTATGGGTTTATTGATCCTGTCTTTAAAGTGATTGTAAACGATCACCTTGTAAAACAATCCATTCAGTTTAAAATAGAAATGAAAGGTAATAAATATGTGTATAGATATGAAAACACATTATACATGCCTTTTTTATCTTTTTTTATAAGTGATCACGTTTCCTCTGTTCTCAGCTGCATAAGAACTGGGAGGAGGAGTGGCAACAGTACACAAATCTTTCCAGTGAATGGCTGTGCGGAGGGGTGGGGGGGGGCGTGTCAGGACAAGTCTGATCCATGGAGGAGAGCAGTCTGAGTTCCCAGCATAGCTAGAGAACTGACCACTGTGTGTTTTACGGCTTAGTGTGGTCAGTTTTAAATAGGAAAGCAGAGGGACTGGTAAGAACACCAGGGATTTCACACAAAGGAAGCAATACAAAGGACAGGATATTTTTTCCTACAAGTACATGGTACAGCAGGCACATATCAGGAATATGTAATGTTGGGGTAACAAACACTTTAGCACATGTATATGTACCTAATAAAGCACTTTAAAAACAACAAAGGTGTGCAAAGCCAAGTAAAGCAAAACTGATGTTCAGGCGTTGGAGTAGGATCAATGAAAAATGAAATTTGACTGCTTACTTTGACTTTTCATATCACATTGCTGTTTGCCTTATCAGTTTACAAAGTCCCATTATGGCAATGTCCTATCTTGACTTTTAGTTTCCTCCACTTGTAAATGCAGTACTACCTGTTTCCAATTATATAAGCCAAGGATCCCTTTGTACTTAATGAGACTATCAATTATAAGCACGTTAGCTTTTGTGTGCTTTCCATTAAACAGACCTGCTGAAATGTAGATACTGTCCTTCACATATTGTCATGATAATCAATATTATCAGAGGAGTGTGGTATTAAATCAAACCATACTTGACCTCATGAGTACAGCTGTCATCACTCCTCAACAACCTGTAATGGATGAGCGATGTCATCTGCAAGGGTAACGTCTGTTATTTAGTGATGGAGTGGAAGAGACAGACTTTTAAATAGACTAGGAAAGACAAAAGCTTTTCATGTTTCCTATTCAGTTCATAAGCACTTCAGCATTGTGTTTTGTGGTAAACATACAAGAAATTCATGCCTCAAGCATAATTGTCTCCCTCTAAATCTGTCATTTCTCAGAAGGCTGCTTATCCAGCAGATTGCATGAATAGCTTCAGTCTTATGGCAGTTTTACGGCACAGAGGAAGCTTAGATGTTTTCTGTGTGTACTGAGAAACTCACTAACTGCTAAATGGCCATAGCCGATATTTTACAGTTACATTTCTCTGCAATTGCACAGTATGGAACTCCAAACACAATAGCAGATGAATAATTTCAACTTTTGTCTCCCAGTAGGGCTGTCAAGCTACAGGCAAAAAGAGAACCTTTCTTTTGTTTATGAGCTGAATAACTAATCAGTACCTTGTCAAAAACACCCATTATAATAGCATTAACGACATTCTATCTGCTGTGTCTGGCTATTGAATTCAAGTTATGTGACAGTATAATTCAAAGTGATTTGAGTAAGTTGCAAATAAATGAGTGGTGACAAGAAATGTCAATGTCTTAGATTAAAGAAGATCACACCTTGTCTGCTACTGAGCACAGAAAAAGCAATCACTGTTATGCTATGCTTGATTTGCATTTAGAAAAGTGTGTTCCCAATCTTCAGATTTTTTTTATTTTTTTTTAGTGCTACAGATGCTTAAAATTCATGTCTTTCACATTTAAAAAAAAAAAAAGGCAAACAGATAAATAAACAGACAGGTACAAGAATCTTCCATCAAATGTCTAAGTGAGCATCAGAGCCTGTTGTAAAATAAATAAAGCACAGGATGATGGATGAGTAGCCTTTTTCGATATACATTCTAAGTGAACCACTTCTCTTAAAATGGTTTCACAAGGTAAAGACCTACTTACTGTATTTATTGGCGTATAACACTCACTTTTTTACCCTGAAAATAGAGGGTAAACTGTGCCTGCGTGTTATACGCAGGGGGGCGTGGAAGGCTTTTTCCTGAAACTTCCCTCTTAGGCCTCGTACACACGACCGGACATGTCCGCTGAAACTGGTCCGCCGACCAGTGTCAGCGGACAGATCCGATCGTGTGTACAGGCTAGCGGACAGATTTCCAGCGGACAAATGTTTCTTATAATGTTGCTAAGAAACATGTCCGCTAGGAAGCTGTCCGGCGGACATGTCCGCTGGTTAGTACGTCTAACCAGCGGACAGAAATCCTGCGCATGCGTCAAATTGATTCGACGCATGCATGGAAGCATTGAACTCGCGCGATAGAGAACGTCGGTGTCGTCTACGTCACCGCGTTCTCTGTCCGCGCGGATTTCAGTTTGATGGTGTGTACAGCCATCAGACCGAAATCTCCCAGTGGACATGTCTGATGAAAACGGTCCGGCGGACCGTTTTCATCGGACTGTCCGCTCGTCTGTACGGGGCCTCAAAGGTAGGGTGCATGTTATACGCCTGTGCATGTTATACGCCGATAAATACGGTAGATCTTTGACTTATGGTAACACTCCAATGTACTGCTCAGTAGCGGGTAAGGGGCAAAGCACCACAATGCACATAGTATTTTTTGTGTGGCATGTTTAAAAGCAAGATGCATTTCCAAGTTGAAAGAATTACCGAAGGTCCGCTTTAACAAAAAAAAAAGTAAATTGTATTGCTCTCATCCTCTTCCAAATCTTCAAATTCCTCTTTTTTGCTGCTGTGATCTGATTTCCTGTTAAAAGGGTGGCTACATTCCTTCTTCATGTGCCCTCTCTATGTAGGAATGCAAAACCCTCTCTTGTTTGCTTTTAAGACAGACTAGGGAGTATGTGATTAGTAGTGGGTGATTAAAAATAAAGGGGGTTCAGGAGCTCACGGAAGACATTACAAGGAGGTAGGAAAACACAGCGAAAAACAATTTAATAAAACACAAATTACAGAGCAGTTAAGTAGTAGATGTGTATGGATTATTCTTGGAGAAAAAGAAAATCGCTTAGTGTCACATTAACCACTTGACCACCGGAAGGTTTACCCCCCTTCCTGACCAGGCCATTTTTTGCGATACGGCACTGTGTTACTTTAACTGACAATTGCATTGTGCGACGCTGTACCAAAATAAAATTGATGTCCCTTTTTTCCCACAAATAGAGCTTTTTGGTAGTATTTGATCACCTCTTCATTTTTTATTTTTTTGCACTATAAACACATTACTTTCTGCTATAAAACACATCCAATAAAACAATGTAAAAATACGATTTTTTCATCAATTTTGGCCAATATATATTCTGCTACATATTTTTGGTAAACAAAATTTCAATAAGTGTATAGTGATTGGTTTGAACCAAAGTTAGAGTGTCTTCAAACTATGGGATGTTTTTTTTATTTGTTTCACTAGTAATGACAGCGAACAGCGTCTTAGGCCCTGTACACACGACCGAGTTTCTCGGCAGAATTCATCCAGAAACTCGGTCGGAGCTGAATTCTGCCGAGAAACCCGGCGTGTGTACACTTTCGACCGAGGAAATGTTCTCTATTTCCTCGTTGTACAATGAGGAAAGTTGGCTCGCCGAGATCCTCGGCGGCTTCACACAGAACTCGACGAGTAAAACGATGAGTTTTGCCTGTCGAGTTCCTCGGACGTGTGTACGGGGCCTGACAGTGGGACTGTAATATTGCAGTGAACAATTTGGACACTAACTGACCCTTTTTGGGGACCAGTGACATTATTACAGTAATTGGTGCTAAAAAAATATATGCACTGTCACTGTACTAATGACACTGGCTGGGAAGGGGTTAACATCAGGGGCGATCAAAGGGTTAAATGTGTTCCTTGCCAGTGCTTGTGTACTGTGGGGGGTGCTTTTACATGGAAAAAAGAAAAAGGATCAATGCCTTCCTAAGACCCCTTTCACACTGGGGTGCTTTGAAGGTGCTATAACGCTAAAAATAGCACCTGCAAAATGCCCTGAAAGAGCCGCTGCTGTCTGTCCAGTGTGAAAGCCTCGAGGGCGGTGGGCTAGCAGGATGGTAAAAAAAGTCCTGCTAGCAGCATCTTTGGAGCGGTGAAGGAGCAGTGTGTATACCGCTCCTCCACCGCTCCTGCCCAATGAAATCAATGGGTACCGTGGCTTTGTGTTGGTTTTAGCCCTTTCTCAGCAGCTAAGGGGGGTTAAAAGCGCCCCACTAGTGGCCAAATACCCCCACAAATACGACAGTAAAGCGACGCGGACGCCCCAGTGTGAAAGGGGCCTTACTGACAGAATGGCAATCTATCTTGTTTACTAAACAATCGGTGGGTGCTGGTAGACATCGAGTCTATGGTACCCCGCTGCTGGGCTCCCACTGTGTGTGATCACAGTGGAAGCGAGCCACTGGTGGCGCTTATGTACACGCCCTGCAGAGCCGAATCACATATACAGTATATATACAGTACAGACCAAAAGTTTGGACACACCTTCTCATTCAAAGAGTTTTCTTTATTTTCATGACTATGAAAATTGTAGATTCACACTGAAGGCATCAAAACTATGAATTAACACATGTGGAATTATACATAACAAAAAAGTGTGAAACAACTGAAAATATATTTCATATTCTAGGTTCTTCAAAGTAGCCCCAACAGTGTCACCAGCAAAGCACCCCCACACCATCACACCTCCTCCTCCATGCTTCACGGTGGCACAAAGACACGGGGGTTGGAACCAAAGATCTCAAGTTTGGACTCATCAGACCAAAGCACAGATTTCCACTGGTCTAATGTCCATTCCTTGTGTTATTTAGCCCAAAACAAGTCTCTTCTGCTTGTTGCCTTTCTTTAGCAGTGGTTTCCTAGCAGATATTCTACCATGAAGGCCTGACTCACACAGTCTCCTCTTAACAGTTCTAGAGATGTGTCTGCTGCAAAAGGTGGCTACTTTGAAGAACTTAGAATATAAAATATATTTTCAGTTGTTTCACACTTTTTTGTTATGTATAATTCCACATGTGTTAATTCATAGTTTTGATGCCTTCAGTGTGAATCTACAGTTTTCATAGTCATGAAAATAAAGAAAACTCTTTGATTTAGAAGGTGTGTCCAAACTTTTGGTCTGTACTGTATATACATGATCCGCACAGCTGTTTCCCTGTAGCAGTAAAACTGCTATAGGGCGTCTAGCAAGTGGTTAATGCCCATTGATATGCTGTGTTAGCACAACACATAATGTAAGGGGGCCTAAATGAAAACACAGGCATAAACACTCCAGAACAACATACTCAAAGAGGTGTTAGGGACTTTTAGACTTGCGTAGTCAATAGCTCTGGTGAGGTGACTTCCACACAGCAAGGCTACCCTTGATGTATACCTAACAGTTGCTCAAATCAGAAATACAGAACAGAGTGCCAGACCAAAATCAGATGAAAGAGTTCAAGATGATTTTAATTGTTGATAAAAATTCACATAAAACAATCCGACTCATTTTGTGCAACACCATTCCCCACTCATCAAGGCTCAACACAAGTTAAACATTGGATGGACTCAGGAAAAACAGTGACTTCACAGATGGACCTTCAATTACTGCTCAGCACCTGCAGTTAAGTTGTTACTTCATGAATACAACAGATTAATACTAGTTCTAATATAGATCTGTGAAGTCACTTTTTCCCTAAGTCCATCTAAGTTTTATCATTCTGTGTTGAGCCTTGATGAAGGGGGGGGGGGCGTTACCACGAAATACACTATATTACCAAAAGTGTTGGCACATCTGTCTTTACATGCCCATGAACTGTAATGGCATCCCAATCTAAGTCCGTAGGGTTCAATATTGAGTTGGTCAACCCTTTGTTGCTATAACAACTTCAGCTCATCTGGGAAGGCTGTTCACGAGGTTCAGAAATGTGTCTAAGGGAATGTTTTTCCATTCTTCCAGAAGCGCATTTGTAAGGTCAGGCACTGATGTGGACAAGAAGGCATGGCTCGCAGTCTCCGCTCTAATTCATCCCAAAGATTTTCTATCGGGTTTAGGTTAGGACTTTATGCAGGCCAGTCAAGTTCCTCCACCCAAAACTTGCTCATCCATGTCTTTATGGACCTTGCTTTGTGCACTGGTCCAAATCATTTGGTTAAAGTGTAATTATGATGTGGGGCTGTTTTTCAGGGGTTGGCCCCTTAGTTCCAGTGAAGGGAACTCTTAAAGGGGTTGTAAAGGTTTGTCTTTTATTTTTTAAATAAGTTCCTTTAAGCTGGTGCATTGTTGGTTCACTTACCTTTTTTTTTTATTTCCCTTCTAAATGTTATTTTTCTTTGTTTGAATTTCTCACTTCCTGTTTCTCCTCAGTAAGCTTTCCACCATCATCCGAGTGGTGGAAAGTCATTTAGAACAGCTTACTGAACACCTTACTGAGGAGGAACAGGAAGTGAGAAATTCAGACAAAGAAAACAAAGAAAAAAAAACATTTAGAAGTGAAATTGAAGGAAAAGGTAAGTGAACCAACAATGCACGAGCTTAAAGGAACCTATTTAGAAAATAAAAAACAAACCTTTACAACCCCTTTAAGAAATCAGCATACCAAGACATTTTGGACAATTTCATGCTCCCAACTTTGTGAGAACAGTTTGGGGATGGCCCCTTTCTGTTCCAACGTGACTGTGCACCAGTGCACAAAGCAAGGTCCATAAAGACATGGATGAGAGAGTTTGGGGTGGAGGAACTTGACTGGCCTGCACAGAATCCTGACCTCAACCTGATAGAACACCTGTGGGATAAACTAAAGCGGGGACTGTGAGCGAGGTCTTCTCGTCCACATAAGGGCCTGACCTCACATATGTGCTTCTGGAAAAATGGACAAACATTCCCATAATTGGGGCATTTATCAGTGCCTATAAAGCACCTGAAAAACGCTTCCCCTGCAGCCCCAGTGTGAGAGCCCGAGTGCTTTCACACTGGAGCGGTGCACTTGTAGGACGTTAGAAAAAGTCCTGCATCCACCTTTTTTGGGGAGGTGGGGGAGCTGTGTAAACACCACTCCTCTACCGCCCCTGCCCATTGAAATGAAAAGCGTTTCGGCAGCGGTGCTTTTCGGGCACATTTAATCCTTTCTTCAGCCGATAGCGAGGGTTAAAAGCACCTCCCTAGCTGCTGAAACGCGCTGCTAAAACTACGGTAAAGCGCCGCTAAACTAGCAGCGCTTTACTGATAACATCTGCCGTGGCTCAGTGTGAAAAGGCTCTAAATGCTCCTAATCGATCTTAAAAGCCCCTAAAGCATCGTTTTCTGCCAAGGGACTTGCGGTTTTTTTTTTTTTTTTTTAAGCCCAGTGTACATGAATCTTACAACTCTTCTGCTGAATGATATTCTTCTGCTGAATGATATGGTCTTTTGTTCATTCCTTTTATACTTTCCCTTTGATGGGTTGTGCCACGTGGAATCGTATAACTGTCCCTTCTGTGATCGGACACGTGAATATGATTATTCTGCTGTGACATTACAAATAATGCATGTTTCAGATTATTATAATAGATGTAGAATAGACCTTGCTGTATTTTTTTTCCTTAATTCTCATTAAAGCTGGTTCTAATGATTACTCCTTATTTCTCAATTATTTTTAAAGATAATTTTTGAAGAACTAACTAGATGAAGTCATAAAACATCCAAAGCAAAAAAAGAGCAGGCATGAATGTTAAAAAAAACACAGTGTTCTCTATGCTTTTACATATAATAGAATCACGTTATTGGTATAGGCCTGGCACAGAGAAGGTTAAAGTAAATGGACCTGCTGGATCTGCACACTCATAATGATTTATGCTTCTTTTTCTCTTTCATTTTCTTGTCTGTGTGTGATCGGGAGTCTAAAATGCCTATTTTTGTGATACCAAAGCAAAGCGGTGCATCTAAATTTATAGTTATAGTCAAACTCCAAATGTCTCCATGGTGACTAATGCACAGCTGTAGCCTGTACACTTAATTCTGCACAGGCAGAGGGAGCGGAAAGCGCAGTTTTCTCTCTCCATGTGTCAGTAGGTTTGGATATTTATTTTTCATAAAGCTTTTACATATTTTGCAAAAGGCTGCTTTTACAGACTATTCTGACATTGTTTAAAGCATTGTTAGACAATATTCTGCACATTCTCCTTTGTGATGATACAGCTAAAATTTTAAGATGTGCTTTGGATACAAAGCTTAAACCTGAGATGTTTTCTCATTATAAAAAGAAATCTAATATCTGTCCTTCTATTTCTTTTTTTCTCCATCTTTTATCTTAAGGCTCAATTGAAGTACTGTAATGGTTTTTAATATTGTTGTGCAGTCAGGCTGCATAACATGTTTTTTTAAATTATTATTGTGCTTAGAATATATAGTCTGATGATGTTATAATCAAAAGTTTGTTCTCTGCAGCTGAAGAAATATTCCACTATTATAGCTATGGGGAAGATAAGGCCCATATGGGAATATGGGATGACACTTTGCTGATGTCAAAGATCAACTATACAAGTCCCATTGCAGTGTGCAAACAGATAATAGGGTTGATTTACTCAGGGTCTCAGGGTAAAATCACCCATTTTACTGCACATTACCACAATGCATGGTAACTCACAAAATTAAGAGTATTGCATCTACCCAGCATGCCTTAACACATGTGCGTTTTAGCACACCATGGTGCACAGATGTTTACCATCTGTGCGTTGTGGTTAAGTGCAGTCAAAAAAAGTCTACAGGTCTATTAAAACCTGCATTCCTGTGCTTACATAGGAGTTTTTAAAATTCCAGATGAGTTCAAATACAGGGATTTAAAGACCGTTCATTTATAAAGAAGCTCTAAAGTTATTTTATATATTTATAAAATGTGTATATATATATATATATATATATATATATATATATATATATATATATACATACATATATATATATATATATATATATATATATACACACACATTAATTATACACACATTAATTACTAGATATAGACACAAAAAATGTAATCATTTGTTAATTCACACGTGGTGTCCCAGTCTACCTTTTGAGAAGTTCCTTTGTTTCCGTGGTACAATGGGAGAAACATTGTAAATGATTGTAAAGGTTTAGGGTTTTTACCTAAATACATTATACGCATTAGGCAAAAAACCTTCTGTGTTGCATGTGTTCCCCCAGTCCCCCCTTATACAGACCTGAGCCCGATCCCAATCCAACGATGTGCACGAGAGCCGCGGCTCTCCTGACCTTTTTTAAGGCCTGTTCACACTATATCATACTATGGCAATGCTTGCACAGCAACACATTTATGACAGTTGATTTATTTTAAATAGGTCCCAACACAGAAGAAATCACTACGCTCTATTATTATTTTAAGTGCACTGTAATGCACAGGTGCATTATGTATGTTCCTAGAGGTGCCAATCAAAATTAATTTCAACACATACACAAAGTATTGCAGTGTGCTGCTTTGAAGACCACATATGTGAACAATTGACGGTTCAGACCCTGAGACTGTTATATATAATTTCTATGCTCACTGGTGCCTACCGCCTACTTCAGCCATTAATTAGCCAAATTTGAATTCAGATGCAATAGCGTAAACCCCCCATAAGGGCCTTTTGGCTGAAACTACAGTAAAAATACTACAAGTATGACTATTAGAGCCCCTGAGTAACACAGGGAGAGACACAGGGAAGCAAAGAAGGATTAAACCTCTATGCGAGTACCTAAAATGGAAATGTTCTTATCTGTCTATCTATCTATCTGTCTGACAGATAAATGCTTTGTAGTGTTTTGGTATCGTTTATACAGTTCTGCCCCGCCTTAGCTGTATGCTTGCAAGAATCAATACAAATGATGGATAGGTACACAACCTATATTTATGTCGACTAAAGATGCCAATAAATCACAGACCACTGAATATGTGAATTTGTAATAATAATAATAGATGTTAGGAAATATGTATAATAGCTTTGTTAGTCTACAGATCTAATACCTTGGGAAGCAAAGAGGATCTTTTAAAAAAAGCAGCACTGCTGACAGTGTGATTCCACTTTTTTCACAAACTAATATAGTTCAGAATATTAATCTTTAAAATATAATAGTTTATAGATTTTTAATCAATTTTTGCTTCTGTTTCCAAGGTGATTCCTTTCATCTTTATATCATGGGAATGCCAAAATGTCCACACCTTGGGCCAGATTCACAAAGAGATACGACGGTGTATCTCCTGATACGCCGTCATATCTCTCAGTTCCGTCGGTCGGATCTATGCACCTGATTCATAGAATCAGGTTCCGCATAGATCTCCCTAAGATCCGACAGGTGTAAGTGATTTACACCATCGGATCTTAGGCTGCAATCTCACGCTGTCCGCTAGGTGGCGCTTTCGTTTGTATACACGAGGAATATGCAAATGAGGAGTTACGCCGATTCAGAAACGAACGACCGCCCGGCGCTTTTTTTTTACGTCGTTTGCGTTCGGCTTTTTCCGGCGTATAGTTACCCCTGGGTCTATGAGGCGCAGCCAATGTTAAGTATGGCCGTCGTTCCCGCGACAAAATTTGAATCTTTTACGTCGTTTGCGTAAGTCGTTCGCGAATACGGATGGACGTAATTTACGTAAACGTCGAAACCAATGACCTCTTTGCGACGTCATTTGGAGCAATGCACGCTGGGAAAATTTCCGGACGGCGCATGCGCTGTTCGATCGGCGCGGGGACGCGCCTGATTTGAATAGTACACTCCCCCTAGCCGCGGAATTTGAATTCCGCCTGGGGATTTACGATACGCCGCCGCAAGTTTTGAGGTAAGTGCTTTCTGAATTAAGCACTCGCCTCAAAAGCTTGCAGCGGCGGATTGTAAATCAGATAGGTTAGTGGATCTAAAGATCCGCTAACCTATCTGAATCTGGCCCCTTGTCTGGAACCAAGAGGTGAGTGCCCCTCAAGCATTGGTAGAGTGAGGATATTTGGATGTAGGTGAAGATTTCCTTCATCGGAATGTGAAACCTATGAGCTTTATCTAGGAATGATATTAGTTTATTTTTTAAGAAGAGATCCATTAGATTTTAAACACCTTTACTCAGCCATGGATCTAAAGCGATATCTGGGATAGCCCATTTAAGGGACTCTAAAGGAATGGAAATGTTAGAACATGTTAAAATATCTTTGCTTGTCTTCCTCAGATATGACCAAGCCTGTAGTGTAGCTTGTATATTAGGATTGCTCTACATTTTTCCCCGTGGAGAAAAGTTCAGTAACCATGAGGAGAGATTGAGGGGATTTTGAATGCATCCAGGCAAATTCCAATTGACACCAAGGTTTCAAAGTTGAGCAGCTAAACCAATTCCTATGTTGGTCCAAAATTGATGCCACGTAATAGTCCTTCAGGACAGGAATTCCCATACCGCCCACCGAGCTACAGTATGCTTCTATAGCACCCGAGGGGAGCATCTCACTTTGCCACCAGACGAAATGTAACACTTGTTTTTCATTGTTGTAAAGAAGGAGGAGGGCATAGGAATTGGAAGTGCTCTAAAGTGATAAATAATTTTTGGTAGCAGCAGCATTTTGTAAGCTGCCAAGCGTCCGGACCAGAATAGGACATCATTTTTGAGCCATCTCCTGCTGGATATTAGAGATAAGTGGAATAAAGTTTGCCTTATATAGGTTGGTAAGTGGGGGGGGGGGTAATTGGACTCCTAAATATTGGAATGGGGCTGCTGTTCAAGGATATGGTAAGCTGTTTTGCAGTGATGATTTTAGATTCTTATCAAAAGCTATACTCAATATACTGGACGTATAGGCATTAACCTTGTAGTAAGCCACTTTACCAAATAGGAGAAGTACATCGTGAGGAAAAGGCTGGGTCAGTTAGCTTCAATATGACGTCATCTGCAAATAATGAGATGGTGTGTTGGATGCCCTGTGAGGAAATGCCTTGAATATTGGCATGTGATCTGATTCTCTCCGCTAAGGGTTCCATAATTAGGATGAAAATCAGTGGATACACAAGGAAACCTTGTCTCGTCCCATTGGATATTGTAACGTTTTTGGCAAACATGCCTTCCATGAAGAGATAAGCCGAGGGGGAAGAAAATAAAGCAGAAATAGTTTTTTGTATTGGACCCTTTAGGTCAAACTTTTCCAATACTCTCTCTACAGGTAGCCCCAATTCACTCTGTCAAGGTCCTTCTCTGCATCTAATGTGAGGAGCAGAGAAGGCTCTTTGGATTTTTCTGCTAGGTGTTTGAGATTAACCATCCTCCTTTAGTGTCTGGAGCTTGGTGACCAGAGACAAACCCCACCTGATCTAGTTTTATCAAGTTGGGTAGAATTTTTGCAGTCTATTGGCTAGCAATTTGGCATACAGTTTCACATCTGCATTCAGTAGCAAAATTGACCTAAAATTCTGTGGGGCATTTGGTTCTTTGCCTGGTTTGGGCAAGGTGACAATTGTAGCAGTTAGCATTTCAGGTGGAATATTGGCTCTGGACATAGCTGCATTAACCTCCCTGGCGGTATGATTCTTTCAGAAAAAACATGCTGAAAGCGGTACCATTATTTGCAAGGAAATTTGGCGTTTTATATTGTAGGTCTGTAATTTTTAGAAATAACTCACTTAAATCTGACCAAACAAGATTCTAATAGGCATCCCGTGTATTACATTTTTTTAAAAACAAAATTATAAATTATAATATAATAAATAATTATAAATAATTATAACAAATAATAATATAATTATAATAAAAATTATTCAATAATGTAATCAAATTAAAATCACTGAAATTTGCTCAGTTGCAGAATTGTTGCTGTCATTATTTTTTTTTTTTTATGACGAATTTCCCCACAAATCGCTATCGCACAATTCTGCAAGTGATTATAATTTATTATCGCTGTTTTTTAGCTGATCTAAAACTATTTTTGACATAAAGGGACACTTTTGGTTGCTATGGACAATCTACAGTTTGCAGGGAGAAAAAAAGGTTTTTATTATATAAAATGACATGCAGGACACTGGGCAGACCACTAGGGACAGGGGGGGTGTTTTTTTTTTACATACAGTACTGTAATCTATAAGATTACAGTATACTGTGTGTATAGTGTTTGTTTAAGTTTTTGAATTTGGCGCCGTTCTCCGTCCCCGTGCGTCGTAACGTCGCAGGGAACGGAGATCGGCGTCACACGGAGGCACTATGTGAATCGAGCGAGGTCCCGCTCGCTCACACAGCGCGGTGGCATCGCTGGATCCAGGGACAAGGTAAGTAAAAAGTGCCTGTGGATTCAGCGAGGCGAGCCGAGACTGACTCGGGGTTACCGATAGTAGCAGGAAAATCTAACCCCGAGTCAGTCTCGGGAAGACCGCCAGGGAGGTTAAAGACCTGTAGCAGATATGGTGACAATATGGAGCTAAAGCATTGATCCTTTTTCAATGCCTAACAGTCAGGACCTGGAGATTTATTGTGAGGTAAAACTATTTCCGGGACTCTAAAGGGTTGATTTAACTGGGATAGTTCTGTCTGTGAAAGCGTTGGCAGGGATACTGACGAAAAGAATCTGGAGATAAGTTCCCCTGATGGTTGAGGAGTATCAGGGTCATCTTTTAAATTATAAAGTGATTCATAATAATCACTGAAGGTGTCTGCAAATTCCTTTGGGTTGGAGATTCTATTACCTGTCTTGGGATTTTGAATATAGGGAACTTTTTGCTTAATAGATTTTTATTTTATTTGGTTAACTAATAATTTCCCTGCTTTATTCCCATATTGGTAGGCTTGGGCCTTTAGTGATAGTATATGTTTATCATGTTGGGAAATTAAGAGGGACCATAGGTCCTGTCTAGTGAGGAAAAGTTGCTCACGGGTAATTTGTGAAGTCGATTTTCTGTTAATGTAAATACATAACGTTATGTATGGTACATAACAAGTCGTTTAGCTGCTTTGCCCGTTGCCTTTTTATTTTTGCACTTAATTGTATAAGTAAGTCTCTGATATATACCTTATGAGAGTTCCACAGTGTGAAGGGGTCATCGACTGATGGGGCATTGAAATAAAAAAAATCCTTAAGTGCTGTTTAAATTTGTTTTGTATTCTCTGGTTGAGATGATGTGTAGATATCATAGCACCATCTATTCACCCTAATTTCAGATGAATCTCCCACACTGATGGAAATAGGAGCGTGGTCAGACCATGTGATATAATAAATATCTGACTTGATAATCTTTTGTAACATAAACTTGTCTACTAAAAATAAATAAATACGTGAATATGTATGATGAACCTATGTTGAAATGGGCCAATGTTGCTCTATGTTGCTGATGTCGTGTGTCACTAGAAAGGTCCAGTTCTTAATCTGGAATTGCATTAAAGTCTCCACATAGGACCAAATTCCCTCAATGGAGTGATTCATTTTTTTTCCAGATTTTTTTTAGAAAATATAGTTGCTTAGTATTGGGAATGTATATGTTGACCAATGTATACTTAGCATTATTGATTTCACAGACAAGGATTGAAAATATGCCAGAGACATTCAAGTGAATCTCCAATTGTGTGAACTGGACAGAGTCTTTAACCCCCACTGGCAGTATTCCCGAGTCTGACTCTGGGTTACATTTTTTTGCTGCGATCGGATCCAGCGATGCCACTGCGCTGTGTGAGCGAGCGGGTGCTTGCTCGATTCACACAGTGCCTCTGTGTGCCGCCGATCTTCGTTCCCTGCGACGGGGGCGGAGAACGGCGCCAAATTCAAAAAGGTAAACAAACACCTTACTTACAGTATACTGTAATCTTATAGATTACAATTCTGTATGTAAAAAATACACACCCCCTTGTCCCTAGTGGTCTGCCCAGTGCCCTACATGTTCTTTTGTATAATAAAAACTGTTCACCAAAAGTGTCCCTTTATGTCAAAAATGGTTTTAGAGCAGCTAGAAAACAGCGATAATAAATTATAATCACTTGCAAAATTGTGCGATAGCGATTTGTGGGGAAATTTGTCATAAAAAATAAAAGTAATGACAGCAACAATTCTGCAACTGAGCAAATTTTCATGATTTTGAGTTGATTACATTATTGAATAATTTGTATTATATTTATATTATTGAAAGTGAAGGATAGAGGGCGCTAAACCACACAATAGTGAATGTGATTGGTAATTACCACACCAAATGTGCAACGTAACAAATAATTAAATTCAACAAATACAATTGTTTTGAAACAACTCTGCGGCATGAGTGAACATTAAACACTGTGTTAGAGGGAAGAAATATAAATCAATATAAATCAAATAGTCCCAAACAAATGTGCATAATTGAGCAGATTGCTCTGCAGTGTATATAGACAAAAACACTAAAGTTCACTGTGTTGAAAAAAGAGTCCCAATATTATGCATAGAAAGCCAAACGAATCTTCTTAATTTGTTATGATCTTCCTAATGGAGACAAGTAGAGAATGCCACCACCACACTTTTCAATTAGCTTTTTCCACCCAAGGTGCGTTGTATATTAAATGCTCTTACCAGAGCTTGTTGACCACTTTAATTAAAAAGATAGTCACACAAGCTGACGCAGGATTGTGCCTGCACACATGTAGACATGGAAAAACGAATCTCGATTCCAGGCGTTCCAAATGGGATGTATATGCAAAAAAGAACCAGGAGAAGCCAAGAAACATAATTTTTCTATGACGATTAACAGCGCCATGAACCGCCCCCGAGAACTCTTCAAGATGGTCACCCAGACCATGAATCCGGGATGTCTTGAAGTCCCCAATTCAGACACCCAAGAGTTCTGTAATGAACTATCGGATTTCTTCATCGACAAAATCGAAAGAATCCGGGTAAGTATTCTGCAAAATAATACCCCCCTCAGCCCCCTCTTCAATCAACCACAAAACACCAACAGAAACCTTCTACAATCAAATAAGTTCACTCTGGAACCCATCTCCATCGATACCACCAAAAATATCATTGGTGCGTTGCGGAACAGCACAGCACCCAATGACATCATTCCCACCAAGCTGCTGAAGGAATGCGCCGACATTCTGGCGCCTCCCATCACACAGCTTATAAATCAGTCATTTAAGGAAGGCATAGTGCCATCCCTGCTGAAAGAGGGCACAATCCAGCCCATCTTGAAAAAACCTAACTTGGATCCCAAGGACCCAACTCACCGCCGCCCCATAACAGGCCTAAATATTCTCTCCAAGATAATGGAGAAAATAGTGGTACAACGGCTGCAACAGCATCTGGATACCCACAATCTACTCGATCCATTTCAATCAGGTTTCCGTCCCGGACACGGGACAGAAACGGCCTTACTCAAAATATGGGACGATGCCCTCGAGGCCGCAGACGAGGGAGAATCATGTCTCCTGGTTCTGCTGGACCTAAGCGCAGCCTTTGACACAGTAGACCACAAAATGTTACTGATGCGACTGGCCGAGGTAGCCAGAATCGCAGAAGGTGATTTACCATGGTTTTCCTCCTTTCTTGAAAACCGATCACAAACAGTGAAACTGGGATCTTTCACGTCGGAAAAACGCACGGTGCCATGTGGAGTCCCCCAAGGATCCCCCCTGTCACCGGTACTGTTCAACATCTATCTTCGCCCTCTCTTTGATATTATCAGTAGCCAAGAACTACTTTATCACTCTTATGCAGACGATACGCAATTGTATTTTCGCATCTGCAACAAAAAGGATCATCATCTCAGTTTAGAGAAATGTCTCTCTTCGATAGAAAACTGGATGACTAAGAGTTATCTTAAACTCAACAGTTCCAAAACAGAACTTCTTATGTTTCACGCCAGCCGAAAGAGTCAACTGGCAACAACCTGGACACCGCCGCCCATTCTGGGCCAAAGCATCACCCCTAGCTCCAAAGTCAAAAGTCTAGGAGTCATTTTTGACACCTTCATGACAATGGACGCACAAATTGGGTCAGTAGTCAGCGGATCACACCATTTGTTGCGCCTACTACGCAGACTTATTCCATTTATCCCCAAAGAAGACGTAGCAGTCGTGGTGGGAACAATCGTGAATTCCAGACTGGACTATGCAAATGCCCTTTACCTCGGGCTCCCAAAGTACCAAATCGCTCGTCTGCAAGTCGTACAGAATACGGCCGCCAGACTGGTGACTGGGAAAAGGACATGGGAATCAATCTCACCTTCGCTGAGAACCCTTCACTGGTTGCCAGTAAAAGACAGAATTGTATTTAAAGCACTCTGCCTGACACATAAGTGCATCCATGGGAAGGCGCCGCAATATCTTTGCGACAAGATAGAACCTCACAATTCTAATCGCGTTCTGCGATCCACTGACCAAAATCTGGTCAAGGTGCCAAAAACCAAATACAAGTCCAAAGGAGAAAGAAGGTTTGCTTTTCAAGGTCCGAGACTATGGAACGCTTTACCAACCAGCGTTCGGTTGGAGGAAAACCACCTGACTTTCAGAAGACAGATTAAAACTCTGCTCTTTTGATGTCATGAGACACAAAACATCAAGCGCCCAGAGGCGATTCAGTTCACATGTGCAGCGCTATATAAGTTTTTCATTCATTCATTCAGAGGCCAATAGCGTAATAACGTTTAATAAAATATAACAATAAAAAACACGGAAAGCCAAATGGCCTCCTACTTTAAAAGGTGCCTAACCGGCACTGAGGCTGCAGACCTGTCACCGCCAATCTGCGGTTTCAAACATGGTTCAGGGGATCGGATGCCACCGCCGTAGCTCCACCACGAGATCCTTGCTGTCAGCTCAACAGAGCGGGAGGACGTCACGTGACCAGGACCGCCTCCGACGTACGTTTCGTTTGGATGAACGTCTTCAGGGGGGCGTGCCTGGTCACAGATGCATCATGGTATTTGTAGTCAAAGATGCCTACTCATTGGTCCAAACGGGGAAAATTGATTCTAAAAACAGCCTCGGTACAGTTTAGGGAAATACAGTATACAAAACCAGATATAGTACATGGATAGATCGTCACATCTCACATAATATAGCCACAGTTACAAAAGCTAAAAAAATCGTTCCTTAAAAAGCTCCCTTACAAAGATAAAATTATAATTACAAAGCGACAACTCTCGCATCCCTCCGGACGTGCACCGCGGCCATCCAAGGAGAGCAACAGTCCAAAACGGGACAAAAGTTGGAGAGAACCAAGATAATTGGATAAGGCATCATCACAAAGGTGGATCAAACCATACCGAATAAATAAAATTAATATTTATATACTATCAGCATGACATCCAGCTAGAAAAGAAAAGGATGTAAACAAAACAGCCTCCCCAGATTCCCTCTGGATGTGTATATTGATCACAGGCAAACCAACACCGCAGCAAAAGCATAGGTCAAGCTTGGTAAGAGAAGGTCAGCTCAATTATATTATTATTTGTTATAATTATTTATAATTATTTATTATATTATAATTTTGTTTAACCTCTTGCCGACCGCGCTATAGCAAAAATACTGCTACAGCGCGGTCGAGTTACTATGACAGGACGTCCCTGGGACGTCCTCGTGCACTTCTGCGTTTGCGCGTCCCCTGGGGCGCGCTCGCGGAAGTGTCCGTGCTCGCCGGGTCTAGAAGACCCGGCGCATCACGGATCATGGTAAATTGCCGCTGATAGCGGCCGTTTACCACGTGATCGCTCCGTCAAATGACGGAGCGATCACTTGTAAACAAACCGGCGTCATTTGATGACGCCGGTTCCTCCCTCCCCTCTCTGTACTGTTCGGTACAGTGCGAGAGGAGAGGGGGGGAGTGCGGGGTGTCAGCAGTGCTGTGGCTGGACAACTGCAGTCACAGATCCATCCCAGCTCAGCTATCCCTGCGCAATACTCTGCAAATACCCCATGCTCTGGCAATACCCCATGCTCTGGCAATACCCCATACTCTGGCAATACCCCATACTCTGGCAATACCCCATACTCTGGCAATACCCCATACTCTGGCAATACCCCATACTCTGGCAATACCCCATACTCTGCAATACCTCGATACTCTGCAATACCCTGCGCAATACTCTGCAATACCCCAATACTCTGCAATACCCCAATACTCTGCAATACCCCAATACCCTGCGCAATACTCCGCAATACCCCAATACTCCGCAATACCCCAATACTCCGCAATACCCCAATACTCCGCAATACCCCAATACTCCGCAATACCCCAATACTCCGCAATACCCCAATACTCTGCAATACCCCATAACTCTGCATATATGTTTTGGGGTTCTATGTAATTGTAAGAATTGGTCTGGGTGTTCCAGAACGCCTGATGGCGCTCCCTGCATGTTGGGCCTCTCTATGTGGCCACGCCGTGTAAAAGTCGCACACATGGGGTATCGCCATACTCGGGAGGAATAGCAGAATGTGTTTTGGGGTGTAATTCGTGGTAAGCATATGCTGTGTGTGAGAAATAACCTGCGAATATGACAGAAACAAGTTTTTTGTTTTTTGTTTTACAGAATTTTCTGTGGTTTTTCTTTTATAGCGCAAAAAATAAAAAACCCAGAGGTGATCAAATACCACCAAAAGAAATCTCTATTTGTGTGAAAAAAAGGACAAAAATTTCAAATGGGTACACTGTTGTATGACTGAGTTATTGTCATTCAAATTGTGAGAGCACCGAAAGCTGAAAATTGGTCTGGTTAGGAAGGGGGTTTAAGTGCCCAGTGGTCAAGAGGTTAAAAAAAAAAATCATACCCGGGATGTCTACTAGACTCTTGTTTGGTCCGATTTAAGTGAGTAATTCCGAAGAATTACAAGCCTACAGTATAAGACGCCAAATTTCCTTGCAAATAATGGTACCGCTTTCAGCACCTAAAATCTGAAATAATCATACCGCTAGGGAGGTTAATGGCTATCGCTACTCCCCTTTTCATTGAGGGGTCATAGGACACAAACACGTGGAAATTGTGATGCTGAAAGACCAGTGGTTTGTGGGAAGCAAAATGTCTCTTGAAAACAAATAATGTCCTGGCGCACTTCCTTCCAGTCCATCTGTCTCTTAATAAGGCTATTTAAGCCTTTCACATTTAGAGATTATATTTTAAAGGCTATTATGTGTTAGTTGCAAGTGACAGTTCAGGTATTATTGTTGGATTTGACTGTGAAAGCAGAGAGACAGCAACAAGGATGTGTTACCTGTCGGATAAGTGATTGCCGCGGAGGCTTCAGTGGAGAGATGTCAAGTTACTGGAGTAGTGATATATGCAACCAGACAAGCATCAGGAGAATGGAAATCTGTAATTGAAGAACATTACTGGAAATGAATGTCAGTATTAATAAAATAAAAAAAGAACAAAAGGTAAAAAATGAAAGATTCTACAGTATAACAGAATCTGTGTGGAGACAAAACTGCTAGAACTAGTGAGGTCAAAAAGAAAACTCAACAGTGTGGCTATCTTCTGGGCCATCAGAGAATTAGATTTACACTGTAGTGATTAGGTTAGGTACAGAGGGTTCAGCCCACTTCAGCGTCAGAATCCTCTCAAGTAGATGGAGGTGAGCGAGAGGAATCTTCTTCTGTTCCTCGTGGAGATGCAGCCTATCATTCAAGTGGTGTAAATTTTTTTGTTATGAGTAACTTAGTCAGATAGACCCAATCATAAGTGCTGCAGTGATTGTATAGAGGTTTTGTAATGGTTGCAAGTTGCCTGCGTTGTTGAAGAGTGAAAGCTGCTAGGTTAGCAAAGAATGTCATTTCCTGCAGACTTTGTGGTAAATTATTATGGTTTCTGGTGACTGACATAAGCTGTTCTTTTATATGGAAGACGTGAATTCTTCCAGTGGTATCGCTGGGTAGATGAGATGAGATGTGTTTGGATCTTGGTAGCCTGTAAATACGATCTATGAGGTCTCCTAATGGTGCATCTGGAAGCACATCCTTCAAAACATTGGTGAAATACGCTTTCAGATCTGGAGGTCTCCTTATTCCTTTCTATTACTGTGCACTGGAAGGTGTTTGGGCGCTGAGCTCTTCTCCGGAGGGAGACCGCGCGTGAAGCCTGCAGAGCCGCTGGCGCCATCTTGGATGTTATAGCGGCACAGCTGGTGTGCTGCTATAAAAAAACGGTTATTTTCCCCAGCTTGTTGCGATCCTTCCTCTTTCTTGTGGCCTTTGGGAGGTGTGCCCATAGCTCTGGAGCCCAATAGCAGCTTAATCCAAAGCCCTGTGTTTCTGTGAAACTCTCCAAAGGCCCACTGTGGAGAGGGGCTGTCTCAGTGTGCAACTATTCACTCCACCGACTAGCCACGCCCCAGAGTGCTCCAGTTTTAGTAAATCCCCCACAGGGTTCAGACAGGGTTTCAAAGTTGTTGTATTAATAAGATTGCAGGCTTAAATTAGAACTATCATTTTGGATAGTAAGGGAGGCTATTAACCCCTGGCATATTTTTTTTATTTTTTTTGCCATATGTGTCCCATTGCGGAGATTTCCATTCACTTCATGTCCCATAACCAAACAGGAAATAGGAGGAAATCCAGAATTAGTAAGGGAAATTCCTTGGGAACCCCAGGACATCAGAACTAGTGCCCCCCATTGGGAGATTTCCCCTCTATTACTTTTCTAGGGACAACCCTAATGTGGGGGTGTTCTAATCCCTCTCTACTCTATGCAAAACTAAACAAAAAGTTGTGCCTTTAGTGCTACCTTAAGGGTCACAGCATACTTGCCAACAGACCCAATTTTCCCGGGACAATCCCAATTTTGGGACCCTTGTCCTGATTGGAGGCCGTTCCGGGATTTTGCTTTTGTCCTGGGAAATCAGGACTGTTTTTGGCACCAGAGCTGCTTCTGGCTCCAAAAATATGGCCACCACCACTGCCGCAAGATCTCTTCCTGTTTCCCCCTAGCTCTCAACCCAGCTCAGATCCGAACTCCACCCCTCCAGCCCTCTGCATTGCAGCTCCTCTCACTCTCCCTTGCAATGTTATTCGGCCGTCTGCCGCCCCCATCCATGCCCCCTGTTTTCATGGTGTTGTACTGACACCATTAAAACCGGGGGCGCACACAGGGGTGGGGGCGGTAGACAGCCAAATAACATTGCGAGGGAGAGTGGGAGGAGCTGCAGTGCAGAGGGCTGGTGGGGCAGAGATTAGGAGTAGCTGGAGTGCAGTTGCCTGGAGGGGCGGCGTTCCGATCTCAACCGAGAGCCAGGGAAACAGGTTTTCTGGGGAAAACCGATTTTGTCACAACACCGGTCTGTGAGAGGGACAAGGGACTCTACTGCACTGGGAACACCTGATGTAAGGAAGCACTCCGCTGGGGACACCTGATGAAAGGAAAGACTTCGCTGGGGACCCCTGATGTAAGGAAGCACTCCTCTGGGGATGTTTGATGTAAGGAAGCACTCTGCTGGGGACACCTGAAGTAAGGAGGGACTCCACTGGGGACACCTGATGTAAAAGGCACTCCTCTGGGGACAGCTAATGTAAGGAGGGGCTCCACTGGGGATGTCTGATGTAAGAAGGGACTCTGCTGGGGACATCTGATGTAAGAAGGGACTCCGCTGGGAACACCTAATGTAAGGAAGCACTCCGCTGGGGACGCCTGATGTATGGAGGGACTCCGCTGGGGACACCTGATGTAAGAAGGGACTCCGCTGGGGACATCTGATGTAAGGACGCACTCCGCTGGGGATGCCTGATGTAAGGAGGGGCTCCACTGGGGACGCCTGATGTAAGGAAGCACTCTGCTGGGGACACCTGATGTAAGGAGGGACTCCACTGGGGAAGCCTGATGTAAGGAAGCACTCCGCTGGGGACAAATGATGTAAGACGGGACTTCGCTGGGGACACCTGATGTGAGGAAGCACCCCGCCGAGGATGCCTGATGTAAGGAGGGACTCCGCTGGGAATGCCTGATGTAAGGAAGCACTCCGCTGGGGATGCCTGATGTATGGAGGGACTCCGCTGGGAACACCTGATGTAAGAAGGGACTCCGCTGGGGACACCTGATGTAAGGACGCACTACGCTGGGGATGCCTGATGTAAGGAAGCACTCCTCTGGGGACACCTGATGTATAGAGGCAGGTAAGAGAGCTGCCGCTCCAGATGAGCTCACTAGGGTAATTGATGTCCACTCAGAAGCAGATGGGTGCTGGCAATGCACAGGATGTGCAAAAACAACAAGGATATGGACAGCCGCACTCCAGTAACTTGAAAAAGACGTGCCCTTTATAGGGTACAGGAAAAAATGCACTACAGGTATCAGCACACAGTGGGATAAACAGCTAAAATATAAGCTGTTTATCCCACTGTGTTCTGATACCTGTAGTGCATTTTTTCCTGTACCCAATAAAGGGCACGTCTTTTTCAAGTTGATGTATAGAGGCACTCTGTTGGGGACACCTGATGTATGGTGGGAAACCACTGGGGACACCAGATGTATGGAGGGACTGCGCTGGGGACACCTGGTGTATGGAGGGAAAAAAATGGGGACACCAGATGTATGGAGGCACTCCGCTGGGGACACCTGACATATGGAGGCACTCCACTGGGGACACCTGATATATGGAGGCACTCCACTGGGGACACCTGATATATGGAGGCACTCCACTGGGGACACCTGATGTAAGGAGGGACTCCGCTGGGGACACCTGATGTATGGAGGGAGTCTGCTGTCCCTCCATCCCTGTTAATTTCCTTCCTTCTCTCTCCTTCTCTCCCTATTTCTCGTTCATCTCAGACTTGGACCACACACCCTTGAGCCCCGCCCCGTTAAGCCATGCCCAATAGTTAGTTTAAACCACACCTGTTTTTCGCTGCGGGCCCTATGCATGCCACATTATCCTTTTTTTCTATGTCACACCTTAAATCCAATGCCACGCCCCCTATCTATAATAAGACTCCGCCTACAGACAAAAAAGTGTCCCTATAAATTTTTTACATTATTGGCAACAATGTACCAGGCTTGTAGAACAGTTATCGGCACTAGAACTTTTTTTAAACTAAAGCCTCGTACAAACGATCGGATTTCCATTGGACAAATCTGTGGAATTTTGTGCAAAGGACATTGACCGTGAACTTGTTCTGCATACAGACGGCAGAATTTTTTCAGCCAACATACACAGAACTACGTGTTTTTTCTGCTCTTTAGCGCCACCCTTTAGGCAACTTCTGCTAATGTTGTCTTATTGTTAGCATTGGTTCAGAGCATGCGTGTTTGTACTTTGGATTTTAGTCCGATGGACTTGTGTACACATGACCTGATAATCCGATGGAACACATTTGTTGTCGGAAAATGTGAAAGCATGCTATAAAACATTTGTTGTTGGAAATTCCGACAACAATTGTCCGATGGAGCGTACAAACGGTTGGATTATCTGACAAAACCCTGCCATCACACATTTGTTGTCAGAAAATCTGATCGTGTGTCTGAGGCTTTCACTCTAGATGTATAGTAGTAGACTTAATGGGACAAATTCTCAAAAGAGATACGCAGACTTAACTCCATTTTTCTAATTTTACACGGCGCGTATATTTGCGCGCGATCGTCAAAACGACTTAAGCAAAGATTTCCGTATTTTCAGCCGTACTTAAATTAGTTACACCTGCGCATTCCCGGGCGCAAATTACGCTAGGCTCGCCGCTGTTTTTGATAGGCAAAGATGCAAATGAGGGAGTTAGGGCGATTCTCAGAATTAAGTGTGTGTGCCGTATTTTCCGCCCTGTGCGCACCTGTTAGTTTTTCTGACTAAATTTCCACATTATAAAACCAGCCCTAATTTTACACATGCTGTGGAAGGGTTTGCAGAAGGAAGTGACTAGAGGTTACAGCTCTAGTTGTGAAGGTTTATTTTGAAAAATGCCAGGACCAGCAATGATTTTGACGGCACTTGCTGCCTTACAGGCACAAAGGAGGAGGAGGGCACAGAGGAGGAGGATGAGGGCACAGGCGCGTGTTTATCGGCCACGCCGTGATATTTGGCAAATGCCAGTTTATGAGGTCATTGGCAACTACCGATTTGATAGGGAGGCCATCCTGGAGATCACCCAACTCCTTCATGATGATCTAATTGCCCCAACCCTACGTTCCCATGCCCTGACACCTCTTGAAAAAGTTATGGCAACCCTCCATTTTCTATCGAGTGGCTCATTCCAGCGAGCATCTGGAGGTGTGGCTGGGATGGTGCAGTCAACCATGAGTAAATGCCTACATCAAGTGGTCCCTGCCATACTGCGGCGCATGAGCCACCAGTTTGTCATGCCCACCCAGGAGGACCAGCGTGTGCAAGCAATGACAGACTTTTACAATATTGCTGGCTTTCCTAAGATCATCGGGGCGATTGACTGCACCCATGTGGCACTCCAGCCCCCCCATGATACTGAACACCTGTTCAGAAACAGGAAAGGCTGGCATTCAATCAATGTCCAGATGATCGTAGATGCACATGGCCTCATCTGGCACGTTTGTGCCAAGTTTCCCGGCTCGTGCCATGATAGTTTCATACTAAGGCAGACCAAGATCTACAGAGACTTTGAGATGAACATGTATGGAGACAGCTGGCTGATTGGTGAGTGACATTGGTGTCAGGTATGCCCCCCCCATGATGGAGACATCACAAGGGGCACATGCATGACTAATATCCTCCTGTCTTTTCCCTTACAGGTGACTCAGGATATGCATTGGGACCCCACCTGATGACCCCCTTTAGGAACCCCCAAACACCCGGAGAACGAAAATACAATGAGGTGCACAGCCAGACCCGGGCTATAGTAGAGCGGACTTTTGGCATGCTAAAGTCACAATTCAGATGCCTGGACAAGACTGGGGGTACACTATTGTATTCCCCAGACTTTGTATGCAAAATTATTGGTGCATGTTGCATACTGCACAATTTTGCATTAAGAAGGGGCATGCATGTGGAGATATCTCCTGACCTAACCCCCCACCCAGGCAACCCCCCCCCCAAACCCCTCTACCCGGTCTGCTGAGGGCCAGGCAATCAGGAGACAACTGTCTGAAGGCATCTTTGCCCAGTAAATGCATCCTAATACTATTTTTGTTTTTGATTTGCCAAGACCAAATCACAGAGATTATGTGACCTTTAAATCTTTATTTTGGTAAATAAATGCACATTACTTATATGCCAAACAGAATGTTTATTTTTATTTACAAAACGCACATTAATTATCTCACAATGAGAATGCATGAATGCACGTCACTGTGGTCCCTAGCACAGACACATCACATGCACATAGAATTGGATTAGATCCAAGTACCCCCCCCCCCCTTTGGTACTTGGGAGCAGTAACGCCCCGCCACGGCTCCAATTATGTCACTGTGCATTCATACACCATTCAGGAACCTAGGATGACTTCTCCCTGGTCCTGGGGATCCCTACTCCACCAAAACTGAGGGTGACACCCTTATGTTTTCAGGAATGCCATCCCCCCACATTCACACATCATTCACACACATATACCAAATCATAAGTACAGTGTAAAAAAAAAAAAAAAAAAAAGTACCCCTGCAAATTAGGGATGTTGCCGAGTGCTCCTTCTGGGCTGCCCACGGGCACGGGGACGGGCACGGGGACGGGCACGGGGACGGCCACGGCCAACTGGGGGATCTTCACGGGGGGGGGTCTGTGCAGGGGAGGGAGTATTTTCAGGGGGGGGGGGCTGTGCAGGGGAGGGAGTATTTTCAGGGGGGGGGGACTGTGCAGGGGAGGGAGTATTTTCAGGGCGGGGGGACTGTACAGGGGAGGAAGCAGCCTCCCCTGGTGTCTGTCCTCCTGCTGGCCTTCCCTCCAAGGCAACGGCTATCCTTGTCAGACAGGAAGTTATGGCAGCCGTATTGGCCTGCACAGCCCGGGTATTGGCCTGCACAGCCTGGGTGAGGGCAGTCACCTCCTGGGCCACACCTGTTGTGGCGTTCCTCAGGTCCCACAAACAGGTGATGACCCCCACGGAGTTGGTGGCCACGTCACCCAGTGACTCCCTCATTGCACCCAGGCTGCGCTCCACCTTGCTCATAGTTTTTTGTATTGCAGACAGACTGCGGGTCTGCCGGACATTGTCCCTCAACAGACTGACCGGCAGACGCACCAACCCCCCCCTGTTTTCAGGGGTCGGCATCCTACTTGCCCCTGAGGCTTGTGGCCTTGGAGGAGGAGTTGGAGTGAGCCATGGGTGCTGCTGCATGTTGGAGGAGGGTTGGAAGGGGCGACCCATGATGGTGGCCTGACTTCTGGGCGCCTGTGGGGTTCCCTCAGGGGATGATTCAAAGGTCATATCTTGGCCCATCATTATTTCCTGCCCAATCAGAATATTGTCATCTTCCTCCCCCTCATCCTCCTCCCACTCAACATCCAAATTAGGGGAGTTGTGGGCACTCCCCTCCCATGGCGAATCCTGCCCTTCTTGGGACTCTGCATGAGCCTGTCTTGGGGGTGGTGCAGCAGCCTGCCCTGATGGGCCTGCAACCTCCTGACCTGATGGGCCTGCAACCTCCTGACCTGATGGGGCTGCCACCTCCTGGGCTGATGGGGCTGCCACCTCCTGGGCTGATGGGGCTGCCACCTCCTGGGCTGATGGGGCTGCCACCTCCTGGGCTGATGGGGCTGCCACCTCCTGGCCATCTGGGGAGGACACAAAACAATCACAGGTTGTTGGATCCATACACTTGGCACATCTTCCCTTCCCCCACCCACACATGCTAATCACCAGATAGAAATTCCAAAAAATTACCTGTCCTCATAAGAGGATCATTGTCAAAGCCAGGCAGGCCCACCACCTGCTGTGGGTGGAAACACTGGGCCACTGCCCATTCCTCCTCACTCATCCTGACTGGGCAGGGTCCCCCTCCTCCAGTGCCCCTGGTATGGGCATGCAGCGTTGCCAGCTTGTTCCGGGACACGCTCCTCAAGTCATTTATTTTTTTTTGAACTCCAGCGATGGTCCTGGTCTCCCCCCCCCCCCCGCCGCATTGATCCGATCGGTGATCTTTTGAAGGATCTCCTTCCTCCTGGCCGGGGTGGTGGTGTGGCTCTCAGGGCCATGGAGAAATCGCCCAAATTTAATGACGCCCTGAGCAAGTATATGCTTCTCTGCCGGTGAAAAATTTAGCTTCCTGCGCTTGGGAGCCATGACAGACAACACCCAGCAACAGGGAACTCAGCCAACAAACAAACAACAATACACACACACACCAAAGAAAATACAAACAAGACAAAATAAAAAATAGACAGACAGCTACTATTAATTCGAAAACAAACAGGCAAAAAAGGAAAACAAAAAATATAAACAAAACCCAAAAAAAACTATAAGGCCCCATACTCACGAGCAAACATGTCTGCTGAAACTGGCCCGCAGGCCAGTTTCAGCAGACATGTTTGGTCGTGTGTGGGCGCGAGCGGGCCGAATTCCAGCAAACATTTGCCCGCCGGGCCTTTTCCCAGCAGACAAATATTCCTGGACTTGTTTTAAAACAGCCCGCTGGAATTCAGCCCGCTCGGACATGTACGGTCGTCAGTACAGACCTACCGTACATGTCCAGCCGCCCGCCGTGCCTCGCATGCGTCGAATGACTTCGACGCATGCGTGGAAGCATTTTAAAGGCGGGCCGCCCACGTCGCCGCGTCATTGTCGCGGCGACACCGCGTCATCGACGCGGCGACACCGCGGACACGCCCCGCGTATTGTTTACGCGCGGACTTCTGTACGATGGTGTGTACAACCATCGTACAGAAGCCCTCTGGCAGACATGTATGGTGAAAACGGTCCGACGGACCGCTTTCACCATACATGTTTGTCCGTGTGTACCCGGCCTTAGGAAAAACAAACAGGCAAACAATCAAAACAAAAAACAAATTAGCAAAAACAAACACCAACTATACCCTCCAACTCCACAAACACTTTTCTCACAAAACAATCTTACCAACAAACACTGACAAACGTTCAAAGCAGAAGCAACTTGCTTTAGGAAGGGAACACAGGGAAATACTTTTGCAATTGAAGTGTGTTTGACTGGGGCTATTTAGACACAGGGCGATCTTCAAACTAAGTACGCTTGGCCTTTTACCTATCTCACTGATTGCGCTGACCAAAGTTCTGCACATGCGCATTGAGGTCCAGATTCGTGCGCGCATGCGCAGTACGGCCGGCACTTCATTTGCATGGGGTCACGGCTCATTACAATGAAGCACGCCCACTTCATTCCCACTTGCCATAACCACGCCTTAGGCATTGAAACTTAAGTTAAGGATGGCGCAGTTTTGTGCGCAAATGCACTGAGAATACGGTAGTTACGACACCAACTTAGGGCGCCGTAACTTAAATGACATAAGTTAGATAATCCTAAATTTACACATGGTTTTGAGAATTTGGCCCAATATGTAAAAATATATATAAAAAATGCAAGTATATATATATATATATATATATATATATATATATATGGATAAACAAATATATATAGAGAGAAAAAGAAACATTATTAAAAAAATGAGTTCAATATATTATATATATATATATATATATATATATATATATATATATATATATATATATATATATATATATATATATATATATATAAATATATATATATATATATATATATATATAAATATATATATATATATATATATATATATATATATATATATATATATATATATATATAAATATATATAGAAAACTGCTACAGTGTTTCCCCGAAAATAAGACCTACCCCGAAAATAAGCCCTAGTGTAATTTTCCAGGATGGCTGCAATATAAGCCCTACCCCGAGAATAAACCCTAGTTTAAAATGCTTGTAAAATTATATTATCCTCTCTATTACAGTAGTATATAATGTACAGTGTGTGTGTTTCTGTAACATAAATGCAGGGAAGAGAGCTCCAGCGGGTCACAGAAGCGCAGAGCGGCGCTATAACGAAGGTATTTGGCACAATTATATTGATAGAAACACACACATTGTACATTATATATTACTGTAATAGAGTGGATTATAAGATTTTACAAGCATTTTAACTCACACTGGGGATTCCTGACTGGCAGTGAGAGGGGGAGAGAAGACATCACATTACATGGTAAGACCTACCCTGAAAATAAGCCCTACTGTGTCTTTTGTTGCCAAAATAATTATAAGACCCGGGCTTATTTTCGGGGAAACACGGTATCCAAAACAAGGCTATGAATACAGGAGAAAATCTGTGATGGGGAGCAGGGATGGACGTGGGGCTGGGCAGGTCTAGGCAAGTTTGTCTAAAAGGAGAGGAGGGATGGGGGCGGGGCTGGGCTGGGCAAGACAGAGGTGGTTAGAATGAACTGGCGTGTAGAAGCGAAGGACAGTGTTTTCAGGAAGTGAGAGGCCCAATGCAGAAGTCAGAAATAAGGAATTAAGGTTGTCCCTAAAGAACAGGAAGAAGCTGATTTTCTAGCTTTGATTAGACTTTCTAAGCGACACAATCCGCTTTACAGCAAATTATAACGATAAAGATATTTTTCATTTTGACTGGACTTCCACTTTAATGGCACAGAAATTAGGAGGCAGTGTAGCTAGGTCAGCCAGTACAAGGAGTTTGCAGCCTTTGAAGACAGATATACAGTGGTATCTCCTAAAAACAGCAAGGCACTACACTATCCACTCATAAAATGTTCAACAAACTCATCAGGGCACTGAACCAAGATGGCTGCAGAGGGTCACTGATGGTTACAGTGTCCACTCAGACAGCTGCTCCCTAGGTGACACACACAAGGGCTACAGGTGATTCCCCTAAGACTCCACTTCATCCCTGAGGTGAATGGGTTCCATCTGCTGGATGGAGTAACAACTACACCTGCTAACACACTGGCAGCAGAGTTTAATTTCACTTTAAGGTTTTTCTTTTTAGATAAGAGCATACAGGTTATATAGATAAGTTATATAGGCTACAATTTACTCTTAGGACTGGGGGAATTTAGAATGTTCACAGAATAAATTAGGAAATATTAATTTAGTAACCCGAATATGTGGAAAGCAAATCCCTCTTTACTAAATATTTTATTGGCCCATTGATAGATAATTGAAGTGAATATTCACACAATTTATTGTGTGAACATTCTCAACTCTTATATTAGATCACCTCATTATCTTGTATGCCCTTTGGCAGTGGAAGGGTGCTTCAAGAAATGGAGCAAAGAACATGCTTTGTTTCACAACATACGGGGTAAGTAAACTTTGAGGATGATTTACTAAAGGAGCTGAGAATTCCCTTTGGTAATACAGTGGTAGTTCCTATTGTAGGTAGGCCCTATTCAGCTGTCCCAATCATTTAAATACCTGGGGGTGGTGATTCAGATTCCCGTTTCTGGATTCCTGGGCCTCAATCTGAGACCGGTGATAGGGGCTCTTTGGGAGAGGGTACAAAGATGACGAAACATGCCGCTGACGGTAATGACTCGCGTAAACGTATTCAAAATGATCTTCCTTCCAAAGTTGCTGTACATTCTCTCAAACTCGCCTGTGTATGTCTCAGTGACAGTCTTCATGGTGGACTGTTTGTGGGGGGCTAGGGCTTCCCCCAGGTTCCTAACGCCACCACACTACTGGAAGCAGCGGTTTCCACTTCTCAAGAAACCCTGTTGAATATGTTGTTCAGAAAGGAGGTACCGGGGAGAAAGTTGGGGTCGGCAATGGCGCTCCCAGGTAGGGTTTTTCACCTGTGTGTGCTGAGAATGAAGGATGACCCTTTATGGGTGTCACTTAATTGTCATTTGTGGTACTATAAATCCCTAAAGGAATTCAGCAAACAAGAAAATGGGTATAGATGGGCCAAGTATGGAGTGAAATATCTACACCCTATTAACAAGAGGACAGGTTGTCCTCTTTTGCACAACTGCGAGAGCAGTTTAACATACCTAGAACTTGAGGATTTAGATATATTCAGTTGCAACATGCAGCGATAGCCCAGTTTGGGAGGGGAGAAGTGAGGGTGAAAAACACTGCTTTAGAAAGGGTCCTGATTGATCCAGACGCAACTAAGCGTATATCCAGATACTATAGAGAGATAGGATGGGGAGGCCCTGACCTGACTGTTAGACCTTGATCTAGATGGACAGAGATTGTACCAGAATTGACTGAAGAGCTGTGGCAGCAGGTCTTGGACACGTACCTGGTCTCGGTTATTTCCTTCACAGATAGAATGATACAGCTTTAATATCTACATCAGGTATACTGTACACCGACCAGACTATTCAGAATGCACAGGAGGGATACTGCAGACTGCCATAAGTGTAGGGGAGCAGAAGGGACTTTTATCTACATGATATGGGATTGCCCAAAGATAAGGTCTCTGTGGTCCCAGGTGACCAAGTTCATATCCGAGCATTTTGTCCTGCCGAATATATGCTCCCCCTGAGGTGTCTGCTGGGAGTATTCGATCAAGAAGAGCTTAATGTGCATACAAAATTGTTCATCAGACTTCTGTACTTCGGAATGCGGAAATTGATCGCCCGAAGATGGATTTATGATGAGCAACTTACTCTGGGCATGTGGATAAGGGTAATAAATACAGATGTACCGCTTTATAATATGACGTATGAGGCAAGGGGGCCCCCAAGAAGTTTAGGAAGGTGTGGTTTAGGTGGATTGATTCCAAAAATGCCCTAGCGGAGGAGGAAGGGGGCAGCGGGAACGGACAAATGTAAGCAAATGTGAAAATCAACAGTACTGCGATGGGTAAGAGGATGCATATAATACACTGGACAGATTACAACTGGAGGGAGGAGGGGAGGGGGTTCCTTTATTTCTTTGTTTAAATTTATGTTCTTATGGTTGATGCCAAATGTTCTGGCATTCGGGATACTTTGAAAAAAAGAAAAAGAGCAAGACTCCGTTTGGAGGACCTAAGGGAGAATCTGGCAGAATATAGGACAGTTAATGTTCTTTATGCTTAATTTATTCCTGTGAAGAGCCATTCCTATGCAACAACTGTAATGATTGCCAACCTGATGTTTGAAATATATGATGTAACACTTCAATAAGCTCAATAAAAAATTTCTTTAAGAAAAATAAAAGGAGCAGAGAATCTTCACTCATGAATAACAGCACAGTGCTTATGCTGTGTAATTTGGCCTTTTTTATCATCTAAAATTCCTGGCTGATCCTGCCTAGTGCTGCCACCCCCTTTGTAAACTGATCATGTTGATCATGGATGCTGAATCCCTGATAACGTGGTCAGTTTACGTGCCTCCGTCATCTGCTGTCTCTCCTTGCTCCCTTTCTCTCCCCCTCCCTGCCTGTCAGCTGTGTCAGTATCTGCCTCTCCCCTCCTGAAGCTAAAATACCTTTATAATGTACAATCCCTTGTGTAAGATAACGTTATATGCTCCAGTGTATGTTCTTTTAAAAAAAATGCAGATTTGTACCTTATTTCATAGCTGTGCTCGGCCCTCATGTGACTACCAGTACCTACAGATCCCCTCATCCTGGCTGACATTAGTGGGGGATTCTCAGCCCCTCCTGCTCTAGCTGTTTGATTGGGAGAGGGAGTAGGGGGCAGTCACGTGAGCGCCGAGCGACGATATGAAATAAAGTACAAATCAGCATTTTTTTTACAAAGATCATACACTGGAGCATATAACGGTATCTAACACAAGGGATTTTTTGTACATTACAAAGTGTCTTTACAACCACTTTAAGCCTTGTTGTGAATCAGGTGGAGGGGATTATTTTATTGGTTCGCTAGAAGCAGAGGTTTCCTTTTACAGTAAGCCCCATCCTTTTATGGGTGCTGTCAGCCGTATGATTGGTCAGCCTCTAGAGGCAAAAATGTAAAAAAAATTAAAACTGTCTTGGAAAAAAAGAGATTTTTAATACAGCTTACCTGTATAATCTTTTTCTTGGAGTACATCACGGGACACAGAGCGGCATTCATTACTATATGGGTTATATGGAGTACCTTCAGGTGTAGACACTGGCAATCTCAAACAGGAAATGCCCCTCCCTATATAACCCCCTCCCATAGGAGGAGTACCTCAGTTTTGTAGCAAGCAGTATGCCTCCCAAAATGGTCCTCAAAAAAGAGGGGTGGGAGCTCTGTGTCCCGTGATGTACTCCAAGAAAAAGATTTTACAGGTAAGCTGTATTAAAAATCTCTTTTTCTTTATCGTACATCACGGGACACAGAGCGGCATTCATTACTATATGGGATGTCCCAAAGCAATGCTTACAATGAGGGGAGGGAGAATATCTCCAAGACAAAAGGATTTAATTTAGAGATATACTCAAATCATAATAAATCCAACTTAGTTGAGAAAAATAAAATTTTTAAATTTAACTCGAACAAGAGGAGCCCCCGGAATCCGAGGGTCTCAAACTGCAGCCTGCAGCACTGCCTGCCCGAAGGCAGTATCAGTATTCCTTCTTACGTCCAACTTGTAGAATTTTGTAAACGTGTGGACAGAAGACCAGGTTGCCGCCTTGCAAACTTGAGCCATAGAGATCTGGTGGTGTGCTGCCCAGGAGGCGCCCATGGCTCTAGTAGAATGAGCCTTTAATGATACTGGAGGAGGCAACCCTTTCAAGCCGTAGGCCTGAGTGATTAATTGCTTAATCCACCTAGAAATGGTGGACTTTGCAGCTGCCTGCCCCTTCTTGGGCCCATCCGGTAGAATGAACAGCACATCTGTCTTCCGGATCTTCTTTGTAGCTTTAAGATAGGCCTTCATGGCCCTGACAATATCCAAGGTATGCAGCAACCCTTCCTTTCTGGAAGTAGGTTTAGGGAAGAAGGATGGTAATACCAAATCCTGGTTCAAATGAAAACTGGATATGACCTTCGGAAGGAAGGAAGGATGAGGGCGGAGAACGACCCTGTCCTTATGAAAAACAAGATATGGTTCCTTACAGGATAAGGCTGCCAGCTCCGAAACTCTTCTTGCGGAAACTATGGCAACCAAAAATACTAACTTCCTTGTCAGTAGAACCAAAGGAATATCAGCCAACGGCTCAAACGGTTGTTTCTGTAAACTTGACAGAACAAGATTTAAATCCCACGGACAAAGCGGGGATTTAACTGGAGGTCTAATACGTAAGACCCCTTGAAGGAAGGTCTTAACCAGCGAGTGGGTGGCCAGCGGCCGCTGAAACCACACTGACAGAGCAGAAATCTGTCCTTTGGCTAGGATTGGAGCTAGGACCTTCGTGAACACCCGGGGGGGCGTAGCCAACCCGAAGGGAAGCGCCACGAATTGGAAGTGACGCGAAGCCACCATGAAGCGTAGATATCTTTGATGTGGCTGATAAATTGCAACATGAAGGTAGGCATCCTTTATGTCTATGGACGCCATGAAGTCGTCCTTCTGGAGTGTGGCAGCTGCTGACCGCACGGATTCCATCCGAAATGAGCGGATCTTTAGATATGCATTTACCATCTTTAGGTCCAAAATTGGCCTGACATCTCCATTGGATTTTGGGATGATGAATAGGTTGGAGTAGAAACCCAGCCCCTGTTCCAGGACTGGTACCTCTACTATTACTTCCTGGGAAAGTAGATGATCTAATGCCGATCTTAATGCGGCTCCCTTTTCCGGATCGTTTGGAATCCTCGACTTCTGGAAATGAGGAGGAGGAAACCTTAGGAAATCTAATTTGTAGCCTGTGGCCACGGAAGACCGTACCCACTCGTCGGGAATGCTGGCTTCCCAAATCTCTGAAAAGAGTCGCAGCCTTCCCCCCACCTTCGTGGGTGGGGGCGCCCCTTCATAAGGTTGGCTTGGGGGCTGGTTTTGCTGGTTTGCGAAACCACTGCCTTTTGCCTCTAACAGCCTGTCCTTGTGATCTGCTGTTGAAGCCGAAGTTTGCTTTTGCAGGAGGCCGTCGATACTGCTTGGCATTAGAGGGCCCCTGCCCAGGGGAATACTGTCGTTTAAACGCAGGTCCCTGAACCTTCTTCTTAGTTGGCAAGAGAGTACTCTTGCCGTTTGAAATGGTCTGAATGTATTTATCTAGGTCTTCTCCGAAGAGTCGTCCTCCATGGAAGGGGAACCCTACCAGGAGCTTCTTGCATGGGGGCTCAGCCTCCCAGCTTTTTAACCATAAGAGTCTTCTCATATGGATAAGGGATAACGATAAACGTGACGCTTGCTGGATAGAATCCTTGATTGCGTCTACCGTAAAACATATGGCCTTAGGGACATCCGAAAATTTTTCTGCCTGCTGGGCCGGAATAAGTTTAAGCATCTGCTTAAATTGATCCGATAATGCTTGAGCGACCCCAATCGCAGCCACAGCTGGCTGTACTACTGCCCCTGCAGTAGTGAAGGAGTTCTTAAGTAGTGCTTCCAAGCGCTTATCAACTGGATCCTTGAACACCTGTATGTTTTCTACAGGGCATGTTAACGATCTGTTAACACATGAGATGGCTGCGTCCACTGCAGGAGTAGCCCATCTTTTGGAAAAATTTTCTTCCATAGGATATAGGACAGAGAACCTTTTAGGTGGTAAGAAGATCTTATCTGGCTTGTTCCAATCTTGGAACAAAATTCCCTCTAATAGAGGATGGATCGGAAACACAGCATTGCTTTGAGGCGCCCTCAGTGAGCCCAAAGCTGAAACCGTCGATACCTGGAGATCTGGTACTGGCAAGTTGAATGTCCTATGGACCAAGTCCGACAATCCTTGAATCCACCAGCTCTCCCTCAGGGAGACTGCCCCAGACTCCTCTGTATCCGGGTCTTCGATCCCTGAACCTACTTGGTCCGTGTCCAAGAGGTCGTCCAATTCCCCTGAGGAAAGGACCTCCTCTTCTGAGGGTCCGCGCTCGGGCGACGGAGATCTATTCCGCTTACTGCCCCGCATAGCTGCGGATATCATTTTTCCCATGCTTTTCTGCATCTCTTTTAAAGAGGTGAGTAATACCTCCTCCGTGACCATCTTAGGGTTGGACTGACCCGCGTCAGCTCCAGCCCCAGATCCCGATGGCCCCAAGGCTCCCTGTAGGGAAAACAGCGGCATACCATGGTACAATACCGAGGTACACCTGCTACCTATTGGTATTTGGAACTATAAAAGTTAATTGTCCAAACACCTGTTTGGGGGATAAAAAAATGCTTCCTCTCCCCTAGATGACTTTTTTTTTTTTTTTTTTTTTCGTTTTTGTTTCAAATCCAGGAAAGAAAAAACATTCTGTCCCCCTGAGTAGTATTGCAAAGAAAAACTATGAGATGGAAAAGAAACAGCCTATTTCTAGGCTTGACAAAACAGTCCTCTGAAGACTGCAATATCCTTTCTGGCCACTGTGTGTCCTCGGCGCCCCGTGCTGCCGCTCTGGTCTTTCTCCTCAGTTCCAAAGTATTGATGGAACAAACAAGGAAGGGCCGCCCCTTCCTTTAAGCCACTGACCCGCCCTTCCCCCCCAGCAACCTCAAACAGGAAATGCCCCTCCCGACAGGGGGAGGGGGGGGATTTTGGGAGGAAGGGACCTCTCTGTTCCAGCAAACTGCAGCCTGCAGCCTGGAACCATGAGGAGGTCAGCGTTTTGCCTGCTTGCAGGCTCTGAGGAGGAAGACTGAATGGAGCATCGCCTGGAGGCCTGCAGGTAAGCAAAGCTCTCTGACACACACATATATTTTTATATAACACAGGCCCCACTCAATGCTTTTCCAACACTACAAGGGAGGTCACATCTTATGGGGAATAATACATAGAAAGCCATCCTATCTTTATGATATGTGACTAGTTTGCCAGATGCAGTGCATAACTTTAGGCATGTCCCCTGTGACCCCCAGAAAAAAACCTGCTAAGAACCAAGTTCCGCAAGTTTTCCCCTCACTTACCTGCTCCATGCCGCAGGACTTTGCCAAGCAAGAGGCCCAATCTTCCCCCATCTCCGTGGGGATGTCTAGACCTTCAGGCCCTGGGTTCCTATGAAGGATCCACTGTCCTGGGCCCATATAGCACCCTGGCAACAGAAAACTTTAGGTACCCAAAGGTTTCTAAGTTCTGGGCCCAGGGTCCAGCTCTCTAAAAAGAAAAGCATTATGGGCTATACCCCAAGGGTTTGGGGTCCGGTTACTGACCACTTTAGCGCTGAGGCTTTTTTGGACAGAACCGGTAGCTCACCTAATCCCAAGGATGCGGAGGCAAGCTAAACCATGTCTAACACCTAAGACACTGGCGTAAAAAACTGAGGTACTCCTCCTATGGGAGGGGGTTATATAGGGAGGGGCATTTCCTGTTTGAGATTGCCAGTGTCTACACCTGAAGGTACTCCATATAACCCATATAGTAATGAATGCCGCTCTGTGTCCCGTGATGTACGATAAAGAAACACACTCCAAATCACATTTTTATTCACATACTTTTTTACATCCAAAAATGGTCATGTTATAGGATTTTATATTCAAGTATATACTAGCATATGGTATATAGCCTCCATATTCTTTACTTCTCATTAATATTTCCTTTTCTATATGCAAAATACAATTAAATATTTATCCATGCAAGAAAGATAGGCTAAATATGAGCTTCTCATTGCATTGCCTAAATGGGAATTATGCACAGAACCTGAGCGTACAGGATAAAAAGATAAAGCGTTCATGAGAAAGTCAGTGTCTTAGGAATCATGTTGTGATCATCAGAAAGTATAAATATTCCGATGCAAAGCCCAAATGCAGGCATGTTTTCTGAAACATTAGATTCATACATTAACTGCTGTATATGCAAGTCAAAATAATAAAATAAAACATTTTGCTTTTTATTAATGTTTTGATATAAGAATTTTGGTATGAAAATCTTATTACCTTAACATTTTACCACCTGATTTAACTGCATGAAGTCTGGACAATTTAAAATTCTTTTTTTAAGTGTAAAATTACTTAAAACACCAAAACATTACATATATTCTGAAAGAAGAGGCCCAAATATACTGTAAAATTATGGTAAATTAAATATTTGTGTGATGATTTTGCATGAACAGTTTATCAAACACATATTTTCAATGAAAAAAATACACTAAGATAAATATTACTGCACACAAACACAATGTAATGCCCATTTTTTTTTGTAATATAAACAATATAGGCCCAGATTCACGTAGATCGGCGCATCTTTGTGCCGGCGTAGCGCATCTCATATGCGTTACGCCGACGTAACTCTGATAGGCAAGAGCAGTATTCACAAAGCACTCGCTCCCAAACTTGCGCCGGCGTAGCGTAAATTGGCCGGCGTAAGCCCACCTAATTCAAAGTAGGTTGAAGGAGGGCGTTATACATGTAAGTGAACCGTGACCCCATGCAAATGAATGGCTGAACGAACTGCACATGCGCGCGCATGCTCAGAATGACGTCACATCACGTCTAAGATACGACGGCTCAATGCCTACGACGTGAACGTAACCTGCGCCAAGCCATTCACGTACGACTTACGTAAACAACGTAAAATACGACGGCTGTTCCGACGCTGTTCCGATGTTCATACCCTAACATGACTTACCCCTGCTTTATGAGGCTTAACTTTACGCCGGACGTACGCCTTACGTAAATGGCGTAGATTACAGCGACATGCGCAAGTACATTCGTGAATCAGCGTATCTAGGTCATTTACATATTCGATGCGTAAATCAATGGAAGCGCCCCTAGCGGCCAGCGTAAATATGCGCCCAAGATACGACGGCGTAGGAGACTTACGTTGGTCGTATTAAGCCAAAATTCAGGCGTATTTTGTTTGCTGAATAAGGCGCATAGATACGACGGCACATCCGTGGACTTACGCGGCGTAACAATAGATACATCGGCGTAAGTTGTTTCTGAATCCAGGCCATAGTGTTGAATCAAATAAATAGATACCAAATGTGATGAGCCATAAAGCTGCATGGGTCTGTGAGATGGTGGAAACTACTGTATAGTATCCAAAAATTGTCCACAGGCAATGCTTACAAAGCCTTCAGAAGTTATCAATTTAAAGTTACTGTAACAGAAAATGATGGCCCTAGAAATGTTACTCTTACTCCAACATTCGTGTCAATAGGTGGTGATGCAATCACTGTTTACATGTTTATTTTTTTATGATTTAAATTTTTAGCACTTTTTTTTTTTATATTTTTGGTATTACAGGGGGTGATAAAATAGGCCGATGACAAGTCCTCCTTATGAAGACACCAGGGCTCTGGAGAGTGCAACATATGGAAATATGGTGCAGCTGTGCATGGTAACCAATCAGCTTCTAACTTCAGCTTGTTCAATTAAGCTTTGACATTAAGCCCTGGATTACATTGGTGTGATTTGACATGGCAAATTGCATGTCAAATCGGTGACAATTGCCGGCAATGGCACCATCCTAATCGGTGCAACGCTGAATTTGCAGCACGGCACTAATTTCAAAAAGTAATTTATGTACTACTTTTTGTGATTTCCATTGATATCTGTGCAGAAACCCACATAGATGTCTCTGAAATCACGGCCGAAATCGGGACTGACATGCGGGAGTGAAATCACGGCTTCACTCCCGCAGCTCAGTGTGAACCTGGCCTAAAACCTGGAAGATGATAGTTTTCTATGCAGAGCTATACAAGATTTTGCACTCTCATGCTTTAGTAAATCAACCCCTGTGTTTTCAGTTAGAGCTTCTGGTCTGTATATAACAGGTCCTTTCCAGTAAAGTTGTTATTATTACCCCGGTAAACATGTAAGAGGACGTTCGGGTGCCACCTACCTAATGAAAATAGTAAATATTGAATATTTAATGTCACCTTACTGAAATGGTGGCCCATTTTCTTTTTGTAGGAAACTACATTCACTGCAATATAGAATAGCAGTAAAATATCTTAATAACTATGCCGCTATTACTATGTACATGTATAATATTAAATGTATAGTTTTTTTATATATATATATTCACTGCCAAGTTTGTACGACTGATTTACTAACAGCAGAGAATGTTAACAGCTTCTTTAGAGAATATGGAAAAAGATAGCTTGCATGAGCAATGAAATCTATTTATTTTAATTATTTTGCACTTTTGACAATTCAAAGTAAACATCATAGCTCTCAACTCTCCCTCATTTGGAATGGCTGCCTCTCCTTTAAAACCCAATCCTCTGTTTGGTTTCTTCTGGGGAACAGAGTAAGACAAACCTAAGACAGTATTTCATCATACCAAGGTGTCCGTTTATGGAACAGAGAAAAGCCAAGATCCTGATGATCACAGCTGATCTCGGTGTTGTTCATGTTCTTTACTTCTCATCACAAGACACTCCCTTCTGTCATTGAGATGACCAGTTTATGAAGGTGAGATTGGAAGATCTCACTGGCTATCTCTGTTACAATATCTCTGTCCCAGTTTCTCCAGCCCGGAGCTGGAGAATCTGGGTGAGAAGCTGCTGTGATGTGAGGAAGAAGGCTTCTTTCTTCTCAATATCAGCAACAGCGAGCTTAAATATTGTTATAAATAATGAGGCCCCTTTCACACTGGGGAGGGAGGTGCGGTAGCGGTAAAGCACCGCTATTTTTAGGCTAATTTTGCTGCGCTATTTGGCCGCTAGCAAGGTGGTTTTACCCCCGCTATCGGCCGAGAAAGGGTTAAAACCGCCCGCAATGCACCTCTGCAGAGCCGTCTGCGGTGTCCCATTGATTTCAATGGGCAGGAGCGGTGAAGGAGCAGTATACACACCGCTCCAAAGATGTGGCTAGCAGGACTTTTTGTTCTGTTCTGCCAGTGCACTGCTTCACGCTGAAGACACAGCAGCTGCTGTTTCGGGACGGTTTGCAGGCGCTATTTTTAACGCAATCGCGCCTGCAAATCGTCCCAGTGTGAAAGGGGTCTAACTATATATGTTTATGTCTATATATGTACAAATATGTTTTTATATATCATGATGTGGATTAATTAATTTCCCTGACACAATTTCTCAGGGAGGAACCCATCCCGCCGTTTGATTCAAATTACTATGGTGAGACAGTGCAATCTATGGACAAAACAGACCACATCTCACCTTTCCAACGTTTCAACAGCAGAAGAGAATGGCTGCCATCTGGGCAGTTGGTTTTATTATCAGCACAAGATCACAAAATACATTCTCATTGGTCAACCTATACATTTCACACCCACTGATTACTCCCATTCAGTCTCTTATTACACGCCCCCTGTGAGTCTGTCATTGGTCAGTTCATATAGGGCTTATTCATAGTACAAAACAGTTCTCGTTAAAAGATTCAAAGTCCCTTCAATCATCCGAAGGCGAGAGTTTCCTTCCAAAGTCACGAGACACATAGTTCATTTAGGAATGCACTGGGGAATGGGAACTTCCTCTCGAAAATCCACAATTGCTTCTCCAGAGTGAAGCGTCCAGGAATGGAATGGGGGGGAAGGGGCTGAAAGACAAGGAGCACCCTGGACACATCTGTTCTTGATAACAGTCCCCTCGCACTCCAATCCAAATGGCAACCTCTAAGGCCCCGTACACACGACCAGTTTCCTCGGCAGAATTCAGCTTCCGACCGAGTTTCTGGCTGAATTCTGCCGAGAAACCCGGCCGTGTGTACACTTTCGGCCGAGGAAGCCGACGAGGAGCTCGGCGAGGAAATAGAGAACATGTTCTCTATTTCCTCGTTGTTCTATGGGAGCTCTCGTCCCGCCGAGCTCCTCGGCGGCTTCAGTGCTGAACTGGCCGAGGAACTCGATGTGTTTGGCATGTCGAGTTCCTCGGCCGTGTGTACGAGGCCTAAGACTTAACTTCATATCTGACAAATCTTATCAAGGAAAACAGGCACCCATTGTGATACATAATTTCATACATATGCATAATACATATAAAAAAAACAATATGAAAATATAAAAAGAAATTAAAAGAATATAAACCGAGAAACATTTTAGTGGTTCTAATCATAACATAAAATTTTCATTTTAGTTTCAAGTCCATCACAATACATTATACACACCAGTATAGTTATAATGTATTGTCTTTTAGGACCAATCCACATCTGAGCAATGCAGAATTGTTGCCAGAATTGCGTTATTCGTGCCACGATTTTAAATTGCGCTAAAATTGTGACAAAATACACAATGCGCCTTTTGGGTGTTAACATTACTGTTAATGGCCACCCAAATGCAGTTAGCAGACATGCATTTTGCAGCACATTTTGTCATTTGACCAATACACTACCAACGTGCCAAAATGTGCATTGAAACAATGCACAATGCTCTGTGCACACAAAAAAACAATTGGTCTCTTTGGGCCTTTTTTATGAGCATTTTGTTACAGTTTTTTTACACTTTTTGTTGCTTTTTACAACACACATGTTGGCGTGTTTTTTAAAATGCATTTTATCAGATTTTTTTGTGCATATTGGTGTATTTTGGCTCCTTCTTTACTTGCGTTTTTGTGTGCATTCCAGAAACACATGCAAAATGCATGCTATGCTTGCGGTGCCATTAATTGTTAATGGCACCTCAAAAGTGGCTAGCAAATGTGCCGTTTTCCAAAATAAGCATAAAAACAAAATCAAAATGGAGGTTAAAAAAGTGACAAAATACATGCTAAAAGAGGTGTCAAAATGTGCAAAACAAACCACACCAAAATGCGTGTTAAAATAACCTGTACCAAAATGTTCGTTGAAGTGGCAACATGTGTGTTTAGAAAAGTGGCAAAATGCACCATAAAAAATACCCATGGGCAGGTGTGCGTGGAAAAAAATATGGAGTTTAGAAAAATGTCAAAATGCGCAATAACGCCAAAATGCACAATAAAAAGGTGCCAAAATATACATTTAAAAATGTGCCAAAATGTGTGTAAAAAAATTAGTTAAAAAAAGTGTCAGTGGTCAGTGCTTATTATTTTCATGTAATTACAGTCTTTTTAACTTTGGTTTCACTTTTTAAACTCAGCTGCTCTGTAACCACACAGGTATCTCACAGGATCCAAGGTAGTTCCCCCCCTTTCTGCACATATCTCCTCTGTTCTCCTTCTGAGAACAAATATTCTCCACTTCATAAACAGGGTGCTAGAGGAGATGATTTTTCTCTGAAAATGCCAGTTTTCTATGTTTCTTTGATTGAACATTTTGAAAAAGTAAAAACTTCTGTAAGGCGCATTTACGTTTTCACCTAATTTTGCTTCCTTTCTATTCTCAAAAAGAAGCCAAGTATGCAGCACAGCTTCCCTTTGTTCCTTCAGTAGACCAAGCCCATTCAGTGTAAACAAGCTTAAAGGGATTGTAAAGGAAAAACAAAACTCCCTAAATAACTTCCTTTACCTTAGCGCAGTCCTCCTTCACTTACCTCATCCTTCGATTTTGCTTTTAAATGTCCTTATTTCTTCTGAGAAATGCTCACTTCCTGTTCTGTCTAACTCAACACCGTAATGTGAGGCTTTCTTCCTGGTGTGGAGAAAGCCTCTCGAGGGGGGAGGGGGCGAGCAGGAGTGTCAGGACGCCCACTAACAACACAGCTCCTTTCTGGATCTGCAAAGTAGAGTGTCCTGACTTGCCTGCTCGCCCCCTCCCCCCCTCAAGAGGCTTTCTCCACACCAGGGAGAAAGCCTTGCATTACAGTGTTGAGTTACAGACAGAAGAACAGGAAGTGAAGATTTATCAGAAGAAATAAGGACATTTAAAAGCATAATCGAAATAATAAGGTAAGTGAAGGGGGAGTGCACTAAGGTAAAGGAAGCTATTTAGGGGGAAAAAAAAACCTTTAAGGCTTATGCAACATTGTTCAGAAATAGAGATATACAATGTAACATTTTTACATCTGCATCTACTCTGTTTCATTCATCTGCAGATCAAAGGGGCGAGCTTCTGTCTTCAGATGATGTCAGTGAAAGCAACAATTTTATAAACATTTCCTCCAAATCACCCTTTATCAACCCTTAGTTTACCCTAGTCAGCCCTAATTGACTCTCCTTTCCCCTTCTCCATTCAGATATTATTTCCCTGCAGATTTTTTTGAATAAAATATATATTGTTTATTTACAGAAAGGCCTCATTCACGTGGGCATACTGTTCTGTACACCCATGCAAAGGACAGTCTTGACTCTTATAGGATGCACAGGTGTTCCATACAACTGCATGGAGGCAGCATGCTCAAATCAATGACAGGTGAATGGCTGAACAGATCTTCACAGATCTTCAAGCGCATCCCTGTGTGTACAGGATGTTCCATGCGCGAATGATGCACAGGTCAAAATGCAGTCTATCTGAAATCATGTGGAAAGGGGAACGTTATATTAAAAATACTTAGTTGTAAAAACTGCAAAATTAACTTAAAATATATGCTCTCTGAACATCCATGATACTTCCCCTTTAAGCTATAATATTCACCCCTGAGCATTAGCTGGACTTCCTAATGGACTTCAGCAGACAGTCAATATTATTTTCCTGCCAAAAATATATTACGCTAATGGTCTTGATATTAATGTTCCATATTATGATACACATCTGCAATTTATGCAAAGCAATGCATACGTGGTTGTGTGCTTGTGTGCGTTTAAAGTTTTAGACATTCATAATGTTGACGATAAACTCTTATATTTTATATAATGTTTATAAGATGTACATGTATTTGTGTTGTACATCCTACACATCTGCATGAGGTCTCCAGTGGATTGTGTGTGTCTGTGTACACATAAACCGGACCCCTGGAGCAGAACATGGTCCAGCATTCCTTCTATTAATGGCTATGCTTTCTCACACTTTTTCTGCTTTTTATCTGTTTAGCCAAATAATAAATAAAAAAGTGCACTTCAAATGCAATTTACAGGTTACTACCCTAATAAAATATCTATGGTTTGAGCATTTTGTTAATGAAGTTGCTGAAGAGAGCATACAAAATTGAAGTTCAAGAGCAAAAACTCTAATGAATGAAGTGTTCGACCTGGTACTTGACTAAAAGATAATGAACAGTCCTCCATGTGGCACATTGCAGTTGCTGTTTTTAGGATATATAGAAGAAAATATATATGTTTCTACTAACAATAGGGAAACACATGTAAGAATTAGAGGTAAAATGAATGTGGAATTGTTCATAGAAATTACATTCACACTGCTAATACAGTACTGTATTTGGCATTAGGAATAGGTACAGACTGTTTTCACACATATTGGGATGATTTATTAAGAGATATTAGAATGTTCACTTAGCAATGTACATTTAGATATATGAATTAGATTAAACAACGCTCTTTTTCAAAATTCAATCATGTGCACAGGAAAATATAAAAAAAAATATTTCTACTTGCATATTACTAAACATCCTTCCCCTACAACCTGTATGGTAACATCCCCAAGCATTATGCATTATACCAGGGAAATGTTAATAAATGTCCTCCTTTTGAGAGCTACCAGTCAACACTTATACTTTGTAGAGCTGGTGACTCAAACCCATCTGTCACTGAAAGTTTCAGTGCCCACAGTAGTTCTCGATCATGTGATCATTATGACAGCCATGACAAAACAAGTCGTCAGCTTGTAGATGACACTGCTGTTGTCACTTCTGCCTGATGTTGACAGCTTTCAGTTATTTAATACCGTAATTGTCAGATACTGTTACAGTGTCAAAAAATGTAATAAAAATTAAGAAAAGTAACTTTTTAAAATTTCTGTTAATTTTTTTTTTAAAGTAGCATAGCAAACAAAAGCTTTGAACGTTTATAGGTGTACTGTGCCTTGAAAAAGTATTCATACTTCTTGAAATTTTCTGCATTTTGTCATGTTACAACCAAAAACGTAAATGTATTTTATTGGGATTTTATGTGATAGACCAACACAAAGTGGCACATCATTTTGAAATGGAAAAAAAAATTATAAATATCTGAAAAGTGTGGCGTGCATTTGTATTCAGCCCCCCTGAGTCAATACTTTGTAGAACCACCTTTTGCTGCAATTACAGCTGCAAATCTTTTTGGGGATGTCTCTACCAGCTTTCCACATCTAGAGAGTCACATTTTTGCCCATTCTTCTTTGAAAAATAGCTCAAGCTCTGTCAGATTGGATGGAGAGAATCTGTAAACAGAAATTTTCAAGTCTTGCTACAGATTCTCAATTGGATTTAGGTCTGGACTTTGACTGGGCCATTTTAACCCCTTCAGCAGTATTCCCAAGTCTGGTTGGGGTGAATTTCAGAACCAATAAAAGTAACTCCGAGCCAGACTTGGGATCGCCTTGCAGTGTCCACAGTCAGGGAATTACCTTGTCCCTGGATCCTGCGATGCCTCCCCGCTGTGTGATCGAGCAGTCTCCTTGCTCGATTTACACAGTGCCCGTGTGCCGCCCAGCTCCGTTCCCTGCGACGTTACGACGCACGGGGCGGAGATCGGCGCCAAATTCAAAAAAGTAAATACACACAATACATACAGGATACTGTAATCTTATAGATTACAGTACTGTATGAAATAAATACACACCCCCTTTGTCCCTAGTGGTCTGCCCAGTGTCCTACATGCACTTTTATATAATAAAAACTGTTCTTTCTGCCTGGAAACTGGAGATTGTCCATAGCAACCAAAAAGTGTCCCTTTACATCAAAAGTGGTTTTGACCAGCTAGAAAACAGAGATAATAAATTAGAATCACTTGCCGAATTGAGTGATAGTGATTTGTGTGGAAATTCGTCATCAAACAATAAAAGTAATGACAGCGACAATTCTGCAACTGAGCAAATTTCAGCGTTTTTGATTTGATTACATTATTGAATAATTTTTATTATAATTATATTATTATTTGTTATAATTATTTATAGTTATTTATTATATTATAATTTATGATTTTGTTTTTCAAACTTTATCATACCCGAGATGTCTACTAGACTGTTTTGGACAGCTTTAAGTGAGTTATTCCTAAGAATTACAGGCCTACAATATAAAACGCCAAATTTCCATGCAAAATAATGGTACCGCTTTCAGCACCTAAAATCTGAAATAATCATCTTGCTAGGGAGGTTAACACATGAATATGCTTTGATCTAAACCATTCGATTGTTGCTCTGGCTGTATGTTTAGGGTCGTTTTCCTGCTGGAAGACGAATCTCCACCCCAGTCTCAAGTCTTTTGCAAGTTTTACTTTAATATTGCCCTGTATTTGACTCTATCCATCTTCTCATCAACTCTGACCAGCTTTCCTGTCCCTGCTGATGAAAAGCATCCCCACAACATGATGCTGCCACCACCATGTTTCACGGTGGGGATGGTGTGTTCAGGGTGATGTGCTGTGTTAGGTTTCTGCCACACATAGCTTTTTGCTTTTAGGCCAAAAAGTTAAATTTTGGTCTCATCTGACCAGACCACCTTCTTCCACATGTTTGCTGTGTGCCCCACATGGATTCTTGCAAACTGCAAATGAGACTTATGGCCTTCTTTCAACAATGGCCTTCTTCTTTCCACTGTTCCATAAAGGCCAGATTTGTGGAGTGTACGACTAATAGTTGTCCTGTGGACATATTCTCCCACCTAAGGTGTGGATCTCTGCAGCTTCTCCAGAGTTACCATGGGCCTCTTGGCTGCTTTCAGATTAATGCTCTCCTTGCCCAGCCTGTCAGTTTAGGTGGACGGCCATGTCTTGGTAGGTTTGCAGTTGTGCCATACTCTTTCCATTTTCAGATGATGGATTGAACCATGTTCTGTGAGATGTTCAAAGCTGGGATATTTTTTTATAACCTAACCCTGCTTTAAACTTCGACAATTTTATCCCAGACCTGTCTGGTGTGTTCCTTGGCCTCATGATGCTGCTTGTTCACTAAGGTTCTTTAACAATCCTCTGAGGGCTTCACAGAAAAGCTGTATTGATACTGTGATTAACTTACTCACAGGTGGACTTTATTTACTAATTAGGTGACTTCAGAAGGCAATCGGTTCCACTAGATTTTAGTTAGGGGGCTGAATACAAATGCATGCCACAATTTTCACATGTTAATTTGTAAAAAATCTTGAAAAACATTTATCATTTTCCTTCCGCTATGGGTTGGTCTATCAAAAAAAATCCCAATAAAATAAATTTAAGTTTTTGGTTGTAACATGGCAAAATGTGGAAAATTTAAAGGGGTATGGAAACTTTTCCAAGGCTGTATATGTGTCAGTGTCACTTAGGTTTCTAATCTACATATATTAAGGGTTCCAGGATATGTAACAAATAATTGTAATAAGTTCTCCATTCACGGCCTCTGTTCCTCGATCCAAAACTTACAGATGTCATTATTAGTTTCATCAGTACACAGGCCTTTAAATACAGTATATGAGCTGATTGATGCTCGGGACTCTCTCTCTCTCTCTCTCTCTCTCTCTCTCTCTTTCTCTCTCTCTCTCTCTCAATTTGCTGTGAGAGACTTCTGCTGAGTAAAAAGGCTGACTGCTGTCAGAACAATAAAAATGTACAAGAGCTGCCTACTTGTTTTGAAGGAGAAGTATGACAAAAGTCCACTGCCAGCTGACATTGCAGTGCTGGCCAAGGCTTTGCAAGGATCCTGATTTTAATGTCGAGATTTGCACAGATGCCTGACTGGAAGCTGGCTCGGGCCTCTCAGTGTGAGTATGAAAGTCTGAGCCAGCCACTCCCACCCCCGATGCCTCAGTCAGCACCAGAGGGGCAGAGCAGAGAACTCTCTGCTCAGTGAAGAACGAAAGCTGAGTAATCAGCAGTCACCTTATCCCTTAATTCTCGGACTATGCTTTAGCCACTTAGGTGAGCATGACTGTTTTTTTTATTTTTATTTAATCCCACACTTCTCTTTTAAATTAGTTGTAGAGTTAATATCAAGTAAACAGATACATATTGGTGCTGCTGGATTTGTCATAGGTGCATAGGTAGGTATCAATGAATCTCTATTCATGAAAGGTTTAAAGTGAACAGATTTATCTTTTTTTTTTTTTAAAGTGAACATACTCATTTAGTAAGTAAACCCCATTAAATGCTCATTCATAAAAAATGTAGAAATTGAAATTGTGCTGTTACTGGTAGTAACAATATCTATTGTTTTTGTATTTACCAGAAAGAACATAATATTGACTGATAGGAACAACATGTCAAACTTTTAATATACATTTTCCTTTAAATGTACTCATGTCAGCATTGATATTATAATATTATATCAAATATTGTGTTTTTTTTTGTTTTTTTTTGTATAGGTTATCTGGACAGAAAGTGATAAAAATCCAAATGTTTACAGTTTTCACCAGAACAGGAATAGAGGTGAAAGCTTTTGATAGGGACACCTATTAAAACATAAGTACTTACCTATGTGGAATGGATGGAGCATCAGACCGATGCTGCAGCTGTCTCCCTGCGTCTCTGCACTGAGAACTGAGCAACCGAACATCGCAGGTGGCTCGATTTTCACAGATCCCTGAGAAGAGAGTTGCTGACTGTCACTCAGAGTCTCCCCTCTCAGCTCCTCCACGCTCACTGGAATGCTAAGCTAAGGAGGGGTTGGGAGCGATTGTTTCAGCGACTCGCTGAGAGGCTGAGACTACCATCAATCAGGGCAGCTGGCTGATCCAGACTTTGGCTTCGACTGATAGCAATGATAGCGGAGAGCGGACTTCAGACCATTTTCAGACCATTTTCCACTAGAAACTAATTGCACTCCTGTGATCCAGAGGAGAAGTGCAGCCAGACAAGCTCAGGCTGGACTTCTCCTTTAAGGTGAAAACCGTGTAAGAGGGGATTTCCTTCAGTATAGAGAGAGTTCCTTTCACTTAATGGGTTGACTGAATGTAGCTTTACTTCATTCATTAACCAAGTGGACATCCCCCAATGCTTTAGTAAATCAGCCCTATATAGTACACATTTCTTCTACCATTATATTTTCTCACAATTTCAATTTAAGTAAATCTGATAAGCTTGTCAACACAGCATGTCTGGAGGGAACTCTAAGTTTTTTTTTTTTTTTGGTTATTCAAATACAAAATTCAGCTTATGCTTAAGTGCAAATCACTTTCCTATTGGCTATTGATGGAATGCTGTTGGATTGTAAAGGTTACCAGCCCTTTAATTGCATCTTTCAACAACATAAAATAGATTTTGCAATAGATCATTGTCTTACATGTTTTTATTGACTGCTGATGGTGCAGCGCTGGTAAGTTAATGCATTATATGTGTATGCAAAACAGGAAAAGTATATTTGCATTCATTAGTTTACACTGAACAGCAAGACAAGACGTAAGAAAACAGAACAAAATAAATCACATATATGAATATTGGTATGTAAATATATGAATGTTAACTTGTGAATTCATACAGAAATTACAAAATTAAAATTTTTAAGTAATCAAAACTGTAAGATGTCCATTAAGGTACCTAACACACACACTGCCCCAAGTATGCTTTGCATTGCATAAATTGCAGCTGTGTATCATTATATGGAACATACGGCTTTGTACGCCTTCGGATCGTAGGTGTAATACTTCGGCGCCCGCTGGGTGGAGTTCGTGTCGTTTTCCACGTCGGGTATGCTAATTAGCTTTTTCCGGCGATTCACAAAGGTACGTGCGGCCGTCGCATTCTCTTACGTCGTCGCTAGTCGGCTTTTCCCGGCGTATAGTTAAAGCTGCTGTTTCGTGGCGTATATATAGACTTGCCATGTTAAAGTATGGCCGTCGTTCCCGCGTCGAATTTTTTTTTTTTTTTTGCGTAAGTCGTCCGTGAATAGGAAAGGACGTAACTCACGTCTACGTTAAAAAAATGACGTCGGTGCGACATCATTTCACGCAAAGCATGGAGGGAAATTTCAAAACGGAGCTTGCGCAGTACGTTCGGCGCGGGAATGCGCCTAATTTAAATGATCCACACCCCCTACCCGGATTATTTGAATTAGGCGGGCTTGCGCCAGAGGGATTTACACTACGCCGCCGCAACTTTACAGGCAAGTGCTTTGTGAATCAAGCACTTGCCCGTAAAACTTGCGGCGGTGTAACGTAAATGTGATACGTTACGCCGCCGCAGATGTACCTGAATCTGGCCCCAAGAGCATAATATATTTTTGACAGGATGTGAATATTGACTGTCCGCTGAAGTCCATTAGGAAGTCCAGCTAATGCTTAGGGGTGAATATTACAGCTTAAAGGGGAAGCATAGTTCACCAAATCATGAAAACAAAGTAGGGAAACTGTATAAAACTTAATAGTCAAAAAGAAATATACTATGCACAAAGTTAAAATGAATAAGCACTTAGTACAAAAATACCATTCCAAGGAAGGGCGTGGTGACGTCACGTGCTTAAGCTCTGCCCTACACATTTTGTCGAATCTGACGTCATTGGGGTCACAAACGCCACACCATACCACCAGACACCACACCAATATATATTCTATTTAGGATGTTCGGCCCTATTTCTGAATAAATCAATCGCTGCATGCGTTTTTGTGTGTTCTGGTTTTGAAAGCCTATTTATTTCAATAGGCTACTAAATGCACAGGACCATGCAAAAAGTAGTGCAGTGCACTATTTTTATAAATTATGCTTTACCAAACCCCATGGTGATGCAGTACCATGAGGTTTGGTAACTTCAAACATGCTGTGTTTGCTAGATGCGTTGGGGGTGCTATTAATGAATGCCACCCATGCATGTCTAACAAGGGCAGCACATTCAGGTGAAATGCAAGAAACTCACACAGAAACTGACCTTTCCTTCACTGCTTTCTGGTGTAAACGGGCCCTAAAAATGTAGTAATAATTTTATACCTTATTTTTATTTTAATTAAACTTTAATTTTATAGATAGTATTCATTCATCCTAACAGTCACTCATGCTTCCTTCTTCTTGGTGGCAACAATCTATGGACTCATAGGGGTTGATTTACTAAAGGCAAATGGACTGTGCATTTTTGAAAGTTCAGTTGCACTCTGCAAGGGCAGTTGCTCAAGAGCTTGGTAAATAATGGAGAGCTCTGCTGACTTCCATCATCCTAACACGTGTCAGACAAAATGCTGTTTTTGCAATTTTCCTTGCACATGATTGGATGATGGAAGTCAGCAGAGCTCTCCATTATCTACTAATCTCTGGAGCAACTGCACTTTCAAAAGTGCACAGTCCATTTGCATTTAGTAAATCAACCCCTTAGAGTCTCTGCAGCATTGCTACAAAAAAGTGCACATGCTTTGTTTCCTCTAGCAAGTAAGTAGTGCCTACACACAGTTTAATGTGGGACATATTTCTCCTAGCTGCCCACATCACAAACAGCAACATCTGTAGGGTTGATTAAATGCTTGGTGGAAAGCGTTACTCTGCTTCGCAATACCTGGGAGAGAGAATGAAAAAGAGGAAGCAGCGTCATCAGGACATGTGATGTGCTGCAGCTTAGCCCAGCCTCCATTCTAGATTATGCTGAGCTGATAAGAAGAAAAGGGGTCACATGACCTAAAAAAAAAATATTAAAAAAGGCATTTATATTATTTGTACATCTTGTGCTCTGTAAATTAATGGCGAGTCCTATCCTTACAAGGTGGGTCAATTTGGGTTTACAACCGCTAAGATTAACTTAGAAGATATTAATTCTGAAAAAATCTGTATCTGATCAGATGTCATGTGGGTAGGATTAAAATCGGGTCTATGATGAATGCATTTATTAAATGCCTTTATTCTGAATGATTTATTAAAGGAAAATAGCACTTTCACTTTCAGAATGAATTTAAATTTTTTAGAATGAATTTTCACCAACATTTCTGAATACGGTAAAACAAAGAGAAATTTTACTTTGCAAAGAATACCCAATTACATGCAAGAAAAATGCTTACATATAATTGGATGATTGTAGTCAGCACAATATAACGACATTCACTGAGTATAAATTTCCTTTACAAAAAGAAAATCCTCTTTGCAATGTTAAACTTAATTTTGAAAGTGAACGTGCTCTACATCTTTAGTAAATCAGGTTTATGGTGTATTTTAACACCTTCCTGTCCATCCGCCATAGTTTTACTGAGACAGGTTAGCTTCCCTGAGTCGAAACAACGTTACCTTACGTCGCTTCAACTTTTGGACACTAGAGGGCATGCACCTGCTGCCGGAGGCACGTGCGTGCACCCATTGCTCGCTGTCGGAGCTAATGCGAGTGCCCTGAGGGTGCGATGAATGCCGGGCACCTGCGATCGCTCGTGATAGAGCGAGAACCGGGATCTGTGTGTGTAAACGCTGTATAATTGTCAATGGTCACAAAAATGTGTCAAAAGTGTCTCATCTGTCCGCTGCAATATTGCAGTCCTGATAAAAAAAAAATCGCTGATCACCGCCATTACAAGTAGAAAAAAATAATAATAACAATTCCATATAACTATCCCCTATTTCGTAGACGTTATAACTTTTGCGCAAACCAATCAATATATGCTTATTGCAATTTTTTACCAAAAATATGTAGAATGCATATCCGCCTAAACTGAGGAAAACATTTCAAAAATATATATTTTTTTTAATTAAATGTATTATAGCAAAAAGTAAACCCCAATGGGGGTTATTTACTAAAGGCAAATCCACTTTGCACTGAAAGTGCACTTGGCAGTGCAGTCGCTGTAGATCCGAGGGGGACATGCAAGGAAAATAAAAAACAGCATCTTAGCTTGCACATGATTGGATGATAAAATCAGCAGAGCTTCCCCTCATTTCAGATCTTCCCCTCAAATCTACAGCGACTGCATTTCCAAGTGCACTTGTAGTGCAGAGTGGATATGCCTTTAGTAAATCAACCCAAATTATTGTGTTTTTTTCAAAATTGTCGCTCTTCTTTTGTTCATAGCGCAACAAATAAAAATTGCAGTGGTGATCAAATACCATCAAAAGAAAGCTCTATTTGTGGGGGGAAAAAAGGTTGTCAATTTTCTTTGAGTACAGCGTCGCACGACCGCGCAATTGTCAGTTAAAGGGATGCAGTGCCATATTGCAAAAAATGGCCCGGTCATTGAGCAGCCAAATCTTCTGGAGCTGAAGTGGTTAAGCTATTGTCCACTGAGACATCTTGAAGCTTTGTATATGCAATTGTATAGTATATGGACATATTGAGAGGAATTTACGGTAACAGCCAGAATCTGGAGCATCTGTTTATGGCAAGCAATCGGCTTTTAGTTCTCATTTTCAAAGCCTAACTAGACAAGCTGAATCAAGAAGCTAATTGGTTACTTAGCAGAGTTCTAATACGTTTTAGTAAACGCCCCCTATTTTTCTGTAGTCCAGAAAACATAAACAATTATCTGATCCAGAAGCATATATTTATTTTGCAAACGCACGTTTTATTTTTTTCGTGATTAAAAAAACCTCTATGACAGAAAATCTCTGTAGAGATTCTACGGAGCTTCATCTCTCGTATAACACTGTCAGCACAGTCAACAACAGCAGCAGAAATATAGGTGGAATTGGAAGAATGTTTTTCTATTGCTCTTTCTTATTCCATCATTCTCTGTATGGTAATATGCTACAGAGGTATAAATAACTGTGCTACATGGACAACATAATCAATTTTCAACTACATTTGTGGCAGAAAAACATACTGAATCTTTTCAACCTCTCCACTAAAATCAAATGGACATATGCTGTGACTGTGTGTCAGAAACACAAACGATTTGAGCACAGCTTATGACAAATTACATAGTGTGGCATAAGCACTCTGAAGACTAGATTCAAACAAAGCTATATGTCTGTATGTATATATATATATATATATATATATATATATATATATATATATATATATATATATATATATATATATATATATATATTGTATATACATATGTATATATCAGAATGTTGTATTCTTTTTCATAAAAAAATGGAACAATCCTTTCACTATGTCTAGTCCAAATACACATTCACAGCAAACAGATGCACTCAGTAATAGGCAGATGCATCAGTGTGCCTGTTTGCTGCTGGCTTCACATTACAAATAGTTTAAGAAAATATCAAAAGCTGCCACAAAAATGTTGCAGATTCAAAAATATGGAAGTGAATAATGTAAAGCATTTATAAAAAGAGCATATAACTCCCCCCCCCCAAAAAAAAATATGCATTGCAGCGTATTAGTCCTTATGCCTCGTACACACGACCGGTTTTCCCGACGAGAAAACGGACATCTTTTAGATTGGTTGGGAAACCGGTCGTGTGTAGGCTCCATAGCAGTTTTCCCGATGAGAAAACTGCCCGCAAATAAATTAGAACCTGCTCTGTTTTTTCCCGTCGTGTTTCCCATCAGTCTTTTTCTTGTCTCCAAAACGGCTTGTGTGTATGCTTTTCGAGAAAAAAAAAAAACGTCAATCAAGTATGAGACGGGAGCGCTCGTTCTGGTAAAACTAGCGTTCGGAATGGAGATAGCACATTCGTCACCCTGTAACGGACTATATACAACGAAGACCGAAAAGCGTGAATCGTCTCTCACCAAACTTTTACTAATACGAGGATCAGCAAAGGCAGCCCAAAGGGTGGCACCAATTGAATTGAACATCCCCTTTATAGTGCCGTTGTACATGTTGGACGTCACTGCGCTTTGGTCAACCGTTTTTTGACTGAACGTGTGTGTGCAAGGAAGGCTTGAGAGGAATCATGTAGCGAAAAACATTGGGTTTGGGCATGTCAGGAAAACTGGTCGTGTGTACAAGGCCTCAGATGTGATGGTTGCATTCATTTTCTTTTTTCAAGCTTTTTCCTCTTAATTTTAACGTGACAATCCTGTGAATAACACTGTTCCTGCCCATGGGTGGATATGCTCGCTTCTCCATCATATCTATGGAATGAGCCATGGTTGCCACCCAGACTGGACAACAACCATATCAACATTTGTTTTTCTCAAAGTTTTTACCCCAGATGAGCACTATCAGAGCACTATCAGATACCCTATTGAAACCAATTCATTGGTGGTTAGTGGGAAGAATACAACCCTTACAATGGTGGACAGAATGCCACTCCTATAGGTAGAAAACAACTATATTAATGCCATGCGCTGACTCTGCCAAGTGGTGTTGGCCCTAGAACTATGAAGGCACCATCAGATGGGAGGTCAATCAGTAACAGCTTAAGAAACCCCTGGAATAGACTAGAGGAACCCTAGTGTTCCAAAGAACCCTGATTAAAGTGGGGTTCCGGGCATAATTTTTTTACCTGATATCATCTCAGGGATCTTGTGGCCATTTCCATCATAGCTGTGGGCATTATGAAGCCCAGTTCATGCTTCTTCCTGAATTTGTCCCAGAGAGGTGTATGCTGGGATTTTTAGGCACAGTAATGCCCAGAGACTCCTGAGACACGAGTGTCATCATTTCCCAGGAGGCTATGGGGTCTTAGGACAGGAAGTTCTACTACCTTGGACTAGGAACTAGGCAGATTAAGTTTTTTTTTTACATTAAAGGCAAGCTGTTCATAAAAAGTTTGTTTTTAGGGTGGAACTCCGCTTTAAGAATGTCTCACATATGGAATGGGGATAACATTGTTATTTTTTATTTCAGGTCAACTCAGAACAAGGGATGAGAACACGGTCTATACTTTCTAAAAATGTTCTTTGCCCGAGGAAAGAAAAAAAGAACAGTCACTCACCACATGGTAAGCCCATATATACTAGATTATTGTACTTAGGTTGTAATGTAATTTTAACATGAATTTTCAATCTTTTAAAGCGGATGTGCCATGGGAACAAAATATTAAAAGTCAGCAGCTACAAATACTGCAGCTGCTGACTTTTAATAATAGGACACTTACCTGTCCTGGAGTCCAGCGCCGATCGCAGCAGAGCACGAGCGATCGCTCGTCACTCTGCTGCTCCCCCCGCCATCCACGCTGAGGGAACCAGGAAGTGAAGCGCTGCGGCTTCACTGCCCGGTTCCCTACGGCGCATGCGCGAGTCGCGCTGCGCCCGCCGATTGGCTCACACGCTGTGTGCTGGGAGCCGAGTGTTCCCAGCACACAACGGGCGACAGACGGGATGTGACGGAATGCCCGTCTTTCGCCCGTATCGTGTGGCCGGAAGTGGGTGCAAATACCTGTCTTTAGACAGGTGTCTGCACCCCCCTCCCCCCTGAAAGGTGTCAAAAGTGACACCGGAGGGGGGGAGGGTTCCGATCAGCGGGACTCCACTTTAGGGTGGAGGACCGCTTTAAAACCTGCAGCTTTTACTAAAAATTATCACCTGGTGGCTCACCCATAAACATTCTTAAACAGGTATTTCTTGTAATAGGGTGACAATATTTTACCCTTGTCTTCTTACTGTTTCTGATTTGAAACCTTGTAACATGGCTTCCCTATGGAGACTGTCCATTTCAAAACACATTCCACAAAAAGGGTGCATTGTGGTCACCACAAGGAAAGCCACCCAGAGCAGTGTTTTTCAACTCCGGTCCTCAAGGCGCCCCAACAGGTCATGTTTTCAGGATTTCCCTCAGCTGAAACAGCTGTGGTAATTACTAAGGCAGTGAAACTGATCAAATCACTTGTGAGAAATAATAGAAAGCCTGAAAACATGACCTGTTGGGGCGCCTTGAGGACTGGAGTTGAAAAACACTGACCCAGAGCAATGCATAAAGACAGGGCCTTGCTATGAAGAGACTGCAGGAGATTAGAAAAAGGACAAAAAAGTGAGAACAGTATAAGGTAAAGTTAAAAAAACAAAGTTGAAAAAGTTCACAGCACTTGGGATCAGCCCACCACCAGAGAAAGAAGAGGTCATGTGACCAGACCAAACTTGGAAAAAGGGGTGTATGTGTACAGTCTAGGAGTTGGGATTTAAATTTGCATCTGCTATGGAGATTATTTGCCAAAGCCTCCACCTATTAAAATAGTTAACAGTAATATCCTATTCTTTCAAATGTCTTTTATCGATTGAGTTTGGAGCACACATAGACAATATTTTCCAGCATGTACCAAATTGATGTTTTCCTGCAGGATACAACATGAATAAAACCTGCATGACAACCTATCCTTTGTTGAAACTGTTGGAGTTCACAAAGTGTTAAGCAAGCCATAGATTATGCAATTTTCTTTCTTTTAGCCCAGGTTCACACTGGGTAAGATTTCCTTCGATTTGAGATGCGATTTCACATGTCAAATCGGCGGCATTTGCCGCCAATTGTCGGCAATGACACAGTCCTAATCATTGCGACGTCGCAACTTTTTGCGATTTCAGGCCACGATTTACATAGACATCTGTGCAGAAACCTGCACAGATGTCTCTTAAATCGCGGCCGAAATCAGCTGAACTCGCACGGCTTCACTCCCGCAGCCCAGTGTGAACCAGGGCTCAACCACCGTTGAAGGAAAGAAAATGGCTAGATTGTCCCATCAACACAGTCAGTATTGATGGGGCAAACCCTCCAACTGCGCTATTGTATTCTCACAGTGGGAGGTGTCTTAGGTCCAAATTTTGATCCGTCTAACACCAGCCTTTGCTTTGCCGTATGGTAATAAAAATTGATGTTTTTACTTGTATATTTACTGGTAAAATCTCTAAGTCTGTCCCTAGACAATAGACTTCACCTCTAAAAACTACTTTTAGTTACATGATGTTAAATAACACAAATTCCTAATGTTAAGAAAACTTGCATCTATTTGAATTGTCAGGTTTGTGCAAAATGGACAATCTTTTTTTATGTATTGTGATCACATCAATTAGGATATGAATTTTGTTTGGTGAGTTATGGTTTACTGCTTATCCAAGGATAGAATTACAATGATTACGACCATTCGATTATTTCTTTGTTTTAAATTTGAAAATTATACTTGGAGATTTTGCTAAAAAATTACGTATCATAAACCAGGGTTTCTCAACCCGTGGTACGTGCACCAAGAGCAGGGGGTACACCCAGTGTTTGCTGGGTCCCGCACAGCAGCCTCCTGCACACATACAGCTGTAGCATACCAACAAGGGGGCGGCCTGCCCCATTTTTCACAAATTGGGGGGTGTTAAGCTAGCGGTGCTGCCTGAATCCATTGCACTGCCCGTAAGTTTAGGGTCAGTAGGCATCCCCACATCCTCCCAGCCCCTCCCCATCTCCAGCACACAGTCCCCTATCAGTGCCAGCCATCAGCCTCCTATCAGTGTCAGCCATCGGGCTCATATCAGTGCCATCCATCAGTGCCTCCTATCAGTGCCAGCTATCAGTGCCTCCTATAAGTGCCAGTCATCAGTGCCTCCTATCAGTGCTAGCCATCAGTCTCCTATCAGTGCCAGACATCAGTCTCCTATCAGTGACAGCTATCAGCCTCCTATTAGTGCCAGCCATCAGCCTCCTATTAATGCCCCCTATTAGTGCCAGCCATCAGTGCCAGCTATTAGTTCCAGCCATCAGTGCCAGCCATCAGCCTCCTATCAGTGCCAGCCATCAGTTCCTCCTATCTGTGGCATCTATCAGTACCAGCTATCAGTGACCCCTATCAGTGCCAGCCATAAGCCTTCTATCAGTGCCCCCTAACAGTGCCAGCCATCAGTGTCCCCTACCAGTGCCAGCCATCAGCCTCCTATCAGTGCCAGCCATCAGCACCTCCTATCAGTGGCAGAAATCAGTGCCAGCCACCAGTGCCCCTATCAGTGCCCCCTATCAGTGCCAGCCATCAGCATCCTATCAGTGTTGCCTATCAATGCCAGCTATCAGTGCCCCCTATCAGTGTTGCCTATCAATGCCAGCTATCAGTGCCCCCTATCAGTGCCAGCTATCAGTGCCCTCTATCAGTGCCAGTGACCCTTGAAGCTGCTTATTTTCTCTGCTCCATCTTTCAGTTACAAGTCCTCAAGTACAACACAGGATCAGTAGTCCAAGTGCGGATGCCAAGGACTCATCCACAATTGGTAGCATCAGAAGAAAGAGGAGAGTGCTGACTGCCCAGGGTGCAAGCGATAAGATAAATAAAACATTTTTTTTAAAGAACCCTAGTAACAATTAGCATTTAAATCCTGCAGCGTATGAGGAACCCCACTGAAAGGAGATCTTAATTTAGGGCAAATTTGCTGATAATAAAAATGGTGGACCATGCCTACACAGTACTTGGAGAGGAGGATTTACTAAGGAATCAAAAATAGTCACACAATAAAAATGATATTATCCAATCAGCTGAATGGCAGATCCATGTTTACTTTTTAATCTACATGTGACTGGATAATTGAAGTGAATATCAACACAATTGTCTGAACAAGCCCAACTTCTTTAGTAAATCAGCTTCATTGCATGAAGATTCTCAACTCATTTAGTAAGCAATTCCAATGGTTCTTACCAGTTGAGTGTTCGGCAGAATGAGAACACAGAATTACAAATGGGATACATATGTCAACCTATAGTAGGAAGTGCTTAAACAAGGACCTTAATGGCAGGATCACAAGAATCATTTTACCATATGTTGCAAATATTTAGAAACATTGAAAACTATTTTTAACATTAATAATAGGTTAAAGCTTACAGTATATAAGATTTTATAACGTGGATTTAGATTTACTTTACTCAAAAAGACACACAAGCTCCTGTGCACGGGTGGATAGTCCGACAGTTAGTCTATATTCCGCATGGGATTTTCCACAAATATCAAAACTGGTAACAAAGGCCTTGCTGCCCTTCAGGGACGGGGAACATCCTAGCAGAAAACGAAAAAAAAGAAAAAGAAAGGCGCACCAGCCTAGTGTATTACCGTTTGACAGTTTAATAAATAGATAAGGTAAAATAAAACTACTCACAAACGAGATAGTGTAAAAGGCTTGTCAACAACGGTTGATGATGAATACCCCTCAAGCCATAATCCCGGATAGGGGGGAAAGAGGTGTGTCACTGCCAGCTGACGCGTTTCAAGGCAACGGAGGCCTCTTCATCAGAGCTCAACTATCTCGTTTGTGAGTAGTTTTATTTTACCTTATCAATTTATTAAACTGTCAAACGGTAATACACTAGGCTGGTGCGCCTTTCTTTTTCTTTTTTTCGTTAGATTTACTTTAACCAGTTCCTTATCGAGCCATAGTAAAATAACGGAACCGGGTTGATGTCATATGACGTCTTGGGCTTCCTGGAGATCTAGGGGGCATGCCGCATCGCTCAGGGCCCGGTGCGCATGCACGGCGGCCGCGATTGCCTGTGATCACAACAGGACCGCGGATCTGTGTGTGTAAACACACAGATCCAGGTCCTGTCAGAGGAGAGGAGACCGATGTGTGTTCCCAGTACAGAGGAACACACATCGGTCTCCTCCCCTTGTCAGTCCCCTCCCCCTACAATTAGAATCACTCCCTAGGGAACATATTTAACCCCTTAATCGCTCCCTAGTGTTAACCCCTTTCCTGCCAGTCACATTTACACAGTAATCAGTGCAGTTTTATAGCACTAATCGCGGTATAAATGTGAATGGTCTCAAAAACGTGTCAAAAGTGTTCGATATGTCCGTCGCAATGTCACAGTCACAATAAAAAAATCGCAGAGCGCCGCCATTACTAGTAAAAAAAAAAATGCCAAAAAACTATCCCCTATTTTGTAGACACTATAACTTTTGCGCAAACTAATCAATATACGCTTATTTTTTTTTAATTGTGATATTTATTAAATAAAAATAAAAAAATATTGTGTTTTTTTCAAAATTGCAGATGTGATCAAATACCACCAAACGAAAGCTCTATCTGTCAGGAAAAAAAAAACATAAAGATTTCATTTGGGTACAGTGTTGCATGACTGCACAATTTTCATTCAAAGTGCGACAGCGCTGAAAACTAAAAATGGGTCTAGGCAGGAAGGGGGTGAAAATGCCCTGTATTGAAGTGGTTAAACATCTAGCTTCTCTAGTTTCCACCCACTGTGTTGATTACCATTTTTGCAAACATGTGGTTTCACTTTTTCATCTGATTACACATTTTATAGTTGCTTTTCATAATAAATAGAGTGCTGCATCTAGGAACAAGGGCAGAATAAATTGAATAAAAAAAAGATATTTTTATTTTTTTTCCATTTTTGTTCCTGTTTTACTTTCTGACAGGAAGCAAAAGTCTAGTTTGTTGCTGAATATTATTTTCTCCCTGTTGTTCTCCTTTATATAAGCCAGTTTGCAGATTTATATTATTATCCTTATTATTATTATCCTTCAGTAATTCACACCCTACACAACTGGAAATTGTTGACATCTATGAACATTTTACATTCATTTCTCACTATTGCTGGATTTAGCCAAAATACATGTAAGCCAGCTAAAACACAGCACTTCAAACCAAAGACAACTCATCAGGTTCGATGACGGTTCTATGTACACCAAAAGATGGCACTGTGCTTTCACATTCAACTGCTCAGCAAACCTAAATGATTGTTACAATGTTCTAGGACCAGAAGGTGGCATATTTTATCCATTTATGAAAAATACATCTCTCATAAATATTTTTATATGTATTTTTAATAGCGATCTTAGCTATGCCTGGGAGTATTCTAAACCTAAGCCACGAAATGAAATGAAAAATGCATCCTTTTTTATTTTTTTTTATTTCAAATGATTAAAATGGAATATATGTTCGCAATAAAGACTAGAAAGCTGCACAAATGTAATCAATGACATGGAGCTAAAGTGAAAATAGCCAATAAATCCAAGTTCATGAATGGAGAAGGCAGTTTCATGTCTCTTAATGTCTTGTTCATCACCCGAGAAATATCAAATGAGCATATTGTTAAATATTTAAATTTTTTCTTTTTTACTGTGTAAGCTATGCCTGCAGACCCTTGCTTACAATGTTACTTCATTTGCATAATGATGAAGACTGAATTCATTTACGGATACTGTACACTGGTATTATAGCTGTTTTAAATAAAAGGGAAACATTTATCTCCTAGATTAAGTCATTGATGTAAGCATTAAAGATATACAAGAGTAATGAAATGGAAACAAATATGTGTTATATATTCGCTCTATAGATATATGTGTTAGAGTACTTTCCTGGAAAATAGCTTGGTTATATGTTACCACTTCTGTGAATATACAGTTCAAGTACATTCTTCAAGACTACTTGTTGAAACGCTTAAAAATAATCTATCTATCTATCTATATATATATATATATATATATATATATATATATATATATAGATAAAGATATAGATTTAATATATATATATATATATATATATATATATATATATATATATATATATATATATATATATATATAGATATAGATATATATAGATATAGATATATATAGATATAGATATATATAGATATAGATATAGATATATACACACACACACACACACTATATATATATATATATATATATATATACACACACACATAGTTATATTGAAAATTATTTAAATAAGAAGAAAACATTAAATATGTTAAGAGGTTATTTTGTTGATGTGTAATGTAATTTTTTGGGATTGTGCTTGTATTTTACCAATCTTTCGGTTTAGGGCCTATTCACGCCACTGCGGCCTGCTGCATTTAATGCATGCACAATGCCCTAATGAAACCCAGTTATTTGATTAGGTTGCCAACACACCACACACCACAGTGAACCCATAATTAGAGTTTGGCTAGTACAGCCCACTTGTATGAACATGTCTTCACTGCTCTGCTCTAAGATAAGTGATTTTATTTATTTATATGTAGCCTTAGGTTGGGCTCTTTACATCCCAGGAAAGTGTATATGTGCCCCTCAGGCTCAGTAAAGAGGGCATATGTAGATGGTACATCCACAGCTGCTGTTAGAGTGCTGACAGGGGATGGAGCCTGCCCTCCGCCCATTACTGAGCTTTGGGTGGCGGAGTGAAACCTGTTGGGGGCGTGACCTGGTTGGAGTCCAGGCTGAGGTTGCCACTCCATTTACCTCTCTAGGACACCTTACTGTAGATGTGCGACTTCTAGGGGCTACCTCTTTTTCCCTTGAACTCTTTAAATCCCACCAGCAGTGTTGAGAATAACAAGTGTGACATTTTTTTCTCTCCATTTTGCTTGGGTGGCAGGCTGCAGGAAGGAAGAGGAAGGACTGAGCACTGATTGGCTGTTTAATACATTAAGGGGCAGAACCACGGCTATCAACCAGCCAAAATGGTTTTGATTGGCTGCTGGTCATTCTTAGCCCTGCCCCCCCCCCTGGGACAGCAACAGGAGGGCAGTGATTGGTTGCAGTACTGCCCGGGAAGAAAATAGTCAGCCTCTTAGCTGTTAAAGAACGTCTGGGATTTGTCAGGGCTGTTGGGAGGTGTAGTTCCCAGGAGGAGAGCCTAATCCAGTAAAGAACATTGTAAGACTACATGTCTTAGGAAGACATACTGCAGAGGAAGGAGGAAAAGGACTAGAAAGCCCAGGGCTCAGGGTTCAGTATCACAAGGATGGCCACTGAGAGAGATAGTGGACTGTTAGGTGGTGAGGGGGTCATGGCCATCAACTTGTTACTGTAACTTTACAGACACAGCACCACCCTAATTTGAGATTCTGTTTGGGGCACCCCCCCCCAATTATTGTGTAACACTGGCCAGTGGGAAAAATGTATGGAGGACTGAGACTTTAGCCTCTGAATGACTAAAACCCATATTTAGGGCTTTTCATTAGGACATAGGAGGTGTGGATTTTACAGTGTTAAGTTGTATTTGCTAATGCTCAGTTTACAATAGCACTACAGGGGGTATTCACTACATATACCTCACTTCCCCATGGTACAAGTTGAGCTCAACTACAACCCAACTATTCAGACTGAATGGAATATTGCTGGCATGGCTAAATGAGTGTGGCAGACCAGAAGACTCCTGATATGCCAATCAAAGTATATTTTCACATGGATGAGGCAAACCAGGAGTCTCCGAGTCTGTCAACTAAATTAGGATGTAAGAGTGAGCAAATTCTGAAGATATAGGAGGGTATAAAATTCAATTTTCTTTATTAGTAATCCATCAAGACATAGAGGAATTCAATATACAAACGGTTGATACATTTGAGCCCCACACAGGTCTTAGTCCTGTTATGACTAAGGCATGTGTAGGGACTAAACCACATCAACCTTTTGTTTATTGAATTCCCCTATTTTTTGATGGAATACTAATAAAGAAGATTGAAGTTTATATCATGCTGCAGGACCCTCATATATCTTCAGAATATTCTACAAACTGTGCAGCTGTTGTCCAGGCATCAGTAAATTATCTTTCTGACACTTTTACCACATTATTCTGGTTGTAGCATCACATTGGTTTTATTTTGAGCGAGCAGGACAGACCAGGAATTTGAGCTGCCCTGTCCCCCCCAATGCAGTGAGCAATGATGTAATTATGTAGCCATTTGTATAGTAGAGCTACCAATTGGTAGCCCCAATAAAAGGAGTTGGCATAGTGTCTTAAGGCCCATACACACGATAGGACTTTTTGACAACAAACTTCAAAATTACCAGGTTTTTCAAAAAATCTGACCGTGTGTACGCTCCATCAGACAAACTTTTTCTGTTTTCATCGGACAAAAGTTCGCTCTGCAAACAGACAAACTTTCCAGCAACAAAAGTCCTATGGTGCAAAGTCCTGCCGTGTGTACAGAAATCCATCAGACTTAAGTCCAAAGTACAAACACACATGCTCGGAACCAATGCAAAAGATCAGACAACAATGCAGAAGTTGACCAAAGGGTGGCGGTAAAGAGATGAAAAAAACACGTGATTTTGGGAAAGTTTGCTGAAAAAGTCCTGCCGTGTTTATGCATACCAAGTTCATGGCCAACGCTCTTCGAACAAAAATCCACAGAAAATTTAAACGTCTGATCATGTGTATGAGGCTTAATAGTAACAGGAAATCAGGGACACTGACCCCTCTAAATACAGACTCAGAGAGAGACATTTCTCAGTGGCTGCTGCAGTGAATGCAAAAAGTGAACATATTTATTTGAGGTAGGAAATTCCATTTATAAATATGCATTTACATTTCTGCTCAGACTTCAGCTTTAAGACAAATATAAATAAAAGTTGACTAAAAGTAAAAATCTGTGTTTGCCTTGCAAGTTTTCTTCTGTTTCTTTTCCCCTTGCTTAACCTCAGCACTGTGTTGTAAAATATTCCTTTGTACTAATGTACAGTAAGTGAAAATGATCCTAGTACACTCACACAGAGAGGAGATCAATGGAATGTTTCAGGGTATAGCTTTGCATACAGTTTAATTACCTATGACCCCAAACGAAATATGCTTAGATGTAGCAGATGTGTGCTTTATACTTCTGTTATCATTTTGGCACAAATGATTGTACAAAAAAAAAATCAGTCTAACAATGACTATAACAGTAGTGTTGGAATTTTAATGCAAGTCTGAATAGTCCCATTAGGATCTCATTACTCTAGTTTAGAGTTTGCACGCACTAATTAGTACATGTAAAAGCACATTTTGATTGTGACAGTGTTAACAAGGCTGTAATGGCTGCACATAAATGGAATTCCCTGTAAAATGCATTATATCCAACTCAGGTAGATGCATGTAAGCAAAATGTGTGAATGTATTACAGAAGAACTAGTATATATATTTTCTTAAAACGGTAGTAAACTCTGCATTTTATTTTTTACCTACAGGTAAGCTTATAATACAGCTTATCTGTAGGTAAAATTAATATCTCTTAGGCCCCATACACACGATAGAATCCATCCGCTGAAAAATCCCAGCGAATGGGTTTCAGCGGATAGATCCTATGGTGTGTACACTCCAGCGGATCTGTTTCCGCGGATATTTATCCCCTGGGATGGATTTCCAGCGGATAAATATTTGATGACATGCTATCAAATCTATCCGCTGGAATCCATCCCAACGGATGGATCCGCTGGTCTGTACAGACTCACCGGATCCATCCGTCCGAAGGGATCCCCCGCATGCGTCGTAATGATTCGACGCATGCGTGGAATTCCTTATATGACAGCGGCGCGCACGTCGCCGCGTCATAATCGTGGCGACGGCGCGACACGTCATCGCCAGAGGATTTCGGCGCGGATTTCAATGCGATGGTGAGTACACTCCATCGCATGGAAATCCGCGGAAATCCTCGAGAGGATTTATCCGTGGAAACGGTCCGCTGGACCGTATCCGCGGATAAATCCTCCCGTGTGTATGGGGCCTTAAACATGCACCATTTAGGAGATATTATAGCGAGCAGCAGCCAGTGACGTCACTGTCTCATGATCTCTGAAGGAACAGCATACCCGCGCTTTTCCCTTTAGAGCTGTGTGCCTTGGCCAAAACTCCTACACACGACTTGGCCATTCAAGCTGCCACAGCCTGCAAAGGAAGACCAGGTGAAGATGAAGCCTCTGCAGCAGTGATGTCCCCCGAAGACACCATTGATGACAAAATGCATTGGGGTGGTCTGTTTGTGATGACATCATGCACGCCTTGACGTTGTTTGCAGCTCAGCATCTACACGAGTCGTCAGCTTGCTGGAGTCTGTAGAGATATAGTAATGTGGTGAGGATTATTTAGTTATGATTATGATGATGATGCAAGTAATTTCCCGCAGCAACCTGATTCTTCCAGAGAGATGCATTTCAGACTTCAGACAGAATAAAGTCCATAAGATACTTGCAACAGATGACAAAATCCAACAAAGTAAATATATGACAAAGAATAGTAGCCTTCAGAGTTCCATTTTTTCTAGACAATTTCTAGACCTGTGCATTTCATATTCATGGAAAATGAATAGACTGACTGCCAGCTTGAATCGCCCCCCCCCCCTGAAGAACATCATATGATGCCCAGTCAGGATAAAAGAACCACCACCTGGCCATCGTTCTGCTATAGGCCAAGCGGGAAGTGGTTAAAGGAGAAGTATGGGTTTTGTTTTTTTCCCCCCTCAGTCCAGTCTGGCAGATCCAGACTTCCAGAGTCGGGGATGACGCGGTGCCTGGACTGATCTTGGTGATGTCAGCAGAGAGTGGACTTCAGACTGCTCTATGCTGAAAACGGGTCACAGAAGTGCAAAACGAATTGCACTCCTGTGACCCATAGGAGAAGCCCAGCCGAATGAGCTCAGGCTGGGCTTCTCCTTTAACAATAAGACCTCGTTCACACTGAAGGCGGGTTTGAAAGCTAATTTCAAACCCACATTTCAGTGCGCGTTTGGGGGCGATTTGAAAGACATCTGTGCGGGTTCATGCACAGATGTCTATTGGAATTGCCCCAGAAGTCGCCAAAAGTAGTGAAGGAACTAAATAATCGCATGCCACACCGATTGGGAAAGTGCTGTTCCTGGCAGTAGGCTGCGATATGTCAAATTGCATGTCAATGTCAAATTGTACCAATGTGAACGGTGTCGCAAACCTGGAAGCTGATTGGTTTCTATGTACAGCTGCACCAGATTTTTCACTTTACAGTTTTCACTCACAGCTAAACGCCAGGGTCTAATGCACTGGGGGTCAATGTCCAGAGTGCACTGGGCCTAAGAGAAAAATAAATCCTCTTTCTTTAAGGAGGTCTTTTTTTTTATTCTTGCGGTGTCTCAGGGACAGGTATCAATGGAAAATCTCCCTGATAGGACACAAGAAAAAAAAAAACAATTTCTCACTCTATCCAAAACTAGAAAAAAGGTTTTGGCTTTACATACATATTTAACTTGGCGGCGGCAGAAAGGTCATTTTCAGCAACTGGATCCAATTTCATTGCAAGTTATGCACTTACACTTGTAAAAATGGTTTAGGAGAATCTGTCAACTGCAAAAGAGTACTTGGACATGCAGCAATTCACTTATTAAACAAAGTAGCACATTTAAGCAGAGTCTGCCAGTATCCAATGTAATGTTACAGTGCAATAATAAATTCACTATGAGAGATGCCACATTGAATAATTCTCTGCATTGTCAAGGGCTAATAGCAAAGTTGACAGGTCTGTCTCTTAGCAGCAGCTATGCTGCTAACTTATACAAAAGGTGGGTTGGTTGTGTAATTAAAATACACCCAACTGCTTATTTTCCACTCCTGAATACTCTGCATGAATAATAATAATGAAAAAAAAAAGGTTTCTGCAAAAGACTAGCCTGTTGTGCAATGTTGTGATCTTGCATCACACGTGACAGATGCATTTTGCGTAATTTGCAGGTTCCATCAATGAGGGCCTACTCACACCAGAGCAGGGGTCTCAAACTGGTGGCCCTCCAGCGGTTGCGAACCTACAAGTCCCACCATGCCTCTACTTGTGGGAGTCATGCTTGTAAATGTCAGCCTTGCAATGCCTCATGGGACTTGTAGTTTTGCAATAGCTGGAGAGCCACCAGTTTGAGACCCCTGCACTAGAGCATTGCAGTGTTACAATACATGTTTGTTGAGGTACACAACCAAGTGCAGAACACCCAGCCAGCACACAACAGCACATGTGCTTTTAGCAGACCGCAATGCACACATGTGAACCATCTGTAGGCTGTGATGTTTTGCATTAGTAAAAAAAGCTACAGGTAGAAATAGCAGTGGTGTAGCGTGGGTTGTCAGCACCCGGGGCAAGGCAAGTAATTTGCGCCCCCTAATTTGTAGGCTTTTAGCACTCCCTGAGTCCCTTCCCTTCCTACAATAGTGCGGACCAGCCTGATTCCTACACTGACCACTACACTAACCTACCCGATTCCAACACTGACTTACCTGACCACTACAGTAACCTACCTGACCACTACACTACCTGCTTCCTATACTGGCCACTACACTGACCTACCTGTCCACTACCCTGACCACTACACTACCTAATTCCTACACTGTCCATTACACTACACTGACCAACCTGACCACTATACTACTCTGTCCACTACACTGTCCATTACACTACACTGACCACTAGACTACATTGACCACTGTTCTGTCCACTACACTGACCTACCTGACCACTACACTACTCTGTCCACTACACTGTCCACTACACTACAATGACATCTGCTCTGTCCACTACACTACACTGACCACTACACTATCCACTGCACTGACCACTGCTCTGTCCACTACACTGACCACTACACTACACTGACCACTACACTGCACTGACCACTGTTCTGTCCACTATACTGCTCTGTCCACTACACTACACTGACCACTACACTACATTGACCACTACACTATCCACTACACTGCACTGACCACTACACTGACCACTGTTCTGTCCACTACACTACACTGACCGCTGCTCTGTCAACTACATTACAGTGTCCAGTACACTAACCACTGCTCTGTCCACTACACTACACTGACCACTGCTCTGTTCACTACACTACACTACACTGTCCACTACACTGACCACCACACTGTCCACTACACTACACTGACCACTGCTCTGTCTACTACACTACACTGACCACTGCTCTACCCACTACACTACACTGACCACTGCTATGTCCACTACACTGACCACTACACTACACTACACTACACTGACCACTGCTCTGTCCACTACACTACACTGACCACTGCTTTGTCCACTACACTGAACACTACACTGACCACTGCTCTGTCCACTACACTGACTATACTACACCACACTTTACACTACAGTATTCCTTTACTGACCAATACTGACTCTAACTGCTTGTCTAATCTCTCTCTCTCTCTCTCTCTCTCTAGCTGGCTGCTCCCTCTCCCCAGACCATATTCACAACCCCTGGGGCCAGCAAAACTACCTGACTCTTATGACCTCGCCTGCAGCTTGTTTCTTCCATCAGGTGGGGGGAGGTTAAGACAATCCGGATGAGAGGGAAACCTGGAGGAGAAGAAGACTTTACAGTAGTCCGGAGGCTAGGCAGAGGCAGGACTCCAGGAGAAACCGCGATCACGAATAAGCCAGTGCCGGCATGATCGCGGATAGGCCAGCACCACCATGATCGTGGATAGGCCAGCACCGCCACACATGACCCTATTCGACGAATCACAGGGTGCCAGCCGCAGGGACACAGGAAATAAACATTAGGGGGACGGAGACGGTGGTGACACACTTCCTGGCATGGAATTTCACCCCCCCTAAATGTTGTGCCCGGTGCCACTGCACCCCCCACGCTACGCCACTGAGAAATAGTACTTGGAAACGTGCATTTGATTATGCACCACAATATAGCAGAACACTGAATGGAACCATATTTTTTTGAGAGATGCATGATTCATAAAATCCCTATATGCATCGGGATCTGCCATGAACCCATAGAAAGACAAAACCTAAAACTCATCCCTAAATATCATCATAAATCACACCAATTTTTTTTATAAGTGCCATATGTAAGTTTTGAGTTAGTGAAGTAGAACTATGCTGGCTTGGATGCTTACTAACCTTTCCAATACACCCTACCATTAAATTAACCCTACAACAGCCATAATTGCAAACAAGAAAATAAAAGCGGTGCCTATTTTTGCAACTCCCATCCTTTACAGTACACTCTTTTCCTCAACACTACAGTTGCATTTTTAACCCAATCCATCAATTATACACCATACCACTATGAGGGAGATGTAGAATTTGGTGTAGCTGTACATAGTAACCAATCAGCTTCTAACTTCAGTTTGTTTAATTAGGTTTTGATAATAAAACTTGGACGCTGAATGGTTACTATGCACAGCTGCACCAGATTGTGTGTGCACCAGCTTTAGAAAATCACAACCATTTGTAACACATAGTAGACATAACAACTGTGCAACTGAATAGGACTATCTGGGGCAGGGATAGAGCAAACATTCAGAGAAACATAATTTTATGGATTACTGGAGTTCTACTGAACAAGATAAAAATGTTAAATGGTTATATATTGTGATTTCAGCTATTATTTTACAATAAAATATGGTAAGTGCCCTTCAGCACAAAAGCACATACCTGTGCAAGAGTTTTCTCCTCGGGTCGGGAGCGTGCATGTGCGCCGTCGGGCGACCTGCTCCCACTATAATTGGATACAGTGGGAGCCAATCGCCAGATCTAATTGTAAACAAGGCAGATCGCCGTTCTGTCAGAGGGGAAGATGGAGATCTTGTGTTTCTGTTATGCAGGAACATGAATCTCTGTGTTCTCCCAGTCAAAGCACCCCCCCACAGTTAGTAATCACTCCCAGGGAACATATTTAACCCTTTGATTGCCCCTGATGTCAACCCCTTCCCTGCCAGTGTCATTAGTACAGTGACAGTGCATTTCTTTAGCACTGATCACTGTATTGGTGTCACTGGTCCTCAAAAAGTGTCACTTAGTGTCAGATTTGTCTGCCGCAATGTCGCCGTCCCACTAAACATTGCTGATCTCCACCCTTACTAGTAAAAACAATAAAATACAATAACATTCCAATTCAAATTTTGCCAAAAATATGTAGCAGAATACATATAGGCCTAAATTTGTGAAGAAATTTGATTTTGTTTATGGATATGTTTTATAGCAGAAAGTAAAAAAATACATATTTTTTTTAAATTGTTTTTTTTTTTTATAGCATTATAGCTGTGTTTATAAAAAACTGATCAAATATCACCAAAAGAAAGCTCTATTTGTGGGAAAAAAATATATACATTTTATTTGGGTAAAACGCTGAACAACCGCACAATTGTCAATTAAAACTAACGCAGTGCCGTATAGCAAAAAATGGCCTGGTCATGGAGGGGGTAGACCTTCCTGGAGCTAAAGAAGTAAAAGCGATATTAAACCCAAATCCAAAAATGTTATATATTGCAGCTTACCAATCAATATATGTGGTGACTGCATTAGTTTTTGTTTTAGGCCCCCCTCTGTTTTCACCTGATGATCTGGTCAGTAACACACCTCCTGTATTAGTGTGCCTCCACTCTGAATGAAAGAGCAAGGGGGGGAAAGGGATTGTTATAAGTACTAGCAGATTTAGATACACTAACAAATTGAAGCAAGACTCCAGCTAAGACTTTAACTAGTTACAGCATACAGTTTTGGGATAAGTGTTTTACATAAATAAACAAAGGCTAACCATTGTAAGCACCCCTTTGTCTAAACCCTCTAATGCCTACATCTGCAGGACAGCTTTTTCTAAAAAGGAAGGATCACAAGAAAATAAAAGAAGGTTTTAAAAAATGAAAATAAATGCAGCAATCACATCTATGAATTGTTAAGCTGCAATATAATAAATGTGTACTTTTAGGTAAATTAACCTTTAAGAAAATACTTTACTATAGACATGTGCAGAACAGAAACATTTGTTTCATTTTGGATAGATTTGTTATGTTACTAATTTAGTTTAGTTTCATTTTGTTTATTAATTTGAGCTCCAAATTTTCTGAACAATTTGAATTCAATTTAGTCAAAAAATGATCAATCGATTTGAATTCTGTGTGAAGATTAGCTAGTTGTTAAAAAACGAGTTTGGAAGCTGCCTGTCACATCCTTAACCACTGATGTTTCATCAGCTGTCAGCGGGCTTCCCCGCTGACAGCTGAATGTAAAAAGAATTGCCGGCAAATACAAATTAATAAAAAAACAGCATGCTCCCCCCAATCCATGGTCAATGGAAGAGCTGCGCTGTTGTAAGCTAAAATGTGACACTAGTGATAATGATGTGCTAGTTAAATATCAATTATAATTATGAAACACCGACTGAGTGAAAAAAAAATTATTTGCTAGATTCAGAGAGAGTTACGGCGGCGTATCAGTAGATACGCCGTCGTAACTCTGAATCTACGCCGTCGTAAATTTAAGCGTATTCTGGAAACCAGATACGCTTAAATTAGGCTAAGATACGAGCGGCGTAAGTCTCCTATGCCGTCGAATCTTAGGGTGCATATTTACGCTGGCCGCTAGGTGGCGCTTCCGTTGTTTTCCGCGTTGAATATGAAAATGAGCAAGATACGCCGATTCATGAACGTACGTGCGCCCGTCGCAATTAGTTACGCCGTTTACGTAAGAGATACGCCGGCGTAAAGAAAAAGCTGCTCCCTAGGTGGCGAAGCCCATGCAAGGTATGGACGTCGGAACAAGCCTATCTTTTTACGTCGTTTGCGTAAGTCGTACGCGAATAGGGCTGTGCGTAAGTTACGTTCATGTCGTAGGCAGTGTTCGACGTATCTTAAGCATTCTATCCGACGCATGCGCACTGGGATACGTCCCCGAACGGCGCATGCGCCGTTCGTTGATAGCGTAATTTATGCGGGGTCATGCTTAATTTCCCTAAAACACGCCCACCTCTTCCTCATTTGAATTAGGCGCGCTTACGCCGGCACATTTACGCTACGCCGCCGTAACTTAGGACGCAAGTGCTTTGTGAATACAGCACTTGCCTCTCTAACTTGCGGTGGCATAGCGTAAATATCATACACTACGCCCGCACAAAGTTACGCTGCCCTACCTGAATCTGGCCATATATCTGTAAATAGGTCTGTGAGACCTCAATAGGATAACAAGAAGGGGTTAATTCCTAAATTAGGTAGAAACCTGAGAATTATCAAGTGAATAAATAGCAGTCTGTGTGAAAAAAACAAAAAAACCCTTAGGAATACCATTAATAAAAGCGTCAAAGGTAAAAAAATGTGAATATAACAATTAATGCAGAGTGTCCATTTAAACTTAAATATCCCCAGTGTTCAACGAATCCAATAGTCCAAGAAAAAGTGCTGACAGGATATTGTCTCCACCAAAAAATAACACTGCCGCTTACCAGATGGATGTGATCTCTAATTATAGTAGATCAATATGCGCATATGGTTGATATCCCAGCCTGGGGTCTCAATTGGTAGCAAAAATCCCTCAGTGTGGTTCAATATTGCATAGAAGATGTCTCAAACAACGTAGAAATCCAGGATGCACCACATAAAAAAGGAAGGGTCTAGCATAGCGTAAAACCCTTAAAAATTGAATAAGTCACATAAAAATGCACACTTACATCGAAGAAGTGAGATAAGGCATATAAAATATAATCGAGCTGGCCGGCTCTTCGATTCAGCAGCCCGTATCTTCCAGGTCTGATGTACAACGCAGTGACGTCAGAACGTCGTTCCTCCCAACGTTTCGTCACTGGAGGGACTTGGTCACGGGAGCAACGGGAGAAACGACGTTCTGACGTCACCGCGTTGTGCGCCAGACCCGGAAGATACAGGCTGCTGAATCGAAGACCCGGCCGGCTCGATTGTGTTTTATATGCCTTATCTCACTTCTTCGATGTAAGTGTGCATTTTTATGTTACTTACTACATTTTTAAGTGTTTTACGCTATGCTAGACCCTTCCTTTTTTTATGTGGTGCATCCTGGATTTCTACGTTGTGTGGAGTTCATTTGAAAACAAATATACGGCAAAATACAACTAATTGTCAATATGTAATTCGAAGATTTGGTTAAATTGGATTTTCAGAATAACCAAAAATGTGTCCAAATGTATTTTTGGACCGAAACGAATTACACATGTCTACTTTACATTCTTTTGTCCCTTGTGGTCTCTGAAGAGCTTGGTTAAATGTATTTTACATTATGATTTTCTATGCCTTGCATTATAGAAGAATTTTGTTTGACATGAAGTATTGTTCCAGAATTGAAGACATGTTTCACTGTGTTCTTGTACATATCAGTTTGGCTCAGATTGTAAAGCGTGTTTGATTAATAACAACTAAAGAGACTGTGAAAGTAAATGCAACTGTAAATTAAAGAGGCAACGCTGCTTGCTGGGACAGAATGAAAGGCAGATAAACAGTGCAACACATAGGTAAGATTGCCTTCTGCTTGACTGGGAAGTCTGATAAGGCTGCTGTCATAAACCAATTGATTCCAGCTGATTAAAATGCCTGCTATTCAAAACACGTTTTGAAGTGTAAAATAATCACTTTGCTGATTTAGCACTCTTCTAATTGCGGATTGCCAAGTATCAGATGATACACTGTGTTTCTTTATTGTGTGTATTACAAAGATAGAAAGTTTCTATGTGTGATCTACTTTTTTAATTTGAACAAACATCCATCCGAACTACAGTTTAATTGGTTCTGCTCCTATCTAAAAATGAAGCCTGAATATAGTGGGTTTGAAAAGAGCAGCTCTTCAAGGCAAGCTGAATGATAGCATTTAGTGGAAGCACTACTTCTAAGAATGTACTCTTGTAATGTGCTAGTTTTGTACAATAACCTATCAATGCAAGACCCTCTTGGAAAAAAAAGGACTTTATCTTACCACATAATTACTATTCAGTGTGTTAGGACTATCACATCAGACATGATTTTAGCCAGAGCTGCCCTTTTTTAAACAAAATCCATATTTTAAAAACTGTGTTTTTTTTTATAGATAAATTGTAAGAAAAAAAATTGTGTGATCCATGCAGTATATGGATTTTTAAAATATACAGTAAAATAAGTGAAGAAACATGTTTGTGGTAATTAAATCCCGTATTAGTAAATATTGCTTAAAGAAGAATGCCTTGTCAGCAAAGCTCAGTTTTAGAAAATAATATCAGCTGTAGACTGAGATGGAAAAGTAATTTTTAATTACAGTAGACTTCAGACTAGCTTGTGTAGCATTTATACATACTGGGCTAGATTCAGATAGCCCTGCGTAATGTTGTGCGGGCGTAACATATCTCCGATACGTTACGCCGCCGTAAATTAGGGCGCAAGTTCCATATTCAGAAAAAACTTGCGCCCTAAGTTACGGCCGCGTAACGTATGTGCTCCGGCGTAAGCCCGCCTAATTCAAATTTGGATGATGTGGGCGTGTTTTATTTAAATTTAGTGTGACCCCACGTATTTGACGTTTTTTACAAATGCCGCATGCGCCGTTCGTGAAAGAATCCCAGTGCGCATGCTCGAAATTCCGCCGCAGGAATTTTGATGTGGCACTGGATCTCAGAGTGAGCCTATTTACTCTGCAATTTAGTCCCTCCCTAGTAGTGTTTAATAGTCTCTTCTGGCTTGGAGCATGGACACGACATGTGGCTGAGACTTTCTGTTTCTCTCCATATCCTGGGTTTCAAAGTCAACAAATCAGTGGTAGGAAGTGCATATATATTATATACAGTATACAGGCATTTACACATTGAGACAGTAGAAGGCAGCAGATCCCTACAGAAGAATTGTAGGTATGACATTTTTTACATGGTTACATTGGTAACTATGCATACACGATATACAGTATGTGAGGTCCCTCACAATCCAGAAATCACTGTAAGTAGTTAGTTTGAAGTCTACTGTAATTAAAAATGACCTTTCCATCTCAGTCTTTAGCTGCTATGATTTTCTAAAACTGAGCTTTGCTGACAAGGCAGTCTAGTACTTAAAGGGTCACTAAAGAAAAAAAAAATTTTTTGCTGAAATGACTGTTTACAGGGTATAGAGACATAAAAGTTAACTGATTCCTTTTAAAAATTATTAAAAATAGATTAAATTCAATCATATAATGTGCCTCTAGTTTCACTTTCGGTTTTAAACTGGTTTCATGTTTTTGTGAAGTAGAGAGAGACACAGAACAAAAAACAAACAAATCCAGGGCAGTGTTTTGTTTTTAAAATGAATCTGATCTGATCTGAATCTGGTTCTGAGGAGTTTTAGACACACAGCTTGGACCACAGTGAAAAGCTGCCATGAGATTTTTCATAAGGAGCCAGACAAGCAAGAAGTGTGGAGATCACAGCAGAATTACAGGAACTTCAAACCAAAAACGAACAATGAGGACATGAAACTAGTACTGCAGTAAGGTAAAGGAAGCTATTTAGCTAAAAAAAAAATTCCTTTAGTGATCCTTTAATGATATCTCCTATTCAACATGTAGCCTAACTTTTTAACCACAACAGGTCTATTGCACATTAAGTAGTTCCTAGTTCCTGTTAGGGAGGAACTTGTGTGGGCCAAGCCATATCAGGTCAATAACGTCACGAGCAAGATGCTGTTAAGTAAGGATGCTTTAAAAAATAATGTAATGAGTGTTTTTTTATTTAACAACCTGCAAGATGCATAAATAGTAGCAAATCTAAATCAAATCACTATTTGGTGTGTCCATCTTAAAACAGCATCAGTTCTCTCAGGTACACTTGAATATTTTTCCAAGATTTCAGAAGAAAGATCAGGGGCATCTATTTTTCTTAAATAATCTTCCAGGACAGCCCCTGCAACATGGAGCTCCTCCCTCCGGAACAGAAAACATGTTAACCCTATAACTTAAATGGTAGTCATCCAGGCCCACACTCCAATATTAGTGTTTCCTTTGGAAGGATAGGTTGCACATGAGAGGAAAATGAAGGCCCTCTAGGTCTCAGGGGTAAGGGAAGAGGAGGTATATTATTCAATCCCCCTCAAAAGCCTGCAAAGTCCTATTGACTCTTGTCTCCCAGTGAGAGCAAGACTGGGAAATTTCCTCCCACAAAGGGCATCAATCTCCAACTGGTATATTCTGGATTTGATCGAAAATGGATACAGGTTGGAGTTCGAGTCAGTTCCCCCTGCAAAATTCCTAGTGACAAGTCTCCCCCGAGATTGAGAAAAGGCTGAGGATCTTTTTCTCCTTATAGGGGAATTGGTGGATCAGAGGGTCCTTACCCAGGTTCTTAGGGGGGAACAAAGAGTCCACCTCTACAGGCAATTGTGGTCACCATTTTTTCTTGGGCCAAGTAGATGTTTGCCTCAATTTTAGCTATACATCTCAAGGGGTCATAGAACTCGCCGGCAGATTTCCTCAATCGTTGATGACTAAGTCATGTCAAATGGTCTCTCATTTAAGAGGTTTTTGCAGCTATCACTCAAAGGTGGGGAATACCCGAGATAGATCTCTTCACATTCCAGGAGAACAGCAAAGTCAAAAAGTTTTACTCCTTAAACCCACAAGATCAGGCAGTGGGAATAGATGCTTTTGTCAATCTGTGGCTCCCTCTCTGTCTTTGCTCATCATCTCAGGGGCTGTCCTGGAAGATGATTTGAGAAAAACATTATATGTACCAGTAACTCATTATACAAGTCTTCCAGGACAACCAGGATTCCCACCCTGAGTTTGGTTCTGTCATTTTTTTTATTATGCTATGATGTTGTTCTTGTGTCTCCTAGTGTCTTCCTATGGTTCTTGGTGATACTGAAGTGTCAGACTGGAGGACCGCCTTTTATGTTATTGGGTTATCATATTTCATGTCCCGAAGGGAGGAGCTCTACGTCTCAGGGCAGTCCTGGAAGACTCTTAGAAGAGAAGTTACCGGTAAGTCTAACTCTGGATTTTAAGCACCTAAAACTTTTGCACAACGCATTCAATAGAGTAAAAAGAAAGACTTTTGACCAACATCTTAGAAAAATATTTATTTACATTGGTTTCACATTTTAAGTATCTTATAGTTTCATAAATATAAGAAGGCCACAATGGGAGTTTACAACTCTGCTGTTGGTCTTGCTATTTCCTATTCCTTCAGCTGTAAACTTTGTTGCAGTGGCAATTTTAAGTCTATCTGCAGAGTTTAACAGGCAGCACTGCCTCTCAAACGCAACCATTGAGATCAATGGGACTGCGAGCAACTGTGAGCCAGGCGCTTGGCTCACAGTTACAACGTGGTCTCACAATCTAAAATTGCCATTAAAAAAATGTAAAAAAAAAAAAACAGCAATCACCTAGAGGCGGCAGCCTAGAACACCTGCCAGCTCCTGCTATAATGCAATTTACCGTGGATCACTCCTAAGTGTGTGGCAAGAACACCTGTTCACTCCCTATGGACCAGAGCAATTTTCAAATTTCTGCTATGGACCTGTTTATTTTGCAATAACTTTGTCATACTTAAAATAACAGGGTAATACATACAGTATTTTTTTAAAAGGACAAACAAGGCTTTCTTTTCATTAATTTGTCTTGAAACAATGATTTTTTTTTTCAATCCTTAGACAATAAAGCACAACGAAACTAAAGAAAATATACTTATTGTTTTTCTTGAGCAGTGTTAGTTTAAAAATAGATAGTGTTACTGCAGACTGCATTTTATTCTGTAATTTGTCGAGTTTAAAATTATACAAATTTTATGATTCTGATACAAAGCATTGCAAAGATATTTACAAATTAAATAAAGTTTTTTTTATTTTTTTATTTATTGTTTGCATTTTTTTAATTGGAAATGTGTACATATGTTATATATGTAAAAATATATTGGAAATTGGAAAACTTCCATGGCTCTCCCAAATGTCCTGGACAAATTGGCAGCATGTCTCATAGTCAAACCTTGTAAGTGTCAGATAGGCATTGCAGACGTTCATTACTTGGGACAACACTTAGGAGGAGGCATCCTGAGACAGGGGAGTTTAGTGCCATCATGATCTGACTTTTACTAAGGAGTAGGTTAAGTCATTATTGGGGAAAAATGTCTACTGTAGGAAATATGTGTGCAACTATAGTATCATGGCCAAACCCTAACATAGCCGTATTCACCTAACCAAGAAGAAACTGCCTAAGCTGGTATCCAGAGTTTAAGAAGGCTTTCCGCGCCTTGAAGAAAAGCAATTGCCAATATTGCTGTACTACAAGCCACAGATTTTAGCCATCTTGTAGGCGCTGCAGGAACTGCAATACTACCTATATGGTTGCAGCTTCAGGGGGAATTGGCAAGCTACTTTGTACAAGACTGATTTTCCAGAAATTTTTTTTCACCATATAGTGCAAGAAGAGAAATACCCACAGCAGGACAGATTGGCCCAGTAGGGAAGTTAGATATCATGAACCTCCACTAGCAAAGTCTCAAAACATTTTTAATGCAGTCCTGTCATGAATGACCAGGTTGTTGCAAGCCTGCTTTTTTTTTACCCTAAACTATATCGCCAAACTTTATACATAATTTACAACACTGCTGTGATAAATTACCATCACAATAAGTTGCCATACAAATCAGTTGTGGACCATAATGCAGGGCACCATTCGTCCGGCCCCCTAATTTGCATGTGGGGTGCCAGATGCATGGATTCCAATGTTTTTTGTTGAAGCACGTGATTAGAGCCAGAGGCGCTAATAGGCTTAAAAAATAGGTGGTCTCGAGCCCACCCAGTTGTGTGACAAAAGCAAGTGAATATTCGCTATTGTCACACCAATTCTCCTCCCGGCCAATCAGGAAGTGGGTTTTGAGACCTTTCTCCTGAGTGGGCGAAAGGAGAAGTTATACTATTGGCCTAGGAGGAGGAAATGCATGGCCACTGTGATGCTGAGGAGATGCAAGGGAAGCCACTGCCCATAGATGGGGTAAGTATGGGGCTGGTAACCGACCAACCGCGGGGGGAGGGTGTGCGGGTAGACTCTACTGACCCACCGGGGGGGATGCGGGTGACCCGACCGATCTGGTGTGGGATTACTGTGTGTGCATTGTTCCCCCCCTCACCCTTAAAATATGCCACAAGCCACCACTAATACAAATGCATACAAAGATTCTAATTAGGTAGATACTAAACACATCTATATTACAAGGTCCAGAAAGCTAATAAGACATATTAGATCTACCTAACAATATACTAAACATCTACTGTATATTTGCTAACAGATCCAAATTCTATTCTGCTTAATGATATGAAGGTTGTGGGATTGTAAAACATTGTTAGATGGAAAAATGGATGTTTACAGTACATCATCGTTGCCATTAAACTGTTTACATTTAGGGTTGCACACACATGCACATTGCTTATGCAAGCTCCAGTGTAAACCCTCATATAGCAGCATACATCCATTTATTAAAATTGGAGGCTGCATAGCACTTCATGCATGGTGTACCACCTATTGTGGCTATGTGCATGAAACCTAATAAGAAATTAAAGAGCTTTTCCACTGTAAGGAGCTACTGTAGTGCAGGGATGGACTGGCCATAGGGACTACAGGGAGTTTCCCGGTGGGCCGATGGCTCAGGGGGCCGTTTTTTAAAACAGAGATGCTGCTTGGAGGACTTTTTTTAACGCCCCGGAAGCGCCCCAGTGTGAAAGCACTCAGGCTTTCACTCTGGAAGTAAAAACACAAAAAACATAATATCAAGCGCACTCCCTATAAATGTCTCTTTAAACAATAAACAAAGGATAGGAGATGGGAACTATAGAACTCTCAAACAAGTTTTGAGTTAGTATCCAAAAGTGAAATATAGTGCTCATATGGAATTACTATAGTCCATCCATAAAATGTCCACAGCACTAAATAACCAAAAGATGCCTTGCTTAGATGGCTGCCAGCTGACTGCTGTTAATCTACAGAAGGCTTTCACTCTGGGACTGCAGCGGAAGCGTTTTTCAGTCGCTTTACAGGCGCCCAAAAGCGCCTAAAAAACGCCTCAGTGTAAAAAGGGGTCCTACACTCACCCCCTCTCTTTTACACTCACTCTCTTTTTCTTACACTCACCCCCTCTCACCCCCTTTCCCTCAACCCTCCCTCTCTCTCTCTCTCATTCCCCTCTCTCTCACCCTCTCATGATATACAATAATGGATGTAGGGGCCTTTTGGTGGGCGTGATTTTTCGGGGGGGTGGGGGCAGCATTTTATTGAATTAAAGTGGGCCGGTCTGGATGAAGTCCAGGGCCGAATTTTTGTCCCAGTCCAGCCCTGCTGTAGTGTAATCATCTGTCTGGGTGTGGCATTGAATGATACAGACATTTTGTTTAAAGGTCGGGATGGCAACATCAGATTCTATTAAAACACATAGTGGCACCTACTGTGTGTAATTATTGGGTCAACCAGTCAGTTAACCGGCACCAGTAACGATCATTCTCAGTATTCTGGTGCTTATTTTTCCACATTTACTTGTATAGATTGAAGATATTATGTTTCACTTTCATTTATCATCTATAACTGTGAAATGTTGCCATGTACTATTCCTGTGGGAGAACCTCAAATTTTTCAATAGATTTCCCTTAAAAATATCTCAACAATTACTTTCTTATATTTGGTTCCTTTTGGTCTGGTAATTATACCATGAAAAGCATTTATTAAATATGTTTAATAAACACATAAATACTACCTGTTGATCTTACCAGAAATCTTGTCGACTGATAACCTCCTGTACTTCCTACCTGTGCAGCATGATTATCAGATACATTTTTCCCAACTATTTCTGAGGACTACAGAACCTGCACTTCTATGATATGGAGAAGAGGAGTGGGGAAAGTTTCTACATTCCTGTCCAGTTTCTGCTGTCAGTAAATGTTATAGCTCTAGGACAGGACATGTGTTACTGGCTGAATCACCAATAAAGGAAAAAAGCCTAAAAATGGAAAAAGAATGCTGCAGCCACATCTAAGAACTAGTAAGTTGCAATCTATTACATTTTTGCAGGGGTATAGAGATGTTTTAAAAAGCCAAAGGAAATACACCAGATAGATCTGCATGCCATTTGTTGATTCTTCTAAATCAGTCTTAATTACATTATAATAGGCAACCATGGTAATTTATACATCACCATCCACTGCCATTCAAAATGATTCTTCCAGGAAAGCTGCAACCATTGCTATATCCCACCTTCTACTACATCAGGAAATCAGTTTAGTCATAGATATCAATTAGAGCATTCCATGATAGACCCTTGTTGTGCAGTGATCTACATGACCAAGTAAACATGTATGCTGACTGCATTTCCTTGTGCCTAAATGATAAGCCTCGTCATCATATCAAATACTAGATGGTGAACATGTTAAACATGTATGTCAGCTGCAAAGAATTGAGGCAAACTTTGTACTGAAAATGAGTTTAGTTTCTGGCAGTACAACTATACCTACTAAGCATATGCACAGTACGCTATCCACCTTCATTATAACTTAAAGGATTAAGTGAAACTGCAGCAAACTAAATCATTTCTCGAAAATTAAATAGCAGAGTCAAAGTCAATAATCAATGACTATTATTGAGTTTTAGCTGAAGTCCAAGAGAAATCAAGTAACACTTCTGTTATCTTTCAGAGCAAATTGTGTAATCTGTCTGCTTTTATTGCTGAAATTACTTCTTCCATCTAGAACTAGGCTACTACTAAGTTGTAAATTTATTTTAACCTTGAATTATACTTTCATGCATTAGTACAATGCAATGTGGGCATAAATGTAATGCAGTTTTTCTTTTTAAGATGTATGCTTAGTTATTTTTTACATTGCATATTAAATACGTTTTCTGACACAATCATTATCCTTAACCACTTAAGCCCCGGACCAATATGCAGCCTAAAGACCCAAGGTGTTTTTACAGTTCGGGACTGCGTCGCTTTAACAGACAATTGCGCGGTCGTGCGACGTGGCTCCCAAACAAAATTGGCGTCCTTTTTTCCCCACAAATAGAGCTTTCTTTTGGTGGTATTTGATCACATCTGCGGTTTTTAGTTTTTGCGCTATAAACAAAAATAGAGCGACAATTTTGAAAAAAAAGCAATATTTTTTACTTTTTGCTGTAATAAATATCCCCCAAAAACATATATAAAAACATTTTTTTTCCTCAGTTTAGGCCGATACGTATTCTTCTACCTATTTTTAGTAAAAAAAATCGCAATAAGCGTTTATCGATTGGTTTGCGCAAAATTTATAGTGTTTACAAAATAGGGGATAGTTTTATTGCATTTTTATTTTTTATTTTTTTTTTACTACTAATGGCGGCGATCAGCAATTTTTTTCGTGACTGCGACATTATGGCGGACACTTCGGACAATTTTGACACATTTTTGGGACCATTGTCATTTTCACAGCAAAAAATGCATTTAAATTGCATTCTTTATTGTGAAAATGACAGTTGCAGTTTGGGAGTTAACCACAGGTGGCGCTGTAGGAGTTAGGGTGCACCTAGTATGTGTTTACAACTGTTTGGGGGTGTGGCTGTAGGAATGACGTCATCGATCGTGTCTTCCCTATAAAGGGAATGACGCGATCGATGCGCCGCCATAGTGAAGGACGGGGAAGCCGTGTTTACACACGGCTCTCCTCGTTCTTCAGCTCCGGGGAGCGATCGCGACGGAGCGGCTATAAACAAATAGCCGCGCCGTGGTCCCGGATCGCTCCCCGAGCGGACCCGACCTCCGCATGTAGCGGGGGGGGTCCCGATCGGACCCCCCACCCGCTAATAGGCGAGGACGTACCTATACGCCCATGTGCCTGTACGTGCCATATTGTGGACGTATATGTACATGGGGTGGTCCTTAAGTGGTTAAATGGGTTGTAAACCCTTGTGTTTATTCGGCTTAATGCATACCATGCATTAAGGTGAAAAAACTTCTGACATTGACCGGCTCCTCGCCCCCCCCCCCCCCATTTTACTCACCTGATCCCTTTTTTTCTCTTCCTCTCTGTCTGGGGTTCACGTGGGCGACGGGGACGTGTAAATCACGTGGGCGACGGGGGGTGTGGCCGAGTCCAGCATTAATGTGTCTATAGACACAAATGCTGGACTTTGGAGAGCGCCCACAAGGAAACCCCCTGGAAGAGGGCATCATGGCTTAATGTGCAGAGGAGACACGGGCGCCGCCGGGGACCCCAGAAGATGAGGTTCAGGGCCACACTGTGCAAAACAAACTGCACAGTGGAGGGAAGTATTATATGTTTGTTATTTAAAACAAAAACAAAAAAAACAAAGGTTTAGTGTCACTTTAACCCTTATGCCGTGTACACACCATCACTTTATGTGATGAAAAAAAACAACGTTTTTAAAAACGTCACTTTAAATGACCGTGTGTGGGGGAAAACGTTGTTTTATGTCTTGTGAAAAACGTTGTTTTTTACTTCACAGAAATTGACCGTGTGTAGCAAAAAACGACGTTTAAAACGACGTTTTTACACCCGCGCATGCCCAGAAGCTAGTTATGAAGCGAGCTTCAATGGAAAAAAAGTGGTGAACCTAACCTTGCTTTGCTAAAGCATTGTGAAAAAAACGATGGTGTGTGGGCAACTTCGTCTTTGAAAATTGAAGTTTCAAAAACGTTGTTTTTTACTTCACAGAAAATGTTGTTTTCTTTCATCACATAAAGTGAGGCCCCATACACACCATAGAATCTATCCGCAGATAAATCCCATCAAATGGGTTTCTGCGGATAGATTCTATGGTGTGTACACTCCGTCGGATATTTATCCGCGGATAAATCTCCCCTGGGATGGATTTCCAGCAGATGGATATTTGCTGACATGCTCAACAAATCCATCTGCTGGAATCCATTCCAACGGATGGATCCGCTCGTCTGTACAGACTTACCGGATCCATCCGTCCAAAGGGATTCCCCGCACGCGTCGTAATGATTTGACGCATGCGTGGAATTCCTTATATGACAGCGTCGCGCCCGTCGCCGCGTCATAATAGCGGCGACGGCGCGACACGTCATCGGCAGAGGATTTCAGCGCGGATTTCAATGCGATGGTGTGTACACGCCATCGCATAGAAATCTTCTGAAATCCTCGAGAGGATTTATCCGCGGATACGGTCCGCTGGACCGTATCTGCGGATAAATCCTCTCGTGTGTATGGGGCCTGATGGTGTGTATGCGGCATTAAAGTGATTCTGATGCATTAGTTTTCAACTCCTGTTCTCAGGACCCACTAACAGGTCAGATTTTAAGTAATAACTTGAGGAGATTCAGACTAGAATACTGCAACCATTCAGCAGCAGATGATATCACCTGTGATATATTTCAGTTATCTTGCAAACCTTGAGGATAGGAGTTGAGAACCACCGTTCTAAAAGTAGAAGGCTTTTTATCCTAATGCATTCTATGCATATTTAGGATAAAAAATCCTCAGTGTGCAGCAGCGCCCCTAGACCCCCCTAATACTTACCTAAGCCCCATCTTGAGCCACGAGTGTCTCAGTTGATGAGACACAGCAGCGGAGCCATTGGCTCCCACTGCTGTCAATAAAAGTCAGTTAGCCAATCTCCCATTGATTCAGGCACCCCTCTAATCTGAAGATTTTGTCTGCAATCCCTGTTCTCCAAATCTTCCTGCTGTATTTGGAGCTGGGTGACTGTATGTTTAAGACCTGCATTATCTTCCCTTAAAGACATGGACATATTGCACAGTTCATCAAATTTGGATTCTAAAGTGTCAATGCGTTCCCCCAACTGCACAATCTTCCCCCCGCACAGCTCTCTAGAGATCTTCCCCATCTCCTGTGTAATATTGTTGTTTAGACTCTGGAGCAGGGAGTGCAGTTTGGCATCTAAGACCTCTGCTGTGAGAGAAGTGGGTGATGCTGATGTCTGGGTGGGAGAGATGTGGAAAAGATTACCTCCTCCAACTGTCAGTGAGTTTGTGGGGTCCAGCGGGTCGTCCTGGACACTTGAGGCGGGGATGTAGGCCTGAGCAGGAAACGCTCCATCGTGGTAGTAGGCCGTGACTTGGGAAAAGAGGAGTAGGTGAGTCTTTGGTCCCCTATTTTTACCATGGGGTGTGCAGTAACCGTGGGAGTGTAGTGCAGCAACTCCCATGGTGATCAGAGCTGCGGATCGGGTGGCAGAAGTTCCAGAATGTCGGCGGGGACTGGAGCTAGTGGGTTACACGTCTGCCATGTTCAGAAGCCGCGCATGCACCCCAGGTCAATTTTAATAAAGAACTTGTCAAAAACTTTTTCATTACACTATACTGTTTTTTAGGGGTGAAGAGGTAGGGGTACTGTGTACCCCATACTCATTTACATGGGGGACTGGGATCTAGGGGCCCACTTTCTTAAAGGGGGCTTCCAGATTACATACCCCCATAACTACAGCCCAGTGTTGTGGGGAAGAGGCCCTTGTCCCCATCAACATGCCCCCCATGTTGAGGGCATGTGACTTGGTATGGTTCAGGAAAGGTGCTACTTGAATTTTGGAAATGTGGTTAGGCTGTGAAAAAGTTTCACACATGTGGTATCCCCATACTCATGAATAGTAGAATGTGTTTTAGGGTATAATTTAAAATATGCTTATGTTGTGTTAGAAATATCTTATTAATGGACATCTTTGTGTAAATACATAGGGCCAGATCCACATACATTTCGATCGGCGCAGCGTATCAGAGATACACTAAGCCGCCGTACCTTACCTGGCGTATATTCGAATCCTCAGCGAGTTTGCTCCGTAAGTTACAGCGGCGTAGTGTATTTCTGGTGGATTTCAAATTGGGTGGGTTGGGGACGGGTTTAATTTAAATGAAGCGCGTCCCCGTGCCGAATGAACTGCGCATGCGTCGTCCTGAAATTTCCCGCCGTGCATTGCGCTAAATGACGTCGCTAGGATGTCATTTTTTAAACGTAGACGTGAGTTACGTCCATCCCTATTCACAGACGACTTACGCAAAAAATAAAAAAAAATTACATTTACGGCCATACTTAACATGGCAAGTCTATCTATACGCCACAAAATAACAGCTTTAACTATACGCCGGAAAAAGGCGACTACAGACGACGTTAGAAAATGCGACGGCAGCGCGTACGTTCGTGGATCGTCGTAAATCGCTAATTTGTATACCCGACGCGGAAAACGATGCGAACTCCACCCAGCGGGCGCAGAAGTATTGCATCTAAGATCCGAAGGCGTACAAAGCCGTACGCCTGTCGGATCTTACCCAGATGCCGTCGTATCTTGGTTTGAGGATTCAAACTAAAGATACGACGCGGGAAATTTGAAAGTACGCCGGCGTATCAGTAGATACGCCGGCGTACTTCGTCTGTGGATCTGGCCCATATATTTTAATTTTCTTTCTGCACTTTCCAAAAATGTGTGGCAGACAAATTACATTTTCAAACAACATATTATGCCTCGAAAATACCTTGAGGCGTTTGCTCTCCAAAATGTCATAATTTTGTTGGTGCTTTTACTGGCCTGGTTTTCCAGATCCTTCAAAACTGTGATAGGTATTCAGCCAATTAGATGTGTGATTTATAACCCTAGAAAGCCAAAATATACTCCTTGGATTTTGGGCCTCTCTATGTGGTTAGGCTGTGAAAAAATTCTCACACGTGTGATGTCCTCATACTTGAGAGAAGTAATAGAATGTGTTAAGGGTGTAATTTTTTTTTTCAAAATTCTTTATTTATACAATGCAACGGGCGATCTCGCACAGATCACATCAAAAGTGCAACATACAGAGGTGAACATAAATTTGCAAGTTAAGTGCATATCAGTTATACAGACATATTCCTCTAGGTCCTATAAACATGACCCGCCGATACGCCCATATTTTCCTGTTTTCTAAGAAATAGTAGTTAGAGGTAGAAAGGGGGTTGGTGGACAGCACCAGTGCCCGAGAGAAGCATGGGAATAAGAGTAGAAAAAGAGAGAAGAGAAGGGGGGGGGGCCCGCAGGCACGGACACCCGCATCTCCGGGCCCACTTGTCTTGCAGATTCATCTATATTGGGTTTGGGTCCTCGTCCTCTGCTCCACTCAGGTTGGGATTGCTGTTAGCCGCTTTCTGCCCTAGGGCGGTGGGCCTCTGAGGGACTGTCCCTCGTCTGAGTATTTGTGTACGTTCCACAGTTGCCATGTATTTTTGTAGGATTCCTGTCTGTCCTGGTTTGATAGGGTCAGGTCTTCCAATCTTCCAATGTCGTCCACCTTACGTAGCCACATTGCCACGGTCGGTGGATCGGGGGACTTCCAACAAAGTGGAATGCAGGCTTTGGCGGCGTCAAAGAGGTGTCTGAGAATCGACTTCTTATACACACGGGTCGGGATGTCAGTAGCGTGTAGTAGATAGAAGGCTGGGTCGTCAGGGAGCTGTCGTTCCGTAAACGTCTGGGAGATCTTTTTGACCTCTGACCAGAAGTGTTTCAGTTTTGGGCAGGACCAAAAGATATGTAGTAACGTACCCGCTTCGCTCTGGCAGCGCCAGCACAGTTCGGACGTTGTCTGGTATAGCTTACTGAGGAGAGCTGGTGTGCGGTACCAGCGTGTCATGATTTTATAGTTCGTTTCCTGCACTTTTGTGCAGATGGAAGATTTATGGGTAAAGGTTAATATGTTTTGTTTCCGTTTTGTCGAGAATGAGCATCGTAGGTCCTGTTCCCATTTGACTATGCATGGGATCAGGTAGCCGTCCGGAGGCGTCAAGAGTGTGGTATACAAGATGGACAGGGCATGCGGTAGGGCATCAGTGCCCGAGCACAGCTCCTCCAAGGGTGTCGGTGTTTGCATCCTTGTGTCAGGAAGTGGCAAGGAGCGAAGAAAGTGATGAAGCTGAGTTGCTGCCAGGAAATTTAAACTGTAGTGCCCAGTCGGGTCTGTCAGTTCTGTCAGAGTTCTCCAGCGGCCGGCCACACTAAAGTGGGAAGCCCTAAGCATTCCCTGGTCCCTCAGGTTTTGGAAACTCCCATCCCGTACCCCTGGCTGAAAATTTGGGTTCCCCAGCACTGGGTATAAGGGTGAAACTCCCTGTGTCGGTCCTGTTCTGGATAGTAATTTAGCACACACCTTAATCGTGGTGCCTATCAGCGGGTGGTCGCGTACCAGTCTGGGGAGTGCCGCGAGGCACCACGGGGCTGTCTGCAGTGGAGTCTCGCTCTGGGCTTGTTCTATGTGAGGCCACAATTTTATGTCCCTGTGTCGACCCCAGTCAATGAGGCGATTGAGATGGGCAGCATGGTAGTACGCCCGGATGTCAGGCATGGCCATCCCCCCGTATATCTTGGGCATAGTTAGCACCGATCTGCGTATCCGGGGATGTTTTCCGGCCCACAGGAAGGTCCTAAATACGTTCTGGATTTGTTTGAAGTAATCTGCTGGTATATGTACGGGGAGGGCTTGGAGGAGGTATGTAAATTTTGGCAGTATAGACATTTTTAGTATGTTGCATCTCCCGAACCAGGAATGAAGGCCGGTGGTCCATTGGTCTAGTAGTTTTTGGACAGCTTTTAGTAGTGGCGGAAAGTTTAGACGAAATGTTTGGGCGAGGGTCGGGGGATGTGTGTGCCGAGGTAGTGGAGAGCTGTGTCTGTCCACTGTAGTTTAGTGCTGCCGCGGAGACGCTCCATACAGGAGTCCGGGACTCCCACTCCCATCGCCACCGACTTGCCCATGTTGATCTTAAGGTTAGATATTTGTCCATATGTCTCAAACTCTCGCATGAGACTGGGGAGGGACACCATCGGGTCAACTAAGGAGAAGAGCAGGTCATCCGCGTAAGCGGACACCTTGTACTCTCCTCTTCCCAGCTTAACTCCTGAGATGGTCGGGTTGTGTCTGACACGACGTAGGAAGGGTTCCAGCGTAAGGGCAAACAGCAGTGGCGACAGGGGGCAGCCCTGTCGTGTTCCATTGCTTATTTGGAAAGGTCCGGATAGGACCCCATTGGCTCTAACCCTAGCGGATGGGTCAGTATATGTCGCCTCTATCCAACTGAGCATCTTACTGCCCAGTCCGATATGCGACAACGTCTGAAACAAAAATTGCCAATTTACGCGATCGAATGCCTTTTCGGCGTCGGTGCTAACGAAGAGGCACGGTGTTTTGGTGGTGCTTACTCTGTGGACAAGGTTCAGGACTTTGGCAGTGTTGTCCCTCGCCTCTCTAGAGGGAACAAAGCCCACCTGGTCCAAATGGATCAGGTTCGGGAGGTGATTTTGGATCCTACATGCCAGGATTTTGGTGAGGAGCTTAAGGTCTACGTTTAGCAACGAGATAGGTCGGTAACTACCACACTGTCCTGGGTCCTTTCCTTCTTTAGGTATGACCGCTATCTGTGCTTCCAGTGTGGAGACATGAAGCTTCCCGCCAGCACCCAGCATGTTAAACAATGATACCATCTTAGGCCCCAGAGTTTGGAGGAATGTCTTATAGTAAGTCACGGTTAGCCCGTCTGGTCCCGGAGCCTTGCCCGGTTTGGTAGCGCTCAGAGCTGACTGTAGTTCAGGAAGGGTAATGGGTTCTTCTAGTAGGTTTCTGGTGTCTGTGGGTAGTGTCGGCATATCTGACGAGGATAAGTAGTCTCGCATCGCGGCTATGTCAGTGTCCCGGCGTTTCGGGGGTAGGTTGTACAGGGTTCCATAGTATTCTCTAAATACCTCGGAGATGGATTGTGGTAGTGATGTTTTCTGGCCTTCACGGTCAGCTATGTGTGGAATATAGGACGCACCGGCCTGGGATCGTAGAGATCTCGCCAGCATCTTCCCACACTTATTCCCCGCCTCATAGACTTTATGTCTACAGATTTGGAGCGCGGCTTTTGCCTTGTATGTCAGGACATCTGTAATCTGCCTACGTACTGTGTCTAGCTCTACTCCTCGCTGTTCCGTGGGGGTTTGTTTATGTTGCTTCTCTAATGTTTGTAATTTAGATAGTAGGTTATTTAGTTGTTCTGTCCTTAATTTTTTCTTCCTAGCTCCGTGCTTGATAAGGACGCCGCGCACGACCGCCTTATGGGCCTCCCATACTACTTCTGGCTTGCTGTCGGGGGTGGTGTTATCTGTGAAGTAATTTATCATTTCTTTCGTTACATCTGCTATAATGTCAGGGTCTTGTAGTAAGGACTCATTCAGGCGCCATGGGTGTCTCCTTTCGGAGTAGAGATCTGTCAGGGCGTAGATCAACGTGACCGGAGCATGGTCCGACCATGTAATTGGGCCTATGGTGACCCCTCTAACTGCACTCAAATTCCTATGTAGCACTAGGAAATAATCGATTCGGGAATAGACTTGGTGTGGCCTGGAAAAGAAGGTGAAGTCTTTTTCACCTGGGTGGAACAGCCTCCATGCGTCCACCAGTTGAGATTGGTGGAGTGCTGCCTGTGCTCTACTACGTGCTTTAGCAGTCATTGAGGATAAACCCGAGGACGTGTCATCTTGTGGTGATAGGGGCATGTTGAGGTCCCCACCTATTATCAGATGTCCAGCGGTAAATCGTGTCAGGATCTTAAGTTGTTTGGTCAGGAAGTCTACCTGGTGTTCATTCGGGGCGTACAGGTTAGCTAAAGTGATCACCGATGTGCCTATCCGTCCCTTTATGAACAAAAAACGTCCCCCAGGATCCCTTCTCACCTCACTCATTGTCCAGGGCACCCCGGCCGCAATAAGGACCGAGACACCTCTGGATTTCGCCTCCGTATAGGAGGAGTGATATACCGTGGGGTAGTGCTTGCTTCTCAGTATGGGTAGTTTATCTTCCCTAAAATGTGTCTCCTGTATGAAGACAATGTCTGCCTTCTGCGCCCGGATGTCATGTAGTAATATCTTACGTTTTTCGGGTGTGTTCAGGCCTTTGGCGTTTAGTGAGAATACCGTCAGGGTGTCCATGTCTGCGGGCAGGGGGGGGAGGGGGGGGTAGGTTGTGTAGTTCCGGTGTAGTGGTTCACCGGGTTGGTTGTGTCCCCAGATGGGGAGCAGGGAAAGAAATAGGGAAGAAATAGAAAAGTAACCAGCACCAGGTGGTGTGGTCTGGGAGAGAGCTAATATAGCTTTAAACAGCTAGCACGCTCACCAGTGTTAACTGGTGTATGAGCGCAGTCCTATGTGGGTCGGTGGATAGACAAAGCCGTTGGCGCGAGCTCCCGACTCCGTCCATCCCCCACGGCCACAACAGTTGTTGGTCTACAGTAACAGTAATGCAATCAATGGTAGTACAGTATTGGTTTAGTGAAAATAAAAGGAAAGAGAAAACCGAGTCCCTCAGCAGAAAGTATGAACAAAAATAATAAGAGCAGTGTAAAACAGAACGCATTGAACATTAAATCTCACTTTACCCGTCAGCAATCTCAGAAATGAGCGGGTCTGGGAACAGCCAGTTACCAGTCCGCATGTCTGAGTCGCCTCGTGCCCCCTTCTCTCCCTATACAACGTTCCCAAACTGCCAGTGTCTCCCTCCACCCCGAGCCATCCATCCAACACACCGTCCCACTTCTCCCAACATGCGTATGGCTTACAGATCTCAGAGCGTATTACCCTCCTCCCAACTCCGGTCTAAGTCGTGAGCTGTCCCACGCCCCTGTCCCCCATACATTCTCCATCCTTAGGAGCGAACCCTTCTCCCAGGGGGGGGGAGATAACCCCGATACTCCTGGGTTAGCAATCACCCTCTCCCTACCAGCTTGGGCAGCCAGGTTGCAATGGTATGTTCAGGACTTGGTCCATTAAACAATGTGGACCGGTCTTCAACTGCACGGTCAGAAGGTGGTGTTGGCGATGGTGGGCTGGAGCGCAACAGGTTTGCAGATTAGGGCGCGCTCTAACAGCGCGGGTGCCCAGTGGGTCGCCAGATTTTAGCGCCTCTAGTGCCCATGTAGCGTCTGAGACTCCTCCAACTTGGGAGTGGTGGTGTTCCCCCCAAGCTCCAGAAGTCCAACTTCAAAAAGTAATGAGGGGGGGGTCTCCACTGTGGGTGGCAGGGAATGTATCCATTCTAACAGCCCCAGGGTTCGAGCTTCGTCTGTTCCTGTCCGGGAGACCGGGGGTAAGGGCACGCTCTAACAGCGCAGGAGCCCAGGGGGAATGTTTGAGGTGGGTGACCAGTTCACTAAGCCGCGTCTCAGGGCACATCCCACTTCCACTCGCGTATTGGGTCTCAATATGTGGGTTTCCTCGGCCATAAACCGTCTAGTGACAACATAAGTCTAATCTCTTGGCAGGGGGGGGAGAGAGTGTCTCCGGCGTAACATAAAGGTGTGGGGTACCGGGAGTGGGGGCTGTGGCCTACGGCCTACTCACGGTTTGCTTCTCCTGATGGTACACGTTGCCTTCTCCGACCGCGACCTTGTTGGCGGGCTCCCCTGCCGGGTCTGTATCTCGAGGGACCTCCACGTCCCTGGGTCCGAGGTAGGAGTTGGAGCCAATCAGGTACTGGCACCTGGTCTGTGCCCAGGTAATCGAAGAGGGCCGGGAGGTCTGCAGGCGTTTGGACGGTGAAGGCCTCTCCATCCTTCCGAAAAGTTACCGCGAGAGGGTAACCCCAGCGGTACGTGTAGCCGCGCTGTCTGGCGACATCCAACACCGGCTTCAGCATCGCACGGCGGCGCAGGGTTGCTCTCGAGAGGTCTGGCAGGATCTTAATCTCTGCGTCTCCTATGCGGATCTCGCCCCGGTCCCAAGCGTTCCTGACGATGCGCTCCTTCTGCGCGAAGCGGAGGAGTCGGCACACGACATCTCGGGGCCTGGTTGGATCGTCCGATCTCGGGCCTAGCGCGCGGTGTGCGCGGTCAATCTCCACCGTCTCCTCTGGGTCCTCCAGTGCGTCTCGGAACAGCCGCAGCAGTGTGCTGTCCAGGTCCTCAGCCTCTACTGACTCCGGTATGCCCCTAAGTCGTAGGTTGTTGCGGCGGCTCCTATCTTCGGCCTCTTCGAGGTGTAGTTGGAGTGTGATTGCCGCTTCTCTGTGGAGGTCTCTGTCTCGCTCCAGGCCGGACACGCGCCGCTCCAGGGTTGTCAGAGATCCCTCTCCTGCGGATACCCTATCCGTGAGGGTGGATACCTCCGCCCGAACCTCCTGGAAGTCCCGCCGGTGGGCATCCTCCAGTCTGAGCACAAGTGTCTCTATGTCGGAGCGGGTAGGGAGGGCCTGGAGGAGTGCTCGTATCTCCCGCATCTCCCGGTCTGTCGACGCGCCCCCCGGCTCTGCAGTGGTGGAAGACATAGCCATGTCTCCTCCGGGTGTCTCAGGGGCGCGGTGGGGTCAGTTGGCTGGTCAGCTGGGTGGAAGGTCCAGAGGGCTTGCTCTGAGTCCTCTATCGAGTCGCCATGCGGGGTGCCACGTGGTGCCGCCACTCTTGCTCCCGGTGAATTCGGCGTATTAGAGTGAAAATAGTGGTGTAAATCTCCCGTCTTGAGGCTCGAACGGGTACGCCTGGGTGTTCCTTTGTTCTTTCCTCTTTTGGCAGATTGCATGCCTGTATTTTTGGGTGTATGGCCGGTATAGAGGAGGACGAGGCCGGGAGCTCCAAAGATGTGCGTCCTCACTCAGCCATGTCCAGGCCACGCCCCAAGGGTGTAATTTTAAGTATGCCTATGCCGTGTGAAATATCTTATTGATTGACAACCTTGTGAAAAAAAATGCATTTTCCAAAAACTTGTGGCAAAAATATGTATTTTCAAAAGACTCATTATACCTCTTAGAAAATATGTTGAGGTGTTTTCTTTTCAAAATGGGTTAATTTTGTAGAAGCTTCCACTGTCCTGGTGCTAAATTGTACCGTATTTATCGCGATATAACGCGCTTCCGCGTATACCGCGCACCCCTAATGTTGCCCCTGAAATTCCTGTAAAAAAAAAAAGTTATATGATTTTATTACTTACAGTTTTGGTGTCTTCCCAGCGTCCATCGTCCGGTCCGGCGTCTGTCTGCGGCCTCGATGGTGTCCTCCCGGCTTCTCCAGCGCGCGCCTCACGTCGAGTCCCCGCTTCCCGCGCTCAGTTCGAACGCCTCCGCCGACATATACCAAGTGCAGTACACTCGGGTACATTCGGCAAGGCTCGGCTTAGCTCGCGCTCACGCTCTGTGACTTTTATGCGTGAGCACGAGCGAAGCCGAGCCTGGCCGAATGTACCCGAGTGTACTGCACTCGGTATATGTCGGCGCAGGATTTCAAACTGAGCGCGGGAAGCGGCTATCGGCGATATCGCGCACCCACAATTTTCCCCTTTTTTTCCTTATTTTAAGGGGAAAATAGTGCGCGATATACGCCGATAAATACGGTATTTAATTTTCCAAAAAGTTGTGTAAAAAAATTACAAAATCTCACCATGCCTCTAACTAAACACCTTGAACGGTCTATTTTCAAAAAAGGGGTTATTTTGGGGGTATTTGTTCTGTGTTGGCATTTTAGGGCCTCAAGAAATGAGATAGGTAGGCAGAACATCATAACTGATACATTTTCATTTATATGCATATATCTTTCAAAAAATGCTTCTAACCTCAACTGCTTCTAAACTAATATATATAACTAAGTGTACATGTGCTCATAAGATAACAGGAGAGTTCAGGGTCTGCTGCAAAAAAGACGCCCAACTGCTCCTAAACGTCAGTTTAGCAGCTGCAGTGTACATGAGGCATTAGATGTGATGATTTGTTTTCTTTTTGTCTGACTTTTTTCACATCATTTTTACCTGCTTATTCTGCAAATTGCACACCTGTTGTCCTTGGGTAGCTTACTCCTCCACTATATATATAGAGGAAGCCATGGTTGCCACCCAGGCTAGACTTCAAATGTGTCTGGCTTTATGTATCTTATTTGCATGAAGATTTATATTATTAATGGTTTACACATATAAGATAATATTGTTTTATGCTTTCAGTTCAAGTTACATGAAGTGAAAAAGACACAAAATTTCTGGCAAAATCAACAGGTACAGTACTTGTTGAAAAAGTTTTTCATCTGAAAATGTAAAACTGTTGTAGCCACTCCATCTAAGGGCTAGTTCGTTGCACTATGGTATTTTATTTGTTTTTAGGTTTAGATATGCTTTAAAAAACTATGGGCCAGAGTCACATACATTTGCGGCCGTGTAACGTAACTCGTTTACGTTACATCGCCGCAAGTTTCCAGTTTTAGTGCCCGATCCACAAAGCACTTACCTGGAAACTTGCGGCGGTGTATCGTAAATACGTCCGCGCAAGGCGGGCCAATTCAAATGGGCGTGTGCCATTTAAATTAGGCGTACTCCCGCGCCGGACCTACTGCGCATGCTCCGTTTTGCAATTTCCGTCGTGCTTTGCGCGCAGTGACGTCATTTTTTCGAACGGCGACGCGCGTAGAGTAATTCCGTATTCCCGGAAGGCTTACGCAAACGACGTTCATTTTTAAATTTCAACGCGGTAACGACGGCCATACTTTATACAGCAATACGATTGCTGTGTAAAGTTAAGGCACCCAAAACGATGACTAACTTTGTGACGGGAAACTAGACTAGCGGCGACGTAGCGAACGCGAAAATCCATTGTGGATCGCCGTAACTCCTAATTTGCATACCCGACGCTGGTTTACGACGCAAACTCCCCCCAGCGGCGGCCGCGGTACTGCATCCTAAGATCCGACAGTGTAAAACAATTACAGAATAAATGATAGCGCTAATATTAACTAGTGCTGAGTGAATACAGTATAAATTGTGATAATATATTCCATATACAGTGAATGTTAAGAAACAGCAACACTTATGAAAATACTATATCCAATGAGATGACAAATTGAGTTCCTTATGGGTTAAATTGGATTGAACCCATATGCAGCCCTATGGTAATCAGCTGGCGTTTCCTCCTCAATGCTTCTCATTAGACAGACAACGACCTTTCCCAAAAAGATCCAAGCAGAAATGCTCCAATATAGGGAAGACAAGAAAAAAAGAAAGAGGACAAGCCTCATAGTACAATACTGTATGGCAAAGGACAATGGACAAGAGACTACACCGATGGTGTATGAACTCACAATACCGCCGATTAACACAGGCTCTGAGTTAGGTTGCCGCTCAGTGTGATGGTCTCCTCACTAGGATCGTAGTCCTGTCACATAGGCTCCTCCCCCACGTGTTCCGTCACTAGGCACGTGACTTAGTCATGGGTCTCTGAATGACTATGAGAGACGGCTGAGCTTTTAACAGAGCCGTTGCGTGTCATTCACACAGGAAGTGAAACCACAAGAAAGAGGGAGCTGACATCTACATCATTGCAGGCAAAACACGAGCACTATGCAAATGCAAAGCAGATTGTGGCACTTGCTACATATAAAAAACATTGTGCAATACAAAGTGTTTTAATACAGGGAAAAACAAAATATGATCTATCAACACAGACTGAATTTCTTGTTGACATAAAACAGAATATTTAGAACATTTAAAAACGGATCATTTAAAAAGGACCTGCCTTCTTTATAGGTTTAAAAAAACACACACACATCGCCACCTTCATGTAATTAATACATACCACATGAAAAAGGTATAATATAGAGACGTGACACATACTCTATACATTCATGCATCTTGAAGGGGTATGAAGATGTGTTGCATAAAAAATGAATCCACATTAAGAAACCATATTGTTAATACACAATTAGACAAAATATAGGTGAAAAATAAATAAATTATTTGCACTTACTTTATCACTACTAGCAGCAGTCATGGATATATTTAACTATATGGAAAACCGTACAGTTGACCTTAAAGATGTATTTACTAGTAAAAATACTGCAGAAACATGTGATCTAGATACCAATTTTAGGAAATTTGGCCATCTCATGGAGAAAAAGGTTAGTGTGTGGTGGGATCTCACCACCCACGAACAATACATCAAAGAAGGAATAGTCCCCAGAAGACTCAGATGGGATGTTCCCATTAATGATGGACTATTGGACAAAGATTCCATTGAAGAATGGTTTAAATTTTTCAATGAGAAGGGGTTGGAAGTTATGCAGTTTCTAATTAAGAGGAAACAACGAAAAATCGCACAGATTAATAAATCAATAGCAGATTGCAAGACTTCCTTAGAAGGTTACAAAGATACCCCTTCATTTACTACACTAACTAACCAACTTAATAAAGTATTGGAACAAAAGGATACTGAAATCAAACAACGGAAAAGAAGGAAATATGAGGGATACGAACGATTATCGTTCACATCAGATATTCAAATGGCAACTTAATCTTAAAGATGGAAAGATAGGGTCAGTGTCGTCCTCTCCTGATAGAGAGGTAAGGGTTATTTCTCCTCCGAGGGAATTCAGATATAGAACACCTGAACGACCCAGACATGGGGTGGATGAATATGCTAGATCCCAACAAGATTATGCTAATTATCCACCTAGACCATACAGAGAGGAACCGAACGGACCTAGAACACCGAAGCCTTGGTGGAGGAATAATAAAAATAATCAAAAACCTTGCACCAAGTCCCCAAAGAAACCTGGTTGGAAAAATAATAAGAATAATCAGAAACCATCTAATCCACCACAAAATCAGTCCAGTAATCAGGGGAACTACCCATATGGATATCATCAGGATCCCAATTATTACAATCAAGATCGTAGGGACCCTAGAGATTATTACCCTCCTCAGTATTACCAACATCAAGGAGGGCAGTATCAATCCCACCCATCGGGTGGTCCTTCCAATCGAGATCACTACCAACAGGAGTCCAGAAGAAGTCCAATACCTACTCACAATTATTATGAGCCACTTGCGAACTATAGAGAGGAACAGGACAGTCGCCCTTCCTCGTCTTTTTTAGATTATCGCAGGAACGAGAGGACACCCCCTCGGTACGAACAAGGAGCACATTCCAGAAGTCCAAACGAAAGAGGGGATGTAGAGGGGGACACAAGGTCAAAACGAAGGAAGGTTCAATAGGTCAAGGAATATATAATATTAGTGGGGTTGAACTAACAAAAACAGAAATTATGACATTGGATAAGGGTCTTAAGTTCGCCCCCAAAAGGAATCTCAGCAAATTTGATGCCTATGTGGATATTAAAAAATTCACAAGAAAATTGAACATCAAAAAATACATATTAAACCAACCTATTACCAATCAACCTGATAGAAGTAACCTGCTGGGAAGAGTTACACACAGCCAATTGAGAAATAAATCCCTATTTAATCCTCAAGTAAAGAACAACCATCATATAGAGGTATTTAATAAAATGGTTCTTAGAGACTTGGACCAATTGAAAATCAAAAAAATGCCGGATCCCAAAGTCATCCATAAGGGGATTAAAGAGCTTGAGGAAAATAAACAAATTATTATTAGGCCGGCAGACAAGGGGGGGGCCATTGTAGTATTGTCTAAAGAGTATTATCATGAAGAATTGCAAAATCAGCTCAATGATGTTAATACTTATATCAAGCTCAGGGGAAACCCCACGAGTGAATATAAAGAAGAACTTTCGGAACTTATCTATCGAGGAAGGGAAAGAGGTATTCTCAACAAAAGAGAAGAAAAATACCTGATTCCAGAAGTATGTAGGGTTCCAATCATATACACAATACCCAAAATTCATAAGGACCAAACCAGACCACCGGGGAGACCCATTATAAATGGGATACAATCAATTAACTCCCGTTTGGGTGAATATGTTGATAAGTTTATTCAGCCCCTAGTGCCTCTCACAAAGGCCTATCTGAGAGATACTAAGCATCTTATTCAGATTCTTGATGAATTAGTGATAAACACAAATGAGAAATATTTGTTAGCCACAGCTGATGTGGCATCACTCTACACCATAATTAATCATGAAGAGGCAATTGGGGCAACAAAGTGGGCCTTAAATAAGTATGGTCTTTTAATTTCCAAACAGAAACGGTTTGTCTTGAGGTGCTTGGCCTATGGCCTTCAGCACAATTATTTCTGGTATAAGTCCGATTTTTATCGGCAATTAAATGGAATAGGGATGGGCGCAAAATATGCGCCAAGTGTCGCAAATGTGTTCATGTCCGAATGGGAGGAAACGGCTATCTATGAAAATATGCCGCATCACCTAGTTCTGTACAGAAGATACATAGATGATTGCATCATCATCTGGAGTGGTGATGAGGCCTCCCTTATACAATTTTTTAATAATTTGAACCAGAATCAGAAGAACATCAATCTTTCGTACTCAATTAGTGATAAATCGATTCAATTTCTGGATTTGGAAATCACTTTGGAACCCCAAAAAATAACTACAAAAACATATTTCAAACCAGTAGAAAGAAACAGTTATATACCAACAGATAGCTGTCATCATGATCCTTGGTTGATCAATATCCCTAAAGGACAAATGACAAGGATTCAGAGAAACTGTTCAGATCCTAATATCTTTTTGGAACAAGCCAATATGCTGGGGAAGAAATTTGTTAATAAGGGGTATGATGAAGACTTTATACAAACACAAATCTCAAAAGTATATGATACACCCAGAGAATCCCTCATAAAGGATAAGATAAAAAATGATGAAGTTGGACTGGAACTACCCATTATTTTTAATTATACTGTCCAGCATAAACAGTTAGAAAAGATCTTTCGAAAACACTGGCCTATTTTACAAGCTGATAGGCAATTACAAGGCATACTTCCAAGTATTCCGAAGATAATATACAGAAGAGCTCCTACCCTAAGGGACTTGATAGCAAAAAATGTTCCGGACCCCCCAACAAAACATAACCAATTAACTTTCTATCAGGGAAAGGGGTTTTTCCCCTGCAAGCGGTGTTACGCTTGCAAAAAAACGAACCTTAACGGACAGAAATGTTCAAAATTTGTGTCCCATGTTACTCAAAAAGAATATGAGATCAAAGATCTCATTTCATGTCGAACTGAAGGTGTGGTGTATGCCCTACAGTGTTCTTGTTCACTCCAATATATAGGCCGCACAAAAAGACCAATGTGGAAACGCATAAGAGAACATGTGCAAAACATTGAGAAGGGGTACCCCGATCATAATGTCTCGCGTCATTTCGCATTGTGTCATAATAAAGATCCGAAACAATTAAAGTTTTGGGCCATGGAGAAATATACCCCTCATTGGAGAGGTAGCCACAAAATTCGCGAGCTTAGTAAAAGCGAATCCAGATGGATACACGAAATGCGTTCTTTAGTGCCAAATGGGCTCAATGTAGAATTTGATTTGAATTGTTTCATTTCAGATTTTTAGTTTTTGAGTATTATTTGAATAAATTATTTTTTAAAAAAAAATTTATTCAGCTTTAGTTTCGATTGTGTAGTGATCGGATTGATCCAGGGATTAGAATGTTTTTAAAAATAAAAATAAACATAAATATATTTGGTGCATTTTTTGGTATCATCTTGCATCTTGAATGGGTTTTTTCCTTCTCCCCTTCCTTTTTTTCTAAAGGCTTCTGTGCCTTTGTGTTGATGGTTTGGGAGTGTGTCGTGTTGACACAGGAATTCACCATTCTTATTTTTGCTATTTTTTGCAATTGGAGCATTATAAATGAAATTTATTTATTTTTCACCTATATTTTGTATAATTGTGTATTAACAATATGGTTTCTTAATGTGGATTCATTTTTTATGCAACACATCTTCATACCCCTTCAAGATGCATGAATGTATAGAGTATGTGTCACGTCTCTATATTATACCTTTTTCATGTGGTATGTATTCATTACATGAAGGTGGCGATGTGTGTGTGTTTTTTTAAACCTATAAAGAAGGCAGGTCCTTTTTAAATGATCCGTTTTTAAATGTTCTAAATATTCTGTTTTATGTCAACAAGAAATTCAGTCTGTGTTGATAGATCATATTTTGTTTTTCCCTGTATTAAAACACTTTGTATTGCACAATGTTTTTTATATGTAGCAAGTGCCACAATCTGCTTTGCATTTGCATAGTGCTCGTGTTTTGCCTGCAATGATGTAGATGTCAGCTCCCTCTTTCTTGTGGTTTCACTTCCTGTGTGAATGACACAAAACGGCTCTGTTAAAAGCTCAGCCGTCTCTCATAGTCATTCAGAGACCCATGACTAAGTCACGTGCCTAGTGACGGAACGCGTGGGGGAGGAGCCTATGTGACGGGACTACGATCCTAGTGAGGAGACCATCACACTGAGCGGCAACCTAACTCAGAGCCTGTGTTAATCGGCGGTATTGTGAGTTCATACACCGTCGGTGTAGTCTCTTGTCCATTGTCCTTTGCCATACAGTATTGTACTATGAGGCTTGTCCTCTTTCTTTTTTTCTTGTCTTCCCTATATTGGAGCATTTCTGCTTGGATCTTTTCGGGAAAGGTCGTTGTCTGTCTAATGAGAAGCATTGAGGAGGAAACGCCAGCTGATTACCATAGGGCTGCATATGGGTTCAATCCAATTTAACCCATAAGGAACTCAATTTGTCATCTCATTGGATATAGTATTTTCATAAGTGTTGCTGTTTCTTAACATTCACTGTGTATGGAATATATTATCACAATTTATACTGTATTCACTCAGCACTAGTTAATATTAGCGCTATCATTTATTCTTCTCATATCATTTTGGTTTTGTTCACCTATTAGATACGCAGCTCTTATTATTTGATATTTTTTGCTGTTTTTTCCACTTTTTTGTTTTTTATATGATAGCGCAGTAGTATCATCCTTTTTTACATTTTTGTAAAACAATTACACCTGTCGGATCTTATGGATATCTATGCGTAACTGGTTCTATGAATCAGTTGCATAGATAGAAACAGAGATACGACGGCGTATCAGGAGATACGCAGTCGTATCTCTTTTGTGAATCTGGCCCTATGAGTACTGACTGTACTGAATCCAATATTTTCTCTCTTGTAAAGCAACATCAAGGTATGTTGGATACATGTGTCTCTAAGCACCCCCCGCCCCTGATCATGGTCACTGCAGGGAGTGCCTTCAGATCTGGAGAGACGCATTTGTGACAAAGCAGGTGGGGGTGAGCTGAAAATAGATGCAGGTATCTGGCACACCCAGAGGTGTTGAGTTTCTTAAAATTCTCCAAAGTAGCTGTAACTGTAGTTAGTATCATGTACTGCTGCGTTTAGTTTAGTTTTTTTTTCTTTTTTTGTGAGTGTTGCTTTAAATAATGTTATTATTAGAAAAAGCTAATGAAATGCATTTTTGCTTACACATGTGCATGTGTTTGTTAACATGTACTATGCATTAATTCTAATTCTTTTTTTTATCCAAAAGAAACAGTTACATGACATGTAAACAATTAGCTCATAGATTTGTTCTGGCTTCCCATACAAAGAAACATAACAACCAATTTAAAGCTTTTGGTAGTATTAAAGCTCCCATGAGTATTTTCTATCACGTGTTATCTACCATATCTTGCTGCCAAATTATCTTTTGAGATAATTTTCATGAATGGGTTTCATATTGTCATATAGTTGTTCTGAGATTGTTTATATCATGCAATCATTTAAAGCGGAGGTTCACCCTAAAACATTTTTCTAACATTACATTGTGCTCACTTGCAACATTGACAGTATGCATTTTTTTTTTGCTGTACATACCATCGTATAGCTATCCCCCCCCCCACGGCATCCGGGTAGTGGCTCCCGCGGGACTGGGCGTTCCTATGCAGCAGGTAAGTGATTGACATGATGACAAAAACTACCCCCGTCGCATTAGGAGCGTCACGAGTTGCTAAAAGAAGCCAAACGTTGGTGCACAGGCGCCGTATAGCGCCGTATAGAACCGACTCCCAGTTCGGCTTCTTTCGGCAACTCGTGACACTCCTTATGTGACGGGGTAGTTTTTGTCATCACGTCAATCACTTACCTGCTGCATAGGAACGCCCAGTCCCGCGGGAGCTACTACCCGGATGCCGGGGGAGGGGGGAAATAGCTATACGACGGTATGTACAGCAAAAGAAAAAAATGCATACTGTCAATGTTGCAAGTGATTTAATGTTAGAAAAATGTTTTAGGGTGAACCTCTGGTTTAAGTTTACAGAATGTTATATAGCTTATGTCCCTAATCACCTGGTCCTCATCTACTTTCTTAAATGTATTTAACAGTATTGTTTCCAGTGGTGTGATACAGCATTCTTCATATTGCATCTTATACAAGAGAGCCAGTAATGCAGTAGAAGGCACCCTAGCAAAAGATGATAAATCACCCAACAATGAATAATAACAGTCTAGAGGCAGATCAACTAGTCTATAGATCCAAGTCAAACTAACAAGCAAGGATGGTAGGTCATCTGAGCAGTAATCAGACTGGGTACAAGTAATAAACAACAAAGAAACATTACAGGAAAAAAAGATCCATCATAAAGGGATCACCAGGCTTGTTATGCTCTTCTACAAGATCATTGACCCCTTTCTGCTGGTTCTGATGGGAATTAATCTTTCTCGTTTTCTCTTTCACTATTAATATCTATTCAGTAGTAAATGCATGATGAGCCCTTTCTTCGTGTCAATATATCTTTATTGTGTAATAGTAACAACAAGTATACAGAATTTTCAGATAGTATTAACATATACAGAGGAAAATACTTAAATACTATATAATGAAGCTTAACATCTACATCACATATGAACTTCATTCTTGAGAATTTGATCAAAATAAATTCGAAAGATAAACTAAGAAGTCCATCAACACATATTCCTGGATATCTGAGGTCTTGCGGCGTAACTTATGAACTTCGCTCCAGGCGTTGTATTGCTTCCAAGACGTTAAAGGCATCTAGTTAGTGTTGTATTTTCCTAATAACTTAGGTAAATAGAAGTCGCAAATGCGAGATAATAAGGAAAAATAAAAAGGAAAATTATAAAGCATTAAATTAAAGGAGGGAAGGTAAGGGAAGGAGGAAGGGATAGAGGGCTCTGCAGGACTAGACCGGGGATCCATCTGTATTTTAGTAAGATAAATCAGGCTGCCTATACAATGGCTGGACTACCATGGCATCATTACCGCATTAACAAATGTGTTCTGCATTGTGAGATTAATCCAGGGTTCCCATATACATTCAAATCTGGCAATCGTATCCGATTCAATGGCCGACATTTTGGCATACTTCATTGCTGTGTTCATTCTATTGACAGCTTCGCTCATTAATAAATTAGGTGATCTCCATGCTTTCGCTATTGTTTGTTTTGCTGCCGTAAGGAGCTGTCTAATTAGGTTGAAATGCATATGTGACATATTGTGTGGTTTTAAATTAAGTAATGCCATTTTAGGATCCATAGGGAAGGAAGTTTTAGTGAGGGCTTCTATCGTTTGGAAAACTTCTGACCAAAATACCTGTGCCTTTGGGCACGACCACCATATATGAATGTATGTTCCCGTACCAGAACAATCCCTGAAGCATCGATCGGAATAATTACTAGAGAATTTAGCCACTCTAGTCGGCACCAAGTACCACCTAGATAGTACTTTATAGTTCGTTTCCGCTGCTAGCACATTAGAAGAAGCTGTTTTAGTATTGGTCCATATTTGCTCCCACTCCCTCTCATTCAATTCTGTGCCCAAGTCCTCCTCCCATTTACGGACATATGATAGCTTCCCTTTGTCTGGTTGCGAAAGTAGCTGCGAGTATAGGGCTGAAATCACTTTTCTAGCGTGGGGATTCTTATCACACACATTTTCAAAAACTGTGAATTTGTTCGGCAAGTATGCTGAATTAGTAGGGGGTTGGAAAAAAAATTTAATCTGTAAATATCTAAAGATTTCCTTCGGTGGTATCCCATATGCTGTACACATAGATGGGAAGGGGGTCATTGACATTGAATCAAAAAATTTGTATTTGAGTGTACAGTCCCTATCCACCCATTCTTTAAAGGAACTGGGAAAGACCCAAGCTGGGTAGAATGCCGGGTTTTTATTAAAGGACAATAACGGGGTTAATGGAGACAATAGGTGATGTTTGGATTTAAGTGCATCCCATAGGGAAAGCGAGTGCTTCGTGACTGGGTTGGTAATATGCTTACGTAACTTTGGAGAGATCCACAACAAGTTAGATATAGAAATAGGATCGCTTTCCACTGCTTCTATTGATACCCAAAGTGGTACCTCATTTTTGGCATGATATTTTGTTAACATTGCCAGTTGCGCTGCTTGGTAATAACGGGCAAAGTTGGGATAACCGAGTCCACCTGCCGTCTTGGGGAGATGTAAGACTTGTGGTTTGATTCTTGGCCTGGAGGAACCCCAGACGAAGGTGGAGACCCGTTTTTGTACAATTCTAAGAAAATGCGCTGGAATGGGTATAGGGAGTACCCTAAAGAGGTATAGGAGCTTGGGCAGTATGGTCATTTTTGTTGCATTAATTCTACCGAACCAGGATAAGGGGAGTAGGGTCCAGGAGTGTAAAAGACTTGTTATGTGCTTCAAAATTGCAGGATAATTGTATGAGTATAGATCTAATATATCAGCTGTGAGGTGTATTCCTAAATAAGGGATGCTTTTGGCTGGCCATTCGAAGGGAAGACCCACTTTCGCCGCATTCAATTCTGTGCTGGAAAGTGAAACGTTGAGGGCCAGGCATTTCTTAGGGTTTATCGCTAATCCCGAAAAAGACGCAAATTGGTGCAAAATTGGGGTTAAATTGGGACCAGAAACTTGGGGAGACGAGAGGAACAATAAGATGTCGTCCGCATATAGACATAATTTGTGTTTTACACCGCCCAATTCAATAACCAATACCTTGGGGTCTGCTCTTACTTTTTGGGCCAGAGGTTCTATAAGGAGGGCAAACAATAAAGGGGATAATGGACAGCCTTGTCTAGTGCCTCTCTGTATGGAGAATGCATCTGATTTATATCCTGCGTATTTGACATACGCTTTCGGGTTTTTGTATAACTGTAGAACCCATCGTATGAAGTTGGGACCAAAGCCCCATTTCAGCAATGAGTACTCTAGGTATGACCAAGAGACAGAGTCGAAGGCTTGTCTAATATCTAGTGATAAGAAGCATGCTGGAATTTTCCTCTTTCTTGCAATGTGTGCTAATAGGCTAGCCCTCCGAATGTTATCCCCTGCTTGTCTATTGGGCATGAATCCCACTTGATCCCTATGAATCAGTGATCCAATAATCTTGTTCAGTCTGCTAGCTAGGATTTTGCCAAGTATTTTAATGTCCGTGTAAAGCATGGATATCGGGCGATAGTTTTCGCTAAGTGTAGCGTCTGAATGCGGTTTGGGTATCATACAAATCGTGGCCGTGAGGGATTCTTGTCTAAAGGATTTATGGTGCAATAGATCATTAAAGGCGTCAGCCATTGTGGAGGAGATCTGCTCCTTGAGCGTTGTATAGTAACGCGCAGTAAACCCATCTGGACCTGGTCTTTTATTTATTTTAAGGTCTTTGATGGCCGCCAGAATGTCTGTTGGTGTTATAGGTTCGTCTAAAAGTGCGTTTTGGGAATCACTCAATCGCGGTAACTGTAAATCGGAAAAGAAGGTATCAGCTTCCTGTGAGTTGAATACTTTATTTTCGGAGTACAATTTTTTAAGGTGCGTACTGAATTTTTGCACTATTTTGATCGGATTACTAGAAATGTTATTATTTGCAATTTTTAAATGAATGGGTTTGTATGTTTTATTGATTGAATTAAGTGATCTTGCAAGGAGTGAGCCTGATTTGTTAGCATATTTGTAGAAAAAGTGTTTCGTCCTATACAGAGATTTATTGGCAGATTCCGTGAGGAATAAGTCATATTCCGTTCGCGCCTTGTCGAGACGGGCTTTTGTTTTGGGCGAATGACTATGTTGAAAGGCCATGAATGCCAGATTGTGCTCTAGTTCAAGTTTATTTGCTAGTTGCTTGCGTTCCCTTTTAAGGATACCGTATTGTTTTTGTATTATTCCCCTCAGCACTGGTTTGTGCGCTTCCCACAGTGTTAGCGGTGAGATATCCGGGGTTGCATTAAGTGTCAGGTATTCCTTTAGGCTTTGCTCTATTACCATTTTATAAGATGGGTGTTTGAGAATTATATCTGGCAGGTACCATGTGGAATCATGCTTTTTGGGTATAGTCGAGGCTAGAGTGGTAAGGACTGCGTTGTGGTCCGACCAAGGAATAGGAACGATGCCGGAGTCAAGTACCTCCGGCAGCATACCTATTGTCAAAAAAATGTGATCAATACGGCTAGACGATTGATGAGAATTTGAGAAGTACGTGTAAGAGCGCCTGGTGGGGTTCATTTCCCTCCAGGAGTCCACTAGATTGTACTTAGATAGTAAGTTGGAGAGGGACCATTTGACCTGTGTTTTCGGAGGGGAGTAGGGGGTTTTGTCTAAAAATGGGAGGAGAACCTGATTAGAATCCCCACAAATAAAGAGGGAGCCAAATTTGTGTGTGTTTACCACTTGAAATAAGTGCGACATGAATGGGAGTGGGTTTTGATTGGGAGCATAATATGACACAATAGTTACTGCAGCGTCCATTATATGACCTGTTAGTATGATATAACGACCCTCTGGGTCCTTTATTTCAGACTTTACCGTAAATTGTGTAGACCTATGAAAGGCAATTAGGGTGCCCCGTTTTTTAGATGAAGCGGACGCTGTATAAACTTGAGGGTAGGAAGCATGAAAAAATTTAGGAGTGGTGGTAGGGGTGAAGTGGGTTTCCTGTAAGCATACTACATGTGCTTTCTTGGCTTGAAAATATCTGAAAGCCTTCACTCGTTTTTGTGGAACATTTAGACCCTGCACATTTAATGACAGTACATTCAAAGGAGCCATGGCAGCCAAACCGTTCCGCACCTCTTACCATGTGAGCCTGTACAACGATTACCCGGTCCAGTCTGTGCAGAGGGGGGAAGAAGAGGAAAGAGGGGGTTCAGGAAAGTGATTACCTTCAAAAAAGAAAACAAAATGTTACTGATAAAATAACAAACAAGCATCAGAATGAATAAAAAATGTTCCGAACTGGCCCGTGACCAGGAAAGAAGTACCCAGTCAGGGGAAAAAGGGCCCACGTCTGGTCCCCGCATATTATTGCGAGGATCAGAGGGGAGCCAAATGTGGCGCATGTATTATCCGTGCCATGGAGACCCGCGTCCAAAAAGAAATTCTGTAAGTACCCATAGCGGGTACTGAATGTACAACATCTCTAATAACTCCTATAATATACGGGGTAACTGTTCTGTGTAAATAAGAAGAACTATTGGTTTTTAAGGAAAAGGGGAAAGAGAGAGTAAAGTGAAACTCCACTCAGTGAAAACCGGGATGGTGGCATCTCTCGCCCATTAGGCAAGGGAGAATTAGCTTAAAGGTAACAGATTATATGTAGGGCACTAGGAGAGGATGAGTTAGATTGAAGTGTCCTAGTGAGAGATTGATAAAAGACAAAAAGTAGTGTAAGTAATAGACAATCTGGCAGTTGGGTTTACTCGTCCCCTGTATTGGGGAGGGGAGTGACTAATCTTGTGATGTGAGGAAGCTGAGCCACTGAATAAAATCCCATGCATGTTAGTGGACCCTCCTGTGAGGGCATTGGTTATAACAATGGTTGAAAAGTAGAAGAGAATATTAACGAAATATATAAAATAGAAGAAAAGAAAAAAAAAAGAATGGTCACTGTAACTGCCATGTGTTTTACAAACAACATATGAACAAGTTCCTGCCCTTAGGCAGAGGGAAAAAAGAAGTATCTTGCTCAGAGGAATCAGTCCATAGTATCTTCCTGGTCTTGTGCTAGCTCTTGAGCCACAAATCTGCCACGCTTGTGTATTTGATGGATGCCGTTAATGTGGTCTTGCTTGGGTGAAGTGTCGTGAGGAGAGGAGGATGCAGATCTTCTGCGCGCAGCATGCGCTGTCAGTGGTTTTTCAATAATTTTGAAGTCAATAAGTGCTTGGTGAAGCTGATCTGGGGTTCTGCACACTATTTTGGTACCTTGAAAAGTGAACCTCAGGGAGAAGGGGAAACCCCATTGGTATTTAATTTGGCGATGCTGTAATTCTTGAAGGAGGGGTTTCATAGCCCTTCTCTTATTTATCGTCAGCTGGGAAATGTCCGCAAAAATCTGAAAGTCATGCCCCTGAAAGGATAATTTCTTTTTTTCTCTGGTGGCCTCCATTATTAATTCTTTGGTTTTGTAAAAATGGAATTTGGCTATGATGTCTCTAGGTGGTCCATCCGCTTTCCTGGGGGCAAGAGCCCTGTGGACTCTGTCCATTTCCAGTCTGTTTACGGGTATACCAGGCAGCAGTTCCTGACATAGTGCCAATATGGTTCCAGGCAGGTCAATGACTGATTCGGGCAGTCCCCTAAACCTTATATTGGACCTCCTGGCTCTATTTTCGAAATCTTCCAGTCTGTTTTGCAGGGTTAAATTTTCTTCCTTAAGGGTATCAATTTCAGTCAAACACTCTTGTGTGAATACCTCAATTTCGTCCATTTTTGATTCAAGGGCATCTGTGCGCCCCCCAAGGTCCCTAATCTCCTTGGTGAGATTGGCTGTTATCTGATCTTAGGTAACTTGCAGCGCTCTGTGTAGCATCTTTTCAAATTGCTGTAAAAGACCTGAGGGGACCGCTGCATCCTGTCTTAATAAAGATGAGGGTTCTTCTAACGTGTCCTCTCCTTCACTATCAGTGACTATATTACTGCGGGAAGCCATTCGCTTCTCTGGTTTTGTTAATGTTTTTTTCCTCCTCACTACATCTGAGGAGAATTCACCTGAGGTAACCGGCGCCTTTTTCACAGCCGCGCTCTTAAGATGCTGAGCGCCGTTTTTGCCGCTATTCTTGTTCTTTCCCCTGTTTCATCCCAGCACCATCGTATATCATTCGGTGCCTCTCACCTTCCGGGAGTCCGTTCCGGTGTCCCCGTTCGTTTTGACGGATCGGTCCGTCGTTTATTTGCGGGTTTATCTCCTGCACGGAGCAGAGCTCTAGCCCAGCATTACCGCTCCGCTAGGCTCCACCCACACGCCCCCGATGAGCCCTTTCTTATACTAGCTCTAACAAGTTCCAAGATTCAAGATACTGTACTGAACAAGGCTTGGAATCCGCAAAGACAGGGAAATACATAAATTTGGGCTTGTACCTCAAACCAGCAAGCAAAAAAAACAAACAAGATATGATACAACCTTAAACAACCTAGGTTTGGATGGTTGTGATATAAAGCAACATTCATGCAGAAGGATACAGTGGGGATCGAAAGTTTGGGCACCCCAGGTAAATATTTGTATTAATGTGCATAACGAAGCCAAGGAATAATGGAAAAATCTCCAAAAGGCATCAAATTACAGATAGACATTCTTATAATATGTCAAAAAAAGTTAAATTTTATTTCTATCATTTACACTTTCAAAATTACATAAAACAAAAAAATTGGCATCTGAAAAAGTTTGGGCACCATGCAGAGTTAATATCTTGTACTGCCCCCTTTGGCAAGTATCACAGCTTGTATATGCTTTTTGTAGCCAGCCAAGAGTCTTTCAATTCTTGTTTGAGGTATCTTTGCCCATTCTTCCTTACAAAAGTCTTCCAGTTCTTTGAGATTTCTGGGCTGTCTGTCACTTACTGCTCTTTTAAGGTCTATCCATAGATTTTCAATTATGTTGAGGTCAGGAGATTGTGAAGGCCATGGCAAAACCTTCAGTTTACGCCTCTTGATGTAATCCCCCGTGGATTTTGAGGTGTATTTAGGATTATTATCCATTTGTAGAAGCCATCCTCTCTTTAACTTCAGCTTTTTCACAGATGGCATCAAGTTACCATCCAAAATTTGCTTAAATTTTATTGAATCCATTTTTCCTTCTACTCGTGAAATGTTCCCTGTGCCACTGGCTGCAATACAACTCCAAAGCATGACTGATCCACCCCCATGCTTAACAGTTGGACAGAGGTTCTTTTCATTAAATTCTGTGCCATTTTTTCTCCAAACGTACCTTTGCTCATTCCGGTCAAAAAGTTCTATTTTAATCTCATCGGTCCACAGAATTTGTTTCCAAAATGCATCAGGCTTGTCTATATGTTCATTTGCAAAGTTCAAACGCTGATTTTTGTGGTGAGGACGTAGAAATGGTTTTCTTCTGATGACTCTTCCATGAAGACCATATTTGTACAAGTATCTCTTTATAGTGGAATAGTGTACCACAACTCCAGTGTCTGCCAGATCTTTCTGGAGGGATTGTGCAGTCAAATGTGGGTTTTGAATTGCTTTTCTCACAATCCCGCAAGCTGTTCTGTCTGATATTTTTCTTGGTCTTCCAGATCTTGCTTTAACTTCCACTGTTCCTGATGACTGCCATTTCTTAATTACATTCCGAACAGAGGATATTGACATCTGAAAACTCTTTGCTATCTTCCTTTAGCCTTCTCCAGCTTTGTAAGCGTCAACTATTTTCAGTTTCAGTTTTCTAGACAACTGCTTTAGAAGAACCCATGGTGCTGATTGTTGGGGCAAGGTCAGATGAGTCTGGGCATTTAAAACCTTTGAGATTGACATCACCTGTTCTTCCCAGACGATGATTGATAACAATCCATGACACTGGCAGGTCTCAGCTTTGCAAAGGGGGCAGTGCATGCTATAAATTCTGCAGGGTGCCCAAACTTTTGCAGACGCCATTTTTTTGTTTTCTGTAATTTTGAAAGTGTAAATGATGGAAATAAAATCTAAGGCCCAGATTCTTGTATCTCGGCGTATCTATGCGGCGGCGTAACGTATCCGATTTACGTTACGCCGCCGCAACTTACACGGGCAAGTGCTGTATTCTCAAAGCACTTGCTCCGTAAGTTGCGGCGGCGTAGCGTAAATCACCCAGCGGAATTTAAATTCGGTGGGTAGGGGGCGTGTATCATTTAAATCAAGCGCGTCCCCGCGCTGAACGAACTGCGAATGCGCCGTCCGTAAAATATCCCAGTGTGCATTGCTCCAAATGACGTCGCAAGGACGTCATTGGTTTCGACGTGAACGTAAATGATGTCCAGCCCCATTCACGGACGACTTACGCAAACAACGTAACTTTTTTACATTTTGACGCGGGAACGACTGCCATACTTAACATTGGCTGCTGTCACGTACCTGGTGGAAGAGTCTGGTATGCAGAGGGAGGCCTCCCTTACACCTCAGACTCAAGGCCCCTGATAGTGAAGACAGAAGGCGCAGGAGTGCAGAGTCGCACGAGAGCCTGGCAAACTTGCTGGTAGACGAGCTGGACCGGAACCATGAACAACAGGCTCAACTCAGCGGACTGGAACAGCTTGGACTGGAACCAGGACACACAGGGATCGTTCAGCAGACTGGACTGGAACTATTCAGCTGGACTGGAACTAGGAGCTCAGGCAGGTGCAGACAGATGGACTGAAGCAGTAAACACACAAGTCCAAAGCAGGTGAACACTGGAGCAGGGTCAGATACAAGCGGGTTTGGCAACAGGCTGGCAGGAAGGTAGCAGGAGGAACAGGCAGGGACGTCGTCAACACAGGCCGAGGTCAGATGCAGGCGGATAAACGGGGTAGTCAGAGTAAGCCGGGTAAGGTCAGCTGGAGCAGGGTGCAGGTAAACAATCAGAGGTCTCGGGTAACGCTGTAGCCCAGACAGCACCGATTCAAGGAAGTAAGGCAGTTAAATAGCCTATTGGGGCGGGACAGAGGAACAACCATAGCCACCATCTTGATTGTTGGCGTGCCCTTCCTGACAGCTGCGCCTCATATAGCAGGGGCAACATTACGCCAGGAAAAGCCTAACGTAAACGTCGTAACTTTACTGCGTCGGCTGCGCGTACGTTCGGGAATTCGTGTATCTAGCTAATTTGCATACTCAACACGGAATTCGACGGAAGCGCCACCTAGCGGGCAAAAAAATTGCAGTTTAGATCCGACGGCGTAAGAGACTTACGCCTGTCGGATCTAATGGATATCTATGATTCTGAGAATCAGTCGCATAGATACAACGGCTCAGATTAGGACTTACGACGGCGTACATGGCGCTGCGTCGTAAGTCCTATGAGAATCTGGGCCTAACTTTTTTTGACATATTATAAGAATGTCTAATCTGTAATTTAATGCCTTTTGGAGATTTGTCCATCTTTCCTTGGCTTCGTTATGCACATTTATACAAATTTTTACCTGAGGTGCCCAAACTTTCGATCCCCACTGTAACATAGGGAACAGGGTTTGACACAAATTTATTGCAATATTTACTTGGAAATATTATGTTTGTGACATTTTTACATTTTGCTTTATGTTCCTTATTTCAACAATTGTGTTTAATATATAGAAACATACTAGTGGAAGTTGGTAGAAAATGTATTGACTTTTAGTGCCTCAGACAAAGAAAAGAAGGAAAATAAACTCAGATTTAGTACTAAACCAGTTACAAGGATAGTACTATAAAATAGAGATTGGATTTGTTTATCATTCATGTACTCTTTCTCTTTGAATGCTTGTTTTAAATGACTTTACCCACCATCTTCTTAATTTGAATAGGAATACTACGCCATGAAAGCTTTTATTTTGTGGGTTACAAGAAGAGGGAGGAGTAATCAGAAAAAAAGAAAGTGTTAGAAAATTGGCAAAAGGAACACATTGCTGCAGAAATATTCAAAAAGCATGTTGTACCTTTTATTCATTCAAAGGTCACATCAATCCAGGGAGTGTGGAGTAAATCCACAGAGGAGAAGGTGGTGGGATTAATGAAAGAACAAAAAGAAAGTGTTGTTTTTATTCATGTGTAAAGCAATTAAAATAGACTGTCACTGTTCATTCTTTGCATAGAGAAGGGAATTGCTTTTAATTAGGGATTCTCCCAACTTTGTAAATGAAGGACAGGTTCATTGCCCATCACACTGTTTTGAGGCTCAGCTGTGGTCAGTGGGAGCACAAAATGCAGGTCTATAGTCCGTTGGATTGGTTGAAATTACCCTGTGCAAGTGGTCAGTGGGATAAATAAATGTCCCTGTGTCAGAGGGCAGTGGGAAAAACACATGCCCCTATAATAATGGTCAGTAGAAGTAATAAATTCACCTACTTTCGTGGGAAGAAATACATTAACCTATGTTGGTAGCCAGTGGGAGTAATTTTTGTTTTCAAAAGTCAGTGGAAGTATTGAATGCCACTGTGACAGTTGTCAGTGGGGGAAAAATGCTCCTACTTCGGTGGTTAAGAGGATACATACATGCCCCTACATTCATGTTAGTGAGAATAACAAATGTTTCTACAGCAGTGGTCTGTGAAAGTAAAAAATGCCCCTGTGTAAGTAGTCAGTAGGATTAATAAATGGCAGTATTCAAAATGGTGCATCTGCATCAGTGATATGAATGATTCCCCGATGCAGTGGGAGGAGTTGTTCCTTCATCTCAGTTGAAACTTGTGCCACATTATAGGTGTTCAGTGATCACATATCTTGTGGGCTCCACATCCTGCACCACTCCTCATAATGATGTCACTGCTAGCATTATACAGTTACCATTGGGTAGGAGATCACTCCACCCAATAGAGACTGTTACATTGCAAGTTTATGAAACAATCTGAGTTCCAGCACCTGGAACCCACTGTCATTCTGCATGCAGCGCCTCCCTTTCTTTGCCCTGCAATAAGAAAGCCTGCATGCACGTCATTCTCTTTGTATTGGCCATACCAGGGCAATCAGCATTACGTAGTTTAGGGTCCATTGCTGTTATGAAGCTCTGGTGAACTCAATGCCCAAGAGGGCTAAGGCAGTGCTGGAAAATAATGGTGGCCACACAACATATTGACCCTTTGGGCCCAAATTGGACATTTTCATTTAGGGGTGTACTCACTTTTGTTGCCAGCAGTTTAGACACGATTGGCTGTGTGTAATGTTATTTTGAGGGGACAGCAAATTTACACTGTTATACAAGCTGTACACTCACTACTTTACATTGTAGGAAAGTTTAATTTCTTCAGTGTTGTCACATGAAAATATATAATTAAACATTAACACAAATGTGAGGGGTGTTCTCACTTTTGTGAGATACTGTATACATAAGCATATATATAATATGCACCACATACAAACATGTAAACAATCTGCACATACTACACATAAATACACACAGTACTGCATTACATTCTTAAGCATACTGTGACAGGAAGTCAGGTAAATCTGTGGGTGTTGTCACAGATGGGAGATACATTTCTGCCTTGTTTAGACAATACACCAATTATTATCCGGTGTCGGCTGCAGAAGATTTAAGGGCGTTGGAAAACTTAAGCTGTTCAGAATGAGGCAGTTAAGGCCTCTATAAGTAATCCAGAGGATTACTACTGATTGCTGCATCTTGAGGCTTTTTGAGTGAAGGAGAGCGGTGAACAGAAATACTTCTGAAGAGGTGAGGTGCTGTTGATTTTTCTATGTGATAAAAATCAAAAAGACTATTTGTTTTTCTGCTGTATGACCAGCAGTGTCTGCTCAGCAGTAGGCTGTGCCAAACTCCATAGATAGGTTCCTGTGTGGTGAAGGTAGACACCCCAAGTGGCCAGGGTTTATTTTATGTTTGATTTTGTTTATGCTGTTTGGATGCTTGTACTTGTTTCCAGCAAGATGGAAGAATAAACCAAATTCTTTGTTTTCAACCGTCTTCGGCTGTTTCTCTGTATCTTTCCGTGTGCAGTGAACCCATCCAGGGGGTCACACACCCCCGCTACCGAGCTAACCCCTTACAATACACACAAATGTACCTGCACCACAAATAAAATCCAAGATAACTGCAGATCATCTATGAGAGTTGCATGCGATGCAATTTTTTTTTAGGTACAGGAGAAGCTTTTTCAGTTGCTGGAAATGCTTTAGAATGTGGGGCCCTTTAATTGCTCAGTTTGTTCTCTCTAAATACCAGCCCAGCTTCCGACCATCCATTGATAGTTTTGTTCCTTTTAGCATTTTTAGCATATCATTATTTTAATTTTTTTTACATCTCCATGAGTAATAATAGGAGGGTGGTTTAAGGCAAACAGAGCCTTTTTCTAAATGTAGATAATTACAAAAAATATATTTAGTGTGGCAAAATTAAAAGTTACCTAAGGTAAAAGCTTTTTCTTTCTTTTTTGGGTACCCCTATTGAGGAGACACCAGGGGAAAAATATAAGAGGAACAACTTTAAGGGAATATGTGTTCCGATAACAATTTGCTAAGAGAGAATTTCCCCTCATTTTCCTGTGTCCCCAGGACAAAAGGACACAAACACAAAACACAACCTCAGAGGGGTTTTAAGTATTTTCTTCTGTATCTGAAATTTTTTAATGAATGCATGACTGAAATACATGGTGGTTATTCATATCTGTCAATACCTACACTTTGCATTCTTGCTTTAAGGGTATCCTAAATCCTAACAATGAACTTTATTAAAAATGTTCGGTCTTTTAAATATTCCATTAAGGGGATGTTTTCTGCCTGTCTGGTGAATGCAAAAATATCCAATGATCTTGATAGATCTGCCCTGTGTTGTATTCACTCTTTTTTGGGTTATCTCACGAAACCTAAATCAGCCTTCCTAGTCAAGGATTTTTTTTTCAGCGAATAGGTGCAGGAACCCACCCTCCCCAGTCAACTCCCTACCCCTGCCCCTTTTCCACCCACAATCCCTCCGCAGCTCTCTTTCTTGAATTGGCATTAGAGCAGTGCAGCTGACTCAGTTCTATTAGGCACATCAGGCTTTTTTTTCCCCTCAGCCTACTGAAGTCTCCTCCATTCAGCTCCACCTGTCAGATCAGTGTAGCACAGAACCTATGAGGATTTTCAGAGCACTTTACTTGTGCTACACAGATCTGACAGACAACAGGTGGGGATAGCTGCCTTTGAAACACCCATTAAAATTAGACATTTGTGGCATTTGAACCCAGTTCCAGGGCACCCATCAATCAGATGTGGGGCACATGCCCTGATATGATGGCGCTAGCATACAGAAGCCGGTGAAGGAAGTGAATAGTATAGAAAACTTCCTCTACCGTCTTCTGTATTATGTGACAGGACTGCCGGAGGTGGCAGAACAGTTTTTTGGCAAAAAAAAGCCCTGCTCCTAGTTCCTATCTTTGACTACAGAGCTATTACTCTATGGTGTGGAGATGAGGAGACAAGACAGCTGGACAGGGCTGAAACCATGTTGTTATGATTTCAGTCCAGAAGGTACTGTGCTGTGCCCATCATAGGAAATTAGAATCTGAATATTACTGGCAAATCAATTGGTATTTTTCTGTACTTGCCATGTCTTTATAATGATACAAAATAGATATATCCATGTCTTGCAGAGATGTACTGCATACAATATGTTTTTGTTTTATTTATTTTTCATTTATTTTTTAGATATTGATTTGACATGCACTTTAAATAAACTAGCAACCTAATCCTCCAGTGGATGCTGGTATAGAAAATACATTGGTGTTTAGTGCCACAACCAAAGAAAAAAAAAAAGAAACATAAATTCAAGATTTTGCAGTACTAAACCAATTATTGGGATAGTACTATAAAAAAGAAATTCAATTTGTTTATATTTAATGTACTCTTTTCTCTCTGAATGCTTGCTTCAAAATGCTTTGCCCACCATAAACGCAACAGAAGAATGTGCCTTTGTTTGTCTAAAGCTTTACACTAACATTTTTGAAATAAATATAGAGAACTATCAAAGTAAAAAGCACATATTGCAGGCAGTACCCAAGACTGAAGTTCTAAAAAAAATAAAAAATGCATTTACAAGGATAATATTGCTCCATTGCATAAAGTGTCATTGCTTTGAATTTTCATAGGTTATGCAAGTGTAATAATATATATTGCTCACCAAGTCTACTTATGTTCTCCAAGATTTCACATTCAAGATACTCTTTAAAGTATATTGTAAGTATAGTTATATAAGAATGCTAAGGTAAGGTGGGGAATAGGCTATTTACAGCATATCATCTTAATTCAAAAAGTCATTATTCCCTGGAGCTGCTATTAGAGTAGAAAAAAAGCTACAGAAGGGTACAGTAGTACTGACAGTATAATTCCTACAAGGAACAAAATAAATTCACTTGACAATGCAAGAACAAAGGTTTTGTAGTGCAGTATATCATTCAATACTAGGCAAATGACAGCCTTTAGGCTTGTAAATCTTTTGTTATAAACTAAGTGACATAGCACACATAGTTTGGTCTTACAATCTCACCATAAACTGGAGAAGCTGTTAGAAAAAAAAATGTTGCTATGGCTCCCAGCTACATAGTGAACTTTGTGTGCTGTACTAAAAAAGTATGAAGGAAATTTAGAATGCAGAATTCAGGGCAAGCTGCTTTCCACTCTAGAGAATGGCTGTCATGATTCAGTAAACCTTTTTTGTGAAAATAATTGTATAGAAAAACTGTCTATTGATGGTAATTTCACTTAGTAGTATATCAGAGTCAATACACATCATTTACCTAAAAATATCAAAAAAGAAGAATTAATATTATTAATATTGTTTGCTCTTTTAAAGGGCTAGTCAGTGCTGTGAACCTTGCTTTTATTTCTGCTTGCCAGAATCCCTTAGTTTTTATTGATGATTGTGCTGATGATGTGCTGCCCTAGCAATACTTCATTTCCATCAATCAGACAGTCTATGAATAAAGCAGAGGCAGCTCACTGCGCTGTCTGAATACAAGTGAACCACGAAAAACAGCAGCTACAAAGCAACAATGCTAGACAAAAAAGAATTTAGAGATGTACTAGGAAAAATCAGAAATGTGAACAGGTTGCTGTATTCTGCATAATAACTACTTAAACACTGTCATAACTACACAAGAATAAAGGAAATGCATTCAGCAAAAAGTCAAACAGTAATATAATTTATTTGCCTGACTTATTTTACAGAAACATTTGGGGTTTCCACATTATACAACATACATTTTTTTCTATATAAAGAAAAAATATATATATTTCTGAAGTTAAAAAAAGCTTTGTAACAACTCCTTTACCTGTCTGTTAGCACTTTTTTTGCATTATACACTGCCCATTCCTGGCTGAGATACATCATAAATGGCTTATGAAAGGGCAACAAAAACTAGTCTACAAAATCTGCTATCACATTTGGAAGGAAATTATTGATTTCCAAGGAATAATCCAAACTTCAATATCATGAAAGTACAATGTAAGGTGTGGACCTTCTTCATCATCATCAGCAACTTGCATGTCCTAAAGAATTTCTTGTTCAATATGTTTATGGTTTAATTAGGTTACAGTGGCTATAAGACACATGAGTTACAGATATAATAACTGTATGTTTGGTTAGGAAGACCGGGTTAACATTTTAAAGCGCACAAAGTGAGAATACAGCAGATTGGAAAGTGATCACCTAAAGTTGGTATGACCAAGATAACATGTACTAACATAAACAAGGCTTCAAAAGGGACCTGCCAGCGACTATAATGATGTAACCAAAGGCATAGGTTGTAAATAAGCAATCAGACTTAGCCAAATGTCCATAGGAGTATTAATGACTAGCTGGGCAACCCAAGCTGCCCACAGGGAGAAGAAAGTGGTAAGAGGAAAAGGGATCAGGGTTGGGGATTTCAAGGGCCTGCCTTGGTTAGCACATGAAAATGATGTATTGTCAAAAAGGAAAAGTAGATCAGCTTGGTAGCAATAGTGCAGAATTAAAGTGAGGAGGGAGGTAATGGTCTACCCATGGATATCAGGGTCCTAAGGAATTTATAAAGGGTTATGAGACCGGTCCAGGGCAGTAATGCAAACCTGGAAAAGCAGATATTAGAAGGAAGTTAAACAATCAGTAGATAAACAAAAGGAAACAAAACTATAACACAGGGTCGAGAACAAAACTGCCGATTGCCAAGTGTCATGAATCAGATGCGATCAGAACTGTGTGGACTGCACAAGTGAACCAGACGTATATAGGTGAAGAAATTAATAATTTATTAATGAAATGTGAATAATATGTAACACAACCACCTACAATAATACACAGTGCACAACAAACCAATATTAGAAAAGACCCCAAAATAACAATAATTAGACGAATAAATATAGCCAAAAGGGAATACCGGAATTGTAGTCTAGCTAAGCCAGGGTCATAACAGGAGGTCAGCAAATGGGGGACAAGGAGCAATGGACAGAGAGAGGGTGGAAGGGATCAGATAGCAGGGCAGGGATCCAGGGATACAGGACTGACAGGAACAGGTACAAATAGGTTTGAGATCAGGATCAGAGTCAGGTTCAGATAACAGGTTCAGGCAACAGGTTCAGGATCAAGGTTCATATCAGGGCACAAGACAAAGCCAAGGCAAAGTATGTTGAACTTGCAGGGTTTTTATACCATTAACTGCTATCAGGTGATGCCTAATTGCAGCAGGAGATATCTGCTCCATCCTGCCAGGATCCACCCGCTGGTGGACGCCAGTACTGTGGCCCAAAGATCACATAACACCAGCAGGGAAAGGCTCTCCTGACAGTTCCAAACTGCCAAGAGACATCTGCTGGTGGACATCAGTACTGCACACCAAATATCAGATGGTATCACCAGCGAGTGGAACCTTTTCTGACAGTACCCCCCCTCAAAGGAGCGACCTCAGGACACTCCAACTAGCCTTTGCTGGGGAAAGTCCATGATATCAAGCCAAGCAGCAGACAGTCACGTGAGGAAGATCCATGGCTTTAAGCCGGGCAAGGTGCAGCTCAAGCTGAGCAGTGGGTACAGACACATCAGGCTGGGCAACACGTACATCAAGCTGTGTATCAGGCACATCAAACTGGGCAACAGGCACATCCAGGTAGACAGCGGGCACATCCAGGCAGACAGCAGGCACATTCAGGCAGACAGCGGGCTCTGGGTCGTCGAGCTGGGCAGCAGACAGGAACACCCCAGGCTAGGCAGCAGACAGGAACACCCCAGGCTGGGCAGCAGACAGGAGCTCATCGGGCTGGGCAGCAGACAGAAGCTCATCGGGCTGGGCAGCAGACAGGAGCTCATCGGGCTGGGCAGCAGACAGGAGGTCATCGGGCTGGGCAGCAGACAGAAGCTCATAGGGCTGGGCAGCCCGATATGGTTCTATTATTCTGTAACAGCACTGGTGAATGGAGTGAACCACAACTGCGGTTAGCAAGGATTTCAGTGCACTGTTTTATGTGAGAACTCAGTATTGGGCCCCAGGTGTCACTCCACAAAAACAGCAATTTGGGGGATCTCTACATCATCTCTCTCTCACATAAAGAAAGTCGTTGAGCTACTAAGAATGGACGCATTACAACATGCGGCCAGAGCTTAGCATTTAAAATTATATAATATAGTTCAAGATCAAGATTCCAATACACCTCTATATGCAAGTGATTATCAGTACGGGACCCCAGGTGTCACTCCTCATAAACAGGAGTTTGGGGGTTCTCTACATCATATCACTTTGAGCATACAGGGATGTATTAGGCCACTAAGGGAGTTGGTATAAAATACCATCAATCCTTAGCATAGAAAAGTTAGAGCGAACATGTTCAATAATTTAGGACAAGGCCTTAAAGCAATTTGTACTTATGTCAAGCTCGTAGTAACTGCTCCAGGTGGGTGTGTTGGGAAAATCATCAGCAGTTCAGGAAATCAAGGGTGCTGGCAATGCACAAAGCAATTGATATGAGGAAAGACGGGATGGACAGGGGCACTCCAAGAAAAACCATAAGGTTGTCTTTATTGTAAAAAATGGATAAAATGGATAACAAATGCACTACAAACCAAGCAGAACACAGGGAAAATAGGCTGTTTTCCTTGTGTTCTGCTTGGTTTGTAGTGCATTTTTTATAAATTTTTTACAATAAAGACAACCTTATGGTTTTTCTTGGAGTGCGGCTGTCCATCCCGTCTTTCCTCATATCAATTCTAGTGACAATTAGTAGTTGCGTATGAGAGGCAATATAGCTCAGGTAGTAGTAGTTGCATATAAGAGGCAATATAGCTTAGGTAGTAGTAGTTGCATATAAGAGGCAATATAGCTTAGGTGATTATAGTTGCATACAAGAGGTAATATAGCTTAGGTGATTATAGTTGCATACAAGAGGTGAATATTGCACAGGTAATAAGAGTTGCACTTGAGAGGCAAATATAGCTTAGGTAATTTGAAGGTAGATAACCGTTTAAGGTATTCCTTAGCACACAGTCCTTAGCACAACAGTATATCCCAATTAGTATGTTGATCTCCATAAGGCTTAATAAGTAAGAGCAATTGTATTAGTTGGAATGCAAGCTGCAGATCTTCCTATAGCACTACAAGTGATACAATAGCTACGTATCCGTTTGCAGGCTTTAGTGTAGAAAACAGGGATTCCGTGGTGTAGGGTGTTCAGTAGGGAGGCCTCAAAGGATGTCCCCAGAAATGACTCTGTGTTGCAATAGGTGCAACAGGACCAAAGTAGTAGTTGTAGTCTGGAGCGGTGTATCAGCATGGGGAGCGATGGCACCAATAGAAGTAGCGAGGCCGAGCTACGGCTGACAAATAATAGAATGATGTGCAGGAGGCACACCGCTCTGTTTAAAGGATAGGGCCAGCTGTAGTGCATAAACACTAATTCAAAAAGAAGCACCGTTTGCAACGGCTCACTTCCGCGTTCCATGGTGAAACAAACGGGTCGCCGTGCAATGACGTTAACGCGCGGTCACCGTAATTCATTCCAGTGCAGAACGCATTACAGGAAGTATCAGGCGCGCGGAGCGCCTGTTACAATATTACAGTGGGGGTGATTGTGGACATTACAGTGGGGGAGAGGTCTATGGATATTACAGTGGGGTGATTGTGGATATTACAGTGGGGGTGATTGTGGATATTACAGTGGGGGATATATATGTGGATATTACAGTGGGGGAGATGTCTGTGGATAGTACAGTGGGGGAGATTGTGGATATTACAGAGGGGAGATGTCTGTGGATATTACAGTGGGGGAGATGTCTGTGGATATTACAGTGGGGGTGATTATTTCAGTGGGGGAGATGTCTGTGGATAATACAGTGGGGGTGATTGTGGATATTAGAGTGGGGAGATGTCTGTGGATATTACAGTGGGGGAGATGTCTGTGGATATTACAGTGGGGGTGATTGTGGATATTACAGTGGGGGAGATGTGGATATTACAGTGGGGGAGATGTCTGTGGATATTACAGTGGGGGTGATTGTGGATATTACAGTGGGGAGATGTCTGTGGATATTACAGTGGGGGAGATGTCTGTGGATATTACAGTGGGGGAGATGTCTGTGGATATTACAGTGGGGATTATATATGGTGGTGATCTGAAAAATGTATGTGCGTTATAATTAATCGAAATTAGTCAATTAATCGATTAAAAAAAAAAACAATTAATCGAACATGAAAATTGTAATCAGTAACAGCCCTAATATATTTACATTGTAAGGAACTGTGAAAAAAGTAATGAAGGAAAAAACGAAAGTTTAATTCAAATTTCAGTTCAAGTATTAGTTTAGTCATACACAAAAATACCTTAGAGGCCTTTCAGGCGGTTCAGTGACCTTTTGTGCAAGATGCAACAATCTAAATAGACTGTTTCACACTTCAGAGGGTTTAAGCAGTGATCCTGAAACTCATTCTCATAATGTAACATAAAATAGCTGCTTATCCTTATCAATTTAGTGGAATGACTTATGTAACATTAATATTGTTGATAAATCCTTCATGCAAATACATAGGATCACTGTGTGAATAGTTTCCTGCTTTTTGCTTTTTTAATCAAGATGAGTGTACTTTTATGTAATGCCTGGTGATCCATTAAAGTCCATCAATCATCAATTACATGACAAATGAGAGCAACATAATGAATATGACTGCATATCAGAAATTATTGTCTATCTGGTCAATTTTCCTGCCTTCTCTTTGACATTTTATATACAATAATAGAGATGTAGCTTTGGGAATGTTAATCATTCAATTACAATCTAATAATTGGAAACTCAGAATATATTATGCTGTTTTTCTATTAAAAACCTGAATTTATTAAAATATATATATATATATTTTCAGACTAATAAATGTGTAGAAATAATAAATAATAAACCTCATGCATGCAAATAAAAAGAAAATAGTCAATTAAAGTGATAGTTAAGACATTTCAGAAACTGTCACAAATAATTACTCATTCTTAATTTAAAGTGTTTAGGGGCAGCTATTTTAGATGATATTTATACAAAAAAGGTTGCCCTTTTTTTAAACAAAGAAGTCTGTATAAGTTTCTGTCTCATATATTATTCATATGCTGTTAATTTCCAGAATATATATTGTAATCAGAATATTATAATTTTTCTAAAATGACTTTGAAAAGAAACAAAATGATAGAATGATTCCTTACATCACTTTAATTTTCTGAAAAGGGAAGAATTTTTTTTTCTTTTACTATAATTTATAACACAAAACATGACTAACCTTACAGTCTAATCTCTAAAATATCTTAATCTTAGGATAACGATAAATTATGTGGAAGGTTCTGAGCCAAAATATCAAATTCAATATTGTGTTTCTAACATGCAGTCTAAATTTTGGGAAAGCAATACATGTGCATTCAAAATGTGAGAGACTAAATTCTAATGTATTTCTAATGTATTTGTACGCTCAGAGATCCTTTTATGTAGAAAAAAAAAATCTATGTACAAAATGGGTACAATAGATATATCAAAAATACTGTCCCCCACAGAGCTGTAGTTAAAAGATATGTTCAACTTTGAAAGATTTTAGGGTTTTCAGTTTGACACATGTAACATGTTCCAGCATTTGCAGCCTCAAAATAGCATGCCTGTGAGGGGCACTGCCCACACAACCGCATAATTCATTCACAGTTTCCTGTGAATTATTGTCTACAAGTACCATCAGCTATTGCGGCTGGTGCTAAATCAGTAAAGCCAAAGGGATGTCACTCTAGGTGAGTGACCAATTCTCACATGTTGTGAACCGGAAACAAGAGTGCTGCACAGTTCAATTGTGAGATTTATTGATTCAGTGGCATGCACAAGTCTGGAATATTGCTGCAGTCCTTGATCCCAAGGCTGCAGTCCTTGAATATTGTTGCAGTCCTTGATCCCAAGGCCTGAAGAAGGAGGCCTGGAGGCCTAAAGCAGGAGCACGTATGCTCCGAACTCACTCCGATATGACCACGCCCACCGTGGACTCTCCGTCCCTCTGGTGACACCTGGTTCTCTCCTTCGCCCACTGCCTCGGAGCTTTGGATGCCACTGGCGCTGCCTGCAACGTGTGACGCTGCAGACCCCAGCTCTCCACCCAAATGGAATCACAAGACATTGATGATCTTATGCTGTTTTTATCCTGTGAGTGCCCCTTATATTAAAGTGTGTCTGTTTTAACCCTATACTACACTTAGATTGGCGCTCCTCTCTCTTGCTTGAATATCCACAGAGCCCCTTCTTACTCTGAAATGCTGGCTGCCTAGCTGCAATTTCTTTAACTACATCCGTCAGCATGGACTTTCCCCCATGGACTCAATACCATGTACACATATGATATGTTAATCATACAGCTGTGTGTTATTGACTCACCTTTACCCTTTGTGCTATACACCAGCAGCAGACCTACACAGTGCTCACTATATCCATATATTGTACCTGCTCTCGGCTAACTGTCTGCCTTAGCTTCTGTTTGTATGCATATGAAACATCTTTGTATTGTTATTTTTGTTTATTACTTTTTAATCCTTGTCTTGTATGCATTTTGTATCTGGAGAGTGCTAGTCCGCTGGGCTCTGTAGTACCTCTGCTGCTTTGTGAGGACTTGGGAGACAGAGTGCAGTCACTAACTCTCGGTGCTGTGGCCAGCCACTCGTGGAGTGTTTGTATATGTGCCAGGCAAACGCAGGTTCGTGAATCGCCGTATTTCCCTCATTTGCATGTTTGAATGGCTAATCAATGGGAGCGGCACTATGCGCCCAGCCTAAATGCGTGCCCGTCCTATGCCGGCGTGAGCAAGTTACGTTGGAAGGGTGTAGCCTGTTTTTAGGCGCATATCTGTTCGTGGGTCTGGAGTACAGATACGACGGCGCACATTTGCACTTACGTCGGTGTAACTTGTTATACGTCGGCGTAAGTGCTTTGTGAATCTGGGCCTATGTGTTTTAATAAATTTGTGTCAAGATGTTATTACACCATCTGGGATATTTCTTCCACCTCCATTACTAGGACCGAGTTAACCTGTAGGAGGCTGTATCTATCTTAAAGTGGATGTAAACCCAATTCATAAAATTTGAGCTGGGCACAAATATCTGCAGTGTTTTGTTATCTCTATTCAAAGAGCCAAGTCCCGTAGCTCTCTCCTGACCGGTTCCTCTGTTATCAGCCTGATAACTCCTTACAAATTCTTGGACACATCAGATAAAAGCCGATCAGCGGCTCTTCCTGTCAGAGGGGAGTTTGTGCTGATAATCAGCACAATGATTATCAGCACAGCCCCCTCAAATGTACCAATCACCTGCCAACCAGTGCCAGCAATGTAAAAACAATAAAATTCTGCCAGTGCCCACCACAGTGCCAATCACTGTCCAGCAGTAACACCTGTCAGTACTTATCAGTACCTCATCATCAGTGCTGTCCATCAGTGCCACCTGTCAGTGCCCAGTGCCACCTATCAGTGCTGCCTATCAGTGCCCATCAGTGCTGCATATCAGTTCCACCTATCAGTGCCCATTAATTCTACATATCAGTGCCTCCTCATCAGTGCCCATCAGTGCCAACTCATCAGTGCCCGTCAGTGAAGGGGAAAACAACATTTTATGACAGAAACAAAAAAATAAATAATTTTGTTTAGCAAAAAATGCAGAGGTGATCAAATACCACCAAAATAAATCTCTATTTGTGGGAAGAAAATGTAGTTTGGGTACAGTGTTGCATGACCGTGTAATTGTCATTCAAAGTGTGACAGCTCTGAAAGCTGAAAATTGTCCTGGGCAGGAAGGGGCATAAGTGCCTGGTATTAAAGTGGTTATGGATTCACTGCTAACACCCATTTGAAAGAGGCCCCTGGAGTCTGCTCGGAGCCAGTGTTGCCAACTGTCCGTATTTTTACGGACAGTTCGTAAAAACGGGCACTTTTTTCCCCCGTTGGTAAATGTCCGTGGTTGCAGGAATGTGGCAGTAAAGGGCACCGAAGAGGGGGATGGAGGCAGGGGACGATGGAGTCAGGGGGTGATTGGAGGCAGGGGGCCTGGGGGAGATTGGAGGCAGGGGGAGATTGGAGGCAGAGGGAGATTGTGGCACCACAGAGGGGGGTGAAGGCAGGGGGTGAAGGCAGGGGGTGTTGGTGGCAGAGGGGGATGGAGGCAGTGGGTGATGTGACTAAACAATTTGCCCTTATTATAATCGAAAATAATAAAAATATGTTTTTTTACCTTAATATCTACCTTAAATCACATTGCTATTTGCCTAGCGTACTTGTTTGTAGCCTAAATACTGAAATTTGCACCTAAAAATTTAATTAAATGTAACTTTTGTGAAATGCCAGTGAAAACGTGGCTGCACCGGTAAATTTCGGGTGTCGTGCCAGTAAATTTCAATCTGGTAGGTTGGCAACACTGCCTGGAGCATCTGATCCAGTTTATGCTGTAACCTTACAGCAGTAAAATGAGGAGCTAGCGCACATTGAGGTGTTATCTCATTGGACTGGCCAGGCATCGGCCGTTAGTTTACTATCCATGGTGAAGTGAACCATCACCTATTTATCAACTTTTGATTGTCATACATTTTCACTTTCAGTCTAAGGTTTATGCATAGGCTCACATTTGGGACTGTTTATTAATTTTCCCTGTTTGATTGCCACCTGAGCCTAGGGTGGCTTATTGAACGTTTGTGTTGCTGTGTACTTATTTAATCGACCACTGTTTGTTTTTATTAACATGTGTTATTCATGTTCATGATTTATCTTAGCACATTTCTACCATTTGCACTTTAATGTAGACACTTTTTTCACCATTCATTAGATATCCCACAGCACCGCACCATCATCATTTACCAATTCATTTATCTGCTACAGATCAGCTGAACAGATGTCTTCTGCAGTAGGCGGTCTATTCTTTTTTTTTAACTGACAGCGTGGGAGTACAGAATGGCGGTCTGCCTTGTTTACATCGGCAGACCACCGTTCTATCTCTGTGGAGGGCGATCGCAGGTGGCAGGCAGACATCACGCCCCTGGACCCGCTGGTTGATTCCCCCTGTGTCCAATTAGTGCTAGCTCACGCCTCCTATGTAAATATAAACTGCTAAATACCTTCTCAGCAGCAGTATGTAGCAGTTTTGTGACTTCTATCAGTGTCTGGCCAAGCACTGGTTAAAGCTTGTAGGAGGAGTCTTCATTCTCCTCTGACTGTCCTATGAGGCTGCATGACTGCTGACTTTCTGTCTGGACAGTGCTGATTGGCCATGTGCTGATCACATGCACCCACCCCCCCAAAAAAAAAAAGAAAAATGCTCTAGCACTACACACCAAACCGAGCATGTATAGAGTACCTCCCAGGGCTCTGTTCTATCAGTAGATGGATTGAGGACAGTAAAGTAAAGGGAGGATCAGATAACACAGTATCAAACAGCCTTTTTACACAATGCTGAAAGTTTAACTCCCCTAAGTTTCCACAGTGAGTATAACAAGCATGTTTCACGGCATATACAGACTGATTTTACTGTTGTGGGGTTAGTAACAATTTAAGGACCAATTACAATGGTCATTTTTGGTTCTCTGAGAGGCTTTCCAAGAAATGCTTGTCACTCAAATTGCATTAGAAACTCTACAACCCCAGCTTGGTATTTCTTTGTTTGGCATGGAAACCCCCCACACACCCCACTTTTCAGCAGTCCCAAATAACATAGGTTTAATACTTCCAACAAATCTTTTCAAACTTTTGGTTTCAGTCTTTAGCAGAAAGCGGGTGATTGGTCGGTGTGAAACTCATAATTCCCCAGCAGAGTCAACTTTAACTGATTTGCTTATTTTTACACACACTGAATACCATATTTGGCATTGCTATATATACAACAGTAAACTTTCATGAACTTCCTGCACCCTTAAATTGTTCCATAACAGGAATCTTCCTGGGACCCCAATCAGAGGATTGTGCGAGGAAGCCTGGTACAGTGTTCCTCAATAGGTAATCTGGCAGAAGCTCCAGTTAACAGTTTATTACACAATTTAATTATACAAATTGCAAGAGTCAAGCCCATTCCTCCTCCCACCCCAATCGTTTAACTCCACTGTAAATTATGGCTGTATTAAAAAATATATATTTAAACAAATCTTAGTGAAATTTTTTGGTTAACTAAAGCAGAGGACATATGATGCTTTGGTCAGAAGTATCCTCTTCTGTTAACTGTCGATGGGGTCTGTAGCACTAAATTAGTGGTTTTCTGAAACCAGAAATGGTAGCAGTGATGGACCCGGAAGGGGGTTTAGGGGGTACAACTTACTTCACTTGGCAAGAAGAAAAACAAAATCTTGAAGAATTGGTAGGGATGGAAAAAAAACTATTAAATAACAGGGCTTTTATATATATATATATATATATATATATTTTTTTAAATAGAAGTGTCTAGTCCACCTTCCTAGACCCCTAATCTAAACAAAACTACAACCCCACCTAATCATCCCCATACTTATCTTATGTATCTAGCATAATAGTTGCTGGCTGCTTATCTATTTACATGCTCTAGGTATAAATTCCTCTTTAGTGTTGTCTGTGTGTGTGCAGTGAGTGAATGGGGCTCTATATTTCTTCAGTTTCCTCTAAACATTAAAAGTACCCAAAGCACTTTCAGTATTATGGACAATGTAGAACAAACTCCTTAACATTTATTGTAACTGGTGTCTGCTTGAAATGAATGCAAATTTTTAACTGTAGTATTACTTACATTGACATACAAGCAATGGAGTGCATGTGAAAGAAGAGCTATGAGAAAATTAAGATGCATACTGGATGGAACAATTAAACTTAACAATGTAATTTAAACTGAAATTTTAAAATGGAACATAAAAGTCTTGAAATCAATGAGGCTTCCAGAGTTAAAATTTTCTTTGCAACTATTCCAAAAATCCAACTGTACAGAATTAAAGTCTACATATACTCAAAACTTCTTAAAGCGGGGGTTCACCCAAATTTTTTTTTTTTAACATTAGATTGAGGCTAATTGTGGGAAGCACAATCGGGTGTTTTTTTTTTTAAATCAATGCGGTACATAGCGTTTTAGAGATAGGCCTTCGGGACTGGGCGTTCCTATTTGATTGACAGGCTTCCGACCGTCGCATACAGCGCATCACGAGTTGGCTCTATACGGCGCCTGCGCACTGACGTTCGGCTACTTTCGGCAACTCGTGACACGCTGTATGCGACGGTCGGAAGGCTGTCAATCAAATAGGAACGCCCAGTCCCGCAGACCATACCTGGAAGCGGCGGGAGAACATCTATCTCTAAAACGGTATGTACTGCATTGATTTGAAAAAAAAAACACCTGATTGTGCTTCCCACAATTAGCCTCAATCTAATGTTAAAAATGTGTTTTTTGGGTGAACCCCTGCTTTAAGATTTTGGACAGAATGGGGAAAGGTTAGAACCCCTGTTATCTAGTGCTCCCTTAGAGAGATTTCCCCTCACTTCTTTTCTGTGGACAAGTTTTACTTGTCATCAAATTAGGGAAAGTTGGCAACAAAATATATGACAGTGGTTTTACCAATTTCTTACACAACTTAAAAAAAAGAACATTATACTTCTGTCCATGTTGCTGTACCAGAGATTTCCCCTCACTTCCTGTCCCGAAGGCAATTTTTTGTTTACCAGACAAGAAGTGATGGAATCTGTTGAACGGAGTTTCTGAAAAAAGTAAACCTGGCAGGCATTCTAATCCTAAATCACACTATCCAAAGCTAAAAAAAGTTTGGGTTACATATGTTACAGGCAATGTGTGAAATAAGGCATTCTATAGCGTGCCTAGGCAATGTATGAAATGGCATATGTAATATATATGTATAGGCGCTGTGTCACCCACAATATGTGTACAATTGCTAGGTACACATATATCATAACAATTAATCCTCTACAAGCACAAAAAAAAACATATAGCAACCCTTCTTATTTTTTATTAATAAGTAGTAAAGAGAATCCATCCTTTATTTAATCTTTTCGCTGGAGAACTCAAGGGAGACATTTTTGGAAAATTATTTTTATTAAAGTTTTCGTAGTAATACATAAACAGAAAACGCATGCACAAAAACTGTCCGACTGTCAGGCAACACATTACTAACAAGACCTCCGAACTAGGCCAATAGTTTAGCTCAAAGGCTAATATAGAACTGTAAGAACAGTAATTTCATTAAAAGTTACGTACAAATATAAAGTGCTATAAAATGTCTTTATGGACTCCCAATTCTTATAACCATTTACTGGTCTATAGGGATAAACAACAGACTCTGGACATAATAGAAAAGTGTACACACAAACAGTATTGACACTATTAGAAGCCGGTTATAATATAACAACTCAGTCAGACACTGTAGAAAGACTATTTGTCCACCCCCCACACACACTTTTTTTATACATTTTATTGGGAAATGTCCTACTAGTGTATGTGGCAATAGAAGGGCTTTGTTAATAAGTGACTTCCAGACTGGAGCAGCAGGAGGTGATGAGGGAATTATCACTTTTCTAGCATAGTAGAGTAGTAGTGTTAAAATAGTATGTGTTTCTCTCTTAGGGGCCAGGGTATCAACTAGTTCCAGGAGACACACTTCAACAGTGAGTCTAACACAGAAAGTAGTTACTTCCTCTATACATTCAGTAACCTTCACCCAAAACTTCAGTACAGCAGTACAGTTCCAAAAAACATGCATAAAATCCGCCCTGGATGAGGTGCACCACCAGCAGCAGGATGATTGGGAGTGAAAAATTCTAACCAATCTGACTGTAGTAAGGTATGTTTTATGCAGTAATTTGTATTGGATGAGATGGTCTCTGGCCGAAACCAATCTGTAGAAATACATTTCCCGAAGATCATCCCAGTCAACCCCTTCTATCTGAGGGATATACCTGCTCTGCAATGTGTAAGCTGTCAAGGCAGAAATTTACTAAAAGTAGTACATTCATAATCTGGTGCAGTTGTACATGTTAGCCAATCAGCATCTAACTTTAGCTTGTTCAAGTAAGCTTTGAGAATAAAACCTTGAAGCTGTTGCACCAGATTTTGCATCCGTGCAGTTTTAGTAAACAACCCCCAGTGAGTGTCTTTCATAGATAACATAGCCATTTCCAACCATATGCATGATGAATGTTTGTTCTAGCACCGGTTTCTAACTTCTGGTTTGTTTCATATGGTTTCTTATTTATCACATTGTTTTCCGTGCAAGTTCATCTGTCGGTCACCTTAGGCCTCGTACAGACGGACGGACTGTCCACTGAAAACGGTCCGCCGGACCGTTTTCAGTGGACATGTCCGCCCGGAGATTTCTGTCTTATGGTTGTATACACCATCAGACAGAAATCCGCGCATACACGATACACGGTGACGTGGCCACGCCGTCGCCGCGACGATGACGCGGCGACGTGCGCGGCCCTGGAAGTTCAATGCTTCCACGCATGCGTCGAATCACTTCGACGCATGCGAGGGATGGCGGCCGATCGGACATGTACGGCGAGTCTGTACAGACGACCGAACATGTCCGACGGACAGGCTTCCAGCGGACATGTTTCTTAGCATGCTAAGAAACATTTGTCCGCCGGAAAACGGTCGAATGGACAAATGTCCTCTGGAAACCTGTCTGGTCGGCCGTACACACGACCGAACATGTCTGCTGAAACTGGTCCGCGGACCAGTTTCAGCAGACATGTTCGGTCGTGTGTACGGGGCCTTACACGCTAAAACCTGACCATAAAATCTTACAATCAACTTTAGATTTACCAAAGTGATGCATCTAACTAATTCAACCAATTAAATTGTACCCAGTCAGACAGGCTCTTTAATAAATAATTGTTGGTAGATTTAAAAAGATTGTACAATTATATTGTAATGTGTGTACTGTGTAGACTATGCTAGATATTAAACCTAACGTGTTATTATACAAAAGGGGTTTACTAGAACTCTGCATATAAACTAATCAGCTTCCATGTTTTTTTTGTCAAAGCTTAAAGGGGTTGTAAGCCCTCATGTTTTTCCCTTATGCATTAAGGTGAAAAAACTTCTGACAGTGGCTGGACCCCCAGCCTCTCCCCTCCCCCATTTTACTCATCCGAGCCCTGTAATTCCCACGGCAGTGACACGCTCTTCCTCTCTACCCATGGTTTTCAGCCCTTGATTGGATAGATTGATAGCAGCCATTGGCTCCCGCTGCTGTCAATCAAATCTAATGAAACAGGTGCCAGGGGGCGGGGCCAAGTTCGGCATTCTGCATCTATAAGAGGAGGATCGGGGCCACTCTGTGCAAAATGAACTGCACAGTGGAGGTAAGTATGATATGTTTGTTATTTAAAAAAAAAAATAATGTAGCTTTACAATCAGTTTAATTGAACAAGCTGAGGTTCAAAGCTGATAGGCTACCATGCACAGCTGCACCAGATTTTGCATTGTACAGTCTTAGTAAATCAACCCCAAAGTGTTGTAATAAATATCTACAGTATATTTCTACATTATAAAATGCTTTTGTGGGGCAGATTCAGATATAATGCCGAGTATACACGATCAGAAATTCTGACAAGAAAAGTCCGATGTGAGCTTTTGGACGGAAATTCCGATCTTGCGTATGCTCCATCGGACTATTGATGTCGGAATTTCCGTCAACAAAAGATTGAGAGCAGGTTCTCTATTTTTCCGACGGAAAATCTGCTTGTCAAGCAAAAAAGAAGAGCCAAACTGCCTATTGAACTTCATTGATCTCAGCTTGTTGTATGTCTTGTCTGTCACCGTGTTCTTTTTTTTGTTTCAATAGTTTTTATTGGTATATCAAGTATCATATACATATATATCAAACGTGTAAGTTTCCAACAATGGTTTATATAATTTTATACACCATAGAGTAACACTACGATTACATCATACAAGTAAACATTTGAAAGTTATTTTCTTATCTGAAAGGGAATCACCTAATAGAAGATTAACAAAACAGTATACTTTTTTACTAGATTCATTACAAGTTAGGTTACTACAACTATGTTGAAGATCAATATTAGAGAGGCCTAAATAATTGATGGGTACCTATATGGACCTCATAGAATATTAGTCACTAAAAAGAAAAACATTAAATTAGAGGATTACAGAGTTCGAACTCTAGGCAGTCAATTAAACATTTTGATTAATCCATTTTTTCCATGGAGCCCATGAAGCATCAAATTTGTGTAAGTTATTTTGGGACAAAGCCCATAACCTTTCGTATGTCATATGAAGATTTGTAGTGTCGATGGCTTCAATCACCGATGGAGGGTAAGGGTCCTTCCATCTCCTGGTGATTGACAGCCTGGCTACTAGGAGTAGGTTGACTATCGAATTTCTTTTGGTGATCTGAATATTATCTACTCCCAAGGACAATAACGCTAATGCTGGATTAGGTTCTATATTAGTATTAGCCATACTTGTTAATATAGTGAAGATATTTTTCCAGTATTCCTTTAGTTTGGGACAATTCCACAAAATGTGAAGTAGATCTCCTCTTTTACCACAAGCCCTCCAACATTTATCAGAGTGTTGTGTACCAAATTTAGATAACACACTAGGTGTGTAGTACCATCTCAAGTTAATTTTAACCGTCAATTCCCATAGGGAAGCGCATCTGGAGACTGTTTGATTTATAACACATGCCGATCTCCATTGGTCACATGTATAAGAAAGACCTAGATCACTTTCCCATTGTATATGTGAAGCTGATTTAGTAAATTCTCTTTTTCCTTGTATTATATTATAGAAAAATGAAATTCCATTGTCTTGCTTATCCTTGGAAGTGAAAAACATCCAAGCTCGTGTGTAGATATGTATATTTTTAGAATCAAAGTTTTTTTAAGCAATGTAGAATCTTTTTATATTGAATTTGGTGTGTTTGAGGTAGGGTAAACTCAGATTTAATAGTATCAAATGATTTAATCCCGTTTCGGTCGAATAGATCCTGAACTTGTTTAATCCCATGAGAATACCATACATCAAGGGTTTCTATAGATGTAACCAATCCTAGGATCCTCAAGGGAACATCCACTAAAATTCTTGGGAAGGAGTTTTCCGTATATTTCAAGAATTTCAGCCATGTTGAAATGGAAATTTTCATTGTAGGTGGTAGATGTGAGGGAATTTTTAAGCCTATTTGTGCTCCAAAAAGCCAATTTTTAGTCGGTCTTTGCAAACAATATGAGGACTCAATAGATCCCCAGGACTTCGTTGGAGAGGACTGAAACCATTATTTCAGTTGGGTTAAAATTGAACTGTGAAAATAATCCTGGAAATCTACATAACCTACTCCTCCGCATAGTCTGTGTTTTATAAGCTTGTGGTGTGCGCACCTAGATTTTTTCCCTTGCCATATGAATTTAGAAAGAAGAGCTTGAAGGGATTTGAAAAAGCTAGCCGGTATAGGGATGGGAATACATCTAAATAAGTATAACACCTGAGGCAAATGTATCATCTTAAAAGCTGACAGTCTGCCCCACCATGATAGTTCATGTTTTCCCAACTCAGTCAGATCCAATTGTAATTTCTTTTTTAGTGGTAAATGTTTTTTTGTAAATAGGGTTTTGGTATTTTTAGTCAATTGGATACCCAAATATGGAATTTCGGAATCTGCCCAAGCGTACGGGAAGGTATGTTGTAGTAAAGCACTATTAACAGCGTCTATATTCATGTCTAGAATTGAAGATTTGGAGGTGTTCACTTTGTAAAATTATATTTTGCTAAACCAGAGTAGTAATTTTTGTATTTCTGTCAGGGAGGTAGATGGACAAGTTAACATCATTATTACATCATCAGCAAATAGGCTAATTTTGTGTGTTTGCTCTCCTATAGTCACTCCCGAAATGTTTGGGTTAGATCTTACATGTTCAGCTAGTGGTTCCATTAAAAGGTTGAATAGTAGGGGGGACAAAGGGCATCCTTGTCTAGTCCCGTTAGATATGGAAAAGCTTTTGGATAGAAAATTAGATGCAAGGACTTTTGCATTTGGAGAGGAGTAAAGAGCTAGAATGGAGTCTAAAATAAACCGTGTTCTTGACGGTCGGAATTTCCGACAGCATTTGTGTGACCATGTGCATGCAACACAAGTTTGAACCAACATTCCGTTGGAAAAAAAACATGGTTTTCTTGTCGGAATTTCCGATCGTGTGAACGCGGCATTACATTTGGCTATTTTGACATGGTGCGACTGAGTAAAAGGTCAATAGCCTCTTGATTATAGTAATATGGCTAAACATATTACTTTTCTTCCTATGTGTGTGTCTGTGTGTGCACCTGTTTATATATTTTGAGATTGGAATCGAAAGGCAGAGATTTTAGCTTAACAGCACAAGTGTTTGTGCACCTGTTTATATATTCTGTGATTGGAATCAAATGGCAGAGATCTTAGCTTAACAGCACAAGCACATGTGAAAACAGGAGCAGACAGGGTATATCAAACATAGAAAAATCCAGCTCTCTCAGTCAATCAGGTTAAGCATTCAAGTAGTTTCTTCTCGATATTTTGATACTAACCAAATTGTGATCAGTAACAGTCCGACATTCTAAAAAGTACAGTAAGGCTAAGCAACAAACTCAAAACAATTAATGCTGTGCTAGTGATAATACATGTATCCAACCATTTATGATCCTGTGAAAATATGAGTGCCAACATAATAACATGTGAATATACAATAATATGATACATTTGTGTGTATTTCTTTTTATAGCAATATAAATCCTGTGCTTGAGTGCAGTCAAATATTCAATTAATGAAAATGTCAGAAAAAATTGTAACTTGTTGAGTCTTCACAAAGTCTCAAAAATGTGTGCTTTGTATCTATTCACCTCAGTGCTCCCATATAAGAAATGCGCTCATCTCACAGAGTGTGACCTCACACTTAAAGAGGAAGTAAAGCCTAATGGGTTTTACTTCTTCTTCGTTCCCTGCAAAGTAAAAGCATAATGGGCTAGTAAGCATCGCCTACTAGCCCATTATATGCTACTTACCTGCAGAAGAAGCCATCTTCAACTCCTCTTCCCTCTGGCCCATGGACTCCAGCTCTGCTATTGGCCGGAGTCACGTGACAAGCACTATGGAAACGGCACGTGCCCTTTCTTCAGTGCGAATGCGCCGATGATGTTGGCGCCGGGGGTAAATGGCAAATATCTCCTAAACCTCTACGCTTTCCAGTACCTACAGGTAAGCCTTATTATAGGCTTACCTGTAGGCAAAAGTGTCTGTATAGGGTTTACAACCACTTTAAAGGAACACTGTGCAGCTCGTTTTGCACGGGGTGTCCCCAAACCTGGTCTTCTGGGGTCCCTCGGTGGCTGTTTCCGCTTCTCCTTGCAAGAGCTTTCTACCTTCATGCGAGCTCCCTCGCATGGTGGAAAGCTCTTGCGAGCGAGCTCCCGTGATACAGCGGCGGCCATAGCCGCCAACTGTATCACTCGGCCCCGACCCCTGGCGTGCCGCATCATTGGATGTGATTGACAGCAGTACCAGCCAATGGCTGCGCTGCTATCACCTTAATGCCATCATAGGATGCATTAAGGTGAAAAAACATTTACCTTTACAACTCCTTTAAGTGTGGTCAAATAAAGCTTTTTGGTCACCCCGGACTAACAGATCATGCTTTCCTCCTCATTGCTCCATTGATGTGCCTCCATTATGACTAAATAGAAATAGAGCTCCAAATAGTGCTTATATCGTTTCTTAAATAATATTTAATTAATTAAAAAATGTGCATAGAAATCACAGTGTATGTCATATAAAACCACAATGCTGCAGCTATTTCGTGCCTCTCTGTGAGAGATGCAAAAGCATCTTGCCAAACCAATCTTCCGCACCCCTACGCGTTACATCACATGGTCTTGTGACTCATCAAGGGGATTCACCCTCACCCTTCCTTCTCCCTGTCCTGCCCACAGTAATAGATTTCAGTATATCCCTGGCTCCTGTGTGTCCCACACTGCAACAACCGGGAAAGTAAGGACGAAGGCAGGGGCGGAACCAGGTGGGTGCTTGGGGGTACTTTCTATAGCACCCCTGAAATTTATAACAGCACCCCCACCAGCAGCTGATGACTGCAGGCAGACTTGGCTCCTGATTCACCAGTGCTCCCGCCCCTGTGTGTATAAAACAGGACTCCAACCTGTAAATGTCCGGAAAATGTCACACAGAATAAGATGCAGGCCTGGATGATCTTATTGTAGTGCTCTGACCATTAAAGTGAAGAAAGGATTTTTACATTTTAATCATATGTTTGCTGTAATACTCTCAAAGGGAAAGCACAGCTAAAGGCATGCAGACCCAGCCGCTTTCCTCATTAGAGCCCTGCAGGTGCAGCAGCTGATTGATAAATATAAAACAAAACCCATACAGATTCGCTTTCCACATGGACACAGACAAACAAGCAAACAGTTATTTATTACAGAATAACAAAAAGGTAGGAATCTGTAACAAAGTTTGCTAAAAATCCTTGCAATGTACACAGATCATCCAGAGGGAAATATTTTTTCTCAACAAAAGTGGAGTTACTCTTTAATGCAAAATACATTAAATCGCTGCATAATGCACATTAATGAGCATGCAATAATGAAGCAATGTAGCTAATACTGCGGTCGGCCATTTTCTTGTAGCTCACGCTCTTTTTTCCTGAGGTAACCGGCAGCCATCATTGTGGGGATTTTTACATTGGCTGTACCTCTAGCGCTGATTTGTCATTCTGAACGGCGCAAATGGCAGATCACCTTAGAAACATCTCAGGCACACTCTGTGCAGAAGTTTAGAGCGGACGGCAGCGCTGAAGCAGTGCCTGGGCCAGGGCGGTGAGCCTCTGGGAATACCCCTCGGTCTAAGCAGCTAGGAGGGTACCTTGTACCTTGACTTGTTCCCTGAGTGGCTGTCATGTGTGTGGGTCAACATGGCATCAGAAGCTGGCATTTTCTTCCCCAGACATTCTGGTGGTAGCAACCGGTGCCCCTGCACCTGCAGTACCTGTGGACACTTTGTCAGCAGTCCTGGAATCATTTGTTGCCAGGCTGGAAGCGGTGTGCGGGCGCAAGGGGGGGTGTAAAAAAAAGCCCCCTTTCCCCGACCATCTTTTGGGGAAAGCTCTGACTCAGACTCGGGCCTGGTTGTGAAACAGGACCCCTGTTCTGAAGGGTCAGAGTATGCAGACCAAGACCATTTGGACAGTAAGGAAGACTCCGTGTCCGGGTCAGCGCAGGACAAGGCGCTTGTTGCAGCACGTATTAGTGCAGTGCAGGAAACCCTCAAGCTGAAGGATGTGTCTGGGGCATCTACTGAGGTGTCGTCCCTTTTGGGTCCCACAAGCCGACCAGCACTACTAAGGTGTTTCCTTATGTAGCTTATTTTGATAAGTTTATAGACAAGGAATGGGAACGACCGCAGAGGACCTTTTTGGTCCCAAAACACATGGCGGTCCGTTACCCTTTTGAGGAGAGCCTTCTGAAAAAATTGGTATTTCCCCCAGTTGTGGACCCCCCAGTATCCCGGTTAAACAAAGTTACCACTATTCCGGTTGAGGGGACCCCTGCATTTAAGGATCCTGCGGATAGCAGGTCCAAGGCGGTGGCTCGGTCCATGTTTACCATGCTGGGATCTGCATTACGGCCAGTTTTGGCTGCGGCTGTGGTGTCACAGACACTTACAGAATGGGCTAAAACTTTGCACCAGGAGTTGGAAAGACAACAGGTTTCCCCTGGTCTGTGTAGAAATGGCTGACCAGTTGGTGCATGGACTCAAATATGCAGTGGCGGCCCGCCCATAGGGGGCGCCCGGGCGCCGCCCCCCCTCCTGTAGGCACACAAAAAAAAAATATATATATATATATATATATATATATTTTTTTTTTTTTTTTTCAGTTGCCCCTTTAAGAAACTTGAAAAAAATTTTTTTTTTCCTTTATTTAAAACATGTTTGAGCGCCGGCCACCATTGCCCTATGAAGCGCCGTGTCAATGCAATCTTTAGATTGCATACATGGTGCTTCATATGCGGCTTTTCAATCCCCGCCTATCGAGCGCATTGCAAAGCGCTGATGAGCTTCCCGTCCCCCTGACAGTGCTTCTATTGGCGCTGGGAGGCGGGAGCATTGTTACTTCCGGCCATTCGTCTTTTAGACGAAAAGCGGAAGTGACGTTACGCGGGAGCGCACATCATTTCATACAGCCCTAACGGAACGGTAAGCCGATGGATGCCTGCCTGGGTTGTTGTGTCACGTCACGGCTGATGACTTTGGGGGCGATCAAGCCAATCCTGCACTACTTGATCCCCATCCCGATTGGAGCCTGTTATTGTAGTTAGACTGCTGGGACTTGTAGTTCTCCATCTTCTCATGGAGAAGATGGAGATTGGAGAACTACAAGTCCCAGCAGATTATACATACAATAAGGCTCTGAGGTGGATGGGTGTGTGGATTGCATGCACCTATCAATCCCCGGGGGGGGGGGCAGGATCAGATAACACTGTTATCCGATCCTGCACACCCCCCCCCCCCCGGGATTGATAGGTGCATGCAATCCACACCCATCCACCTCAGAGCCATATTGTATGTATAATCTGCTGGGACTTGTAGTTCTCCAATCTCCATCTTCTCCATGAGAAGATGGAGAACTACAAGTCCCAGCAGGTTTCATATACAATAAGGCTCTGAGGTGGATGGATGTCTGGACAGTGACAATTGATGGGCACAGTGGTGACAATTGATGGGCACAGTGGTGACAATTGGTGGCACAGTGGTAACAATTGATGGCATGGCACAGTGGTGACAATTGATGGCACAGTGGTGACAATTGATGGCACAGTGGTGACAATTGATGGCATGGCATAGTGGTGACAATTGATGGCATAGTGGCTGTGTTTGATGGCATGGCACAGTGACTGCATTTTATGGCACAGTGGTTGCGTTTTGATGGCACAGTGGTTGCGTTTGATGGCATGGCACAGTGGTTGCGTTTGATGGCATGGCACAGTGGTTGCGTTTGATGGCATGGCACAGTGGTGATAATTGATGGGCCCAGTGAGGCTGCAATTGTTTTTTTTTTTTTCCGTTTGCGCCCCCCCAAAAAATTTGAGCACCAGCCGCCACTGCAAATATGTCTGCGATGCAGCCCTGGACACAGCTCCCCTGCTTTCTAGAGCCTCAGTATCTGCTGATCTGATTTGGCTAAAATGCTGGTCCGCAGACTAGACTTCCAAGAAGGCTCTGGCTAATTTGCCTTGACTAGGGCAGTCAGATAACTTACTGTACCTAAACAACCATGTTCCCATACTTATTACTTTACAAATGAAACGTTGACACCTGCTGAATTAAAATGGCCTATTCGGCCTATTTATTTAACAAAACAGCCAAAGATAAAACATATATATAAAATATATATAAAATATATACACACACATTAAATGAACATTTTAATAATTTAACATTTTTACTCTTTAATTATTTTTAGGGTCTATGATACCTTTTAGTTAGCATCTGGTCCCCAGCCACTAGCACCGCTTCGAGGACCACTAACTGACCACAGACCCACCAACTTATCACCGGTGGTCCAGACTAACACCAGACTAACCGGGAGGACTCCATACCAAAGATGGGTCCCACCGTTTCTCACATACCTCCCGTTTTCCACCAAAAGGGACCCAACCGCAACGATGTGTCCATTACTACCCCATAATGGGAACAAACTCCTTTAAAGGGCGGGAGGGCGGGACTTCTCACCTCGTTTCCTCTCCACACTGCTTGCCCCCACCCACTCCTTTTCTTGCATTGAATCTGCCACTCCTCTCATAGCTTCTCCTCCTTCCAATCCAGCATCAGTCACACTATTCTGGGATACCCCCCCCTTTCCTTAATCTCTTCCCTACCTGTCTGTTCCTTTCACCCTGTTAAGTCTGTCCTCCACCTACATTTTATTACGGCTATGTACATGTCTTTCTGGGGTGAGAGGCTATTGGGAGCCTTGCTGTATGGCATTATTAAGGACAAAATAGATTTATGGCATGTTTTTTAATAGCGGTGATCTGCAAATTTTATCGGGACTGCGACATTATGGTGGACATATCAGACACTTTTGACACATTTTTCGGACCATTGGCATTTATACAGCGATCAGTGCTATAAAAATGCACTGATTACTGTGTTAATGTCACTGGCAGGGAAAGGGTTAACACTAGGGGGCGATCAAGGTGTTATCTGTGTTCCCTATGTGTGTGTTCTAACTGTGGGGGGAGGGGACTGACTATAGAAGATGAGAGATCATGGTTCCCAGCTCGTAGGAACTTACAATCTCTCTCCTCAGAACTGGGATGTTTGTGTCTACACACACGTCCCTGTTCTGCCTCTAGTGCCTGCGATCCCACGTGGCCGGTGGTCATCGTGACCGCCGGCCACAAGCATTGTCACCCCGACTGTGCAGCTGGTGCGCGCACGCCTGCTATCCCACTTAAAGGTACCGATGTACAGTGCCGACCTGCTGCAGTATAATGAGGGCGGCTGGTCAGCAAGCGGTTAAATGACATGTATTTTATCAGACCTAATGGGTTAGAATGAAGTGTGTGTGTGGTAAATTAGCAACTTCTAACGTAATATCACAGATCCTTTAACCTTTTTATGCATTCATTTTGACAAACAATATGAATGAGCTATTTGACCTTTTGGTAATAAGAATTCTTATTTGTTCCTAAATTCAATTTAGCAGATGCTCTTTGATTAAGAACAAGGTGCTAGTTGATGAGTGATGTTTGATTGTCAGAATTTTCTGTGAATATTATATTATTCTTATCTTTTGAGGATTCAACTTTCATGAGTGCATTTGGCTTGTAGAACTTGTCAGCCATGTACCTCCTGCTGACTTTATGACATCCTTTATTCACCTTGCCTTAACTCACTCATGTACAAAGGAGATGAAGGAACTGATTTAAATATCAAAAGGCTCAGTACTTTCAAGGAGTGCAATTAGGGGGTAATCAAATATTTTTATACTACTGACCACAGATTACATCTGTTGGAACTTTCAATACCATAGATAAAACTTTGGTCAACTTGAAAATGTCTGTTCTATTTTTTATTTTATTTTTTATAAACAACAAAAAAGTTACATTTTCTTATGATATCTTTGTAAAATATTTTTTAGTCATTTTGAAGGCTACAATGAACATATGAAGTATTATTTTAAAGCACCGATTTTTTTTGCTGCAAAAAACTTTTTAGCATGGTAGTTTTATTGATACTTGTAACACTGTTACTGTACATTTTTTCTTTTCAATGTCTTTTATTTTATTTTTTAAAAGGAAGTACAAACAGTTCCCCAAAAGGAAGCAAAACACAATGAGTTGATTTACTAAAGGCAAATGTAAGGAACATAAATAAAATGGCATGTTTGCTTGCACATGATTGGATGATAGAATTCAGCAGAGCTTCCCCTAATTTCAGAGTTTCCCCTCAGATCTAGAGCAAATGCAGTTGCAGTGTTCAGTATAGTTGCCTTCAGTAAATAAACCTCCCCATGTCCTGAGGATTAAAAGACAGGATTAAAAGACAGTATACAGAATATTGAACAACAAATCATTCACCACTGTACTTGGCATAATATTGAAAAAGTAGAAATAGTCATACAGCAAATATTCCATATAGACATTCTTCAAGAAACGTTACACTCTAATCAAGTTATTTGGGACTGAGAAACACAAGGGGGAAATAAAAGTGTGGGGAGAAAAAACAAAGGAGATACAGGGGTATTAAATATATACATACGTACCATGTCGGCGTAGATACAATTGCAGTTTAAAATATGGTTTATACCATATCGAACAGTGTTCCCAACCTTGTCTCTGTTTAAGGTAAGTTCTTATATCAACCGCTAGTAATGGTTTATAAATAAAATGATCTTGACATTTAACACTGACATGGTTATTAGTCTTCTTTCAAAGCTTGGTAATGTTCAGTCTAGCAACTAATAGGATGTGGGTTACTGTTTTATGGGAATAGCGAGGTAGGGATTTGATAGTTAAAGAGGGATAAAACCCTGATGGGCTTTTCTTTCTTTCTTTTCCTCTGTTAAGTAAAGGCATAATGTGCTAGTATGCACCAGATAATTGCACATTATGTGACACTTACCTGCAAACAAAGCCAGCGCCATTCCCGCTGCAGGCCATATCCGGGGCCACAGACTCTGTCTCTGTGACTGGCTGGAGCCACATGACATCACTCCCCCACGGCACTCTCTACTGAAAAAATGGCACAGGCGGCCGTCTCTTCACAGCGCATGAGCTGATGACATCATCAGCGCAATATAAAGTAAATATCTCCTAAATGGTGCACATTTTGGAGATATTTACAGTACCTATAGGTAATCCTTAGACTAGGCTTACCTATAGGTTCAACTGACACATAGAGGTTTACAACCTCTTTAAGTTTAACATCGTAAAGTCAGGTGATGGAGTAAATGGTTTGCATACAATTTGTTCAATCAGAGAAAACACTGCTAGTCAACAAGTGGATAAACTTGGGCAATTCCATAAAATATGGATCAGCGAGCCCTTTTGCTCTGCAATTCCTCCACCACTAAGAGGATGGGTTACACATGGAATTTGTCGATTTTAAGTGAGGTAAGGTATCAGCATTGTGTTATACGCTGTGTTAGTTCCCATAATGAGGTGCAACTCATAGCCTAGTAGTTAGAGAGAAGAGCTGGTCTCCATTGGTGAGCGGAGTACTTGTGATCTAAATCCAGTTCCCATTTATGGAAAGGGGGGGGGGGGGGTGGTGTAAAATAGATTTTCCTTGGAGGATGTTAAAAATTAGTGAAATACTTTTAATACCCTTAGATTTAAGTTATAAGAACAACAATGTTTACTGAGGCATGGGTGTATGGAGATACAAATTGTGTTGGAGATAGTGGGCAATTGGAAAATATTGGTATTGGGTCCTTGGAAGTAGGCCCAGCTCTGACTTAAATTATGAGAATGATTTAAGCTGCCCTTATGTGAACAGGTCATTAGGGGATAGAGGGGCCTGTTTAGACCATAGGTGTAGGTTTAGGTCAGGAATTAGTAGCTGCAGGGTGAAGAATGGCAGCTTAATGGCAGAAATCTGAGTTACCATTCATGGGGTGAATAGAAATTTATGCCAGATTTTTGTTGTTGCTATGATAGTAGGGGGAGATAAGTGAGTATCTCTTTTTTTTTGGATGGAGACTCCATAGCGAGTTTTTAATTATTACATAGAATAACAAAATGCTCTATCTCACCATTTAATGTGTGTGCTTCTGAGTGAAACTATTTTTTTTTTATTTGGGCTAGGAGGGTAGTGCAGTAGTAGTCTGAGATGTCTACCCACCCTGAACCTCCCACCGCTTTGTGTTTGATGAGTCAAGCTCGAGTAACACGGAGGCCTTTTGCCTTGTCATATATATTTGGTAAATAAGGATTGGAGAGATTTAAAGTATGAACTGGGAAGAGGTATAGGGAGTGTTCTAAATAAATATAATAATTGAGGGAGAGTGTTCATTTTGAACGCTGATAGTCTGCCAGCCCAAGCAAATTAATGTTTGGAGAGCTGTTGTAGGGCCTGGTTAAATTTTAGTTTAAAAGGGATAACGTTGTCTCTGAAAAATCTGCCAGGATTTTATCTAGTATAGCAAAAAAAATGCAATTGCTGTGCCACCTATATTAATGTCTGTAGTGCATATTACAAGATTACACAAACTACATGTGTTTAAAGTCTTTCTTGCATTTTTTCATATAAGGTTCACAATCTTATTCACAATCCACCATTGTGCAGTTTACAATCTAAAAATTCATCAATCCTACACACTGTGCTCAGAGATTCCCACCACCGTTGTGCCTCCAGATGTGGACCTGTAAAGAAACAGATCACAATCCCCTTCCCCGTTGGGGATCCATCCAGCTCATGCTTTGTTGGTGATATTGGTGGTACTCCTCCTTCTAAGATCAAGGTTGGTGGCCCATAAATCATCAAAAGTTTAATGGTGTTGGGCCCCTTTAAGAGTTTGACCTTGTGCCATCCTCCATTCTGCAACCAAGCTCAAAAGGCTTGTGTAGTATTACTTAAATCCGTTTTATTACTGGTTTAGGTTGTCAATTACATCACTCGACTCCGTTCTATGCATGTCGTCACCGTCACATAAACTCAATGAACTGCACATTCGTGGACTGTGAATAAGATTGTGAACCTTATATGAAGAAATGCAAGAGTGACTTTAAACACATGTAGTTTATGTAATATCCACTATTTTTTATTGAAGAATGGACATTAATATAGGTGGTGCAGCATTTATTTATTTTTTGATATATCTATTATCACTGTGGGAACACATGCCAATGTTTTGCAGCAACTAGTTAACATTGTTAGGATATGTGGTATTTGGTGCGTACGTTTCACTGAAAAATATATTTAGGGTAGCACGGGAGTGACACCATAATATAGATTACCGAAATCTAGTATGTGTGATTTAGAGGCATTTACTTTGTAATATGAAACTTTGTTGAACCTCTGTAAGATTGTTTTGCTGCTAGGTAGGTTTGAGGGTCAGTAGTGAGCATCAAGATCACATCATCAGCAAAGAGGCTTACAGTATGTTCATTTCTAGCTACAGGAAATGCTTAAATTAGATTTGAAGAACTAATGTTCTCCGCTAGATGTTCCATGGCCAAACTAAATATGAGTGGGGACAAGGGGCAGCCCTGGTGTGTTTAATTTATCTGAAATTGGGTTGATTTCTGCAATATTAAAATGAGCTGATGGACTAGAATATAGGGCCATATTGGCTGAGAGAATTCGGTTGGCGAATCCAAATTTAATAAGCACCGCTCTAAGGTAGTCCCAATAGACTCTATTGAACACTTTCTCTGCATCCAGTAAAAGAGGCAGATAAAGCATTCTAGTACTGTGTGCCAAATGAACTATGTGAATTAATCGCCTAGTGACATTTGAACACTGTCAGCATAACACTAACAGTTGTCTGGGATAAAGGGGTAATTTGTGAGTCTTCTGGATCTATTGTGATCTTCTCTCTCAGGATTTAGTCTATTTAGGTAAGTTGGGCAGGTCAGTTGAGTTTCAATGTTATAGAATATTTTACAGTTGGGGTATAGTGTGAGTAGAGTGGGAATCCTGTACAAATTATACTCTCAAAAGGAACAGGAGGGTACTTTATTTTGGCCCTATCTGGAAGGGTGTGAAGAATGAAGTAAATGTCGGCAAGCCAACCAGTTAGATGGTTGATCTTGAACTGTCAATGGTAATTTGAGCCAAGTCTCAAATGTAGAGATTTGTATTGCTAAGTAAAATGGAAAATTGTTAATAAAAAATGTGTCATGGAGGCAGTCTGAATGATTTTTCAAATGAATTTCACATACTGTATGTTTTTTTAATTTTTGAAGGAAGAAACGGGGAACAGTAATAGAGAGAACTTAAAACAGGTACATGGGTGATGCCCATTTTTAATATGTTAATTCTACCAAAACCAGCAAAATGTCTCTATGAAAATCTGTTATGGTTCTCTGGAGTAACGGTTTCTAGTTCCAAGAGGTTAGTTGAGATAGGTCAGGGGGGATATTGATCCTGAGGTATTTTAACTATTGAGGGCACGCTTTAAAGGGGAAGTCCTTACTCCTTTCCTGACCGGCCGGGTAGCGTGCTTTGGATACGGGTCTGGTATGGATTGTAGGGGGACCCCCTACGCTGTTTTTTCGGCGTAGGGGGGCTCTCCTTACAACCCATAACAGACCTAAGGTATGCTCCTGAGGGGGGAACCCATGCCGAATTTTTATTTAAAATCCGGTGGGGACTTCCCCCTCAGGATTCATAACAAACGCCGCACACGTGTAGAATTGGCGGGAATCCAAGTCGGATCTCCCGTCGCTTCTATGACGCGCACGTTGGAATGTGCTGTCACTATTCCAGTGAGTGCGAGATCTCGGCACCATGTCGCCGAGAATCAGCGCGATGCTGTCATGCTAAAAACACAATATCACAAACACCTACTGTAACATATTTGTAACTAATTATGGCCCAAAACCGATTTGATGGAGATTATGCTTATGGAATTGTCAAAGGGGTCCTATCAAAGGCCTTTTCTGAATCAACAAATAAAAGTTGCATTGGGAGTCATCAGGAAAAGACTTTAGGGTGTATTATCTCTTGCTTCCCCTGGATAAAACCCACTTGAATCAGTCAGGGAAGAAAAGGTTCGATCCTAATCACAATCATTTTAGAATGCAGTTTTAAGTCAGGTCTTATTAATGATATGGGGTGATAGCGATAACAGAGCATTTGATCTGTGTCTGGTTTACAGATAAGGAGAATATATACATCTTGGGAATGCATGGGTAGACAGAAAAATACTACATTAAGGCCCCGTACACACGACCAAACATGTATGCTGAAACTGGTCCTCGGGCCAGTTTCAGCATACATGTTCGGTCGTGTGTAGGCGCGAGCGGGCCGAATTCCAGCAAACATTTGCCCGCCGGGCCTTTTCCCAGCAGACAAATATTCCTGGACGTGTTTTAAAACCGTCCGCTGGAATCCTGCCCGCTCGGACATGTACGGTCGTCAGTACAGACCTACCGTACATGTCCGAGCGCCCGCCGTCCCTCGCATGCGTCGAATGACTTCGACGCATGCGTGGAAGCCTTTAAATGGCAGGCCCGCCCACGTCGCCGCGTCATCGTCGCGGCGGACACGCCCCGCGTATTGTTTACGCGCGGACTTCTGTACGATGGTTAGTACAACCATCGTACAGAAGCCCTCTGGCAGGCATGTACGGTGAAAACGGCTCCGACGGACCGGTTTCATCGTACATGTTTGCTCGTGTGTACCGGGCCTAAGAGTAGCAGCCATAATTAAAGCATGGCACAATCAGACATTTACCAAGTGGCTCCATAAAGGGACTCACCCTTAAGAATAATAAAGAAGAATCATGAATATTTTGCTATGAATATTCTAGAGGAGCAAGAAATTCCACAGTTGGGATCAAGGAGCGAACAAATAGTCCAAACCTAGCAACAAAATAGTATCTATACAAGGTCTAGTCAATGCCTCTTTTTCCTAGATTGGCTTGAATTGGTTCAGATATAACACAAGTGAAGTTAAAGGTGGACACTCACTAGTAAATAGAGATCCACCTCTTTGGGCAATGTCCACTGTCTCATAGAGGTGTCAGATTGAGAGTAAGTATGAATAGGGGACTACAATAAAGATGTCTTAATGATGCCCCAGAATGATCTATTGAAATCACGGTAAAGCTTAATTGGAAGTGAAGTCATTGAAGAAGGTACTAAGGTAGCACATCAAGCAGAGAGGTGGCGAAACAAAACACTTGTCCTGTATAGCTTCATTAGTTGTATGGTGGGCTGAAGAATTCTTAAGTTGCCACCCGGTTCTTCCTGGAGGGGAATACGTTTGGGACTACTCTGTTGGCAGTGGCGGAATTATCAGAGTCGCAACAGTTGCCCCCATGACTGGGCCCTGTCGTGCCGCCACTGTGGGGGGCCCCAGGATGGCCAAATAGTGCTTGTGTTTGGATAGACTCGGGGGGTGGGATGGCCGCGTGGTGAAGTTTTTAGCAGTAGGATACGTCGGCACACACTGATCCTGGAGAACGTCTGCAGAGTCGCACTCCGGCTGGCCTGGACGGGACACCTCCCCCTCAGCTCTCCATCAGCTGGAGGCCGCCCCCTGCCAAGCAAATGTCTCCATTCCCGGCACCATTTCAAGTTTCCCCATATAAACAGAGTGGAGTTGGTGTTCAACAAAATGATGCCCAAAACCCACAGCTATGAGACAAATGTTATTTGTGAATGAGAACATTTACAGCTTTGGGTGCCGACGAAAAAAATATTAAAATAATAAAAAAAAGGGACCACCGGGCCCCTTAGAGGTCGGGGGGCTTTGGGTGCTGACGAAAAAAAAAAAAGAAGGGGGATGCCATCCAGAGCCCTGGGGACCACCTTAGAGGTGGGGTGGGGGTTTTTTTCTTCACAAAATGCATGCACAAAGTTTTCCATGTATTGCAATGGCTCTAGTTCACACCATGCATTCAGTTTCCGGTTAGTTTCTGCACTGGAACTGACTGCATGGTGTGAACTAGAGCCATTGGAATAAATGCACACGGATCTGCACGGAAATGCATCTGGTGTGAACTGACCCTAAGAGCCAGTTCACACCAGGCGCAGTTCCGTGCACCTTTTTTATGCACTAAAAATGCATGCATAGTGTTTTCCATGTATTCCAATGGCTCTAGTTCACACCATGCAGTCAGTTTCCAGGACAGAAACTGACCGTAAACTGACTGCATGGTGTGAGCTAGAGCCATTGCAATACATGAAAAACACTGTGCATTAAAGCGGAAGTAAACCCATCTATTTGATAGTTTAAAAAAACAGTTAACATTCCCGGCATGCCGGAAATGCTAGATGTCACATTTGCTTGTGCTCTCAACCAAACTGTCAAACCATCCAATGGCTGGTTTCATAACTAATCACATGTGCAGCATCATGGCAGTTGCAGATTAAACAGAGGCCAAGATGGCAGCTTCCTTGGCTAAAAAAAATAGGAGGGTTTACTTCCACTTTAATTTTGTGCAGAAAAAAAGCGCATTGAACTGCATGTGGTGTGAACTGGCCCTAAAAGATCACACTCAAATGATGCCTTGAACCAAACCTCAGTACACACAGGTGAATCGCATGTTCTGCATCAATTCATTGAGTAAAAGCATTAAAACAAACGCAACTGCTCTCTGCTAGTGTATACCAGTTACTTCCTGGTGAAACATAATGACTGACAGGGGTGTAAAAATGATCTGCTTTTTATCCCAAAAGATCCACAGATGTCTCCTACTTAAAAGCATCCGATCAAACCAAGATCAGTTTTACGGGCTGGTAATGGCCTGTTTACCATAGACCAAATCCCGGAAGTGACAAAGTACTCGTCTCTTCCTGTTTCTTATGCCGCGTACACACCATCACTTTATGCGCTGAAAAAAAAATGACGTTTTGAAAAACGTCAATTAAAATGACCGTGTGTGGGGGAAAACGCTTCAATTTTTTGTGTCGTTTTTCAAAACGTTGTTTTTTGTGTCACAAAAAATCACTGTGTGTAGGCTAAAACAAAGTTTAAAACAATGTTTTTAAAACCGCGCATGCTCAGAACCAAGTTATGAAGGAAGTTTCAATGGAAAAGAGTGCTGAACGTAACCGTGCTTTGCTAGAGCATTTTGAAAAAACGATGGTGTGTAGGCAATGTCGTTTTTGAAAATTGAAGTTTCAAAAACTTCGTTTTTTTACTTCACAAAAAATGTCGTTTTTTTTCATCACATAAAGTGATGGTGTGTACGCGGCATTAGACCATACAGATGATAACAGATGTTACAGTCCTTGGTCATCTCTATGGTCATTTGGCGGAACTGCCAACTTCAGTCCCGGGTTCCCCAGTGAGATGGGAGTGTGGGAAGGCAGCAGAAGGCACCGGGAGGGGGGAAGATGCCCTTCTGTAGCCTGTAAAAGTGCTTAGCTAGCCACTAGGATCACCAAGCCATTTTTTTGCGATACGGCACTGTGTTACTATAACTGACAATTATGCAGTCATGCAGCGCTGTAACCAAATAAAATTGATGTCCTTTTTTTGCCATTACTGGGCACATATACCCCCTTCCTGCCCAGGCGAAATTCAGCACTGCGTCGCTTTAAATTAAAATTGTGCGTTCGTGCGACGTGCCTCCCAAACAAAATTGACATCCTTTTTTTCTCACAAATAGAGTTTTCTTTTGGTGGTATTTGATCACTTCTGCGTTTTTTTTTTCCTATTAACAAAAAAAGAGCGTCAATTTTGAAAAAAAACACAATATTTTCTACTTTTTGCTATAATAAATATCCAATTTTTTTTAAAAAAAAAATATTTATTTTTTCTCAGTTTAGGCCGATATGTATTCTACATATTTTTGGTAAAAAAAAATTCACATTAATACAGCAAACAGCGCTATAAAAACGCACTGATTACTGTATAAATGTGACTGGCAGGGAAGGGGTTAACACTAGGGGGCGAGGAAGGGGTTAAACGTGGATCCTGGGAGTGATTCTTACTGTGGGGGGAGGGGACTGACTGGGGGAGGTGACCGATGCTGTCTCCCTATGTACAAGGGACACAGCATCAGTCTCCTCTCCCTAACAGGACGTGGAGCTCTGTGTTTACACACAGAGCTCCACGTCCCTGCTCTAAAACTGGCAATCGCGGGTACCTGGCGGACATCGTGGCCGCTAGGCACGCGCATTGGTATTGCAGTGACACGCCGGGCGCGCGTGCGCCGCCGCACGCGCCCCCCCAGTGGCCGGAGGACCAGAGGCTGTAAAAAGACGGCCTCCCGGGTTTATAGAGCCACCTTGAGGCTGTCTTTTTACTATGGCCCATGTCTGAAGTAGTTAATAGAGCTTTATTTTAGTGGTATTTGACCATCTTTTATTCTTTGCGCTATAAACAAAAAAGACCAACAATTAAAAAAAAAAAAAACATATCCAATAAAAAAAAAAAATAATAATAATTTCTTCATCAGTTTAGACCACTTTGCTACATATTTTTGGTAAAAAAAAATCCCAAAATGCATATATAGATTTGTTTGCCCAAAATGTATGGCATCTATAAACTATGGGATAGGTTTATGGACTTTTTATGTATTTTTTTGCTTTTACTAGTAATAGCGGCAATCAGAGATTTTTAGCAGGACTGCGACAATTTGCCGTACAAGTCTGACACTAAGTGACACTTTTTGGGGACCAGTGACACCAATACAGAGATCAGTGCTAAAATAATGCACTGACACTGTATAAATGACACTGGTGGAGAAGGGGTTACCATCAGTATTTCAATGCACTTCCTTATGTGATAATTCAGTATTGGACCCCAGGGTTCATTTTAAGGTTCTATTATTCTCTAACGGCTCTGGCGGCGAACGGGAGTGAACCACAACTGCGGATAGCAAGGATTTCAATGCATATGCCCATGTTATGTGAGATTTCAGTACTGAACCCCAGGCATCACTCCACACAAACAGGAGTTTGGGGGTTCTCTACACCATCTCTCTCTCACATAAAGGAATGCGTTGAGCTTCTAGGGGTGGACATATTACAACTTGCGACCAACCCCTAGCGTTTAAAAGTATGCAATACAGGTGAAGATTCCAATGCACGCCTGGCTGCAAGCAACTATCAGTACGGGACCCCAGGCATCACTCTAGTCAGGGAACAGGAGTTTTGGGGTTGCCTACATTATATCACATCAACATAAAGAAGTACATTAAGCCACTAAGGGAACTCAGTGGATTTGCCTCCTCTCCACCGCCATGAGTTGGCCACCCCAGTGGCATCTTTTTTTGGATTGTGATGCATGTACATATAGAATGTAGAAGACAATGCACTTTCATGTTTTTTAAGCCTGTGATTAAAGCAGAACTGTACTCACCCGCTTCTCCAGTAATGTCCCTCACTAACTCCTTAAACCAGGTCCATCATATTCTTCAATAGTCTTACAAGTTCCTGTTAACACATTTCTAATATTTTCTAGGGTAACTCCTATGTCTGCACACATGAGTTACATCATCCATGGCCAAGGTGGGGGATAAGTCAGGATGAGCATCAGTTGGTGCTTACATATACTGTATACATACTTTTTACATAGGATTTTCCAAAACTTTAATATAATTAATTCAATTTTTTTAAGTGGGGAGAAACAAATGGATCATTTTTTTAACCACTTCAGCCCCGGACCATTTGTCAGCTTAAAGACCGAAGGTCTTTTTACAATTTGGCACTGCGTCACTTTAACTGACAATTGCACGGTCGTGCAACGTGGCAATTGACGTCCTTTTTTCCCACAAATAGAGCTTTCTTTTGGTGGCGTTTGATCACCTCTGCGGGTTTTATTTTTTACGCTATAAACAAAAATAGAGCGACAATTTTGAAAAATAAGCAATATTTTTTACTTTTTGCTATAATAAATATCACCCAAAAATATATAAAAAAATATGTTTTCCTCAGTTTAGGCCAATACGTATTCTTCTACATATTTTTGTTAAAAAAAATTGCAATAAGCGTTTATTGATAGGTTTGCGCAAAAGTTATAGCGTTTACAAAAAATAGGGGATAGTTTTATAGCATTTTTATTAATGTCGGCCATCAGCGATTTTTATCGTGACTGACATTATGGAAGACATATTGGACACTTTTGACACATTTGTGGGACCATTGTTATTTTTACAGCGATCAGTGCTATAAAAATGCACTGATTACTGTGAAAATGACACTGTTAGTGAAGGGGTTAACCACTAGGTGGCGCTGTAGGGGTTAAGTGTGCCCTAGTGAGTAATTCTTACTGTAGGTTGGATGGGCTGTGTGTGACAAGTAAGTGATCACCGCTTCCGATTACAGGAAGTGGTGATCACTGTCATTGTAACTAAGCAGAGCGAGGAGATGCTTGTTTACATCAGCATCTCCCTGTTCTAACTCACCGTGAGATGATTGCAGGTATCCCCACGGTGATCGAGAATGCGTGACCCGCGGTTGGGCTTACGGAGCTCGCAACAGGTGGCGCGCGTCCACAATGCCGCAATCTTAAAGGGGTTGTACAGGTACGTTCTTCTGCCTGTCTGAGCCATGCTGTCGACGTATATAGTCGTGCGCTGGTCTGCAAGCAGTTAATATATTGTTAAAGAATATAGCAGGAGACAGTACTTTTTATTCTTCTGTCTTCAACAGAAAAAGAAAGTAAAGTAAAAAAAAAATAACACATGTGGCTGTCTTTTATTGGTTAAAAGTAAAACTTTCGATTCGAATTAGACTTTCTAAACATCCTTTTCTAATTTACACGTTATAATTTGTTTGCAACTATTTGCAGTTTTAAAATGCTGGTTGGAAGGGTAGGAATATTTCACAGATTTTTAAGGGCTTACAAAGTGAAGTGCAGTGTCAAAACACAATCCCTTAATCAAATGGAAATCGCCGTAAGGCCTGTTACAGGGTCAAAATAAAATCCCATTTATTTTTACCTTATGTAAAATAATTGAAATTACATTTGCTTTTGTACAATAACATCCTATCTTTTTTCTATTCCCTTTGTAATAACTATTATTGGAAGGTGTGCATTGAATTGACAGCATATTTTTGTATGCCTTTACCTTCAATATGATCTTCTTTGGGTCTTTCTGTTTTAACCTCATGAGTTTCAGACTTTGCATAAAATAATAAAAAATAGGATCCTATAGGGATACAGGAATAAGCTACAATGTTCATAAAATGCCTGACATTGGGGCATTTTCAGCATACAGTCTACACTATTTTATGACATTGATCCCTTCAATTCAGTTTTTCTGGTGAGTAAAAATGCATGGATTTTATTGATGGGAGTTAAAGAAAAAAAACATTACAAGCTAATAAAAGTACAATATTTTATTTTAAAAAAAAGAGAGAAACAATTTTCTAGTTGCTAATGCTCTCACGCTTTACATATTAAGCATTCATTTTTCAATTTGTCATTTCTTTATTTGCATGATACTGTGGGAAATTTTAGAACTATTATACTGTAGCTGTCAAGCACATTAACCAGGACTGGAACGTACATGTTTTCATGTGATCTACTAAGTATTTTACTAAATAGATTTGTATTTATTTTTTATTCCAACACAGATTGAAAGCAGAGTAAGAAAAATAACAGAAATGTCCAGTAAATTTTTGCCTCTTCTGTCCGTAATAAATAAGCATTGCTATTTTGAATTTGGTTTGAATGTTTTGCAATAAAGGTGAACATCCGTTGAAGACACATCGAATCAGTAAATCTAAATCATTTGAGGTTCTGTCCTCTTCTGTCATAATATGGAAGTTTAAATTCCCAGCTTCCCCAGGTGCATGCTAAGGAATGGTAATGATGAATTTACATAGGTTGGTGTTCTTTTGGCTGACTTTACAGTATCTATGTTTGCTAGAATCATTATTAACATACACTAAACCTTTTTTTGTTTCAATCGTATGTTTTTTTTTAACTTTCTTCTTTTTTATTTAGAAATTTTGCTCTTGTGGTACACACTGTGGTTACAGTCATATACAGAAATATACATTAAAAAAAGACATTTAATTACATTTTCATAAAACCTTATTTTTATTATCAACCATGTCTCCTGTGTATTGTTTCTATTTTTCCCTTTCCTTTTACCCCCCCCCCCCCCCCGCCAGCACCTTTATTTATTTCCTCTTGTGACAAGCTTTTATATTTCTTCTGCCCACCTACTTCTCCGGGGTCTAGTGAGTGTACTTTTCCCTTCTCTTTCCCCCCTTCTCTAATTTCCACCTTCCCCCTCTTTACCCCTCTATATTCCCTATCTTCAGAGTCTTTCTATTACCAATTGGGGTAATGCGAGACTGGCATCCTCTAGCCATGGTTGCCATATAAGTTCAAATTTGCTCGCTTCCCCCCTACGGCTATATGACAATCTTTCTCTTAAGAGTAGGGAGTTTACATTTGGGTCCACTGCCTCCCTGTGGGTACTCCCGCTGCCATCCAATATCGTGCAATAAGTTTTCTCGCCAGGTACAGTAATCTAGTTATCATAAGGTATTTTCCTTTTGGGAATAGCTTGACGTCTATAGCCCCTAGTAGATACACCAGGGTCTCTAAAGGGACAGGTACCTGAGCCAATCTATTTATGCACTGGGAGATTTCTTCCCAGTACCGGTGTAATTTTGGACATCTCCATATCAGATGTATAAAATCCCGCTGGTGTATTTTACACTTTGGGCATTGGGGGGGAATCTTTTCCTTCCCACCTATACATTTGTAGTGGTGTTCTATATGCTCTGTGCAAAATAAATAGCTGTGATAATCTATGTGACGCAGATACCGATAATACCGGGAATAGATTCTAAGGATCTATCCCACTAGTTTTGATCTATATCCCCTATATCTTCTACCCATTTGCTATGGCATCTCAGGGAGGTATGATCCTGCACCGTCGCTAGCAGTTTCATATAGATTTTTGAGATTAGTCCTCTCCGGTCATCTGTTCCAAGGACTTCCTTTATCAGGGGTGGTAACCCTATTACTAATGATTGTGTTTTTTGTTGTGCCTGCAAAGCGTGTCGAATTTGGAGATATTGATAAAACCCCCTTGGGCTTAACTGAAATTCCTGACACAATTGTTCGTATGTTTTTAATACCTCCCCCTCATATAATTATACCTGTTATCATTTCATGATGAGGAAGAACTGGCATCTCCCCACTCTGTCTAGTGACAATGAAAGTGATCACTGCTTCCTGTAATCGGAAGCGGTGATCACTGTCTTGTCACATGTAGCCCACCCCCCCTACAGTAAGAATCACTCACAAGGGCACACTTAACTCCTACAGCGCCACCTAGTGGTTAACCCCTTCACTGCCAGTGTCATTTTGACAGCAATCAGTGCATTTTTAAAGCACTGATCGCTGTAAAAATTACAATGGTCCTAAAAATGAGTCAAATGTGTCTGATGTGTCCGCTATTTTGTCGCAGTCATGATAAAAATCGCTGATCGCCGCCATTACTAGTAAAAAAATGTATATCAATAAAAATGCTATAAAACTATCCCCTATTTTGTAGACGCTATAACTTTCGTGCAAACCGATCAAACGCTTATTGTGATTTTTTTTTACCAAAAATATCTAGAAGTATTGGCCTTAACTGAGGAAAAAAAATTGTTTTTATATATTTTTGGGGGATATTTATTATAGCAAAAAGTAAAAAATATTGAATCTTTTTCAAAATTGTCACTCTATTTTTGTTTATAGCGCAAAAAATAAAAAACGCAGAGGTGATCAAATACTAACAAAAGAAAGCTCTATTTGTGGGAAAAAAAGGACATCAATTTTGTTTGGGAGCCAAGATGCACGACTGCGCAATTGTCAGTTAAAGCGACGCAGTGCCGAATCGCAAAAAGTGGCCCAGTTATTGACCAGCAAAATGGTCCGGGGCTGAAGTGGTTAAGAAATACTTCAGTACTATCTCCCCATCTCCACATGCACACATGTGCAATAAATATATTCACATATACTTCAATTATACTAACATTAAAAGAACAATTGTTTCACTGAGTCTAATTAAAGTATAAGGTAAGTGTAATGCACATCATTACCTGCACATTGCCAAGCTTCTAGAATTTAGTTTTCCCATCCTATTATTAGAGTTCTGTGGTAAAAATTAGGTGTCATAGGGCAAATCACCTGTATGAAAAGACTCTGGCAGAAAAGCATGCATGGATTAATGGACCACATTTCAGTTCTGGGGCAGTGACTTTGCTCTCTCCAAATCCTAATAGGTTCAGCATGACTGCTCTGCAACAAGTATGTAGCTGCGAAATGGGGAATAACTGCTTCCACTGGAGATTCCAACACAGGTTTAAGATCACACAATTATACAATCCTAATTTACCCTCCAATTAAATTGTAATTATTTAATTTCATTACGGACAATGATAAATCAGTTGTCTTTGTGGTTTCTTTTTACTGATGCACTTTTAGCATTTAGGTCATTAGGATATTACCTTTTAGTTGTGTTATAATGCTTTCTGCGGGACAGATTCTTAACATACTTTACATCAAACGCACAGCATTTGTTCAAAGAAGTATAGTTATCTGTAACTGGCTTGGTGCGATGCTTACACAAACCTATTTCTTTTACCGGGATCTATAATTGTTACAGTGGCAGGGACAGAAGTACTTTGTAGTGTGACTCCACAGACAGTCACTTAATTAAGATAAGTTTATGAATCCTTGACCTCCAATATATTTCTGTGTTGTTGTGTCTCTAGAATTTATAACAGTTATCTTGGTACTTATGACTTCTCAATTTCCATCTCTTTTTAAACTGATTGCTTGCTGCATCATGATATCGCTTTCTACCTAACCGTTTTCCTTTATGTAGTGGTACAGGAAGGGAACAAATAATAATACTGTTCCTGTCCCAGCTTAATGAGTTTTCTTTAAAATAACTCAGGCAGTTCACTGGGGTTTGTTCTTCCATGGGATTGCAAAAACTATAAAATTCCCCAGTGGTTTTGAGTCATAATAACTTGTCTCTGGAGGCACATAATTCTCCATGATCTCTTACATTGTTAGGAAATTCCCTTTGTAAAATCCTGTAAAGCATGTTCTATATCCTTGTCTTATGCATTATGTATTCTAACATCAGTAAGAAGATTGTTCTGCTGTACTAGTAATTCATATATTTTAATATTATTTTAAAGCAAAAGTAATGCCACCAACTCATGTGTGCTTAGAAGGGAGATTTAGTTAGTGCCTGGAAAGCTCAAAGGAATACAGTAACTGTTTATTCCAGATTGACATACCACATCTTGTTGTAATTTGCATTAAATGATTAAATCTGACTCCTTTCACCTTCACCTGCCTTCATCACTTAGTATGCATTTCTTACTGAATTTATAAGACTAATTTGTCAAGAGTAATTTTAATATAATGATATCCTTAAACTTTATAACTCAGAATACATTGAAATTAGGATGGATGACAGATGGGAAAAAGAACACACCTATATGTGCAATTTGAAGTGAAGAACAAAAGGGAATAATGAAGAAAACAATTCTCAGGCTTACAATGAATAATGATTGTCTCATTAAGAAAAATGTGCTAAATTGATGTTGGCAATACAGACACAGAGGCACACATCTGATCATTTTGCAATTAGAAAATTGTCGCTTTTAAAAGTGCTAACAAGCTCACGTGTGTAGTCATGAATAGTTTACCATCATTTATTTCTCATGGTAATGGCAAACAGGCATAAGATGTGAATTGTTTAAGGATACTCGTCCTTTAGTTTTATTTAAAAGTCCTTGAGACAGTGTGTTTTACATATGATTGGCTTTAAAGTACGGTAAGCCATGCTTGAACCCACTGACTCCTGCCCACAGAATGTAATTAGACACAGATTTCTCTCTGTCATAGTATTTAATACATATCCATCACAAGTATGGAAGTTGGTGTCATGAGACGCTCCCATGGCAAATATATTCTTCGCTTCACCCATATGGCATGTCAATAACATAAAAAATGATTTAAATATTCAAACTCTAATGCTATTTTAAATTTCTAATTTAGGATTAATACTGGCATAGGATAAGTCGTTTGGCCGTGAGGTTCTGTTTCCTTAGACTTTGAGCTTTTGGATGCCAAAGATAATCAGAATATCTTGTTTGAAGAGAAGTATCACCAGGGTTAATAGAAATAGCTTGCCCTACATACATTTCTTCCTTCTGGTAAAGAGAGTCCTATTTTGATACATACAGTAAAGCAAGAGGTCTTTAGGTTAAAAGAAAAAAAACTCATGCCAAAATTGGGTTACAACCTCTTTAAGTTTTAATTGCTGTCTGTATCCCTGCTGGCGAGCTCTACTCTCACAATATGTCCGGGGGACCATTTTCACCAGAAAAGGAAGTAGAAGAAAAACAAAAAAAGTTACAGTTGTTACTGAAGCAGGGAGAGAAGGTAAATGTTCTGGTGGGGATACTTGTTTTAATGCCAACTGTCTAAAATGGGATTTCCTCTAATCTTGAAGATATTTCTACTTACATACTTTTGTGTCTCAGCAGATAGGAAATGCAGTGGAAAATTCTGCCCAATGAGGAAACAGACAGAAATAAAAAGTGTTCAAACTCTTCCACAACCTATTCAAAACTTAAAAAAGTTTTGGATGGAGCTGCACTCAAAAAAAATGTGAGCACCTTCACATAATGAGCTACATTTCTGTCACACAAGAGTTCTGTTACCTGTATGGCATACCATATACTGTGTATATATACCTTGGGTATGGTCTTTTTTTTTACATTAATCTGGAATCTTAGCAGGTGCCACAGTGAGACAGAATATGTGATATAAGCCTAACTTACATCTTGACAAATTAATGAGCTTAGAATAATCTTTCCATTTGAAGGCTTTTAGGTACTACTGGCTTGTGTTTATGAGTAATTCTAGGGGTTAGTGTTAATTTGGCAGTTGATTGGCAGAAGTTGTTTCGATATTACAGCAGTCTGTGCCAGGAATTTGTAAAATCTAGTCCGTGGGTAAGCCATGTCATTTGCAGTTAGCGTTGCTGTAGTAAGTCTGTCAACAGCTGGTTAAGCCTGCAGTGGTGACTTCACTCATAAGCTTCAATGGTCCCATACATTGTTGGTGCTCCATCCTCTCTCCAGAAGCTGTGCTGGGTGACACAGGGGACCTGGATCACATGACCAGATCAGAATAGCCTCAAAATAGATAAAAATAGAACAGTACAGTGGCTAATTGGTTAGCACTTCCGCATAGCAGCACTAGGGTCGCCAGATTGAATCCCAACCACGACACTACTAGCCTGGAGTTTGCATGTTCTCCATGTGCTTGTGGGTTTCCCCCAGGTGCGCTGTTTTCCTCTCACACTCCAAAGACATGCTGGTAGGTTAATTGGATCCTGACAAAATTGACCATAATATGTGTATGTATGAATGTGAGTTATGGACCTTAGGTTGCAAGCACCTTGTGGGTAGGGACTGATGTGAATGTACAATATACAGTAGGTGAACCCGATTTTGTGTCAATCTCGCTCTCTTTCTCGGCGAGATTGAGCACCTACGAGCCCCATCGCGGGAGCCAGCGCCGAGCTGGCTTGCCGCGATGGAGACAGAGCCGTCATAGAAGCGACGGGAGATCCGACTTGGATTCCCGCCAATTCTACACACGTGCGGCGTTTGTTATGAATCCTGAGGGGGAAGTCCCCGCCGGATTTTAAATAAAAATCCGGCATGGGTCCCCCCCTCAGGAGCATACCGGGCCCTTAGGTCTGTTATGGGTTGTAAGGAGAGCCCCCCTACGCCGAAAAAAACGGCGTAGGGGGTCCCCCTACAATCCATACCAGACCCGTATCCAAAGCACGCTACCCGGCCAGCCAGGAAGGGAGTGGGGACGAGCGAGCGCCCCCCCCCCTCCTGAGCCGTACCAGGCTGCATGCCCTCAACATGGGGGGGTTGGGTGCTCTGGGGCAGGGGGGCTCACTGCGGCCCCCCACCTCAGAGCACCCTGTCCCCATGTTGATGAGGACAGGGCCCCTTCCCGACAACCCTGGCCGTTGGTTGTCGGGGTCTGCGGGCGGGAGGCTTATCGGAATCTGGGAGCCCCCTTTAATAAGGGGGCCCCCAGATACCGGCCCCCCCACCCTAAGTGAATGAGTATGGGGTACATCGTACCCCTACCCATTCACCTGCAAGAAAAGTGGTAAAAACACAAATAAACCACACAGTGTATTAAAATATTTTATTTTTCTGCTCCGGAGGCCGCCCCCTGTCTTCTTTATTAGCTCTTTTACCAGGGGGGGGCTTCTTCTTTGACGTCTTCGGGTGGGTGGGGGCCGCCGTCTGGTTCTCTTCCACCGCCGGGGGGGGTGGCTTTTAAAAAAGCCCCCACCCCCCCGGCGGGTTTCCTCCGGCGTCTTCGGCGGGGCTCTTCTTCTTCCGCTATCCCGACGGGTCTTCTCCGCTATCCGGGGGGTCTCGCCGCTCTCCGCTGTTGACTCGTCGCACCCCGGTTCTTCGTCTCGCAGTCCGGTCCCTTCTTCCGTGCTGTACGTCTTCTTCCGCGCTGTGACGTCATGTTCTTCACTTCTCTTCTTCTCCCGATGTTGACTCGCCGGTCCTCCTCGCTGAAATGACGGATGCGCGCCTTGCATCGGACCTATATAGGCCTCACAGTCCCATCATGCTCTGTACCTACCCATGTGATACCTACCACGTGGTAGACGCCGGAGGAAACCCGCCGGGGGGGTGGGGGCTTTTTTAAAAGCCACCCCCCCCCGGTGGTGGAAGAGAACCAGACGGCGGCCCCCACCCACCCGAAGACGTCAAAGAAGAAGCCCCCCCCTGGTAAAAGAGCTAATAAAGAAGACAGGGGGCGGCCTCCGGAGCAGAAAAATAAAATATTTTAATACACTGTGTGGTTTATTTGTGTTTTTACCACTTTTCTTGCAGGTGAATGGGTAGGGGTACGATGTACCCCATACTCATTCACTTAGGGTGGGGGGGCCGGTATCTGGGGGCCCCCTTATTAAAGGGGGCTCCCAGATTCCGATAAGCCTCCCGCCCGCATACTCCGACAACCAACGGCCAGGGTTGTCGGGAAGGGGCCCTGTCCTCATCAACATGGGGACAGGGTGCTCTGAGGTGGGGGGGCCGCAGTGCGCCCCCCTGCCCCAGAGCACCCAACCCCCCCATGTTGAGGGCATGCAGCCTGGTACGGCTCAGGAGGGGGGGGGCGCTCGCTCGTCCCCACTCCCTTCCTGGCTGGCCGGGTAGCGTGCTTTGGATACGGGTCTGGTATGGATTGTAGGGGGGCTCTCCTTACAACCCATAACAGACCTAAGGGCCCGGTATGCTCCTGAGGGGGGGACCCATGCCGGATTTTTATTTAAAATCCGGCGGGGACTTCCCCCTCAGGATTCATAACAAACGCCGCACACGTGTAGAATTGGCGGGAATCCAAGTCGGATCTCCCGTCGCTTCTATGACGCGCTTGCTGGGATGTGCTGTCACTATTCCAGTGAGTGTGAGATGTCGGCAAGATCTCGGCACCCTGTCGCCGAGTATCAGCGCGACGCTGTCCTGCTAAAAGCACAATATCACAAACACCTACTGTATGTAGTATATATTTGATGAAACATAACCACTTCAGCCCAGGAAGATTTGGCTGCTCAATGACCAGTCTATTTTTTGCATTTTAGCACTGTGTCGCTTTAACTGAAAAATGCAATGATGCACCCTAACAAAATTGACGTCCTTTTCTTTCCACAAATAGAGCTTTCTTTTGGTGGCATTTGATCATCTCTGCGGTTTTTATTTTGTGCGCTATAAAAAAAAAAGAGCAACAATTTTGAAAAAAACGTAAACGACCTACAACTACGACAGCTCGTGGGATCGTGCCAACCCGCCGCAGTATAATGACGGTGTCTGGTTGGCAAGCGGTTAATATGTAAGTATTTAGGGGGCTGAATATAAAAAAGGGATTTTTAATACAGCTTACCTGTAAAATCCTTTTCTTGGAGTACATCACGGGACACAGAGCAGCATATTCATTACTATGTGGGTTATATGGAGTACCTTCAGGTGATGGACACTGGCAATCTCAAACAGGAAGTGCCCCTCCCTATATAACCCCCTCCCATAGGAGGAGTACCTCAGTTTTGTAGCAAGCAGTATGCCTCCCAAAATGGTCCCCATAAGAGGGGTGGGAGCTCTGTGTCCCGTGATGTACTCCAAGAAAAGGATTTTACAGGTAAGCTGTATTAAAAATCCCTTTTTCTTTCTCGTACATCACGGGACACAGAGCAGCATATTCATTACTATGTGGGATGTCCTAAAGCAATGCTTTACTGAGGGGAGGGAGACATCTTCCCAAGACACAAGGATTTAATTCAGAGATACTCTCAAATAATAATAAATCCAACTTAGTTGAGAAAATTAAATTTAAACTTAAATTTTAACTCAAGGGTGCCCCCGATTCTGAGGGTCTTAAATCGCAGCCCGCAGCACTGCCTGCCCAAAGGCTGTATCTGTATTCCTTCTTACGTCCACCTGGTAAAATTTTGTAAACGTGTGGACTGAAGACCAGGTTGCCGCCTTGCATACTTGAGCCATAGAGATCTGATGGTGTGCTGCCCAGGAGGCGCCCATGGCCCTGGTAGAATGGGCCTTTACTGATAACGGAGGAGGCAACCTCTTCAAGCCGTAGGCCTGAATAATTAACTGTTTAATCCATCTCGAAATGGTGGATTTTGCAGCTGCCTGCCCCTTCTTGGGCCCATCTGGCAAAATGAACAACACATCTGTTTTCCGAATCTTCTCTGTAGCTTTAAGATAGGCCTTCATGGCCCGGACAATATCCAAGGTATGCAGCAACCCTTCCTTTCTGGAAGTGGGCTTCGGAAAAAAGGATGGTAATACCAAATCCTGGTTCAGGTGAAAACTGGATATAACCTTTGGTAAAAAGGAAGGATGAGGACGGAGAACCACCCTGTCCTTATGCAGAATAAGATATGGCTCCTTACAAGATAAGGCTGCCAATTCTGACACTCTTCTGGTGGAAACTATGGCGACCAGAAATACCAACTTCCTTGTTAGTAAAACCAAAGGAACTTCAGCCAACGGCTCAAAAGGTTGTTTCTGTAGAGTTGACAGAACAAGATTCAAGTCCCACGGACAAAGTGGTGACTTAACCGGAGGATTAATACGCAAGACCCCCTGAATGAAGGTCTTAACCAGCGAGTGGGTGGCCAGCGGCCTCTGAAACCACACTGACAAAGCTGAAATCTGTCCCTTAATTGTGCTTAATGCCAGGCCTTTATCCACTCCTAGCTGGAGAAAACTTAATACTCTATCAATGGTATATTTGCGGGAAAGCCATTTCTTGGACTCGCACCAGCCTACATAGGCCCTCCAAACCCTGTAATAAATTACTCTGGAGACTGGCTTTCTAGCCTTAATCAGGGTAGAGATTACTTGTCTAGATAGACCTCTACCCCTAAGAATCAGGGATTCAGCCGCCAGGCCGTCAAATTTAGACGCCGTAATGCAGGGTGGAGGATCGGGCCCTGTGAGAGTAGGTCTGGTCGTAGAGGAAGCGTCCAAGGGTCTCCCACTGACATCTTTAGGATTAGTGAGTACCATGCCCTTCTGGGCCATGCTGGAGCTATCAGAATGACTGGCTTGTGCTCCACCCTGATCCTGCGCAACAGGCGGGGTAGTAACTGAAGCGGGGGGAAGGCATATAGAAGATTGAACTGATGCCAAGGGCAAACTAACGCACCGGTCCCGCAGGCCATAGGGTCCCGAGTCCGGGACATGAACCTGTCTAGCTTCTTGTTGAGCCTTGATGCCATGATATCCACGTCCGGCATTCCCCACCTCTGGCAAATTATCTGAAATATTTGCGGATGCAGAGACCATTCCCCTGGCGACAGAGTCTGACGACTCAAAAAGTCCGCCTGCAGGTTGTCCACCCCGGGAATGAATATTGCCGATATGCAGGGCACATGATTCTCTGCCCATAGGAAAATTAAGCTCACTTCTCTCTGAGCTGCTTGACTCTTGGTTCCCCCTTGGTGATTTATATATGCCACAGCTGTGGCATTGTCTGATTGTATCCTCACCGGGAACCCCTGTAATTTGGAGGTCCAAGTCTTGAGGGCTAGCCGAGCAGCTCTGAGCTCCAAGATATTGATGGGCAATTGACTCTCCTCCTGTGCCCAAGTACCTTGGCGGGTGCAACCATCCAAGATCGCTCCCCAGCCCTTCAGGCTGGCATCTGTGGTCACTATCTTCCAGGTCACGGGGCTGAAAGATTTTCCCTTCAGTAGATTCTGAGGGTCTAACCACCAACACAGACTCTGCCGGACTCTTGATGAGAGTGGCAAAGGAAATTCCAAGGCCTGTGGCCTTTTGTTCCATGCTGACAGAATGGCTGCCTGCAGGACGCGAGTGTGGCTTTGAGCGTATGGTACCGCTTCGAAGGTGGCCACTAGCTTGCCTAGTAATCGCATGCATAGGCGAATCGTTGGTTCTCTCTTGCTTAGAACCAAATGTATCAATTCTTTGATAGCCTCGACCTTTTTTGTGGGTTGGAAAGCTGATTGTTCTCGGTTTAGGACCCAGCCGAACCTTTCTAGGTATCGAACCGTGAGAGCCACTGCTCGTTCCAGGCCAGGAGACGAGTGATCTATGATTACCCTGGATTCTTAGGTTGGCTAGAATTGGAGCTAGGACCTTGGTGAATACTCGAGGAGCCGTAGCCAACCCGAAAGGGAGTGCCACAAATTGAAAATGACGCCGAGCCACCGTAAAGCGTAGAAACCTTTGATGTGGCTGAAAAATTGGCACATGAAGGTACGCATCCTTTATGTCTATGGATGCCAGAAAGTCGTTTTTCTGGAGTGCGGCGGCTGCCGATCGTACGGATTCCATCCGGAATGAGCATACTTTTAAGTACGCATTTAATCCCTTTAAGTCCAAGATTGGCCTGACATCGCCGTTGGGCTTTGGGATGATGAACAGATTGGAGTAGAACCCTAGCCCCTGTTCCTGGGCTGGTACTTCTACTATCACGCCTTGGTAAAGCAAATGATTTAATGCCGCCATTAAGGCGGCCTTCTTTGTCGGCTCGACTGGCACTCTCGACTCCTGATAATGAGGTGGAGGGATTCTTAGAAATTCTAATTTGTAGCCTGTGGCCACGGAAGACCGGACCCACTTGTCGGGAATGTCGGTCTCCCAAATTTCCGAAAAAAGACGCAGCCTTCCCCCCACCTTCGTGGGTGGGGGCGTCCCTTCATGAGGCAGACTTAGGGGCTGTCTTTGCTGGCTTACGATACCACTGCTTCTTGCCCCCAAAAGCTTGTCCCTGTGGCTTATTGTTAAAGTATGATCTCGCAGGAGGCCGTCGATACTGCCTGGAATTGGCGGGCCCCTGAGCAGGGGGAAGCTGCCGTTTGAACGCAGGTCCCCGGACCCTCCTTTTGACTGGTAGAAGGGTACTTTTGCCACTTGAAATAGTCTGAATGTATTTATCCAGATCTTCTCCGAAGAGTCGTTCTCCATGGAAGGGAAACCCTGCCAGAAGCCTTTTGCATGGGGGCTCAGCCTCCCAGTTCTTTAACCATAAGAGCCTTCTCATATGTACTAAAAATAGTGACAGACGAGACGCTTGCTGGATGGAATCCTTTATAGCATCCACCGCGAAGCACATGGCTCTAGGAATATCAGATAATTCTTCCGCCTGCTGGGCCGGAATAACCTTAAGCATTTGTCTTGTCTGGTCTGTTAGTGCCTGACAAACTCCAATAGCAGCCACAGCTGGCTGTATTACTGCACCTGCCGTAGTAAAGGATGCTTTTAAAAGTGTCTCCAAACGCTTATCAACCGGTTCTTTAAACCCCTGTATGTTTTCTACCGGGCAAGTCAAGGACTTATTTACACAGGAGATGGCGGCATCCACCACTGGGAGTGCCCACTTTTTGGCAAATTTTTCTTCCATAGGATAGACGACGGAAAATCTTTTAGGTGGTAAAAAGATTCTGTCTGGTCGTGCCCAATCCTGGAAGATTACTTCCTCTAAAAGAGAATGGACTGGAAAAACAGCGCTACTCCGAGGCGTTTTCAAAGAGCCTAAAGATGATACGGCCGGACCCTGAGGTTCCGGCAAAGGCAAATTAAACGCCAAGTGGACCATGTCTGTCAGGGAATGAACCCAGAAGCTTTCCGCTTGGGAGGCTGAGCAAGGCTCTTCATTAGCCGAACCCTCAACCTCTGAACCAATTTGGTCCCGGTCCAAATGATCCTCCTGCAACTCAAATCCCCCCGGGGAGAGAACCTCAGCATCTGAGGGTCCACACTCAGGCGACGGAGACCTAGTCCGCTTTTTACCCGGTGTAGATTTGGCTATCATAGCCGCCAATCTTTTCTCTAGCCCCTCCAAGGAGGTGGCTAGCATACTCTCTGTGATAAACACAGGGTTGGGTGGATCTGATGTAGCCTCAGCACCAGATCTCCCTAATGGCTCAACCAAGGTGCCCAATGGTGTATGAACCTGTGGGGAGAGTACCGGCATAGGCCGACCTGAACCGTCAGAATCTGAGGGGGAGCCCCTTTCTTTTGTACCCCCTGATCCTGAACCTTTGGAAGCCATGGTACAATACCGAGGTACCCCTGCTTACAACCTTTGATTGTTGTAGCTAGGAGAAATAATAGTACGGTTTAGGGAACGGTAGTAACAACTAACGTCCAAAACCCAAAACGGGAAGACCAGTATGTTTCCAATCTTTTTTTTTTTTTTTTTTTTTCAATAACTTTTTTTTTTTTTATGAAAACATGCTGTCTTCCCTCAAAAAATTGCAAGTATCCATCTGCTGTATAAGGAATTTTTTAGGCTAGTAACCACACAGCTAGTTCTGTTCACCAGAACTGCAATACTTCCTTGCGCCACTGGGTGCCCTCAGCCGCCCTGCAGCCGCTCTGCATCCTTCTCCTTCAAGCTCAGAAAGCAACTGAGCTACACAGCATAGAGGAAGGGCCGCCCCTTCCTTTTATGAGACTAGATGTCCCGCCCCCCTTTCTCCACAACGGCGCGAATCATCACCCTGCGCCTATATTACAGGGCGCGCGCGCCCGTGTTGCGGAGGATGGGGGCCACGCCGGAAGCGTTACTGACATGCTGGAGGACGAGCACCGCACGGCACCCAGACAGGTAAGGCCTCAGGTGAGTCACTGACCCCCCAGTCCTGGGAAAGCATAGCCAACACACAGCTCCTTTCCCAACCCAGCGCCCAGCAGACAATTACAATGCAACACATATTTTAGGAAGATCACACATGGGAGCCCATACATAGACCATCCTGTCTCTTTGATAGACATAGTGGCCCAAAACTGCCAATGCAAGAGCATACTCAGGCACATCCCCCAAAGATCCCCCTAGAGAGCCTGCCGACGAACCAAGTCCCGCAGGCCCCCCTTCACTTACCTGCTCCATGCCGCAGGACTTTGCACAGCAAGAGGTCCAATCTTCCCCCATCTCCGTGGGGCGTCTAGACCTTCAGGCCCTGGGTTCCTATGAAGGATCCACTGTCCTGGGCCCATATAGCACCCTGGCAACAGAAACATTAGGCCCCCAAAGGTTTCTAAGTTCTGGGCCCAGAGTCCAGCTCTCAGATAAAAAGCATTATGGGCTATACCCCAATGGTTTGGGGTCCGGTTGCTGACCACTTTAGCACTGAGGCCTTTGGACAGAACCGGTTAGCCCACCTTAATCCCAAGGATGTGGAGGCAAGCTAAACCATGACCAACACCTAAGACACTGGCGTAAAAACTGAGGTACTCCTCCTATGGGAGGGGGTTATATAGGGAGGAGCACTTCCTGTTTGAGATTGCCAGTGTCCATCACCTGAAGGTACTCCATATAACCCACATAGTAATGAATATGCTGCTCTGTGTCCCGTGATGTACGAGAAAGAAAAGTGTTTTACCTTAATGCAGAGAATGCATTAAGGTAAAACTCCTGAAGCCTCCTGAACTCCTGGACAAATTTAAATAGTTTTTAGGCCTTATGTTCAATATGGGGCTTACAAAGAAGAACAAACTCTGGGCCAGATTCACAGCAGAAATATGCCGGCGTATCTACTGATACGCCGGCGTATTTTCAAATTTTCTGCGTCGTATCTTGATTTGGAATCCTCAAACCAAGATACGGCGGCTTTTGGCATAGATCCGACAGGCGTACGGCTTTGTACGCCTTCGGATCGTAGGTGTAATTCTCTGGCGGCCGCTGGGTGGAGTTTGCGTCATTTTCCAGCGTCGGGTATGCAAATTAGCTGTTTACGGCGATCCACAAAAGGTACGCACGTTCGTCACATTCTCTTACGCCGGTTTTTCCCATCGTAAAGTTAAGTGTGCTATTTAGATGGTGTAAAATTACACCATCCATGTTAAAGTATGGCCGTCGTTCCCGCGTCAAATCAATTAATTTCACGCAAAGCACGGCGGGAAATTTCCAAACGGAGCATGCGCAGAACGTTCGGCGCGGGAACGTGCCTAATTTAAATGGTACACGCCCCATTTGAATTAGACGGGCTTGCGCCGGACGGCTTTACACTACGCCGCCAAAAGTTTACACGCAAGTGTGCTATTGTGCTAGTAAGTGTGCTATTTAGATGGTGTAAAATGACACCATCCATGTTAAAGTATGGCCGTCGTTCCCGCGTCAAATCAATTATTATTTTTTTTTGCGTAAGACGTCTGGGAATACGAAAGTACGTTACGCACGTTGCCGTTGAAAAAACACGTTGGGGCGCTGTAATTTCACGCAAAGCACAGCGGGAAATTTCCAAACGGAGCATGCGCAGAACGTTCGGCGCGGGAACATGCCTAATTTAAAAATGTTACACGCCCCATTGGAATTAGGCGGGCTTGCGCTGGACGGCTTTACGCTACGCTGCCAAAAGTTTACACGCAAGTGCTTTGTGAATCAAGCACTTACGCTGGAAACTTGCGGCGGCGTAACGTAAACGGGATACAATACGCCGATCTACATGAATCTGGCCCTCTATGCCTACTGGTCCACCAAGCCCGTCCACCACATGCCTATATATTCTGCTGTCATGTCCAGGAATGCTACGAGATGATTATGCGTTTTCTACAGTTTCAAAAGCAACTGAAAACCAACAAATCTTCTACCTTAATTATATTGAAGACATCATCACTGCCCTGATTTACCAACAAGTACCCGCTCCAGGAAGCATTCTCTCTAATAGTGTGAGTTGACTTCATGAGCAACATTTTTCCCCCCGCAGAATCCAGGAAGAAGATGCCAAAGGAAATGTGTATGCAGCTGAGGAGGAATTAGAAGAGATACAAGTTATTATTGCCCCCAATGTCCATCTGAACCTGGCCTGTGCATCTAAGATTGCTTCAGAAGTTACCACACATCCATTAGATATTAGTTCCCCTTCTTTTTAACAGACTGCCATTTCCCCATTTCAAATACCTGCTTGGATTATTTGCCTGCTACCATGTTTCTACCTTCCACGTTAACTGACCCTGGCCTGTTTACTGACGATGTCTTTGCCTGCCATTTTAACCACTTCCATACCAGGCACTTACGCACCTTCCTGCCCAAGCCAATTTTCAGCTTTCAGCACTGTCGCAATTTGAATGACAATTGCGCGGTCACGCTACACTGTACCCAAATGAAATTTGTATCATTTTGTTCCCACAAATAGAGCTTTCTTTTGGTGGTATTTGATCACCTCTGCGTTTTTTATTTATTGCGCAACAACTAAAAAAAGACCGAAATTTTTGAAAAAAATTTAGTTTTTTTGTTTTCTGTTAATTTCTTTTGTAAATAAGTATGTTTTCTTCTTCAATTATGGGCACTGATATGACGGCACTGATGGGCATCAATGAGGTGGCACTGATGGGCACCGATGAGGTGGCACTGATGGGCAACAATAGGCGGCACTGATGGGCACTGATAGGCGGCGCTGGTATGCTGCACTGATGGGCACTCATAGGCGGCACAGATGGGCACTCATAGGCCGGCACTGATGGGCACTCATAGGTCGGCACTGATGGGCACTCATAGGCCGGCACTGATGGGCACTCATAGGCCGGCACTGATGGGCACTCATAGGCCGGCACTGATGGGCACTCATAGGCCGGCACTGATGGGCACTCATAGGCCGGCACTGATGGGCACTCATAGGCCGGCACTGATGGGCACTCATGGCCGGCACTGATGGGCACTTATGGGTGGCACTTATGGGTGGCACTGGTGGGTACTTATAGGTGGCACAGATGAGCACTGATAGGTGGGCACTGGGCATAAATGGGCACTAAGAGGTGGTACTGATGGACACTTGCTGGCACTGATTGACACTGAGGGGTGGCACTAATGGCATTGCTGGGCATAATTTTAGACAGCGCCCATGTTGCCAGTCAGTGCCCATTTGTGGGCACTGATTGGCATCGATTGTGTTTTTTTTTTATTGGTGTTTTTTTTTTTTGCACTGTTTTTTTTTTAGCACTGGGGGGCACTCCCTGGTGGTCCAGTGTTGGCATTCGAGGGGGGGCTGCGCTGATAAACAATCAGTGCGAACCCCCCCTGTCAGGAGAGCCGCAGATCGGCTCTCCTCTACTCGATCAACGGCTCTTCCTGTTTACATCGTGATCAGCCGTGGTTGGACACGGCTGATCACGTGGTAAAGATGCAGAGTGTCAGACTGACACCCCGCATCACCGATCGCCGTGCTGCGTGCCCCCATGGGCGCGGGCCGCAATAGATCCTGCAGGACATCAATAGAGGTCCAGTCAGGATTTCACAACCACTTCCCGGACGTCAATATGCTATTGACCGGGCGGGAAGTGGTTAAACCAAGTTTCTGACTTCCACGTGCACCAACCTCAGCCTGTTTACCGAACATGCCTTTGTCTGCCATTTTAAACCACGTTTCTGACTTCCACTTGCACCGACCTCGGCCTGGTAATCAACCATATTTTTGCCTGCCATTTGGACTGATCTTTTTCCCTTCTACTTTAGCACACAGGGGGCTCACATATGTGAGCGGCTTCAGAATAGCGTTCTGAGTAGAGAAAAAACGTTTTTGTTTTTTTGTGTTCCCAGAACCGGTTCTGGTTGTCTGGAGGCTTCAAAGAGATTTGGGTGGAATAAGCCTCTACCCTTGTCCCCCTGGCCCTAAGCTTGATGGTCCATCCTGCTGCCTGGCCCCATACTTTGAGTGTGCTGACCATAATGCTACCTGCTGCCTAGAAATCTCTGCCTGCTACCTCGACCAATGCTTTGGCTGTGCTGACAAGATCTCTGCCTGTATTAACTATGGAGAGTATTCCTGCCTGCTGCCTGGACAATTGCTTTTGCTGTTGCTGACTACATCCTGCCTGTTGCCTGGACCGATGCTCTCCTCTGTGGACCACTGCAAAACTAAAACCACACTATGTTTTAGCAATTTTACGGGCCTTCAAAAATGTGAACGGTAGTCAGAAAATGATATGTGTAATTTATGCTCCTAGAATGCCTGGAGGTGCTACTTGGATATTGGGCCTCTGTATGTGGCCAGGCTGTTTAAAGGTCTTACACATGTGGTATCGCCATACTCAGGAGGAGTAGCAGAATGTATTTTGGGGTGTCATTTTTGCTATGTACATGCTGTGTGTTGGAAATATCTTATAAATGGACTAATTTTACTTCAAAAGACTCATTATGCCTCAAATATTATGTTGGGGTGTTAGCTTTCCAAAATGGGGTCATTTTGTGGGCAATTCCATTGTCCTGGTGCTCCAGGGCCTTCAAAAGTGTAATAGGTGGTTGAGAAATGAGATGTGTAATTTATGCTCGTAGAAAGCCTGAAGGTGCTACTTCAATGTTGGGCCTCTGTATGTGGCCAGGCTGTGTAAAAGTCTCACACAAGTGGTATCACGTACAAATATGCATATGCTGTGTGTGAGAAATAATCTGTTAATATGACAAGTTTGTTTAAAAAAAAAATAAAAGAAAATTGAAATTTTCTTAAAGTGGTTGTCAGCCCACTTGTTGTACTTTTACCTACAGGTAAGCCTATAACAAGGCTTACCTGTAGGTAAGGAGAATATCTCCTAAACCTGCACAGTTTAGGAGATATTCCCCTCGCAATGCGCCGCTGCGCATGCGCAGAGGGGATCTACGGCGAAAGGACCGGCAGCCGCCGGACCTTGCCGAGTTTTAAATCTCACGCGCGGGAGTGACGTCATCGCCGCTCCAGCCAATCACAGCGCTGGATCGGCGATACCCGGAAGACACGCCGAGGCAAGATGAAATCTCGCTCGGCGTGAACCAGGTAAGTGCTACGCACCTCGTTCCGAGGTAAGTATTTCATAATGAGCTAATATGCGGTGCATATTAGCTCATTATGACTTTTCCCTTACAGGAGGAAAAAAAACTATTTTTTTCATGTGGGTTTACAACCGCTTTAAGAATTGGGGAAAAAAATTACAATGTCAAAAAACTCACCATGCCTCTTACTAAATACCCTGGACTGTCTACTTTCCAACAAGGGGTAATTTGGGGGGTATTTGTACTTTCCTGGCTTGTTAGGGTCTCAAGAAATGAGATGTCAGTACATCAGGTGTAAGAAGATCAGATACATTTTCAGTGATTGGTACCATAGTTTGTAGACTCTCTAACTTTCACACAGACTAAATAATATCAACCAATTTGGGTTATTTTTACCGAAGATATGTAGCAGTATAAATTTTGGCCCAAATCTATGAAGAAAAATTACTTATTTGCAAAAATTAGCAATAGAAAAAAAAAGTATTTTTTTTTCAACATTTTCGTTATTTTTTAGCTTATATTGCAAAAAAATTTAAACCCAGCGGTGATTAAATACCACTAAAAGAAAGCTCCATTTAAATTAAGCCATATAATAGTGTGCCAAATTCGGTAACCTGGAGCAAACTTCTCATGTTATAGAAGTCAACATAGACTTTTAATTTAGTCTAACTGCTATATAATAGCACTCTTTTTTCAATGCGGTTAATCTTTATGCCGTTAAAAACATTTTCCAGGTAAGTTTGAGGCATATTTTGCTGTTGTCATAACCTAAATTTATATAAATCAGAAGCCATTTTTTTCTATCATACGTCACTTATATCTTGTTTCTTACACTGTACATGCTCTGTGTTTTGTGTCTTGGTTCTACAGCAGTATATTTTTATTTCCAAGCTAATGCTCTGCATGTCACTAGTGGAATTTTCAGGGAGTGCATTCAAATCTGTTGAGTAAAGTATTGATACCAAATGACAAAAAGACGTATACATTAAAGTTCCATACAGCATGTGGCAAGTGGTGTATTAGTATTGCATAACTGCAATTTGTTTGAATTATTATGTTTTTGTGGATGGTTCATAAGTATATTTTGATATCCCGTTGTGTCAGTTTTATGGATGACAGTCCTTGGTTATTTCTACCAACACTTTCTAGGCTGGATCATTACTACCTGCTATATTATGAGAACTAGAATACTTTAAAGTGATCTGCTGACTGTGTAACATTTATTTTTATTTTATAAAAAAACAGAAAACATGAATAGAAAAAATCTTCAAAGACATGCAATGAAAAAGCTGGGAATATATAAATATATTCCAAAATAGAACATATTGTTTTATAAACATATAGATAAATATATATATATATTAGATGTATAACAAATATTTTCAGTAACAAGAGCAGATTTTTAAGTTTCAAAATTACATTTTGTTAAACAGAATGTTTTCATGTTTCTTTCTGCAGTATACAGATGTACACAGATGTTGTACATATTTTTGCATCTATTAGGGAGCACTAGTGGGTAAACTAATGCATCTCACCAGATAAAAAGTTGTATCAGCGCCAAATAGATGGACAGAGTGAACACTCATGCTGTTCACAGTCCATGACAGAATATTAACTAGCATTGTACTACCAAAATAAACAAAAAATAAATATGCAGTTTTGTGCTAAAAAATAAGTTGTTTCTCGCTGTAGTACAGAAATAGACAAAATGTTGTGGGAATTTTATATATTTACAATCTTAGTAATATGCAATTCCTAGTCTGGTTTCAGACAAAGGATGTACTGGGCAAAAAGCCCAGTGGTGGGTCCAAGTACATGACAAGTGTAAGAATAAGACATTTTCATTTTCAGCAGCATTAACATAGCACATTGCTTAAAGCATTTCCATACTCCAGATTAAAAATAAAAAAAACATTTACTGAAGACATACTGTATAAGTCATAGTATATGGTTTTCTGAAGCAGAGCTAAACGCATATCTATGCTTTAATCTATCTGTTATTTATCTAACTGCATCATTACAGCAGGCAGAACAGACAATTGAAAAAAAATTACTGGCGCCCTTTTTCATTGCTTTTACTGTATATTCGTTTTCACAAATTTTTGGAACTGCACTTGTTGTAAATAGCATTTAGGTTATTGGCGCAGCATCCTAGATTTGTATTATTCAATTGAAAAAAATAAACTTTTAAATTTAATAGCAGAGGGTTCCGTTTTGCAGAGAGCAAAAGTAGGAGAGAGATTAAAATAAAACAAAAAAAAAAAACGATGCGCTAATCTTTTTGTCTGCCTTTTTTCTCATTTACATTCTTAGCTGTTAAAGCAGTTATAAATGCTCAAGGTCTTTTTTACCTTAAAGCATTCTATGCATTAAGGTAAAAAAAACTTGGCTTTAGCGCCCCCCCCAGTTTCCTCTTATACTTGCCTGAGCCCCATCTCGATCCAGCTATGTGCATGAGAGCAGTGGCTCTCCCGGGTCTCTCTTTCCTCATTGGCTCACACAGCTGCTGTCAATCACAGCCAGTGAGGATATAGCATGGGGGGCAGGGGCAAGCCATGCTCTGTGTGTGGATGCAGGAGTGAGCCTGCTTGAGTGCCAACATAGCAAACGGCTTGCTATTGAGGGACTTAAGCAGGGAGGAGGAGCTAGGACCTCCACCGAGGAAGTCAAAAAGAAGAGGATCGGGGCTGCTCTGTGTGAAACCATTGCACAGAGTAGGTAAGTATGAATATTTTTTTTTCAATTCTTTCCCTTAGAATCATTTTTAGTTCCACAGTGTGCCTGCAAATCTCCTTATGTCCATACCCCTGGCTTTTTAGAACCATGTGCCTGGATTTCTACTAGTTTAGAGCTACTAGAAACATATCACTTTCCCATTTGCTAATACAGCCATTGCCCTTCAAATGTCATTGCCCCGAGCATAATAGTGCTCTTAGAAAAATCAGAGTTCTCCCACCCTGGATCCAGTAGCACAATGTATGTAAAACATGTATGTCTCTCATCCTTAAAGCAGAGTTCCAACCCCATTTAAATTGATTGATTGATTGATTGATATATATATATATATATATATATATATATATCAATCTCACATTCCCCGTACACACGACCGAACATGTTTGCGGACCAGTTTCAGCAGACATGTTCGGTCGTCTGTACAGCCGAGCGGACAGGATTCCAGCGTACATTTGCCCGCCGGGCCTTTTTCGAGCGGGCAAATGTTTCTAAACTTGTTTAGAAACATGCCCGCTGGAATCCTGTCCGTCGGACATGTTCGGTCGTCTATACAGACTTACCGTACATGTCCGAGCGGCCGCCATCCCTCGCATGAGTCGAATGACTTCGACGCATGCGTGGAAGCATTAAACTGCCAGGGCCGCGCACGTCGCCACGTCATCTTCGCGGCGACGGCGCGGCCTCGTCACCGCGTATCGTGTACGCGCGGATTTCTGTATGATGGTGTGTACAGCCATCATACAGAAATCTCATGTTTGCCCGTCTGTACGAGGCCTTACTATCATCAATGTATATTTACTAATGGATAGTCTCGTTATTAGCGCCGCTATTGTGCATATTTTATAATAAAAATCACATTATATTTTTGCTGCTAGGGAATTCCTATCTTACTTGTGGGCAGGTGAAGTCCACACGCATAAACTTCTGGAATACGACGCTGCTGTATTACCAGCATGCACCACAAGTAAGCAGTAGCAGTAAGCACAGCAATCGGCTGTCGTCGGATGTGCCCACCCTGCTGTGATGGCAACCATGATAAGCCTATCAAATACCGTGATTCTAGCCCTCGACGCTGCTCAGTGACTCCTGGGAAATGATGACACACTTCTCCCAGGAGCACTAGCAAGCACAGACCCAAGGAAAATGACATCAGGCGCCATGAGACATGAGACAGATTAAAAAGGGACCCCATAGCAACAGCCCTGAACAAGTAAGTAAAAAAAAATAAAAAATCCAAATGTTGTTGCCGATGTTTATTGCTGATGAATACTGTAAAGTTAATTGTATGGGTTGAACTCCACTTTATCATAGTCGTTTAATGCTTCTGAAAATAACACTCTTCCAGTTCTAAAGCCAGGGGAGGGTTTTACTTTAACATAGGGAGAAACATGCTCCCTGTGCCAGTAAGATATGCAGGACTGGTGGCCATGAGGCGAGATACTTCACCAGACACCAGTCAGAAAGGGACCTTAACTTAGTGACACATATATATATATATATATATATATATATATATATATATATATATATATATATATATATATATATATATATATATATATATATATATATATATAATGTAGCAGAGACCCTAGAGAATAACATGGCAGATTTCCAAAATGCAATTTAAAAAAAAAATACACTTTAACTACTTCAGCTCTGGAAGGTTTTAGCCACTTTCTGACCAGGCCATTGCTTTGCAACGCGGCACTACAGTGCTTTAACTGACAATTGCGTGGTCGTGCAAAGCTGTATACAAATAAAACAATTTTTTTTCCCACAAATAGAGCTTTCTGTTGGTGGTAGTTGATCACCTCTGTGGTTTTTATTTTTTTGCACTATAAACAAAAAAGGACCAAAAATGTGGAATAAAAAAATATATTTTATGTATTCTGCTACATACCGTATTTTCCGGCGTATAAGACGACTGGGCGTATAAGACGACCCCCTAATTTTCCAGGAAAAATGTTGATTTTGGGATATACTCACTGTATAAGACTACCCCCTTCTTACTAGTCTTTCTGGAAGCTGAGGGGGAGCCAGAACCGCTGACAGAAACAGGCTTTTTTAAATCTCACTGTGCCATTACATTACATGCCTCACTGTGCCATTACATCACTTGCCCCTCACTGTGCCATCACTTGCCCCCTCTCTGTGCCATTACTTGCCCCCTCTCTGTGCCATCACTTGCCCCCTCTCTGTGCCATCATTTGCCCCCTTTCTGTGCCATCACTTGCCCCCTTTCTGTGCCATCACTTGCCCCCTTTCTCTGCCATCACTTGCCCCCTCTCTGTGCCATCACTTGCCCCCTTTCTGTGCCATCACTTGCCCCCTCTCTGTGCCATCACTTGCCCCCTCTCTGTGCCATCACTGCAAACGGTGCATTTACGGTACTCACTTTTTTTTCTGAATAGCAGGCCAGGCGGTGCGGTGCGGTGACAGTCTCCGTGCTGCGAGCGTCAAGGATTTAAAAGATGCGCCTTCTCCTCAGAGTGTCCTGTGTTAGGCGGAACACAAATCTTCCCAGCAGTGCCTCTGTTCTTTGTTCTGCCTATCAAGGACGTCTTCTCATCTCGTCCAAGGATGAGAAGGCATCTGTGATAGGAGGAACACAGAACATAGGCGCTGCTGGGAAGATTTGTGTTCCTCCTATCACAGAACACACTGAGGAGAAGGAGCGTCTTTTAAATCATTGACGCTTGCAGCAGCACGGAGACCGTACCCGGCGTATAAGACGACCCCCGACTTTGGATGCATTTTTTTGCATCCAGAAAGTCGTCTTATACGCCGGAAAATACAGTATTTTTGGTAAAAAAATCCCAATAAGCGAATATTGATTGGTTTGTGCAAAAGTTATAGCGTCCAAAAATTATGGGATATTATTAGGGACTTTTTTTTATTGTTTTTACTACGTAATGATGGTGATCAGCAATTTTTATTTGGACAGCCTCCTTGCCGCTGACAAATCTGACACTAAAGCCCTGTACACCCGATCGGTCCATCCGATGAAAACGGTCTGATGGACCGTTTTCATCGGTTAACCAATGAAGCTGACTGATGGTCAGTCGTGCCTACACACCATCGGTTAAAAAAACGATCGTGTCAGAACGCGGTGACGTAAAACACAACAAAGTGCTGAAGAAAACAAAGTTCAATGCTTCCAAGCATGCGTCGACTTGATTCTGAGCATGCGCAGATTTTTAACCAATGGACGTGCCTACAAACGATCGTTTTTTTTCTATCGGTTAGGTATCCATCAGTTAAATTTAAAACAAGATTGCTTTTTTTAACCTATGGATAATTAACCGATGGGGCCCACACAACATCGGTTTGGTCCAATGAAAACAGTCCATCAGACCGTTCTCATCGGTTTGACCGATCGTGTGTACGCGGCATAAGTGACACTTTTTTGGGGACCAGTGACACCAATACTGTGCTAAAAAAACAAGGAGGTGGTTAACACCAGGGGCAATCAAGGAGTTAAGTATGTGCCTGGGAGGTGCTTTCTAACTGTGTGGGGGATTGATGCCCTGGAGGTAAAGAGAGATCATGTTTCAGCTTAGCTGAAATACAAGATATCTCCTTTGCTCCCTGACAGATTAGCGGTTTGCCTTGTTTACATAGGCACACTGCTGCGGAATCATCAGTGGGTCGTGGTTGTAAACGCGCTCGCCTGACACGCTGATTGGTTCCAGCTGTGTCCAATCAGCGCGTCAAATCACAGGTATGTGATTTTGTGCAGCCGTGTTGCCCTGCTGCAGTAAATATGCTATACGGTTCTGGAAACGGTTAATTAATCATATATATATATATATATATATATATATATATATATATATATATATATATATATCGCAATTCTTTTGTAAAATATGCATGAGTAAGTAGATACCTAACATGTCATGGTTTAAAATTGCAGGCGGACGTGGAATGATAATAAAAAAAAAAAAATGGAAAAAAACGCGCTGACTCAAAAAGTTAATTAAATACTAGCTAAAAAAGGCGGCAGCTTAAGTGGGATAAACACAAATCGCATATGAAGCTGCACCAAACATTAAGTCCACAAAAAGTCCTCAGATGACAAGAGGATTAAACTGTAATAGATGTACTCCAGACAAATAACACGCAAGGTGAGACGCCACACAACATATATATATATATATATATATATAGCATGGTTCCATAATCATTGATTGAAGCAACACTGTAGTGAATCCACAGAGGAATATACCACTGAATATAGAGGTCGCTTACCAGAGGGTAAGCCTGAATTGGCATGAGCCCCAGGGGACATGTATCAATCCAAAATAGTTTTTTCAGGAGCAGTGATTTTAAGAATGCTTAAAGTGAAACAATGAAAATAAAATATTTCCTAAAAATTGTGCCTGGGGCTCCCCCTTAGTCTGCCTGTAAAGTAGCACATCTGTCTGATGTGTTTTACAGTCCCACAGCAAAATGATATTTCTAAAAGAAAAAAAAAATTTAAACTTGCTTGCGAATGTAATGTATTGCAGACTCCTGGTAATATAGATAAAAATTAAGGGAAAAAACAGCGTGGGTTCCCCCAGTCCATACCAGACACTTTGGGCCTAGTATGGATTTAAGGGGAACCTCCACAGCAAAATGAAAAATACAACTGGTGTGGGAGTCTCCCCAAAATCCATATTAGACCCTTATCTGAGCATGCAGCCTGGAGGACAGGATGGGGGGCGAGCGAGCTCCCCCCTCCTGAACAATACCAGGCCATGTGCCCTCAACATGAGGAGGGTGCTTTGGGTTCTTTGGGACAAGGGCCTCATCCCCACAACTCTTTCCCGGTGGTTGTGGGGTCTGCAGGTGGGAAGCTTATCAGAATCTGGAGACCTCCTTTAACAGATACCTACCCCCATGTGAATGAGTATCGGGTACATTGTACCCCTACCCATTCACCCCAAAAAAAAAAAAAAGACAGTTTTTGATACAAGTGTTCCACAATGCCATCCTTCTTTAATCATGGCGCCGACTGACCTGAAAAAAAAAAGCTCCAGGTCAATGGGAGGTGTCCCACCGACTGCTGTCTTTCCACGTTGACAGCTGTTATAAAAGCAAGGGCTAACGTAACCGGATGACCCCGCCCCCTCCAGGGGCACATGATGTCAGAAGAAGCGGGGTGTCTGACCTGTCTGTCGCAATGCCTATAAAAATCGCTAATTGCCGCCATTACTAGTAAAAAAAAAATTAGATAAATCTATCCCCTATTTTGTAGACGCTATAACTTTTGTGCAAAGCAACCAATATATGCTTATTTTTTACCAAAAATATAAGGGCTGCAGAAATTAATGATTAATTCCTCTATTAATCGTTAATTTTTTTTATCGATCAAAATTCTTTTGATCGTTACTCACCTCTCCGCTGGCTTCCAGGTCTTCAGGGAGTTCCTTCGGAGATCCGGTGACGTCACGGACACCGGCGGGGCTTGCCATGTCCATCTGAAGGGCTCCTTTGCTGCGCCTTCATATCTGCATGCCGGCGGGACCTTACTATATGCCACACGCAAGGGCTGTTACACTTCGCTCTATCACTTCCCTCTATCAACCTGGGGTTCTGCAGCCATCCACTGGGAGTTGTGATAGTTCCCTTCACGGGACATCTACATGCCGACGGACTGATGTTAACCTCTCCTCATCTGGATTTAGCAGTGGTATTGTTGTACACATTTTTATACCAGTATCATACTTAACTACATGTTTTTATGACTGCTTTTGCTACTGTTTGGTATTACTCGCACCATTTTTACAGCTTATGTAGCTACATCGATTTTATCTCCAGTGCAATTTTTATTTTGTTACCTACTTGAAGGCTATGAAAGTTTTAATGCTATTCCCATCGAGCGCTGCTTTTGTGTGTTTTTTGTATCCTGCTATCCATTTTTCCAGTGGTTGGTAGCTGCACTGGGAATCAGCCTGCAAGGAGATCAGCTAAAAGTAGTTGGATCTGTATGTGCGTTATAATTAATCGAAATTAGTCGATTAATCGATAAAAAAAAAAAATCAATTAACCGAACACGAAAATTGTAATCAGTAACAGCCCTAAAAAAATATGTAAACATATTGGCCTAAACTGATGAAGAATTAATTTTTTCAATTTGGGATATTTATTATCGCAAAAAGTAAAAAATATTGTGTTTTTCAAAATTGATTATAGCGCAAAAAATAAAAATCACAGGAGGTGATCAAATATCACAAAAAGAAAGCTCTATGTGTGGGAAAAAAAAGAACGTACATTTTATTTGGGTACAACGTTGCACGGCTGCGCAATTGTTAGTTAAAGCGACACAGTGTCATATCGCAAAAAAAATGACTTGGTCAGGAAGGGGGGTAAATTCTTCCAGGGCTGAAGTGGTTAATAAAGTAAATTTCAAAAACTGTCTTTTGTGGTTTTTACTTTTTGACACTTTGTTTGGTGAATGGGTAGGGGTACAATGCCGCGAGCATGTCTGCTGGGTCAGCTGGGTCGTCCTGCATACTCAAGGCCAGGGAATCGGGCCTACACAGGAATTGGTCCAGAGTCTGTGAAGACTGCAACTCCATGGCGGATGCTGGGACAATCTTTTTGGGTCCTATCTTCACCATGAGATGCCGGTAGGTAGCTGTGATGTGTGAGGAGAACTCCTGTGAAGAAACATCAAATCACAATGCAGGAGTTGTGGAAGAGCAACGGGGACCGGAGCAGAAAGATTACATGTCCTCCATGTTCAGAAGCCATGTATGTAGTATGAATTTTATGGACACCGTGGAGTTGATTTACTAAAACTGGAGCACACAAAATCTGGTGCAGCTGTGCATGGTAGCCAATCAGCTTCTAACGTCAGCTTGTTCAATTAAGCTTTGATAATAAAACCTGAAAGCTAATTGGTTCCTTATTTAGTATATCACAACATTGTAGGCTTATGTTTTTTTTTTTTTTTTTTTTTTTTTTACACATACACATACAGGTTTATTAGGACTATTCTTTAAATCCCACATTGTTTTTTATTATCTGCAATAGACCTAATTTATGAAATCCTATCAACCTAGTGGTTTGTGGACAGATAGAGTTATTTGTGTCTGACTTACCAATATGGGAATTAGATTGCTAAAGGCTTTTTTTTTTTTTAATAAAAAAAAATCATGCCAAATAGAACATGAAAATAAATATAATAACAAAAGGAAGTGCACAAAATAATTAAAAAAATGCATGTACATTACATTACTTAATATCTCCTAGATGCAATTTATGAAATGTAGCTTAATAAAAACCTAAGAGTATGTGGATGGATATCAATGAGTTGGATAGAATGGATTAAAATGTAACAGGAACCTTACAACCATGGTTCTTAAGTCTGAATTGTGTGTTCAATTTACTATTCACACTACTGGGAATTGTGGCATTGATTAGCGCGTGAACTTGAGCCATCAATCAGTGAAAGCAAGCTGATTTATTCAAAATTGCAATAATGGCAATTGAACAGTGGTTTGTATGGAAATCACTTTCACCCTCCTTTCTGTTTTCATCTGGTCATCATTTCTAGGACATTAAAGGTCTAACACATTTCTACTAAAAACTAAATTTCAGTTATTAAAACTGCTGCCTGCTTAGTCCATATCAAAAGTTGGCTTTACATATATCTTTTTTTTTAAAATAATGAAATCATATTAGATTGGTCTAGCTTAATTAGGACAAAGCAATTAAAAAACATGTACATTTTATGATGTAAAACCAATGCATCTTGAGTTTCCATCTTTTGCATTATGTATTGTATTCATGTGTTAATGATATATTTCTTATCATTATATAATATTAGCTGTTGTTGCTATTGACGGGAGACCGGTAATAACAATTTTACAAAGGCAGAAGTAGATGTGGGCATGAAACAATTTTTTTGTTCATATAGTTAGTGTGACATCTAAGGCCCCGTACACACGGTCGGTTTGGTCCGATGAGAATGAACCGAAGTTCATTTTCATCGGACCAAACTGACCGTGTGTATAGGCTATCGGTCTGGTTTCCTTCGGTCCAAAATTTCTAAACATGCTTCAAAACCGAACCGATGGACCGCTGCCCCATCGGACCAAACCGATGGTTAGTACAGAAAAGCATCGGTTCAAAACCTGCGCATGCTCAGAATCAAGTCGACGCATGCTTGGAAGCATTGAACTTCGTTTTATTCAGCACGTCGTGTGTTTGACGTCACCGCGTTCTGACCCGATCGGTTTTTGGACTGATGGTGTGTACACATATCAGGCCGTACGGCCACTTCAGAGGTGAACCGATGAAAACGGTCCAACGGGCCAGTCTCATCGGTTTGGTCCGACCGTGTGTACGGGGCCTGAGTGTATATTGGTCAAGATGCAAAACTGTCTTGTTCCTCCTACACAGGTCAGTTTAAATCTATAGCAACTTATCACTTGGATAATCTATACAAGGACAACTATTAATCCAAATCACAGATTTCTTTGGCACCAATCTCACAGAAAACATGCAATGAACTTGGTTTTCTTTGACCTTTATTAAAATCTCTAGCGGAAAAAACATATTATGCATTCATGACACTTTAAATCGGAACAGAAGAAAAATGCACAATTTTGTAAACTACATATCCCACTTCTTAAAGACTTCCAGAAGAAGATGTGTTTACATACACAGTATCACACAGTAACATAAGTCCTACTGGCAAAACATCTGGAGCGCTAGCAGTTTCAAAGCAGCCTGTGCCATGCATAGATAACTGCAAACTTCAAACAAAATTTCTTGGCACATGTTAGATTTTCTTAATCAAAGAATAAGCTCTGCTAATATTTAGAAGGTATCGTTCACACACATTGAAAAATGTAAAGGCTAATATTAGATAAAGCATTTAATCAGCTATTTATCAAAGTCTAATTGCTGCAACACTGGGACTAATATGGAGCAAAAAAGGTGCACTAGAATCTAAAGAAATAAAGTAAATTGCTTTCAGTGGGATTTCTTTTTAATGATGCCTGAGGTAGGGGATATTTGTATTGGATTTGAGACTTTGAGACTGTGCTAAATGTCTCATTTAGTCAAATATTCACAGTCTGGTTAGAAAAGAGGACTTGTGTGGCTGGTATAAAATTAATGTGTTATGATTTTTACAGGACACGTGAGGTATGCACCAAAAGTAAAAGACATTTAGTAATGTAGAAACAATCTTTGCATTCTCTTTGGTTTCATCATAGACAAGAAATATGTATCTCAAATGCAAATAAGTATTTTGACAGCACATTAAAAGTATAACAATTATTCAAGTGAAGACACTCTATCTGTACTTTAAAATCTTATAAACAAAAGCTCAACCAAATGCTCGTAATGGACTGGCTGTTTGTGAATTTAAAACTGTCATGGGAAAGATAAAAAGACATCAATAAACTGGTAAAGTATCTTCTAGACAGCACAGGGTTGTAAAATAACTTAAAAGTGTCGAACAAAATAGTAAAATGAAAGGCAGGAACTAGAATATTTCCTCTCTGTGATTTTCCTGTGCTAATTATTGCAGAGCCATTTAAAGCGGGGGTTTACCCGTACATGACACTTTTTCCCCTTAGATAGATGCTCGTTTTGTCTAGGGGAATCGGCTAGTTGTTTTAAAATATGAGCTGTACTTACCGTTTACGAGATGCATCTTCTCCGCCGCTTCCGGGTATGGGCTGCGGGACTGGGCGTTCCTATTTTGATTGACAGTCTTCCGAGAGGCTTCCGACGGTCGCATCCATCGCGTCACGATTTTCCGAAAGAAGCCGAACGTCGGTGCGCAGGCGCAGTATAGAGCCGCACAGACGTTCGGCTTCTTTCGGCTACTAGTGACGCGATGGATGCGACCGTCGGAAGCCTCTCAGAAGACTGTCAATCAAGAAGGAACGCCCGCTCCCGAAGACCCATACCCGGAAGCGACGGAGAAGATGCATCTCGAAAACGGTAAGTACGGCTCATATTTTAAAACAACTAGCCGATTCCCCTAGACAAAACGAGCATTCATCTAAGGGGAGAAATTGTTTTATGGGTGAACTCCCGCTTTAATATACACGTGTTGGTGTGATATGTGTAAAGCACACATTAATTATACAGGGTTTTAAATGGTGCTAGTTACCTAGTCATACAACAGGCAGTTATTTTGAAGTGTTGTATGGATCCTTGAGAATTCAGTCCAACACAGTGGGCCAGATCCACAGAAGAATTAGCCGGCGTATCTATTGATACGCCGCGTAATTTCAAAGCTCCCGCGTCGTATCTATGTTTTGTATCTACAAAACAAGATACGACTGCATCTGGGCTCGATCCGACAGGCGTACGTCTTAGTACGCCGTTGGATCTTAGGTGCATTTTTCCGCTGGCCGCTAGGTGGCGTTTCCGCCGAATTCCACGTCGAGTATGCACATTAGCTAGATACGGCGATCCGCGAACGTACGTCCGGCCGGCGCATTTTTTTAAGTCGTTTGCGTTCAGCTTTTTCTGGCGTATAGTTACCCCTGCTATATGAGGCATATCCTATGTTAAGTATGGCCGTCATTCCCGCGTCGAATTTTTAATTTTTTACATTGGTTGCGTAAGTCGTTCGTGAATAGGGATTTGGGTAGAATGACGTTACCGTCGTAAGCATTGGCTTGTTCCGGTTTAATTTCCAGTATATCATGCCACTGTAAAAAAAAAAACAGTTTCAGAAGAGCAATTCAGATAAGAATATCAATATCTTAATGAAAATAAAATGTGTATTTGTTGTGCATTAATATAGTGTGGGCGGAGTCAAAGATGATTGACATTTTGTTCAGACAGCATCTGCATATTTTACAGGTATTAACAATTACATTAGATATATTTAATACTGATTTATATTAAAACAAAGCATTTTTGTGAGTTTCCTCGTGAATGTAATCAATCAGAATACTATATCCCACCCTCATAGTATTTAGCAATAGGGGGACATGAAGGAGGAAGGAAGGAGGGGAGTATCATTTACACCATGTATACACCCACATGTGCAACTCTATAGTCATGTGGGCTGCACAGAAAAAAAGAAAAAGGAGGACATGAAGATCTTAAAAGGGAACTAAAATATGAGAATGCTCAGTAGAGGACACCAGCTGGTCTATACAACCTCAGCCTGAAGTAGGGACACAGAGAAAAGATGGGAGGGACAACTAAAGCCTTTGGACGAATGCTTTAGTGGCTTTGTGAGCATGACCACTCTATATAGCATTTAATGAGAGTTTTTCATAATCTGGGTTTAATGACACTTTAAATATTAAATACCACTAACTGAAGCTTATAAATTCAATACTGATCTAACAAAAAAGGTATAATTTACATACTTAAGTACTAATCTTTAGTCATTTCTATTGTGCTGGTGTCCTGCAGCTGGCATAGAATCCTCTTGACACACCCCTGAAGTGTGGCCAATAAAGTAGAGTGCCTTACAGTGTACTGTGTCAGAAAAGTGAGCCCAGAATTGATGTATTTGACTGTAATAGACATAAAGATAGTAATGAGGCAGCTTATCAGCAGGAAATTTAACATTTGGTCTAGTGGTGTACACAGTGGGATCGATTTACTATAGGCAAATCCACTGTGCACTACAAGTTAATTTCTAAGTGCACTGCAGGTGCACTTGAAAGAGCAGTCACTGTAGATCTGAGGGGAAGATCTGAAATGAGGGGAAACTCTGCTAATTTCTATCATCGAATCATGTGCACGCAAAAATGCTTTTTATTTTTATGCATGTCCCCCTCAGATCTACAGTGACTGCACTTCCAAGTAGGGTTGCCACCTCATCCCTTTAAAAAGGAACACATCTGAATTACACAGGTTCTGTGGCTGATTAAGGTGGTAATTAAACTCACTTGGTGCCTTATCTGCATTAAATTAGCCTCAGAACCTGTGTAATTCAGATGTGTTCCTTTTTAAAGGGATGAGGTGGCAACCCTACTTCCATGTGCACTTGTAGTGCACAGTGGATTTGCCTTTAGAAAATGAACCCCTAAGTGATGTGATACTCAATAATACAAAAACCAATGAAATAATAGTGGATTATAGGAGATCAAGAGTTGATATGGTCTCAAACTACTTTTTTTTCTATAGAAATCCCCTTTGGGGATTAAAGCATTCTGGATTACCCTAAGGCTTCTGCGTGATTGTTATCATTGTACCATTGAGAGTATTCTTCTTCACTGCGCTGTAGTGTGATATGCCAGTTGCAGGGTGGATGATATGAAGTGCATGTCTTGTGTGGTGAAAACAGAGCAACGGATCATTGGTACAGAGCTACCAAATTCAGACAGTGCATATGCCAGCTAGTTAATGAGGCAGGCAAAAGCTATTAGTAGTGTGCCAACCCATCCAAGTTACAGTGTGTTTGTCCCATTGCCATCAAGGAAAAAGAAATAGGACACTCAAAACACACACTAATCGCTTAAAGTATAGTTTTCGCTAAGCTGTATCGTCTATAACCCCCCCCCCCCCCATGAATAGCATTTTAGGCATTTTACGCAAAATTTTATATTTTGTTATATTTAAGAAAATATATGTGGTCATGTGGGTATGTACAGTATCTAACCATCTTATACTGGTCACTGGAAGTTCAACATGGCACCTCATGTCAAAGAACTCTCTGAGGATCTGAAAAAAGAATTGTTGCTCTACATAAAGATGGCCTAGGCTATGAGAAGATTGCCAATACCCGAAAACTGAGCTACAGCATGGTGGCCAAGACCATACAGTGGTTTAACAGGACAGGTTCCACTCAGAACAGGCCTCGCCATGGTCCTCCAAAGAAGTTAAGTGCACGTGCTCAGCATCATATGCAAAGGCTGTCTTTGTGAAATAGACATATGAGTGCTGCTAGCATTGCTGCAGAGGTTGAAGGGGTGGGAGGTCAGCCTGTCAGTGCTCAGACCATATGCCGCACACAACATCAAAGTGGTCTGCATGGCTGTCATCCCATAAGGAAGCCTTTTCTAAAGAGGATGCACAAGAAAGCCCGCAAACAGTTTGCTGAAGACAAGCAGACCACAGGACATGGATTACAGGAACCATGTCCTGTGGTCTGATGAAACCAAGATAAACGTATTTGGTTCAGATGGTCTCAAGTGTGTGTAGCGGCAAACAGGTGAGGAGTACAAAAACAAATGTGTGTCTTGCCTACAGTCAAGCATGGTGGTGGGAGTGTCATGGCCTGGGGCTGCATGAGTGCTGCCGGCACTGGGTACCTACAGTACATTGAGGGAAACATGAATGCCAACATATACTGTGACATACTGTAGCAGAGCATAATCCCCTCCCTTCGGAGACTAGGCCGCAGGGCAGTATTGCAATATGATAACAACCCCAAACACACACTTTCAAGACGACCACTGCCTTGCTAAAGAAGCTGAGGGTAAAGGTGATGGACTGACCAAGCATGTCTTCAGACCTAAACCCTTCTGTGGGGCATCCTCAAATGGAAGGTGGAGGAGCGCAAGGTCTCTAACATCCACTAGCTCCGTGACGTCGTCATGAAAGGATGGAAGAGGACTCCAGTGGCAACCTGTGAAGCTCTGGTGAACTCCATGCCCAAGAGGGTTAAGGCAGTGCTGGAAAATAATGGTGGCCACAAAAAATATTGACACTTTGGGCCCAATTTGGACATTTTCACTTAGGGGTATACTCACTTTTGGTGACAGCGGTTTAGACATCGATGGCTGTGTTGAGTTATTTTGAGGGGACATCAAATGTACACTGTTATATAAGCGGAACACAGTGTAGCAAAGTGTAATATTTTCAAAAATGTCAGGGGTGTACTCACTTTTGTGAAATACTGTATGTGTGGTTGTGTTGATTTTTTTAATTGCTGTTTGTAAAGAGTGTCTTGATAAATTGTGTTAAATATATACAATCACACTACATTTCTGTCTTGTATTGTCTTGTCTTATATCCCACATTTCTCTCTGGCTGATAACCTGATGGGAAACTTGCACATCTACTGTATATTATAATGCATTTCAATTTTCCCAGAAAACTGTCAACCACAGGTGTGGACATGATGGGGAACTACTATAATTCAAATGTTCTGCAAGCTCCATCCACCCTCAACTGTCTGTCATATACAGTATGTGGATCTTATGGGGAACTAATACATTTCAAATGCTCTATGGCTTCCACCCATTATAATATATATTGTTATAATCAGCGTGGGACCCCACATCTACCTTTACTCAACCATAAACCTGATTAAAAATATTATCAACATGCCCTATTCATATACTTCATGCAAATTAACCCAGTGGGAAATACTAAACACATCTCCCCTTAGGCTCCACCCCTCCACCAAGTGCCAGAACAATGCTTACAATTTGACAGTGGTGAAGCAATTTGTTGTCATCCAATCAAGGGTAGACTTAATGGGGAACCCCATACACACGTTTCCTCAGGCTTTGCCCACTCTTTTTCCACTGCAACAAGGGCATTAACATTTTCTTCCCAACCAAAGACAATTTTAGTTAAGCTGGGTACACACAGGCCGAATGTCAGGAGACTTTTGGCGTTTCAAATAAAACCACCCGACATTCAACCTGTGTGTATGTCAGTCTGTCCGTTTGGCTGGCTTCTGTCAAACAAGCATGCTGGAAAACCAGCAGCCAATTTACTCCTGACCAACACAGCCAATCAATGGCAGAGAGCGCTGATCGGAGTGTTCAGGCGGGGGGGGGGGGACATCCCCCTGTCAGAACACAACAACTCAGCAGGGGAGATCGCTGTACTTACTAGGTATAGTGATTATAGCGGCTTCGAACAGAGCTGACAGTTTTTTTTTGTTCAACCTGCTGGATTGAACGGAACAATATCATAGGGCCAAATTCAGTTAGAATCGCATAACGTAGCGGTGGCGTAACGTATCACATTCACGTTACACCGCCGCAAGTTTTACGGGCAAGTGCTTGATTCACAAAGCACTTGCCTGTAAAGTTGCGGCGGCGTAGCGTAAATCCGCCCGGCGCAAGCCCGCCTAATTCAAATGGGGTGGCGACCATTTAAATTAGGCGCGTTCCCGCGCCGAACGTACTGCGCATGCTCCGTCCCTAAAATTTCCCGACGTGCATTGCGCTAAATGACATTGCAAGGACGTCATTGGTTTCGACGTGAACGTAAATGGCGTCCAGTGCCATTCACAGACGACTTACGCAAACAACGTTAAATTTCAAATTTCGACGTGGGAACGACGGCCATACTTAACATTGGCTAGACCACCTAGAGGGCAGCTTTATCTTTACGCCACGTATCTCTATGGAAACGGCGTACATTTACTGCGACGGGCAAAGCGTACGTTCTTGAGTCGGCGTAACTAGTCATTTGCATATTCTACGCCGACCGCAATGGAATCGCCACCTAGCGGCCGGCCTAGAATTGCAGCCTAAGATCCGACGGTGTAAGTCACTTACACCTGTCGGATCTTAGGGAGATCTATGCGTAACCTGATTCTATGAATCAGGCGCATAGATACGACCTTCGTATCTCAGAGATACAACGGCGTATCTCTTTTATGAATCTGGCCCATAGTGTGTACCAGGCTTCTATATATATATATATATATATATATATATATATATATATATATATATATATATATATATATATATATATATATATATATATATATTATATTTATTTATTATATGGGACTTTTTTTTCCAGTCAAATAAATCTTTTTTTCTGGTATGTGCCAGAAGGTAAGACAAGGATGCACAGTCTTTGCCCACTCTGAACAATTTTGCCCAATTCTAAATTCATTTTATGATAGATTCAGCATCAGAGTAATAAGCAGAGAGGAGATAAGAATATAGATGACTGTTTAAACAGATTATATGACAGCACAATCTTACAAATTTTATGATGTCGATTTTGAGATAAACACACACTGTGGTTAGTTTAATAAAAGCTCTAAAGAAAAAAAAAAGGTTTCCAAACCAACAGTATCTTGATCTTTACCTCATTGGAATAAGAATTTAAGGGGTATATAGAAAAAAAAACGTGCTTGTTTATGCTTAATGCCTAAAGCTTAAGTGAATCATTTTAATCTTTCCATGTATTTCTACCAATGAGACAATCCATTTTATTCTAGCTGGTGACTGTCAGCTTAATAAACAATTTTCTGTTGACCTCTTCTCTACTAGTTACAGTAGTAATCGCTCAGTGTTTTCTTATTTATATGCCAAAAACGTAATTAATTTTTCTTTCGCCACCAGGAGCAACATTTTCTTTTCTTTTCACTTTAAATGCCAATGGGTGTAAACTAAATTAAAGAAAACAGGCCTGTACAATGGATACATGCAGCTTAAATTGAAAAAGCAATATGATTCTTTATAATAGTTTTCTTTTTGTTTGTTTGTTTTTTTACGCTGTGCACATGTATGCTTAGCAAACCTAGGTGTGTATGTAAAAAAATTGCTGTGTGTTTGGATTGTACTGCCATCTGAATTATATTTTTAACTTAAAGCTGGCAATGCTAAAGTTCGCCTTTTCAAACTGAATTTTACTTTTCATAATAAATAGAAGCCTTTTCTAATATCTTTTTCCCAAGCCAGCTCAATCTCTCACTTATCTGTTTTGCAGACTTTTTTCAGTCAAGGCACTCTTTAAAATTATGGACAATCTCAAGGCACAATTTACAATTATAAAGCGTCTCAAGGCACCCCATTCTAAAATGTAAAAACCTATTCTAATGCCCCGTACACACAATCTGAAATTCTGACAGCAAAAGTCCGATGTGAGCTTTTGAACGGAAATTCCGACTGTGTGTATGCTCCATCGGACTGTCGGAATTTCCGCCAACAAAAGATTGAGAGTTGGTTCTCATATTTTCTGACGAAAACAAATTCCTATCGTAAAATCCCATCATCTGTAGCAATTCCGACGCGCAAAATTCCGACGCATTCTTGGAAACAATTTGACGCATGATTAGAAGCATTGAACTTAATTTTCTCTGCTCGTCGTAGTGTTGCATGTCACCGCGTTCTTGACGGACGAAAGTTCAGAGAAATTTTGTGTGACTGTGTGTATGCAAGCCAAGCTTGAGCGGAGAACCAAACAATTTTTCCCATCTTTTAGAATGTGTGGGGGCACAGTGCCTCTCCCTCAGTGCAGGTGCAACATGGGGAATTCTGAAATTAAAATGCATTAGTGTCTCACTGACACTTCCCTGCGCTGCTCTGCTGATGTGAAGGGAGTCGTGCTTGCGGCACCCATGCCGGGGGGTTGCCTGCCCCTGGGTTAGAGCATACAGGTATTAGACATGTGCATTTTGTTTCGTTATGAATTCGAATTCGGACACATTTTTCATTATTCGGAAATTCGTATGCATCCGAATTTCCGAATTACAAAATTAACAAATTTAAACAAATAGAGATTTTCTAAAAACTACAATAAGATAGAATATAAAACAATAAAGCAATAGAATCAAAAAGAATAGAAGTTAATATAATGCAATAAAATTGAACATGACAGTCTTCCGAAATTCGAATAGTATAAATTTGAATTCTAGAATAGATTGGAAAACAATTACAATTTATGGAAACTAAAATATAAAAGAATAGAAAAACAATAGAACATTATAGAATCAATTATAATATATATTATATTTTATTCTATTCTCTTCTTGTTTTTCTTTTCTATTCCATTCTAATCTTTTCTATTCGAATTTGAATTCATTTTATATGAAATTCGAATTTCTTATTGAATGAAATCGAATTTGAAGAGAAAAGATTATAAAAGATTAGTTTAATATTAGAATTTGAAAAAAAAATTACCGAATTCCTAAAAAGTCGATCAAATTTGAAAAATGTTATTAGATTAGAAAAAATCTACTGCATTCGAAAAAATTCTACCACATTTAAAAAAAATCTACCGCATTTGAAAAAAAATCTACTAAATTAGAAAAAACTACCACATTCGATTTTTTTTTACATATAACCATTTTCCAAAATTCGAATTTCATATAGTTTGAAATCAAATTGAAATAGAAAAGATTAGAATCCGCTCAGTAACTGGGCATAATATATCTAATAGTCCTAAAACAGCGCTATTTGCAGACTTGGTAGACGGGACCCCTAGACATCTTCAGAATCTTATCTTTTTTATTTTCTCTGCAGCCAAAATTGCGATAGCACAAGCATGGAAAACTTCAATTATAAGTATTAGGGTGTTAAAAAATAAACTTTCATGGATTATGGTCAATGAAAAATTGACCAGCATCCTTAAAGACAAACAAGCGAGATTTGATGAAGTATGGTCCCAATGGATTAAATACCTCCAAACTCCATGATCCTTAAACCTGATAATTGAAATAGTTTAGATATATATTCATAGATTCTCTAATCTGTGTTTTATTTATTTATTTATATATTTATTATGTGAATTAAAAAATATATATATATATATATATATATATATATATATATATATATATATATATATATATATATATATATATATATATATATATATATATATATATATATATATATATATATATATATATATATATATATATATATATATTTTCCTTTTTTTTTTTTTATATTGAAATTTCACTTATATCCAGACTGATGCTACTCGCTCTTTAACCACTTGACCACTGGGCACGAAAGCCCCTTTAATCCCCAGACCAATTTTCAGCTTTTTTTCAAATTTGTGTCCTTTTTTTTCACACAAATAGAGCTTTCTTTGGTGGTAATTCTAGTTTCTGTCATATTAGCAGGTTATTTCTCACACACAGCATATGTATACTACAAATTACACCCCAAAACACATTCTGCTATTCCTTCCGAGTATGGCGATACCACATGTGTGAGACTTTTACACGGCGTGGCCACATACAGAGGTCCAACATGCAGGGAGTACTATCAGGCGTTCTGGAGCACCCAGGCCAATTCTGACATTTCTCTCCTACATGGAAAAATCATCATTTATTTGCTAAAAAATTACATAGAACCCTAAAACATTATATATGCTTTTTTTTTCAAAGACCATAGAGAATACAATGGCGGTTGTTGCAACTTTTTATCTTGCACGGTATTTTCGCAGCAATTTTTTGAACGCGTGTTTTTAAAAAAAAAAAACTGTTTTGTGCTTAAAATAAACAAAACAGTAAAGTTAGCCCAATGTTTTTGCATACTATGAAAGATGAAGTTACGCTGAGTAAATAGATACCTAACATGTCACCCTTCAAAATTGCACACGCTCGTGGAATTGTGCCAAACTTCGCTACTTAAAAATCCCCATAGGCGACGTATTGCAAGGTATTGGGGTATTGTGGAGTATTGAGGGTATTGCAGAGTATGGGGGTATTGCAGAGTATGGAGGGTATTGCAGAGTATGGAGGGTATTGCAGAGTATGGAGGGTATTGCAGAGTATGGAGGGTATTGCAGAGTATGGGGGGTATTGCAGAGTATGGGGGGTATTGCAGAGTATGGGGGGTATTGCAGAGTATGGGGGGTATTGCAGAGTATGGGGGGTATTGCAGAGTATGGAGGGTATTGCAGAGTATGGAGGGTATTGCAGAGTATGGGGGGTATTGCAGAGTATGGGGGGTATTGCAGAGTATGGAGGGTATTGCAGAGTATGGAGGGTATTGCAGAGCATGGAGGGTATTGCAGAGCATGGAGGGTATTGCAGAGCATGGAGGGTATTGCAGAGCATGGAGGGTATTGCAGAGCATGGAGGGTATTGCAGAGCATGGAGGGTATTGCAGAGCATGGAGGGTATTGCAGAGCATGGAGGGTATTGCAGAGCATGGAGGGTATTGCAGAGCATGGAGGGTATTGCAGAGTATGGAGGGTATTGCAGAGTATGGAGGGTATTGCAGAGTATGGAGGGTATTGCAGAGATTGGGGGGGTATTGCAGAGTATGGGGGGGTATTGCAGAGTATGGAGGGTATTGCAGAGTATGGAGGGTATTGCAGAGTATGGAGGGTATTGCAGAGTATGGGGGGTATTGCAGAGTATGGGGGGGTATTGCAGAGTATGGGGGGGTATTGCAGAGTATGGAGGGTATTGCAGAGTATGGGGGGGTATTGCAGAGTATGGGGGGGTATTGCAGAGTATGGGGGGGTATTGCAGAGTATAGGGGGTTATTGCACAGTATGGGGGGTATTGCAGAGTATTGCGCAGGGATGGATGGCTGGATATGTGACTGCAATTGTCACAGATCCAGCCCACAGTGCTGCTGCTGCCACCCGCTCCCCCCCCCTCCTCTCACATTGTACCGAACGATACAGAGAGGAGAGGGAGGAACCGGTTTGTTTACAAGTGATCTCGCGCCGTCATTGGACGGCGCGATCACGTGGTAAGGCGCCGCTTCCATTGGCTCCTTACCGCAATCCTTGTTGCTGCGGGTCCCGTGGACCCGGCGAGCGCCGGTGATCGCGTGTGCGCGCCCATTCGGGTGTGCGGGTCTGATTCTCCGGGAGGACGTATATTGACGCCCTCCCAGAGTAAGGGAACCGCCTTGTAGTCGTATTTCGGCTATAGGGCGGTTACTAAGTGGTTAATCTTTTATGATAATCTATTAAATCAAAAATTGAATATTAACTGAATCGTCTTCCCCCTCACGACACAAATTGTTCCCAGTTGGGGTGTCTGAGGATATCAGACGACTTTCATAACCTTGTACCTTGTGATGGATTGCAATATTTACATGTATTTATTAACTGTTCTTTCAGTTGTACCCATATATTGACCCTACTTCATATGTCATACTATATGGTTTACTGTTAAACCCCCCATTCCCCTTTTTTTTCTGTTCTTCCTGAATACTACAATAAAAATATTGAATGGAAAAAATAAATAAAAGATTAGAATAGAATAGAAAATAGAAAAGTTAATAAACTAGAAAAACAATAGAACAGAATAGAATCAATTATAATATATATTATATTTTATTTTATTCTATTCTCTTGTTTTTCTTTTCTATTCCATTCTAATCTTTTCTATTCGAATTTGAATTAATTTATACAAAATTCGAAGTTCTTATTGAATGAAATCGAATTTGAATAGGAAAAATTATTAAAAGATTAGTTTCATATTAGAATTTGAAAAAAAATTTGACCGAATTCCCAAAAAGTCGATCAAATTTTAAAAATGTTATTAGATTAGAAAAAATCTACTGCATTCGAAAAAATTCTACCACATTTGAAAAAAAACTACTAAATTAGAAAAAAATACCACATCCAAATTTTTATTACATATAACCATTTTCCAAAATTCGAATTTCATATAGAATGAAATCGAATTGGAATCGAAAAGATTAGAATAAAATATATTATATATTTTTTTCTATTCTGTTCTATTGTTTTTCTATGCTTTTCTTTTCTATTATTTTTTATTCTATTCTAATCTTTTCTATTGGAATTCGATTTCATTCTATACGAAAGTCGAATTTCAGAAGGTGTTATATATATACAGTATACTAGCTGAATACCCGGCGTTGCCCGGTCTTCCTATCTTAATCTTTTGGGGAGGAAAATCATAGTAATATAAATATACCCATCTTTTATATAAGGGTGTAGGTAAGGGTTAATTTAACTGTCATATATTTTTATTTGGCATATAAGTAATATGTGTACCAGGTATTATTGAAATATCTCCAGGCGTACAGAAGTCATGTGGGAACATACATTTCCCATTGATTTGCATGGAATTTTAAACAGAAACCCTGACCCTCACAAATGGGGGTAGTTAAGGGATAAATTAACTATCCTATAGTTTAAGTGGACATATAAGTAACATGTGACCAAGTGTGATCGAAATATCTACAGCCGTTTGGAAGTTATGAAGTAACATGTATTTCCCATAGAGTTGAATGGGACTTTATTTTTTTTTTTTTGATTTATTTTTTTTTTTTCTTTTTTTTTTTTTTTTTTTTTTTTTTCTTCTATATCCGCCTCAGAGAACTATCAGGATACTCAATCAATTTGCGTTCAGTTCGCAGTCTCCTTAGTTCGCATCATAGTTGGAAAAGATTTCTTTTATTTGTTGTTTCTTACTTTTTTTCTTTGTTATTGCAAAAGTGCTTTTTTAAATATGTGTCAGTAAATGTACGAAAGGAGAGAAAGGAAAAAAATACTTAAATACATAAATAGATACATTAGTTTCCCCAAGCCGAACAAACCCTCGCCCCTCCCTCAAGCCCCCCCCCAACCCTTATCCCCACCCTCCCGCCCTCCCCTATCTCCGGAATTCTGTCTCCTATTGAATCGCTCTTTGCCCGTTCACCTACCTACACTATATCATCCTATCTATATACCTTGGTCCGAGTTTAAAATTAACCCAATCCTGCCATTTCCGTTTAAATCCGCCTTCTCCCTCCTCTCCCATGTACCTGAACTGTTCAGTATAATATATATCATTAATTCTACAAAACCAGCTCTTCTCTGTCGGGCTCATAGGGTCCTTCCATTGTTTAGGGATTAGACTCTTTGCTGCATCTAGTAAATGGGGAAGCAAAGTTCTCATGTACTGTTTAGTTGACATTTCTGTCCCATGAAACAGGCAGATCCATGGGTCAGGAGGAATTTTAATTCCGGTTATCTCCTCAATTATTAGTAATACATTATTCCAGTATCGGAACAAGATCGGATCAAAGGCAAAAGAGGGAGGGGCCTGATGAGAGTGCGCATCAGAACAGGCTGCTAGCTCTGAGCAGCTCCGTGGGCTCCATGGGTCCCTCCGGCGCGCGCTAGGCTGCCTCTCTTCCCTACCCCCCGCTGTGCCTCTCCCCCTGCTTCCCCCGCCCGTCCTTCCGCTGTGTTACCTTGGCGCCACGCTGCGGAGTGAGGCCGTGGGGTTCTCCCGGAATCTTGGAGCGTGGAGTCCCGACTTAGGCAGGCAGGCGCTGGAGAAGCTGAAGGGCTCGGGCTCGGGTTCCGTTCGGGCTCCGTGTGCTGGGCATGCTGTGAGGAGTTGTGAGGAGTCGGGAGGAAGCGCAGCTGACTCAGCTGACTCGGCGTCTGACTCGGCGGTGTGTGAGTGACCAGCATTACCTGATTGTCAGCATGTCAGCATGATTCTGAGAACAGAGAGCGCACTTCAGTGAGTGAAGCTGCTGCTACAGCTGACTACAGATTGTGGTTCAATTGTGGTTCAATATAAAAGACTGTGAATACTACTGATCAACCTTAAATGCAATGCTATCTAAATGCTATCTAAAGGTTATGTTATGTCATGTTATCCAATGCTACCTAAAGGATAATCTTCAGCAAACTATATAAACTGTATATACTGTATATAGGCACCTCAATGATTATGGCTGCAGCTGCGGATTGCTGACAGAGGAGGATTGACTGTTATAAAACTGTCACTGACCCATTACCATCTGACCCAATATTATCTAAATGCTAGCCAAATACTAACCATCAGTTAACTATAAAATTGAATACTATAAAATTGCACTTTAGCGAGTGATGCGAGTGATGCGAGGGATGCTAAGTGTTGAAGCGGTTCGCTGATGGGAGACTGTCATTAACTAACTAAATGCTTTAAAGAAAAGGGAAAGAAAAGAAAATTTTTTTTTTTTTTTTTTTTTACTAACTATCAGCTAATTGCAAGCTAATTATATTGCAACCCATGCAGCTATAAGCAACGATAAATGATTACTAAAGATTACAATTATAGGCAATTGAGCCGCGATTAGCGTGTCAGGGTACAGCGCACTGCAGTGCACTATAGAGAGCGAGGTTGAAGCTGAGTGGATAGCGGATTGTCACCTTAAGTGATTATACAGGGGTGTGGGGTGTGTGGGGAATAGTCCGCCAGAATACTGCGCGGGGAAGCGTGGCTTTCTTTTCCTGCCCCCCACCACCTTTTAGCTCAAGCTTACTGACCAGCTCATATCGCTCCCACAGTTCGCTGGATGTCACTACACATTAAATATCAAAGGCTGGGAGACGCCTGAGCAGGAGATATGAGATAAAGGACAAGAAGGAGAAGAAGGAGAAAATAAAAAGGATAATTGAAGACACCTCTTTTTTTTTTTTTTTTTTTTTTTTTAGAGGTCCATCATCTGAATATTAGAAATGAGAGGTCGCCCAGTAAGGGGTGCTGTGGCAAACGCCCCCAAAATAAGCGCCAGTCCAGGTACTATAAAAAAATACATGACACAGGACACTTCTAAAGACTGCCCTAGTGAAACATCTGGGGCAAAAAGCAGACTATCAATGGGCCAACAAAAAAATGGACAGCGAAGGTACTCTGAAACAGTGACAATCAGAGAGTCTGAGGAGGTTGTTGCGGATCCACATGGTACCACCCATAAAGATTTACCCCCATCAAAAACTGAGCTACTAGAGATGTTTTCGCGACTAGAACTATCAATCTCACGAATGGAGCTCTCGTTAAAAAATGAGATAACGATTGTACACGATGACATGAGTCATTTACTGAGAAGAGTGGAAGAAACTGAAGAAAAACTGGATAGTCAAGCAGCTGAGGTGGCTGAGTTAAAAATGCAAATGAAGGCATTACAAATAGAACAAAGGAACTTGAGGTACCGAATGGAAGATCAAGAAAATCGGAACCGGAGGAAAAATTTGAGGATACGCGGTCTGCCCGACCTGGAAGGAGAAGACCTCCAAGCAAAACTTGATAAATTATTCGGCCACATTTTGGGTAAAATAGAAACGGAAAAAATCAAATTTGAAAGAATTCATCGGATTAGAAAACCCGCGGAATTGGCAGCGGGAATACCCAGAGATGTGATCGCAAGATTTCATAATTTCCAAGATAAAGAACAGATTTGGCAGCGTCTCAAAACCATTAGGCCGGTAACATTCAACGAGACCGAATTACAGATCTTTCCAGACCTTGCCACCGAGACCCTCTCTAGAAGGAGAGTACTAAAACCACTACTCGAACATTTAAAAATACATGGTATCCAATATTCTTGGGGTTACCCAGCGTGTCTAATTGGGAAGAAGGAGGGCAGGTCCGCGACCTTAAGGTTCCCTGAAGAGATGACTAAGTTCTGTACGAGACTGGACATCCCATTGATAGAGATACCTGGTTGGAATGAACCACAAGAGCAGATATTACCTATACCAGGCCATCAGACATGGAACCTTATTCCAGGAAATAAAAGAGGAAAATAATTAAGAAAAAGACCCACACAAGATAAATAATAAAAAACGAAGACGATGAAGTGGGGGCTGGGGGGCGAGGGGGGTCGTGGGGGGGCGGGTGGGGGGGGAGCGGCTGGCGTGGGCCCAGGGTGTCCCGGGGTCCTGGGGCTGCTCACCCACCCCCAGCCTTTTGGTTGGGGGGAGGGCGGCGGCAGCTCGGATGTAGTCACACTCGCAGAGTTCAACCTCTGGGGCGAGAACCGTGGGCCGGGTGGAGTAGGTTGGCCACGGATCCAGGTGCCTATATAAGGCCGTAATGCCCCTATTGGTGGGGGAAGGGAGGGAGGGGGGGTGGGTTAGGGTGAATGGAGGGGTCATAGTGCAGAGCAAATGGGGGGAGGCGGGGGGGAGTATCTCCGGTTATCAGTTTTAGAAGTAAGCTACCTGTTTTGGTTTTGCCTCGATGCGTATTGGAACGCCTGCCTATGTAAGAGGATGAGGGACTTGATTCAACTTTTGGCAACCGAATACAATAATATCAATGTAATGGGTGTGGTCGTGGGGCGAGTGACTACCTAGTTGATACTATGGGAACCCTAAAAATACTCTCATATAACGTAAGGGGATTAAACTCCCCGTTAAAAAGGGGTAATATTTTAAGAGAAATTAAACATCTTAAAGCAGATATAGTACTCATACAAGAGACACATATCTCGCAGGAATCAAATCTTAAAATAAGCTCACCGGATTACCCATTATGGTACTACGGAGACTCTCCGACTAAGCTGGCAAAGGGGGTCGCCATAGGGTTCGCTAAGGAAGTTAGATTCGTCCTGGTAGAGAGAAAAGCAGATCCCGAGGGGCGGTATCTCCTACTTAGGGGAAAATTAAATGAAGTGGATTATTCTATTGCGAATATTTACTGTCCAAATAAGAACTCCATGAGATTTCTTAAGGGGGCTATCGAGATGTTCATGGACTTCAGGATAGGCAGAGTAGTCGTGGCGGGCGATATGAACCTCTGTCTGGATCTGGATCTCGATTGTACGTCACGTGCACAGCGGACTGGAGACGTACAAAGAAAATTACTTAAAAAAAAATTACAACAACTCCAATTGATAGATGTTTGGAGAATACAGCATCCGAAAACACGTGATTACTCATTCTACTCCGCCGTGCACGGGACGTACTCTAGGATCGATTTTTTCCTAGTGGATCATAGCTCATTGGACGTAGTGACAAGCTCGGGAATTGGGATAACTACCCTGTCGGATCACGCGCCAGTTTCAATTAATTTAAAAATCGAGGGAGCCCCCAAAAGTAACTTCAAATGGAGACTTAACGAGGATTTAATACAGGATGAAGAGGTTGTAGAAAGGATAAAACAGGAATTAGAATGGTACTTCAAGACAAACTGCTCCGAACACATGTCTGAAGCACTAGTGTGGGAAGCTCACAAGGCCTACATTAGGGGCATACTGATCGCAATTGGATCAGCGAAAAAAAAAGAAACCAAGAAGAAATATGATGAGTTATATAAAACTATCTTGGTACTTGAACAGACCCATAAACTAACAGGAGAGCATGAAGCGGAGCGTACCGTTATTTTAAAAAGAGAGGAATTAAGAGATCTTATCGAATATGAAAATAGAGCGGCATCTTATAGACGTAAGAAAGAGAAGTTTCAATGGGGTGACTTGTCGGGTAAATACCTAGCAAAAGGGTTTCAAAATAAATCTAAGGGTAATTTTATAGAATGTATTCAAACAGGCAAAGGGAGTAAGGTATATAAAACATCAGAGATCGCAAGAGTATTTCAAGAATACTACGGGAAGTTGTATTCGCTATCACAAGGGGACACCTCGGAAAAAATTAAAAGGAGAAGTGTTAATACAAAAAATTTTTTAAATAGCATATGTTTAAATAAAATACCAGATGACAAAATTAGTTTTCTAGAAGAACCTATAACGGAAATGGAAATTCGTAATAATTTAAAGGAGTCACCTAAGGGGAAAAGCCCAGGCCCCGACGGGCTAACAATTACATATTACCAAAAGTTCAGTGACATTCTGATCCCCAGGATGTGCTCTTATTTAAACGGTATTGGTTTAAACTGGGATATTCGGCAAGAGGCATTAGAGGCCGCAATTACAGTAATCCCTAAGATAGGTAAAGATCCCTCCTTATGTTCTAGTTTTAGACCCATCTCGCTATTAAATGCAGACGTAAAATTGTTCGCCAAAATCTTAGCAGGGAGAATGAAAACAATCATGAAAGATTTAGTACATACTGATCAAGTAGGCTTTGTCCCCGGGAGGGAAGGCAGGGACAATAGTATTAGAACACTTCTGTTGACACAGATTATAAAAGATAGTAAATCCCCAGGTCTACTCCTGTCTATAGACGCCGAAAAGGCTTTCGACAGGGTAGACTGGGGATTTCTATTGAACACATTGGAGTTTATCGGGATCGGTCCAAAAATGATGAGGTGGATAAGCGCCCTGTATAAACACCCAACGGCAAGAGTTAAGGTGAACGGGACATTATCCGGGACATTTGAAATGTTCAATGGGACTAGACAGGGATGCCCCCTGTCCCCCCTTCTATTTATTTTATCTTTGGAACCTTTGCTGGCCGGGATTAGAAATAACCCCGACATCAGGGGGATACAAACAAATGATGGGGTACATAAACTCGCAGCGTTCGCCGACGATATCTTATTATTTATAACGAACCCAACTATAACACTCCCGAATCTATTAAAAACCCTCAAATTGTACGGAGATGTAGCTAATTTCAAAATCAATCCTTTAAAATCAGAAATCCTTAATATTAGCGTGAATCCACAGGACGCACTGAGATATAAGCAGGAGTTTCCATTTATTTGGAGAGACACCGAGATAAAATATTTGGGAGTTAATATTACATCATCCCCTGACTTAATCTACGTACAGAATTACATACCATTATTAAATGATATTAAAAAAGATTTAAAGAGAATCGCATTGAGACAAAGATCCCTATTAGGGAGAGTAAATTGTTTTAAAATGTTTACTCTCCCTAAAATATTATATATAATTCAAATGTTACCAATCGCACTACCGGGTGCTTATTTTAAAATACTAAAACAGTTATTAAATAGGTTTATATGGCGGAACAAAAAAACACGCATAAGTATGGAGGTGTTAATTAGAGATAAGGAACATGGTGGTTTGGGGGTACCTGATATTTACACATATTATATGGCCATTCACATGGCACGGGTGGTTGATTGGGTTAGAGATAACAAAGAGAAAAGATGGGTGAGATTAGAAAATTGTTCAAATAGGTCACTGTTAGGAAAAGAGATTTGGATACCGCCACATTTTAGACAAATAAATCCGCACTTGCACAAAATCACATTGGCATCCATGTCTATATGGGATAGGGCACATAAAAAACACAGATGGGGTTATAACTCCCCACTAATCCCTTTATTTGACACAATTTTTTTTGTACCAGGGAAAATGGACCTGTTTGGTAGCTGGATTAAAAAACCAGATGTACAATTAAAAGACATATTAAAAGACGGTAAAATTCTTACCTACCAGGAATTAAGTAAAAAAAAAGAACTGTTTGAGTTGAATAGGTGGCGATACTTGCAGCTGACACATTTTGTGGATTCCTTCCCCTCCCCCTTGAGGTCAGATAGATACTTGCTCCCTTTGGAGCGTCTGTGTTTGGCACCAAGGGGAAGGGGCGCGATATCCGCAATTTATAAAATACTGATGGGATTGAAAGACTCCGGTCTCCCTCCTTATATTAACAAATGGGAAGAGGAATTGGGAACGGGTATAACCAAGACAGAGGCCAGGAAAATATTAAAAAAGACGCATATGACCTCACTTAATTGTGCTTTGATCGAAATGAACTTTAAGTGTTTAGCACGATGGTATTTAACCCCGGCCATAGCACACCGCTATCAAGACGACACCTCCAAATATTGTTGGAGGGGCTGTCTTGAGGTGGGCACTATGTCACATATATGGTGGACCTGCCCAAAAATTAAAATATACTGGAATAATTGAATGGGACTTTAAAGAAAAACCCTGACCATGGCAAATGGGGGTGGGTAAGGGTTAAACCACCTATCCTATGTTTGTTGCTGACATATAAGTAACATGTGTGCCAAGTTTCATGTTAATATCTTTAGCCGTTTGGACGTGATGCTGGAACATACATATACACGTTGGAGTTTTATATATATATATATATATATATATATATATATATATATATATATATAGATATAGATAGAGATATATATATATATATATATATATATATATAGATAGATAAAATGATTTTTTTTTTCTGTTCTGTGCTATTGTTTTTCTATACTATTCTTTTCTAGTATTTTCGATTCTATTTTAATCTTTTCTATTCAAATTCGATTTCATTCTATACGAATTTCGAACTTCAGGAAATAGTTATATATAGTTTTGTTTAAATGTGGTAGCATTATTTTGAATTTGATAATTTTTTTCGAATTCGGTAGATTTGTTTTTGAATGCGGAATGAATCCCGAAAACAAATGTAATGAATGCAACAAACTTAACTAAACAAATTTAATTAAATAACGAATCGAAACGAAACAAAACAAATTTTTTCATCCTGCACATGTCTAACAGGTATGTCAAGTTTTTATTTCTGTTGTGTCCTCATTCGAAATATTCACTTTTTCAATTTGTCCTGGTGGCCATTGTCATTGGAACCAAAAATAAGGAAAACAACAATCTGAGTTGTCATCAGAACAGGAATCTTCCAAAACAGTAAATCTTGGGGATATTTGTTCACGTACAGCTGTCTAAGAAGGTATTTCACACCCTTTGTATAGAGATGTTCTCTGACATGTTTTTTTTGTGTAAAAGACAGAGGGTCAGATCCAGAGAGAGAGTACGCCGGCGTACTTTCAAATTACCCGCGTCGTATCTTTAGTTTGAATCCTCAAACCAAGATACGACGGCATCTGGGTTCGATCTGACAGGCGTACGGCTTCGTACGCCTTCGGATCGTAGATGCAATACTTCGGCGTCCGCTGGGTGAAGTGCGTGTCGTTTTCCGCGTCGGGTATGCAAATGAGCTTTTTCCGACGATCCACGAACGTACGCGCGGCCGTCACATTCTTATGTCGTTTCTAGTCGGCTTTTTCCGGCATATAGTTAAAGCTGCTATTTTGCGGCGTATGGATAGACTTGCCATGTTAAGTATGGCCATCGTTCCTGCGTCGAAATTTGATTTTTTTTTTTTTGCGTAAGTCGTCCGTGAATAGGGATGGACGTAAGTCACGTCTAAGTTCAAAAAATGACGTTGTTGCGAATTTCGAAACGGAGCATGCGCAGTTAAATCGGCACGGGGACGCGCTTCATTTAAATGAATCACGCCCTCTAATCGCCGATTTGAATTCCACCGCCAGAAATACACTACGCCGCCGTAACTTTTGGCGCACAATTTTTCAGGATTCGAACCAAAGCCGCTAAAAAATTGCGGCGACGTAGCGTATCTCTGATACGCTGCGCCGATCCATTTCTATGTGGATCTGGCCCAGAAAGTTTATGTAACATAGATGGCAAACAATTTCATAAGTCTTAACTTCTAATCAGTCTAATCAAAATTTACTTCAAAGCTCACTGTTACCATAATATGCAATATTTTGCACTGAATGTGGGTTTTAGAATTATGAAAATCCTATAGGAAAGAAAGGAAAGAAAACTGAAAAATGCATTGACAATATGCTTAAAGTTTATCTAAACTCAAGAACATTTTAACATGTTGTAGCATACCATTTCTTAGCTGTGGTGACTGCATTCATTTTATGTTTAATCTCTATTTTTACCTCTGAATCTGCCAGTAGACATACATAATTTGTTTTGTACTAAATTGAAATTTGGCCAAATTTTGCATCTTTCCGACATTAAGATGTAAAATAAATTATAGCCAAAATAACGAATGTATTTGACACGATTCTCTCATTCGTTAAGAGCCGGTTCACACTGGGGCGACTTGCGATCCGACTTCATGTCGCCTCAAGTCGTCCTAAGTCGCGCTTTAGAGAAAAACAATGGAAGTGAATGGGAGCGGTGTTAATACACACGACTCAAGGCGATCCGACTTCAGAAAAGGTTCCTGTACTACTTCAATCCGACTTGTAGGCGATTTGTACCCATTGATTTCAATGGAAGTCGCCTCAGAAGTCGGATCACTGTCTTAACTGAAGCGACTTTCCAGGAAGATAACATACATTTCTCAGGCAAACCTCTCCTGCCCCCCTCCCTCCCCCTTCCTCTCCCAGAGCCGATTGTTGATTTATTGGCCACTGGAAAGTCTCCTGTCCTGGAGACAACTTCAAGTTGTGTTGTAAATCGCCCCAGATCGCCCTGTGGTTCATGTTCAAGTCGTAAGGCAAGGAGAGAGGCGCCTCTGGGTGTAGTAGCTTTAAAACAATTTAATAATTAAAATCAAATAATTAATAATAGAAACGTAGAAAAGTAGAAACCGTAACATGGTCTCTGTTCCCCCCTGATGGCAGCCCTGGAAGTGTTTACCCATTTTATTCTTAACACAGACTTTTTGATCAGTTTATCCTAAACTGTCATCTCCTGACTTTTGTCCCCATCTCCCGCTGCTTTGATATTCATGCTGTATCTGACACTAGAAGTTTTTGTGTATTTATGCGCATTATTTACTTGTCTCCATGTTCAAGTCGTGTAGGAGTCGCCTCTGAAAGTCGCGCTGGAAGTCGTGTCGCCCTAGTGTGAACCGACTCTTAAGGTCTAATAAAACAAAAGGTCAACTCTGAACCTCCAACTTAGAAAAAGGCTCCTGTACTACATTAGGTCGACTTTGGAGCGGCTTGCATTAACTTCTATACAGAAGTCGTTTTGCAAGTCGTGCTGAAGTTGCACTGAATGGGCAGTTTTAGAGTCGGACGACTTTGAAGCCGCCTCTGTGTGAGCCAGCACTTACAGTTCAATTAGCTAATTCATTTTGTGCTGGAGGTTGGATTACTTGCAAAGTGCATTCCTGTGAACTGAGTGAGAAGGGTGTTGCATTGTATTTGAGCAGAGGAGAAGAGATATTGTCATTGTGTGTGTTAATGGATTCAATAAACAACTTTCCTAACTACGAATCGTTATCATGAATATATATGCAAACATAAATACAGAATTAAATCATTATACATAAAAAACAAATCGATTCAGTATAATGAATATTGACACTCTACAGAAATAACAAATTATCCGAAAATTAATTAACTTAATATAGCGAATATAACAGAACAAAATTATGGGCCAGATCCACGTACATCGGTGCATATATAGGCCGGCGTAGCACATCTCATTTCCGCTACGCCGGCTCAACTCAGAGAGGCAAGTACCGTATCCTCAGAGCATTTCCATCCAACGTTGCGCCGGCGCAACGTAAATTCATAGGCGTAAGCCGTCGTAATTCAAAGTAGGAAGGAAGTGGGCGTGTTCAATTTGAACTGTGATCCCCATGCAAATGAAGGGCCGAACGAACGGCGCTTGCGCCGTGACGCTGACTATGTCCCGCGCCCCTCTGCGCATGCTCAGAACTAGGCCCAGGGCATAAATACGCCCAGACATGCGCCCGTCGAGCGCAAAAGTACATCCACTTGTTTCCCCCCCTGAAGCAAGGTACTTTTTGCTGGTATAAAGGTTGAATGAAGGATGGATGGCCGCACTCCAAAAACCGTACAGGTTGTCTTTTATTAAATGAACAGCAAAAGCATTACCAGATCACAGCAACAGAAACGGGGGACAGCCGACGTTTCGCACAAAATCAGTGCTTATTCATGGCTTATTTATAAGCCATGAATAAGCACTGATTTTGTGCGAAACGTCGGCTGTCCCCCGTTTCTGTTGCTGTGATCTGGTAATGCTTTTGCTGTTCATTTAATAAAAGACAACCTGTACGGTTTTTGGAGTGCGGCCATCCATCCTTCATTCAACCTTTATGCTTGCCTAGTGCACCGCCAGCACCCTTGGAATCCTGTACCAGTGCATGACCATATAGTAGACCCACCTGGAGCGGTGACTTTCTTTCTACTTTTTGCTGGTGTTTTGAGCCATGTCTGCTCCAGGTTCAGAGAAGAGGAGGAAGCTGAACTTTTCCAAACAGGAGAAGGAGGTGATCATCAGGGCCATGTCCCAGTTTGATGTGTACCTCCATGGTGCAGAGAGTGCCAACACCACAAAGGCCAGGAGGACGGAGATCCTGGTGCAGATTGCGGCAGATGTCAATGCCTTAGGATACGAGGTCAGGACCTCCAATGACATACAAAAAAAATCAACGACCTGCGTCGCCTGGTCAGAGGTAAGCTGGCCATAATCAGCACTCATGCCAGGGGCACTGGAGGGGGGCCAGCAACTACTGTCACGCTCACTCCTGATGAGCAGGTGGTTGCCCAGTGTCTCCACAGGCATCAAGTGGAGGGAGTGGAGGGCTTTGACTCCATTGAGGATGCCTTGAGGACAGGTTAGTGTGTTTTTATCTCCTATCTGGTGTGTAGCATGTGTGGGGGTGGAAGGGAACATGTGACAAGTGTGTGTCTCCACCAACATGTGGATGTTTTGTGTCATCCACAGATGTGCAGGAGGGTGCTGGGCCATCTGATGCCGGTGGCCAGTCCACACCATCCCCCGGACATCAGTCAGAGTCTGATCCCCTGGCAAGCCGTGACTCTACGGTGGAGGGGAGTGGCCACACCTCTCCTCAGGAGGTGGTTGAGGAGGAGGTGACCAGTGACAACAAGGTCTGCCTCTTCTTGGAGGAGTCTCCCTCTTTGGCTGGGACCAGTCAGACCTCCATCAGGGGAATCCCCTCAGGCTCCTCCCGCGACAGGTCTTCCCCCTCAAGGGTCTTTCCTTCTCGACGGCCCCAAGCCTCTTCTGGCCACAGGAAGGTGACCAGGAAGACTGGGGGGGTGTCTGATGTCCTCCCAGAACACCTCAGGAGGGAAAAGGCCTGCCAGACCCGCCATCTGGGTGAGGTTGCCGTGCAGATGGAGCGTATGACAGACAGCATGGCCTCCTTTGCCACCATGACTGAATCTGTCCAGGATGTAAGCTCCAATTCTGCTGCTGTGGTCACCTGCCTGGGGGATCTGCAGGCCACCACAGCAGGCCTCGTGGAAGAGGTCCACACCCTGGCAGAGGCTGTCAGGGAAAACACTGCAGCCATCCAGGCGGAGGGGAGGCAGTCCAGGCTGTTGCAGGCCGACACCAATGCGGTCCTCACCCGCATCGCCCTGGCATTGGAGGGCAGGCAGCCAGCCATGGAGAGACCAGAGGATGCTCCTCCTCCTGATTCCCCCCTCCCATGAGGAGCCGTGGCCGTGGCACCAGGTGTGGGCCACGACAGCGCCGATGATTTTTTTGGTTTTGTTTATGAAAACTCAGGTTATGAGTTATTTTTTTTTTCGAAACTCAGGTTATGAGTAAAGTTTGGGTTCGGTACAGACTTTGTTTTTTTTTGGATCTGAACCCGAACCCGAATAATTGAAAAAAGTTTGGGTTCAGAGTTCAAGACGTCGCTGGAGAGATCATCCGTCGCTGGATAGAAGACAACGTTTGCCAAAAACCAGTCCGAAGAGTCATCTTGATCTATGTTATCTGTTCCATTTACAAAGCAGTGGAAGCATTTAAAACATTAGAAACCTGGATTCTTTTATTAGTAAGTAGGATGCTTGGAAAGATTACATACTGTAGCCAAAAAAATTAAAACAGACTTATCCAGTCTGTTCAGGGACTGTAAATTTATTCTGACAACTGACAACTGCTTTTCACAATCAATAAGAAAATTACTGCTATTTGTATAATATGCTTGGACATTTTTTTACAGAAGAAATTGCTGAAAATGTGCATTCTAAATTATGTAATATTTAAATTAAACTATAATTAGACTTAAATGCAAGCTTGGTAAAAAATATATACTGTAAATTACAATGATTTTTGTAACCTATATTGTAGATTTTTACTGCATCTGTTTGGATCTAGAGATATAAAAAAAAAAACTTTTACCATGGATTACCAAAATAATTTAAAACTCGTAGCTTACTGTGGATGCGTGGGTAAGATAATTCCCAAAATACCCCACATCATAGATTTTATAAACTGGAGCACAGCTATTGGTGGCTATCATGATCTTTTGTACAATCTACTTGTCCAACACATCAATACAGTATGTTTACCTGATATTTTTCCATGTCTATCCATACAATTGAGCACTGTCTGTTATATTTTTGGTTTGCACTAATTGCTACATTTTCAGGAAAAGATCTTGGGGCAACCCCTTCTTTAAAAATCCTTGCAATATTGATATACAAAGCATTACCAAAATGTTCAGAACAACACTCGCTGAAAACAAAGCACATCGTTATTAAAGGGAATAAATTAGGCAGGCCATACATTAACCAATTTTCTTTCTTTCAACCACAGGTTGAAGGAAAGAAAATTTCTTGATTTCCCTATCAACACATTCAGTGTTGATGGGTAAATTCCTTCTGCAGCGCTATTGTATCCTGCGGGGTGCGTGGGCACCCTTTCCCACAGGCAGAATACAATGATCACTGCTGGTAGATCTGGCTGCCTCATGTGGAGTGAAGAGGAGTGTGGAGGACTCTTCACTCCACATGAGGCAGCTACCTGATTAAAGCGAAAATCTGACTGGAGGACATAGAACCCCATTTTTCACACCAATTTAATCTGTATAAAGGTGCACACCCACACAGTTCACAAATTTTTTCCAGAGGAATATATCAGATCCACCTCTGGTCACAATATATACAGTATATAAAGAACGCAGACTTCCCTGTACCTGTGGATTTTCTGCGGGTTAGCTGCACTTGCAGGTAAAATTCTATTATATCCAGCAGGTATAGCACACTTTCTGAAAGTGTAACAAACCCACAGAAGTCTATGGCTCAGTGAAGGTAACCTACATCTGCACTGCACCTGTGGATCAGTTTGAAAGCAGCCCAGTAACCACTGCAGAACAGATATACCCATATATACTGTGAATTTTGTAGTAAACTTACCTTTAAGAACAGTTTTTCATTCAGGTATCGCCGGCTGTTGCTGTCTCAGGCAGAGTGCATTTTTCTATCACTCCGTCTGTGACAAGAGTTGGTGCTATACAGGAAGCATCTACTCCGCAGCCACTTGCTTCCTCTACCAGCGGCTTCATTCACAAAACTGCTGCTCTGGGATGGTGGGTTGGCAACCCGTGATCTGGGCTTGCCAATTTTCCATCCTAGAGCAGAAGGTGGAGGGCCACATTAGAGGACTCCGCGGGCCACATGTGGCCCCCGGGTCACTGGTTGGGCAACCCTGCTTTTTTGAAACACATGTACAAACAGGTATACAACTCAGGGGCAATGCCCCCTCCCCTGGATTCAGGGTGGGGTAAACTGTTCAATTAGCAATAAGGAACACACGGGCATTGAAACATTTGAACAATAGAGAATCTTATCAACAGGGAGGGCTGTTGGAGGGATTCCCCCACTCCCCTCTCTGCCATGCCACAGTTTACATGCCAGGAACACCAATACAAACATCCATCCCATAATACACTTCTCCTAAGGCAGACAGACACAACAGAACAATGGAACACAGCCACACCCCAAACGATCCCAGCAAAAGTCCATGAACAGTATGAGACAACACACAATATATACATACATACATACAATTTTCCAGTGTGGCTGTACAGCAAGTCTGACTAGCACAGATCAGACTGGGGTTCTCGGTTACCCTGTGCCCCTAATGGACACAGGGTGATTTACACATAGGAGGGGCCGGAGGAGCTGGATACAGAGTTTCCCAAGCTCTCCAAGGTAAGCTGGGTTCCACAAGCACCCCACCCAAAGTGACTTCCATCACAATATGTATTCGTTATACAATGTACATAGTAAAAAGGTACTATACTCTGCACAGATTCCTAAAAACAATGTTACTTTACACTTTAACCACTTCCCTACCCTAGGATGTCATATGATGTCCTGGATTTAGGGGGATATCTGAATGATGCCTGCAGCTACTGGCATCATTCAGATATCCTTCTCTCCTGCCGGCGATTCTGCGCACCATATGTATGATCAAAGCGGCAGTTCTGCTGCCATCTGGTGCTTCTCCAGGCTCTCCCGTGCCATCAGGGGCCCGGAGAATGAACCTTCCAGCGTCGGATGAGGATCATAGAGATTTCCGGTGACCAGATGACGTCATGCCCGGGTACCTGGATGTAAACAAAGCCGCAATCGCGGCTGAAAGCATGAGATCGGTGAATTGTTTTTACAATCTCATGCTTTACAGCCTGGAGGTGAGATGTGGAGTCTTATTGACCCCGCATCTCTCCATAAAGAGGACCTGTCTCTAACAATACATATTACAAGGAATGTTTACATTCCTTGTAATAGGAATAAAAGTAATGAAAAAAATAAAAATGTAAAATAAAGTGTAAAAAAAAAAAAAAGTAAAAAAAAAAAATTAAAACGCCTCTGTCCCCGGTAGCTCGAACATGCACGTAAGTCCCGCCCACATATGTAAACAGTGTTTAGACCCCACATGTGAGGTATCGCCACATACGTTAGAGTGTGTGCAACAAATCTGGCACTAAACCTCCTCTGTAACTCTAAACTCGTAACCTATAAAAAAAATTAAAGCGCTGCATATGGAGATTTACCAAAGTTTGCCGCCATTCCATGAGTGTGCGCAATTTTAAAGCGTGACAAGTTAGGTATCTATTTACTCGGTGTAACATCATCTTTCACATTATACAAAATAAATGGGCTAACTTTACTGTTTTGTTATTTTTTATTCATGAAACCGTTTTTTTTTTTTCAAAAAAATAGCGTTTGAAAAATTATTGCGCACATACCGTGCGAGATAAAAAGTTGCAATGACCGCCACTTTATTCCCTAGGGTGTCTGCTAGTATATATTAGCAAAAAAAATATTATTTTTTACATGAAGGAGCCAAGTGCGCAAATTAATCCCGGTAGGGAAGTGGTTAAATGAACCTATCGCTCCTGGTTCAACATAATCATTAGGAAACTAGTGTTACAATCATGTGACCCAATTATCTTTATCAAACTGACACAATCATAAAACTTATTCTACAATTATAAATTAAATGTTGGTGTTCTTGAGACTGGTCACATGATAACATATCATCGAACCTGCTCTATGTATTTTTGATACTAATGGCCACCTTATACCAAAGCAATACAATGGAGGAATACATTTAATGAGCAAATAGACATACATCAGCACATTACAATATAATCTACTAGCAGCTGTGCATGGTAGCCAATCAGCTTCTAACCTGATTTTAAACTCTCCAGTTTTAGTAAAGCAACCCAAATGTGTTATTACAAACAATCAACTAAAAACTCCAAGGCATGTGTATGAGAGCTGAATTGGGACATTTTGCATTGAGGTTTATAATTGAATATCTGTATTAAAACACTATATAGCACTTTTTTTTGCACATGCTTAGTGCAATGTGCAAGCCCTCATCATGACATGTGTACACTTACATGTGTATGCAACATAGTGATGAGGCCACGTGCACAACATGCTGCACACAAAAAGCATGGACCAGGCTCCTGGATGTACATATGTGTAACTCACAAGTGCTGTAACATCAGGGTTAAGTTCATAGCACTGGCAAGATTAAACAGAAGCTCTGAGAGAAGAAGATCCACTTAGGATGGGGAAGCCAGAGGGATCTGGAACTAGTGGTATTACAATCCCAAATACTACCCCAGTGTATTCCAGACTGGACACTTTCCTCAATGATACACTACTGGATTTGTGTTATCTTCACATGCACACAGGCTTTCTAAGCTCAGTTTGCCCCAATATCTTCCCTAGTGTGGCCCTCTCCCACTCCCAGGCCTAATAGCTACAGTATATTACCAAAAGTTTTGGGCTGCCTGACTTTACACACACATGAATTTAAATGGCATCCCCGTCTTAGTCTGTAAGGTTCAATATTGAATTGGACAACCCTTTGCAGCAATAATAACAGCTTCAACTCGTCTGGGAAGGCTGTCCACAAGGTTTAGGAGTGTGTCTATAGGAATGTTTGACTCTTCCAGAAGCACATTTGTGAGGTCAGGCACTGAAGTGGACGAGAAGGCTTGTCTTGCAGTCTCTGCTCCAGTTCATCCCAAAGGTGTTATATCAGGTTTAGGTCAATACTCTGTGCAGACGAGTTAAGTTCCTACACCCCAAAGTCACACATCCATTTCTTTATGGACCTTGCTTAGTGCACTGGTGCAGTGCACAGTCATGTTGGAACAGGAAGGGGCCATCAAAAAACTGTTCCCACAAAGTTGGGAGCATGAAAGTGTCTAAAATGCCTTGATATGCTGATGCTTAAGAATTTCCTTCACTGGAACTAATTGGCCAACCCCAACACCTGAAAAACAACCCCAGGCCATAATCCACCCTCCACCAAACAATTCAGACCAGTACACAAAGCAAGGTCCATAAAGACATGAATGAGTGAGTTTGGGTGGAGGAACTTGAGTGGCCTGCACCTCAACCAAACAGAACACCTTTGGGATGAATTAAAGTGAAGACTGTGAGCCAGGTCTTCTTGTCCATATCTGTGCCTGACCTCACAAATGCACTTCTGGAAGAATGGTCAAACATTCCCATAGACACCACCCTAAACCTTGTGGACAGCCTTCCCAGAAGAGCTGAAGCTGTTAAAGCTGCAAAGGGTGGGCCAACTCAACATTGAACCCTACGGACTGTGACACCAATAAAGTTCAGGCAGGTGTCCCAATACTTTTGGTAATATATTGTGTTTGTGGACTGCTGTGTCTATAGGTACACCAATGTACACATACAAATTGGTCTGGCTCTATTTTTGAGGAAACATTGTTCCTTTCTCATACTACCCGCAGTATAATTTTGTTAGCTTGTTGGTGCAACTCATTGCTATTCTGAAATTGGTGCATGTTGCTGACCTCAGTGTGTCTCACCTAACTTGAACCCCATCTGTAATGAATTCTTGCTATGTACTTGCTCCTTGCTCTATAACTGAGACTCAGTTCTCAGGGGTTTCTAGCAATGACTACTAGCTATTCACCCAAATGCACATTTGTATCGTTACACTTTCTTTTGGTTTATACTGGTTTGACAAATTGATATTTTACAAAATTGTTTTCTATGTTAGTAAACTGGTATGCTAAAACTGTCCCATCCAGTTTTTGGATTACTAGTTCATCTGCCAGGTTAAGCCTGAAAACCCTGCCACGGCAATATAAGCTGCCTCAGGTGTTTGAATCCTCACGTATTACTGCATGTATATAAAGCACCCACAATATGTGAGGAATGGTACAGCAGACATTACAGAGTCTTAGCTAGTTTTCATACCTAACATATACCTAAGACCATAGGCTTGCGCACAGGGTGTGCCAGGTGTGCCCAGGCACACCCTAATCATTCTGTGCAGCAGATTCCCCCTACCGCCCCTGGCTTCCCACTGTTTTCCTCTGCAACACCTCCGGCTTCCCTTCTCTCCTCTCCTTCCGGCTGTTGCTGCGGAGATGTTTTAGGATGAGTGAGGAAAGGGGCCGGTAAATATGTATTTATCAGCCCCTTCCCTTTCTGAATGAACGTGGTGAGTGATTGGTAGTGTGTGTTTGAGCTTTGAGGTGCACACCCTAATGCAATAGGCTGCGCACACCTAAGACGAAGATAGCTGTACATAGATGCTTGAAACCTCAAAAGAGCTGTGTGCAATACTGTAATGATCCCATAGCACAGGAAATTTGACAAAGCATGCATTTGTCGTCAAATATATTTTTCTTTTTGTCACTTTATATTCTTTTAACTTTCTTTAAAAAAACAACAACACATAACGCTATTTATCCTTTGCTGCAAAATAAGCATAGTACAAGTCATTCTACTGGATATGTACATCTAAAAAGCGGCTTCTTTCCTCTTCCAAGCCCTATATAAAATCAACTTATTCATGCATTGAGATGTCTAAGAGAGCCATAGTAAATGTGAACACAAAACTTGTAAGGTCTCTTTTTACACCAATTCATTTTTCAAAATTCTAGCTTGCCAAGTCACAAGAGTCAGAATTTTAATTAGTCACCATCAACCAGGCAGAAATATTTATAATAAAGATCACTTTTAAACCTCAAGATAAGGAGGAGGGAGGCGCAACCAGAAGGATATTTTGCTGTACAATAATTGAGAAGCACTGTAGAGCATTTGCCATAGGGAATAGCACCACTCTTATGTTCTCTGTATTTCTAAACTCCTGTTTCTGTTCAAACAACATATTGGAACTGTATGCTTTCATTTTAGAGCTGGAAAGCTTAATCAATCATTGAACTGTAACATGTCAGTTGCAGACTATTGAGGAATGCTTGATGGTGTGGATACTGAAAGTAACTAACTAACAATAAGTATGATAAACAGCAGGTGCTGAGATACATAGAAAAAAGTTTGTCACATTTTGAAGTTTAAAGTAACAATATTTGCAATTTAATGATGCATTTATATTCTAAAAGCAAGACAGGCATATCAACTAAGCTTCTAAATGAATCAGCAAAGAGTAAAAAAGAAGAAATTTAAACATGAACATGAATAAGTGGAAATAGTTTTGTGTGTGTATTATAGTACTTATGATGTATGTATTAACTATACTGTATATGGTATTTTTATACCATATATAATTCGATATGATGTATTTGTGCCACAGCAAATTTCGGGTAGTATTTAGTTTAGAATGCCATATTTTTTTTATAATTTTCCATATTTAACCATATGTTGAATACAAACAATGGTAATTTAGGGATTGGGGTAATGTTCCCAAAGATGTTATTTTTTTTCACTGAAGTATACCGCTCTTAAATTAGGGGTCTGAACTACTATAGTAACATTAAAAAAAAGTTAAACCAGGCTGAACGCTTGACATTTACTAACGTTAAACTTTACTGTGTTAGCCATGAGTAGATGTTAGATCACTGGTGAATTGGGTTTCTGCTTTGTGTGAGAGAGCTTCAATGTGACTGTTCTGTGTGTAGCCAGTATAAGGGTTTTCCAGCAGTGTGAAAAAGTATAAAATCCCTACATCTAATGTTGTATATGCAGCCTGGCTACATCACAGTAATACATAGGGGAGTTCAATTGGGCCTTAAAGTGGATGTAAAGTGGATGTAAACCCTCACATATACCCAGTGAAGTGAATAGCCTCAGATGATACACAGAGATTAAACACATTTCCCTAGATACATTTTATATGTATATCTGCTGTCTTCAACTTGCTATATTCTTTAGAAAGTGCACATGGTGTTAGAATTTTTCTCTTCCTGTTCAGCACTGGGAGTGTAGTCTTGGCATACAGCCAAGACATCTGAAGCAATGTTCAGAGATGTGCTGTGACAAGATAAGCTCTCTGCTAATCTATTTCTAGCAACCTCCCTCGACCCAAATTTCAGGCTGGTTTTATCCCAATTGACAGAGAACTTGTCAGAAAATAAAATCCTTATAACAGAAGAATGGAGCAGCAGAAACACAGGGGACTAGGTGCTTTGAAGAGAGATAAGAAAACACTAGAGACAGATGTGCCAGATCAAATTTCATGAATAAGGTTTACATGGAGTTTAACTTTAGAATTATAAATTTCTGTTAAGAGTCCATTTACACCTATGCATGTACATTGTAGTGGGTATTCACATAGATGTGAATGGACTCTTATGAATGCTTATTCAAAAACTAGTATATAAAGACATACCAAATGGTTTACATTCAGTACAGAACATTAAATGCCATGGGTTGATTTACTAAAACTGGTGAGTGCAACATTTGGTGCAGCTCTGCATATAAACCAATCAACTTCCATTGTTTTTGTCAAAGTTTAATTGTTCAAGCTGAAGTTAAAAGCTGATTGGCTCAAATGCACAACTGCACCAGATTTTGCACTCTCCAGTTTTAGTAACTCATCCAACATGTGTAAAAACCATCTCAAAGCACTTGAATAAAGAATGGTTTTACAATCTTATATAACAAGGGGATCAAGTTTAAACAGGTAAGGGGGGAGCAATGGGAAAGAACAATGGGGTAAAGGATTAGGTCAGTAAAGTATACTATATACAGTGGGCATAGAAAATAATCACCCCTCCCCCATTTTAAAATAATCACATTGTGTTGCTTTGCAGCCTGAAATGAAGACAGACATACTTTTTGTTTTATTCACCTGTGACCGCAAGAAAGTATTGACAAAGCTACTAGCTAATTCTGTCTGTGGCCCCACACCCAATATGATTAGTCTCCCAGGTGGTTTTAGGGAGGATTTTATGCGTCTTTGGAAGTACATAAAATATTGCTATGACATAATGATGTTATGTAATGTCTCATTGTCATTCAAAGGTTCTAAACATGCCTGTAGCAAGATTCCTACAAATGTATCTAGAAATAGTTTGAGCATACATTCACACATTGGTGCATCGCAGTCCTTACTGCTTTGGATAGATACAGTAGCAAGATAAATCTTGTCATATTGAACTTTGTCCATAATGACAACATTACCATATTACTCTGATGATTTAATTATGATACTATGATTAATTTGCAACTTAATTAGAGCCTGCAGTTGTGACTGAGTTAAATTAGATATCCATGAATTATCAAATTTCCTTTGTAGTCTGTACTAAAAAGGTCCATACATTAACATTGATCTAAAGGGTAGAACATGTGTTAGATTTACAGTGGGTGTAGAAAAAATCACTGCTTTAAAAATAATCACATTTTGTTGCTTTGCAGCCTGAAATGAAGACAATGTTTTTGTTTTATCCAGCTATATTTACTAGTGCAACTTATAACATTCAAGTGAAATATATAACACCAACAACATGTCTGCAGAAAAAAAAAATCAACGACATAATCACTGTGTCGGAAAAAGTATCACCCCCTTTTGTCAGTATTTTGTTGAACCACCTTTTGCTCTAATTACAGCCTTTAGTCTGTTGGGATATGTCTCCACTGACTTTGCACATCTAGACTTTGCAATATTTGCTAACTCTTCTTTGCAGAACTGTGCATTTTCAGTTAGATTTGCTGGTGTTTGTTTATGGACTGCAGTCGTGAAGTCATTGCACAGATTTTCAATAGCGTTTAAGTGTGGGCTCTGACTAAGCCATGCAAGAATATTCACCTTCTTCTCCAACCACTGTGTGGTCATTTTTGCCAGGTGCTTTGGGTCATTGTAATGTTGGAAGGTAAACCTTCATCCTATTGACAACGTTCTAGCAGAGGGCAGCAGATTTTCTTTAGGAATTTGATTGAATTTTTTTCCATACATTTTTATTTTATTCTGACAAGTGCTCCAGTCCCTGCTGCAGAGAAACACCCTCATAACAGAATATTACCACCTCCATGCTTTACTGCAGGAATCGTGTTATTTGATTGGTGAGCTGTATTGGTTTTCCACCAGATATATTGGTGTTGAGGCCACATAATTCAATTTTAGTCTCATCTGACCACCTTAAATGCACCTTGAAGATTCTAAGGCCACATGAAAAAAAATTGTTATGTCAAATGAGACTAAAATTTAACGTATTGGCCTTTTAAAAAAAAAAGTGTTGAGTATCAGTCCCAGCATAGAGAAGAGTGATTGGGAAAATTTGACCTAAACTATCACTGGTATAATACTACCATTTAGATAACTATAGGGGTCTAGAAAGAACAAAATACCCATGCTATGATGAAATGAAAAATTTGAAAGTCTGTTCCCAGGCCTCCATGATAGGTGTTTTTTTTAAGTGACGGATTTGGTTTATTTAACAGTTGATAAATGAATGGTGCTTCCTTTTTACATGAGTTGGGAGCGTCAAAGAAGTTTCAGTACTTCCCTGGAGATGTTGGAGTGCATGTTGTATTTGAATATATTTATAATACTACTTGCTGTCTACAGAGAATGTTGTGCTGAGATGTTGAAAAAGCATCAAACAAGTTCCTTGGTATAAGTGAGAGATTCATGATGAATAACTCTAATGCCGTGTACACATGATCAATCAAACAGATGAGAACGGTCTGATGGACCGTTTTCATCGGACAAAACCGATCATGTGTGGGCCCCATCGGTTATTTATCCATAGGTTAAAAAAAAGCAATCTTGTTTTTTAATTTAACCGATGGATACCTAACCGATAGAAAAAAAAGGTTGTTTGTAGGCACATCCATCGGTTAAAAATCCACGCATGCTCAGAATCAAGTCGACGCATGCTTGGAAGCATTGAACTTCTTTTTTTTTTCAGCACGTCGTTGTGTTTTACGTCACCACGTTCTGACACGATCGTTTTTTAAACCGATGGTATGTAGGCACGACTGACCATCAGTCAGCTTCATCGGTTAATCGTTCCCATCGGATGGACCGTGTGTACGCGGCATAAGTAGCATCTTAATGCAGGAAAGTGCATGCTCCTGAGATGGACCAGGGACAATGGATTATTGACTATGAGATTTTGTACTCTTCAATTCAGTGAGGGTGAAAATTAGGGGGCTGGAAGCTCACCGGGGGTGTTAAATGAGGCAGAAAAAGTTATAAGAATCTTGCTTAATGTTACTTTATGGTAAATTTATGCTTATCAATCTAAATATTTGATCTGGAGAATTTAAATGCCCCTTGCAATATAGAATATTAAACAACCTGAGTTTTAAAAATTGAATGTCAAGGGAAAGGCAAGCAAAGACAATTTGCCGAATATAATGCAGTAAATGTTTGTAGACTAAATATATTTTTATTTATGTAAAAAAATGTGGGTAAATGAACTTTTGAATTGTCTAAAGATAAGAGAAAAAATAATTTAACCCCTTAAGGTCTGCTCTATAGCTTTTCTTTTGCCACAAGGTGGCACCTTTGCACTGGATCACATATATGTACGCGATCTGGCTATTCCAGGTAGCGGACACGAATGGGCATTGGCGGCACCTCGCTCCGATCAGCAAGAGCTGCTCGGTGGGTACCGTAGAGTTGATGTCCACCGGCACCTGCCAATTGTTTGGTACAGAGGCAGAATGGGGGTCGACCTATGTAAACAAGGCAGATTGTCGTTCTGTCAGGAGGAAAGACATGGATCCTGTGTCTCTGCAAAGCAGGGACACGGATCAATGCCTTCTAGTAAAAGCACCTCCCGCAGTACACAAAAACACTGGCTAGGCACACAGTTAACCCTTTGATCTCCCCTGATGTTAGCCCTTTCCCAACCAGTGTCATCAGTACTGTGCCAGCAATTGCCGCCGATTTGACTTTCGATTTCACATGTCAAATCGCGCCAATGTGAACCAGGGCTCACTGACACTTTTGACACTTTTTGAGGACCAGTGACACCAATACAGTGATCAGTGCTAAAAAAAATGCACTGATCACTGTATTAGTGTCACTGGTCCTCAAAAAGTGTCAAAAGTGTCAGTGAGCCCTTGTTCACATTGGTGCGATTTGACATGTGAAATCGCATGTCAAATCGGCGGCAATTGCTGGCAATGGCACTGGCCTAATCGGTGCGACCCTGCATTTGTGGTGTCGCACCAATTTCAAAAAGTAGTTTCTATACTACTTTTTTGCAATTTCGGGGTGCGATTTCCCTTGACATCTGTGCAGAAACCCACACAGATGTCTGTGAAATTGCAGCCGAAAACGGGACTGAAATGCAGGAGTGAAATCATTTCCGCAGCTCAGTGTGAACCTGGGCTGAGTGTCAGAATGTCTTCTGCAATATCATAGTCCCACTTTAAGTCTCTGATTGCAGCCATTACTAGTAAAAAATAAATAAAAGGATCCCATAACTTTTGCAAAAACCAATTAATATACCCTTATTGGGATTTTTGTTTACCCCAAATTTGTAGCAATATATATTGGCCTTAATTGATGAAAACATTTGATTTATTTTTATTTTTTTATTGGATATGTTTTATAGCAGAAAGTCAAAAATGTTGTTTACTTTTCAAAATTGTTTGTATTTTTTTGTTTGTAGCGCAAAAAATTAAAAAACACAGAGGTGATCAAATACCACCAAAAGAAAGCTCCATTTGTGGGGGGAAAAATACGTAAATTGTATTTGGGAACAGTGTCGCACGACCATGCACTTGTAAGTCTGGTCATGAAGGGGGGGGGGGTAAATCTTCCAGAGGTGAAGTGGTTAAAGTGAATCATTTACATCCTATTCTAGCAATGCAAACTATTATTATAATTCTGCAAAATGTAATATGTAAGCAGTTTCCAATAATAATTTCAAGAAGAGATCCAAAACATGAACATTTATATTTTAGTTATGTTTCAATGTTGTTGGGTGAAATGATCCAATTATTTTTCATATTTATTTGGACTCAGTGAGACCATATACCTGGAGTTTCCTTCATGTCATCTAACTCTTCCACTTGTATTCTAAAAAATTTTGAAAATGAAAACTGAACAGAGAGCATTTTGTAAAGGCTGTAGTTGGTGGCTAAATCTGTGAATTTAGGCTCCTTATCTTTCTATAGAAACCACAGAGAGAAGCATAAAGCTGCTGGGATACTAAATTGATGCTATCAGTCCAAAAGTGAAACTTTCAATGGATTTATCTTTTCAAGAGAAAAGAACTCAAACGGATATAGCCTTTATTACTTGTAACAGATGATGAGTATCAGAAAAATGTATTTAAATTCATAGAACAAATCTAAAAGGGAAAGCTACTGAACACTTACCATAAAGGTTTTGAGTTTTTTTTATATATACAGTATATATTTATATGAAATACTTGCTTTTTAGTGTTATTATTTGACTATCATTTTATTTTGTATATATTGTAGATATTGGTACTGCTGGTACCATTAGAAAAAAGCTAAAACACTTATAATACTACTAGAAGTAAAATAACAATAATTATTATTAATACTACTACTACTAATAATAATAGTAATAATAAGACACAGCGGCTCTACAAACCTATAAACTGAACCATTAATGTTCAGCTCATCCAAAGTCAAATTACCAGCAGTGTCGACATATGTGTTTGAAAGAAGCACAATAGCAGTAGGATTGGAGTTTAATTCACACGGCCGCTTTCTTTTTGAATTGTGACAGTGGGTGTGGGGAGAAGATCCCAAACCCGCTGTCACATGGGGGGGGGCAAGAAGGGATCGGGTGGATCGGGGTAAGAGCAGGCAGGTACCGACCATGTTACATGTTACATCCTAAATATAGGTGTAACATGTAACATGTTCAGAAAGAAGATAACCTCTTGCCAACCAGCCACCACAGTTAAACTGCCGCAGGTTGCCTCAGCATTGCAAAACGACGGTGGTGTACGTCAGGCTCGTATGCCACGATTTGTGCTTGCGAGCGCGCCACCAGAGGCACGTGCTGATTGGCCGGGGGAGCCAATCAGCGGGTCCGGCAGACTCGATGTCTCCCGGCTGCCCGCGATCGTTCCCCCACAGAAACAGAACAGGGATCTGACATAGTAAACAATACAGATCTCCATTTTTTCAGGGGATGACACACAGATCCTGTCTTTCTGCTATGCAGGAAGACAGATCTGTGGTTGTTCCAGGCAGCCCACACAGTTAGAACACACAGGGAGGGAACACATTTAAGTCACTGATAAAAGGCATTGTTTCCCTCTCTGACATCAAAAGGGCACTATTCCTCCTACTGATGCCAGTGATGGGGCACTATTCCCCAACTGCTGTTCCCTTGCTCCTGAGCTGTGATGTTCATGTTTGTACTTTTTGAACAATTACCATAAACGTTGTTGCACTTAACCAGCTTTTGGAGCGTGGGCAACCTTTAACCTTTTATTCTTGGGCCACTATTCCTTACCCAGACTTCAACAATGGAGCACTATTCCTCCCACTGATACTAACAATGGGGTATTATTAACTACTGGGGCATTTTCTAATACCATTGGCCACAGTCAGACACCCTCAACGTATGAAAGACAACTTAGTAACTGGCCACTTGTTTGGAAAGTTTGGAGGCCACTGGTGTAGACCAAAAGCAACATATCCTCTTTATTTTATTAAAGAGCCTTTTCCTTTATGCTTTGAGCCTTTTCCTGGGAAGTAAATAACATGGATAAATAATGTTTCCTCCTTTCTTATTTTATATATATATATATATATATATATATATATATATATATATATATATATATATATATATATATATATATATATATATATATATATATATATATATTTCATTTTCAAGTTTAGTAGAAGTTTTGGAATTGTATAGTGCACTGTATACTGTACACATACACTTAAGTGTCAGCCTTCTGCATTCTGTGATACTGCCTGCAGTCTTCCTCCGCAGCAGCTTTGTTCCTACTTTGCCACAACACAACAGAAAATGCTTAATTTACGTAATTTCTACATATTGCCATATATGAGGGATTTTTATTCTTCTGAATGGACAGATCCTCATGGAATGGATGTTAAAAGATTTCCTGAACAAGAGATGTCTGTCTGTACAGGAGATAAACACATTTTTTAGTCACTTGATAGGCACATTTCATATTAAATGTGTGTCAGTGCATAACAGTGCTAATCATAGACTCTAGATGACTTATGATAGATCATCTGCATATGTGACTCATGTAATATGTTTAATCCTGTATCAGTATGTAGAGAATACGTTTTGTGGACAAATATCAGTAGTCACAGGCACCTCACCCCAATGATAAGAAAAAATGAGAAGAGGGGGGAAAAAAGGGGTAACCAAAAGGACCCCGGGGCTTTTGAATGGTGCAAATAGATAATCAGACAAAAAATGATTATAAAATTGAAAAATATAATTTATTACACAAATAATTAATATGCCATAAATACGATAAATTTGAAATACATCTCGATTAAATACGTGATATCAAGACGAAGCATTGTTTAAGTCAGCTCTACATGTTTCACTCCGACGAGTTTCTTCAGGAGCTTTCAGACATACAATGCTAAATATCAGAAGAAAAAACAACAAGACATATAATTAAATGACTGTAAAAACAATCATTTATATATCAATACATTTTGGTAAATAATGTCAAAAAAAGGGGAAAAAATATTGATCATGAATACATCAGTTATTGTAGATAATGCATGCTCAAGGATCTCAACTATATATAAACAAGGGCCGGAAGTAAAAACAATAATATTTACTTACCAAAAAGGTAAAACAGCAAAAGACAGCAGACCATACGGGAAGGAACCAGAGTCCTCAGGGAAAACAGAACAGCTCAGGAGAACTACAGCAGGATTTTAAGCCATTAATGGAATAAATCTGAAAAATCAGGAAAGCACATGTGGAAACACATATGCAAACTACTCTCAGTTGTATTATACAACAGGGGGTGAAGAAAATATACACTCCAAAAATGTGTTATAATGAAAAATATGTATGTAAAAAATTATTATACCTGTCAATAGTAAGCAAAAGTGCCTATTGTCAGTAGAGACAGTCTGATGTTTGCCATAGATATGGATTAAAAAGAGGATAAAGGGGAAGGAGGACACTCTCACAGCCCCTCAAATAACCTGATCAAAAAGCGGCATCCGCTCTGTTGGAAAAAAGGGAGAAATAATAATGTGTATTGTGAGTAAATAGGGATAGTTATCTGCCAAAAAAAAAATGCACAGAGCAACAAATCCCTAATGCTCACAGTGTGTTAGCACAAAGCCAAACAGCTTGTGAGGTAAATACCTGATTGGGACGAAGTCCAAAGATGAAAAGGCAGAGCCACCTAGATAGCTGTGCCTACAGCAGCCTTTCCTTGCATAAATTAGGTCTGGTCTCAGCTGGAGCGCCTAAACACAGCGCTTGGGCTTTAAATCTGCCACCACGGCGATGATTGACCAATCAGAGCGCCGCGGTGCAGACACGTGACCAGGGCGTCAGCAGAAGGAAAACAATCCACCCAGCTGACAAGCTCAGCTGATCCCAATGTAGCCAAAAGTAGGACGGCACACATGAGACCAAGAAAAAGGTCTCTGTGGGCGGTCCAAAAGCGATCGGCGCCATTTTGGAGGCTGGAAAAGTTTCCAGTACAAGATAGCTGGAAGACAAATGGAATAGACAGCGCAAAAGCGCTGAAAAAACACAAAACTCAAGCTGGAGATGGATGTGCTGGCGTAATTGGTCTAAAAGAAATGGACCTGAGGGGAAACAATAGTGAAAGGGGAGTGAGGGACCCTCTTAACCCCTGCAGCTCCCTACGTGTCCGTATGGCTCTCCTGAATCCATCCTGCGCCCAGAGGCATGAGGGAAAAACATTCCTTGGTGTGCCGTCATTATAGATAGAAATGATACAATGAAAATAAAACAATATGGTATATTGTTACTACTTGAAAGTAGATAAAGCAAGTTGTTTTGACATATAGTATTCTTAATTGATATTTATAATTAGCACCCTGTATTTGTGAGATCCATGAGCGAGCAGATTCAACAATCATTAAACACAAAGTTTTATTTGGAGAGACAATCCATACATAATTGCATAAGAAGTTACAGTATGATAAACATACAGTGATTATTACATCTGGAAATATCCCAAGTGATTTTTGGATTTCAATAAGAAGAAAAAAAACGGAAAACAGAAGACAAAATAATAGAATGAAATAAAAATAAAATAAAGAAAAATAAATTAATTGTAATGAATGAATGGATAAAAAATAAATAAAAATAAATATGAAAAAATATACATATGAATATCAATGTAAAATGATGTTGATAAATATTGCTGTGAAATCAGAGACATATATATATATGTGATATATGAATTGTGAATTTAACAATAATGATATAATAAAAGTGAAAATGAAAGACAGCCCTATACGAAAGGTTTGAAACTCAAAGCTTCATTTAACCCTGGAGCAATCAAAGCGGACAAGGAATAAATACACTTAACCTCCCTTTGGAGCAGTATTTTATCATAGTCACCCCCTCTCTCACCGGGGGTGATGTATTCCAGGGCAGAAAATTTCATTTTATGACTGTTGAATTGGTGGTGAATGCCTGAATGGCGGCTTATCGGGGTTTCCATCTTTTTCTTAGCAATCATGGCAACATGGTCCCTGATCCTATGGAAAAATGGACGCTTGGTTTTTCCCACGTAAAAAGCCCCACATTCGCATTGCATCAAATATACTATGCCAATAGATTGGCATGTTACAGAGAAAGTGGGTTTCAATATTTGTCCATTTGGAAGATTCACGGTGGTGGAAGCGTGAATATAACAACAAAATGGGCATTTGTGGCATGGTCTAGAGCCCCTGGGTCCACAGAGACGTGTATTACCTAAGGAATAATGGCTGCGAACCAAAAGCTGCAAAGCAAAACAAAAGAAGTTCCTTGCTCCATGACCAAAAAACTTCCAAACCCGATCCGGGCATACGATTGATCACACGCTTTTCTGGCCACCACCAGAAGGTGCGCTCTATCCTTCAGAAATATTGGTGTCTTTTACTCAGCGATGAAGCTGTGTCTAGACACTTACAGGACTATCCACAGATCGCTGCGGGACCGGATGGTTCGCAGCCATTATTCCTTAGGTAATACACGTCTCTGTGGACCCAGGGGCTCTAGACCATGCCACAAATGCCCATTTTGTTGTTATATTCACGCTTCCACCACCGTGAATCTTCCAAATGGACAAATATTGAAACCCACTTTCTCTGTAACATGCCAATCTATTGGCATAGTATATTTGATGCAATGCGAATGTGGGGCTTTTTACGTGGGAAAAACCAAGCGTCCATTTTTCCATAGGATCAGGGACCATGTTGCCATGATTGCTAAGAAAAAGATGGAAACCCCGATAAGCCGCCATTCAGGCATTCACCACCAATTCAACAGTCATAAAATGAAATTTTCTGCCCTGGAATACATCACCCCCGGTGAGAGAGGGGGTGACTATGATAAAATACTGCTCCAAAGGGAGGTTAAGTGGATTTATTCCTTGTCCGCTTTGATTGCTCCAGGGTTAAATGAAGCTTTGAGTTTCAAACCTTTCTTATAGGGCTGTCTTTCATTTTCACTTTATTATATCATTATTGTTAAATTCACAATTCATATATCACATATATATATATATGTCTCTGATTTCACAGCAATATTTATCAACATCATTTTACATTGATATTCATATGTATATTTTTTCATATTTATTTGTATTTATTTTTTATCCATTCATTCATTACAATTTCTTTTTCTTTATTTTATTTTTATTTCATTCTATTATTTTGTCTTCTGTTTTCCGTTTTTTTTCTTCTTATTGAAATCCAAAAATCACTTAGGATATTTCCAGATGTAATAATCACTGTATGTTTATCATACTGTAACTTCTTATGCAATTATGTATGGATTGTCTCTCCAAATAAAACTTTGTGTTTAATGATTGTTGAATCTGCTCGCTCATGGATCTCACAAATACAGGGTGCTAATTATAAATATCAATTAAGAATACTATATGTCAAAACAACTTGCTTTATCTACTTTCAAGTAGTAACAATATACCATATTGTTTTATTTTCATTGTATCATTTCTATCTATAATGACGGCACACCAAGGAATGTTTTTCCCTCATGCCTCTGGGCGCATGATGGATTCAGGAGAGCCATACGGACACGTAGGGAGCTGCAGGGGTTAAGAGGGTCCATCACTCCCCTTTCACTATTGTTTCCCCTCAGGTCCCTTTCTATTAGACCAATTACGCCAGCACATCCATCTCCAGCTTGAGTTTTGTGTTTTTTCAGCGCTTTTGCGCTGTCTATTCCATTTGTCTTCCAGCTATCTTGTACTGGAAACTTTTCCAGCCTCCAAAATGGCGCCGATCGCTTTTGGACCGCCCACAGAGACCTTTTTCTTGGTCTCATGTGTGCCGTCCTACTTTTGGCTACATTGGGATCAGCTGAGCTTGTCAGCTGGGTGGATTGTTTTCCTTCTGCTGACGCCCTGGTCACGTGTCTGCACCGCGGCGCTCTGATTGGTCAATCATCGCCGTGGTGGCAGATTTAAAGCCCAAGCGCTGTGTTTAGGCGCTCCAGCTGAGACCAGACCTAATTTATGCAAGGAAAGGCTGCTGTAGGCACAGCTATCTAGGTGGCTCTGCCTTTTCATCTTTGGACTTCGTCCCAATCAGGTATTTACCTCACAAGCTGTTTGGCTTTGTGCTAACACACTGTGAGCATTAGGGATTTGTTGCTCTGTGCATTTTTTTTTTGGCAGATAACTATCCCTATTTACTCACAATACACATTATTATTTCTCCCTTTTTTCCAACAGAGCGGATGCCGCTTTTTGATCAGGTTATTTGAGGGGCTGTGAGAGTGTCCTCCTTCCCCTTTATCCTCTTTTTAATCCATATCTATGGCAAACATCAGACTGTCTCTACTGACAATAGGCACTTTTGCTTACTATTGACAGGTATAATAATTTTTTACATACATATTTTTCATTATAAAAATTTTTTGGAGTGTATATTTTCTTCACCCCCTGTTGTATAATACAACTGAGAGTAGTTTGCATATGTGTTTCCACATGTGCTTTCCTGATTTTTCAGATTTATTCCATTAATGGCTTAAAATCCTGCTGTGGTTCTCCTGAGCTGTTCTGTTTTCCCTGAGGACTCTGGTTCCTTCCCGTATGGTCTGCTGTCTTTTGCTGTTTTACCTTTTTGGTAAGTAAATATTATTGTTTTTACTTCCGGCCCTTGTTTATATATAGTTGAGATCCTTGAGCATGCATTATCTACAATAACTGATGTATTCATGATCAATATTTTTTTCCCCTTTTTTTGACATTATTTACCAAAATGTATTGATATATAAATGATTGTTTTTACAGTCATTTAATAATATGTCTTGTTGTTTTTTCTTCTGATATTTAGCATTGTATGTCTGAAAGCTCCTGAAGAAACTCGTCGGAGTGAAACATGTAGAGCTGACTTAACCACTTGCCGTCGCCGCACCGTCATAATACGTCCACAAGGTGGCTCTCCTAGGCGAGATCACGTATTATGACGTCCTGCCTTTTAGCCGCCACTAGGGGCGCGCGTGCGCGCCCCCCACTCGCCCCCGACTCCCGTGCGTGTGCCCGGCGGGCGCGATCGCCGCCGGGCACACGCGATCGCTCGGTACAGAGCGGGGAACGGGAGCTGTGTGTGTAAACACACAGCTCTCGTTCCTGTCAGCAGGGGAAATGCTTTTCTTCGGTTCATACAATGTATGAACCGAGGATCAGTGTTTCCCCTAGTGAGGCCACCCCCCCCCACAGTAAGAACACACCCAGGCATACTTAACCCCTTCCCCACCCCCTAGTGGAACCCCTTCACTGCCAGTGGCATTTTTATAGTAATCTAATGCATTTTTATAGCACTGATCGCTATAAAAATGCCAATGGTCCCAAAAATGTGTCAAAATTGTCCGAAGTGTCCGCCATAATGTCGCAATACTGAAAAAAAATCGCTGATCGCCGCCATTACTAGTAAAAAAAATATTAATAAAAATGCCATAAAAATACCCCCTATTTTGTAAACGCTATAACTTTTGCGCAAACCAATCAATAAACGCTTATTGCGATTTTTTTTTTACGAAAAATATGTAGAAGAATACGTATCGGCCTAAACTGAGGAAAAAAAATGTTTTTTTATATATTTTTGGGGGATATTTATTACAGCAAAAAGTAAAAAATATTCATTTTTTTTTAAATTGTCGTTCTATTTTTGTTTATAGCGCAAAAAATAAAAAACGCAGAGGTGATCAAATACCACCAAAAGAAAGCTCTATTTGTGGGAAAAAAAGGACGCCAATTTTGTTTGGGAGCCACGTCGCACGACCGCGCAATTGTCTGTTAAAGCGACGCAGTCCCGAATCGCAAAAAGTACTCTGGTCTTTGGGCAGCAATATGGTCCGGGGGGTAAGTGGTTAAACAATGCTTCGTCTTGATATCACGTATTTAATCGAGATGTATTTCAAATTTATCGTATTTATGGCATATTAATTATTTGTGTAATAAATTATATTTTTCAATTTTATAATCATTTTTTGTCTGATTATCTATTTGCACCATTCAAAAGCCCCGGGGTCCTTTTGGTTACCCCTTTTTTCCCCCCTCTTCTCATTTTTTCTGTATCAGTATGTAGTTTAGGTCCTGTTAAATTTACAACAATGAAATTAGATTTGGCTGGAGAAGCTACTTGAATCCAATTGTATCTAGAACATTCTACATTGCAGTTCTCAATATTGAACTCACTGCCATCCAATAACCTGGAAGCATCCTTTCTGGAAGTTTTTAAAAACAAACTTAAGACACATTCACCCAGCATTACTTTAAAATACTTCTCTTCAATGACCAAGATACTGTACCAATTGGATAAATGCTTTGAGCCTCTAGTTGGAAAAGCACTATAGAATTATTATAATTTTTATCTGCTGAACATTGAAGGTTGCTTTTCTGCCTCATAGGAAAAATAACTACACCTACAGTTATGTCTATACGTGTCTAAATTCTAGACATGTGCACCGCCAAAAAAATAATTTTAGTTTTTGTTCCATTCATTTTTTTGTTTTTTCATTTATCGGATCATTCGTTATGATCGACTTTCGTTACTTCGGATCATTTGTATCTTCAGATGCATTCATATTCCTTTCATTCCATTTGTTTATATGTGGCATTTGTTACTTCAAACTCGGACCATTCATTCGTTTGCACAGTGGTTGTATTTTTAACCTTCATTAGTTCAGATTTTAAATGTTATGTTTTTTTGGATATGTCGTTTGATGTGTAAAAAACAGGACTGCAGGAAATCTTTTTAAATAATAGTAAGCTTAATAAGAAATGTATTATTTATCTCTCACTCTCTGTGTCACAAGAGACTTACAAATCCAACTAACATCACCACACCCTGCCTGGAATGCAGTCTGACGCAGAAAAACACAACAGGGAATAAGGCATAAGCTCATTCGCCAAGTATAACACACTAACACTGCCCATCCAGAAAGCGAATGAATCTGAAGAAATCCAAAAGAAATACAAATGCATTGTTTCTTTATATTCAGCGATAACGAATAGTTATAAAGAACGAAAATATGACATTTTCCAAATGTAATCGATTCGTTAAACTGGTAGGTTGAATCGTTTTTCATTCTTTCAGATTTTTGTTTTATTTTTGTTTTATTGTTTTTTCATATTTTTGTTCTGACAATTCATTTTCATAAGCAATCGTCAAGGAGTCTTTCGTTAAATCAGATGTTTCCGAATGAACGAATATGCCAAATATGTCCGAAAACTCATTTGTAATGAAACAAATTGCACATGTCTATTAGATTCTAATCTAAACAATTTGATTGCTTCAGCTAGAACACAAACACTATTGTATATATAGCATGGATGTAGTGCATCATTTGAATCCTTTTAAGCCATGAAAGTGTATAATCAACTTTGCCACCTAAAGCCCAACCTACCAAATGTATCCTCCCTCCCTATATAAACCTTAAATTCTGCAATCTTATGGCTGGTCATCTGATGTCACAGGTCCTTCCTCTTTTTTAGTCAGATGTGGGTGGACAATACTCTTGGACAATGTTTCACTCATATTTTGATGTGTGACCACCATTCTGTCCACACACTCCCAATGAATATGTCTATGACAGCCTCTGGCATCATTCAAAAGGACCAGTGATGGGTTGCAAAATGGACAGTCTTTTGTAGACATCTGCAGAAAGTCAGTAAGCATTGCAAAGAGAAATAATGTTTATATTATATATCATTTGTGTATCTTTACAAACGTGGACTACAGCTCAAAACTGATCATGCACAAGTGGCAGGTCTCAGATAATGTTTGGTAAACAGTAATAAAATAAGGTTCACTTCTGCATAGAAACCTATCATGCTTCTAATTTCATCTTGTTTCAAAAAAAACTTTGGCAATAAAACCTGGAAGCTGATTGGTGGTTTCAATACAGAAGTGAGTCTTATTTTTCATTCTCCAGCTTTAATAAAACAAAATCCCACAATATGTATCTTGGGGCATACTTGTGGGAACATCCCAGCATTGAATTTATGGCCAGTGGTCGGGAACCCATCAACACAGCATGCCTATTTATGATGTTCAGTCCAGTGCTGCCTGGTTCCATGTAATGCTTTCTGCTAATTTGTACAGCTATATTTGAACGAATAGACAATTTTTGTTTCTTTATATTCAGCGATAACGAATAGTTATAAAGAACGAAAATATGAAATTTTCCAAATGTAATCGATTCGTTAAACTGGTAGGTTGAATCGTTTTTCATTCTTTCAGATTTTTGTTTTATTTTTGTTTTATTGTTTTTTCATATTTTTGTTCTTTCCTATCCATGGTCTCTAAATGTGCATTAAAATATTAAAGTACATAATTATGGTAGCAAAATAGTCTTAAAATTCTAGCATAACAAAAAAATGGCACCATGTTGTGTACTTGAGGTACAGTATATCATTTAATGGTAGTCCCTACACATGCATAAGTCATCTTGACTGCATAGGATATACTTTACAAACTGAAAAATTCAATAAAGTCAATAGACTGTTTACTGTTGATTAAAATAAATAGTTATCTGAGCAGTGTTTAGAAAAATGCAAAAACAGCAGTTTATTGTAAAAAAAATTGTCAGAACATACAGTATATTCTATTTATGTGTAATAGCACATAATTCATAACCAGTCAACAGAAATGGTCTATAGAAGATAGTGAATGGTAGCACTACATTTGAATATAGGATTTATTTTTATATAATTAAATTCACAAGTCAATTACACAATTTCAGAAAAGGAAAAGCCTTTGCCTTTCAACTTCAGAGGTGTTGGATTAGAATCTGCAAGACATACTATTAATAATGCATGCGTTAAACAAAATTTGATACATATATCATGGCAAGTTACTTTTTCTCAGTTTTTGACAGTTCTGATATTTTACGGCTTTTGTGCTATTATCACTTAGCTCCTGTCACTCATGGCTGACTTTGTGAGCTAATATATGATTACCTCACAAACACACATTGCATATCAATCAGTAAAAATATTCTGATAAATGTACTCTTATCAGCTCTCAATGCTCGAGTGATTATGTGAACTAATCAAGCTTGTTCCTCAAAATATTTAATACATTTTCAGCTGACGTTTTGTGGCTATCTTCCTTTTTTTGTACTGTAAGTTATGAATTATTTTTAAATTTTTTTGATAATTAAATCACAAATGGCCATGTATTAGGCTTCCTTAGAGATATAGAAACATTTATTTATTTATTTATTAAAATGCTTATAAAACACAGCGCAGTCTTACACACGTGCCTCGATGCGCTGGCGGGATAAAAACAGAACAGAAAAGGGGCAAAAACTACATCGACCAAACAAGTGACAATAAAACAATAACAATCAGCGAATAAAAAATATAAAACATACAAAGCTAAATATATAAAATTTTTGAGCTATCAGAATACTTAAAATTTAAGTCACCCCGAAAGCCTGGATATATAGCCATGTTTTAACAATCTCCTAAACTTTAGGAGATCATTTTCCAGTCTTATATGAAGGGGCAAGGAGTTCCAGAACTGAGCTCCTTGAACTTCCAGGGTCCTCCCACCACATTTGTTTTTAGCAAATTTGGGGATGTTCAACAAAGCCAAATTCTCAGACCGCAGCGATCTAGTAGGCACATGTCTGATGAATTTTTCTCTGAGATAGCCCGGTCCAAAACCATGGATGGCCTTATGCACAAGACACCCCGTCTTAAACTGAGCCCGTTGTGCCACGGGCAGCCAGTGTAAGGCTTGTAGGGATGGAGTGATGTGATCGTACCGGCCCACGCCCGTGAGTAACCTGGCAGCTGAAGCTTGTGCAAGATGTTCTTAGACACACCCATATACAGGGCATTGCAATAATCAAGTCGACTACCAACCATTGCATTGACCATAGAGATTAAGCGAAACGTAGATCTCAGGAGTCTCAAGTGGAAGTGGCATACACTTACCACTTGATTCACCTGGCTACGCAATGCCAACTTAGAATCAAGGATAACCCCCAGGTCCCTGACTTTAGAGACTGGTACCGGACTCGGTTTAAAGGAGTCTGGCCAGTCGGGCATCTTACTAGGGCAATCATGGTTACTGAAGATCATAGTTTCAGTTTTGGAGCCATTAAGCTTGAGGTAATTGGCTCCCATCCAGGTTCTAATCTCCTCCAAACAAGAGGCAAGATCAACCTGCCTCTCGTTGGTCCTGGGGAGGCGGAAGTATATCTGGGTGTCGTCTGCGTAGACGTGGAAGAGAAGGTTATGGCGGCGTATGATGTACAACAATGGTCTCATGTAGATATTAAACAGGATGGGTGATAATGCCGAACCCTGAGGGACCCCACAGGAGAGAGAACTATCAGCAGAGTAATACGGTCCCAATCTTACCCGCTGAACTCTCTCATTGTAAGACCAGGCTAAGCATGACTTGTGGCAGTGGTATAATGCATGGAATTAAAGGGGCCCTATCACAGGAAGCAACAACCAAAACCTTTGAAGGTATAATAAAGTGCAGACACTTAGTTATGTCTGCATATACATGTAGCAGCCGTATAAGCTCTTACGTCACTGCTGGGTTGTTCTGGCAAGGATTTGGCACTTAATAGTCTGCATTCTGTATATTGTTATTTATCAGTGAGGCAGTCCATCATAGTGCTGCACCAATGCAGGTTAAAGATTGCATATTCCAGGTGCATTTCGTATTTTTTTAATATACATTTTTGATCCATTGAAGTCTATGGAACAAAAAAAAATGAAAAAGTTCCTGGCCCTTTCCATAAAGGGCCCCAGGATGGCGTCAGTTTGGTGGCAGGGCGCATGGGGAAGGGCGATGTGCTGACGTCACCATGCTATTTCATGTCCCACTTGTTCGGGCGTGTTTGTACTACTTTTTATGAAACCTTTTTTACTTGTGCATTCTCTGCTTGTTACCACAAATTTTAATATAATAAAATACCAACCGTTTTTACCAATGGCGATTCTCTTCTATTTTCTTCAATTGGTATAATACTCATACCAAGGTCATTCTCGTGGCTGGCTGCTGATCACTGGACATTACTCTTAAGCCACGTACGCACAATCGGTTTGTCCGCTTAAAACAGACCGATGGACTGTTTTCATCAGACAAACAGAGCGTGTGTGGGCCCCATCGGTTTGATTTCCATCGGTATAAAACAATAGAACATGTTTTACATTTGTCCTATGGATAAAACACCGATGTGTGCGAGGCTTAAGTATAATTTCACACTGATGCGTCACGGGCATTTGCGGTAAAGTGCTGCTATTTCTAGCGTCGCTTTACCATCGTTTTTGCTGTTGTGTTTTGCTGGTCCTTTTTCAGAGCCTAGGCTGTGTAAGAAAATAAAAGAGGGCGCACTGGCCTAGTGCATTATCCAACATTAATGTATTGTAAAAAAATACTCACAACCATTAATGTACAATTCGCTCAACACAATAATTACTGCTAGCAGCTATATAGCTTCTGAAAGTAATCACATGTAAAAAAAAATCCGAAGGCTGAATGTACCCAAGTTGATCAATGGATCGACTTGGGTACAATCAGCCTGCCCATAGGTGGATCGAATCTCGGCCGGTCCCTGCTGAACAAATACATATTTGATCCATCTATGGACATCTTTAGTTGCAGGCTCTAACATCACCTAGACGTATTGGTGTTTTTTTTATCATTGACAAAGCATCCCAGAATGCAGCTATGACAGAAGGGAAACGGCTACAATATTTTGGATTTTCACTATTCCTGAGCTCAAGAATATGAGTTCCAGGACATTTATTGTTCATATATACTGCATGATAGGTTACATGAATTTGCATCTGACATTTGTAAGAGGTAGTGTAACTCAGTAATTATGTGGATATGCACCCAACACGTCAACACACAGGTAGCAGTCTGTCAATCCATATCATTATTCCTTAGCCATTCTGACAGGCAAAACGTCAACTCTGACTGATTGCAGACTGGGAGGGACTGCCTTTATTGTAACCACCTGGTAAATGCTCAGAAAATGCCAAATTGCATGGAAGCAACATTTGACTTTTTTGACAATTTTTGAAATTGTGGATTTAAATAGAAACATACAGTACTTTTTAATGACATTAAAATGAACTCCAGGCAGAGACAAGAAACACAATTTAGTCTAGCTCTGTACTCATTGTTACAGTAAATGTAATGAATAACATAATATAAACATTTTTAAATACAAGCAGTGTAAGTACGTGAATTTTACCTGGTATCAGCCTCTTGCAATCCCCTGTGCGGCAGAGCTCAGAGACCAGTATAGGAATAAGTAGCACATGAAGTGTTTTGCAGTATTTAAACTCTAACAAGGAGGAACATGCTGGTGGGAGAAGACAGCAGAGTGATAGACAGATGAGCTCATGAGTCCAGTCACAGATTGGGGAGAGTCAGGAACTGTGAGGCTGCATACACACGGTTGTTCCAAACCGATGAGAATGGACCGAAGTTCAGTTTCATCGGTCCAAAGCGACCGTGTGTATGACCCTTCGGTCTGTTGTCCTTCGGTCCAAAATTTTAAAATATGCTTTAAAATCGAACCGATGGACCGCTGACCGATCAGTCCAAACCGATGGTTCGTACATAAAAGCATTGGTTCAAAACCTGTGCATGCTTAGAATCAAGTCGACGCATGCTTGGAAGCATTGAACTTCGTTTTTTCAGCACGTTGTGTGTTTTACGTCACCGCGTTCTGACCCGATCGGTTTTTGGAACGATGGTGTGTACGCACATCAGACCGTCAGGCCACTTCAGCGGTGAACCGATGGAAACGGCCCGTTGGACCATTATCATCAGCTTGGAACGACCGTGTTTACGTGGCCTAAGTGTTGCCTGATTGCAACAAAGAAAATAAAGTCTCTGGCCCTGCCAGATAAACCTTAGCAGTGGCGGCCCTTCCATACAGGGCCCCCTAATCCATGCACCCCGCCCCTAATCTACATGCAGGGAGCCAGAAGCATGGTTTACATTTTTTTTTTTTTTTAGAAGCACGTGGTTAGAGCCTGAGGCTCTAAAAGGGTGGCCTTAGAGCACCGAGCACTGCGTCCCAAGCCCACCCTGTTGTGTGACAATAGAGAATTATTATTCGCTATTGTCTTCCTTATTCTCCTCCCGGCCAAACAGGAAACAGGTCCTGAGACCCGTCACCTGATTGGCCTGGAGAAGAAGTGATCAACAAGTGAGCTTATATTTTTATACTTTTTGTACCAACTTTCATTGTATGTCCCCTCAAGCTGGAGGTGAATAATTACTCCCACATACCTTGTGTTGGTTTGGTTGATTCCTGGTTAGACAGGTATGTGCTCTATATATTGTGTGGGTATTTATGTAAGTGTTTTTTTCTTCTTCTCTGGGTGGTATAGACAGTATGGGGTTGATTTACTAAAACTGGAGAGTGCAAAATCTGGTGCAGCTATGCATGGTAGCCATTCAGCTTCTAACTTCAGCTTGTTCAATTAGGCTCCATTCATTCGGAATCACGGGTGGAATTGCCACGATTACGCCCACAATTCCAAATAGCAACAAATCGCGGGACACCCGTGTATTCCCCATGAATTTCAATGGCACCCCAATCGCGGCGCAATTTTACCGAAATGCGACAATTGCGGTAAAGTAGCGCAAACAGAATCGTGGGACGCCTGTTGCCCAAAAGAAGTGCAAACGCACAGGAGTCTCGCGGTTTGCCTCTATTTATAATCACGGGCAAAATCTTGGCAATAAACGCCCACAATTCAGAATGCGAAGATGTGAATGGAGCTTTGACAAAAAGCTGGAAGCTGATTGGTTTCTATGTAGAGCTGCGCCAGATTTTGCACTCTTCAGTTTTAGGAAATCAACCCATGGTATTTAATTTAAAGTACTGAATGTAAACAATTTGGATGTCCTGAAACCTCGTACACATGACCGAGTTTTTTGGCAAAAACCAGCAAGAAACTTGCTGGTTTTTTTTTTGCAGAGGAAACCGGTCGTGTGTACACTTTTCGACAAGGAAACTGTCGAGGATCCCATTGAGCCAAAAAGAGAGCATGTCTTCTTTTTCCTCGACGGGAATGGAGAAATTTGGCTCGCCGAGATCCGACAGCCTAACAAGGAACTCGACGAGCAAAACGATGTGTTTCGCCCATCGAGTTTCTCGGTCGTGTGTACAAGGCCTTATATATACACACCAGTTTTTAAATAAGCTTCCTTAGGCCCCGTACACACGACCGAGTTTCTCGGCAGAATTCAGCCAGAAACTCGGTCGGAGCTGAATTCTGCAGAGAAACCCGGTGTGTGTACACTATCGGCCGAGGAAGCCGACGAGTTCCTCGTCGAGCCAAATAGAGAACATGTTCTCCATTTCCTCTTTGTTCTATGAGGAAAGTTGGCTCGCCGAGATCCTCGGCGGCTTCACACAGAACTCGATGAGCAAAACGATGAGTTTTGCCCGTCGAGTTCCTCGGACGTGTGTACGGGGCCTTAATCGTATCAGCAAAAATATATTGAAACTAAAATGCATTTCAAGTAGAAATCACAGTATCCCCTATGTGGTTGGTTCACAGCTACTGAAAGTAAGCTGTAAACATAAAAAAAATGGAAGCTGATTGGTTACTATGCAGAGCTGCACCACATTTTGCACTCTCCAGTTTTAGTAAATGATCCCCTATGTGTTTTACATTTGTTCTTTTCATTTTTTTTATATGAAAAGAAGACTCTTTAATATTTTGTCCTATAGTGAAATTTTCATGGACATATGTTCTACCTTTCAATTTGCGTTACAACATCTTTGAAGACTGAAGCCCTGTACACACGGGCCAGAATCTCATCAGGAAAAAAAACGTTGTTCCTGATGAGATTCTTGGCAAGAATCTCTTGCCGCCCAAGTGTACAGACACTCCTTTCAAAAGAAACGCGGTTCTTTTGAAAGGCAAGAACGCAGTGACGTCATCGCGTACAATGAGCATGTGCTCCTCACATTCTATGCCGAAGCCGCCATCTTGCTGCACCCTACCTATGCCTAGGAAGCTACCATGCGTCAAAGCCATATCGAGCATGCGCGGGTTTCCACGGCGACAGGTAAGTATACACACTCTCGGGTTTCTCGGCAGGAAAACACTGCCGAGAATCAGGATGAGAAAATAGAAAGCAGGTTCTCTATTTTTATTGGCGAGATTTTAGTCAGTTTTCTTGACGAGAAACCTGAAAGCCTCGTACACACGCTCTGTATACTCGGCAAGAAAGCTCTGCCAGCAGTTTTCTTGCTGGTTCTTGTCGAGTAACCCAAGCATGTGTACAAGGCTTGAAACCTAATCCTCTATGTGCATTATTTTAAGATACTGTATTTTTGTGGTGTTTCAATACAATAAATGTGTGATTTTATGTGTATATTTGTAGGTATTCTATGATATTGATCTCCTAGGGTTTATGGTTAAAGTCCCTTTTGTTCCTGTGGCTACTATTATTTGTGCTGGGATGATGCCCTCAGGTAACCTTATGTTTTTGGTTGATTAAATTCAAATTCCACCAAAGTTATAGAAAGGGAACTGGTTTATTTTCCCTGCATAGATAAAGCATAGGTTCGCTTTAAAACTATTCCTTTTCAGTGTTTAGTTAATTCTTAAAACACTCTTTTAGGAATAAAATAAGAAGCAAACTATGTCTTAGTAAACATCTAAGCAGCATCAATATTATTAAAAAGTAATTTGATTTTCTTGGAAGAAAGTGCTTTAGGAGATTGGGAATGGGGTATGTGAATAAAATACCATGAACTAACAGATGAAAGTTAATATGTAAAACATATCCACATAAAAACTATGTTTCTAAACAGCTGTTTTAAATTGATGATTGACATATAATGGTTAACATCCTGTGACAAATAGGAAGAAAGCAGAAAGTTGAGAACAAATGTGCGCATATTTTGCAAAGTCATTAATTAAGTCTCTCGGCAGCAAAAACAGAGCAACAGAAAACATTAATCTAATTAGGTGGTTTGTACTATGCCAGTTTCACTTTGCACTGCAGAGACATTACTAAGTGCTTATTGTTGAGAAGTTTTGTTTTTGGAGTGTATCATGAATATTCTATGCCATTCAACGGTAGAAAACAAAGAACACAACAGCCTGCCTACTACATCAACCACTGCTGGGATACAGGGTTAGATTTATTTAATCATTCTTTCATTTCTTCCCTTTTAAATGATTTCAGGGGGCCCCTAACGAGACACTGATGAAGTGTCATCTCTGAATATTATCTCAAAATGTTACAGGACTGCTGAACATACAGTGCTCCAATGGGTATTATAGGTGAGGGTTATTCTTTGATGATTTGAAAAAAGACAAGCAATGTTCATATCATTTACAGCAGTAAGCACACAGAGCACACTGAGTCAACAGAAAATCAATTTGCTTAAATCATTTAAAAGCAGCAAAGTTGTGCTAGATAAAACATAGTCCTTTTTAAAGCAGAACTCAAACAAAATAAATAACATGGAAAACATTTATATACAAGTGTGCTAATACTAAATGGAAACACAATTATGGTATATGTTCTCAATGTTCTCAAAATTAATCAGTTTAAGTAGAGACTAATCTGTAAGTCGCATACGAATGCCCGTACACACAATCTGGCTTTTGCCTGGCCAAACTCACATTGGAATTCCAACGGAATTCCATCGGAGTAAAAGAGAACATGTTCTCTATGTAAACTCCGATGGAATTCCTCAGAAAAAAGTCAGATGGGTTGGAATTTCCGGTAGAAAAAGTATGTCGGACTTCTGTGGGGCATCTTAGGGGTGGGAAACCTCAATTGCCAGGGCAAGTGTTATTGTGGCAGCGGGTTAAAGCTTGTTAGTGTGTTGCTAGTCCATGAGGCACTGGTCACTATTTTTTTCTATGCAATAGACAATAAGAAGCCACCTCCTCTGCAAGCTGGCACCTTTGCAGGTTTATAAACCAAAAATCAGTGCAGCGCTACTCCAACTTCTTAGTGCATAACTGTGTACCACAGACCAATTCTCTGGTATATGTATGTATGCACAACACTAAACATATGCAATAAATATACACAATCTAAGGTGCAGTAGTATATAAACACATCTATGTGCATTCAATAATGTAATACTGTAATCAAACGGATTATAAAGTGCAGTGTCCTTAAATTCATGTATATAAAATAAAGTAAAAAGTGTCCATAAATCTCAAGGGATAAAATTAAACATTATATAAAGTAGTCCTTTGATTTAAATAGATTACTTAATTCTACAGTAAGTAGGTGCTATTCCACCATGGTGTAGATAATAAAAGTACTTGTGCTCTCCTTCACCTATGTGCTCTAGCAGGTGTGCATCCATAGACAAACATGGCACAGCTCAGTCAACCCTCCCTCACTCCCATCTCACAAGACCTAACTGACAACATCAGGAGCCAATGGTTCCTGCTTCTTCAGTGTTTACTGACGGGGGAGGATGAGATCAACAGTGGGGCATTTCTTACCTTAATGCATAGAATGCATTAAAGGGTCACTAAAGAAATTTTTTGTTTTAGCTGAAATGACTGTTTACAGGGTATAGAGACATAATAGTTAACTGATTCCTTTTAAAAATGATTAAAAATAGATAAAAACCAATCATATAATGTACCTACAGTTTAGTTTAGTTTTTGCTGTTGTTGCCTGGTTCTCTGATGTACAGAGAGCCAATAGAGGGCAGTCAGCCAATAGATGGCAGTGATACTTTGTCTAAAACTCCTTAGCACCAATCCAGTTTCGTTTTACACACAGTAATCACACCTCCTTGATTAGTCACCACAGTGAGAAATCTCCCAGTACTGTGGTGATAAGGAAACAGACAAACAGGAAGTGTCCAGAACAGAAAGGATTTACAGCAACAAAGCAAAAACTAGCAATGAGGACATGAAACCAGGACTGCAGTAAGGTAAAGGAAGCCATTTAGCTAAAAAAAAAATCCTTTAGTGACCCTTTAACCCTCCTGGCGGTATCCCCGAGCGTGACTCGGGGTTGATTTTTTTGGCTAAAATCAGTATCCCCGAGTCACGCTTGGGGTAGCTATGCAGAGCCTTCAGCACACGCTGGCTTACATTCTCCTGGATCCAGCGATGTCATCGCGCTGTGTGAGCGAGCGGGACCTCGCTCGATTCACACAGCGTCCTCCTGTGCCACCGATCTCCGTTCCCTGCGACGTTACGACGCACGGGAGCGGAGATCGGCGCCAAATTCAAAAACTTACACAAACACTATACATACAGTATACTGTAATCTTATAGATTACAGTACTGTATGTAAAAAAAAAAAACACACCCCACTTGTCCCTAGTGGTCTGTCCTGTGTCATGCATGTTCTTTTATATAATAAAAACCTTTCTTTCAGCCCAGACAGGGGTTAACAATGAGCTGCTGAGCATGCACGTGTTCCACGAGCTCTGCGTCTCCCTGCAACGGGCAGATTGAATGGACAGATAGCCTCTCTGGAGCTTGTCTGAGCGGATACTCTGTGTGGACACTATTTGGATACATGGGTGCTTTCTTGGACTGATCTTTTGATGCCTGACTGTGCCTGACTGTGCCTTGGAGTCCCCCTTCTCATCGCTACCGTTACCGCTGCCGCTGGGGGTGTCAGATTCCCTATTGATTTTTTATGGATGACTGGTGACTTAGGGAACAGAGCTGCTGCTGCCCGCCGACCCGATCTAATAGCGGCACCTGTGACCGGCGTGACCTGTGCCTGGCGTGATCCGTGCCTGGTGTGTGTTTGGTGTCCGTCCCGCTCCACTCCTCACTTTACACTCTACACCCTGCAAAAGCCGTGCAAAAGCCGTGCTGAACCGAGCTGAACCGAGCTGTTATCCGAGCTGTTATCTGAGATTGAAGGGATTGCAGGGGGCGCGTGGATGTGTGTGGATGCGAACAAAGTGTTACATCAAAGTGTTACATCTTTTCATCCGTACACCCGTACATCTCTGTAGCTAGAGGTCGGGTGCTGGTGCCAGCTGCCGCCGCTGTCTGTGTGTTTGGTGCAGGTGGGCTGAATCAGGAAAACCAGGAGACCAGGAGACCCGGGAGAAAACCTAAAAGAAAGTCTAAAAGGTAAAAAAAAAAAAACTTTCCTAAAAGACTCTTACCAGACTTTTACCAGACTCTCAACCAGTTGACGCTGAGTGGTCACCCGTGGTGGTGTCGGAGAGGGAGAGGGGAACCCCAAAAGGTGTCCTGGGAGAAGCCTGAGAGGTTTAAAAATAAATAAATATACTCTCCTACATACTCCTACAGACTACAGACTACAGACTCCTACAGACTCCTACAGACTTAGAGACATACACAGACTTTTACCAGCCGACGCTGAGTGGCCGCCTGTGGTGGTGAGGGGGAAGAGGGGAACCCCCAAGGTGCCCCTAGAAAGATTGCTGGAGTGCCCGCTACAGTACCGCTATAATATCAACATATCAACATATCAATATATATGAATATATATCAATATATCAATATATCAATATATGAACTATTCAATTAACATAGGACCACTATTAAGGACTATTAAGGACTAAAAAACTAAGATCTACTAAGAAATTTTTTTTTCCTCTATAGACGTTAAGATCTACTATTAAGAAACTTATCACTGATTTTACCGATCTTATTGATTATACACTGGTCATAAATCATAGTGGTTGGTTATAGAGGTTGGTCTATAGCGGTGCTTTTCATACCCCGTTATTCCTTTTCTCTCTCTTTTCTATCTATTTACCCTTGTGCAATATTGAAAACTTAGTTATTCTCAGCGACAGAGACAAGATGGCTTCAGGTAAAACAAAATTCTCTTTATCTACTAGGGCAGCGGCGGCCGCTGCAGCAGTCGCTGCCTTTCAGTCTCTTCCATCGTTCCAATTAGATAAAGAAAGCATGTTATCCATTGATAAAACCGTTGGAAAAACTGCTGATAAAACTAAAGTTGATAAATCTAACAAATCTAATAAAATTGATAAAATTGATAGAATTGAGGAGTCTATAGGAGAGGAAGCTGCAAGGGCAAATAAGGCAACTTACATGGCAACAACGATAGAAGGAGCAGATGGAGTAGATGTACCACATACGGATAATGTTAACCAGGCTAGGCCTATGGACTTGGAGTTATCCTCCTCTTCAGTACATACTGGGAAGGGTCCAGCCACAACGCAGCAAGGCACGTCAAGGGACTCTTTAGGCTCGGGGTCTAAAACAGCTGCTTTAATCTCTGCATTTAGGGCTGATTTTGAATCATGGGCTATAAAAATTGAATCTTCTATTCATTCCGAAGTAAGTACACTTAGAGAACAAGTAACAGTTACCAGTAATGTAGTATCTGGAATTGCCCATACACAAGAAGACCACACTGCACGCATTATTGCTCTGGAGACTGCATCCCAAATAAACCTACATCGTCTTCGTCAACACCAACTACGCATTGAAGATAGCGAAAATCGCAACCGGAGAAATAACATCCGTCTAAAAGGGATCCCAGAAGATATTTCAGGCGCTAATTTAAATCCTAAAGTGGTTGCTATTCTTAATCAAGTTTTGGGTAGGGAGACTGATTCTAATATCGAATTAGACAGAGTAAACCGAGTGGGGAGAGGGATGAGGGATCAAGCCAGTCGCCCTAGAGATGTTGTATGTCGAGTGCATTATTACACTCTAAAAGAGGAAATCATGCGTAAAGCTTGGAGTCACGGCCCGGTTGTCAATGAAAATTCCACTATCCACCTATATCCAGACCTGTCTAGGAATACACTGTACATGCGAAGGATGGTTCGTCCTCTACTAGACTTAATTCGCCAATCAGGCGCTACTTATACTTGGGGCCACCCTTTTAGTATACAAGTAACAAAGGGACATGAGACGTTCGTCCTCTATGAACCAGAACTTCTTCCAGCATTTTTTTATTTTCTTGGACAGAATCATATCTCTATCCCTAATTGGCTTGACCCACCAGAGGAATACCGTCAGCCAGGAAGACTATCTGTCACCCGTAATCAGCAACAGGGAAGTGTTGGATCTCGATCTGGGATCCAAGATGTTAATCAAGGGACAAACTAGTTAGAATAAAGTTGGAAATTCTAGGTATCCCCCTTTTTTATCCCTTTCCTGCCCTTCTTCCCCCCCCCCCCCCTAGTTATTTTTATCCGTCAGTCTGACGGCGATTCATAATGGGATTAATATGGAGAAACGACCAGCCCTGGTCGGATTTCTGTTTGAATTTTTTCTTTGGTCAGAGAGTGACCTATAGCGGTAAGGGGAGGGAGAGGGTGAGTGGAGGGAAGGGGATAAGGTAGAAGGAAATTTACATATTAAATGCTTTTTGTTTAGTGTTTAGTAGGAAACTATATGATGTGATAGGTACTTTAACCCACTTGAACATAAGGGGATATGATTTTTGTGATATGTGTTAAAAAGCTTTTTAGAATAACTAGTGAATTGATTGGGTATACACTTTCCCTTAAATTCAATAATGATTTAATGTCTGCGATAGCGCAGGGAGCGCATCTCCCCCCCCCCCCTTTTTTTTTTTTGTGTTTTTTTTTTTTTTTTTTTGTGTTTTGTCATTTGTGTGTTTAGTATTGTTGTTCACCCCCTATATAGGCTAGGCACAGTTTGTGCCTATGGTGTGAAATATCACACAGTGTACTGCACAAGTTAGTACATTAGGGTCTCTTCGAGACGTCCACCACCCCCCTTTTTTTTTTTCCTTTCTCTCTCTCTCTCTCTATCATGGCTACTACAATGGTGTCCCAACCAGTGCTAAAGATATGCTCTTACAATGTTAGGGGCCTAAACATAGCATCTAAGAGAGGGCAAATTATATATCAAATGCATAAACATAAAGTTAATTTTCTCTTTCTTCAAGAAACCCATTTTCAGACTGATTCTTTCCCCATCTGCCCAAGTGGACATTTCAATCGGTGGTTTCATAGCACTAATCCAGAACAGAAGACTAAAGGAGTCTATCGCGTTCCATAAGACCTTGCCTATTGAATTAATTGATGATATGGTAGACCCTCAGGGAAGGTACGTTTTTGTTAAGTTTTTCTTGTGGGGAACTAAATTTACAGTGGCAAATATATATCTGCCGAACACAAACCAAAGCCAAATAGCAATAAGATATTTGGAAATACTGTCTGGCTTCATGGAGGGGAGACTTATTCTGGGGGGAGATTTTAATCTTCCAATGGACCCGCAAATAGACACCTCCCCATTAAGAAAAGCGGTTTCAGTGTCTAGGTTGAAGACATTGAAGCGTACTCTCTATGATTATCATTTGATAGATGTTTGGAGGATACTACACCCTAAATCAAGAGACTATACATACTTCTCAACGGTCCACCAATCCTATAGTCGAATTGACTACTTTTTTGTTGATCATAATTGCTTAGATTGGTCACCAACATGTGATATCGGTACAATGGTTTGGTCAGATCATGCACCTCTTTTTTTTGGAACTCATTATCCCCTCGGTTCCACTTAGAGAATGGACATGGCGCTTAAATGACGCATTATTAGAAAATACAGAGTGCTCTAACTATATAGCGGAAACTATCTGAAATTTCTTGTTAGACCATGCCCTAGATTCTACGTCACTTCCCATTCAATGGGAAGCTATGAAAGCAGTTTTGAGAGGGTCTTTTATTCAATTAGGTACCCGAATGAAAAAGAAGCGGTCAGCAGATATTACAAAGGCGTTTCAAAAACTTAGAACCTTAGAAACAGAACACAAGAGATTAAACACGACAGAAACTCTACTAGAGGTTGATTTAGCAAGGTCATGTCTGCTTAAACTATATGAGTCATCTGCCCACACATATTCAAGTAAGGTGGAGTTACACCAATACAAATTTAGTGATAAGTGCGGAAAGTCGTTGGCAAGTTCTCTAAATCCATACCAGACCCCTACCTTTATCTCAAAGCTCCAGGGTTCAAATGGTGAAATAATATCTTCACCTTCTTTAACTAGGGATACATTTAGTGACTTTTATCAGTCTTTATACAATATACCCCCAAACCAATTTCCAAGCGTATTTGATAATGAAGAAGATAAAGTAACATCTTACATAGTAGATACTTCGATACCTACTTTGGCGAGAAATATAGTAGAAGAGTTGGAAACTGTAATCACTGAAGAAGAGGTTACCAAAGCTATTGTTAATACCCCAGGAGGTAAAAGCCCAGGCCCCGATGGCTTTACACCAAAATTTTATAAACACTTTTCTTCTCTTATTACTCCCTTTCTAACTAGAGTATTTAATTCTATAGCAAACGGATCTACTTTTCCGAAACAAACGCTGGAAGCACATATCTCACTTATTCCGAAACCAGATAAGGATCTTTCGCTGTGCGCAAATTTCAGACCTATATCTCTAATTGGGGTAGACGTAAAAATATTTTCAAAAATTCTAGCAGGCCGTTTACAACCACTATTGCCACAACTAATCCATTTAGATCAGGTTGGCTTTATCAGTGGTCGAGAGGCAAGAGATAACACGCTTAAAACCCTCCTGCTGACGGACTATGCCCGTGTTCATGAGATTCCTTTATGTCTGTTAACAGTTGACGCCGAAAAGGCGTTTGACCGGGTTAGTTGGAAGTTTTTACGAGCTGCCCTCCTACAAATTGGCATGGGTCCCTGTATGATGGCAAGGATTATGACTCTTTACCATTCGCCCTCGGCTAGAGTTAGGGTGAATGGAACGTTGTCCCTAGCTTTTCATATCTCTAATGGAACACGTCAGGGATGTCCTCTTTCTCCATTATTGTATGTTATAATAATGGAACATCTTGCAAATGCACTGAGACAAAATGAAAACATAACGGGCATTCAAGTAGGTCCCCTACATGAAAAACTGGCCCTATTTGCAGATGATCTATTATTATTTGTAACAAATCCACATACCTCTATTCCTTCTATACTCTTAGAATTCCAGAGATTTAGCGAAGTTAGTAATTTTAAAGTCAATTATAACAAATCAGAACTTCTCAATATATCTGTCCCGCAAGCCAAAATGAAGCGAATATCGAAGGACTTTCCATTTAAGACGTGTATGGAGTCGATTCGATACTTGGGGATTAGTATCCCAGCGTCACCAGCACAACTATATTCTTTAAATTTTCTCCCAATGCTCAATAAAATTCAAACAACTCTGACATCATATACATTCAAACGTCTCTCGTGGTTTGGTAGAATTAATACCCTTAAGATGGACATACTCCCTCGTCTTCTATACCTGTTTCAAACAATCCCAATCCATCTTCCGGCAGTGTTCTTTCGTAAAATTCATCGACTCTTTTCTAGGTTTATCTGGAATTCAGTCCAGTCAAGAATTAGTTTTGAGACACTGTCTCTACCAAAAAATAAAGATGGAGTGGGGGTACCAGACGTTTCGATTTATCATAAAGCGACCATATTAGCACGTATCATTGACTGGTTTCACCACTCCTCCTCGAAGCAATGGGTTCAATTGGAAGGACATATGAATCCTATAGATTTATGTGCCCTTCCATGGACATCGCCTATTTTACGAAAAGGCCTTTCAATACCAGTAGACCTTACTAGGCAAACACTGTATATATGGGACCGATTGATACCTATATATAAAATATCAAAACAATTGAGCTCCATGACCCCTTTTTTTGGAACGCCGGATTTTATACCAGCTTTACACTCAATCACCTTTGGGCCCTGGTATAAACAAGAACATAGGAGAATTGCTCAAGTACTTCAGACAGATTCACTATCAGTGGTAGATTCCCCGTTGACTAAGACCTCTCAGAACCCTGCGCAGTGGTTACAGAGACATCAAGCCTTATGCTATATACGATCAATTCCATCGAAACAAGATTTCTATGCCGAACCAACCGCATTTAAATCTTTGTTATTACAAAAAGAACCATTATCACACTCAATTTCTATAATTTATTCTATCCTTTTGCTTTCAATTCGTCCAGATCTTCCCCCGTTTACACGGAAATGGGAGAAAGAACTCCAAGAGAATATAGCTTTACCAGATTGGCAAAAAAGTTTCATTATGACTCCTAAAACCCCAATAGACACAAGATCACAAGAAAAGGCATATAAGCTGGTGAGTAGATGGTATAGGTGTCCTTCTATAATGCACCAAATTAATCAAGATATACCTGACACCTGTTGGCGTTGCCATGAGGCAAAAGGTAGCATGCTAACATGTCTGGTGGGATTGCCCGCCGGTAAGAAGGTTCTGGAAACAAATTTTCGATTTATATGGAAAACTGGAGGGTACAGTAATTTGCGCATCACCCAGAGTGGCTCGCCTAAACATGATCCCAGGTCCCTTAAAAAAGGCAAGAGATGAGGTGCTTGGATACTTTATTTCAGCAGCTAGAGTAGTTATTCCGCGATATTGGAAGACAAGGTTAGTACCTTCCCTGGGGGAATGGGCGAAGGAATTGGAACGCTCTAGGGACTTGGAAAGACTATTGGCACGGGAAATGGGAAGGGAAGAGCAGTTTTCTCATACCTGGACTGCATGGTCTGAATTTCGAAAGTCAGATGAATTCTTAAGCTGGGTCAAAGGGAACCATATAGACGAGTAGCCATGCTGGGGGGTTTATCACTAGTGGACCATATTCCCTTTTTTTTATTTCTTCTTTCCCCCCTTTGTTTTTTTTTTGTTTTTTGTTTTTTTCTTCTCTCTTTTTTTTTTTCTTTTCTCTTTCTTTTTTTTTCTCTCTCTTTTTTTTTTCCTATGTGTGTATGTTTGTTAGACGTTTTGGTTAAGATAATATGTATCACATATTTGTATGCTTGATTGCTACGATTATAGTAGTAATGTATGTATAATTGGGAACTACTAAAACTTAATAAAACTCATATTAAAAAAAAAATAATAATAAAAAAAAAAAAAAACCTTTCTTTCTTTCTGCCTGCAAACTGTAGATTGTCCATAGCAACCAAAAGTGTCCCTTTATGTCAAAAATGGTTTTAGATCAGCTAGAAAACAGCGATTATAAATTATAATCACTTGCAGAATTGTGTGATAGCGATTTGTGGGGAAATTCGTCATAAAAAAATAATAATAATGACAGCGACAATTCTGCAACTGAGCAAATTTCAGTGATTTTGAGTTGATTACATTATTGAATATTTTTTATTAGAATTATATTATTATTTGTTATAATTATTTACAATTATTTATTATATTATAATTTATAATTTTATAATTTTAAAAAATGTCATACCCGGGATGCCTATTAACCTCCCTGGCGGTATGATTCTGTCTGGAATTACGTACCAAAAGCGGTACATTTATTTTGCAAGGAAATTGGCGTTTTATACTGTAGGCCTGTAATTTTTAGAAATAACTCACTTAAATCTGACCAAGCAAGAGTCTTGTAGGCATCCCGGGTATGATTTTTTTTTTTAAAACAAAATTATAAATTATAATATAATAAATAATTATAAATAATTATAACAAATAATAATATAATTATAATAAAAATTATTCAATAATGTAATCAACTCAAAATCACTGAAATTTGCAGTTGCAGAATTGTCGCTGTCATTATTTTATTTTTTTTATGACGAATTTCCCCGCAAATCGCTATCGCACAATTCTGCAAGTGATTATAATTTATTATCGCTGTTTTCTAGCTGATCTAAAACCATTTTTGACATAAAGGGACACTTTTGGACAATCTACAGTTTTTAGGCAGAAATGACATTTTTTATTATATAAAAGTACATGCAGCGCACTGGGCAGACCACTAGGGACAAGGGGGGTGTGTATTTTTTACATACAGTACTGTAATCTATAAGATTACAGTATACTGTATGTAATGTGTTTGTTTACTTTTTTGAATTTGGCGCCGTTCTCCGTCCCCGTGCGTCGTAACGTCGCAGGGAACGGAGATCGGCGTCACACGGGGACTGTGAATCGAGCGAGGAGGTCCCGCTCGCTCACACAGCGGGTGGCATCGCTGGATCCAGGGACAAGGTGAGTAAACCAAGCCTGTGGATCCAGCGAAAGGTAAGCCCGTCCAGCCCGAGCGCGACTCGGGTTTGCCGATCCTAACATGTAAAACCAACCCCGAGTCGCGCTCGGGTTTACCGGCAGGGGGGTTAAACTCTGGTTTGGTCAGATTTAAGTGAGTTATTCCTAAGAATTACAGGCCTACAGTACAGTATAAAACGCCAAATTTCCTTGCAAATAATTGTACCGCTTTCAGCATGTTTTTTCTGAAAGAATCATACCGCCAGGGAGGTTAAGGTAAAAACTGCTTGGGCTTTAGAACCACTTTCATTTAAGACATGTTTAGGCCAAGAATATGCAGAGGCTGACAGCTGAGGAGCATGCAGTAAAAGAGGATGGGTGGTAAACATGCCAAGATGTAAGCTACCATATTAATTGGCGTATAACACGCACAGGTGTATAACACGCACCCTAACTTTAAGAGGGAAGTTTCCAGGAAAAAACCTTTCCACAGCCCCCTGTGTATAACACACAGGCACAGTTTACCCTCTATTTTCAGGGTAAAAAAGTGAGTGTTATACGCCAATAAATACTGTATGTCATTTCTAACCAAAGGTAAATGAAACAGAAAATACTGGATATTAAATTAATCTGTTTATGCTAATATTGCAAATATTTGTGTACCCAATACTAATATTGCTCATTTATACTGTATATTTAACATTTATATAACATTGTGTTTCAGTACTATATTTTGTCAGTCATTTACAGTAAACCTACATACAAACCAAAAAATAAATAAAAAATCAAGTTAGCATTTACCGTTACAAAGAATTATTCACCTGTCGATAATAACTATTGTTGCGTTATTTATTGTGTCCACATTCAGGTACATCATTATTAAAAACCCCATCACAGATAAAGTAATAAATTCCAACATTTCTAACAAATATGTCCTGTCTTTCAGAGAACTGATAGTTCAGTGTACAGAAGCAGCAGTGGAATCTCTTGAGCTTAGCATTTAACTATGAAGATTTGTCTATTTCAAGCTTAGGATTTGAGTGCCAGATTTTTGGAAAGTCGTTAACCATCAAGGGTGATTGATGACCCACTGCTGAGAGTTGGAATACCCTTATAAATGATAATGGTTCTTTGAGGTCAAGGGATAATAATTTGTTTGTGACTGCTTGACGTGAGCAGACAAAATAAAACTTTAAGTAAGAATTCTGCAGTATGTAAGCAATAGTTGTTTTCTTATATGACTTTTGCCAAAGTTTTTTTTATTTGTTTTGTACACCGCAGGGAAAGGTTAGACATGTTGTCTGTGGTCCCACAAAAAAATTCCACAGGGTGTATTTATATGACCATCTTAATACATAGATACATAGTTAGTCAGGTTGAAAAAAGACACAAGTCCATCCAGTTCCACCATAAAAAAATAAATACAATTAAAATAAAAACTATACACAGGAACACTTATTAATGCATTACATCTGTGTTGAACTATGCCACTATAGAAACTGTGGTTTCTGCAACATCATTCAGACATAGGTTCTGTAATAATAAATGCCCTGCTCTGGCCTTCTCCATTCATAAGCCATTTGTTTGTACAAGAATAAAAATAATACATATACATGTTGCATATGAATTTAAAATGTTTACAATAATCATTGGTTTCCTGTACAGCGTATATTTAGGGACATAACTATTTTTTCCATGACCCCCATACAAAACTTTATTATGTTTCTTCAAATTTGAATCAGATATCCAGCAAACCATGTTCAACCCTAGCAAATATTCATCAAACCAAAGTCAGAATCACTTGCACAAAGTCAAACTCACTTATCAGTTGTCATTGTCAGGTGTCTGTTGTCAGAGCCATAAATCAGTGCCAAGAGTCATCAGTAGTTAGACTAATCATTCAAACTCCTGATGCTATGTCAGGTTTTAGTGACTAATTACTTTTGTTACTCTGCCTAATATTTACTTTGTCCCCACGCACCCCCCTCTTTTACTGATCATCATTTAATGGCCCCTAAAATATTTCACTGTAGGTAATCAATAAGTTACTGTATATACTCGAGTATAAGCCAAGTTTTTCAGCAAATTTTTGTGTGCTGAAAATGCCCCCCTCGGCTTATACTCGAGTCACCTTTTTGCGCCTTATCTCATGGACTTTGGGGACCCGATACCGGCCGGCCATAGGTGCCCTGAACCCAAAACTTGGCACACATGTAGCTCCATTTCTCCTCTACAAGTGTGCAAAGTTGTTATCTGGGGGACCTACGGCTGGGCAGCACCGATTTTTCAAAGCTGGGCACCCCTTTCATAGACTCCAATGTTAAACGTCAGTCTAGTCATGGACACAGTGAGGCATGGACACAGTGAGGCATGGGCACAGTGAGGCATGGGCACAGTGAGGCATGGACACAGTGAGGCATGGACACAGTGAGGCATGGACACAGTGAGGCATGGACATGGACACAGTGAGGCACAGTGAGGCATACAGATGGACAACCCAGTCAATAGGTTTTCACAGTTTTTTGTGGTAAAATGAAGTGCCTCGGCTTATATCCGGGTCGGCTTATACTCGAGTATATACGGTATGTTAAAAATCCCATTCAAATTTAATTTGAATGTAAAATATTTAAAACTTCATGTTGCAACATTTCCAGGTTATGTCTATAACTTACTCAAAAATTTCCTAAGAGCCGGTTTACACTGGGGTGACTCGTCAGGCGACTCAGCCGCCTGACAAGTCGCGTCCCATTCTATTCACTAGAACCGTTCTAATAGGAGTGACGCAAGTCGCTCCGACTTAGAAAAAGGTTCTTGTACGACTTTGAGGGAGACTCGGGGCGATTTGCATTGACTTCTATACAGAAGTCATTTTGCTAATCGCCTTTGAAGTCGTCTTCAGGACGACTTGCCGGGTCGCCCCCGAAGTCGTGCCGCCCTAGTGTGAACCGGCTCCAATTAATTTGCTTGTTCCTCCATTATTGTGTAATATTGATATTAAGGCTTTGTGGGTATCACGCAATTACTTCAGTTCCTCCTACCCACTATAAAGCTATTTTCTGCCTTTATTTTTATTGCAGATTCAGAGGTGCTGGCCAGTTTCCAAATATGGGGCCTAGAACACAGCATTGAGGTCAGTTTACTAAAAGGTATTGAATGGGATATGAGGGGCACATAACTCAATTTACTGAAACATTGCATGCAATAGCAATTTGTTCAATTCACAAAGAGAGGAATATTGGTGATGCAATACATACTGCAGAATTTTAAGAACAATGGTTAAATATATTGCAAAAATAAATGTGATATTCTGTTAAATCTCAACTCATAAAAAAAAAACAATTAAAAAGGGGAAATAATTATCACCTGTGCTTTGCTGGAAGTATCACCAGTTGGTAATACATTATCCCCTGAGTTGTTTGAGTGCAATCTGCTGCAGTTTAACCTCCTTAAAGGAGGATTAGAAGGAGAATAGTCACTATTTGGCACCCAGACATTTTCATGAGTGCACCTTATTAAATTACTTTATTGAGGAGTAAACCCTGAAGAAGTCTCATCTCACAAAGGAGCTGATTCTGGCACTGTACTGCGTTTTGATTTGGAGCCCACCACGCAGCAATCTTCAAGTAAGCAGGACAATATTGATATTAATGCTTTACAGGAATCACAACCTCAGTTGGGGATGACCCCTGCTATCACCAACTTGTTAGCAGTAGGCTTCATTTTCAGAGAAAAGTGTCATTCCAAATGGTTGTCAGTGAAGTGGCAGGAATGTTGCAGGACTCTTTATCATGTTTACTGAAACGGGTTCTTTGTGGCTTCTGTACCATAGCAGCAATATATATATATATATATATATATATATATATATATGTAACAAGGCCAGAATGCTGGCCTGAATTTATGGGAGGAGCCCGGGGGTATTTAACCAGCCCACTCACATGTGGTCTTTGTTGGTTTCCTGTGAGCAATACTGCACGTCACTGGGCTGACTCTTCCCAGCACACCTCATGTTTGTGAGTCCTGGCATTTCGATCGCAGGTGCATTTTGGCTTCTTCGTTCGTGGTCTTCGTCGGTGGTTCCCCCTCACTGTCGCAGGTACTTTCCAAATCTTTTGCATCATGTGCGATCTTGCAATTTGTTATGCTACCTGTCCCGCATCCTTTCGTAAAAAAAAAAAAAATAAAAAAAAAAGGGCCTGCTTCTGAGTTGTGGTCTGCCAAACATACGATTCATTTATAATTCCAAACCTCTGAGTCGCGGTTGGTCGTTGTCCGATATCACTCGCTGAAGGTTTCACTGGATACAAAGATTTACTGTCCCTGGGTTTGCCGTCTCTTCCATTTAGAGACAAGCATGTATTGTTTGGACAGGTTTCTGTGGCTGATTGAGGTGATAATTAGACCCACCTGGTCCCTTCTCTGCACTGGGTTAGCCTGGGGGGAGGGGTGGTTGGTGTTCAGTTTCAGAGTGAGGGGTGACATACACTCTACAACCAATTCATATCAGATCAATTTAATCCTTCTGATTCGTATCGGATTAATTTCATATATTTACGAACTCATTCGGGTTACATACATTGCATACTTTCTACTGTTGCCATTCGTTGTTTTCCCCCAAGCCGTGTGTTTTAGTTCCTGCAGTGGAACTTACAAATCGTTTGCACAGGTTTCTCTCTTTGTTACCAAAGTAATTTTTTTGTGCGTCATCCACGGCGCAACACCATGCTCTTCAGATGTCTTGCCCACCCACCGTGCTTTTCGTAGATCAAGTCTTTCTTTCAAACAGCCGCAGGTAGGATTTGTATAAATTCTTCGTTTCGCGCACCGTTTTGCCAGATAACCCATTCCATCAAAACCCCACTGTGGAACTTGCGAGTCATTCGTCAAGTCTCCATATGCAGCCTTATTTGAGCCTTGTGCAAGACCAGTCTTATCGTGCAATTCATGAGCACATACCACGTAGTAGGCCCATGTCACTTAGAATTGCACTGTCTATCATTCCAGTCATTTTACTTTACATTACCCTCCAGTCGAATTTAGTCACATCAGCGACTCAACCGGTTCTTTCCATCTTATTCACTGACAGTAATTTAATTTGTCACATTTTGTTTTCCCTTCACTCCAATTCGAATCCAGTCACGTCTGCGATACACTGATTTGTGTCAACTCGGTCACTCTGGCTCATGCATCTCACGCTCCACAGTCAGGTCCGTTATCAGTCGCAAATTGCAGCGCACCTGTTAGCGCCACTGTCATGGCAAACATTTCAGTGGTTCGATTCACTTACCCTTCGATCTGATTCGAAACCAAGTCACATCCGATGCAACGATTCGTCCCGGCGTGCCCCAGTTGTTTGTTGGCCTCATTTCAGTACATGCGTCAGAGTCCAGTTCATTCTCAGTCGCAACCGCGGCCCGACCAATCCGCACCTCTGTCATAGCAATAATTTCATTAAACTGTCACATACCGCACTCCGATTTGAATCTAGTCGCATCCATGATGCACCGATTCATCCCGGTGTGCCCCAGTTGTTTGGCCTCATTTCAGTACATGCTCCAGAGTCTGGTCGTTGTCAGTCGCACGTGCGGCACACCGATTCATGCCTCTGTCATGGCAAAACATTTCACTGAAATGTATAATGTTCCGATTCTAATCCAGTCGCATCCTCATGCACCAATTCGTCTCAGCATATCCCCCCCCAAAAAAAAACAAGCACTCACCAACAGCCAATCTGAATCTTGTCGCAACGTCGGCCCTATGATTCGGATCCTCAGCAACCACAAACCCCTTCAACCACTAACACCATCAGGCGATCCGAGTCTAGGCATATCATCGGTGCAACGACTCGGATTCGTCACCTTACATCCACAGCCGATCCGAATCCAATCGCATCATCGGCGCAATGATTCGGATACTCGGCAATACAAACTTCACCAACCGATCCGAGTACAGTCGCAGCACTGGCCCAACGTTTCAGATCCTTCACAAACAAACCCCACCGATGCTCGCAACTCAAACTATTCGCATCAGCGATGCGAATACAGTGGTACTTACGATTCAGATCCCGGGCCTTACGTTTGTTGTCAAGCATAAACATTTGCATCTCACTCCATCTGTATGTACAATGTTGCGCGCGGTCATTCCTACATACTCAAAATTTCTGCTAAACTTTGTTTTCACCTTTCTAATAAAGCTGCTTAATTGCAATTGCGGCTCAAATCGGTCACTCATCTCCAGTAGCAACTCGGCTGCTCACCTATTTGTTGTCGCGCTCACACGCAAACTAGCTTTCACTACGCCCATCGTTCCTTCAAGTTGACCCGCATCAGGTCAGTTCTCCAAGACTTCACCCGCACAAGGGGTGTACTAAGAAGCAGCTTCAATCTCTCCGGGGATGCTCAATTTGCAGTTGGGATCATTCCCCAGGGTCGATCTTTTGTATCATGCCTCCTGGTCTTCCTCTCCCAGACACAGGACCCTGATCAGATCCTTAACGTAGACACCGCGGCAGTTGCGGACCTGTCAATATGGAAGGAGTTCCTTACTACGTGAAACAGTATCAACTTTATACCATAAATATCGCCCCCATCACCGCAGGTAGTGACAGATGCCGCAGCCCCTACAGGCTTCGCTGCAATTTTTGGCCACTATTGGTTTGCAGAACCATGGCCTCCAGAGACACTCTTAATCCCAGGGTTTACCCGGACTTTCGTGTTTGAACAATTCCCGATTGTGGCAGCCGCTCAGCTCTGGGGTCATATCTGGAAAGGGAGGAACCGTGGCCTTCACTACCGACAACCAGGCCACGGCCGCTATTATTAGTAAAGGCAAGTACAAGTTATGTCCTTCTCACGCAGGCCCATACAACTATCCCCACAGCACCAGTTAATGTCCACTATCTTGGCTAGTTCCCCCATTTGGCTTTCTCCCCAGCCTGGTCATTCAAGCAGCCATCTACTCGGCCTACCACGGGTTCTTGCAGCCTAGCGAGTTCACCCACAGCTACCCCGCCGGCCAAGTTCTACGTGGACCTCACTTGGCTCGCTACCACGACCACTTCATCTTCCACCTGGCACTATCCAAAACCCAGCGATCAGGCATTGGGGTAGACATCCAACTCTAAAGCAAACATGTCCGGTGTGCAGTAACCATACTTGATCGCCTTGGATTGCATTGGATTGGAATAAATACTTATAGAGCGCCGAATGCGAGTTGTGAAACTCGCGTCTAAGCGCCTTCTGTCACTCCTACCTGAACAGTCAAACTCTTATCCCCTACTACCTTTCCCGGTCAAACCCTTGAGTGCCTGCCACTTCGTCAAACACGTGAGTATTCATCGGGGCACAACCAACCATAGGAAGTTGATCCAGGGTTCACCTGATTGCTTCTCGGGGGATCAGGAAGGAATTTTCTCACCTGCTGTAGCAATTGGCCTAGGCTTGGCTGGGGTTTTTGCCTTCCTCTGGATCAAAGGGGGGGGCGGTTAGGTCAATTTGGGTCATGTCACCTTCACACTCACTCACTCTTCCACGCTACCTACACCTCAACCCCAGTCAGTGCTCCAGTCGCTATTATAGTGTTGGAGCGGCCTCGGCCGCATCCCGATGTGGGATCCTAGATCATGATAATTAAGAGACTTGACGGGTGGAAGTCTGCCTGCTTCGCCCAGCACATCCCCCAATCCCCAGTTGGAAATGGCACAAGCGTTCACCAAACTTGCTCAATGAATAAAGCTAAAACCAGTAAAACTAGACCCGTACCTGAATGTTTTTGCCCACTTATTTTGGCATAACGTCCATTAGATCAGGGCACACTTCAGGTCTATTTCATGTGGTAAGTCTATCTATCTTCATATCCATATCGGACATAGGGCTTAGACTATATATATATAAAATCGTATTTATCGCGGTATAACGCGCTCCCGCGTACCCCTAAAGTGGCCCCCAATCCTGTGGAAAAAAAGTTTTTTTTGTACTTACAGTTTTGGTGTCTTGCGCGGCGTCCATCGGCGGCCTCGTCGGGTCCGGCGTCCATCTGCGGCTTCGGGTGTCCTCTTCGTCGGGTGAGGGGTCCGTCTGCGGGCTTCGGGTGTCCTCTTCGTCGGGTGAGGGGTCCGTCTGCGGGCTTCGGGTGTCCTCTTCATCGGGTCCGGCGTCCTTCTGCGGCGTCCTCCTCGCTCATTTCCCGCGCCGAGTTTGAATACTGCGCCGACATATACAGAGCACAGTACACTCGTATATTGTCGGGCAGGCGCGGCAACACTCGCGCTCACGTCCTGTACGTCCAGAGCGCGGAAGAAGCCGAGACTGGCTGACTATACCCAAGTGTACTGCGCTCGGTATATGTCGGCGCAGTATTCAAAACTCGGCGCGGGAAAGCGGGTATCGGCGTATACCGTGCACCCACGATTTTGCCCTGATTTTCAGGGCAAAAAAGTGCGCGGTATACGCCGATAAATACGGTATAAATACGGTATATATCACAATATATATATATATATATATATATATATATATATATATATATATATATATATATATATATATATATATATATATATATATATATATATATATATATTATATTATATTATATATTTATTGTGTGATAGTACAGTTCCCTGTCCTGGTAATGGTCGCCCAGGACTCTCAAATAGGCAGGAATCTCCAATCCTGGGACCGGGTTTTGGAAACAGCCAGGATTCTGGCTGGTTGATTGAGCAGGTGGGTCCTGGGCTTATAGTAGAATCAAGACCAGTGTTCTGGACTCCTCCCTTGCTTGCCTGGACTCCTCGGGAGGGTGAAGCATGCATGTCTGCATGGTATAGACAGAGGACCCAAAGCTGTGGGCTGAGCAGCACAGAAGCTGAGAGAAGGTACAGTGATTTGTAAGGGTACTTTGGTACGTGGCCAAGAGGGCTGAAGTGGAAGTCTAAGGGGCTGTATTTCTGGAGAGCCAGGCATTTTCGGTTGACTATTTCTTTATTGCTGTAGCAACTTGAAACCCCCTGCGTGGGAAATTATGGATGGACGTTTTTCTTTCTTTTATTAAAAGTGGGTCAACAAACCCTTAAAAAGCACAACTGGCATGGACTCTGCTCACTGGTATGCTCTACCCAGATGCTAAATAACCCCAACATTACAATTGGTGCTCGATGCGGGCATATGGACTGAAGATCCTTGCAAATACCAGTGAGCTATTGCCAGAAACTGCATAATCTGTGTGTGTGCAGGTGAGGAGAACCTGCAAGAGAAAGGTGACTAGCCTTTGTGACTAGTGATTGTGAGTATGGGGCGATCAAGACGCCTAAAAGAAGCAATGATGGCTGAGATGATAGATGGAGCTCTGAGGCTGGAGGGGTTGTTACTGCTTGATCGAACCCCATACATGCCTGAACAGAGTTTTTCAAGGGAAAAGAGGGCTGCTGTTGTCCCTAGCAACCCTGGTGCAATGAGTGCACAGACAGCTAATGTGGAGCATCCACCAGCGTTTGAATCTGCAGTGGATTGGTGCAAGTGACACCTGGCAGGATTGGACCAAGCTAAAGTGGAAGGCAAGCCAACCTTTGATAAAAAGAGAGATCTGCAAAATGTCCATGCCTGGGAGAGGGGTGTTGTTGCCCCTGGCAATGCTGCTGCAGTTAAACCAGCAGCTGTTATGAAAATTGTGAAAGTGACACAGCCTGAGACAGGGTCCAGCAGATGCAGTGTGGGAAACCCTGACAAGACAGGAAACCAAGTGCGCTGTTTGCGGTGCAGCGAGTGGGGGCATGCAGTCTCCAAGTGCCCTTTGTCCCTGGCTCCAATGCAAAGCTACCTAGCAAAACAAAGGTCTGCAAAACCTGTGTTATGTGTCAGAAGAGAGGCTGACCAAAAGCCAGGACGGAGAGTGGTTGCCCATAGCAACACAGAGGAGACCAGTCGGGCTGTCTGTGGACCATGGGGTGTGCTTGCCTGCAAGGGTCGTGACAAGTTGCTTCCGGAGGAGCCAATACAGCATGTTGGAGAGAACCAGCAAAGCTCTGCAGGGAGAGTGCGATCTCCCATGACAACAAGAGTGGAAGTTGTGCCTGAAGAGAGGAGCTGCAGGAGAGATTTGCCTCAACGTCCCCACAAAGAGCCCTGTGCATTCTTGCCTGCTGCGATTTCATCCCGTGGCCACCAGGGGGAGTTGGCCAGTAAATGTGTGGCTGAGGACTGTTTAAGACAACGTACTCAAATGAAGATGGTGACCCCAACTACTGCGGTGGGTAAGACTGTCTTTTAATGAAATGATGGCTGGAACTGCTGATTGCAGGTATAAAAAAACTGGTTACGAGACTGTCCATGATGATGTGAGAGTGACCCCAGTTAGTGGGGCCACTAAATGTGTGCTTGAAGATGACTTCTCCCTACCCAGTGGGAATGCAGGGGTTAAAGTCCAAACAGAACCTGTATTGATGACTAAAAGTGTTGTGTTTAATGTCTGCCAGTCTCAAGTAGGCAGTGGGCTAGGACAGCCTGCAAAAACTAAAAATGCTATAAGTGTTATTGTTAATAAAAAAAGGTTTCTGCTCTTGGGAAAAACCCAGGTTCTTTCAGAGCAAAAGCTGTTGTCACAAATGGGCCGTTGCCTGTAGCAACTGATGGTAAGACCGCACAGTTGTCCCCAGAAATCTCCAGGGAACTTCATGTATTGAAGTCGGAGGTTGCCATGGACAACTGGTATGTCACTCTGGTGGGACAGAGTGGAACTGTACCTTGTAATGGTAATGTGTTAGTGCAAGCTGCTAGTACTAAAAATGTGCAGGTAAATGGTGGGTTAAAACATGTGAAAAATGCAAAGGTGTGTGAGGCTTATGAAGTGCCACCCGAGCAAGGTGGTGGTTGTGGTGTATTGCAACCTGTGGTGCTATAACATGTGTTACCGAAGTCTGCCATGATTTGTAATTTGGGTAATGAATCTGCAACTAAACCCATCTGTTCTAATGTGTGTCCTTGGGCGGATGGATCAGGAGCGCCGATGAATGGAGCACAGCTACAACAGATTGGGATAGTTGGGGTAAAAATCTAATGTCCCTGATAGATGAGGCTTTCATGCATAAAAGTATGGTGGACAAAGTTTCTGCTGTGCCAGCAGGAGGGATGGCAGAACAGCTTATACCTGAGGGCGCGGTGGCTGCTGCAGGGGTTAACCCTCGTGAGAAATATGGACCACATAAGGGCGAGCACACAACAGACACTTTGTCAGTAACCTACAAAAATGATGCTGATGTGGCGGGTCAAAGTGATGTTGTCAATGGTAATGTGAAGCAGTTCATTGGTGCTGAATCTGAGAAGTTGGGTGTAAGTCAAGCACCTGGCAGCGCACTGGTAGAGCACCAGGCTGTGGTCGTCTCTAGCTGGGAGAAGGTTTCATTAAACCTTGCAAACTCTCGCGTCTCAGCAAGTGAGTCTGTCTGCATTCCCAGTGTCAGGAAAGTCCCCAGGAAGGACTTTAATCCGAAGCCAAGGGTATGGTTTTTAACAAAAGTGTGGAGATGCTTAAACTTTGGGATGTACAGCCAATCTATACTGGGGTGTCTCCACCACAGTCAGACAGTCTGGCACTGCAGTGGCAGGTGGTACAGCACAAAGGAAGACAAGACAAAAAATGTTTATTTATGACTGTATTACTAGTGTTAAAAGTCGCCTCTAGGTATGCTGATAGGTTACTTCCTGTACAAGCGGTTTATGGGAGAGGCTTTGGCAAAAAGAAAGTGTCTGAGGTTTCACCACCTAACAGCCAGGTAGAAGGCATTTCTGCTGCTATGGTTCAAGATAGTACTGGTCAGTTGTCGGTGAAGGGCGTGTATGCTGTACCAGTGGTACTATCACATGAGATGGAAGGGCCAAATGTGGACCAGAAAGCAGCAGAAATCCTAACTGGGGCCCAACCGAAGGTGGTTAAAGAGACTGGGTCCCCAGTCCAATGTTTGGTTTAGGTGACAAAACGGATAAGAAGTGCAGTAAAAATTGTATGTGGATCAGACGAGAGCTTGTCTCTTCAGGTGGATAAAAATACAGATGGCATCAGAACAGGTCAAGTGGTAGGACAGCTGCCTGCAGAGAGGGTGAACCCCGGAGGGTGACGTCCTCTGAGGTTCCCGTGGGTGATGGCAACCCTCTGGTATGTGTGCCCTCTGCAGACCCTGCCCTAGCAAATACTGAAAAAAAGGCATTGGTGACTTTTGCAACATTGAGAGGTGTAAAGTTGGTTTGAATATGTATATCAATGATGAACCAAATAATTTGTTAAAGGTACATGACAGTGTGGTGTCCAAAGATATTGGGAAACCTGGGAACCTGAAGCGTGGAGGCAGAAGGGTTGGTAGAAAGACCAGGGGTGCCCTGTCTAAATTTCAAAAGAGGAAGTGCTTATTGAACCCCAAAAGAAGAGGGAGAAGGCTGAGTGTAGGGAAATATAGCTTGTTAAGATCCAGGGTGGGACGTACCTGGAAGCGCACACGGAAAAAAGGTTGGGCCTATGTGGCTGACAGCCAGCACAGAGGTGTCCCAACCATGATGATGGGTGCTGGTGTTCCTCCCTCGGGATCGAAACAAAGGGGGGGGGGTATGTGATAGTACAGTTCCCTGTCCTGGTAATGGTCGCCCAGGACTCTCAAATAGGCAGGAATCTCCAATCCTGGGACCGGGTTTTGGAAACAGCCAGGATTCTGGCTGGTTGATTGAGCAGGTGGGTCCTGGGCTTATAGTAGAATCAAGACCAGTGTTCTGGACTCCACCCTCCCGAGGAGTCCAGGCAAGCAAGGGAGAAGCATGCATGTCTGCATGGTATAGACAGAGGACCCAAAGCTGTGGGCTGAGCAGCACAGAAGCTGAGAGAAGGTACAGTGATTTGTACAGGTACTTTGGTACGTGGCCAAGAGGGCTGAAGTGTAAGCCTAAGGGGCTGTATTTCTGAAGAGAGCCAGGTGGCTCGGCATTTTCGGTTGACTATTTCTTTATTGCTGTAGCAACTTGAAACCCCCTGCGTGGGAAATTCTAGATGGACGTTTTTCTTTCTTTTAATAAAAGTGGGTCAACAAACCCTTAAAAAGCACAACTGGCGTGGACTCTGCTCACTGGTATGCTCTACCCAGATGCTAAATAACCCCAACATTACAAAATATATATATATAATGTATGTGTGTGTGTGTGTGTGTGTGTGTGTGTGTGTGTGTGTGTGTGTATGTATACCTTCATCATGCCGAGAGTGGGACCAAGTAAAAAGTGGTTTCTATGCCATGACATCTATCCCCAATGTAATAGGAATTTGTGCAATAGATTGCACACGTCCCCTTATCCCCACATACTCAGGAGGAGCAAATATACAGAATCCAAAAGGGACATCATTCTATGAATATCCAAGTCATATGTGATGCCAAATTGTTAATCAGAGCTTTTGTCATAGGAGTTCCAGGATGATGCACATATTCTTCCTGGATTTTGAGAAGGGAGCACTTGGTGGAGGCATTCCTACTTGATTGACAGGCTTCCGACGGTCGCATACATCGCGTCACGATTTTCCGAAAGTAGCCGAACGTCGGTGCGCAGGTGCCGTATAGAGCCGCACCGACATTCGGCTTCTATCGGCTACTCGTGACGCGATGTATGCGACCGTCGGAAGCCTGTCAATCAAATAGGAACGCCTAGTCCCGAAGACCATACCCGGAAGCGGCGGAGAAGATCGCTCTCTAAAACGGTAAGTACTGCTTAGATTTTAAAAAAACTTAAAAAAAAACATTAAAAAAAAAAAAAGTTTTTTTATATCTTTTTGGGGGATATTTATTATAGCAAAAAGTAAAAAATATTGCATTTTTTTCAAAATTGTCGCTCTATTTTTGTTTATAGCGCAAAAAATAAAAACCGCAGAGGTGATCAAATACCAACAAATAAAGTTTTATTTGTGGGAAAAAAAGGACGCCAATTTTGTTTGGGAGCCACATTGCACGACCGCGCAATTGTCAGTTAAAGTGACGCAGTGCCGAATCGCAAAAACTGGCCAGGTCCTTTACCTGCATAAAGGTCCGGGTCTTAAGTGGTTAATGTACACATTTATGTAGAACAATATTTATACACCCGAGATTTCGCAGAATCAACATGGCAATGAATGCCTCCAGCAGCTAATCAAAACCTACTTTTCAAGGTAAATAATAGTAGTTCAAATATAAATAAATAGTTTTCAATATAGTTGTAATGTAATTAAACTATGGTAATGTGAAATAACTAAGCTAGTGTAAAGCTTAAAGGGGTTGTAAACCCTCAAGGTTTTTGCACCTTTAATGCATTCTATACATCAAGGTGAAAATCCTTCTGTAGTGCAGCAGCCCCTCAGAGCCCCCCTTTTACTTACCTGAACTTGATTGTTCCAGCGATAGAGAAGAGCACACCAGCTCAAGCTGCTGTCTTGGGTCCTCGTTGGATAGATTCAGGGTTCAAGTCCTGCGGGAACGCGTGGGAACGGAGTTCCTGCACTTTTTTCACAGCAGGAACGCAGTTCCCTTTGCAGGACTAGAGCAGCCGAGCCGCTTGAGCCAATCCTTCACTAAGCGGCGATGCCCAGCTCCAGTCACTGTCAGGGGCAGGCGAACCTTAGTAATCCTTTATGTTACTGGTCGCTTCCTGTATATGGATTCATCGGGTAGTGTGCGGGTATTCCGTCACTTCCTCGATGCCGCAATGTCTCCTGGGAGCTTTGTCATTGTTCCCAGTAGACATTGCGGAGAGCTGATTAAAGTTCTTTCTAAATCCCGCGATAACTCGCGGCAGACCTCCGAAATGTCTCCTCGGAACAATGACAAAAGCTCCCAGGAGACATTGCAGCATCGAGTAAGTGACGGAATACCTGCACACTACCCGATGAATCCATATACAGGAAGCAGCCAGTAACATAAAGGATTACTAAGGTACAGTGGATCGAAAAAAAAAAAAAACATGCGGTTTAGTAATTATGCATATGAGCGTATCATTGTTTTTTTGGTGGGGGAGTGGATCTTGGATGGGAGTTCCCACACTTTTTTCCCCAGGACTTGACCCCTGGATAGATTGATAGCAGCAGGAGCCATTGGCCTACTGTTGGTCCTACTGTTTGTGTCAACGGATGCAGCAGAAGGACTTGGGAGTGCGCCCACACAAGTGCCCCCATGGAAAGCGGCTCTCCGTGGGGGCACTCGAGAAAAGGAGGAACCAGGAGCACCACTGAGGGACCCCAGAAGAGGATGATTGAGGCCACTCTGTGCAAAACCCTTGCACAGGGCAGGCAAGTATTACATGTTTTTTATTTATTTTTTAAAAAGCAAACCTTTACAACCCCTTTAAAGAGGAAGTAAACCCTACAAAAAAAAAAAAAAACCCTGCAAGACAAAGGCATAATGAGCTAGTATGCATAGCATACTAGCTCATTATGTATTACTTACCTCAGATTAAAGCCCACATCCATCACCCCCTCCGGCCGCCGACATCTCTCCCGTCACTTACCTCCGGGTATCGCGGCTCCGGAGCAGTGATTGGCCGGAGCCGAGATGACGCATGCGCGTAGGAGATGCCGGTAACGCCACACAGACTGAAGTTTTCCCCAGTGCGCATGTGCCGATTACATTGGTACATGCAGGGGACAGAGTATATCTCTTCTCTTAAACGATGCAGGTTTACAAGATAGCATTAGTAGCTACAGGTAAGTCTTCATATAGGTTTAGAACCACTTTAAGGCCCCTTTCACATTGAGGCGTTTTTCATGCGGTACAGCGCTAAAAATAGCACTGCTATACCGCATGAAAAATCATGCCCTGCAGGCTTCAATGTGAAAGCCCGAAGGCTTTCACACTGAAGCTGTGCGGTAGCAGGAATGCTCCAAAAGTCCTGCTAGCCGCATCTTTGGAGCGGTATAGGAGCGGTGTGTTTACCGCACCTTCCAATGGGAAACCGCGGTAATACCGCCCGCAACCCTTTTTCGGCCGCTAGCGGGGGTTAAAACCTCACCGCTAGCGCCGGAATATCACGGTAAATACGACGGTATAGCGGCGCTACAAATAGCGCGGCTATACCGTCACCGCCGCTCCACGCCTCAATGTGAAAGGGGCCTAAGGGTCTCAGCCAGTGTTGCCAACCTCCAGTATTTTTACTGACAGCCAATAAAAAAGTAACTTTTCTTCCTGCCAGTAAATGTGACAGGAAAAGATTGCCAGTAAAAAATATGGCTGTGATGCTCAGCTCAGTTCTGGTCCAGAGCTGGCAGAGACTATCCGAGTGCCTGCTACAATGTGTTGGGGCGGTGCCGGCGGGGGGGGGTGTGGTGGAGGCAGTGTGGACCATGTTGTGTGAAGTCATAGTGCAAGGGAGCCAAGCGGAGCGGCCAGGAGTGGGTCTGCAGGATGGGAGGAAGGACAGCCGTGAGCGGGACTGTCAGTGCTGTTTGGACTAGAGTGGACTGAAGGGACCAACTGGCATGGAGAGATACTGTCACTGTGACCCAGGAGGGGACGCACTGGTGAGGTGTCATTATCATCTGTGCTGCTGCACACTGCTGTCAGTGTCACTGTGAGAGTCAGTTTCATGTTTGTGTGCCGTCCATTCTAATTTCTTGCTCTCCAGAGTGCTGTCCCTGAGTTACTTACTTAATATATCAGAAATATGTTTTTTGCCTTAACCACTTCAGATACGTAGGACGTCCTGGGACGTCCTCCACTTTGAGTGGTGATATCTGAATGATGCCTGCAGCTGCCGCCATCGGGGGCCCGGAGAGCGAATTGGCCGGCGCTCGTTGGTGAACCATAGAGATGACTGGTGACCAGACGGTCACAGTCATCTCTATGACCGTCGGAGGGCCGGGCGCGACGTTATGACATCACGCCCGGTACCCGGAAATAAACAAAGCCGCTATCGCGGCTGTCGGCATGTAATCGGTGAAATTTTTTTCACCGATTTTATGCTTGTAAGCCTGTAGGAGAGATGTGGGGTCTTATTGACCCCACATCTCTCCATAAAGAGGACCTGTCACACTGATTCCTATTACAAGGGATGTTTACATTCCTTGTAATAGGAATAAAAGTGATCAAAAAAAAAAATTCAAAAAAAGTGTAAAAATAAAAAAATTAAGTAAAAAAATAAAATAAAATAATAAAAAAAAAAAATGTAAAACGCCCCTGGCCCGGTCGCTCGCGTGCAGAAGCGAATGTGCATGCAAGTCCCGCCCACATATGTAAACACCGTTCAAACCCCACATGTGAGGTATCATCGCGTGCGTTAGAGCGTGTGCAACAATTCTAGCACTAGACCTACTCTGTAACTCAAAAATAGTAACCTGTAAAAAAAATGTAAGCGTTGCCTATGGAGATTTTTAAGTACCGAAGTTTGGTGCCATTCCATGAGTGTGCGCAATTTTAAAGCGTGACATGTTAGGTATCTATTTACTCGGCGTAACATCGTCTTTCACATTATACAAAAAAATTGGGCTAACTTTACTGTTTTGTTATTTTTTAATTCATGAAACTGTTTTTTTCCCTAAAAAAAAGCGTTTGAAAAATTATTGCGCAAATAGCATGCGAGAAAAAAAAGTTGCAATGACCGCCATTTTATTCCCTAGGGTGTCTGCTAAAAAAAAAGTATATAATGTTTAGGGGTTCTGATAAATTTTCTAGCCAAAAAATTTTGATTTTTACATAAAGCAGAAAAGTGCCAAAATTGGCCTGGTAACGAAGTGGTTAATATCAACCTTAAATCACTTTGCTAATTGCATAATTTTCTTGTTTGTAGCCTAAATACTGAACTCAAATTTTGTAACCTTTGGAAATGCCAGTAAAAACTTGGCTATGCCAGTACATTTTGGGTGTTGTGTCAGTATTGAATTAAAATTCACAGGGGTCTGGTCGAAAAAAATTCTTTCCCGCGGAGGTCAGTGTCATATTGGTGCTATGACACATGATACCCTCCACATCGCAGCCTTCCGTGCACATTACAGCGCCCCCCCCCCCCCCCACACACACACACACACCTTTAGGGCCCACACACATCACACTTTTCGTTTTTTTTGTTTTCTTTCAGCTTTATTGAAATGCCACATACATTTCATTCATTTTTATGCACTGCAGTTCAGTTCCAATACATAGAGAGAGTATGCATTTTGCACCCTACTGCTCAGCACTCAGGGGTGCTGTTGCAGTGTGAACAGGACCCTTGCTGAGACCTGTGTTTTGCTAGTGCAGAAATCACAGACCCCCTTTTACATCAGTGTCTTCAGTCCCCCCTTCACAGGGTGATATGCATGTAGGGGGGAAGAGCCGAGCCTGTGAGGTCACACAGCCACAGTGGTGAGTGGGACTATACAGAGATGGTTTTAACTGAATATCTTGTAAGTGTTTTTCAATTTTTAATAAATGTTGCAAACAGAGAGCACTATGCATCCTCTATTTAGAAAAAATTGTTTGAACAAGAAAGTCAAACCGAAAACGACTATAAGGGAAATCAACTGACTAAATAATTATTCAAAAGTAGACAAATTTATTAAATATAGTGAATTTTTTTTACATATAATGAAAGAACTTGATTGGATAGGGAACAAAGTTATAAAAGATTGGCTGCAGTGCGGTTCACCACCTATAGGGTATATTAGACCAGCAAAGCAGCCTACACATACCGACAATAAAAAAAAAAAAAAAAAAATCACTATATTTAATACATTTTTCTACTTTTGAATAATTATTTAGTCAGTTGATTTCCCTTATAGTCCTTCTTTTCGGTTTGACTTTCTTGTTCAAACTATTTTTTCTATATATGCAGCCAAAGGACTGGAAACCTGACATATTTACATATGTAACAATCACAAGCCTCATATCTTTATATCTACTATATCCTCTATTTATTGTTGCATGAATTTGGAGCCATTTCCTGTCAGGAATACTGAGTAATATTACTGGTGTGGAGGAAGGTGAAAAGCAGTTGGAGCATATAAGAGAGATCTGTCTTGCGATCCCCCTGGGAGGCTACTGATTGGAAAGTGGATACAGAGTAGCTGGTCGGATGTGGAAAAGATGAGACCATAGCTGAAAGAAAAAAATGAATTGAGTCTTTTTGACTCATTTATGAGGTGAGCAGGTATAAAGGTGTGCACATTATCTGCTGAAGACACGATTTGCACAGTGGTGGACCGTGGATGATATATGAATTGAGAAGTCACAATAATTCAATGCAGAAAAGTTTCAGCATATGAACTTTAATTGAACATGTTTTTATATAGATTTATTTATTTTAATATAATTTGATATCACTGGATATTTCACATGAAAGAATAATAGCGCTGCACTTATATCTTTTATTTTATTTTACATGTTGTATGGTAAGATAAATACACTGTAAGTGGACAGCATATGTGGAGCACTAATTAGTATACTTTATAGCACATAACACTTTAGGTATGTGGCGCGAATTGTCTTTTATACACACACACACACACACATATATATATATATTGTAAATATCCGGGGTGATTAAGCGCTAGTGGTGCATGCGTTTCCAATAAAATGTGTCAGTCGACTGCATTTTTAAGGGCATGGCAGCCCACTTTTATTCAAAGGAAACAAAGTTCAAAAACAGCATTTTCCCTTGCAGGGGGGTTCCACCATTACCATTACCATTTCCACAAGCCTCCTTGTTTACTCACTGGCCACACGGCTGCTTCAAGCCTCATGCCCTGGCCTTAGGTCTGTTCCTCAGACAAACACAAAGTATCCTTCGGTCATGCTCTCTTGCACCTTACTCGGGTTCATCTTTGTGCTGCACTGTCGTGGAATCTGTAGCCTCTCTTTCTTAGAGTAGATGGGAGCACTCCTGGCTCCTATACACAGACATCGTGTCTGTAGGGTGGAGTCCTCCTGACTCCGGGGCCAGACCTTGTGTCTGCCCGGGTGGAGCTGCCTCCAAGTGGGAGCCCTGAGCTTTGTTGGGGAAAAAAATATTTTAAGCAACAGACAACATGGATTCATGAAATACAGAAGTTGCCAAACAAACCTGATTTATTTTTATGAGGAGGTAAGTAAAACCTTGGACAGAGGGGTAGCTGTGGATGTGGTATACCTGGACTTTGCAAAAGCGTTTGACACTGTTCCCTACACACGGCTCATGTGTAAGGTAAAATCTAAAGGCTTGGAAAGATCAATTTGTAAATGGATAGAAAACTAGCTAAAAGACAGAATTCAGAGAGTAATGGTTAATGACTCTTACTCTGAATGGTCTATGGTTATCAGTGGTGTACCCCAAGGTTCAGTGCTGGGGCACATACGTTTTAATATCTTTAGAAATTATATAGGGTCTGGGATTAAAAGTAACATTTCTGTCTTTGCAGATGACACCAAGCTATGCAGTGGAATAACGTCCCTACAGGATGTCTCCAATTTACAAGCTGACCTCAAAGCTCTGGCTAAGAATATGCATGCATCATACATACTAGGGGGAGTACAACTGGGGGAATCATTGGTAGAGTAGGATCTGTGGGTTTTGGTAGATCATAAGCTCAATAATAGCATGCGAGCAAAGTCCTTTCTTGTATTAAGAGAGGTAATGGACTCTAAGAGAGAGAGATATAATTTTGTCCCTGTACAAATCATTAGTAAGACCTCATCTGAAATATGCAGTTCAGTTTTGGGCACCAGTTCTCAAAAAGGATATCGGGGAACTGGAGAAAGTGCAGAGAAGGGAAATCAAACTGATAAGAGGCATGGAGGAGCTCAGCTATGAAGAAAGATTAGAGAAACTGAATTTATTCAATCTTGAGAAGAGGAGATTAAGGGGATATGATCAACATGTACAAATACATAAGGTGTCCATATTGTGAAATTGGTATTAAGATATTATCTCCAAATATGTAAAGGTTTCTTCACAGTAAGAGCTGTAAAAATGTAGAATAGACTCCCTCCAGAGATGGTTCTGGCCAGCTCAGTTGATCTCAGTTGATCTCTTTAAGAAAGGCCTGGATTCTTTCCTAAATGTACACAATACTAACATTTATAGGTAAAATCTATCCAGGGAAAATCTGATTGCCTCTCGAGGGGTATCAGAAAGGATTTTTTTCCTGTGCTGTAGCAAATTGTATCATGCTTTCCTGTGTTTTTTTGCCTTCCCCTGGATCAACTGTGGGTATAGGTTTGTGTTTATGAGGTTGATTTTTTTTTTTGGTTGAACTTGATGGACATTGAATAAGACAATTGCATATAGTATGGCCAGCTTTACTCTGGGAAGAATATGAACCCAGCTCACAGGTGTGCAATCAGCATATGCCTGCCTCTCTAAAAAGCTAGATAAGACTGCTGATAAGCAATTTATACAGGGTCGCATCTTTTTTATATAGGAAAGCGACTCCCAGTCTTTAATTAATGCAATGCGATCTGGTTACCCCACTGACCAAATATAAGAAAAAGTCTAGAGGATTGCGGCACTCAATTAAGAAATTTTAAGTGCAACGATGTGTGTGTGTATATATACTCAATGGCCACTTTATTAGGTACATGTGCTAGTACTGGATTGGACCCCCTTTTGCCTTCAGAACTGCCTTAATGTTTCGTACCATAAATTCAACAAGGTATTAGAAACATTCCTCAGAGATGTAGGTCCATATTGACATGATAGCATCACACAGTTGCTGCAGATTTTTTGGCTGACTTTTAGGCCTCGTACACACGACCGAGAATCTCGTTGTTAAAGAAACATTGTTTTCCTCTACAAGTTTGTCAGGCTTGTCGAGAATCTTGTCAAGCTTTCTTTGCGTACACACTGTCAAGACACAATCTCGTTGTTCTCAAGTGCGGTGATGTAAGACGGTACTATAAAGGGGAAGTTCTATTCCATTGGCACCACCCTTGGGGCTGCTTTTTCTAATCTCGTGTTGCTGCGTGTTAGTAAAAGTTTGGTGAGAGACGATTCGCGCTTTTCAGTCTTTGTGCTTTCAGATCGTTTTCTGCGGTTCAGTTTGTGCTTGTGGTATCGTATTTTGTCTTTCAGGGTGTGTGGTCAGGTTGCATTTGTTTTACAGTGCGTTCCTGTCCGCTCGTTTCTGATTTTCAGGTCGTTCTTCATAGGACTTGCTGTTCTTCAGTGCGTTTTGTTTAGTTTGTTCATTCTGATTAGGCGTTTGTTTTCTAGCCATGTTGCAGGCGCCATCTCATCGTAGAGTTTGTGTTATGCAGTCGGTGTGTGTTGGTCTTATTGTTTTAGACCTAGACGAGGCCATGAACAGGGTGAGGAGGCATTCATGGACCAAGAATTGATTGCTCCGTAGGAACCAATTCTCTCATATGCCTCTGCTGCGGGAGATCCAGGAGAATAATCCTGATGATTACAGAAATTTCCTGAGGATGTCTGACCCCGTTTTCCAGCACCTCTTGGCTTTGGTGTCGCCCTATATCACCAGGCAGGATACCGTTATGTGGGAAGCCATCAGTGCTGAGCAGAGGCTAGTTGCCACGTTACGCTATCTGGCAACTGGGAGAAGCTTGCAGAACTTGAAGTTCACGACAGGCATCTCCCCCCAGGCACTGGGCCTCATGATCCCAGATATCTGTTCTGCTATAATACAAGTCCTGCAGGACGACTATATGAGGGTCAATTTTCTCCTTTAATATTTAATGTATGCTAATGTATTGTATTTATTTCCTCCTTCCCTAATTACTATGATTGTAATATGCTGTGAATATCCCCTTTGTCCCCATGCATGCTGTAAGCTTTTAATGCTCTATTTTTGGCCTACATGCATATTTCCCTTTACTAACCTCTCCAGCATACTATCCTGGGCCAAAACACACCTAGCCTAGTCACTTCCCAATGTATTTTGTAACATCCATTGTAGCGATTTATCCCCCCCCCCTAAAATGTGTTTTAAATTATAGCTTCACCTTTTTTTTTTAGGTCCCAAACTCATCTAGACCCCCCCCCCTACATTTTTTACAATGGTCCATCAGAGGGGGTGAGGAATGTCATAATTGGGCCTTATATTATTGGATTTCAATGCTCCTTAAAATAAATGGCAAGGATAAGAATAAATGGTAGGTTATCCCCAGCATTTGAGATGAAAAACGGTACGAGACAGGGGTGTCCCCACTCGCCGCTCTTGTTTGTGTTGTCTCTAGAGCCCCTTCTGGCCAGTGTCCGCAATAGCCCCGACGTGAATGGGGATTCAAGTGGATGAAGAGGAAAATAAATTATCCGCTTTTGCGGATGATGTATTGTTCTATATTGTCAATCCTAGAATGTCAATCCCGAATTTATTAAAAATATTTAAACAGTACGGGGATATCTCAAATTTTTTAATTAATGTTAAGACCGAGATCCTAAATGTAAATATTAGCAAGTCAGAAGAAAGGTTCCTAAGGGTGGATTTCAGGTTTCCCTGGCAGAAGGAACTTAAATATTTAGGAATTAAACTCGCCAATTCAATTAAGAAAGTACATGAAATAAATGATATCCCCCCTACTTGACGAAATAAAAATAGAAATAAAAAGGGTAATAAACAGACCAATTTCCTGGATAGGTCGAATTAATATCCTGAAAATGGTCCTTCTCCCAAAAATTCCTTATAAATTTCAGATGATACCAATCGCATTGCTGCAACCTTACCTTAGAGTACTTAAAACTTTGTTATGAATTATATATGGAAGAATAAAAAACATAGAATCTCCTTCCTGGTTTTAAAACGGGGAAAAAAAATAATATGGTGAACTTGCGTTTCCGGATATTAGAAAATATTACAATGCCGCAGTGTTGTCTAGGGTCGTGGAGTGGGCCAGAGACAATCAAGAAAAAACATGGGTAAAGATAGAAAATGCACTGTCCAAGGCAAAATTGGGAAGCATAATTTGGAACCCCCCTCTGTTTAGAGCACTGGACGAGAATACTCACGAGTTAACACGTAATGCACTAAAAATATGGGACATACTACACAAACAAATAGACAAGGAATATAATTCACCTCTCATAGAGTTAAAGGAAAATGAATATTTTGCACCAGGAAAAAAAATAGTGAGCTGGAATTGGATAAAAAAAGATAAAGCAGTTAAGGGATATAATAAAAAAGGGAAATTAATAACCCTACAGGAGTTAAAACACAACAAGGAATTCATGGTAATTGAGTGGTGATACCGACAGTTGTGCCACTCCGTTCAAAAGTTACCCCAACCACTAAGTTCAGGGGAACAGCCAACATCATTAGAAAGGCTATGTATTACAGATAAATCTAAAGGCATTGTATCAAGGGTCTATAAGATATTATTAGCAGGAGATGCCTCCATTCATCAAAAAATGGGAACAGGAGAAACACAGAAGGATATTATCACAGTAGGAGAAATTTTAAAACTGACCCACTCCTCGGCAGTGGACAATAGGACCGCAGAAATGAACTATAAGTGCATAACGGGCTAGTATGTAACACCAGACAAATTGAGTAAATTTAAAGAGGGTCAGTCGGCTGATTGTTGGCGGGGCTGTAAGTCCCCGGGCACAATGGCCCACCTATGGTGGAACTGCCCAAAAGTAAAACAATTCTGGGAGAAAATTCTATTGTTTTTTGATGAACTAGGCCTAATTTCAGACACCTGCTCATCTGATTCCGCCATGTCGTTTGCGCGCCGAAAGAGAAGGGGCGGGGAAACATTGAGTAAGAACGTCATGGGCGGGCGACGTATGCGTAGTGTCACGCATGCGTAGTGTCTATAAAGCTTAACACACGTGTCGTACCTACGTTCGGTGTGCGGAGGAAGTCGTTAATGCGATGAACGCGTGAACGAAGGTATGATTTGAACTTGGGGCATCAGTGGCCTACACTGATACACACAAACGTGTTTCTCGTCGTAAACCAGCCCGACAAGAAACACGACAAAGAAATTGAGACTCCCGACGAGAAAAAAAGAGAACATGTGTTTTTTTTTCTCGTCGAGATCCGACAGTTTTCTCGACGAAAAACAGTCGTTTTCCTCGGGAAAAAAGCTCTGCCACCAATTTTCTTGATGGATTTTGTTGAGGAAAACGGTTGTTTGTGTACGAGGCCTCAGAGTATTCAAATTTGCTAGCTAAATAACAACTCCTGCCCACTTTGTTCTGTTTGTAAATGAAGCAGATAGGGATTCCCTTTAATTTTACCAGTATCACAGCATGTGGTTTCAAACCTTAATTCATATCAGGCACTTCAGGACCAACAACAATAAATAAGGGGGGACTCTACTCAAAAAATCAAGAAGAAAAAGGGGGATTAGGGTATGCCCCCTTGCTCTCCCCCCAGCCATACTAGGCAACATGACCTCAACATGGGTAGGTATCTTGCATGAGATTGGACACCCCTTGTCCCAATGCTGATGAGGGCAAGAGCATTTTCCCTGCAATACCTGGCCAATGGTCATGGAGGTCTCTGAGCAGGGGGCTTATCAGGATCTGGAAACCCTCTTAACAATAACATTGTTTTTGACAAGTTTTAATAAAAAAAAAGTCCCGCAAAAATCCCATCCACCATAAATCATGTCATACAACAATATAGATAAATGCCAGTTACAATTACTGATGTCACCCATCGGAGCCAGCAGAAAAAAAAAACTGTCAAAGTTGTCATCCTCCAGATATGTCATTCAGCAGGAGTAAATCAACATGATTAGACATGTAACAGCGATCTCAAATACAATATCGATGCACATGAGACTCCAATATCATATACAATCCCCAGCAGCTAGCAGCACAATGCCGCCCCCCCCCCCCAGGCAGGATAAACATATAATCTAAAAATAAAAAAAAAATGCTTTTGTTTTGATTTCATCTGCTACCCCTCTTTGTATTCTCACCACATTCAGGTGCCAAGTGAAGGATTGAGTGTTGCTGTATGTGATTTATTTAAATATGAGCACAATTGATTTTTGTCTTACTACTCTATGTAAGACATATTTGGGTGAAAAACTCGCCATGACCAAGACGCTTGAAGCGTGATTTTTTTTTGATAATACTTTATGACTATTGACACCTGAATGTGGTGAGAATACAAAGAAGAGAAGCAGATGAAATTAAAACAAGACACATTGCCACATTTGATATTGCAAGCATTATTGGACCAAGTTCCATGAAAGGTCTTTTCATCTGGTAAGGATCCCATGAGAAAACAATTATTTTATATACAGTTGAGTGCTGATTATTTATTTTAAGATTATAGGCAACATCAATCGGCAGGTTTTTTTCTCATGGCGTCGGTCAAATACCCAAGCCAAAGTTTTGGCCAAACTTGTGTTCAGACTGAACCTCCAGCATTGTATAGTACAGCAGCAGCTATCTCTCTCTGCAAACAACAATCTGTAATCTCTCCCTATCCACTCCAGCAATCTCCAGCACAAACTAATAAAAGGTTGCTAAAACGTTTTTAGGAAAGGGACTGGAACATAAGAAAACCCCCATTAGTTTCCTAAGTAAGCCACCTGACCCTAGTTTAATTGCATTATTGGTAATTTGTTGCCATAACTAGGAACAGCTGCATTCGTTCACCAGGTTCAGGGCCGGTGCTACAACTAGGTGAAGTAGGCAGCCACCTAGGGTGCACTACCACCTAGGGTGCAGCCACGGCCTCTGTCTCTGTGAATCTTGGCTCTCCTCTCATGATTGCTCACCATGACTAAGCACTGACGCCAGTGCGAAACGTTGGCCATACTGATTTTTGTGGGCTTGCAGTGACTGTATGCACAGTTGAAAATAAAGACATCTCTTTTAAAGAAAATTTTGGAGTGCGGCTGTCCAGCTTTTGTTCTTTTGTTTTTTGCCATTACCGCATTGCCAGCACCCTGGTGGTTCAACAACCCCTGATCATCACGAGGCTCACCTGGAGCGGTGAGAATTCTGTCTCATGATTGCTTACCCCCGTTCAGTCGTGGGCAAGCCGCCGCCAGTCCCCTGATGTGTCCCGCTGAGCGCCCCGCTGTCACATCTTCTCACATAGAAATATCTCACAGCCCCACTCCGGGCCTGTCCCTCTGATGTGGTCTGTGTGAGTGCAGCGGGGCTTGGGGGAGATGGGAGCATTGGGAGAGGTGCAGCATCTTTTAGCTGACCTCCCAGCCGATGGGGACACCATGGAGTGGCTGGATGGCATGGCGCTGGCCCAACGGGGACACACCATGGAGCGGCTGGATGGCATGGTGCTGGCCCAACGGGGACACACCATGGAGCGGCTGGATGGCATGGTGCTGGCCCGGTGGGGACACATCATGGAGTGGCTGGATGGTATGGCACTGACCCAATGGGGGCACCATGGAGTGACTGATTGGTGCTAGCAGGGACTCCAAAGCAATACTGCCCGCCCAGTTCTGAGGAGATCCCTGATGTGATGGTCGATGAAGCCATGAAGAGCGGATGTAAAGAGGAGGATGGATCCTCCCCGATTAACATCCAGCTTTATGTGGGGGGGTGATTAGTGCAGGAAGTAGGAGTCAGGTGGGTCAGTGCATGTGTCAGGTAGGTGAGTCAGTGTATGTGTCAGGTAGGTGGGTCAGTTCATGTGTCAGGTAGGTGGGTCAGTTCATGTGTCAGGTAGGTGGGTCAGTTCATGTGTCAGGTAGGTGGGTCAGTGTAATGGTCAGGTAGGTCACATGTGTTGCAAGGGCAGGGCAAAGGGGGTGAAGTAAGGGGCGGAGACATGGGTGGCAAAATTAGGTCAAACGCTTGTTCAAAGTAAACCTGAAGCTTGTGTTTGAACCAAACGTCTTCCCTACTGTGATGCATTGTTTTCTCTGTAAAACAAAAGCTGTGGTCTATATGGTATTATTTCAGCATTGACTGAGTGTTTAAAATAATAGCAAATGTATTTTTTTCAAGGAAGTGTTACACAATAAAATCTTCTTTATTTGTATAATGAAATTACTCAGTGATCTGACAGAAATAAAGCTTTATACATGTATAAATGCATGATGAAACAGTAAGTAATGATTTTAGAAGCTACGGTTTTTGCTTGTTTAGCACTGTTGGTAACAAAATGCAAACAACGAGCAACATTTTAAGAAATGTGTCTTTTTAAATCCGCAGGTATAAATAGACTATTGACTAAAACCACCAATATTTCTTTGGCCAGCTGTTTAAAATATCATTTGCTCTCTAAGGCTATGTAGTAAGAAAGACGCAGTTTATTAATATATAACCACAGGTTGCTAAAGTCATTATGAGGAGCAGTGGCAGATGCTTTTGTTTCTGTGCTCCTAGAACACCACAAACCAATTAAATTATAAGCACCTCTTAAAAGACAGTAGTGCATTGATAAATTATCAAAGTATAACAATACATCTGCTACTACTATTATCATAACTGAAAGAATTATTAATTAAACAAATGAAGAAATGCATTTACACATATCATTTAAAGTGATTGTAGTCTATTTTTTTTCCTCTATAAAAATAACAAACATGTTACACTTACCTGCTCTGTTGTAGTGGTATTGCACAGAGCAGCCCGGATCCTCCTCTTCTCCGGTCCCTCTTCTGTGCTCCCGGCCCCTCCCTCCCGTTCAGCGCCCCCACAACAAACAGCTTGCTATGGGGGTTCCCGAGCCGAGTCACATGTGTCCATTCAGACACAGAACCCTGCCTGACCCCTCTCTCCCCTGATTGGCTAGCTGACTTTGATTGATGGCAGTGGCAGCCAATGGGGCCACTGCTGTGTCTCAGCCAATCAGGAGGGAGAATCTCAGACGGCTGAGACACTTGTGAACATTGCTGGACAGAGAGGGACCTCAGGTAAGTGTTAGGGGGGCTGCTGCACACAAAAGGCTTTTTTTCCCTAATGCATAGAATGCATTAAGATAAAAAAAAAAAAAAAACCTTCTGCCTTTACAACCACTTTAATATCTGTGCTGACAACAGTCAACAATTGAGATGGGATTAAGAGCAGATGGTTCTTGGTAAACTACCTGAGAAGGATATTTGCAAAGTTTTTCCTCATTTTGAATTACTAGAATTGTGTATGCTCTCCTAACCCCCCTTGTGTTATCCCACCTTTTCCCATAGACAGTCAGTGGGTTGGTATCATGAAACACAACCCCCATATAAATACATTGAAGGAGCACAACCAATTTTTCAAGTGCAAGTGGAATTGTACAATTTTTCTTTGAGCATCTGTGTTCTAACTGAGAGGTTCACCCTCTCTATTTTTTCTATTGACCTTTGTCATCTGCACAGTAAGTGGGAGAAAATACAAAATATGAGCTGTTACCAGAACAGGAGTGGCAGACTTTTACAACCAAAAAAATGCCATTGAAATTGGTAAATGAAAGCTCTCACCATATTTTAATGGGGGATCCTACACAAGCTACAATAAAAAGGTGTATGGTTTCTCCTAAAAATACATATTCGACCCTCTCCTTGTTAAGGGTCTTTTATGGAGGTTTCAGGGATGCCCTATGCAAACAAAAAGTCCATATGCCTATATTTGGTCAATGACATAACCCAGGAGACTCCACCGCTTTGTTTACTTCTAGTGATGGGGAACAGAAGATGGCATTCATGGTGAGCGAGTGGCTGAGCAGACTTTGTTGGCAGTCATTGGGTATTTCCTTTTAGTAAGTCGGCGAGTGGGGGCATATACTCATTCCCCTCTTTTCCTTGTCAGCTAGGCTGAATGTTCAGATCAGGGTCTAGAGTGGATTTTGTGTGGGGAAGCCTCCTAAAATCCATACCAGGCCTGAAGTGTCTGAAAAGAAATTAACCCCCCCTTTGTTTATATTTTGCTGTCAGCCAGGAACCTCCAGCTGACTGTTGAATGGGTCAATCGGGGATGGTTATTAGGATGCCAGCCATGTTGGAACTGCTTTAGAGAGATAAGGTTTAACCTAGTATCTCCACCCTATGGATACATTTTGTTTAGATGCTATGTAGAGAAATGCTCACCAGATAACTTGTAACTTGTTTTTTGGGTGCTTTTTTGCAGTACTCTCTATGCTCATTATATTTTTGTATTTGTCTAAATACCTCAATAAAAACGTTTGTAAACAAATGTATATATGTGTGTGTGTGTGTGTGTGTGTGTGTGTGTGTGTATGTGTATATATATATATATATATATATTTTCATAAATATACTGTATAAATAAAACCTTCAGTTAGTCACTAACAGGGAGGTTGCCTACAGTATGTATCTATATTGCTAAAATAAAAAATCGAAAATAAAAATTTCCCCAGTATCACTACATTTTCATAAATGACAATGGATCCTTCCTAGTTAAGTAAGTGTAAAGCCTCGTACACACGATCAGTCCATCCGATGAGAATGGACCGATGGACTGTTTTCAGCGGTTAACCGATGAAGCCGACTGATGGTCCGTCGCGCCTACACACCATCGGTTAAAAAAATGATCGTGTCAGAACGCGGTGACATAAAACACAACGACGTGCTGAAAAAAAACGAAGTTCAATGCTTTCAAGCATGCGTCGACTTGATTCTGAGCATGCATGGATTTTTAACTGATGGTTGTGCCTACTAACGATCATTTTTTTCCCATCGGTTAGGAATCCATCGGTTAAATTTACAGCAAGTTGGCTACTAAATAAGTAAAATAAAGTGCTGCATGCAAGGTTCAGTCCATCAGAAAAAGTCTGTATATTCTCCTGTGCAATCAGACAAATGAACAACGTAGCATTCCACCTTCACCAAAAATTGCTTTGCACACCTGAAGTGATCAGTAATTAGATGGGCTCTTACCGAATTAGGTTGACCCTTATTTGATATCAAAAAAGGAGTCAAATGCGCTTATAACAGGTGTAAACCTGTGTAGTTGGATGGATCCTTGCACCTTATTCCTTTTATATATGTCGCTTTTAAGAATCGGCATTGTGGGCGCACGCTCCGTGACTCCGACCACAGGTCCCGCAAATTCGATGTCCACGGGGATACCTGCGATTGTGTCACAGTAATGTAAACAAGCATTTGTCCAGTCTTCCTAGTGATAGGACAGTGATCACCGCGTCATGTAATCGGAAGCGGTGATCACTGTCATGTCACACACAGCCTATCCTCCCTACAGTTAGAAGCACTCCCCAGGGCACACTTAACCCCTTCTGCGCCACCTAGTGGTTAACCCATTCACTGCCAGCGTAATTTTCAGAGCAATCAGTGCATTTTTATAGCACTGATCGCTGTAAAAATTACAATGGTCCCAAAAATGTGTCAAAAGTGTCTGATGTGTCCACCATAAAGTCGCAGTCACAATAAAAATTGCAGATCGCCGCCACCACTAGTAAAAAAAACAATAATAATAAAAATGCCTTAATTCTATCCCCTATTTTGTAGATGCTATAACTTTTGCGCAAACCAATCAATATACGCTTATTGCAATTTTTTTTACCAAAAATATGTAGAAGAATACATATTTTTTTATAGATATTTTTGGGGGGATATTTATTATAACAAAAAGTAAAAAATATGGCATTTTTTTTCAAAATTGTCGCTCTATTTTTGTTTATAGCGCAAAAAATAAAAACTGCAGAGGTGATCAAATACCACCAAAAGAAAGCTCTATTTGTGGGAAAAAAAAATTGTTTGGGAGCCACATTGCACGACCACGCAATTGTCAGTGCAGAATCGCAAAAAGTGGCCTGGTCTTTGCCCAGCAAAATGGTCAGGGGCTTAAGTGGTTAACAAATCAAATTAATATATCCTACTTAACATACAAACAAGTATTATGTCACTATTTGTATACATATAAAAATGATGCCATGATCTCTGTGGTGACTTTTTACTAGAATATAATAAACCCCTTCGTAAATAGGAGGTTGCCAAGTAAAGTAACCCTCTATTACTACATTTGCCTATTGCTGAAAGGTTATGCTGCTTGGAAAATGTCAGACGTTGTACTGTCAGTCACTGTAATGAATTAGCGGAGAAGTAAACCAAAAATAATTCTTTGTTGAATCACACATATATATTGTTATGCCAAGATCTCAAAAAACATCATATGAGCATCTGGAATCAATGATTTGGCATAGTCTTCACAGGAAACAACATAATTAATCATAAAGTAATTAATGTAACTTCTCATGGGCTTCCTATAGTTTGATCCTGCCAGACAAACCAGATTATAATTTTCAAGATTCATGCTGTGACTCGAAATTTGGATGTAGTTGATGCAACAGGTGGTATATATTGGCAGTTCATCCTATGTCAAAAAGAGATAGCATAATCTAGAGCGATATCGCAATTTACATACCCACTTTATATTCATAAATGCACTTCATTATAATACTTGGCTAGACAGCAGAGATTAATATTACTCAACCTAAATGTAAAGAAAGCAAAGTGAATGGATGAAAAAAAAATAGCAGTGTTGTACATTTGTATGTAGCTTGACAGCGTATGAGATTTATTATTGTTTGCTCTCTTTGTAAACAGCTATTGTTTTGCTATTCCGTTTTTCTTAATACGCCTATCAGTGTTGTATTATTTTGCTTCAGAATAATTTGGGATTTAAATATCAAACAGTTGGAATCTATTAATGAAAAAAAGGGTTTTTAAAATACATATTTAAATTAGATACCTGCCGAGAGCCTCAAGTTTTATTTTAAACATGGCTCAGCGGGTTTCTCTTTCAAAATATATGAAAATCTGCACTTAATAACAAGCACAAAATGTTTAGAAGAACTAAGACATAAGGTTTAGAGAATGCTCCATACATCTCCACAGCAAGCTTTATAATTATATAGAAATGACTTTTACGAACCTGAAGCATAATATTTACAGGGGGACTATAAAGGCTTCCGCCTATTTTTAAATTGACTAATTAATAAATTGATTATATATATATATATATATATATTATATTATATATATATATATATATATATATATATATATATATATAAAATCCACAGTTAACACATAAAGAATTGTTTTGCAAAACATACTGGGCTTTCTATGATACATTTAGCTGTCTGTTTTTTGAACATCAGTTGTAGAAAGATCATCTTCTGCTTGCGCCTCTCTTGTGATAAGCAAGAATTTTTGAAAGCCAACCAAATCAGCAGATTTTGTTTATTCTTCTGGATATACAGTATGCAGGAAGTGTTGCCCAGTCTGCAGAACATCCTATCATGGAACATGTTTGAATTTCAAAATGATGTGATCTTTTACAAAGCAGGTTACAAGTGAAAATGTATAACATTAAAGCGGGAGTTCACCTCCAAATCAACTTTCTGACATTAGTTCCAGCATACTGCTAACATCTGCAGTATGCGGGTTTTTTTTCCCGCTACTTATCGTTTTATGAGCCCTTGTTATCCGGCTCCGAGTGGGGATCGCTTCCGGGTATAGGCATTCCTAAGCGAAGAGGAGTTGATTGACGGTCGGCTAAAGCGCGCCACGGCTTCCGAAAATACCAGAGTCAGCTCTACACGGCAGGCGCAGGTGCTGTTTAGCGCCGTAAACACCCGAGTGTCATTTCGGGTATTTTCGGAAGCTGTGACGCGCTTTAGCAGCCCGTCAATCAACTCCTCTTCGCTTAGGAACGCCTACTCCCCGCAGGATTTCCCGCTCGGAGCCGGATAACAAGGGCTCATAAAACGATAAGTAGCGAAAAAAAAAAAAAAACAGCATACTGCAGATGTTAGCAGTATGCTGGAACTAATGTCAGAAAGTTGATTTGGGGGTGAACTCCCGCTTTAATATGCAATGTTCCATAAATGCTACTAAACCCACAACAGTATGTATGTGCCGCACAGCCTGCTTGCTTTACTCACCGTGGAACCTAAGGGGTTAATCCTCGGCATTGTGTAAAAAGGCTGTTTGTTCCTTACTTTTCTGATCCTCCCCTTCTTCTATTGCCCCCAATCTATCTGTTGATAGCACAGAGCCCTAGCTGGCACTCTGCACTTGCTCAGTTTGGTGTATAATGCTAGAAAGTTTTGTTTTTGTGATCTGCACAGGGCCAATCAGCACTGTCCAGACAGATGGTCAGGGGTCATACAGGCTTATAAGACAGTCACAGGAGAATAAAAACTCCTACAAGTCTTAACCAGTTCTAATCTGGGCACTGATAGAAGTCACAAAACTCTAATATACAGCTGATGACAAAAGGTATCTAAAAGTTTATATTTACTATTTTTAAATTTTCGTGTTCGATTAATCGATTTTTTTAAATCGATTAATCAACTAATTTTGATTAAATATAACACACAACTACTTTTAGCTGATCTCCTTGCAGGCTGATTCCCAGTGCAGCTACCAACCACTGGAAAAATGAATAGCAGGATACAAAAAACACACAAAGACAGCGCTTGATGGGAATAGCATTAAAACTTTTATAGTCTACAAGTAGGTAACAAAATAAATATTGCACTGGAGATAAAATCAATGTAACTACATAAACTGTAAAAATGGTGCAAGTAATACCAAACGGTAGCAAAAGCAGTCATAAAAACATGTAGCCAAGTATGATACTGGTATACAAATGTGTACAACGATACCACTGCTGAATCCAGATGAGGAGGGGTTAACATCAGTCCGTCGGCATGTAGATGTCCCGTGAAGGGAACTATCACAACTCCTAGTGGATGGTTGTAGAATCCCAGGTTAATAGAGGGAAGTGATAGAGGGAAGTGTAACAGCCCTTGCGTGTGGCAGATAGTAAGGTCCCGTAAGCATGCAGATATGAAGGCACAGAAAAGAGCCGGTGTCCATGACGTCACCGGATCTCCGACGGAACTCCTCTGAAGATCCGAGAGGTGAATACCGATCAAAAGGATTTTGATCGATCAAAAAAATTAACGATTAATTGAGGAATTAATAGTTCATTTCCACAGCCCTAATAATATTACTATTTCCATTTCCATGTCCTGTGTACTGTGGGAGACATGATATAATGAATGCAGGCTCCTGGGTTTAGTAACACTTTTATAGAAATAAAAATAATTCTTATTTTAGCTATGGAACATGAAGTAAATACATTTTAGATTTTTTATTAATTAATGATATTGTAAACAAATATATTCATGTAAACATCGGTCTATCAATGTAACTAGATATTGCATGTAATGGCAGATTTCTCTAAATGCTAATAAAATTAAATAATCATTTTCCTCTCTAAGTTGTATGTTGTTTACCACTTAACATATTCTGCATGTATGAAATAAACAGATAAATCCGTTCATTTGTGTCGTACAATGAGTGATGGTTTACGGTTATTGTTAGTTTTCTTCATTTCAGAAAACTTTGAAAACCAATATTATTTTTTCTGTCAAGTTCAACCTGTGAAACAGTGTTAACTCAATTTGGCAGGCTAATTTATTAACCACTTGAGATCCGCGCTGTAGACGAAAGATGTCCACAGCACGGCTCTCAAGTGCCTGGTGGACGTCCCTGGACGTCCTGTTTACATTCCCTGTGCGTGCCGCTGGGGGCGCGCAGCGGGGAAACGATATGCCCGGCGCATCGCTGGGAAGCCGATGCGCGTGCCTGGTGGGCGCCAGGTACCCGCGATCGGCAGTGACAGCAGGGACATGGAGCTCTGTGTGTAAACACAGAGCTCCATGTCCTGTCAGGGAGAGAGGAGACCGATCTGTGTCCCTTGTACATAGGGACACTGCATCGGTCACCTCCCCCAGTCAGTACCCTCCCCCCACACAGTTAGAACACACATTTAACCCCTTACTCACCCCCTAGTGTTAACCCCTTTCTCTGCCAGTCACATTTATACAGTAATTAGTGCATTTTTATAGCACTGATCGCTGTATAAATGTGAATGGTCCCAAAATTGTGTCAAAAGTGTCCGATACGTCTGCCGCAATATCGCAGGCCTGACAAAAAAAAAAAAAAAAAATCGCAGATCGCCACCATTACTAGTAAAAAAAAAAACCCCATAAATCTATGCCCTATTTTGTAGGCGCTATAAAACTTTTGCGCAAACCAATATACGCTTATTGCAATTTTTTTAACAAAAATATGTAGAAGAATACGTATCGGTCTAAACCGAGGGAAATTTTATTTTTTTTAAAAAAATTGGGATATTATTATAACAAAAAGTAAAAAATAGTGGGTTTTTTTTCAAAATGTTCTGTCTTTTTTTGTTTATAGCGCAAAAAAAAAAAAAAAAATCACAGAGATGATCAAATACCACCAAAAGAAAGCTCTATTTGTGGGAAAAAATGATACAAATATAATTTGGGTTACAGTGTTGTATGACCGCGAAATTGTCATTCAAAATGTGTCCGCGCTGAAAGCTGAAAATTGGTCTGGGCACAAAGGGGGTTTAAGTGCCCAGTAATGAAGTGGTTAAATGCATTCTTTTTAAATGTAGTTGTGTATAATCAACAAAAGATTAGTTACTTGATATTCATGCACATTGTTTCACCTGAAATAGGCCTTATTCAGTTGCTCATGGATTAACTCTGCGACTGCCAAGGATTTATTCTATAATCAAGGCAAAGTGGACACAAGCTTGTTTTAAACATAATAAGCCGTCTTTTTCATTCTTGGTAGAAGGTAATGGAACACAACCCGTTTCCAAGCTTACCTAAATTCTCTGAGCCTGAGGCTGCTCAAAGCCTCTTCTGGATAAACTGTGGTGGGAGATGGCTGAAACGGAATCTTTCATCTCCAAGCGATTTATTTTTGATTCATGTTACTGGCTGCATGAGCTGCAGATTATGGAATCTCTAAGGCATCAGGGGGTATAATAGAACCCTATTGTTTCCATAAAGACTTCATGTTACTATCTTCACAAAAGGACATGTCAGCTCCTTTGTGATAAGAAACATTAACTATATTTTATCGCTAATATTATCTTTTAACTAATTATATTTATAACACAATTTATGGTATATATCTTTGTTTTACCATCTTTGTTTTACAGATAAACATTTAATACAATATTAATGATTCTCAGAGCACAATGGATTATCTAAAGTGACAGCACAGCAGTAGCAGTCTTCCCCGTTGCTGGCTTTCTTTGATGTTAACTTTTGCTGAGTCATCAGAAAAGGATGACTTACTGGCATGAGTCATCCAGTTCTGTGTCTAGATTGCTGAAACAATTAGTCTTGAGTCATTTCTATCTACTAGTTATTTGGCAGCTCAAGTCTCTTCTACACACCTGACTTTTTAGAAGTCCCTAAATAGACTTTTGGGCATTCAGTGAATGTCTGAGAAACAGATTAGTGTCTACTCATGCCCTGGATGAAGAGCTTACTACCTGGGATATCTGTATGTTCATGCTTTGTATTACTCCTGCATATTGTTTGGGTTGTATTTTTCTAAGATTGCCTATGCTTATACTGATTGGCCTGTTACCAGGGCTCAAGTCCTGCGGGAACGCGTGGGAACGGAGTTCCTGCACTTTTTTCACAGCAGGAACTCAGTTCCCTTTGCAGGACTAGAGCAGCCGAGAGCAGCCGAGCCACCCAAGCCAATCCTTCACTAAGCGGCGATGCCCAGCTCGAGTCACTGTCAGGGGCAGGCGAACCTTAGTAATCCTTTATGTTACTGGCCGCTTCCTGTATATGGATTCATCGGGTATTCCGTCACTTCCTCGATGCCGCAATGTCTCCTGGGAGCTTTTGTCATTGTTCCCAGGAGACATTGCGAAGGTCTGCCGTGGTTATCGCAGGATTTAGAAAGAACTTGCGGTTTAGTAATTATGCATATGAGTGTATCATTTTTTTTTATTTGGTGGGGGAGTGGATCTTAAGAGGGAGTTCCCACACTTTTTTCCCCAGGACTTGACCCCTGCCTGTTGCCATTGTTGCTGCCAATCTGTATGCACTGTTAACCAGTCTGGAACCTGGACTCTGTTAATTATTTTTTCCTGAACTGGCCATCACATGGCTGACTACTACTTTTTATGGTTTGGTCTGAACATGTCAAAAAGCTTACATTGCGTTAACATCTGTCTTCGCTGTTAACCCTGGTGGCACCATGTCAAACTCATTTTCAATTGGTGGAGCTATGAAGCTCTACAAACACGCTTTTTACAAAAGACTGCTTACAGTTTCTGAAATGTATGTGAAATGGGAATGAAAAGATCCATCAGCTGGCTATAAAATATATGCAAAACATCTATGTTTCACAATCTTATATATTTACTAAGCAACTATTTACTAAGCAATTTACTATTTTTAACAAGTTAACAAGATTGGTATATTTTGTTGGTTACAAATATATATATATATATATATATATATATATATATATATATATATATATATATATATATATATATATATATATATATATATATATATATATATATATATATATATATATATAATGAATACATTCAAAAACATTTTTTTAAAACAGGCACACACACGTACATAAACATATGTTATACAACACATATAACTTATCCCACAAGAGGTAGAAGAGTCTTTCTGGGGGGGGGGGGCATAATTTTGGTTTACTTACAATTTGATAGCTATAAAGGTTTCCAATGATTTATCTATTTTCATATTTGAAGAGTTTAATAGCTTGCTGTTTTTTCAAGCGACAGTCTCTCTCCATGCCAGGTAGTCATCTCAGTCCCCCTCAGTCCAAATAGCACTGACAGTCCCGCTCCTGGCTTGCCTTGCTCCCGTCCCACGGACCCGCACACGAGGTTCTGGCCGCTCTGCTCAGCTCCCTTGCACCATGACATCACACAACATGCTCAGGCACGGTCTCCGCCAGACCCAACCGGTACCACCCAAACACACTGTAGCAGGCACTTGGATGGTCCTGGCTGTCTGACCCAAGCTGCGCATGACCAGTTCCGAACCAAGCATCACGGCCATATTTTTTACTGGCAACCTTTTCCTCTAACTGCCATTTACTGGCGGGAGAAAAGTGCCAGTTTTTTACTGGCTGCCATTAAATATAATGACGGTTGGCAACACTGATCCTGACCAAGCAGCATACTTTTGCTTTACAGGGTTGTAACAGCATTGGCTGTTTAAACCTCTACTAGGTTGTGTGCTAGAAAGTGTGCAATATTGTCAGTCAGACTGGCCCCCAAAAGCTTATGGCATTGGTGACTAGAGCTCAGTCCATAGAGAAAAACTATTGAAGAAATTCAAATAGTTGTTAATAATACCATAACCTCTCATTTCCTGACATATATACCAATAATACTATTATCGTAAACCACCGTCACCAATAACAATATCACTATCTTCTTTAGTATTGACATCATTGTGATTAGCAGTTTTCAGTTTTTGTTTTTAGTTTTAGCAATTTATTTTATGCCCATGGTCTTAGTCGCTCTTTATTGGTATTAATTCATTCCAATTTAATACAACTTTATTTTAATCCAATACTATTAGTTTTTATTATGACTCGCGTGATACATTTAGGACCACCTACTCAGGTGTGAGGAGTCTAGATGGTCCCTGGGAGGTCCTCTGCGGCTTGCCCTTGTTTGGAACATGGTCATGAGTGCTCATATGTATATAAGGGGGGCCTATAGAGGGGATCACACTGCTGGGCTCTGATGAAGAGGTTTGGAGCCTCAAAACGCGTCAGCCCCCCCTGTTGGAGTGTGGTTCGAGGGTAATCCACTACAGCGTTTGTCAATTAAGCCTATACTGTGATTCTTTCTTTGTAAGTAGGTTTTTTATACATTTTATTCTATTAAATTGGTATAACGGTAAAACGCTAGGCTGGTGCGCCTTTTTTTTTTTTCTTTTTGTCTACCTATTATGGTCCCTCACCTACTTCACCAATGAAATTTTTTGAACACATCTGCCATGACTATCCCAGAGCTAGGGGTCTTATTTCTGACCTTTTTCTAATGTGCTCCTTTATATGATTAAGTGGGAAAGGGATTGGGATTGGGACATTGAAAGGATGTGAGCCACTGTGACTCCATCTTAGGAATAAGTATCCATCTTAGATTCATCTCGTCAAGACATTATTATTCTCTCTCTGTTTTAGCCTGTTCTAAGTAACCATTTGTTTATAGAACATAGCTTGTTATTCAACCTTTAACGCTTATCTTATGTTTTGGAGTTTATAGACAGAGTTCTGTGTTAAAGACGCATTTCAATGTATTGTTTTGAGAACATGTCTGCTGATAAACTTGTTGATGTACCATAAGATGCTAAGACCATATTAGTACTTCCACCTGATGTATGAACAGGTTAATTTCTTCTGTTATCTTATTGCTTGTAGAATATTATAAAAGCCATGAATAAAGATATACCATTAGATCATTCCCTGAACTCGTCTCAGTGTGCAATTTATGGGTTCAGAAGTGATTTCCGGCGCTGTCTGTGTTATGAGGAACAATGGGGACCGATCGTGATAGTACTTAACCCTTTCAACTGGCGTAGTATCGGCAGCATGATGGCGGCAATATTCAAGGTATGTGTTTAAATTTATTTTTACCTTACTGTGACATATTGCTCGCGATTATGTGAAGTTTTTAAATCTGTGTGGGAAAGGGAGTACGGTGTGTTTTGGAAACACACAAATAAGACTTTTAGAAAGTCTTTGCATAGTCCTAGGTGACTAAGAAAGTGTTTTGGAAACACAAAGCGTTTTTGGAAAACGCATGAAGTGTTTTGGAAACACATAGAGCGTTCCTCGGGACGCATCTTATAAGTCCATGGTGACTATAAATTTTAAGGTGTATACACAAAATAGATTGGCACGTTGTTCCGATAACTCAGGTTACTTTGCTTATCTTTCTATCGCATAGAGTAATAAGATAATTTGTTTGTGATACAAAAACGTAAATGTCGTTTCATAATATACTTTGTGAATATTGTAGGTGTGGAATATTACTGAAACATACAGGTCTTAATCATTACTTCCACATTGTTATATTTATTAGTGAAACACCATATAACTTACACCACCATTTATCTGCTACAGCAGCCTGCCCAAAACGCTATTGCGAAAGCCAGTTTTGGTATAAACTTAATTGCCATTTCCCTGTACCACAAGAGTTCATGGGGCAAACGTTGGGCCATTTGCAGGAGTTCATTCTCTGTTTTGACGCTTTATATTAAAACTCCCGCAAACAGGAGCCGCCCGAACAAACACGCTGGGACTGTCTAAAGTCAGTAAGCGCCAGTCTGCACCCCTACATTTTTGAGGTCTTGTATAAGTATAATCCTGTATAGAAGTAATAAGAATATTGTTTAGTGCCTGTTAAGTGCCCAGGATAATGTAAGTAGACTATTGGTCAGTTATTACAGTAAATCAGACATATTCTAGAGTATAAGAACATTATTAATGTCTCGCAGATGTTCTGAATGTGTTGTGGGTGTATTGTTTTGTTATTGTGGCAGCCACACATACTTATTAGCAAGCATGCCAGGTGGCTATCGGTCAAGGATGGGAAAGGGTCAGTTATTTCGCAAAGGTAAACCCAGAGTCCAGGTGCTGAGGTTAAACCTACATGTGCCAATTGTTTTCAAGGAAGGGTTAACTGTTGAAGGACTCCAGGGTCAGGTAGAAAGGGGGGGAAACAACCTTTTAGTTTGCCCCCGGTCACTGTATCACCTGGACCCCTGTGACATTTCACAAATAATGGGAAAACCACCCCCACAAGAGGATGTGCAATGTTTTTACCCCACGCTAACAGTATCAGATAAGGGATTTTCGGCTGCAGCTGTATACCAAGCTCAGCCCGTGACAAAAAATTTGGCACAGAAGCCCGCTGCGCAGTTATCAGCTGCAAAGCAAGATAGTGCACAGACCGTCCCTATGGGGACTCTAAATACCCAGCCCCCGGTAGCAGAAAGGGATATTCCTGGAGTAGCTATGAACACTGACAAGGGACCAGTAAGGGGGGCAGAAGGGGAATCAGACTTACAAGTTACACCCCCTTCTGCATTTTTAAGGTAAAGCTGTCTAGTAAAGGGTGATCTACAGGTCAAACCCAGCAAAAAGACGAGTCTTTGCGACCATCTGTGTAATTTAGACAGAGGTCAGATAGTAAAATAAAGTGTTTTGGAAACACAAAGCGTTTTTGGAAAACGCATAACTCTGGGAGTTTACAGTTTTTACTGGAAAAACATTAAACAAAGACAGTTTTGACCTCGTAGCTCTGTTACTAAGATATTGTAAATAACACTAAAACGCCCTGGTTGTATATAGTTTGCGGATGACAGAGGGGAGCTGTTTACGGTTCAAAGGAAATGCTATTTCTTTTGTTAGGCCTAAAGCAGTTGGGAAGAACTGAGAGAAAAAAATCAGACCTCTGTCACTTTTCTTTTCTGTCATGTGACAAATATAAAATAATCGGTATTTGTGTATTTGTGTAAAGGTGATATTGTATATAAAGTGATTGCTTGTAATTATGTGAGGGTACATGAGAGTCTTGTACCTCTATGAACAAAGGTGTTCTATGAGTGAATGTAAAATTGCAAATGCTGATGTTAAGGGTCAATGGACCCCCAGACCAAAAAGACGGGTGAAACCCTCTGTTTACAGAAAAGCGGCCGCGGTGGCAAACGGTTAATTGCCATTCTATTTTTGTTGACAGCGGTTAAGTAGTCAATCAGTGTCTGGGGTCCGTTGGCTGACAGAAACAAAGCATTTGAAAAAGTATGAGGTATGAGTGAGGTTTCCGCTTTTTTCGCCTCAAATATCATCGCCTCCTCACCCCTCCTTCCGTACTTGTGAACGGAAGGAGGAGTTTGGAATGAATTAAGAAATTGGGTTGAGTGTGCCAGAATATCAAAGGGAATTTGTGCATTTATTATTTGTATTGTTTATGGCACATAAGGTACTATGATACATTGTATATATGTATATAGAGTTGTTTGCCTTTTTGTTTTTTGTGGAAGAAGATGGGTTGAAAATAGCAAAGCACTGGTTTTAACATGAGTTCAGGGTTGAAGCAGAAGAAATTCTGTCTTCGGACCCAACCTAAAAGGATGCCAAGTTTCTGGCAAAATTCCTCCAGTTCCCCTAGCCCTCAGGTGCCAGCCACAACCCATATAACAGCCCCGGAGCAAGCACGCAGACAAACACGCAGATATATCACGCAGAATATATCTCCCCGCTGTACCTTTTTCCATTTTCACATATCTCACCACAACCTGCTTTTTATACATAAACTTAATAGTTTTTTTTGAAAGAGGGGAAGATAGTCCCCGCAGCTGGTCCATGCATCCCCGCAGCCAGTGCACCTACCATGGGGTAGGTCATAGAGGTTGGCTATATCGCAAACCTGCTCGTTAAATATATATTTATATGTGTCACAGTACATCACATATATCGGGAATAATCCAAACATACCACACAGGGTGAAATATGAACACCTCCCCTGTATCCCGTACTACACCTTTCATTCGTCTATGAATGAATTTCACTCACATACCAGCAGCAGTCATCATGGATGTGTTCGTGTGTATAGGCTATCGGTCTGTTTTCCTTCGGTCCAAAACCGATGGTTAGTACGGAAAAGCGTCGGTTCAAAACCCACGCAGGCTCAGACGGGAGCACTCGTTTTTTGTAAACCTTGCATTCCATTTTTGAGATGGCACACTTTTCAAAGTAATGTTCCATTTCTTGCTGAGCATTTGTTTCTTCACTCTATTGCCCGGATGAACACATTGTTTAGCTGATATTATCCACCAGGTGGATACTATTTAGCCAGTATTCTCCCATACAGAATTCTTTTGGTTTTTGCTTCTAAATCTCCTTTCTTTGGAATCATTTTTACCCACATGCCAAAGAAAGGGACAGAGCAAGAATACATTTTAGTCATCGTGGATGAGTGGAAACATTCGAATCCACAAGAGATATACTCACGCAGGAAATCATTCCTGGGTAAGGGTGTCCATTGCAAATATTCCATAAATGTAATAAAATGTTGCTAGTAGTTCTTTCCGAGATCAGAATGTCCTGGTAAAGCCACAGGGTAGTTTCCATTTGAGATTCTTATGGGAAGGGCCAGGACACCCCTTATCTTAGAAGATCTTGATCAGATAAGGGAGGGAAAAATGTCAAAGATAATTGAGTCCAAGTTGAAGGAAATGTTGCTCGCACATCTCTTCTTTCTGTTCACAGAAACCAACACATCCCTTTGGACCTCCTACCACTAGAAGTCCCGGTGATCCGGACAGCCATCCTAGTGGTGAAATCCTAACCTTTGTTTGTTGGAGAATTCCCAAGCCTGGATCCATGCCAGTCGAAAAAAAAGGTCAAAGTGGATTGTGCGAAGCAAGGCAAGACACAGCTAAAAGCTTCAGTTGCGGACATAAGAGGTGAAGCAAATGTTAATAGAGTTTTAGACATGAGGTGAAGCAGGTGTTATAAATCCTCGAAAAGCGAATACAGCAAAAAGACTTTGTTTTCTGCTCCAGGTCTTGAGAAACCTTGGACACTCTTGGGGGTGACCATGCTTCCAGTGTTCCCCCAACGTGGATAACTAACTGTATATATCACCCAGAAGATTTAGGTGTCATGAAAGACATCTGTGGGTAAAGAACTAACTCTAGCCATGCTGAAAGCCATGCTAGAATGAAGACAGAAAATCGGTGAAGGTTTTACCGACAAAATGTTATTTTTAAAGTTTAAGTTTAAATATGCTTATGGTAGGAAATCATCATATTACAAATGTTGGATAGGTAGTAAAATCCAGGGGTACCACTAAAATTCCTTTTTAAGGCTACTCCTCTAAAATGGTACCCCACTTGTTTGTCTTACTGATGTCACAAGAAAGCTTCCAGCTTGCTGGATATGTAGCAAGCTGCACCCTGGGTCCAGTAGAATTCCCCTGATAGCCGTACCTTTGAATTTCACTCCTCTCTTAAAAGGTACACCCCACGTACACCTTACAAGTGTTACTAGGAAATACTCTGATAATACTCTTATTTTCCAGATCACAGGTAGGAGTCATGCACCAGATTGGTGTTTTAGGTTAGGGAACTCCACAAGAGGGGTCCAAGCCTGTCAACACACTGCCCTTAACTTCTCAATGACAGACACCTTCACAAGTTATCTTAAACTTCTCCCACAGCACCTCTTTCTATCACACCCCTGAACTTAACTCCACGTTACTGACATTTCAGTCGCCTGTAGACAAAAGACAGGGGAGGGTGTGGCACAGTCTGATGATCCAAACTTTTATGAACAATCTCAGATCAACATACATGTTAGTGGTTAAACAGCAATGCTTTGAGTAGACAACCCAGGCCATTGATAGATTTAAAGGTTTGTGCTTTAAGTTAGGTAGTTCCAAAAGAAGTCTACGACTTGCCAACATGCTGCACTTCCAGTAGCATCGCGGTATAGCTCCTTCTTCTGTACCCCAGACCCTTTATTCCTAGGCGCCAACCCACCTCTATAGTAGGCCAATTGTTGTGAGGTATGACATTCTCCGGTCTCTCTTATGAGCTAAGGAGAATTTTTCAAAGGTTGCCTTTAAACCTTTGATTATACATACATCTGTTGCAAGGATATTATCTATATTATCCTTATTTAGAATCCCAGTGATGGTGTTAGTCAGCGGCCATGGTCCCAGTAGAGAGGGATATTAGGTGATAGTAAGAGAGGACACCTTCTTAAAACTAGTTTGTACCCTAGGTATCCTCTCAAAATGTATTAATAATATGGCCTGGGTCTGGTTCCCTTCTAGTACAAATTGGGAAATAGGTTGAATGAAGAGGCGCAATGATTACATGAGTATTATTGATGATGTACTGAAGGAAAATCCTGATGATATTTCCAAATTAAATATAGAAACTAGAGCAATCAGGAGCAATTAGAATTCCTGGCCGTTAAAAGCATAAGTGCTGCACTCACGGGCCTAGGGAATGTCACTAAGGGCTATGAGTGTTGCACTTGGGTTCATAATACATCCGTTGAGATCCCGGATTATTGTGAAATTATCACCCAACATAGAAAGGAGGTAGACAAGCTATCACAAGAGGCCAGGGATATAGAGCCCCCCCCTCTTTTTCCCTTGCCCCCTCTACCATTCCTGACAGAAACAGGACACATAAATGAGATAGGGGACAAGGAAATGAGGCAGAAGGAACTGATTGTATATGGGTCCAGCAAGGTATTTTTTTTTTTCTTGACTAGAGGTTTATTTTGAAAAACTGATTTTTGCACATTAACAGCCACATATCAGGGTATCTCTGTGCAAAATATTGGCATTTGGCCAAAAATCACAAAGGTTTTTGTAAGCACAGCCGTTGAGGAGCATAACATTTTAAATGCTTATTGAGTTTAAATATGTGTATTAGCTGAGTAAATGTAGTGATGCTGTACATAGCCCTGTTCTATGGCATAATAAAAAAAATAAAAAAATAAAAAATAAATAAAAGGGATAACTGAATATCCCAGAACAGAACACCTCTATAAACCCTGTAGCTGTAGGACTTGAGGGAAATTAATAGTTTAATAGTACTTGGAGCACCAGTCTTATCTGATGTGCCATACCACTGCCATATACCATTTCACTTCATAGTGATGGGTTCAGCAAATATGTTTTAGCGTCCTGGTGGACGAGGACATATTCCCTTGTGGGAATCTTCTGGAAATGTATCCTTCACGGCTGATGACTAACCTGGTGGATAATATCCTCCGGGTTATGTACCTTTGGGGTCTATGCAATTATGCTCCAGACCACATTTGCAAGCCCACCTGAGAGACACACCTACACATAGATCAGCCCTGCTACAGTATGTAGTTACTCGTTGGAGGCCGGTTGTAAGGACGGGTGGAGTTTACACCCAGAAGGACACTCTGTATTCAGAGTCATTGGATCCTTTACTTGAGGTCAGTGGATATGTTTCTATACAGAGAGAGAGAGGGTTTCTTTTGGTCTCACCAAAAGGGCCAGAAGTTGTTTTACTTCGGCAGGTAAATCAATCAAGCAATAAGTTAGATTGATTGGCTGTTTTCAGCTTTAGGTTCTTGCTGAGGTAGCCATCCTAGCTTTTGAGGCTCACATGTGGAAGCGCAGGCCCTAGCCTCTAGCCCCTAGCCTCTACGGAAGAGCAGACCAGGCCCCAAGGTGGTGGCAGCGGTGGGAGCAGACCGGGCCCAGCTTTCAGTAGCCATGCCAGGCGGCTAAGGATGCTGCATAACAGCCCCGGACACTTGATGGTTCTGTGCAAACTCACAGATTCCACCTAGTTCTGGCCCAGTATAGCTGGGAAAAATAACGACTTTTAAAGGACCCCAGGACAAGAAGAACAAGTGGTCCGCAGGGGGCATCTTCAGAATATCTCTTATGTCTGTCAGCTACTCTGGCCCCTCCACGTCACCCCTGATGCTGCCACAACCCCCACTAGGCTGGCCCCTCCACAACCCTGAAGCCTGACACACGGAATGTGTCTTTAGTCACAAGCAGTTATGGCTGCCCTGGTGAATGAACATAGTCTAAGAGGGTAAAATTCACCACAGTTGGTTTTATAATATATCACTTCTTGTTTTACCTGCTACCGAAGGTGTCACCAGGGGCTGAACCTCCCTTCCGGAAGTATCAGAAATATATCCGGGTGCCCGAGTGAAGGTATCTGAATAGTACTGTGGTTGTAGCACCCAGATTTGGCCTCCTCGTTATGTTTGTAATGCAGGGGGCAATTGTAGGATTATGGTAGGTGTCCTCACCAAAAAGAACGTGGTGGAAAGCTTTGCCCTGAGGAGTTCCTTTTCCAGAAGTGTTTCAGGTCCCAGGTGTACCTCCTGAGCGATGGTGGTAGGGGATGGGAACATCATTTACCCTGGGATGACCAACTATAAATATTACCTAAATTGTCAACACCTGTCTGCTCAAAGTTTGGGCAGATACAGAGTTATTCCAAAGGCTAGGACTGATAATGCCTTTTTGGGATTGAGCAGGAGAACAGGGTAAGGTAGTGTCACAGCATGACTATATATACATTGCTCAGCGGGACATTTGTCCCAGGTCATTTATGACTTCCACTGTTTTTTTCCTGATATACACAAGGGTTCTTTTTGTAGTTTTCTCTGTTTTTAGAGTACATTGTACATTGCAAAATCAGCTATTAGAGCAGCCAGCACATACCCAAATGCCAGTACTAGTACTATGGGTACAGTGGCACTGCTAGATGGTTATTGAATCTTCAGACACATGCCACAGAGAGAGATTTGAAGATTTGGGCGGATGGGTCTGGAGTTGGTGGTATTTTTCTCCTAGTTTAAGGATATCGTGCTCATATAGAAATAGTGATCCTAATCTTTGCAGTAATACTTTACTTATGTTTTTAATGTTGTATAAGCTCAGTCGGTAGAGCATGAGACTCTTAATCTCAGGGCCATAATTGTATAAATGGAAAGGGGGCCTAGCGCCCCCCAAGGATCTAGTGCCTTATGCAATGTATCTGGAAGCTTATAAATGTGTTCAAGTGAGTTTCTAAAGACACTCCAAGTGAGTAACTTGTACAGCGCTTTGAATGTATACTGAAACACCTCGAGACGCTGTATCAAATATCATCGTCTCGCTGTGTTTCACAGTAGATGTATCTTAGGTTTTTCCTGAAGGCCCGATGGTTCACGTCCATCCAAATATCTGTGAGTAGAGCGTCCCATAGCCGCGGTCCTTGGACTGCGAGTCATCGCTCCCCTTCAGAGGTGTGGCGGGACTTGGGACTTGTAGTTATTAAAAATCATGTATAAGTTGTAATTCTCTGTATTACTAGGTGTGCAGCGCTACCCCGCAGAAGCCGATCCCCCACCGTGCAGCTCTCAGCTTAGGATCCTCTTTGGAGAGGTTCAGGCCCCAGCTAGTCACTGGGACCCCTCTTTATGTCCGGATGGAGCTCTGCATGATGCGCAACTTTGGCTGGGTAGGCCACAGCGGCGAGGTCCAGGGATACGCACACCCTGAATGTGGGTACCGTACCTGGAACTCGAACCCCGCGGAAGAAGAAGGCCTCAAGCCAAGGCTGCTGCCCCGGATATGACCTCCTCCAGCATACCTAGTGAGGGGAACCACTCCTCTGGCTGCTGGGGAAGGTGAGTCCGCCAGAACCCCTCTAGCGCCAACTGCCGCCCGGGAGTGGTAACACACCCCTGGAACGCAGACTGACCTACAGGACAGTTCTGAGATGACAGCGGCCCAAAATTTAGCAAATTGTGAATGAGAGCTGAATAAGCTCTCCCCTTTTCCCACTAATTTAGCGTAGTGCCCATACTGAAAGTAAGGGGGCACTACAGGTGTATCACCCCATATGTGTATATAAGATGGGACACCATGTATATTTATGATTCATTTCATGAATCAAAGAGACGATTGAAAGGATGTGAGCCACTGTGACTCCATCTTAGGAATAAGTATCCATCTTAGATTCATCTCGTCAAGACATTATTATTCTCTCTCTGTTTTAGCCTGTTCTAAGTAACCATTTGTTTATAGAACATAGCTTGTTATTCGACCTTTAACGCTTATCTTATGTTTTGGAGTTTATAGACAGAGTTCTGTGTTAAAGACGCATTTCAATGTATTGTTTTGAGAACATGTCTGCTGATAAACTTGTTGTTGTACCATAAGATGCTAAGACCATATTAGTACTTCCACCTGATGTATGAACAGGTTAATTTCTTCTGTTATCTTATTGCTTGTAGAATATTATAAAAGCCATGAATAAAGATATACCATTAGATCATTCCCTGAACTCGTCTCAGTGTGCAATTTATGGGTTCAGAAGTGATTTCCGGCGCTGTCTGTGTTATGAGGAACAATGGGGACCGATCGTGATAGTACTTAACCCTTTCAGACATTATGCTGGATAATTTGCAAAAATGTACCAAATCTCTTGTGGTCAAGGAAACTGCACCGCATATTGGCTCATTATGAAATACTTACCTCAAAATGAGGTGTAGGGAACTTACCTGGTCCACGCCGAGCGAGATATCATCTTGACTCGGCGTGTCTTGCACGGGAGATTTAAATTCGGCAAGGTCCGGTCCTTTAGCCGAGGATCAGCAATCAGCGGCGCATTGCGGGGGGAATATCTCCTAAACCGTACAGGTTTAGGAGATATTCTTTATACCTACAGGTAAGCCTTATTATAGGCTTACCTGTAGGTAAATCTTATAAAAACAAGTTTACAACCACTTTAACTGACTCCAACCCATCTCCTGACAGAACAGAGCATTAGGAGTCAGGCTGCACATGCTCAGTTTGGCATACATTGCTAGAGTTTTTTTTCTTTGGAGAGTGCATGCGATCAGAAATGGGCCAATCAGCATTGTCCAGACAGAGGATCAGGGGAGAATGCACATTTTTCCTACAAGCTTTAAGCAGACACTCATAGAAGTCACAAGACTGCTTTAACTGATGATGAAAAATGGTATTTAGCAGTTTATATTTACTAAGACTATTGCATTTCCATGTTCTGTGTACTGTGAGAGAACAGATATGGTGAATGCAGGGTCCTGGGTTTAGTAACACTTTAAAAGGACTACACACCCTCAGATGCTTCTGACCTAAAATCTATGGGCCAGGTTCACATACAAATACATTACGCTGTGGCGGCGTAATGTATCCCATTTACGTTACACCGTCGCAAGTTTACAGCGTAAGTGCCTGATTCACAAAGCACTTACCTGTAAACTTGCGGCGGCGTAGCGTAAATCCGCTCGGCGCAAGCCCGCCTAATTCAAATGGGGCGGGCACCATTTAAATTAGGCGCGTTCCCGCGCCGAACGTACTGCGCATGCTCTGTCCATAAAATTACCCGACGTGCATTGCGCTAAATGACGTCGCAAGGATGTCATTGGTTTCAACGTTAACGTAAATGGCGTCCAGCGCCATTCACGGACGACTTGCGCAAACGACGTGACATTTAACGCGGGAACGACGGCCATACTTAACATTGGTTACACCACCTAGAGGGCGTGCTTAGTTTTACGCGACGCATCTCTACGGAAACGACATAAATTTAGATCGACGGGCAAAGCGGACGTTCGTGAATTGGCGCAACTAGTCATTTGCATATTCTACGCCGACCACAATGGAATTGCCACCTAGCGGCCGGCCTAGAATTGCAGCCTAAGACCCGACGGTGTAACACAGTTACACCTGTCGTATCTTAGGGCTATCTATGTGTAACCTGATTCTATGAATCAGGCGCATAGATACGACAATCGTATCTCAGAGATACAACGGCGTATCAGGAGATACGCCGTCGTATCTCTTTTGTGAATCTGGCCCTATATATTATTTTTTTTTTTTTAAAACCTGTCACATATATAACTGTCTGCCAGTTGTGTGCTTTCTGACACTTGTTTCTCCTGTATTCCATTTGTATGACTTTGTTGTCATTATGATCCAGATGTTCTAGATATTCTCATTGTGCTTCTAATATATTTTTTTTACTTTTTAACTAGCAATTTTGTATTTTTACACTTGATATATTTTCCTTTATGCACCCTGTTATTACTGTGTATATTTTGTACTGAATTTACATCTTTTAATCAATGAATAGTTTGTAAACAAAGCATGAAAAATAAAAAAGATATATAAATGCTTTCCTTTACACTTACTCGTAGAACATTTGTATTTGTGCATTCTTTATTTATATTCATTTCCTTTGTACTTTGTAGAATATAGAAAATTGTATTTGAAAATAACATGAGCAATTCTGCAATTCAGCCTGCAGCTTGGTTAATTTTTCTTCTCTTGTTTATGAGAAATGCTTTCAAAATAATCATATATTTTTACTCATACTCCCTATTATTTTATGGTTTAACTGCACAGGAACAAAAGAAGGACAATGTATAATAAGTAGTACTAATCTGTAAGTACCTAGTGGCCCTAAATATCTATACAGAGAGTTATCCAGAATATAAACAGAATTTTTGACAAACACATTAATCACACACATCACTTGGAAAGTGAGGTTTTAAACTCAAGGGAATGATTCATTATTATGTTGTAGCAGGTTCCCCAAGACCGACGAAAGCAGTTGTGAGCAGTATACGCTAATGAATATCTTCCCACGACTCTCTGTGGCTTCTAACATACTACAATCCCTTAAATATATATCTCAGTGCTTGAATAATTATCTCCAGTTGGCAAAAATATATTTTTTTAAGTGAGGATTTATATTAAAAGCTGTTTGCAAATTCATCTTCACCTTCTTAACATAGGAATCATTAAGAAACTAGTGCATCTGAAGTCCTATCCTTAGAGCTCTTCATACAGACGTCCCTAAGGATTTCTTAAATCTGTTATCATCTAGAATGTGATTATGAATGTTAAAGTAAACAAAAGAAATTACTAACTTGGAAGAAAAATCTGTGGTAATTAACATTCCAGAATCATCTCTCACTAAACCTCAAACAAATTTTGAAAAAAAAAAAAGCTAAGTTTGTTTCTAAGCAATGCAAAATAAAAAAGAAATGCTGGAATATTTAGCTATTTTTACATAAAACGCATTAAATCAGATGTTGTATAAACAATTTTAAAGATTATAAAAACAGAGAATGGACTTTTGAAATAATCAACAGACAAAGCAAATATTATACAATAAAAATCATAGAGGCATAAATTATTCATTTCAAGTCATGCACACATCCATCGCCTATTTATATAGAAAGCCTACACTTATTAATTTCACAGTATGTTTTCACTTCTGGGGATTGGTAGATGTATCTAAAAATGTTCAGACACATAAAAAAAAAGATAATCTATACATAACAATGTGATTGAAAGTTACTCTAATAAAGTACAGGCTACCCAATGTACAAATATGTGCAGGGCTGCTGATAAGGCAGTACAAATGGTCCTGTTGTACTGGGCCCAAGTCTCATCAGCTAACTAGGGGGACCCAGGGCAGCTATATTGTTGATTTTACCAGACCATCACCTATTTGCTTACCAAATAGGAAATTACATTTCCTTGGGCCCCATCACGTCAACAGAGGGGCCAAGAAGGTGGGAGCAGAGGAGGGGCCCTTTTTTCAATTTTTGGGGAGTAGAGGATAAAGTCAGTGCTTCTGTTATGCTGTATCTCGGGAGGCGTGGTGGGGGCAGGCTTGGGGAGGCCCGTTAGGAAGGCTGTACGGGGCCCCATGATTAATAACAACAGCAGCCCTGAATATGTGCCATTGATGTATTAATAACTAAAACACACAATGTATTTACCTTCAATATATTCCAAATGATGGCTGGCCATAAATTATACAATTTTCTTAGTACACTTTTCCTTTAGATTTACCAAAACCATATAATATGAGGTCAGACCTAAACACTTTCAATTTGTATGCAATCAGGCAGGCCCTTGCACTACATAGTTGAAGGTAAATCTAAAGGAAATTGAATAAGAAAATTGAATAATGTATGGCCAGCTTAAAGTGGAGTTCCACCTGTTTTTTTTCCTCTAAAAAATCTTAAAATAAACAAAAAAATTATTGAATTTTTTTTTATTATACTCACCTGAAAGGGCTGTTGCTATGCGGAAGTAGGTCTTCTGCCTCTTCTTCCACCGCAGTGGATCTTCTGGCTCGTCCTCCATCACTGTGTCTTCTGTGAATGAGCCATGCTGCCTTCTGGGAACTGTGTGTATCCGAGGAGGCAGTCGCCCATTCACAAAGCACCGCGCGAGTAGGAACCGGGCAGTGAAGCCGTAAGACTAAGGCTGCATTCACACCTTGGCATACCTTTTGTCCCGCAAATTGCAGGGTCAAATTGCAGCGTTTTGTACCGCGATTTGCGGTGACAAAACGCAGAGATTGTGAATGCAGCCTTACCACAGGTCCACATCTCCTATGCTGAACGCCGAAGCTGCCTGAAAAAAAGGGTCCGGGACTTGTTTTGAGCTTCAGGCGTGCAGCGTTTCGGCGTTCGGCGGAGATGTGAACCATCTCCATAGAGGGCAATGTAAAATCATCCCTCCAGCGTATTAGGGGCTGCTGCGGCGTCGCGCTTCAGGCATATATACGCCTAGGTGTGAACAGAGCCTTAGTAAGTATGGAGGTGCCAGGACAGAGCAATCGCCGTCGGGGGAACCGACATCGCGGGCAACTAGGACAGGTAAGTGTCCTTATTAAAAGGCAGCAGCTACAGTGTTAGTAGCTGACTTAAAACAAATAAATACATCGCGCGTGGAATCCTGCTTTAAATAAAACTAGAACTGTAACTAGAAATCCATAAAGGAATGTCCATGATGGATATTACATAATGTCCCAATAAAAGAATCTGCATGAAAATTCAAATAAAAAAAAGCAGAAGCAGAAAAAATTAGAGGTTAAAAAAAGAAAAAAAGGCAAAAATCAACCATATTAATTCAATTAACTTGAAACACAAATAAAAATAGAGGGCCTGATTCCCAAAAGAGATACGCAGACTTAACTGCTGTTCAGTCTGTGCCTAACTTTGGAAACGATTCTCAAAAGGCTTTTTCCAAAGTTAGGCAGAAAATCTGACATGTGCAAGACACTTACACGGTCAGATCTTAGGATGCAGTACCGCATACGCCACTGGGGGCATTTCTCATTGAAATGCAGCTTTGAGTATGCAAATGAGGACTTAAGCAGATTCTCAAAGCATTTCATCATTGTGATTTCTGCGTAAGTTCCGAATTTGCTTGCGCAAAACTAGGGCTGGTTTTACAATGTGGAAAGTTAGTCACACCTTGTAAAGGCCCATTCAAGTGACGGCATTTGGTATGCATTCCTGAGGGAGAACTCCACGGCAATTTTTAAATTCAAAACCGGCATGGGTTCCCCCCCCCAGGAGCATACCAGGCCCTTAGGTCTGGTATGGGTTGTAAGGAGACCCCCCTACGCCGAAAAATCGACGTAGGGGGTCCCCCTACAATCCATACCAGACCCGTATCCAAAGCACGCTACCCGGCCGGTCAGGAATGGGAGTGGGGACGAGCGAGCGCCCCCCCCCCTCCTGAGCCGTGCCAGGCCGCATGCCCTCAACATGGGGGGGTTGGGTGCTCTGGGGCAGGGGGGCGCACTGCGGGCCCCCCCACCCCAGAGCACCCTGTCCCCATGTTGATGAGGACAGGACCTCTTCCCGACAACCCTTGCTGTTGGTTGTCGGGGTCTGCGGGCGGGGGCTTATCGGAATCTGGGAGTCCCCTCAAATAAGGGGGCCCCCAGATACCGGCCCCCCACCCTAAGTGAATGGATATGGGGTACATCGTACCCCTATCCATTCACCTGGAGGCAAAAAGTAAAAGTTAGTAAACACACAACACAAGGGTTTTTAAAATAATTTATTATTCTGCTCCGGAGGCCCCCCCTGTCTTCTTTATTAGCTCTATTACCAGGGGGGCTTCTTCTTCCACTCTCCGGGGGTCTTCTTCCACTCTCCGGGGGTCTTCTTCCACTCTCTGGGGGGGGGGGTTTCTTCTTCCGCTCTCCGGGGGGGGGCTTCTCCGCTCTCCGGGGGTCTTCATCTCTCTTCGCCGCTCTCCGCTGTTGACTCGGCGAACCCCGGTTCTTCTGCAGATGTCCGGTGCCTTCTTCTTCAGCGCTGGCTGCCTGCTATCTTTGTGTGTTAGCTCAATTAGTAACAGGCAGCCGGCGCGGTCTTCTGTGATGTCACCTTCTTCTCTTCTGTTCTTCTCCCCTCTTCCGATGTTGCCTCGTTGCCTCTTGTCACTGTAATGATGGAAGCGCGCCTTGCATCCCATTTATATAGGCATCACCGTCCCATCATGCTCCGGCAGGTACCCACGTGGTGTGGAAGAAGACCCCCGGAGAGTGGAAGAAGAAGCCCCCCTGGTAATAGAGCTAATAAAGAAGACAGGGGGGGCCTCCGGAGCAGAATAATAAATTATTTTAAAAACCCTTGTGTTGTGTGTTTAATAACTTTTACTTTTTGCCTACAGGTGAATGGGTAGGGGTACGATGTACCCCATATCCATTCACTTAGGGTGGGGGGCCGGTATCTGGGGGCCCCCTTATTTGAGGGGACTCCCAGATTCCGATAAGCCCCCGCCCGCAGACCCCGACAACCAACGGCAAGGGTTGTCGGGAAGAGGTCCTGTCCTCATCAACATGGGGACAGGGTGCTCTGGGGTGGGGGGGCCCGAAGTGCGCCCCCCTGCCCCAGAGCACCCAACCCCCCCATGTTGAGGGCATGCGGCCTGGCACGGCTCAGGAGGGGGGGGGGGTGCTCGCTCGTCCCCACTCCCTTCCTGACTGGCCGGGTAGCGTGCTTTGGATACGGGTCTGGTATGGATTGTAGGGGGACCCCCTACGTCGATTTTTCGGCGTAGGGGGGGTCTCCTTACAACCCAGACCTAAGGGCCTGGTATGCTCCTGGGGGGGAACCCATGCCGGTTTTTTCTTTGAAAATTGGCATGGAGTTCTCCCTCAGGAATGCATGCTGAGCGACGCTGTCATTTTTTTTTATAATTATTTGTTTTCCCGGCGCGTATATTTTTTTTCACCCGTCGCAACTTTAGTGTCCCGTCGCAATTCTCAAAGCCGCCCGGCGTTAATTACGTTCGCGCGCTGCACGTCGGGAAAATGACGTCATACGCATGCGCAGTACGGCCGGCGCGGGAGCGCGCCTCATTTAAATTTTAAACGCCCCCCGGAGAGGAGGACCGCCTTGCGACGGCGGCACTTAAGTTACACGGCCTGAAATTTCTAGGTAAGTGCTTTGAAGATCGGGCACTTAGGTAGAGATTTTAAGTCAGTGTAACTTAACTGCTGAAAGTTAAGTTAGGCAGCTTTTTTGGGAATCAGGCCCAGAGAGTCTACAACAAATGCATTCACGCAAGTAAACATACCAATGTAACATTGCAAATAGTAACAACATCAGTAAATAATAAGCAACAATAATATCAGGGATATCAGATATATTATAAATATAATATAATATTGTACAGTATATTTAAGAATCCAAAGGATTTCACAGAAAATTTATATTAATACCCAAATTAAAACATTAGATGGCAATGATGAGTTGGAACATTGGAATCGCTTCAAGAAAAGCTTGCAACTTAGCATGCCATTCCAACTAGGAGCCGATGGGGCTTTGAGGGACTGAATCCACTATGCATTTTAGAATTGCTTTTTTCAAAATGCCTCCTTCTGGAATCTTCATGTAACTCATCCAAGACTATAAATGTAATACAGTATATGATGTATTCAAAATATGTTTGAGGCCAAAATACCTACTCATTGGAGGAGTAGAACAACAATTTCTTATAGTGAGTACTGTATATCCTCTTCCCACCCGACCTATAGCAGAATGACAGCCGGGCGGTTGTTCAGTTATCCTGACTGGGCATCATATGATGTACAGCAGCATAACAGCTGCTGTGTGCCCGTTGGTGTGCGCACCGTGGCGATCGGTGGTGCGGCGTGTCAGTCTGACACACCGCTACACCGATCTCAGTAAAGGGCCTCAGACGGATCAGCCGTTCAATCACGGCTGATCACGATGTAAACAGAAAGAGCCATTGATCGGCTTTTCCTCACTCGTGTCTGACAGACACGAGTAGAGGAGAGACGATCGGCTGCTCTCCTGAAAGAGGGGTCTGTTCTGATTGTTTAACCCCCCCTTGGATGCCCTCCCAAGACCACCAGGATGCCACTAGGACCACCAGGGATGGCCACCACACTGGACCACCGGGTATGCCATCATGAGGAAAAATACAAATCAGTGCCCAGGCAGCTGCCAATCCCCAATGCCTGCCAGTGCCATCAGTGATGTCTATCAGTGCTGCATATCAGTGCCCATCAGTGCCTCATATCAGTGCCCAGCAGGGCTGCCGATCAGTGCCCAGCAGTGCTGCCTATCAGTGAAACCCGTAAGTACCCATCAGTGCAGCCTTTCAGTGCCCATCAGTGTCGCCTATCAGTGCCCACCAGTGCCGCCTATCAATGCCCATCAGTGCTGCATATCAGTGCTGCCTATTGGTGCCCACCAGTGCCACCTATTGGTGCCCATCGTCAGTGCCCGTTAGTGCCCATCTGTGCCACCTTATCAGTGACCATCAGTGCCGCCTTATCAGTGCCCATCAGTGAAGAAGAAAAAAATAATGACAACATTACCATATTTCTCAAATGATTTAATTATGATACTATGATTGGTTTGCAACTTAATTAGAGCCTGCAGTTGTTACAGAGTTAAATTAGATATCCATGAATTATCCTATTTCCTTTAGTAGTCTGTACTTAAACAATAACGTTGGTCTAAATGGTAGAAAAAGTTACATTTACAGTGGGTATAGAAAATTATTATCCCTATTAAAAATAATCACATTTTGCTGCTTTGCAGCCTGAAATGAAGACAGACATGGTTTGTGTCTTATGCAGCTCTATTTACTCAGTGCAACTTATAACATCCAAGTGAAAGATATAACATCAACATACAGAATCACTGAGTTGGAAAAATAATCACCCCCTTGTTTCAGTATTTTGTTGAACCACCTTTTGCTTTAAACACTTCCATACCGCACCTATTCTGGCACTTTTCTCCTTCATGTAAAAATCATAATTTTTTTAATAGGAAATTACTCAGAACCCCCAAACATTATGGCCCAGATTCACAGAGAGCAAGGCGCACATTACGCCGCCGTAGAGCAAACACCGTACGCCACGCCAACGCAGTGCGGAGAGGCAAGCATTGCATTCAGCAAGCCAGTGCTCCCAACGCTGGGCCAGCGTGGCGTGGGTTTCGAAGGCGCACGCCGGCGTAGGTGTAAGTGGGTGTGAATCCATGCAAATGAGGCGTGAACCCATGCAAATGATGAGCGCCAGACAGGTACGTATCACGAACTGCACATGCGCCGTGACATGGACGCATGCATAGCACCCCTCTGCGCCTGCTCACAACCACGCCGTCACAACTGCCTAAGCTACGCAGGATCACCGCGTACGCCGCGAACATAACGTACGCCCAGCCAGACACACGTCCAACGCACAATACGCCGGCTTGTGTTCCCTAGTGCAGACCTGTGCATGTCTGTTGCCGGGTTGCACCTCATTTATGGGGAATAACTTTACGCCGGACGTACAACTTATGCGCATCTTGCGTAGCATGCGCCGGGCACACGCACGTTCGTGAATCTGCGTATTTCCCTCATTTGCATGTTTAAATGGCTAATCAATGGAGCAGCACCATGCGCCCAGCTCATATGTGCGCTCACCCTACGCCGGCGTGTGCAGGCTACGTCGACGTGGTGTAGCCTGTTTTTAGGCTCATGTTGGTTTGTGGGTCTGGCGCACACATACGCCGGCGCACATTTGCACTTACGTCGGTGTAACATGTTATACGTCGGCGTAAGTGCTTTTTGAATCTGGGCCTATATATATATTTTTTTTAGCAGAGACCATAGGGAATAAAGTTGAGGTCGTTGCAACTTTTTATCTTGCACGGTATTTGCGCAATCATTTTTCAAACACATTTTTTGGGGATTTCACAGTTTTTTTGTATACTGTGAAAGATGATGTTACGCTGAGTAAATAGATACCTAAATTGTCACGCTTTAAAATTGCGCACACACATGGAATGAGGTCAAACTTCTGTACTTAAAAATCTCCATAGGCGACGCTTTAATTTCTTTTTACAGGTTACCAGTTTAGAGTTACAGAGGAGTTCTGGTGCTAGAATTATTGCTATTGCACGCGGCGATACCTGACATGTGTGGTTTGAATGGCATTTACATATGTTGGCGGGACTGACATGTGCGTTCGCTTCTGAGCGCAAGCTACTGGGGACAGGGGCGTTTTTAATTTTTTTTTTATTTATTTCATTTTTTTTTTTTACTTAATTCTTTTTATTTCTGCACTTTTTTTTTAACACCTAATACAAGGAATGTAAACATGATTTGTAATTGGAATAGTGAGTGACAAGTCCTCTTTATGGAGAGATGCGGGGTCAATAAGACCCCACATCTCTCCTCCAGGCTGGAAAGCATGAGATCGGGAAAAAAATATTCACAGATCTCATGCTTTCAGACGCGATTGTGGCTTTGTTTATTTCCGGGTACCCGGGCGTGATGTCATAATGTCGCGCCCGGGCCTCCGACGGTCATAGAGATGATCTTCATTCGACTGTGGCCGATTGATCTTAAGGGGAATTCCACCCCAAATTGAAAAAAAATGGTGTGGAGTTCCCCCCAAAAATCCATACCAGACCACTTATCCGAGCACGTAACCTCGTAGGCCGCAGGAAAAGAGGGGGGATGAGAGGGCGTGAACTGTACTAGGCCACATGCGCTCAACATTGGGAGGATGCTTTGGGGGTCTGTGACCTCTCAAAGCACCATGTCCCCATGTTGATGGGGACAAGGGCCTCATCCCCACAACCCTTGCCTGGTGGTTGTGGGGGTCTGCGGGCGGGCTTATCGGAATCTGGAAGACCCCTTTAACAAAGGGGACCCCCAGATCTCGGCCCCCCTATGTAAATTGGTAATGGGGTACATTGGGGCAGGACCCGGGTCCCCAAACACTTTTTGGGAAAATATTAGCCTTTAAAATTAGCACTTTAGATTTCAAACGTTCGAGTCCCATAGACTTTAATGGGGTTCTAAAGTTCACACAAACTTTTGGTCTGTTCGCAGGTTCTGGTGTGAACCGAATGGGGGGGGGGTGTTCGGCCCATCCCTATCCTAGACCATTCAAATAGCCACCATATGGCCGAACTCCACCATGGAGAAATGATGTGAATCAGGATGAAAACTTACAGTATGAAAATGGAAGAGTTGATAGACAATACCACTATCAATAGGATGATAGACGAGCACGAGGAGGGTATTAAAATCATCCTAATATCCCCATATATACTGTAACCAATATGATGACAGACGTGAAAGAGGAGGATATGAAAACCATTATAATGTTCACACATATAATTGGTATGAACATCTAAGAAGAAATGATGAGGGGGAAGTGTTCCCAGAGATCATTATGAAAATATAAGAACCCCTAAATATCAACATCAAAGAGAAATGAGAGACAAACTCCTAGGCGTTTTTTAGAGATGAGACGCCAAGACTCTCATCAACAGGAGAGTGGAGCCCAGAGATCGATCAAACGGAGCCCGGAACGCAGACATGGAAGGAATCAGAGGAAAGAGGAAGAAATTGTGAATCAAGATCCCTAAAGAGGCCGAGACAATGAGGAAAACCGATCTGAAAAAAATGGAAATCGAGACGAGGATGCAAGGCAGGAACAAAAAACAGAGGAAGAAGAGACCAATAGGGGAAGGGATTATTAATATTACCGGAGTAGAACTTACTAAAGAAGAAATAAAAGTATTAGATAAAGGCCTTAAATTTGCCCCCAAGAAAAATTTAAACATGTTTTATGCCTATATGGACATCAATAAATTTGCAAGGAGTCTGCATATCAAGAAATATATGATAAACAAGCCTGGAGAGAAAATAGTAAGAAATAATACTGTGGAGAGTGTAATTCAGTTTAGCAATCTGAAAAATAAATCTCTATTTTATCCACCAGTTGGTAATGAAGGACACATTGAAGTCTTTCGAAGGATGGTCCTAAAAGACCAACATGGTTTAAAGATCAAGAAAATATACGATCCTGGGGATATAAAAAGTGGTATGAAAAAACTGGAAGAAAGAAAAAATGTTGTCGTAAGGCAGGCAGACAAAAAAGGAGCTATAGTAATACAATCAAAGACAGCATACAAGGAAGAACTGGACCACCAATTAAGTGATGAAAACATCTACCAAAAATGATCTGGAAACCCAATAGTAACCTATAAGGATGAACTGGATTATTTAATAGAAAAAGGCATCACAAAGGGCTTGATAAATAAGAAAGAAGGGAAATACCTCCAGCCGCTTGGATGCAGGATCCCTATTATATATACCCTCCCTAAGATTCATAAAAAATAAAGAAAAAACGCAGACGAGGCCGATAGTAAATGGAATAAACTCAGTCGGAGCAAGAATCAGGGAATATATCGACTGGTTCCTACAACCAATAGTGAAGAAAACCAACTCGTATCTTAGGGATTCAAAACATCTTATTCAGCTACTGAAAAATATAAAATGTTATGATAAACTGCTACAGTGGATGTTGCTTCACTTTCTACAATCATAAATCACAAAGAAGCTATACAAGCAACAAAATGGGCCCTAAGAGCGCTAAGTGAACTGAAAAAAATGCAAAGGAAATTCCTTACTAACTGCCTTGAATATAGTCTTAACCATAATTATTTTTGGTATGAAAAAAATTACTATAGACAAATCTGTGGTATAGCAATGGGCGCTAAATATGCGCCAAGCATAGCAAACGTATACATGGCCGAATGGGAGGAGGAGGCCCTGTACCGTAGGAAACCACAGAAACTCCTTTTTAACCATTTTTTTATGATATTATAGTAATTTGGGCAGGTGATAGGGAAAGCCTTTTAGATTTTGGTTTTAATTTGAATACAAATAATAAGAACATTAAACATGGGAGATAAGTGATGACAAAATAAACTTTCTAGACCTGGAGATTTCTAAAGAAGGAGATAAATTGGTAACACAAGCACACTTTTAATCAGTGGATAGAAACAGTTACTTATCTCTGGATAGCTGTCACTACGCTCCATGGCTGGACAATATACCAAAAGGGCAGTTATTGAGACTGAGGAGAAATTGTACAAAGACAGAGGTGTTCCTTAAACAGGCAGAGTTTATTGGGGAAAGATTTGTTCAAAAAGGTTATAAACAAGACTTTATCAATCAAAAAATAAAAGATGTCTCTGTCCTACAAAGGGAAAAATTAATCCAAGATTCAACGAGGAATAAGGAAACTATGAGTGGTGTTCCATTAGTAATGGACTATAATGTTCAACATAAACAAATTGAAACTATCTGTATCCGGGTACCTCAAACTGCACCTCTTTGCGAGAGATGGAATGAATTCCCACTACTGCCACGTCCATTCCGAGCCCTTCCTTTACATGAGGTCTAGAGGGTGAGACAGTATGCGCGCCCTGTACAAACCACTGCTCAGCCGTACCTTGGACCGCACCAGTAGGAATGCACCCCATCACATCAGCAGACGGAGAGACTTCCACTATGTCTATTATTTCTGACTTCTCTAACAATTCTCCTGAGCGCCTTCCGCACCCAACCGCCGCTGGAAGCACTCTCGAAGAGAACTGTGAGACAACCTTACACAAAATTAACCAATAGTACAGCAACCAATTTTCATCAACACTGCCTTACAACGCCTGTACCACCTGTGTCCATCGATTGGTACTACGCAGTACCACATCTCCCCTCTGCTGTGGATACATGCAGGTGTACATTGGAAAGGTTTTCACTAGGGCTGTTACTGATCAAAATTTTACTGTTTGATTAATCGTTTTTTTTTAATCGATTAATCGACTAATTTCGATTAATTATAATGCACATACAGATCCAACTACTTTTAGCTGATCTCCTTGCAGGCTGATTCCCAGTGCAGATACTAACAACTGGAAAAATGGATAGCAGGATACAAAAAACACATAAAGGCAGCGCTCGATGGGAATAGCATTAAAACTTTTATAGTCTTCAAGTAGGTAACCAAATAAATATTGCACTGGAGATAAAATCGATGTAGCTACATAAACTGTAAAAATGGTGTGAGTAATACCAAACGGTAGCAAAAGCAGTCATAAAAACATGTAGCCAAGTATGATACTGGTATAAAAATGTGTACAACGATACCACTGCTGAATCCAGATGAGGAGAGGTTAACATCAGTCTGTCGGCATGTAGATGTCCCATAAAGAAAACTATCACAACTCCCAGTAGATGGCTGTAGAATCAGAGGTTGATAGAGGGAAGTGATAGAGGGAAGTGTAACAGCCCTTGCGTGTGGCAGATAGTAAGTCCCGCCGGGATGCAGATATGAAGGCACAGCAAAGGAGCCCTTCAGATGGACACGGCAAGCCCCACCGGTGTCCGTGACGTTACTGGATCTCCGACGGAACTCCCTGAAGGCCCAGAAGCCGGCGGAGAGGTGAGTACCAATCAAAAGAATTTTAATCGATCAAAAAGATTTTGATCGATCAAAAAAATTAAAGATTAATTGATTAATTAAAAGTTAATTTGCACAGCCCTAGTTTTCACCAATTGCAACAACATCTCAGTTATTTCTAGACATGTCCCATCTAAACACACAACTCTAGGAATTTTCCCTTTACCAACAATGTGGAGGGGCTCATTTGCTAAAGCGTGAGAGGCTGAGTCATTTACGGAGACCTCTACCTCAAAAGGCAACTGACACAACTTACGGCTTCCCCTGAGCACTGCAAATCGCATGTGTCACACTCATCCTCTTACTTTCAGCAACACTGAGCGATTCCAAATCGCTAGCCATTACCCCATCCTGAAGCTCAACATTCCTAATCTCTTTGGCTGTGTACAAAACCTCTGTTATGCACACGCCCTTTTCAGATCCTTCCAACGGGAGAGGGTTTACTTCTGCAAAAGCCAACGCACCTGTGTCTACCGGCCCTGCAGTCTCTCCCTTTAGCACAGCAGAAATTGTGTCCACTTCACTGTTATCCACTGCAAACACATTTTTAAACACAGCAGGCTGCAATAACATAACTTCACCACATTGCTCAGCTGGCACTTTATTAAACTCATGAGAACTTGTTCTGCCAGTCGTGACAGACCGTAGTAACCCATTATCACTACAAGTAATTTTAAACATTTGAGTTTTACCATTTTCCTCATCACCAGGGTCAAGTACCCTCTTATCCATCAGAGCGGCACCACAGTTGTCCCCGGCAACCTCTGGCTCCAACACACAGAGTTCCCTGGAGGTTTCTAAGGACACCTCTGCAGCCTTATCTACCGTTGCTAAGGTGAATCACATATCCTGCTTAGCGATCACCCCTACCTTATTAAGCCTCACATTACCATAAGTACAAGTATCACCAGCAACATCTTCAACATCAGCATTCAAAAACATAGCAGTTTTATCATTTCTATCAGATTGACTTTTGTCAGAATGCATGGCAACCTGCATGCGACTCAGCACATCACCCTTCCTCTCCAAAGGAACCATTTTGCCCACTAGGGCGGCTTTACAGTTGTCCTGGGAAACCCCTTGCCTTACCAATACAGGCTCCTTGGCGGTTTCCCTTGGCAACTCCGCAGCAGCTGTCTCTATAGCTAGGGAACATGACACACCAACTGTTTTGGTCACCCCTAACATATCTCTCTCAACATTCTGCTGGACTACCTTAGGTGCACCCATAGTCCATAGATTTTTTTCAGTCTTTGACCTTGCTGCAAAGAGGGTTTTAACCTGTGTCTTCCCACTGATATGGGTAACTAGATATGTGCATTCCCGTTCGTACGAATGTCATTTTCGTACGAAAATGTTCATTTTCGTACCCGCGGAATAATGTGTACATACGAAAAAATTAAAGCACCAAAATACGAAAACGATGGGATTACGAATGAGCCGCATAACGAACAACCGCAAATACGAACGAACGATCCGACGAAAATACGACAAAACGAAAACGGCAAAAGAACGAAAATGACATCTATAACAAAAGATTTGCATTCTGTATTTTGTTTGAATCCTTTTTCTGTTCGCATTTTCAGTTGTATGTTCATATGACATCTATAACAAAAGATTTGCATTCTGAATTCCTTTTTTCTGTTCGTATTTTGGATTCAAAATACAGAATGCAAATCTTTTGTTATAGATGTCATATGAACATACGACTGAAAATACCAAAAGAAAAAGGATTCAAAATACAGAATGCAAATCTTTTGTTATAGATGTCATTTTCATTTTTTTGAATGGGCAGTGAGTGTAGTTAGTTTGTGAAGCAGCTTCTCTTTTGTGCTGAGTAGTACAGTAAAGCCAAATAAACTTTTCTGTGGATTTTCATCTGAAGGGAGATCAGTTGGCCAGACTTTTGAACCCAAAAATGGTTTTATGATGGAGTTTAAAAACGAACACATTTTCTGAGAACGAACGGAAAACGATCGTTTTTATGTTTATTGTTAAAAAAGTCTGACCAAGTGTATGGGGCTTAACAATAGTTAATATGGATGAGCCGCGTGTTGAAAGTGCCGCGAATCCCGTGATATATTTACGAAAGTACAAAATGACGAAAATCCTTTTTCTGTTCGTATTTTCAGTCGCATGTTCATATGACATCTATAACAAAACAAAACGGGAACGAACAGGAAAACGGGCGTCTTACGAAAAACAAACGGAAACGAACCTACGGAACGATACGAAACGGAACAAAAAAAAAACGTTTTTTTTTTCTGTGCACATGTCTATGGGTAACACACTGCAGCAAGTCCATCTTTACACCGTCTGCAGATCTGCTCACCGGACACACTGCTACTTCACTTAGATCACAAACTGCAACAGTCTTACCATATTCTGAAGTCGGTAAATCGATCTTCACTTGAGTGCGTTGTCTCTCAGTTGCATATTCACTGGTGAACTCCTCCTGGTGGCCACAGGATGAAATTACAGCAGACATCTCCCACTGTTTAGCACCCCCTGCAGACACAACAGAAGTCTTCTTGTTGCCAGGGGTGACTGCAAACACATCTGAAAAATAAACTTGGCCCACCGAAAAAGAGTTCTGCTCGGCAACTTCACTTTCAACTGCACCCCAAAATCTAGGGCAAGAAAATATGCCGTGCCCCAGCTGACCACATTCCAGGCATGGTATTTGATGACTTTCTCCTGTTGCTAAGGGAGATGACACTCTCCCAACACGCAAAATTTCACTTGCATCTGACACATTTTCTCCGGTTGCTAACGGAAACGGTGCTCTTCCAGCTGCACGTTGCTGGCTCTCTGACACACGTAGACTTCTCTCTCCATGAAGCAGCGTTGCTTTAAACTTGCCAGTACTCTCTGTAGGCAATATCCTTGTCTTACGATCCACTGACCTGACATCATAGGCGTTGCTATGGGCAACTGTACCCATCTGCTCACTCTTTACATTCAGAGCAGGCTTCTCATACCTTTGCTTTGTTGAAGCCTGGGACAAAGGGCATTTGGAAACTTCATGCCCCCACTCACTGCATCGCAAACAGCGCACCTGGCTTTCAAAACTTTTCACCTTGATAGCTGGCCGACCTACACCAGCGTTGCCAGGGGCAACAGCATGCACTTTCCCATTGGCTTGGTTCAGCGCAGCGAAGTGCTTTTTGCACGAGTCTGCGGCTTGTTCTGTCGGCAACAAACCCTCCAGCCACAAAGTTCTGTCTCTCATTTCAGCAAATATTGCTTTCTGTTTGCGATTTGACCTTCCCATCGTTGAAAACAGGGCAATGGTTTATCACACAGTTCCTTCTTAACACAGGAGAAATGTTGATGTACGGTCTCCAAGACTTGCAAAACAGCACACTTTTACATGCAGACTTCACTCTCTGCGATTCCACTCGAACCATCCATTCCCTGGGTTTTCCCAAATGGATATGTCTTCTCAGAGCTCACTTCCACAGGTATACCACCTGTATGCAAACACAGTCCATTAATTGAACTCCTGTGCAATGCAGTTCTCCTGACTGCCACACACAGCTAACAGAAGTTCACAGCAGAAAACTTTTAACTTCCAGTTCATATTGGCTGTTCATCATAGCATTGCTGCCAAAAACGCATGGTTGCTTTCTACTCACTGTTTGTTGGTATGCGTGGATCTGGAACTCTTCCAAACTGCCCGTAGCAATACCTCCACCATATGTAAGATTGGGGGATCAGACTCCAATGGTAGGTGCGTTTTTTCAGCGAATATCCCAATCCAGACTGAGTTTTTTTAAGGGCCTGGTAGCCCACTTTTATTTAAAAGTTCACAAATACAAATAGCAGCCCATGCAGGGGGGTTCCACCATTCCTGTATCTTGGAAAAACATCAACAGTTCAGCCTCCCGGCTTTCACATTTGCCATCCAGCTGTTTCAGGCCTTTAGCTTAGGCCCCAAGTTCTGCTCCTCAGAACTACCAGTTTCTTAGACATAAGCACACATCTAGCTTACATCCTGCTGCAGCTAAGCACACACCTAGCTTATATCTTGCTTCTCCAACAGTAATGACCTCTGCCTCCTGCAGAGATGCATCCACTCTGTGACTTCTCTCACAGAGCTTTGGGAGTCACCTGACTCCTATCACAGACCTCCTGTCTGTGGGGTGGGGCCCTGAATGCTGTTCAGGTCAGACTTAGGGTCCTTTCACACGTGCGGACCATTTTTTGGATCAGTTTTTTATCATCAGTTGATCAGTTTTTCATCTGTTTTTCATCCGTTATACATCCGTTTTTCATCAGTTGTCATCCGTTTTTCATCCGTTTTTTCATCCGTTTTTTTTTTTGTTAGAACTTTATTTTTATTACATATTTTGATGAAAAACGGATGTTAGCGGATCGGATGTTAAACGCATCATCCGCTAACATCCGTTTTTCATCCGTTCCGTTTTTTTGACGGAAGAAAAATGGGGTTTTCTTCCGTTCAAAAAAATGGAGCTTAACGGAGACGGATGTTAACGGGCGTTAGGGGATGCTCATCCGCTAACGTACGCTATCCCATTGGAAAGCATTGCAGTCCGTAAACGGACGTATGAAAAAACGGACGAACGGTCCGCACGTGTGAAAGGACCCTTAAAAAACCCAAAACACAGCTGACCAATTAACATGTGTTTCTCTCCAGAATTTGGCGTAAAGCAGCCATTTCTCACCCAGCACAGGGTCCCATCCTCACAATTCCCATACATTTCTGTTATACCTACCTTAATGACGAATGGGTACTCTTTGTCAGGTTCTGGTCAATGGGGCAATGTGTAAGCATGAATACCAATTGAAGAGTTGATTACAGAGAACTTCTCACTACTGACAATAGAATCAGGAAAATGGTCAGTTCATCACTTTTTGATACTCCTGATTATCTGTGTGTTGACTCATATGCAAAGAAAAAGTAACTTACCATCTCTTATTTTTGTAACAAATAGCAATATAAAAATGTTTAAATTGAAACTTGGTGGGTGCCAATCTTTATTTAACCTTATTAACAACTATATCTATTGTATTAACTGAAGCTGCGTACACGATCGGAATTTCCGAAAAGAAAAGTTTGATGTGAACTTTCGGTCTGAAATTCCGACTGTGTGTAGGCCCCATCGGACTTTTTCTGTCAGAATTTCCGACAAGCAAAAATTTGAGAGCTGGTTCTCAAATTTTCAGTAAAAGTTCTTGCCGAAAATTCCGATCATCTGTATGCAATTCCAACGTGCAAAAAAACACGCATGCTCGGAATCAAGTCGACGCATGCTTAGAAGCATTGAACTTAATTTTTCTCGGCTCGTCGTAGTGTTGTACGTCACCGAGTTCTTGGCGGTTGGAATTTTGTGTGACCGGGTGTATGCAACACAAATTTTCTTTTTGGAATTTCAGATCTTATGTACGTCGCTAGACTAAGGAAAACATTCCACCAGTGCCACAGAGGACAGAAACAGTGGCTCCCACTTAAATCTTTGTTTTATTTTAATAATGACACATATCCACTATGCCATTTTGAAGTAATAGTTTGCTCGTGTGTAGTGATCACCACATTAGGATAATTAATTTTACAACATATTTTACCCAAATTTTTGTATGCAAAACTGTCAGATTTTCAGAAAATATTGACATTTTGGGCCAGATTCACATAGAATTGGACTACGTTGCAACGGCATAACATATCCCATTTACGTTACACCGCCGCAAGTTTTCAGCATAAGTTCTTGATTTACAAAGCACTTGCCTGTAAACTTGCGGCGGCGTAGCGTAAATCCGCCTGGCGCAAGCCCGCCTAATTCAAATGGGGCGGGGACCATTTAAATTAGGCGCGTTCCCGTGCCGAACGTACTGCTCCGTCCCTAAAATTACCCAACGTGCATTGCGCCAAATGATGTGGCAAGGACGTCATTGGTTTCGACGTTAACGTAAATGGCGTCCAGCGCCATTCACGGACGACTTACTCAAGCGATGTGAAATTTCAAATTTCGACGCGGGAACGACGACCATACTTAACATTGGCTAGACCACCTAGAGGGCAGGTTTAGTTTTACGCCGCGTATCTCTACCGAAACGACGTAAATTTACAGCGATGGGCAAAGCGTACATTCGTGAATCGGTGTAACTAGTCATTTGCATATTCTACGCCGACCGCAATGGAATCGCCACCTAGCGGCCGGCCTAGAATTGCAGCCTAAGATCCGACGGTGTAAGTCAATTACACCTGTCGGATCTTTGGGAGATCTATGCGTAACCTGATTCTATGAATCAGGCGCATAGTTACGACGGATGGATCTCAGAGATACGACGGCGTATCAGGAGATACGCCGCCGTATCTCTTTTGTGAATCTGGCCCTTAGAATCTAGGCAATTGGGCAATTTTAATTCATTAATTGTATGATGCTTTGCATACTATGCATTCATACAGTATGTAGTATTCAAGGGATTTTAAATAAATCTTGAATTTCCTGACTTGCTTCTACACATGAATTAAAAGTGATATGTAATATGCAGTGTTACATATACCTGTAAATACAGTTGTTTTTACTGGAAACAGGACACTTTATGCAGCAAGCAATGAATTACAAACTCCTCACAACAGCAAAGAGCTTGCATTATGTGCTGATAACCAAAGTTTTCCGGCTCTGACAAATTTGATTCCAATTATTTCTTAGGTAATGCTTCTGGCACAGCAAGCACTTTCATGTTACCTTGAACTCACTCTAGCTTCTCATATACTTTTGTATTTCCAACACTAATGGACTAAGTTAATAATGTGCATTTAACAATTGAATTTATTTATTGCAGTATTTTCTGGTTTCCTTCTTAGAACATGTAGAAAAAGCCACTGGTACAGTATACAGCCTGCTGTCTGCAGTCTGTTGAAATCAATGAAACACTAAAATACATAGGGGCAGAGCCACGTACCTTTGCGCCGGGCGCAGCGTATCTAAGATACACTACGCCGCCGTAACTTTGTGCTTTTTTTTCGAATCCTGAAAGAATTTGCGCCGTAAGTTACGGCGGCGTAGTGTATCTTTGGCGGCGTAATTCAAATATCTGTGATGGGGGCATGTTTTATGTTAATACATCGTGACCCGACGTAAAAAAATTTTTTTTTAACTGCGCATGCGCCGTCCGTGGGGGTATCCCAGTGCGCATGCTCGAAATTAACCCGGAACAAGCCAATGCTCACGTCGGTGACGTCATTCTACGCAAATCCCTATTCGCGAACGACTTACGCAAAGACGTAAAAAATTCTAAATTGTAAGCGGGAACGACGGCCATACTTAACATTGAGTACGCCTCATAACAGCAGCTTTAACTATACGCCGGAAAAAGCCGAACGCAAACGACGTAAACAAAATGCGCCGGCCGGTCGTACGTTCGTGGATCACCGTAAATAGCTATTTGCATACTCGACGCGGAATTTCGACGGAAACGCCACCTATCGGCTGCCGAAAAATTGCAGCTTAAATCCGACGGCGTACTAAGATGTACACCTGTCGGATCTAGCCGAGATGCCGTTGTATCTTGTTTTGAGGATACAAAACAAAGATACGACACGCAAAATTTGAAATTACGCGGCATATCAATAGATACGCTGGCGTAATTTCTTTGTGGATCTGCCCCATAGCATCTTTACATGGCTAGATCTTGTTACACGTGGTACTCACATCATAGCAAAGAACTGAGGATCTGAAAAAAAAAAATTGTTGCTCTACATAAAGATGGCCTAGGCCAAGAAGCTTGCCAAGACCCTGAAATTGAGCTGCAGAATGGTGGCCAAGACCATACAGCGATTTAACAGGACAGGTTCCACTCAGAACAGGCCTTGCCATAGTTGACCAAAGAAGATGAGTACACATGCTCAGTGTCACATCCAGAGGTTGTCTTTGGGAAATAGACATATAAGTGCTGCCAGAATTTCTGCAGAGGTTGAAGGGGGTGAGGGTCAGCCTGTCAGTGCTCAGACCATATGCCGCACACTGTATCACATTGGTCTGCACGGCTGTTGTCCCAGAAGGAAGCCACTTCTAAAGATGATGCACAAGAAAGGCTGCACACTGTTTGCTGAAGACAAGCAGACTAAGCACTAGGCATGAGCCGAAAACCCCCGGTTCGGTTTGCACCAGAACATGCGTTCAAACATGCGAACACCATTAAAGTCTATGGGACACGAACATGAAAAAAGTGCTCATTGTAAAGGGTAATATGCAAGTTATTGTCATAAAAAAGTGTTTGGGGACCTGGGTCCTGCCCCAAGGGACATGTATCAATGCAAAAAAAAACGTTTTAAAAACTACAGTTTTTTCGGGAGCAGTGATTTTAATAATGCTTAAAGTGAAACAATAAAAGTGAAATATTCCTTTAAATTTCGTACCTGGGGGTGTGTATAGTATGCATGTAAAGTAGCGCATGTTTGCCGTGTTTAGAACTGTCCCTGCACAAAATGTAATTTCTAAAGGATAAAAAGTCATTTAAAACTACTCGTGGCTATTCATGAATTGTCGGGTCCCGGCAATACAGATCAAAGTCATTGAAAAAATGGCAGTGGTTTCCCCCCAGTCCCTGAACAAAAAAAAAAACATTGGGGTCCCCCCAAATTCCATATCAGGCCCTTCAGGTCCATACCAGACCCTTATCCGAGCATGCAACCTGGCAGGTCGCAGGAAAAAATAGGGGACGAGAGAACGCCCTCCCTCCTGAACCATACCAGGCCACATGCCCTCAACATGGGGAGGATGTCCCCATGATGATGGGGACAAGGGCCTCATCCCCACAACCCCACGCCATTTTATTTTTAATTTTAGTGTGGGGTTTCCCTTTAAATCCATTACCTAAGGGGGGGGCACTGCCATTTTTTCAATGACTTTGATCTGTATTGCCGGGACCCAACAATTCATGAATAGCCACGAGTAGTTTTAAATTCCTTTTTTTCCTTTAGAAATTACATTTTGTGCAGGGACAGTTCTAAACACGGGAAACATGCGCTACTTTACAGGCATACTATACACACCCCCAGGTACAAAATTTAAAGGAATATTTCACTTGTATTGTTTCACTTTAACCACTTAAGACCCGGACCATTATGCAGGTTAAGGACCTTGCCCGTTTTGCGATTCCGCACTACGTCGTTTTAACTGACAATTGCGCGGCCGTGCGACGTGGCTCCCAAACAAAATTGGTGTCCTTTTTTTCCCACAAATAGAGCTTTTTTTTGTGGTATTTGATCACCTCTGCGGTTTTTATTTTTTGCGCTATAAACAGATAGAAGTGACAATTTTGAAAAAATTCTATATTTTTTAACTGTTTGCTATAATAAATATCCCCCAAAAATATCTAAAAAAAACATATTTTTTCCACAGTTTAGGCCGATACGTATTCTTCTACTTATTTTTGGTAAAAAAAACTCAATAAGCGTTTATTGATTGGTTTTGCGCAAACGTTATAGCGTTTACAAAATAGGGGATAGTTTTATGGCATTTTTATTAATATATTTTTTTTTACTAGTAATGGCGGCGATCAGCGTGACTGCGACATTATGGTGGACACATCGGACACTTTTGACACATTTTTGGGACCATTGTCATTTTCACAGCGAAAAGTGCTATACAAATGCACTGTTACTGTGAAAATGACAATGGCAGTGATGGGGGTTAACCACTAGGTGGCGCTAAGGGGTTAAGTGTGCCCTAAGAGAGTGATTATTACTGTAGGGGGGTGTGGCTGTAGGCGTGACATCACTGATCATCGTTCCCTATATCAGCTGCCACAGAGAAGAATGGGGAAGGTGTGTTTACACACACCTCTCCCCTTTCTTCAGCTCCTGTGACCCAAACGCGGGACACTGATGGTGTTAAGGTCCGCGGGTGCGGTCACGGAGCTTCGGACCAGGTCTCGCACAACCCACGGCTGGGCTCTTAAAGACGACGTACAGGTACTTGCCTGTGCCCAGCCGTGCCATTCTGTCAACATATATCGGGCTGTCCTTAAGTGGTTAAGCATTATTAAAATCACTGCTCCCGAAAAAACGTCTGTTTTTAAAACTTCTTTTTGCATTGATACGTGTCCCCTGGGGCAGGACCCAGGTCCCCAAACACTTTTTATGACAATAACTTGCATATTACCCTTTAAAATTAGCATTTTTTATTTCTCCCGTAGACTTTTAACCACTTGACCACCAGGCACGTAAATCCACTTAATAACCAGACCAATTTTCAGCTTTCGGTGCTCTCACAATTTGAATGACAATTACTCAGTCATACAACATTGTACCCAAATAAAATTTTCGTCCTTTTTTTCACACAAATAGAGCTTTCTTTTGGTGGTATTTAATCACCGTTGGGTTTTTTATTTTTTGCACTATAAGAGAAAAAATACTGAAAATTCTGTAAAAAAAAAAGATTTTTTCTTTGTTTCTGTTATAAAATTTAGCAAATTAGTATTTTTTCTTCATTCTTTTGCATAGTATTGCGGGGTATTGCAGAGTATTGCGGGGTATTGCGAGGCATTGCAGGGTATTGTGGGGTATTGCAGGGTATTGTGGGGTATTGCAGGGTATTGTGGGGTATTGCAGAGTATTGTGGGGTATTGCAGAGTATTGTGGGGTATTGAAGAGTATTGTTGGGTATTGCAGAGTATTGTGGGGTATTGCAGAGTAGTGTGGGGTATTGCAGAGTAGTGTGGGGTATTGCAGAGTATTGTGGGGTATTGCAGAGTATTGCACAGTATGGGTATGGAGCAGAGTACTGTTAGTATTGTTAGTATGGGGCAGGGATGGCTGAGCAGGGATGGATGGCCGTATCTGTGACTGCATTTGTCACAGATCCAGCCCACAGCACTCGTGCTGCATCCGCTCTCTCCCCTCTCCTCTCACACTGTACCGTTCGGTACAGAGAGGGGAGGGAGGAACCGGCGTCATCACATGACGCCGGTTTGTTTACAAGTGATCGCTCCGTCATTGGACAGAGCGATCACGTGGTAAACCGCCGCTAACAGCGGCGATTTACCGTGATCTGTGATGCGCTGGGTCCAGGGGGCGCGCGGGAGTGCGATTTTGGGAGGACATCCATGGATGTCCTCCCAGAGTTAAGGAACCGCCTTGTAGACGTCTTTCGTCTATAAGGCGGTGATTAAGTGGTTAAAGGGTGTTCGGCGGCTTTTCGAATTTGCTGCAAACGCCCCAAATTGATCGCCGAACAGGAGAACAGACAATGTTTGACTCGAATATAAAGCTCATTCCTACTAAGGACATGGATTACTGAAACCATGTCCTATGGTCTGATGAGACCAAGATAAACCTATTTGGTTCAGATAGTGTCAAGCGTGTGCGGCAGCAACAAGGTGGGGAGTACAAAGACAAGTATGTCTTGTCTACTGTCAAGCATCATGATGGGCATGTCATGAATGCTGCCAGGACTGAGGGAACAGTTTATTGAGGGAACCATGAATGTTAATATGAACTGTGACATACTGCAGCAGAGCATGATCCCCTCCCTTTGGAGACTGGGCTGCAGGGCAGTATTCCAACAAGATAACAACCCCAAACACACCTCCAAGATGACCACTGCCTTGCTAAAGAAGCTGAGCGTAAAGGTGATGGACTGGCCAAGCATGTCTCCAGACCTCAAACCTATTGCTAGAAAATAATGGTGGCCACAAAAAATATTGACACTTTGGGCCCAATTTGGACATTTTCACTTAGGGGTGTACTCACTTTTGTTGTCCGCGGTTTAGACATTAATGGCTGTGTTTTGAGATATTTTGAGGGGACAGCAAATTGACACTGTTATACAAGCTGTACACTCACTGCTTTACATTGTAGTAAAAAGTAATTAATTCAGTGTTGGTGCGTGAAAGATATAATAAAATATTTATACAAAATTTGAGGGGTGTACTCTTTTTTGTGAGATACTGCATATATACACTGCTCAAAAAAATTAAAGGAATACTTTTGAATCAGAACTCCTGGGATATTGATCTAGTCAGTTAAGTAGCAGAGCAGGAGGGGTGTATACAGAGGGGGATGTTAATTAGTTTCAGCTGCTTTGCTGTTAATTGAAATTAACAATAGGTGCACTAGATGGCAACAATGAGACAACCTCCAAAACAGGAATGTTTTTTCAGGTGGAGGTGTCTGAAAGTTTTTTTCCCTACTCATCTTTTCTGACTGTTTTTCACTAGTTTTGCATTTGACTAGGATCAGTGTCCAGGGCCGCCATCAGGGGGGTAAAGTCAGTACACCTGTAAGGGGCCCGGAGGACCCTAGTGGCCCGTATGGCAACTAGGGTTGCCACCTCATCCCTTTAAAACCGAACACATATGAATTACACAGGTTCTGAGGCCAATTTAATGCAGGTAAGGCACCAAATTAGTCTAATTACCACCTTAATTAGCCTCAGAACCTGTGTAATTCATATGTGTTCGGTTTTAAAGGGATGAGGTGGCAACCCTAATGGCAACCCTCCTTTTTTTTATAATAAGCCCCAAGTGTTCATGGGTAGGTAATTTGCAGAATTCACTGTGCTCTTGAAAAACAAAATGAATGAAGTCCATATAACATTTTAACCACTAGATGGTGCCAAATACCAATTTATAGAATGTATAGCATTAGTCATGAACCAATACTGCACAACATTAACATTACATTAAAAGGCAAAAATGCCCCCGCTACATATATATATATGTATATATATGTTCCCCAAAAATCCATGCCAGACCCTTATCCGAGCATGCAACCTAGCAGGCCGCAGGAAAAAGGGGGGGGAGTGTGCCCCCTCTTGAACCATACCAGGCCACATGCCCTCAACATGGGGAGGGTGCTTTGGGGTCCCCCCCAAAGCACCTTGTCCCCATGTTTATGGGGACAAGGGCCTCATCCCCACAACCCCTGCCCGGTGGAGGCCTGAGAGCGGGGGGCTTATCGGAATCTGGAAGCCCCCTTTAACAAGGGGCGCCCAGATCACACCTCTATGTTAAAGGGTAGGGGTATATTGTACCCCTACCCATTCACCATAAAAGTGTCAAAAAAGTAAAAACGACAGGAGACAGTTTTTGACAATTCCTTTATTAAAAAAAGTGAAAGTGAAACGCAATGTCCATCCTTCTTCAATCATGGCGCAAACGGACCCGAAAAATAAAAAAAGAGAAGCTCTGCCTCGATGGAAGTTGTCCCACTGACTGCTGTCTTTTTGCTTCGACAGCTGTTATATAGCCAAGGGAGGACCACCCAGTGATGTGTAATAATACACCCAGGGGAGCTGCTGGTTTGTTTTGGGTGGCACATTTACCTTGTGGCTCTTCTTCTTCCTAGGGGTGAATGGTGCATATAGCAGTAGTAAAGGAATGTCCGCAACAATTGTCTTTTGCTGTGCTCTTTATTACCCAGCCGGGTAAAAACAATAAAACTTGTGGTGAGGAAAGTAGAGTTGAAGGAATAAAGGAGAATAGCAAATTCAGGTGTAGCAAAAGGGAAACAGTCCTGCTCCCAAGTGTAACACTTCTCGCGCCACTCCTTCTTGAGTGGGAATAGTGTACCTGGACAGAGGCGTTGCTAGGGGGGTGCGGTCCGCACCCGGGTGATACCCACTAGAGGGGTGACACCATCCCGTTTTTTTTAATTATTATTTATTTTATTTATTTATTTATTTTTAGCTGACATGCCCAGCAGGTGACACCTGCCAGAGGGGTGTCACCTGCCAGAGGGCCTAATTGGAGCGGTGCGAGCAGGGCACCTAACCGTGCGGGGAGGCTGCCTGTAACATTCCTCAGTCAGGCTATCCCCCGTGTGAGCCGGAGTTGGTTGGCGGAGCTGTGGGTGTGGCTGCCTCCTCTTCTCCTCCCACAGACTCCTTCACCATTGATGATGCTGCAGCTCAAGCAGCTAGAGGTGAGGACACAGCAGCCCCACCCACAAGCATGGGTCTTCATCTGCATTCATGCTATGTAAGTAAGTTACTCTGCAGTGTCACTACATAGAGTTCCAAGATGCACTGTGCCACCACAGCCTACCTTGTACCACCCAGCCTGCCCTGTACCACCCCAGCCTACCCTGTACCACCCAGCCTGCCCTGTGCAATGCCAGCCTACCCTGTACCACCCAGCCTGCCCTATGCAATGCCAGCCTGCCCTGTACCACCCCAGCCTGCCCTGTGCCATCCAGCCTGCCCTGTACCACCCCAGCCTACCCTGTACCACCCAGCCTGCCTTGTGCAATGACAGCCTACCCTGTACCACCAAGCCTGCCTTGTGCAATGCCAGCCTACTCTCTACCACCCTGCCTGCCCTGTGAAATCCCAGCCTGCCATGTACTACTCCAGCCTACCCTGTACCACCCCAGCCTGCCCTGTGCAATCCCAGCCTGCCCTGTACCGCCCCAGCCTGCTCTGTGCCACCCCAGCCTGCCCTGTACCACTCTAGCCTGCCCTGTATCACCCAGACTGCCCTGTACCACCTCAGCCTGCCCTGTACCACCCCAAACAGCCCTATACCACCCCAGCCTTCCCTGTACCACCCCAGCCTGCCCTGTACCACCCAGCCTGCCCTGTGCCACCACAGCCTGCCCTGTACCACCCCAGCCTGCCCTGTACCACCCTAAACTTTCCCATGCCACCCCAACTTGCCCTGTATCACCCCAATCTGCCCTATACCACCATAACTTGCCCTATACCACCCCAACCTGCCCAATGCCACCCTAACTTGCTCTGTACCACCCCAACCTTTCCAATGCCATCCCAACTTGCCCTATGCCACCCTAACTTGCACTATACCACCCCAACCTGCCCTGTGCCACCCTAACTTGCCCTATACCACCCAACCTGCCCTATGCAACCCTAACTTTCCCTATACCACCCTAAACTACCCTATATCACCCCAACATGCCCTATACCACCTTAACCTGTCCTATACCACCCCACTACACCAACCTGCCACTATACCACTCTATACTACCCTAACCTGCCACTATACTGCCCTATACTATCATTTACAGGGGCTGGTTTGGGGTGCGCCCCGTGCCCGTGCGCTGCCTGCTTGGTGCTGGGCAGCCTAGACAGAGGGGGGGTGACACCATGTTTAACCGCACCGGGTGACACCAACCCTAGTGACGCCACTGTACCTGGATAGGCCTCTCTCACTGACCTGGCAGTCAGAGTTTTCGCTCGAACCTTTGAGGAGAATTCTCTGCCACAGACCCTCCTTGGACTGAACTTGGATTTGAGGAAAAGTCTCTGCCACAGACCCTCCTGGAATGGACTTCAGGGAGACACCTCTTCCACGGGCCCTCTCTGATTGAAAATACAGAGGCAATCCTCCTCGGAAGAATTACACCTGGATCTCCTTCTTAACGTTGCCAAGGTACCGACTGACAGGTGATCAATTCTTCAGTGTCCGGCTACCTTGATCCCCAGTGGTTTGTCGAGATCCTTTTGGATCGCCAGCCTCTCATTGGCGCTCCTCAGACGGACTTCCCACCGAACAGCTATACCGCTTGGGATCCTCAAAAGTGGGAACCCAGTTGATCACTGGGTCCCCGTCGCTGCTCAAATGTTCTGGACCAACATGGTCCCTGAACCAGGAACACCAAGTGGCACATGCTCCCTGGCCAGGTAGGCCATAACGCTGGGGCGCTGTGATGTGGTCACCCTAAAGGTGGGTGCCACACTGGACGAAGAAGACCCAGAACTAATAGCGTCTGCCCAATAAATACCTTCCCCCAGCATGCACAGCGAGGCTCAACCCTCCTAATTGGCTGCTGGGGAAGAGCACCCAAACCTTGACTCCACTGCTGCCATCTACTGCACTGGGGTGGGAAGAACACCCCAGTACAACAGAATGAGCCCACAGCACAGGCAAGCTCAGACAGAGACCCAATTTAAACAATTTAACCAGATCAGAGTTTAACTATACTCTGATCTCCCTCTAAATATAAATAGCACCAGTACTTTGAAGTAACCAGGCGCTACAGATGTAACCGGGTGACCCAGCTCCCTTCTGACATCATGTGACACCAGAGAGGGTGATGGTCACCCATTTACATTAACGCATGGCCCTGCTCTTGCCAATATAACAGCTGACAAAGCAAAAAGACGCCAGTCGGCAGGACGCCTCCCATGGAGGCTGGGTTTTACCAGGTTTTTTTTTCTTGGGACCGCCGGACGTCTTGATTAACGATGGACTTACATTACAGGACACTTTTTTTAAAAACATTGGCCCAGATTCAGCATAGCTTGCGCTTTATTTGCGCGGGCACAGGGCAACGATTTTGCCCTGCGCCCACGCAAATATTTTGCGCTGCCCTCGATTCACGGAGCAGTAGCTCCGTGAACTGCAAGGGCGCGCCGGCAAATTTGCCCGGCATAAGCGCGCGCAAGTTAAATGATCCCGCCGGGGGCGGGAATCATTTAAATTAGGCGCGCTCCCGCGCCGAGCGTACAGTGCATGCTCCGTCGGGAAACTTTCCCGACGTGCATTGCGGCAAATGACGTCGCAAGGACGTCATTTGATTCAAAGTGAACGTGAATGGTGTCCAGCGCCATTCACGAATCACTTACGCAAACGCCGTGAAATTCAAATTTCACGGCGCGGGAGCGGCGGCTATACTTTAGCATTGGCTGCCCCTAATATTAGAAGGGGCAGCCTTGCGCTAAAGTAGCCGTACGGAAACTCTGTACCTGGCTTGCGCGGGGCCCGCGCAAGCTTGTGAATCAGTGGTAGTATGCAATTTGCATACTACACGCTGGTACACAATGGGAGCGCCCCCTAGTGGCCCCCGCAAGAATGCAGCCTAAAATCTGCGAGGCATAAGAGCCTTATGCCGCGCAGATTTTAGGCTGCAGCCGGTGTAACGAGGTTCCTGAATCAGGAGCACTCGTTACACCGGAGCAAGTCAGCAATTGCGCCGTGTAAATCTGGGCCATTTTAATTAAGGAATTGTCAAAAACTGTCGTTTTTTTTAACTTTTTTGGTGAATGGGTAGGGGTACAATGTAAACATAGGCGAGATGGACTACTTTACAGGCAAACCAAGGAGACCCCCCATGCATGATATTTAAAGGAATATTTCATTTTTGTTTCGCTTTAAGTATTCTTAAAATCACTGCTCCTTAAAAAAATACCTTTAAAATACTTTTTTGCATTAATACATGTCCCCTGGGGCAGTACCCGACTCCACATACATTTTTTATGGCAATAACTTTCATATAAGCCTTTAAAATTAACACTTTTGATTTTTCATGTTCGTGTCCTGTAGACTTTAACAGTGTTTGCGTGTTCGCACAAATTATTTTGTCTGTTCGCATGTTCCGGTGCGAACCAAACCAGGGGTGTTCAGCTCATCGCTATTAAAATGTAAGGTTTATACTTATTATTGCTGCCTTTGCAATATTTGATTGCTATATAATTTCTTCCACTTTCAACACTCAGTAAGGCAGCAGAAAGCTGCATCCTCCCCTCTTTTCAGGTCACCAGGTGTTGACCACTGCCTGTGAAGCCTGCAACACCTTGTAATGACACTGGTAAATAAGCAGAGATTTATCAGTAAAACCTCTACTTCCCAGTGTCACTGGCTGTGACAGGCTCACTGTTTCTCACTGTCATTACAGACCGAAGCTGTGTGTGGAAATAAGCCTGCACATTGTCAGCGATAGATCACCGTACTTCTCTTGACAGTGTCTTCATTTGATTAGCTTATTAGAAGGCCTGTGTTGTTTTGTTTAGTCAAATTGCAAGATTAGCATCTATTTCCAGGACTAAGATGCTAGCCAACAAATAGCAAACTACTTGTGCCTGTTAATTAGTTTTTAATAGTTTTGGCTCTGTATGCAAAAGTCAGCCTTCCTTGTTACCTCTCACCTTGTTATCTGCCAAAAAATTACAATGTTATAACAGCTTCCGTGGTGATCAGAACTTGAATAAATGGTAAATTATATAATTTATTGACTAATAAAAGGTACATCCTTACTAGACTCTAGACAAAACACTGTACAAGAGCTTTTTTCTCCCTAGCTCAGACTAAACAGATTTCAGACATCTCTACACCTATCTTCTCTATAGGGATCTTATGGCATCAAGCAACTAATTGGGCAAACCATGGAATCTTGTTTTAAAGTCAGGCTCCTCAGCAGCTCTTGTCAGCATTTCCCTGAATTCAGACATATAGGTGGATTCAGAAAGACTTAGGCTGGCATATCAGTAGATACGCCAGCCTAAGTCTGAATGTGCGCCGGCGCTAATTTAAGCGTATTCTGGTAACCAGATACGCTTAAATTAGGCTCAGATACGAGCGGCGTAAGTGTCTTACACCGTCGTATCCTAAAGTGTAATTTTTAGGCTGACCGCTAGGTGGCTCTTCCATTGGTGTCGGCCTAGAATATGTAAATGAGTAGATACGCTGATTCACGAACGTACGCTTGCCCGACGCAGTAAAGATACGCCATTTACGTTACGCACTTTCCGGCCTAAAGTTATTCCATCAAATAGCTGGAATAGTAATGTTAGGTATGGCCGTCGTTCCCGTGTCCAAATTTGAAAATGTTATGTTGTTTGCGTAAGTCGTCCGTGAATACGGCTGGACGTAATTTACATCCACGTTGAAACCAATAGGACCGTGCGGCGTACTTTGCCGCAATGCACACTGGGATATGTACACGGACGGCACATGCGCCGTTCGTAAAAAAACGTCAATCACGTCACCCCCCATTTACATAAAACACGCCCCCTCAGCCTAATTTGAATTAGGCGCGCTTACGCCGGCCCCATTTACGCTACGCCGCTGTAAGTTAGGAGGTAAGTACTTTGTGAATACAGTACTTGCCTATCTAACTTAAGGCGGCGTAGCGTAAATACCATACAATACGCCGCCTTAAAGATGCGGCGGTCTTTATGAATCCAGCTATAGGTCTACATAGCCACCTTGACTGCCTCAAAAGTGTAACAGCTGAGGCTGAGGATTTGCACTGTTCAAGAGAGCCCTCTGTCCCCAGTCAATGAAGAATTCAAATGCCAGCACTTGCCAACAAAGCTGGGAGAAACAGAAGAAATGAACTGAAACTAAAAGCTTGCATATTTTCCTTTGGTGTGCCAGCTTTTTGCAGGGAGGGCTAAATTTACTTGCAATTTTCAAAACTTAAAAACACCCCAAAGGTTAAATGTAAATTATCACAAATAAAGTAGAAATTTAACCACTTGCCACCCAAGCCAATTTGGGCATTTCGCTCCTACATGTAAAAATCATACTTTTTTTGGGCTAGAAAATTCCTCAGAACTTCCAAACATGATATATATATATATATATATATATATATATATATATATATATATATATATATATATATATATATATATATATATATATTTTAGCAGAGACCCTAGTGAACAAAATAGTGGTCTTGCAATTTTTTTTTATGTTACACAATATTTGCACAGAAAAAAAAGTAAAAAAAAAAAATGATACGCAATATTTACCCCAATTTTTTGAATAATGTGAAAGATGATGTTCCGTCAAGTAAATAGATACCAAACATGTCACACTTTAAAATTGCACACGCTTATGGAATGGCGCCAAACTACAGTACTTAAAAATCTCCATAGGCAACGCTTTAAAAATGTTTTACAGGTTACCAGTTTAGAGTTACAGAGGATGTCTAGTGCTAGAAATATTGCTCTCACTCTATGATTGCAGCGATACCTCACGAGTGGTTTAAATGCTGTTTACATATGTGGGTGTGACCTACGTATGCATGTGCGGGTATGTGTCTTTACACTTTTCCTTAAATGTTTTATTTTTTGATCACTTTTATTCCTATTACAACATCCCTTGTAATATAAATAGGGCTTGACAGGTCCCCTTTACAGAGAGATCTGGGGTGTATAAGTTGCCCGTATCTCTCTATGCTGGAAAGTTGGAGATAAAAAAAAACAACAAAAAATAATCGTTCTTAGGCTTCCCAGAAAAAAAATGGCAGTGTTTACATCTGTCCAAAGAAAAGAAAAACCCAGCTCCAGGTGAGGCTGCAATCCATGTAATGAGATCTCTGTGGTGGGTGCTCACCCTGGATCGCCACCGTTACATCATAGGATAAGAAGAGTCGGCTGCACACCACTTGATACATATACTTAAACTTTTATTCCATATGAAACTGGGACAACACAAATGACACTGGGTCTGTATCATTAACGTGTTTCACACATGTTTACATCTGCCAGAGTCAGAAGTGACCATCTGGTCCACGGCCAGTTCTACGATAAAACCGCCGCCACCAATGGATTCATTCTCTGGCTCCCCGATTGCACATGAGAGACTGGAGAAGCACCTGAGGGCAGCGGGAGGGGCGGGGCACCCCCTCCACCAGTTATAAAAGCAATCAAGGAGCTAAACAGCCACTAAGATGGCTTTTACAGTGAATTGCCAGTTGAAAAAAATCCAACGTAAATTACGTCATAGGACCGGGGGAAGTGTTTAAAATGGAAAGTGTTCTTAGTCCTCTACTGCAGCACAAGCTATATATATATATATACTGTGGGCCAGATTCACGTATCCTGTCGTATCTTTGTGTGGGCGTAGCGTATCCTATTTACGCTACGCCTCCGCAACTTAGAAGGGCAAGTGCAGTATTCACTTGCTCCGTAAGTTGCGGCGGCGTAGCGTAAATGGGCCGGAGTAAGCCTGCCTAATTCAAATGTGGAAGAGGTGGGCGTGTTTTATGGAAATTAATCGTGACCAGGGCTCAAGTCCTGCGGGAACGCGTGGGAACGGAGTTCCTGCACTTTTTTCACAGCAGGAACGCAGTTCCCTTTGTAGGACTAGAGCAGACGAGAGCAGCCGAGCCGCCCGAGCCAATCCTTCACTAAGCGGCGATGCCCAGCTCGAGTCACTGTCAGGGGAAGGCGAACCTTAGTAATCCTTTATGTTACAGGCCGCTTCCTGTATATGGATTCATCGGGTAGTGTGCGGGAATTCCGTCACTTCCTCGATGCCGCAATGTCTCCTGGGAGCTTTTGTCATTGTTCTCAGGAGACATTGCGGAGGTCTGCCGCAAGTTACCGCGGGATTTAGAAAGAACTTGCTTAAACAATGACAAAAGCTCCCAGGAGATATTGTGGCATCGAGGAAGTGACGGAATACCCGCACACTACCCGATGAATCCATATACAGGAAGCGGCCAGTAACAAAGGATTACTAAGGTACAGTGGATCGAAAAAACAAAACAAAACATGCGGTTTAGTAATTATGCATATGAGCGTATCATTTTTTTTTTTTGGTGGGGGAGTGGATCTTGGGTGGGAGTTCCCATGCTTTTTTCCCCAGGACTTGACCCCTGATCGTGACCCCACGTAAATGACGCGCTTAACGAACGGCGCATGCCGTAATTTACGCCGGCTCAATGCTTAGTCGACGTGAACATAACCTACGCCCATTCACGTACGACTTATGTAAACGACATAAAAAGATACGCTTGCCGACGTCCATACTTTGCATTGGCTGCGCCTCATAATAGCAGGGGTAACTTTACGCCGGACGTAAGCCTAAAGTAAACGGCGTAGCGGGCGCAAGTAGGTTCGTGAATCGGCGTATCTACCTAATTTACATATTTGACGCGTAAATCTACGGAAGCGCCCCTAGCGGCCAGCGTAAATATGCACCCCAAGATACGACGGCGTAGGAGACTTACACCGCTCGTATCTAGGCAACAGTGAGGCATATCTGATTCTATGAATCAGGCGCAGAGATGCAACGCCTCACATTCGGACTTACGATGGTGTATCAGGAGATACGCCGTCGTAAGTATTTCTGTAAAGGCCCTGTGTGTGTATATATATATATATATATATATATATATATACACACACATACATACAGTTGTGTTTAAAAGTTTGCATACCATGGCAGAAATTGTGAAATTTTGGCATTAATATTGAAAATATGACCGATCATGCTAAGGATAGCAATCGCATGAAGCCATTTATTATCACTTAGTTTTTTGGATCCTTTTTAAATCATATTGATAACAGAAATCACTAGACATGTGCACACTGAAATATTTTGTTTCGGAATTTTATTTTTGTCGGAAAAAATACATTTATTTCGTTAGTCCCAAAATTTGTTTTTATTTATTTAGTTTTTCGTTGGAAATTGCATTCGTCCGAAAATCCGAACGAATTAAGGTTGAATCTGTCATTGAAGGCTTATGGTGTTTGACTGTCTGTCGAATGTTCAAAGAAAATTTGACGGAGCAGCGAAACTGTACGACGCTGCAATCATACTTTTCCGGTCAAATGTTCCACTTAAAATCTATAGTAGAATTCTAATGTTGTATGACTAGTAATAATTGTATTTATTATTATTATTAGTCAACCAACATTAGAATTTTTCTATAGCCTATGGGCCAAGCATTTGACCGGAAATGTATGATTGTGGCGTCGTACTGTTTAGCTGCTTGTCGAATCTTCTTAGGCCCCATACACACGAGAGAATTTATCCGCGGATACGGTCCAGAGGACCATTTCCACGGATAAATCCTCTCAAAGATTTCCGCAGATTTCTATGCGATGGAGTGTACACGCCGCCGTAAGTTAGCTAGGCAAGTACATGATTCTCAATGTACTTGCCTGCTAATATACGGCGGCGTAGCCTAAAGCGGGCGGGCGTAAGGGCGCCAAATTCAAATGTCTTGGAGGGGGGCGTGTTTGATGGTAATGAGGTTTGACCTCACGTTTTTTACGTTTTTTTTTTACCTGCGCATGCGCCGGGCGCCTACATTTCCCAGTGTGCATTGCGGCTGCGTACGCTGCACGGGCCTATTGATTTTTATGTGGATGTAAATCCCGATTCGCGGAAGACTTACGCAAACGACGTAAAAAAATTGAATCTCGCGGCGGGAACGGCGGCAATACTTTAACATTGTAATGGCGGCAGAGAGAGTCTCCACTGCTGGGGGACACCTAATGAGAGGGGGGCCTTAATTGAGGGACACCTGATGAGAGCGGTCTCCACTGGGGGACACCTGATGAGAGTGGGGCTTTACTGGGGGACACCTGATGAGGGCTCTGCTGGGAATGCCTGGTGTAAGGAGGGACTCCGCTGGGAATGCCTGATGTAAGGAGGGACTCTACTGGAGACACCTGTTGTGAGGAGGGACACTACTGAGGGCACCTGTTGTAAGGAGGGACTCTGCTGGGAATGCCTAATGTAAGGAGGGACTCTCCATTCTCTATGACCCAAGCTGACACTAGTGCGCAGTCCACCACAGCTTCTAGAGTGACTTGTTCTGCTTATTCTGCCTTCTTGTCCACAGCTAGACCTGCCACAGCCCCAGCATCATGCAAGAAGATGTCAGCTGAATTATTTGAACACAGTGTCAGCCACTTGTTTCTTGAGGATGCACAAACATTACATGATTTTGATGTTGGCTCTGAAGTGGAGGAAGGGGTCACTGATGTGCCTTGGGTGCCAAAGCAGAGGAGGAAAGTGAGGGGGAGAAACAGCCCCAATGAGGTAATATGTCCTCCGTAGGCAGCCATCATGGAAGGGTAAAGAGCAACCACTCTATTCCATCAGTTTGTGGCGCTGTTATCTTCCGGTCCACTTCCCACAGCTCAGCTGTGTGGGCCTTTTTTAGCACATGTGCAATCCATCGCACTGTTGCACTTTACAATCTCTGCCGCAATCAGATCAAGTGGGGCAAAAAACAGCCATTAGGGTACCACATGCTTGACAAGGCATTTAAACACCCACCATTCAACCCGCTGCCAAGAGCACCTGAAAGCCACACACGAGGGACACAATTTTTCTCCCCCACACTCCTCACCTTTTAATGTCTACTCCCCGCTATATCTCATGACCTCAAAGCAGCCCCCACTGACAGGGATGGTGTCTAGCAAAGGGTGTCACAGGTCCTTGAAACACATCTGCCAGCAGCACACCACCAGCTGTAGAGTATTGCAGGCACATTTTGGGCAAGGCAGTCAGCAGCAAGGCTCACATTACTGCTGACACATATTTCAGCAATCGTGGTCAGGGACAATATATTTTATTCATAGCACACTGGGTAACTCTGCTTGCAATTAGGAAGGATGCAAGAAAGGGCTCAGTGCTGGATCTTGTATTGCTGCAATGCCACCATGTCTCCATACAGCTGTTGGTGATGATGCAAGATCTGTCAGCTCCACCCCCTCATCCTCCTCCTTGTGCCATGGAGAGAGATAGAACAGGTCTCGGTTCAGTGCTATTCTTTAGTTAGTGTGCTATATTGTGCTTATTTTGCTTAAATTGTCAGTGTAGAATATTAGTTTAGTGTCAGTCTAGGGATAGTGTCAGTGTAGTGAGAAGGACCATCATTCAGGTTTGCATTACTGCCAGTTTAACACCATTTAATTCTTGTGCGTTACTACCAGTTTAACGCCATATCATTTTGTGTGTGTTACTGCCAGTTTAAAGCCATATAGTTTTGCGTGCATTACTGCCAGTTAACGCCATATAGTTCTGTGTGCGTTACTGCCAGTTTAACGTTGATCACCCAGAAAGTGAGGACACCAATATTAAAATGATAGACGTTTTACCCCCCCCCCCCCCCCACGAGACAAAAGGTTTGTTGCTGCTTCTGTTACAGAGATGTCTTAACTGTCCTGAGATCACACAGAAGTTCAAGGAAGAGGTTTACAATGGAGTCTCGGACATCAACAAACAGAACTTGGACAGAACTTCAAACCCTTCCCTATGATAGCCCTGATTTTCGAATTCCTCTGATTATGGTGTTGGTGGTGAGTATTTTTGAATGGGTTTAACACTATTAATTTATCACAGATTGGCATGATGTTATTACCTTTTTTGATCTTTCTGAAACCTTTTGATATTTCACATTTATTGGTGGATTTAGCATCACACTTTATATAAATTATTCATTTTTATATGTGGGGACACATTTAAGCCCTGTACACACGGTCGGTTTGTCTGATGGTTTGTTTTCCATCGGTGAAAAAAAAAATAGAACATGTTTTAAAATTTTCCTATGGATAAAAAAACGATCGGTCAAAAATCCATGCATGCTCACAATCAAGTCGACACTTGCTCGGAAGCATTGAACTTAATTTTTCTTAGCATGTCGTAGTGTATTACGTCACCACGTTGGACACGGTCGGATTTTTGACTGATGGTGTGTAGGCAAGACTGATGAAAGTCAGCTTCATCAGATTACCAATGAAAAAATCCATCGGATTAGATTCCATCAGATATCCGATCGTGTGGGTGCAATGATTTTCAGGCTGCAGTGTAAAAAAAAACTATAAATTCATTTTTTTTTACCTGCAAAATCATGTGCATTTATCATTTATTTAAAAAGGAGATCTTAGCCTTTAATGATTCAGTGACACAGATTAAGATGTGCAGGATTATGAAAATGTTGCTGATGTTACTTGGTACACTGCTGTTATTTAGCAAAACAAAACAACAGCAACTTGAACACGACTTGAGTATGAATCACAACGCGACTTACAACACGACTTGAAGTCGCCTCCAGGAGGGGGAACTCGATGCCAAATTTAAAATAAAAAAACAGCATGGGTTCCCCTCTAGGAGCATACCAGGCACTTAGGTTTGGTATGAATTTCAAGGGGAAAATTCATACCAAAAAAACGGCGTGGGGTCCCCCCCAAATTCATATCAGACCCGTATCCGAGCACGCAGACCGGCCGGTCAGGAAAGGGGGTGGGGATGGGCGAGCATCCCCCTCCTGAACCGTACCAGGCGGCATGCTCTCAAATGGGGGGGGTGCTTTGGGGCAGGGGGTGCCCTGTGGCCCCCCACCCCAAAGCACCTTGTCCCCATCTTGATGGGGACAAGGGCCTCTTGCCGAAAACCCTGGCCGTTGGTTGTCGGGGTCTGGGGTGGGGACCTTATCAGAATCTGGTAGGCCCCTTTAATAAGGGGGCCCCCAGATCCTAGCCCCCCATCCTTTGTAAATGAGTATGGGGTACATCGTACCCCTACCCATTCACCTGGTGGAAGAAAAATGTCAATGAAAAAACACTACACAGGTTTTTAAAGTAGTTTATTAGGCAACTCCGGGGGTCTTCTTCGGCTCGCGAAGCATGCACTAGGGGCACGTGCGCGCCACCGGAGGCGCACGCACGTGCCCCCCGCTTGTCCCTGACTCCCGTGCGTGTGACCGGCGGGCGCAATCGCCGCCGGTCACCCGCGATTGCCCGTTACAGAGCGAGGACTGGGAGCTGTGTGTGTGTGTAAACACACAGCTCCCGGTCCTGTCAGGGGAGAAAGGCCTGACCGTCTGTTCATACAATGTATTAACAGAGATCAGTCATTTCCCCTAGTGAGGCCACCCCCCCTACAGTTAGAACACACCCAGGGAACATACTTAACCCCTTCCCCGCCCTCTAGTGTTAACCCCTTCCCTGCCAGTGGCATTTTCATAGTAATCCAATGCATTTTTATAGCACTGATCGTCGCTATAAAAATGCCAATGGTCCCAAAAATGTGTCAAAAGTGTCTGAAGTGTCCGCCATAATGTTGCAGTACCGGAAAAAAATTGCTGATTTCCGCCATTACTAGTAAAAAATGTTTTTTAATAAAAATGCCATAAAACTACCCCCTATTTTGTAAATGCTATAACTTTTGCACAAACCAATCAATAAACATTTATTGCGATTTTTTTTTTTTTTTTTTACGAAAAATATGTATAAGAATATGTATCGGCCTAACCTGAGGAAATGGTCTAACCTGAGGAAAAAAATAGTTTTTTTATATATTTTTGGGGGATATTTATTATAGCAAAAAGTAAAAAATATTTTTTTTTTCAAAATTGTCAATCTATTTTTGTTTATAGAGCAAAAACTAAAAACCGCAGAGGTGATCAAATACCACCAAAATAAAGCTCTATTTGTGGGAAAAAAAGGACGCCAAATTTGTTTGGGAGTCACGTCGCACGACCGTGCAATTGTCAGTTAAAGCGACGCAGTGCCGAATCGCAAAAAGTGCTCTGGTCTTTGACCAGCAATATGGTCCGGGGGTTAAGTGGGTACATTAAGACGGCTCCCATTCACTTCCATTCATTTTCTCGACTGCGCGACTTAGGGCGTCTTGAAGTCGGATTCCCAGGTCGCCCCAGTGTGAACCGTCTCTAAAGGTACAACAAAAAAAATTCAAAGCATAAATGAAAAGCAATGTATCATGTTATGTGGACAATTAAAAAGGTGAATAAATTCAGCTTTCAACATTCAATTTAAATTCTGTCTTGAGGATCTATGATACTTAAGCTATGTGAATAATGATTTTGACAGCCATAGTCTACAATGGACCTTATTAGTAAAATATAAATTATAAGCAGACATTTCACATCAGCAACTCTCTGTGAAGTTAATGATAAACACAGAGATTTGTGCACTTCTGACATTTTGTAATGAATTTGCTGCTTTCAAGACAGTTTGTTGTCAAGAAATGTATTGCTTTTGATAGAAAATTAATATACACAGTGGCTATATCATTACAAAGTATGAGTTTGCTGCTAGGCTCTAATTAACAAGCAGGAACATTTTATTGTTCTTAGGTTATTAGGATGTAGTTGTATAAACCAAGAACATTTCTCTATGTTTTATAGTGAATTATAATTACAAAATCATCTGCTGTATTCCAAATAGCATGTCAGTATTATTATTGTATAAGAAAATGAAATATAACATATACTAGTGTATTAGAGATGTAAATTGTCCACCTATGGACAAATTAAATGTGGATCCTATTCTAAAGACTCAAAGTAGTGATTAAAATACAATCCTACACTTTTCCACTTCTGTTTGCTTTTGCCCTCACATTCAAGAGTCAGAATGAGATAAGCTTTGCATTACAGCCCTCTCTGTGTCAGAGATTTCTGTTTCTGTCTCTGTTTCTTTACATTTCAGCCCTTTCAACAGATCAAACACTATTTAAATAGCATACTCTTGGAAACACAGCCTTGACATTCATCACAAAAACCTAGTGAAGATGAGAACATGTTTTCATTATTAGGATTTAGGCCAAATTGGCAGAATCTCATGGCCTTTTTATACGAGGGGTCTTCAAAAAATGTCATTGCTTTTATAAATTTTGTTAGAAACAGTGAGGGCCTGGAAGAGTATTCATTGGTCGTGTCTGAGAGTGTCATGTGACTAGTATGTTTGGCAAGCCGGCTGACCTTGCAGTTTAGTATAATGTCGCGTACACACGACCAGTCTAGAAAAAACAACGTTTTTTTCAACCCGATTATTGTTAAGCCGGCCTCGCCTACACACGATCGTGAAAAAAAAATGCTCTAGCAAAGCGCGGTGACGTACAACACGTACGACGGCACTATAAAGGGGAAGTACTATTCGGATGGCACCACCATTAAGGCTGCTTTTGCTGATTTTGTGCTAGTAAAACTTTGGTGAGAGACGATTCACGCTTTTCAGTCTGTTACAGTGTGATGAATGTGCTATCTCCATTACAGATGGTAGTTTTACCAGAACGGGCGCTCCCGTCTCACAACTTGCTTCTGAGCATGCACATTTTTTTCACGTCCATTTTTTACGACATTAAAAACGACAACGTTAAAAACGACAACGTTAAAAACAACGTAAAAGTTTCGAGCATGTTCTAAATTTTTAATGGCCATTTTTTATGTCGTGAAAAATGCTCTGGAGCCCACACACGATTGTTTTTAATGACGTTAAAAAAAATGTCATTTTTTACATCGCGAAAAACGGTTGTGTGTACGTGGCATAAGAGTTGTCACGCTGTGGTTAAGCTGGCTACAAAACTAGTTACACTTTAGCTGCCAATAAATGTTAACAGTACTCCAAACACAGAAGCAAACAAATTTTTCCACGTGAAAAAAACAAGCGACGAACAAAACAAAACGCACAGTAAAAGAAAAAAAGTGCAACCTGCAACACACCAAAATGTCCCATGAGCTACTTTGTCACATGTAGGGCAGCCCATCAAAATAAATGGGCTGCCCAATGTGTGTTGCTGGAAAAATGAGCCATAAAACCTGCGCGTTCACTATATTTGGTATGAATGGGGCCTGAAATTAAATTGTTTACAGTGTGACTCTATTTACATCTGCACATTTCAGAACGCATGGCAAACTGCACAGAAAATGCAAGAATGTGCTGCAAGTGCACCAAAATATCATGGTAAACAATGCACTACACTCCAATCTAAAAAGTTCTGAAACCTCCTTGTGTCGATTGTCGCTCATAAGGCAGCCCAAGTGAATTTATTTCAGACATATACATATATGTGTGTGTGTGTATATATATATATATATATATATATATATATATATATATATATATATATATATATATATATATATATAATTAGCAGCCCCAAAAAAAGTAATTATGTGCAAAAAACACCATGTGACTCCTCCACCTTTAATCTTAGCAGCTGGGACCAGGAAAAGTAATGGCTGCAAATTCTTAAGCCTCATACACACGATCGGACTTCCATCAGACTTTTCCAGAGATTTTGGTCCGAAGGGGTGTTGTTTGTGAACTTGGTATGCATACACACGGCAGAACTTTTTCAGCCAACATTCACCAAACCATGTGGTTTTTCAGCTCTTTACCACCACCCTTTGGGCAACTTCTGCTATTGTTGTCTGATGTTTAGCATTTGTTTCTGAGCATGCTCGTTTTGAACTGTGAATTTTAGTACGATGGACTTGTGTACACACGATCGGATTATCCTCAATCAGACATTTGTTGTCGGAAAGCTTGAGAGCATGCACAGCGAACATTTGTCCGTTGAAAAACTAACAATTGTCCGATGGAGCATACAGACTGTAGGATAAAACACGTCCGTCAGACCGTTGTTGTCAAAAAGTCTGATCGTGTGTATGGGCCTTAATGCAAAAAGACTTTCAAGGATGACAATTCAAATGACCAAACTTTTCATAAATGTACTCTTCTTAATGGGGTAAAAGGTATTCGAAAGAACACAGAAGGAATCATCATCGCATGACCGGGATGGAGCCAGTGATATCATTGCATCGTCGGACGTCAACAAACACTAATGCCCTGTACACACGATAGGATTTTCTTAAAATCTGATGGAATTTTCAGAATTCCTTTCAAGCTGTCTTACATCAGTCTTGCATACACACTGCCAGACTATAGTACGACCGTCCAAAACGCAGTGACGTAAAACACTACGATGAGCCGAGAAAAATGAAGTTCAATGCTTCTGAGCATGCGTCGACTTGATTGGGAGCAAGCGTGTTTTTTCTCCGTCGAAGTTCCACACAGACGTTCAGAATTTCCCATAGGATTTTTTCCATCAAAAAAAAATTAAAACATGTTCTATTTCCAAACTCCGACAGATATAAATCCTATGGGGCCCACACACGATAGGAATTTCTGATGAAAAAATTCCATCAGACTTCTTTCATCATAAATTCCTATCGTGTGTACAAGGCATAAGAGGTGATAGAGTTTCAGTAATTGCTTATACACCTAAGTGCACTAGACATTGTACACTGAAAAATATGAGTGTATTTTAAGATGCTTTTTGATGCTTTTTATGCATGTTGTGTGATGTGGGTTTCTTCAGTGTTAATATTATTTTATCACATCTAATCATTTTTGGTAGCACTACAATTTTTACTGTGATAATTGAATTTGAGTGTGGGGATACATATCATGGTTGGCAGCTACCATATATTGGGTGATTAAAGCCATGTACACACGATCGATCTTCCAGCAGACTTTTCAGTGGATCTTGGTCTGAAGGGCATTGGCCGTGAACTTGTTCTGCATATAGACGGCACAACATTTTCAGACAACAAAACCTAAATATGTGTTTTTTCTGCTCGTTAGCACCACCCTTTGGGCAACTTCTGCTAATGTTGTCTTAATGTTTACCATTTATTTTTAAAAAGCTATATATTTACTATAATAAATATCCCCAAAAAATCTATAAAAAAAAAATTCTCAGTTTAGGCCGATACGTATTCTTCTACATATTTTGCATAAAAAATCCCAATAAGTGTTTATTGATTGGTTTTCGCAGTTATAGCGTCTACCAAATAGGGGATAGTTTTATAGAATTTTTTTTTTTTTATTATTAGAAATGGTGGCGATCTGCGATTTTTATCATGACTACAACATTATGGCGGACACATCGGACACTTTTAACGATATTTTGGGACCATTCACATTTATACAGCGATCAATGCTTTAAAAATGCACTGATTACTGTATAAATGTGACTGGCAGGGAAGGGGTTAACCACTAGGGGGCTAGGAAGGGGTAAAGTGTGTCCTATGGAGTGATTTCTAACTGTGTGGGGGCTGGGCTTACTGTGACACGACACGGATCGCTGCTCCCGATTACAGAGAGCAGACGACCAGTGTCCTGTCACTAGGCAGAACAGGGAGATGCCTTGTTTACAACAGCGTCCCCCCGTTCTGCCGCTCTGTGATATGATCACAGGACACCAGCGGACATCGAGTCCACGGGTCCCGCGGGCACGGTCACGGAGCTTGCGGCAGGCGCGTGCACTGGCAAGGTGGGAATTTCAAAGCAACGTACCCATACGTTGCTTTGTGCACACCAGCCATTCTGCCAACGTATATCTACATGACGCGGTCGGCAAGTGGTTAAAAAGAGAGGTTTTATGTGGAAGTTGTATTGCCTTGACAAGGTTCCTCTGTTAAGTTTGGTTTAAACTCTTATATCTGATAGTCTCCATATTGGAGCATATATGGCAGTGGATACATTAAGGACAGGTATGCCTGGAGGCAGCCTAGTCCACCTTAAAGGCACAGGGACACATTAGAAGCCCAGCAAGAGCACAACAGCAGCTTAAAAGTATCCAGTGTATCTCCACGTCAGTTCAATCACGCAAGCTATACAAAAATGGCAACCACTCCAATCTATAGCTAGCCTTTGAAGTAAGGTGTACGTAGTAGAGTTTTACATCGCACAGGCAAACAAAAATGTTCCCAACACACTTACCAGCTAGCCTGACATATATTTGCAAATATGTGCAACTGAAACCTTTGTTTTTAACATAACCTATTAAACGGTATCATTTTTTTGAAGCTAGCTATTAAGTGTGCTGTTTGTTTCTCCCTGGAGAGCTGACAGACAAGTAGAGCAAAGAGCTGAAGTTGTGAAAGATATGGTGCAGAGGGAGGATTGATGGGAAAACGGGTTAATGGAGGACTTTTTAAAGTGTTCTTTGATTCTATAGACAAACTGTTCTATTGTTTCTTGGGTCTGTAGATAAAACACATCCAAGCATTACTCTTCCACAATTACTTATGCCTAGATAATTGTATCTACAGAACAAAAAAAACAGCAATGGGCTCTTGTTTTGCTCCATGTTATATCAACTTGTACAGGGGGGCCTTTGAACCATTTGTTGATCACATTATTCTATAGATATTATCTATGTAATAGGGATGCTGTTTAGATGTCACTCTAACAGGAATATGAACAGAATGATTACCTCCTATGCCTCGTACACACAATCAGTTTTCCTGACACAAAAACTGTCAGGAGAGCTTTTGGCCGGGAATCCCGGCCGTGTGTATGCTCTTTGCAGTTCTTCTGACAAGACACGTGTGTAGGGGGGGAGACTAACCGAACAGGTTCTCGGCTTCCCGCTCAGGATTTCCGATGGGAACTTTTCCCGTTGGAAATCCCGCACATGTGTACGGGGCATAAAGATTGTTTCAAACAAGCTGACAGTACAGGCATACCCCACTTTTAAGTATACAATGGGGTTTATTTACTAAAGGTGAAAAGCACAAAATCAGGCTCACTTCTGCATGAAAACCAATGAGCTTCTAGGTTTTATTACCAGGCTTAATTGAACAAGCTGGGGTTAGAAGCTCATTGGTTTCTATGCAGAAGTGAGCCTGATTTTGTGCTTTCTAGCTTTAGTAAATAAACCCCATTGTGTACTTAAAAGTGGGATATGCCTGTAATAGTTATTTTGAAGTTCTCATCGCAAACTTTGAGCAGAAAATAAATCATTCGGGCAGTGTTGGATGAGAAGGAATGTAAGGACTTTGTTAAACAAAAATGGCTTTTATGCAAATAAATATCCACAATATAGTAGTGATAGCTTGTACTTGAAAGCCAGGAGTTTGAATTCAAGCTGATTACCTGTAAACCAGGCAAATACAAAGTATGTTATGCCCTATGTGCATAACTTGGTACAATAGGTGCCAGAAGGAAAGTAATTCAATACTAGATAAACATTAGCATATCCTTATGACCGATCTACTGTACTACTGAAGACAAATCTTCCAATTAGACCCAAAAAATCCTTTAAATCACTATAATATTAAATGTGGATTATAGCATTACATATTATAATTTTACAATGTTATAATAATTGTTGCTATTTTATGAATGGTTGTAGTTTTAGGTATAGATTTTGATATATAAGATATTTATGACCTACTAGAGTAATAATTTAAAATGTGGATAGGATGACTATCTTGTTATCTTTGTTTGATTTTATTATCATAACTGATTTACTAAAACTGAAGAGTCTAAAATGTGGTGCAGTTTTGCATTTTAACCAATCAGCATCAGTTTTTCTTTTTTCAAAGCTTAATTGAACAAGCTGAAGTTAGAAGCCGTCTGCCTACCATGTACAGCCGCACCAGATTTTGCACTCTTTAGTTTTAGTAAATCAACCCTATTATATCTTTAGATATATCTTAAGAGTACAGGTTACACTTATTATAATGTGGGTTGCTTGAAGCAAAATGTATCAAATTATATCTATTTATATGATAAAAATATATTGATAATGCATGATACTTCATTGTAAATTATGTGATGATACTGAGCTAAGCATACTGATAAAGTATTTTACTACATTCTTTTAATATGATACTACCACATTCAATGGGGGTTATTTACTAAAGGCAAATCCAATTTGCACTACAAGTGCAAACTACAAGTGCAAAGTGCACTTGGAATTGCACTGGAAGTGCACTTGGAAGTGCAGTCGCTGTCAATCTGAGAAGAACATCTGAAATGAGGGGAAACTCTGCTGATTTTATCATCCAATCATGTGCAAGATAAAATACAGTTTTTTTTTTATATTCCTTGCAAGTCCCGCTTGGATCTACAGTGACTGCTCTTCCAATTGCACTTTCAGTGAAATGTCAAGTGCACTTTCAGTGATATGTCAAGTGCACTTTGCACTTGTAGTTCGCTCTTGTAGTGTAAAGTGGATTTGCCTTTCGTAAATAACCCCAAATATTACTACAGTATTGTAAGTGTTAAAGAGCCTCCCAAGTGTTGTACATCCAGCTAAGCCCAACAGTGTCCATAGTAAAAGCAGCCTCAGGTCAGGCTCCATCCAGGTCAGACCTCCAATGCATTTCGCCCCACTCACGTGGCTTAGTCATGGAGGTGGACATTCCATGAAGCAGGGGAGAACAAATGCATTATCAGCTGATGTGGCAGTCAATGAACTGTTGTGCGGCACTTGGGATCTTTTTGGCAGATGGCTGGAAGTCAGAAATGTGGGAGGGGGGGTTCTGCACTGAGCTGGTGGGGGTACATGACTGGATTGGAACAGGAGTGCCGCAGGAGGCACAAAACCGGCAGGGACACATAGCACATGGCTGGATCGGGAGGTGAGAGCCCCCAGTCAGAGCACATGGAGCCATCTCATGTTATGGAGCCATGTTGCTGCCCTCTCCCATAGTGGGGGGGGGGGCAGCGAGTACATGCCTGGAATAGGAGAGGAATGATTCACTTACATTTGTGGTGAGATACTCTGTATGGGTATGGCAGCAGTGAATAATACAGACTGGGGGAGATGTAAGCAGAGAGATGGAGCATGTGACTGAAGCCAGAGGTGACAGTGTTTGGAATTGGTGATGCAGATAGGGGGAGCACACAGCTGGATCAGACCGAATTTAACAGGAGGTGTGTTCGTATTAGTTTTATTATGGCATAATACGTTCCCCTTGACCACTTCAGTACACTGTATTATATATTCTGCATTGTATTATATACTCTGCACTGCACTATATACTCTGCACTACACTTTATTATATACTCTGCAATACACGGTATTATATACTTATATACTCTGCACTGCACTATATACTCTTCACTACACTGAATTATATACTCTGCACTGCACTATATACTCTGCACTGCACTGTGTTATATACGCTGCACTACACTGCACCATATACGCTGCACTGCACTATATACTCTTCACTACACTGTATTATATACTCTGCACTGCACTGCACTATATACTCTGCACTGCACTGTGTTATATACTCTGCACGACACTGCACCATATACGCTGCATTGCACTATATACTCTACACTGCATTTTATAAAATACACTGACTGCACTATATACTTTGCACTGCGTTATATACTCTACACTGACTGACCGCACAATACACTAACTACTCTGCCTAATCTCCATTAATGTACACTTTACACAGCCACTGTGTAAGCAGCCTTATATAGTGTGGGGCCTATCATGGCTCTCACTGTACATCGCGCTTTGATTAGCCAAAGCATACAGGTCAGGTGCATTCTTTGGCCAATTAGCCTTCAATGCACTGTGATATTGCAGTGCAATATGGGGTGCTCCGCGGCAGGTCAATATCCCGCGAGCGCCCCATATGTTCATTTTTTCTATGAACAAGGGAACACATGATGTTCATGTTGACCTTACATTCAACTCAACCATCGTGCCAATCGCTACATACCATACTAAGGAGGAAGTAAAGAAAATAAAGCAAAATAAAGAAAGAAAAATGTATGTTTTTGCTGTATATAATGCTAATACAATGATGTGAATATATGATATTTAATTTTCTTTAAACTAAAACCTAGAAAGGTTTTGTTGTCTAGAGATAACTACATAAAGAGCGTAGAAATATAACTGTCTGTAATTTAATTGTGCTCAGCTTATTTGTTTCTGCTATTGATTGTGTGGGCTGTTTCACAAACCATTTCAGGTGGAAGTCAAGGTACAGTACATCTGGGAGTAATCATTACAACAGTACACAATTCAAAACACTCCAATGGGAAAAAAAGGTTAAGTCTTTAACAAACTAGGTTTTAAAAAGTTGGCAACTACAAATGGCATTATAAAACAAGGTTATGGTGGAGCTAAGCTGTAATAAACAATGTTTTGCAAGAATTGCAATGTGAATCAGAAAAGCTTTAAAATATCTAAGCCACCACAAAAACAATCAACTTGAACATACAGAAAATGTATACATACAGCCAGTCTGGTGTGCAATTACAGGATGAAAGAGGGTGCAAGTGTCCCAGATGCCAGGGGGCACCAAACAAAATGTTAATTTGAGAGAAAATCGCACTTCTGGATAGAAATTATAAAATCATGTACATTTTGACTCCCCAATAGCCTTTCCCTTAGGTCTGATTTAAAGCTATAGCAGGAGGACCTCCAGCGCCCCATGTGCTTGATAATGTAAGATGGGACCCCTTGCTCAGAAGCTGCGGACGCCGCCCCGATCCTAAATGAATGCCCGGAGAAGTGCTTTGGATCCAAACCCAACTTGGCAAGTAGAATCCTGATGTAACTGATGAATTGCTTTGAAGTGATAGGATGCGTAGGGAAGGGGAGCAGGGGACTTCCAGGGGAGTTGTCATGAATTAATTGCAAAGAGAGTCAAGCACCTCGACCAGGCACCAACTGTTGTGCATTCAGTAGTATTGTACCACAAACCCCTGATCAATCTTATTATTGGGAAGCTGCAACTCGTAATGCTCAGAGAATCTGGAGAGACAGCCTCTGAGCAGCACATGAGCATGACAGCTTGCTTTGGACACCTCCCCAGGTCGGAGGAACCCAAAGAAACTGAGGTGGATAGCCGCCTTGAGAACTAAACTGAGACCTGCACCAAAGGGGGACATGGACAGCATGTCCAACATGTCTCGGAAAACCTGCCCGGTGATAGGTTGACGAGACAACTGAGATGACCCCTGGGATCTCTGAAAACCCCTCAGCACGGCTTTCAGAGGGTGAGCTGCAAAAATAGATGGACTGTCAGGCGCATGCAGGGACCTGAAATGCTGAATACCTGACAAATATAGCTTGATGGTACTGGCCGACAAAGCTAGCTCACTATGGCAATATGCAGTGAAAGTCATGATATAGTTTATATCTGCAGGGCCATCGCAAGGGAATGAAGACATGAATCTGAGGAAAGTCCTCCAGCCCATCGTTTACGCTCTCAGGGTATTCCTGGACAAGGACCTATTGGCCAGATCGACCGCCTGAGTCCGGAAAAAGCTTAATCCATGACTAACAGCAAATAAGGGGGGATTGGCTGGTCTGTCTGTTCTGCTGCCGGATGCTGTAAGAAAAATATCAGCATGTTGAGACAAGACAAAGCATCAGCTGCACCATTGCAATCCCCACTAATAAATTCCCCCGGAAATGGAACTTGTACGTCAAGCACAGCCAAGTCAGCCTGCGCATGAATGACATGATTAAAAGGGACCCCGATCTACCTTTATTGATAATTTTGGCTGTAGACAAATTATCCGTAAAGATAATGACTGAGTTGTCTGACCAACCAGGACCCCAAGTGACGACTGCTGCCGCCAGGATTGGGTAAATTTCAAACAGTGCTGAAGTGAGAGCGAACTTCGGCAGCCGGAACACCTCTGGGTGCCAAGGGCTGGCCAACCATTCCTGACAAAATATGCCAGCAAAACCGACCGAAGCGGCGGCATCTGAAAAAACTCGGGGAGAACAATCTGTTGGATGTGGGATAAACATGGAGATACCATTCCAATCACACAGGAACTGATCCCACATGATCAAATCGGCTTGGGCGTCTGTTAGCAGCTTGACAGGCAAGTCAGAATCCTGACCTTGGGGCAGAAGAGCCAGCAACCTAGACACAAATGCCCTACCCTGAGGGATAATCCTCATGGCATGATTTAGAGTCGAGCGTGATCCCCGAAAAGGTGATGACTTTGGCTGGACCTTCCATCATATGCGCAGCTAAAGGGACATTTAAACCCAAAAACAACCCTGTGAGCATTTGACGATCCCTGGGCGGGTCACCAGGGTCTTCCAACAGTAGGAAATCGGCGAGATAATGAATTATCCTCTTACAACCACCGCAGTTACCCAGAATCCAATTGCTTTTAGACCCAGATGTTAACTTAGAGGCAAAAAATACTGCCTGCGCCACTTGATGCTGTGCCATTGCCAGAGAGCAGGACTGATAGGAAATGGATAGGAAGATGTGCTGGATAGCCAAATCTACTGACAAATACGTCAGTGAAAATTCCTTGGAGGGGATAAGAGAATTGAAACTAGGAATGTGAGATGAATTAGGCGTGGACAAATCATAAATCAAACAAAATTTATTGGAAAATTTCCCAGAGACAACCCCAATGGGGCTAACCCTCCACATACAAAAAGGTCATGACAGGAATTGGCTCATCAAGAACCCTTTGGACAGTTCTGCCTGCAGCAACTCATGGACAATAGCAGAGTGGTTCTCTGTTGACATCAAGTTGTTGCGTTCAAACGTTTCTGTTAGAAGGGTGATGAGGCCAGTGTGAAAACCTGTGGAAAAACCCTCCAGCAAAAACTGTCTGAACGCTGTTGATGGGTGGTCACCCAGGAAATCCCCCAGTACGGAGATATTGACTCGGCATAGTCATGACGTACCAAATGGCTTGACCAGACAGGCGGACTTGGGGTGAGCTTTGAAGCAATTAGAGCATGCTTGGCCATGGGTCTGGTATGAAATTTGGGGGACATTTTGGCATGGGGGTCCCCTTAAAATTCATACAGACCCAAAAGACTATTTTTTTCTTAATTTTTCATTGCCGGAAATTTTGAATTCAGCTGTCAGTGGGGAATCCCACTGACAACTGATGTCTCATTGGTTGGTAAGGACAGCTACTGGTTATTAAAAATGCTGGAGGCCACCCGCTCTTTAACAATGCAATATTTACTACTGGCAACTAAGATGTTTTCTGCCACAAAGCGTTAAATCACTGCATGTTTTCACTACTAAAATACTACATGATGTCATAAAATAACTCTTGCAGTATTTTAGTATTTTTTTTTTTTTTAGTGAATGCCACAAATAGATAAAAAATTGGTATGAGAAGATACTGCTTTGTGAATGGAGCCCAACATGGTTAACATAAACTTAAGCCCTGTACACACGATCGGTTTGTCCGATGAAAACAGACTGATGGACTGTTTTGATCGGACAAACCGATTGTGTCTGGGCCCCATCGGTTTGTTTTCCATTGGTTAAAAAAAATAGAACATGTTTAAACTTTTTCCTATGGATAAAAAACCAATAGAAAAAAATGATCGTCTGTGTGGAAGTCCATCGGTCAGAAATCCACGCATGCTCAGAATCAAGTCGACGCATGCTCGGAAGCCTTGAACTTAATTTTTCTCAGCACGTCGTAGTGTTTTACGTCACCGCGTTTTGGCACGGTCTGATTTTTGACCGATGGTGTGTAGGCAAGACTGATGAAAGTCAGCTTCATCGGATATCCGATGAAAAAATCCATCGGATTAGATTCCATCAGATATCCGATCGTGTGTACGAGGCTTAAGTGTCTTCAAAAAATCTGTTGGGTCACAAATAGGGATAAGGAGAGTAATTAGCCTCAAATTTCACCAAGTCATACAGCAAAAGTCCCTTTATGTTTTTCCTTGACAAAGAGAGTTAATTAGTCTTTGAAAATACTCATTAAGATTAAAAAAAATTTTTTTAATCCTTTTAACCACGTAAGGACCCGCTCACGTATATATATATGTCGGCACATTAAAGATGGATATCTCGTTAATGGCAGCAGCTGCTGCCACAACCGAGATATCCATCTTTCCTGTGAGCGGTCCTGTTAACTATAACGGTGGTCTACGCGGCGGATTCACCGCAAGATCACCGTTATCGGTGGCGTGAGAGGGCCTCCCTTCCTGCCGCTCTCCCATGCCCTCTGCCGCTTACCGGAGCCGTCGGCAGCGGAGGAGGCGATCGGGTCCTTCATCCTGCATGGCTGGGATACGAGTGAGGGCAAGATGGCCCCCACCCGTCTCCATAGCATAGTATGGCGGAAGCGATGTCAAAATGTCACTTCCGCCCATGCTTCTTAAAGGCATATTTTCCTGTTGTCATCTTTTCAAATGACATTGCTTTTTTAATTGCATTAAAGGTAAAAGTTTGACGCCATTCCACGAGCGGGCACACTTTTGAAGCGTGACACGTTGGGTATCATTTTTCTCTCACATTATCTTTCACAATAAAAAAAAAATAATTAGGCTAACTTTACTGTTGTCTTATTTTTCAATTAAAAAAAGTGAATTTTTTTCAAAAAAAAGTGCGCTTGTAAGTTCGCTGCGCAAATACGGTGTGACAAAAAGTATTGCAATGACCGCCATTTTATTCTCTAGGGTGTTAAAAAAATATATATATAATGTTTGAGGGTTCTAAGTAATTTTCTAGCAAAAAAACCTGTTTTAATCTTGTAAACACCAAGTCTAAAAAACAGGCAAGGTCCTTAAGTGGTTAATAATGTAATTTCATTCCAAGTACATACACTGGAGAATTCATAAAGAATGTCTATACAAACGTTTTAGGATATTGCACTGGTCCTGCATGAGGAATGTTAGTGTGAGCAACAGATTCATGTACTTTTTTTTAGGTATAAGGTACATGAATCTGGGGCACGCAACACACATGGAGACATATTGGAACCTGGGTGTCCATATGTACACTCCATCCTCAGTGCAGCGGAGCTCCCTCCGCACTGCTACAGCTGACACACACAGTGCAGTTTTAAGGAATTTTGTAGCTGGGTAGGCAGATCATGATGGGGATTCAGAGACACTGGTTACCCATCAGGTCTGTTTCCCTTGTGATTTACAGCAGGCAGTGAGTGGATCCATAAATGGAAAGAGGGCACAAGGGGGTAGGGAAAGTGCTGCTCACCCCTAAAAAGGTTTTGTATGGGAGGGCTCCCCAGTGGGGTTTTTAGGCAGCAAGGAAATATGAAAAATGAAAAATGCAAGAAAGTAACAAATGTTGTAAAAAAGCAGAAAAAATATTTAATGGGTAGAAAGGTATAAAACAACAAACTCTGGTATGGTTTACACTGAAAATATATACACTTGAAATGTTGCACCAAGTTACTTGACAACAATCAACATAAATGGTTAATGTTCAAGTCAAGTAGTTTCTGACGCATTTCAGCCCCTATATGGGTCTTCTTCGGAGGAAAAATAGGGTGCAGACTGTAACAAAGAATAAAACGTATAATAGTAAAGCAGTAAGGCACATGATACAAAGTGCGATTCAAATGAAATACATTTTAAATGTATAGTTACCAACAATATTGCACATTTTTATTCTAATTAATTGCACTTATTTTTATTATTTTTTATTATTGATATTTTCACCCATATTTTGCTTTATACATGTATATATGCATATATATATATATATACACATTTATTTTTATTTTTATCTTTGTCACCTTTACTCATTACTCAGCTATATGCTGCAACCTTCATCGCCTTTCCACATACGCACTTATATTCACAATCATATACGTTTTCACCACCCCCCTTCACTTTACGGATTGGTAATACCTATTACATAGTACACAATTAATCCCAATTAATATTTTTTAGTCTACACATACTATACCCCGTGCATATTGTTGCCTACCTTGATATAAAATAACTTTCATTACAACCAACCCTCTTTTCTTTCCCCTGTATATTGCTAGAATGGGCTTTATGTGCATGTCTAGTGCTATTTATCAGCCATGACTAAGCGCTGAAGTACAGCGTGAAACGCGTCGGCCTATACTGTACCTCTTTGCTTGCGGTGAATGCATGTGCATTTGAAAATAAAGACCTAATTTGTTTTAGTCATTTTGGAGTGCGGCAGTCCAGAGTTTTTTCTTCTATTTTTTGCTATTTACCTGCCTAATTAATCTCACATATGATATACAAGTTATCTCATACTAAAATTATTCTATACCTAAACTTTTTACTAGGCATCGCTTTGGCAGCCGCTCTGCTGGGCTCCCCCTCCCCCTGTCCGGCCCTGGTCCCCTGCCTGATGTTTCGGATCCTTCCCATCTTTTATGCTATGGGTCCCTGCAGGCCGGTTCTTGTGGCATAGTGGTAGTCCGTTCTAACCATCCTTGCGGAGACAAGCAACCAGGGGTCCCCATGTGGATTTTAACCATACTCTGGTCCAAATACAACTGAAAAACATACACTGTGAGTTGGTAACTATACATTTAAAACTTATTTCATTTGAATCGCACTTTGTATCATGTGCCTTACTGCTTTACTATTATACCTTTTATTCTTTGTTACAGTCTGCACCCTATTTTTCCTCCGAAAAAGACCCATATAGTGAGTGGCTCAATAGCCAAATCAAGCAGCCTCCTGCTGGCTATAGAATCCACTCACTGCCTGCTATCACAAGTGGACTTAAAGTGGTTGTAAACCCACTGTTTTCACTTGTACCTACAGGTAAGCCTATAATAAGGCTTAGCTGTAGGTATAAAGAATATCTCCTAAATCTGTACGGTTTAGGAGATATTCCCCTCGCTATGCGCCGCTGATTGCAGCGGCGCATGCACAGGGAGAATCCACAGCGAAAGGACCGGCACCGCCGGACCTTTCCAAATTTAAATCTCCCACGTGCACCCGCGGGAGTGATGTCATCGCCGCTCCAGCCAATCACAGCGCTGGAACGGCGATACCCGGAAGACACGTCGGAGCAAGATGACATCTCGCTCGGCGTGGACCAGGTAAGTGTTCTTCACCTCGTTCCGAGGTAAGTATTTCATAATCAGCCAGTATGCTGTGCATACTAGCTGATTATGCCTTTTGCCTTGCTGGTTTAAAAAAAAAAATGTTTATGCGGTTTACAACCGCTTTAATGAGGAACTATTATTATTAGACAGTATTTAGCACCAACAGTTTGTGCAGCACTTTACAACATAAAGAGCGACAATACAGCAACAATACAATTCAATACTAGAGGGTTAAGAGGGCCCTGCTCTTTAGAGCTTACAATCTAATAGGGGCGGGGGGCTGATGGAACAAAAGGCAATACTGTGAGGGAAGAACTGATGGGAGAAATAGAGGATTTGGTTATTAACTGAAGGCAGGAAAAGCTTCCCTGAAGAGATAAGTCCCTTAATTTATCCATCAGGCTATGCCCACTGTCAGCAGCACTGGGTGCCAGGATGTAGGATGTGAAACCAACAGCATCCTTGACAACCAGTGATAGGTGTGGAGGGGTAGAGGAAGTTTCAGAAAACATGCCGCTCTGCTACACAGTCCTCACACAAAATATACCTGACATAGGCCCAGATTCACAAAGCACTTACGCCGACGTACAGCGCGTAAGTGCCAATGTGCGCCAGCGTATGAGTGTGGCAGAACCACGAGCCAACATGTGCCTAATAACAGGCTACGCCCCGCCGACGTAGCGTGAGCATGCAGGCATAGAGTGGGCGCACATTTGGGCTGGGTGCACGGTGCTGCTCCCATTGATTAGCCATGCAAACATGCAAATGAGGGGAATACGGCGATTCACGAATGTACGTGCTCCCGGAGCATGCTACGCGAGATGCGCGCAAGTTGTACGTCCGGCGTAAAGTTATTCCCCATACATGAGGTGCAACCCGGCAACAGACATGCACAGGTCAGCTGGAGAACAGCTGCAGCAGCACCGTTACGGACGAGCAGAGCAACCACGATTGCAGGACAACACATCCGTACGCCAACATGCCAGGGCAGCCATGGTCATAGCACTACTGCGTCAACAGGCACGGAGGAGGGCACAGGAAAGGATATACCGAACGCGCATGAACCTCTTCGGCATGGGGGAATCGGAGGTGTACCACATCTTCAGATTCAGCCCTGATGCCATCCTGGAATTAGCCACAGCCCTGCATGATGAAATCACCAGCTAGACGGGACGCTCACATGCAGTGCAGCCACTGTTCAAGGTACTGGCAACACTCCACTTCCTCACCAGTGGATCTTTCCAACGTACAAGTGGAGTCGTGTCTGGGATGTCACAATCCACCATGAGCAGATGCGTGCACCAGGTCGTCCCCGCAATCCTCACACGCATGTCCCACCACATCATCAAACCGACTAACGAGCACCTGCGGCAGAAGGCAATGCAGGATTTCTACAGCATTGCCGGATTCACACGCACCGTCGGGGCCATTGATTGCACACATGTGGCACTACAGTGGCATTCCATCAACGTACAGGTGATAGCCGATGACCAATGCCTCATATGGCATGTCCGTGCCAAGCACCCCGGGGCCAGCCACGACAGCTACATATACCATCAAAGCACCATCCCAACAGAATTCAAACAGAATGTGTACAGGGACAGTTGGCTGCTTGGTGAGTGACATGGGTGTGAGGCATGACTGTCCGCCCCCATGATGCAGACATCATGAGGGGCACATGCACAGCTAACATCCTCCTGTCTTTACCCTTCCAGGTGACTCGGCATATGCACTTGGGCCCCATCTCCTGACTCCATACCGGAATCCCCAAACCAGAGGCGAGAGAAGATACAATTCTGCACACATACACACCCATGCAGTGGTGGAGCGCACATTTGGCATCCTGAAGTCCCATTTCCGATGCCTGGATAAGCCCTGTTGTATTCCCCAAACTTTGTGTGCCAGATCATCGGTGCATGTTGCGTGCTGCACAACTACGCCATGAGAAAGGGCATGGAGATTGACATATGTGATGACCTGACCCCGCACCACACATCCCCCCCTGCCCGAGGCTACCCCATCTGCTGAAGGAACAGCAGTCAGGAGTTGCCTCGTGGAACGCATCTTTGCACGTTGAAATGCAGCAACACACACATTCATCATGGCACACGGACAATGCATGCATGCACACCACTGTGGTCCCTAGCTCACACACACCACATCCACCTCACATTGGTTTAGCCCAAGTCCACCGCGCAGGACTTGGGAGCAGCAACGCCACGCCAAGGCCCCAATGATGTTGCTGTACATTCATACCACATCCGCACGGTCGTGGGGATAACCTCTCCACGACGATCCAAGGTGACCCAGTTGACACGCAGTGCTGGCAGAAATGGCCTTGTGCCTGTCTGGACACATTGGCCATGCACACATACACGCACTCACACACCAGTCACACCGTAGCACTGTCATCACCGGGCAAAAACTGCCCCTGCAAACCAGTGTCCAGTCACCGTAGAGACTTCTGCACTCTTGACCATGTGCAGTGCGATGTTGCTGTGACATCAGTGAGGGTGACACACATGTCCCACGGTCTGGGTCCGTGAAAAGAAAAAACATATTGGACCATGCCATTGTCCGCCATGGCAAGCCCTTACAGATGCACGGCACATGCCTCCGTGCACGTCACCCAAAATAAAACATGCTCAGACCCTGAGCTGCACTTGTGGTGCCATTGTCCTCGAGACAGTCACTTGCCCTCCCGCAGTCCATGCCTCGTGCCCAGGGATCTGCTCCGCAGGTGTCGTGGCGATGACTCGGGTGGGGCAACCCGTGGCGGTTCATCCCCTGGGCTGTCTCTCCTGGATATGGATCTAGATGTTGCCTGCATCCCCTCCGAGGCAATTGCAATGCGGGTCACCACGCCATATGTTTCCGCCTGCATCTGCCTCTGACTGGCGTTGTGTTGGCGCTGCAGGCGCCTGTTCTGGCGTCCCTCAAACTGGATGGCGGCAGTGTTGGCCTGCACGATTCCACCCAGGCTCCTAACCTCGGTCACGATCCCTGCTGCTGTTGCTTGCAGTTACTCAATGGACGTGGTGTTGCGTTGCTGGGTCACCTGCATGTCCATGGCTGATCCATGGTCGTCAGATGTTGCGGGACCCCCTGCTACCATGTGCTGATACATGGCATCCAGGGTCTGTGACTGGTCCCAAAGGCATGTGGCCTTGGCTGCACAGTTAGCATTAACCTCCTGCATGCAGTCACAGATGGCCTTTGTGTGTTCGGCCTGCTGTTTGAGGCACTGCTGCATTGTGGCTGCGGTGCCCTGCACAGCCAGTGTATACTCAGACTGTGCCTTCTCCGAGGACCCGACGAAGGAGGCTATGCTGTCACTCACACAGTGGAGGTCGATGGCAACGTCTGCCATGTGCTGTGTCTGGCAGGCCTGTTCCCTCTCGAGCCCTTCTTGGACTGATCCGGTTCCAGCCCTGTTCTTGCACATCTATGGATGACACACAGCATTCACATGTTGGTGGGCCCACACACTTGTCACATGTTCCCTTGCACCCCCTCACATGCTCCACACCGGATAGGGGAAGAAACACACTTACCTCTCCTCAAGTCGTGTTCTCTGGAGTCACGTCCCTCCAGGCCCTCCTGCTCCTCCACCAGGCAGCTGGCTATGACCTCCTCTTCAGCAGACAGCTTCAACTTGCTAGCTGATCCGCCTCCCGTGGCCTCTTCACCTTTGTCAGCTTTTCCCTGACACGCCGACGCATGTCGTTAATTTTCCTCTGCACCTTCCATGTTCAGGTTTCGTGTCCGAGGGTGTTCATCTCCAGGGTCACCTTCTGCAGGATTTCAAGTTTCCTGGCCTTGCTTGCCCTCCCGCTCTGTGCTCCGTGGAGGTACGTATCATACTTTCCAATGGCGGGGTTAGGATCGCCCTCTCATCCACGGAGAAGTTCTTCTTGCGTTTCTCCTTCTCAATGTCACTGTCTGACATGTCGTCTGCACCAGGGAACACAAGCTGGTGTACTGTGCGTTGGACGTGCGTCTCGCTGGGCGTACGTTATGTTTGCGGCGTACGTGGTGATCCGGTGTAGCTTAGGTGGTTGTGCCGGCACAGTTCGTGATACGCCAGGCATAAAACGCTGTGTACCTGTCTGGCGCTCGGGCCAGCATTTGCATGGGGTCACGCCCACTTGCACCTATGCTGCCGTGCGCCTTCGAACCCCACACCACGCCGGCGCATCGCTGGGTGCACTGGCTTGCTGAATGCAATGCTTGCCTCGCCACGCTACATCGGCATGCCGTATGGTGTGTGCGCTATGGCGGCGTAGCGTGCGCCTTGCTCTCTGTGAATCTGGGCCATAGTGTTTTCACATGTATACATTGTGATGTGTAACAGGGTCATGTGTGTTATTTACAGCATGGATGTGTATTGGGGGCACAGAATAAATGAATGGGAGGACCCCTAAAACACATTCCCGACATGTTTCGCAGTAAATGCTTAGTCATGGGATTCCATGACTAAGCATTTACTGCAAAACATGTCGGGAACGTGGCTACAGTTTTACTAGCTTCACCGACTAGAAACACCGCGGCTGTTTAGACAACTTGCCGCTACTGGGAGCTGGGAATCTGGAGTGGTGAGCCTATACCTACTGAGCACACACCTCACCTCAGGTCCGCCGTGACCGCCTATCACTGCAGAGCCTACTAAACACTGATGTTTGCTGTGATTTGTTTGAAGCTGACTTTTAATTTTTTACATGTGAGTTTAATGAATGAAGTGTTGCTGTGATTTTGAATTAAACTGGTGGTACAATTTTACACTATTGGAGCAATTCTTTTGTTTTCATGTATATTATTGAGGAATTATCACGGTGGTCCAGCTGAGATTCGTTTATCCATTTGTGGGATCATACACAAGTGATTTAGCCTAACACAAGAGTAAAAGGCAAATCCATCTGGTGAGTGCGTTTTTCAGAGGGGAGTTATCAAAGCACAGTGGTGAGGTGGAAGATTCACAGAATAAGGAATTTTCTCATCGAATTTGTTCATCAATTTTTTATGGACTTTATATCACTTGTCACGTGGTGTTATTGAGTTTATATGTTATTGTTTATTTAGTATTATATTAATTAGCGCTGCAATTTTCTTACATCTATTTAGGTTACGTTTTGTTTGTTTAAATATATATAGAGTGCCTTGAAAAAGTATTCATACCCCTTGAAAATTTCCACATTTTGTCATGTTACAACCAAAAATGTAAATGTATTTTACTGGCATTTTATGTGATAGACCAACACAAAGTGGCATATAATTGTGAAGTGGAAGGAAAATGATAAATAGTTTTAAATTTGTCTTACAAATAAAGATCCAGCCCCCTTTAGGCCCCTTTCACATGGGGCAGCGGAGGTGCGGTGGCGGTATACCGTCGGAATTGCCGTGGGATTTGGCCGCTAGCGGTGGGGTATTAGCCCCCACTAGCGGGCCCGAAAAAGGGTGAATACTGCCCACAATGCGCCGCTGCAGAGGCGCATTGCGGGCAGGATTACCACGGCTTACCATTGTTTTAAATGCTGCTTGCAGGAGATTTTTTTCTCTCCTGCCAGCGCATCACCTCAGTGTGAAAGCCCTCAGGGACTCTACTGCTGCCATGCATATTTCCATATTGATGTCCTTTTTTACTCATCCAACTGTGAGGCCCCATACACACCATAGAATCCATCCGCAGATAAATCCCAGCAAATGGGTTTCAGCGGATAGATCCTATGGTGTGTACACGCCAGCGGATCTTTATCCGCGGATAAATCTCCCCTGGGATGGATTTCCAGCAGTTGAATATTTGCTGACATGCTCAACAAATCCATCTGCTGAAGTCCATCCCAACGGATGGATCCGCTCGTCTGTACAGACTCACCGGATCAATCCGTCCAAAGGGATTCCCCGCACGCGTCGTAATGATTTGACGCATGCGTGGAATTCCTTATATGACAGCGTCGCGCCCGTCGCCGCGTCATAATCGCGGCGACGGCGCGACACGTCATCGCCAGAGGATTTCCGCGCGGATTTCAATGCGATGGTGAGTACACTCCATCGCATAGAAATCTGCGGAAATCTTTAAGAGGATTTATCCGTGGAAACGGTCCGCTGGACCGTATCCGCGGATAAATTCTCTCGTGTGTATGGGGCCTGAGTGTTTTTAACCGTCATGGTGGTGGGTGTTGTTTTCACACGTTAAGTTTACTGTGAATCACCGTGGGTTCAGATTTGTTTTCTACACATGGTCCATTCGTCTATCAAGTTTATGCCTATATATGGACTGATATTTTGATCACACTGTCATTTAGTGTTGGACATAGACTACTAATGTCTTTTTGGATCTTCAAAACTTATTTCAGCGCTACAATTTTTTGTATATTACAAATTTGGACTTTTACATTGAGAATGCTGGGCAGGAGTTTTTCAGACGGTATTTAGGCGCTATTTTTAGCGCTATACCGCCTGAAAAACTCCTCAGTGTGAAAGGGGCCTTACTCTGATACTCAAAACTAAAATCTAGTGGAACCAATTGCCTTCAGAAGTGACCTAATTAGTAAATTGAGTCCACCTGTTTGTAATTTAATCTCAGTATTAAAGCTGTTCCGGGGTTTGTTAGAGAACCTTAGTTAACAAATAGCATCATGAATGCCAAGGAACACACCAGACAGGTTAGGGATCAAGTTGTGGAGAAGTTTAAAGCAGGGTTACGTTTAAAAAAAAAAAAATATCCCAAGCTTTAGAAAATCTTACGGAAAATCCATCATCTGCAAATGGAAAAAGTATGGCACAACTTCAAACCTACCAAGACATGGCCGTTCACCTAAACTGACAAATCTGGCAAGGAGAACATTAAACAGAGAAGCAGCCAAGAGGCCCATACAGAGATCCACAGCTCAGGTGGGAGAATTTGTCAAGAGAATAACTATTATGCCGCGTACACACGATAATTTTTTGGCATGTAAAAAACAATGGGCTAGATTTTACGATCCGCCGCCGCAAGTTTTTGAGGCAAGTGCTTTATTCAGAAAGCACTTGCCTGTAAATTTGCAGCGGCGTATCGTAAATCCCCCAGTGGAATTCAAATTCCGCGGGTAGGGGGCGTGTAAAATTTAAATCAGGCGCGTCCCCGCACTGAATGAACTGCGCATGCGCCGTCCGTCAAATTTCCCAGCGTGCATTGCTCTAAATGACGTCGCTAGGACGTCATTGGTTTCGACGTGAACGTAAATTACATCCATCCGTATTCACGAACGACTTACGCAAACGATGTAAAAAATTCAAAATTCGACCCGGTAACGACGGCCATACTTAACATAGGATACGCCGCATATAGCAGGGGTAACTATACGCCGGAATAAGCCGAACGCAAACGACGTAAAAGAAAAGCGCCGGGCAGTCATTCGTTTCTGAATCGGCGTAACTCCTCATTTGCATATTCCTCGCGTATACAAACGGAAGCGCCACCTAGCGGCCAGCGTGAGATTGTTGCCTAAGATCCGACGGTGTAAGTCACTTACACCTGTCGGATCTTAGGGATATCTATGCGTAACCTGATTCTATGAATCAGGCGCATAGATACGATGGCCCGGACTCAGAGATACGATGGCGTATCAGGAGATACGCCGTCGTATCTTCTTTCTGAATCCGGGCCAATGTTTTTAAAAAATGTCATTTAAAATGATTGTGTGTGGGCTTCACATCATTTTTCGGGTTCTGAAAAACAACAAAAAAAATAATTCAAACATGCTGCATTTTTTAGCAATGTTTTAAACAATGTCGTTTTTCGGGTTGTAAAAAATGATTGTCTGTGCGCTAAAACGCCGTTAAAAACCTGCCCATGCTCAGAAGCAAGTTATGAGACAGGAGGGCTCGTTCTGGTAAAACTACCGTTTGTAATGGAGTAAGCACATTCATCACGCTGTAACAGACAGAAAAGCGCGAATCGTCTTTTACTAACACAAAATCAGCTAAAGCAGCCCATAGGGTGGCGTTATCCGAATGGAACTTCCCCTTTATAGTGCTGTTGTACGTGTTGTATATCACTGCGCTTTGCTAGAGCATTTTTTTTAACAATCGTGTGTGGGCAACGTCGTTTTAATGATGAAGTTGGAAAAAACATCGTTTTTTCTAGAGGCTGAAAAACGTTGTTTTTTACAAGCCGAAAAATGATCATGTGTACGCGGCATTAGTCGTGCACTCCACAAATCTGGCCTTTATGAAAGAGTGCAATAAAGAAAGCCATTGTTGAAAGAAAGCCATAAGAAGTCCTGTTTGCAGTTTGCAAGAAGCCCTGTGGGGGACACAGCAAACATGTGGAAGAAGGTGCTCTGGTCAGATGAGACCAACATATAACTGTTTGGCCTAAAAAAAAAAAGCACTATGGGTGGAGAAAAACTAACACTGCACATCACCCTGAACACATCATCCCCACCGTGAAATATTGTGGTGGCAGCATCATGTTGTGGGGATGATTTATTCAGCAGGGACAGGGGAACTGGTCAGAGTTGATGGGAAGATGGATGGAGCCAAATACAGGGTAATCTTAGAAGAAAACCTGTTAGAGTCTGCAAAAGACTTGAGACTGGGACAACAACCCTAAATATACAGCCAGAGCTACAATGGAGTCAATTGGATCAAAGCATATTTATGTGTTAAAATGGCCCAGTCAAAGTCCAGACCTAAATCCAATTGAGAATCTGTGACAAGACTTAAATTGCTGTTCTCAGACGCTCTCCATCCAATCTGACAGAACTTGAACTATTTTGGAAAGAAGAATAGGCAAAAATGTCACTCTCTAGATGTGCAAAGCTGGTAGAGACATCCCAAAAAAGTCTTGCAGCTGTAATTGCAGTGAAAGGTGGTTCTACAAAGTATTGACTTGGCTGAATACAAATGCACACCACAATTTTCACATATTTGTTTGTAAAAAAACCTCAAAACCATTTATCATTTTCCTTCCACTTTACAATTATGTGCCACTTTGTGTTGGTCTATCACATAAAATCCCAATAAAATACATTTACGTTATTGGTTACACCATGACAAAATTTGGAAAATTTCACTCTACTTCAGATGATTTACTTGCCAGAGGTTTTGGATTTATAATGATTCCTAAGATGTACAACCCTATCAAAGAGCAGATATAGGCTGGTGCCCTGACTTTCCCTTGTTGCTGTTTTTATAGCCTGGTTACCTCCCTCTGTGAATGGACAGAGAAGGAACAGATACAGACAGATGAATTCATCTCTATGTTCACTCTTCTTCCTCCTCTTGTGAGCATATGAACATTGAAACACAGCTGATTGCTCTAAATTTTGCTCCATGGAAGATTATAAAAGGCTTATACCATGAGATATTTAGGTACACTAATCTGTTTAAATAACACACTCACTATTTATTAATGATTGCATTTGTGTATTAACCACTTAAGGACCTTGGCTGTTTTTCAGATTTGGCGTTTACAAGACTAAAACTGTTTTTTTTTTTGTTGCTAGAAAATTACTTAAAACCCCCAAACATTATATATATTTTTTTCAAACACCCTAGAGAATAAAATGGCGGTCATTGCAATACTTTTTGTCACACCGTATTTGCGCAGCGGTCTTACAAGCGCACTTTTTTGGGAAAAAATATATTTTTTGAATAAAAAAATAAGACAACAGTAAAGTTAGCCCATTTTTTTATATATTGTGAAAGATAATGTTACGCCAAGTAAAATGATACCCAACATATCACGCTTCAAAATTGCGCCCGCTCGTGGAATGGCGTCAAACGTTTACCCTTAAAAATCTCCATAGGCAACGTTTAAAAAATTCTATAGGTTGCATATTTTGAGCTACAGAGGAGGTCTAGGGCTAGAACTATTTCTCTCGCTCTAATAATCGCGGTGATACCTCACTTGTGTGGTTTGAACACTGTTATCATATGCGGGCGCTACTCACATATGCGTTCCCTTCTGCGCGTGAGCTCGTCCAGACGGGGTGCTTTAAAAAAAAAAATTATTAATTATTTGTATTTATTTTATTAATTTTTACACTGAAAAAAAAAATGGTGTGCAATTTTTTATTTATTTATTTGTCAGCAGTTCAGTTTCATATACCTAGTTACATACTTATATTAAAGAACAAAAGTGGCTTCTTTTTTACAAGTTCTCCATTTTAGTTAAAAATTACCTTTTAAAGCGGGAGTTCACAGAATGTTTTTTTTTTTTTATCTTTTCCCCTTAGATGGATGCTCGTTTTGTCTAGGGGAATCGGCTAGTTGTTTTAAAATATGAGCCGTACTTACTGTTTTCGAGATGCATCTTCTCCGTCGCTTCCGGGTATGGGTCTTCGGGAGCGGGCGTTCCTTCTTGATTGACAGTCTTCCGACGGTCGCATCCATCGCGTCACTAGTAGCCGAAAGAAGCCGAACGTCGGTGCGGCTCTATACTGAGCCTGCGCACCGACGTTCGGCTTCTTTCGGAAAATCGTGACGCGATGGATGCGACCGTCGGAAGCCTCTCGGAAGACTGTCAATCAAAATAGGAACGCCCAGTCCCGCAGCCCATACCCGGAAGCGGCGGAGAAGATGCATCTCGTAAACGGTAAGTACGGATCATATTTTAAAACAACTAGCCGATTCCCCTAGACAAAACGAGCAGGAATCTAAGGGGAAAAAGTGTTATGTGCGGGTGAACCCCCGCTTTAAGTATATACATAGACATAGATATACATTTGTTTTGGACAATTACATTTTCATGGGCTATTTTTAAGTCCAGAACATTGTACGGTGTTGCTTCTATGTGGAAAATCACAGTACTGTAGTGTAAACTTGACTTTAGAAGATACTTTTTTCGATAAAAGAGTTTTAATAGACTGCTAAGGGTCAACATCTGATTTTGTTCACTTGATTGCTGACTGCAGATAAGTACATTTTTATACAGGCAATAAATAAAACTGCAAACTGCTGCTGCAATTGTTACCATGAGTCTGCCTATAACATGAGCTTCTGCAGGAAAAATAGGACAGAAACTAGTTTTCATTTTTTTTTTTACTGCACTAAAACTAAGAATGAAGATTTACTTTTTTAACTAGACCCTAGGTTTTATCTGGTGAGTAGAATTCTCCTGATTGGCTTAATTTCAGATTATAGGAGCATGTGCTTTTCCCCATTTCTTTTAGCTTCTGGCCTTTGGTTTGATAGTAGTTACAATTACAGAAAATTAATGAAGGCTTGAAGTATTTTTTAAAAAATTTATATTCTATATTTGTTTGGGTTTATTTTTATAAAGTACATTCACGTATCTGTTTAATATTAGATTTTAAAACATTGTATACTAAAACAAACATTATTTGTAGAATAAAAAACATCTGTTTCCAAAGAGAAATATAATACAATAATTAGACAAAATGCACCTGTAATATTAATGGAACATAAATAAATAATATGTACGCAAATGAATTTTATGAACATTGGCGATTTTCTTTGAAAACAACACCTACTGAATAGTGCAACACTTTTTGGAAAATGAGGACACAACATGTTATTTTATTATGCATCCAATGCCTAGTTATTGTGGCATTTGTTATTTAGGGCATTTCATTATATATGAACCATCTATTATGGAAAACATTTCACATTTTGTTTGTCATGGCAAACATTTGTAAACTATAACAAAATAAACCTTAGTTTGAAACACTTTTATTACACATAAAAAAATGAATCTCTGAATGCCATTCTACCTAACAGTTGATAGATATACACAAACTTTTGAGCAAAAAAAAAACAAAAAACACAAATAGAGCTTTCTATATTGTTATAGTTCTCATTATTGTATATATCTATTTTAGATTGACCAGTGACCACTAGGGCAACTAGGCCTAAAAGTATAGCACAATGATAAGTTCAGACAGAACATTCCCTGTTTGAACAAATACCAGGATTTTTTGAGGAATTTGGCTGGAATTCCACTAGCAAATGTCTCGTTATGCATCTGGTCGGGTGCAAAACCAGGGCTAATGATGGTTTGGACCTAAGTTGCAACTCACACACTAAAAAAGGCTGCTCTCCCAGCAGTCCTTTTCAGTATTTACTGAGAGTGACAGACAGCTGTCATTACTTTTAGGGAGAGAGATTTGGTTAATGTAGTGTGCTTCTACTTCTTTGTGTTTTATGGTATCAGTGCTATATACTCTACATTACTATATCATGTACTATATATTTGCTTTTGGTACTTTGTGTGGCTATGAGGAGGGAAGTATAAGTCCACCTGCATTCACTGATATTTCCTACAATCTCTTTCAGGGCAACTTTTTTTTGTGTGGCAGTGGGAGATTACCTTGCTGTGTTTGTTTTGTTTATTTAACCACTTCCCGCCTGTCCTATAGCAGGATGATGGCTGGGCGGGTGTTCAGTTACCCTGACTGGACATCATATGATGTCTTTCGTGGGGCCGTGCAAAGTGGCGACATGCCAGTCTGACACGCAGAAACACCGATCTCAGTAAAGAGCCTCTGACGGAGGCACTTTAACCATGTGATCAGCCATGTCCTTACAGGGTTGATCACAGTGTAAACAGGAAAATACATTTAATTGGCTTTTCCTCACTTGTGTATGACAGACACGAGTAGAGGAGAGCCGATCGGTTGCTCGTTTGATGGGGGGGTCTGCACTGATTGATTATCGGTGCACCCCACTACAGATGCCAACCCAGGATCACCAGGGATGCTGCCAGGACCACCAGGGATGATGTTCATGGATGGCCACCAGGTATGCCACCCTGGACCACCAGGGATGCCAGTCAGTGCCTAGACATGATGCTAATCAGTGCCCAGACATTATGACTGCCAGTGCCATCCGTGATGCCTATCAGTGCCACCCATCAGTGTCCACCAGTGCCACCCATCAGTGTCCATCAGGGCTACCTATCAGAGCCGCCTATCAGTGACACCCATAAGTACCCATCAGTGCAGCCTTTCAGTGCCCAGCAGTGTCGCCTATCAGTGGCCATCAGTGCCACCTATAAGTGCCCATCAGTGCTGCCTATCAATGCCCATCAGTGCTTTATATCGGTGCCGCCTTATCGGTGCCCATTAGTGAAGGAGAAAACATACTTATTTACAACATTTTATAACAGAAACAAAGAAAAACTTTTTTTTTCAAGATTTTAGGTATTTTTTTTTATTTGTTTAGCAAAAAAAAAAAAAACCTGATCGAATACTACCAAAAGGAAGCTCTATTTGTGGGAACAAAATATATATATAACAATTTGGTTTGGGTACAGTGTAGCATGACTGCGCAATTGCCATTTATAAAGTGACATTGGTAAAAGCTGAAAATTGGCCTGGGCAGGAAGGGTGCAAAGGGCCTGGTATTGGAGTGGTTACATTTTTGTTTTAGTTTTTTTTAATGTTTTTTGATGGAAGTCAGTTTTATTTCGTTATTTTTTCATTTAAAAAAGTGGCAAAAGGGATTTTATTTTGCTTGTAGGGTTTTTGGGTGGGTGTTTGGGGTTATTTTCTTTTTTAATTCTTTGTGTTTGAGCTTTCTTAAATTTTTTTTTTTACTTTTTTTGTTCAGGTCTTTAAAGTCATGTGTTTTTTTAAGACATCAGCAGCAGCAGCAACAGCAGCTTGAATCCACCAAAACACGTGTCTTTTATTTGCAGTGGAGCACCGCACATTATTAAGGTGCTGTTTAGTCCACCAAAGCACCACAGCTTAATATCTGCAAATAAACCCCATGTTATCATTTTTGATAGGCCTGCAGGCAGAGACAGAAGTCGCTATGCAGCTATAACAGGCCAACATCCTCTGTGGCCACATTCCAAATCAGCAATCATGGATGTGGTGTCTTTTCTGCAGGCAGGGCATTTCTTGAAATGTCTTCAGGTGCTGGGCATGCTTTAAAGCAAGAGCACAAGGAGGAGTTAATGAAGTGGCTAGCCAAGCCTTCATTGTCCTCCACCTCTGTCACCCAGGATCAGACTAGCTTGCAGTCCACCACAGCAGCAAAAGCTCCCTATTCTGCCTCCTCATCCACAGCTACTCCTGATGTTGCCCTTACAACAGTCATGGAGGCGCCTGATGAGTTATTTGAGAACAGCATGAGACACTTGCTGCAAGAGCATGTGCAGCAATTAGTGGGTTGCAAAGGAGGAGAGTAACGGGAGCCTAGAGGGAGGGGGACAATAGGCATGAAGAACCAACTGGCACTGATGTTCTAAGTTGGCTTCAGTGATTTGAGGGGGGGGGGGGTGATAAGGTCTCTGACCATATCCGGGTGCCCAATAGAGCAGAGGAGGAAAGAGGGGCAACAGAGGAACAACCCCAGCAAAGCAGGATGTCATCCAGGGGCAGCTCACAGAGTAGTGGTGGGAGAAGCAACCTGTTCCACTGGATGACAGAGCTTCAAGATTACAGGGCACTATGTTTCCCTGGTCCTCTCCCCAGAGCTCACCCATGTGGGCCTTTTTAACATTGGTGCAGCAGACTATGCCATTGATGTTTTTGGAATCTCCACCTCCAGCATGTCAAGTGTGGCAATACCATTGGCCATTTGGCACCATGTGTGAAGAGACGAAAAAGGGTGTATTACTGCGCTGTCAGTTAAATGTTCCTATGAATGAACTGTACCGTGTACAAAATTATAAAATAGTGTGAATAGTGATGCTGCAACTTTAAATGTGAGACACACACAAATTGAAAACCTATAAGAAATAATAAGCTGCACAAAAGAGTGAATGTATCCTAATAGGCTTGGTACTAGAGTGCAATCATTAACAACACAAGTCCATGTCTGAATGCATGCAAAATCCAATATAAATAAAAAAATCCTTCAAGTTGAATTGACAGTTACTGCACAATAGAGTCCAAGGAAATCCCAATGGATATTGTAAAGGTTGTGAACAAATTATGTGTTTAACAAGAGCCTTGAAATAGAAATAAGATAAAATACAAAGTAAGGCCAAAATGTTGATGCTGAAAGTCCTCCTAGATCTCATGTATTCAAAACAGGTAGAAAGCAGATCATCACTTTCCTCCTGTCCAGCAGACAGCACAGCTCTCCCTGGGGGTGACTGAAGATCTCAGCCTTTTACCTGTTTTGAACACATGAGATCTTATGAGAGAGGCTGAGGACGGAGGCTTTGCTGGAGTGGAGATATCTAATCTGGTTACATAGAGACCCATGCTGGGGTACAGGCCATTTGCTAACAGAGATCTCTAGTTGGGATCTTTATTTCTGGTAAGCGGCAGTTGATTTGAAGGTGAAGGATTTATTTCCTATCACACAGCACTGTTCCTGGGTGTCCTGTGGTGTGATGTCACTATTTTAACCCTAGGAGGGCTTTCAACATCAACATTTTGGCCTTACTTTGTATTTTATTTCTATTTCAAGGCTCTTGTTAAAGACTTAATTTGTTCACAACAATTACCTTTGCAATATCCATTGGGATTTCCTTGCACTCTATTGTGCAGTAACTGTCGATTCAACTTGAAGGATTGAAGCATTTTTTGATTTATATTGGATTTTGCATGCATTCAGACATGGAATTGTGTTGTTAATGATTGCACTCTAGTACCAAGCCTATTAGGATACATTCACTCTTTTGCGCAGCTTATTATTTCTTATGTGTGAAGAGACATCTGATCTCTTACCATACAGCTCATTGGGAAGAGCACTATAATTCTTTTTGTTAGGAAAATGGCTGCTCTCCTCCTCCTTATAGCTCCTCCTTTTCTTCCTCTGCCCCCAGTGTACATGATTCCCTCTCAGCAGTCTCCAGTGAGATAGGGGTGTCAGAGGTCTACCCTATTGCCGCGTACACACGGTCGTTTTCTGCGATGTAAAAAAACGACGTTTTCTGTGAAGTAAAAAACGACGTTTTTAAAACGACACTTTTCAAAAACGATGTTGCCTACACACCATCGTTTTTTCACAGTGCTCTAGCAAAGCGAGGTTACGTTCACCACGTTTTTCCATTGAAGCTCGCTTCATAAGTAGCTTCTGGGCATGCGCGGGTGTAAAAACGTCGTTTGAAACGTCGTTTTTGCTACACACGGTCAATTTCTGTGAAGTAAAAAACGACGTTTTGAAAAACGACACATAAAATTGAAGCATGCTTCAATTTTTTTTGGTCGTTTTTCAGAAGACATAAAACGTCGTTTTCTCCCACACACGATCAATTAAATTGACGTTTTTAAAAACGTCGTTTTTTTACATCGCAGAAAACGACCGTGTGTACGCGGCATATGGCTCATCCAATGGGGAAGAGCATCTGCATGTAGCAATGCAGAGTAGAGGCAAGCATAGGCTACAATCTTGCTCTGATTCTGACAATCCCATGCCACCAGCTAAAGCAATGAGCAAACAATTTTCACTGTCCTGGCTACTAGAGTAGAAATAAGTCCTGCCAGTCAACCCAATCCCAAGCACCTAAATGCTAGAATGATTATATTTCCATCCTTTCCAGATGGTGGGTTCTGCTCTCTTTCAGGAATTTGCAGCCTGTGCTGTACCATAGTGGCAGGTTCTCAGCCACCATTTCTTTGCCTGTAAGGCCATCTCTGCCCTTCACCATCACATGGAAGGCAATCTCTCCATGTAGCTGGTCAGCAACAAGATCCACATGGCCACAGACACCTGGTTCAGCAAGTATGGAAAGGGGAACTATACAATTTATGGCCCACTCTGTTGGTAGCCAGGAAGGATGCTGAATAAGGCACACTGCTGGAACTTGTTCAGCTGTCGCACATTCTAACAGCTGCTGGTGACACCATCCTCTTCCTCCTCCACCTTCTCAATGCCCTCTTCAGTTGTGTCCTCTTTTAATACACCAGTCCTCTTTTGCCATTTAAGAGGTTATTCTACATCTCACGCTAAAAGACTCAAATACATTTTCCAATTTTCATTCTTTCAAATTTTAGAATTTTTGTTCTTTCAAATTTTCTGATTTTCGATCTGTGAAATTTCAGATTTTCAAATTTCAAATTATTGGATTTTCATTCTTTCGAATTACAGAATTTTGGATATTCAATATCTGTAATTTTTCTGATTTTCGTTCTTTCGACTTTTCAGATTTTTGTTCTTTCGACTTTTTGTATTTTCGTTTTTTCAAAATTTCGTTCTTTTAGTAAAATAAATTGAAAACATATTGTTAAACAGCCTTTTGTTAATTTGAATGTTTTCAAATTAATGAATATGGTGAATTTTGACGAAAAGCAAATATGGAACAAAACAAATTGCACATGTCCAATTTCTGCTATGGGTGGGTGTTTCCATGTACATGTATCAAAAAGTATCCTGCTCTCTTTGCATTACTTCCTTTGTGTAGAAATACCTGATGATCATGCCAGCTTTCCTATTTCAAAATTACCACCAAGGCATAGAGCCACATCTATCCTAGCATGGTCAGTTTGCTTCTTTGCATTCTACTTGGGAGCACAGCCTACCTGTACTCCGGAGGTGCCCCCACCCCAAACAGCTCTTTACTGAGAAAATCCGTTTTTTTTTTTTTACTGTATCAATAAGCATTGCTTTTACAATTACTTGCATTTCTATTTTAAACTGAATGGGATGTTTTACACAGTAAAAATTCAGATACTCCTGAAGACCTGGGGAATTTCTGGATTCTAGACTGGATTTTGTATCACTTGCTTGCAGCACAGCATTGTCAACTGCCAGCATTTTTACATTATATTACTTTTCTATTTGTGGTAGCAACCAAAATGTTTGCAGTTACCGTACAATATCTTCCTACAATATACTGCATGCACAATGAATAGTTTGAAAATACATAATTCATGCTATCAGCCTGCTATAGATGAAAATAAAGGACTCTCAAAGATTAGAGTTTAAAATGCTGTTGTATTATGGATTCTTTTGATCCATAGACAATGTTTACCCCTGAGTTAAACGGAGGTCTGCAATATCCAGAGAGATACAAAATTCAGAAAATATCTACGGTAGTCATTTATCCTTTATGGCTACATGAACTTGTTAGGCAAAAATCTTTATTCTGGGTTTAAACATATTTCCCTTTGTGACAAGATTGTTCATTGTATTTGTAAATATTAAAAACTACATAATGTTATAATTTTACTAAGAAGAGAATAACAATGAAATGATGCATTTTAACACCCACTTCATTTTAAAAACAGAACTTTTTTTTTTATTTTACATTCACAGATTGTACTGTCTAATCTTGAAATTTTCTGAATAATTGTAATTAGATGTGTTAATTAATTTATATAATTAGTCCTATTTATGACTGTCAGAATGATTGATTTTTATTATTTGATAGTTTTCTCTTTAAAATGTATTGCACAATATACTATACAATGTCCCTTCCAAGCTCTAACACACTAGAATACTTTATGGTTATTTCCTTTAAACTGTTTTATGCATAATTATTTATTTTTACAGAGCAATTTTAATTTTAAGATGCTATTGTAAAGGCAAACTGCCTAAAACATTTACAATATAGACATACTGTTGCTTTTTTTTGTTATTTTATTATTAAAATTTAGGTGGACATTTTCTTTATACAGAGAACAATGGACAGAACTTTTGGTAGATTAAGTTTACTTGTTCAGGGATATTAAATGCAGCATATTATCATCGCTTCATCCAAAGTTCATAAATATTTGTTTACTCTGCTTTATACAAGATAATTAAAAAACATTGCTTAAATTATTTAAGATTTTGATATTATATTGTTACACTGTAGTATTCATCTTTATATCTATCTATGTATGTATATATATATATATATATATATATATATATATATATATATAGTTATACAGTGGGGATCGAAAGTTTGGGCACCCCAGGTAAAAAATTGTATTAATGTGCATAACGAAGCCAAGGAAAGATGGGAAAAATCTCCAAAAGGCATCAAATGTTCTTATTCACAATGCTCTATATTGAGAACTGTACATGTTCATGTTCTTCAGTGCTGCAGTGATAAAGTAGATGGCACCACTCAGTCATTAATAGTGGAACATGACTGGCACACCAAATGTGCAAGAACCATTTTTATTCATAACAAACATGCGACACAAATGCAAATGCAGACTTTACGCTGGGTTTAGATGTTTAAGTGAATTAATGTGGGAATTTGGCAGACTGAATTCTTTGTAACCATAATGCACTGCCTGGCATTTGAATTCAGGTCATTGTTTTAGAAGGGGGTGCATACTTGTGCTGTAAAGTTGTGTATTCCAAAGCACAACATATTTATTACCCCTCTTACCATAAATGCTATAAACAAGCAGACAGGAAGGCGCAAACACCTAGTGCATTACTGCAAAATATTTATTTAAGCAAATAAGATGGATACAAATTTGATACTTGCAAAAGTTGATTTCAGCTCTGAGGAAGGGGGTGCAACTCAGAGATGCCATTACAATGAGACAGGAAGGCACAAGCACCTAGTGTATTACTGCAAAAAATAAATAAAAAAATTGTCAAATAAGAAGGATAAAAAATTGATACTTCCATAAGCTGAATTCAGCTACGAGGAAGAGGGTGTGCCCCCAAAACTTATCAGATAGGCTATACAGCAGGATACAATTGGAGGATACATATCTTACACTATATGGCATATTGCAGTCTATGGGCCAGATTTAGGTAGATCTGCGACGGCGTAACGTATTGCATTTACGTTACGCCGCCGCAAGTTTTATGGGCAAGTGCTTGATTCACAAAGCTTTTGCCTGTAAAGTTGCAGCGGCGTAGCGTAAATCCCCCCGGCGCAAGCCCGCCTAATTTAAATGATCCGGGTAGGGGGCGTGGATCATTTAAATTAGGCACGTTCCTGCGCCGAACATACTGCGCATGCGCCATCCCTAAAATTTCCTGACGTGCATTGTGGTAAATGACGCCGCAAGGACGTCATTGGTTTCATCGTGAACGTAAATGGCGTCCAGCCCCATTCACGGACGACTTACGCAAACAACGTAAAATTTTCAAATTGCGACGTGGGAACGACGGCCATACTTAACATTGGATACGCCACCTAGGGGGCAGCTTTATCTTTACGCCGCGTATCTCTTAGGGTAACGGCGTAAATTTACTGTGACGGGCAAGCGTACGTTCGTGAATCGGCGTAACAACTCATTTTCATATTCTACGCCGACCGCATGGGAAGTGCCACCTAGCGGCCAGCGTAAATATTGCACCCAAAGATACGACGGCGCAGGCCGTCGTATCTTAGGCATGTTTAAGTGCATCTCAGTTTGAGAATACACTTAAACCATACGACGGGCTTAGATTCGGAGTTACGTCGGCGTATCTGCTGATACGCCGGCGTAATTCTTTGAGAATCTGGCCCTATGTGTTTTTACCAGTTGCACTTTTGTAAGTATCACATTTTTATCTATCTTATTTGTTAAAAAAAAAACTTTTTGCAGTAATGCACTAGGTGCTTGCGCCTTCCTGTCTCCTTGTTTTTGTAATTCTACTTTGGATTCCCCAATCCATGGAAGGTTGCATCGGTCTAGCATTTGATATTGTTGCACAGACCTATTCAACAGTGAAGGACCTCTGATCACTGGAAGTGCTAATGTTATTGCTGCCATTAAATGTAGGCAATCTCCTTCATTAGAAATGTCAGGTATACATTTGGGCTGAAAACCCCCCGACTCGATTCACGCCAGAACTCTCGAACATCGCAAGATTTTGGACCCGAACCATGAACACTATTAAAGTCTATAAGACCCAAAAAAATCAAAAGCCCTAATTTTGAAGGCTTTTATGCAAGTTATGGTGGCCCGGGAACTGGCCTGGGGGACATGCAATACATATTTTTTTAAATATGCATTTTAAAGGAGCAGTGATTTTAATGATGCTTAACCACTTCAGCCTCGGAGGATTTGACTGCCCAAAAAACAGCAATTTTTTGCGATTCTGCACTGCGTCACTTTAACTGACAATTGCACGGTTGTGCGATGTGGTACCCAAACAAAATTTTCATCTTTTTTCCCCCCACAAATAGAGCTTTCTTTTTGTGGTATTTGATCACCTCTGTGGTTTTTATTTTTTGTGCTATAAACAAAAAAAGAGCAACAATTTCGAAAAAAAGCTATATTTTTTACTTTTTTCTATAATAAAAAGCCCAAAAATATATAAAAAAAAAGTTTTTCCTCAGTTTAGGCTGATATAAAAATCACAATAAGTGTATATTGATTGGTTTATGCAAAGGTTTTATCGCCTACAAAATAGGGGATCGTTTTATGGCATTTTTATAAAAAATATTTATTATCGCAATCTGCGATTTTTATTACTGCGACATTATGGTGGACACATCGGACACTTTTGATGCTATTTTGTGATCATTGTAATTTATACAGCGAGCAGGCATGGTCATGGAGCTTGCAGAAGGGGCATGCAAGAGCCCACATGGCAGGGATTTCAAAGCAACGTACCTGTGCTTTGCCCACATGAGCCATTCTAGCAACGTATATCTACGGCAAATGGTTAAAGTGAAACAATAAAAATAAAAAATTCCTGTATATACAGTATAGTGTCTGGGGTTCACCTTAGCCTGCCTGTAAAGTGGCACATCTGTATCGTGTATAGAACCTGCAGCAGGAAAAGACATTTAAATAGATTTTCCCTACAATCTTTCTTTTATTGGTAAACAATGGGTTGGGGAGCCAGTATGTATGATGAGGCCACAATTTAGTGCATTCAGAACAAGATTAGAGATGTATTGGCAGACTTTGGATAGAAAAAACAAAGTATTGCACCACAGTGAGCAAGCCTTATGTGAAGAAGCCAAATTATAGTACATTCAGGCCAAGATAAAAACATTTTTTTAGATAAATTCTGGTGTCTCTTTGCAGACTTTGAACAGAAGTAACAGTTGTGGAACAATTGGGCTTTGCTGAAGTCTCAGTAGATCTAACAATTATTATTTTGATGCTGGTAAGTGCCGCCATTTCCTTTTTTGCTCTATTTATACTCTGGTTGGGAACCAAGGCTGGCACCCAGCATTTGTTATAGCAGGCGAGATTTCATATTTCATCTGGACTGGTGCAACTTTTGTGCTTTATTCTGTCAAGAATTGGCCTTTCTGTAAAAAAAATATATTTGATGCCAAAATTGGTCTATGGGTGTTAATTATGCCCATGAAATCTATACCAAAAATGTACTTTAAGATAAAATCAACACCCACAAAGCTAGGCAGCCTAGACAATCTTGCAGAGATTCTAGAACCCAAAAAGACTTAAAGGGGTGGTTCACCCTAAAAACGACTTTTTTTTTATTACACTGGCCCCCCACATTACAATACAATTAAGGCTATTATTATTTTTTTGATGCTGTACATACCTTTGTACAGCATATTCACACGTTGCGAGTCCCGCGGGAGTGGGCGTTCCTCACATGTCTGTGATTGACATTTTGACCAAAAACGAGCTCCCCCCGTTGCTTAAGCCGAGTCACCGTTGGCGAAAGGAGCTGAACGGCGAGTCGGCGCTATACTGAGCATGTGCATCGCCGTTTGGCTCCTTTCGCCAATCGTGACGCGGCTTATGCGACGGAGGGGAACTCGTTTTTGGTCAAAATGTCAATCACAGTAGTTTTTACGGTGAACCACCCCTTTAATCAGTGACATTAGCATCAGGGCCTTGATAGCTGCTGCTAATCCAGGACTGATTAATTTTAATAAATGTGAGTAGTTATTTAAATGGGGTAAGTTGCACTGCTAATTACTTTGGGGTGATCCAAGTGGAAAAATTGTGCTATAAGGTTAACATAAAATATATATCTCTGACACAAAGTGCATCCACGTGACAACCACTAGTAATGTCAGGCAATTCCTATAATTGCCTGACATTATCAAATAATTGTGACGCCCACTAATAATATCAGGCAATTCCTATGATAAAGTGAATACATGCTGTGCAAACCAATGCTGTGCAAAATAAATAATTTAAACACGTGATGCTTAGCCGTACTCAGGGGCGGAATGACCATTGAGTCACTCGGGCACTGCCCGAGGGCCCCATGCCACTAAGGCGCCCCATCAGGGTTGCCAGGCTCAGTAAAACCAGGGACAGTATGAAAAAATCTGTGTTTTTTTTAGATCTGTCCCTGATATGTCCGAAACTGACATGCTTTTAATGTGAATATCCCAAGATTTTAGCTGCCCTGCCTCTGCACTGCCTCCTGGCGTGGTGGCCATCTGTAAGCCAGAGGGGCCCCATAATCTTCTATTGCCCGGGGGCCCCATGAGTTGTCAGTCCGCCCCTGGCCGTACTTCACCAGAAGGAAATCCCTCCAAGTGAGTACCCCCCCCCCTTTGGTGACCATCCGGCCAAGCCAAAGGTAAAACAAGTTAAACTTATAACTTAAAACTAATTGTGAAAAGTAAACTTCAATGTGAGCCCCTTAAGAAGGTTTGCCCAATATTTCAAGTGGTTAGGAGCTTGATACGCAGCCTCATAAGACTTTAATGACTTTTGGATGTAGCGTAGTGATGCTGTACTATATACAGAAAAGTGAACAAAATCAAAATGACATATTCAAAAGCTGCCACCAGGGGCAGTCAACTGGTATCAGAAATTCATAGATCCTAAGTGATAAGCCATGTTCGACTCGAACATCGACTGTTTGGTTGTTCGCCGAATTGCGGACATTATGGGCCGTTCGAGACAAATTTGAGTGGCGCGCCAAGGCCCATAATTCACTGTGGAATCGCAGTGCATTGCTGGCTGATGATTGTCCAATTATACACTATGACCCACATGCTTTTACCAATCACAGCGCGGTAACGGAGAGCCATAATTGGCCAAAGCCAATTATGTCTCAGGGGTTTTATACACGCCCCACACTATATAAGGCCGCCTGCGAGAAAGATAGACAGAGAGAGAGAGTGAGATAGTGTCATTTAATTTCATTTGAGTTAGATAGAGCAGGCAGAGAGAGACAGTGTCATTTCATTTTAGTTAGATAGAGCAGGCAGGCAAGTCAGTTACAGTGTACATCCCAGGTGTTGTGTATATATATATATATATATATATATATATATATATATATATACACACTGTATTTAGTTTAGCTAGATCCGTTCCTGTTATTCTCTTCCTAATATACTGACAGGCAGGCAGGTGATTGTGGTAGCTGCAGTATTTTCAGTTAGTGTACTGTGTCCTCTGCACAGTGTGCACCTAAAGCTACCTGAAGACAATTGCTGGTGTTCTCTTACTAATAATACTACAGGCAGGCAGTTAATTCTGCTAGCTGCAGTGTAATCAGTATATATATATATATATATATACATATACATCCCAGCTTTGTGCAGCTACATCTCACTGCAGGCCATTAGTATGTCTGGAAGGCCAACAAGGAGAGGCAGACAGTCACAAGCCAATAAAAGAGGGCAAGCAGGCTCTGTGTCTAGAGGCAACAGTGCTGGTCATGGACACGGTGCATCCTCATCAGCACATGGCCGTGGGACACGCTTGTCCTTGTTTTTGGCAGCTGGCCGCATTGAGCCGCAACATTCAGAAGACTTGGTAGAGTGGATGACCAAGCTGTCCTCCTCATCCTCTCTCACCCAATCTCAGGGTACTTTGTCTGGAAAAGAAGCTGCCAACGTGGCCTCTTCCCTCAAATCATTGGCATCAGTCACTCTTTCCCTAGCCCCACCATGTCCTCCTGATGAGTCCCCCCCGAACCCTGTGTTGGGTACATGCTTCAGGAGGATACGCAGTGTTTTGAAGGCTCTGATGATGGTACCCAGATAGAGGAAGGCAGTAACATGAGCCCAGAGAGAGGGGGTGCCCAAGAAGGGCAGCAATCTGACAGTAATGTTCCCCCAGCTGCAGCATACTGCCAGGTTTGCTCCAGTGATGAGGAGGGAGGGGATGATGAGGTCACTGACTCCATGTGGGTGCCTTATAGGAGAGAGGAGGAGGAGGAAGAGGCACATCTCCAATGAGGCAGGATGCCCTCCAGGGGCCAGCTTAAGGGCAGCACACCAACTGCATTACACCGCAGAGTTCCACATGTGCAGGGCGCTGCTGTCTCTCCGCGTTATTCCAAAAGTTCTTTAGTGTGGGCCTTTTTTGAGACAAGTGCATCAGATCGCACCGCTGCTATTTGCAACATATGTCTCAACCGTATCTCGCGTGGCCAAAACATCACCCGCTTGGTCACCACATGCTTGATCAGACATATGTCGACCTGCCATGCAGTTCATTGGCAAGTGTACCTAAAAGACCCTCACCAAAGAACAAAGCGGTTCTCTCCTTGCTCTTCATCAGCTGAGATCTCCAACCCCACTATACCTTCAATCCTGTCTGAAACCTGCACTGAGAGGAATGAAGGTGTAGAATTAGGTGTGTCACAGCAAAGTACTTGTGAGCAATCTGCAATCGGTACACCAACGTCATATTGTACCAGGCAAATTTCCCTGCACCAGCTGCTGCACCACTGGAAGAAGTTCGCTCCCAGCCACCCACATGCCCAGCGGTTGAATGCTAGCTTGGCTAAATTGCTAGCTCTTCAATTGCTGCCTTTTCAGTTGGTAGACTCTGCCCCCTTCCGTGAGTTTGTGGAATGTGCGGTACCTCAGTGTCAGGTTAACAAAAATGCCACTTTTTCTCACAGAAGGCAATTCCGGAATGTGGAAGGCAATGTCTTGGCCTCGCTGGACAGGGCGGTCAGCGGTAAGGTGCATATTACCGCTGACTCATGGTCCAGCAGGCATTGACAGGGAAGTTACCTATCTTTCATGGTGCATTGGGTGACTCTGCTGGCAGCTGGGAAGGATGCAGGACAAGGTACAGTAGTGTTGGAGGCTGTTCCGCCACCACGCCTCCAAAATGCTACTACTGGTGATTCTGGCTAGGGTTGAGCTGAACACCCCCGGTTCGGTTCGCACCAGAACCTTCGAACGGACCGAACGTTCGCACAAACATTAGAACCCCATTGAAGTCTATGGGACTCGAATGTTCGAAATCAAAAGTGCTAATTTTAAAGGCTAATATGCAAGTTATTGTCCTAAAATTGGTTTGGGGACCCAGGTCTTGCCCCAGGGAACATGTATCAATGCAAAAACAAGGTTTAAAAACTGACGTTTTTTCGGGAGCAGTGATTTTACTGATGCTTACAGTGAAGAAAAAAATTGAAATATTCCTTTAAATATCGTACCTGCTGGGTGTCTATAGTATGCCTGTGAAGTGGCACGTGTTTAGAACTGTCCTGCACAAAATGACATTTCTATAGGAAAAAAGTCATTTAAAACTGCTTGCGGCTTTATTGTAATGTCTGGTCCCTGCAATATGTATGAAAATCATTGAGAAAAATAGCATGGGTTCCCCCTCTCCCCCCAGATCATTACCAGCCCCTTTGACCCTATATACTTTGAACAGCAGTATACAGGCGGTGCAAACAAGACAGGAAGGTTTGTTGTTAAGTAGAATCTGTTTGTAATTTTGAACTGGTACTTTTTTAAAGTGTAGCTCTAGCCAAAAAATATTTTCTTAAGCTTTTTGGAAAACATAGAGAAGGGTTGTCACCCCTGTGACATTTGTTTTGCTGTCTGTACGCATCTGTTCAGAAGAGTTCACTTCACTTTCTGTCCCAATGACAAATGTTTTTTTGTGAAACAAGGATTGGTGATAAAGCATCAGTGGACAGGAGACACCTCTTACAGAAGAGAATTTCTCTTCCTAGGGGTAGATTTATTCTCACTTCCTGTTTTCTCATTTCGTTTGCAAGTAGAGATGTGCAGAACTGTTCACCGGCGAATAATTTGCGGCGACTTTTGCGCATTCGTGTTCACCGATGCGCGCAAACATATGCGCTGTTTGATCCGCCTCCTATTAATTATCATTGAGCAAACTTTGACCCTCTACCTCACAGTCAGCAGACACATTCCAGCCAATCAGCAGCATACCCTCCCTCCCTGACCCTCCCACCTCTCGGGCAGCATCCATTTTAGATTCATTCTGAACCTGCATTCTTAGTGAGAGGAGGGATAGTGTTGCTGCTGCTGAATTTATAGGGAAATCTATAGCTAGGCTAGTGTTTTCAGTGTCTACTCCAGTCCTGAAAGACTCATCTGATCTCTGCTGTAAGGACAGCACCCCAAAAAGCCCTTTTTAGGGCTAGTATATCAGTCAGCTTTTTTTTTCCTGTAATCTAATTGCAGTTGCCTGCTAGGCAGCGTGTGTGTCAGGATCACAGCGTACACTGTGCCCAGTGCCACCCACCACTCATCTATCTTGGTGGCACAGTAGATAACATTTAAAAAAAAATATTACTGCAATATAATAGTAGTCAGTTGCCTGGCTGGCAGCATGTGTCAGGGTACAGCGTACACTGTGCCCAGTGCCACCCACCACCCATCTATCTTGGTGGCACAGTAGATAACATTTAAAAAAAACATTTTTATTACTGCAATATAATAGTAGTCAGTTGCCTGGCTGGCAGCGTGTGTCAGGGTACAGCGTACACTGTGCCCAGTGCCACCCACCACTCATCTATCTTGGTGGCACAGTACATTACATTTAAAAAATATAAATATTACTGCAATATAATTGTAGTCAGTTGCCTGGCTGCCAGCGTGTGTCAGGGGTACAGCGTACACTGTTCCCAGTGCCACCCACCACTCATCTATCTTGGTGGCACAGTACATAACATTTAAAAACCCCCAAAAATTTACTGCAATAGAATAGTAGTCAGTTGCCAGCGTGTGCTAGGCTCATAGTGTAAACTGTGCCCACTTGCCCAGTGCCACCACTCATATATCTGGTGGCATAGTATATTAAATTTAAAAAGAAAAAAACACAATTTTGACTGCAATAGAATAGCAGTTAGTTGTCTGCAGGCATGTGTCAGACCTACAGCGTCTACACGCATAGTACAACTAAACAAATACAAAAAATGACTGGCAGAGGCAGGCCACCCCGCAGGGGCTGTCATGGTCGTGGTGCTGTGATTCCCTTTGGCCCTACAATAATGCCCAGTGTTCAGAGGCCACGTACCCTGAACTCGAAAAGTTCTGAGGACATAGTTGACTGGCTAACACAGGACACCCAATCTTCTACAGCTTCCGCTCATAACCTTGACACACCATCCTCCTCCAGCTCAGCTTCAGGCACCTCTCAAGTTTTGCATAGAAAAAACATTAATTTTCTTTGTGATCATCTAAGGTGATCAATAAAGCCTACTAAGCCAACAATGGGCCCACACTGCAGAATCATTGTTTTCTGGGTCACTTAACTGTCACTGAACTACCTCAGCATGACCATAGGCTTTGAAAAATCCCCATTGCCTGCAATCTCCAAAACGTTCATTGACGTCAGTGAGGACAAGGAACGGGACATGGCTAGCTTGGTATCCAACCTTGTGTAAATGGGGAGTTTGCGGTTGTGCAAATGGACATGTGTTTGCGGTGCGTTAACCGGGGAGTTTGATCTGTTAGAGTTTGGTCTGTCACTGTGAACCCTAACCCTATTACAGACAGGGTGATGGTTAGAGTAGGGTTAGGGTTACAGATAGGGTTAGGGTTAGGGTTACAGATAGGGTTAGGGTTAGGGTTAGGGTTACAGATAGGGTTAGGGTTACAGACTGTAACCCTAACCCTACCTGTAACCCTAACCCTGTCTGTAACCCTAACCCTAACTGTTACCCTAACCCTAACACTATCTGTAACCCTAACCCTATCTGTTACCCTAACCATATCTGTTACCCTAACCCTATCTGTAACCCTAACCCTAACCCTAAGCCTTACACTACCTGATCGATATAACATCATACTTGATGTTTTAAAGCACGTTATTCCAAACAATTTATGAATGTTAGGTGATTTATGCCCTTTATGGATTAAAAACGGACTCTGCGACAACTAAGTAATTTTCCATGGGAGTTTTGCCATGGATCCCCCTCCAGCATGCCACAGTCCAGGTGTTAGTCCCCTTAAAACAACTTTTCCATCATTATTGTGGCCGGAAAGAGTCCCTGTGGGTTTTAAAATTCGCCTGCCCTTTGAAGTCTATGGCGTTTCGCCCGGTATGCGCATTCGCGAACATATGCGCAAGTTCGCAATCGCCGTTCGCGAACGCGAAATTTTAGGTTCGCGACATCACTATTTGCAAGTAGGAGTCATTTGTAAGTTGGATGTTTGAAATTAGGGGCCTGCCGTATATACTCTGCAGAAATTTGGACCCTAGGTGTTGGTGTTGCCACAACACTGTAAGCCCTCACAGTTAGTCTTGGTGGGCGCTGGAACGCCCTGCTGTGAACTATTATATCAATAATTGTAATTACATGGCATTGTGGTAGAAAAATTGGGCCTTCGGTGCTGGCGCTGGTGCCACAACACTAAGTCCTCACAGTTACTCTTGGTGGATGCAGGAATGGGCCCTGCTGTTAAATATTAGATCAATAATTGTAATTACATGCCCCTGTTGAACAGGGGCCGAAAAATTGGGCCTTTGTTGGTGGTGGTGGTGCTGGTGCCACAACACTGTAAGCCCTCACAGTTACGCTAGTTGGAGCGCACTGATGAGCCCTGCTGCAAAGTATTGCATCAAAAATAGTAATTACATTCCCCTGTTGAACAGGGGCAGAAACATTGGGCCTTAGGCACTGGTGCTGGTGACACAACACTGCAACCCCTCACAGATACTATAGTTGTAGCGCAGGAATGAGCCCTGCTGCAAAGTATTGCATCAAAAATTTTAATTACACACCCCTGTTAAACAGGGGCAGAAAAATTGGGCCTTAGCCACTGGTGGCAGTGCCCAGAACCAAAAATGTTCTTACAAGCTATCAGCATGATCATTGAGGAGGAAAAAAATAGTCACTCAGCATAACAGGATACTCACTCAGCATGACAGGATAGTCACTCAGCATCAACATAGGCAGTCTTGAAGGGATCTGACATTTTCAAAAAAATTAGAAGGTCAGTCGATCGACCGAGTCGGTGATCAGTTACAAAGCCTCCAGCAGCACTGAATGTGCGTTCCGAAAGAACGCTGGATGCAGGACAGGCCAGTAGCTCAATTGCATACTGTGCAAGCTCTGGCCAGTGATTCATCCTCAAGACCCAGTAACCCAGAGGATTTTCGGTGGGAAAGGTGTCCAAGTCTGATATTGCCCCTAGGTATTCCCGCACCATGTAAAACAGATGCTGGCGATGGTTGCTGGAACCGGTTATACCTTGGGGCTGCGGACTAAAAAATTGTCTAAAACGCATCAGTCAGATGGCCACCTTCTCCACCGCTCTTTCTTTGACTGACCGAAGCCTCAGCAACACGTTGTTCAGGACTAGGGATGAGCTTCGAGTTCGAGTCGAACTCATGTTTTTTCGGGAGCAGTGAATTTTAATAATGCTAAAAGTGAAACAATAAAAGTGAAATATTCCCTTAAATTTCATACTTGGGGGGGGGGGGGGGGTGTAAAGTTAGCATGTGAAATAGCGCATGTTTCCAGTACATAGAACTGTCCCTGCACAGAGTGTCATTTCTGAAAGGAAAAAAAGTCTTTTGAAACCGGACTTGCGGCTATAATGAATTGTCGGCTCTGGAAATTCAGAGCGAATTCATTCATAAAAAAAAAAAAATAGCGTGGGGGACCACCCAAATTCCATTACTAGGCCCTTCAGGTCTGGAATGGATATTAAGGGGAACCCTGCCGTCAATTTAAAAAAAAAATACGTGGGGTTCCCCCCAAATATCCATTCCAGACCCTTCAGGTCTGGTGTGGATTTTAAGGGGAACTCCACACCAATTTTTTAAAAAAATGGCATGGAGTTCCCCCAAAAATTCACACCAGACCCCTTATCCGAGCACGTTAACCTTGCAGGCCGCAGAAAAGAGGGGGGGACAGAGTGCGCCCTCCCCCTCTCCTGAACCGTACCAGGCCACATGCCCTCAACAAAAAAAACAAGCTCCCCTGACCCTGTCCTGGTGCCATATTGGCACAGATACTCATTTTGTGGAGAACAGCCAGCCAAGCACTGGCATTATATGACCATCAGAAATGCACACAGAGTTTCCTGGCCTGCTTCAGGACATCCTGTAAGCCTGGGTACCTGCCCAAGAACCGCTGCACCACCAAATTAAGGACATGAGCAAAACAGGGCACATGGGCCAGTTCTCCCTGTCGGAGGGCGGAGAGAAGGTTGGTGCCATTGTCGCAAACCACCATTCCTGTCTTAAGCTCGCGTGGCATCAACCACCTCTGAGCCTGCCCCTGCAGAGCTGACAGAACCTCTGCCCCAGTGTGGCATCTATCCCCCAAGCACACCAGCTCAAGCACCACATGGCATCTTTTTGCCTGCATACCTGTGTAGCCCCTTGAATGCCTACAGAGCACCGCAGGTTCCGAGGACAAATCAGCACAGGAAGAGGCCACAGAGGAAGAAGAAGAGTAGGGGGTGGAGGAAAGAGGTGTGTCACAATCACCAGTAGTAGCATTTTGGAGGTGTGGTGGCAGAACAACCTGCAACACTACTGTACCTTGTCCTGCATCCTTCCCAGCTACTAGCAGAGTCACCCAATGCGCCGTGAAAGATAGATAACGTTCCTGTACATGCCTGCTGGACCATGAGTCAGTGGTAATATGCACCTTACCACTGACCGCCCTGTCCAGCGAGGCATGGACATTGCCTTCCACATGCCGGGAAAGAGCCGGAATCGGCTTCCGTGAGAGAAAGTGGCGTTTGGGAACCTGCCACTGAGGTACCGCACATTCCACAAACTCACGGAAGGGGGCAGAGTCTACCAACTGAAAAGGCAGCAGTTGAAGTGCTAGCAATTTAGCTAAGCTAGCATTCAACCGCTGGGGATGTGGATGGCTGGGAGAGAACTTATTTTGGCGCTGCAGCAGCTGGGGCAAGGAAATTTGCCTGGTACAATCTGACGTCGGTGTACCGATAGTAGATTGCTCGCAAGTAATTGGCTGTGACACACCTAATTCTACACCTTCAGTCCTATAAGTGCAGGCTTCAGAGAGGACTGAAGGTAGAGTGGGGTTGGAGATCCCAGCTGATGAGGAGCAAGGAGAGGTCCGCTTTGTTCTTTGGTGTGGGTCTTTGAGGTACGCTTTCCAACAAACTTCATGGCAGGTCAACATATGTCTGGTCAAGCATGTGGTGCCCAAACAGGTGATGTTTTGGCCACACGAGATACGCTTGCGACATATGTTCCAAATAGCAGTGGTGCGATCTGATGCACTCGTCTCAAAAAATACCCACACCAAAGAACTTTTGGAATAACGCGGAGAGACAGCAGCGCCCTGCACATGCGGAGCTCTGCGTTGTGATGCAGTTGGTGTGCTGCCTTTAAGCTGGCCCCTGGAGGGCATCCTGCCTCGTTGGAGATGTGCCTCCTCCTCATTCCCTCCCTCCTCATCACTGTAGAAAACCTGGCAGTATTCTGCAGCTAGGGGAACATGACTGCCAGATTACTGTCCTTCTTGGCACCCCCTCTCTCAGGGCTCACGTTACTGCCTTCCTCTAGCTGTGTACCATCATCGGAAGCATCCTCCTGAAGCATGTACCCAACATTGTGGTCAAACAGTTCGGGGGACTCCTCAGGAGAACTTGGTGGGGCCAGGGAAGGAGTGACTGATGCCATTGAGCAGAGGGAAGAGGCCACGTTGGCAGCTGCTTTGCCAGACAAAGTACCCTGAGCCTGGGTGAGAGAGGGTGAGGACGATGAGGATGGCTTGGTCATCCACTATACCAAGTGTTCGGCATGTTGCGGCTCAACGCGGCCAGCTGCCGAAAAAAAGGATGAGCGTGTCCCACGGCCTCTAGACGCAGAGTCTGCTTGCCCTCTTTTATCGGCTCGTGACTCTCTGCATCTCCTTGTTGTCCTTCCAGACATACTAATGGCCTGCAGGGAGATGTAGCTGCATAAATACTGACAATACTTGCTGATCACTGCATGTGGTATTAATATGAGAACAACAGCAATTGTATTCACGTAGCTTTAGGTGCACACTGTGTAGAGGACACAGTACACCAAGTGAAAATACTTGCTGATCAATCACTGCCTGTGGTATTAATATGAGAGCGACAGCAATTGTATTCACGTAGCTTTAGGTGCACACTGTGCAGAGGACACAGTACACCAAGTGAAACTACTGCAGCTAGCACAATCACCTGCCTGCCTGTCAGTATATTAGGAAGAGTGGATCTAGCTAAACTCAATACAGTGTATAAATATATATACAACACCTGGGATGCATATATATCCTCTACACACTGTAACTGTAACTGACTCGCCTGCCTGCCTGCCTGCCCTATTTACCTCAAAATAAATGACACTCTCTCTCTTTCTTTTTTCACTGTCTTTAACCACCAACACACTACACAAGGACGCCACGGAGGCAGCCTTATATAGTGTGGGGCATGTACTAAACCCCCTGAGACATAATTGGCCAAAGCCACCCTGGCTTTGGCCAATTATGGATTTCTGTTTTTTGCGTGCTGTGACTGACCAAATCATGCGGGTCATAGTGCATGCTTGGCCAATCTACAGCCAGCAATGCACTGCGATGCAACAGTGAATTATGGGCCGTGACACGCCACTCGAATTTGGCGTGAACGGCCCATAACGTTTGTAATTCGACGAACGGTCGAACATACAATGTTCGAGTCGAACATGAGTTTGACTCGTACACGAAGCTCATCCCTACTCGTGGATTCCTCAATAGAGACTTTCTGGCAGCCCTCCTGTGCTCCTGTGACACTGCATGTGGAAATTCCCACTCACTCTAGCACTTTACACGTGCTCCAACATTTTTCACGCAAGTTATTTGTGTTATTTTATTCTTATATACTGAATAAATTCTTAAGTCGTTTAAAGGGTTGGCTTGGCGCTTCTCTCTCCTCCTTTTGCTTTCCTTAATGTTTAATTCAAAATGAAACTTGCCTTATTGCTCCCACCTGCAGCTGCCTACACACTGCATGTCCACTGAACAACATTTGTGCCTATTTTAACTCAAATATTGCACTTATGCTTATGTGAAGATAGATCTGCATGATTCTGGCCAAAATGAGAATCACAATTTTTTTTGCTTAAAATAAAGATCACGATTTTCTCACGATTCTCACGGTGTAAAATCTTTCACATTATACAAAAAATTTGGGCTAACTTTACAGGTTTTTTTTTTATTCACTAAAATCAATTTTTCCCAATAAATTGCATTTGAAAGACCGCTGCGCAAATACAGTGCAACATAAAATATTGAAACAACCACCATTTTATTCTCTAGGCTCTCTACAAAATATATATATATATATATGTGTAATGTTTAGGGGTTCTAAGTAATTTTCTAGCAAAAGAAATGATTTTAACTTGAAAACAACAACTGTCGGAAAATGGTTTGGTGTTTAAGTGGTTAAACGTTCCTAATTTACATACATTCCTTTTATGTAAAAGTCAAATTGATACAATGTTTAGATTTAACATTCCACTGATAACATTTTTTAAAACTTGGCAGACTGCCCAGGCTTTGACTTTTGATGGCTGAGAGCAGAGAGAAAATTCTCTGCATACCAAAGATTCGGAAGTTTGGGAAACCCTTTGTCAAGATCGCAACAGGGAAAAAATCGCAATAATGATTCTTGACGATTAATTGTGCAGCTCTGTGTGAAGATAAATATTTATGGTTCTCTTCATCTTGTGTTTAGCAAGAACAATCCGCGCTACCAAGTGTGAAATAGTGAAATTACAAACAAGTGAATAAAGAGCAATAATGTAGTGAAAAAATAATGCATGATAGTGGTGAAGCACCTAAAAAAAAACGTGAATATTAGGCTCAAGACACATTAAAAACTAAACCAAATAAGTGTGCAACCAATTAATATAAATGCAGGTTTCTAAGTCCTGATGAAAAAATAGGCAAATCAAATGAATGATATAATCATGAATGGTCATGTGCATGCAGTCCTATATGGACATCCCACGTGTGTGTGTTACTTCGTGGGGGAAGCAAACTTCAACCGACCAACAGAGTAAATAGGTGCCTTCAGTACAATCCTTCAAAGGGTAAGTGAATGGCTGCTTACCGGATCCGTGGGACCCCAAAGGGATCAATCAGGCACTGTACAGGTCTATCCTCGGCTGAATCGGGATGTTCACTCCTCTTCTGCAGATGGCAGGGACACTGTTATCTCAAACAGATCTCCCGGGGATGGAATCCACGTGAAAGGATAGTTTAAAAACGTGTGGATGAAGAAAAAAGAGAGACTTCATAGTGCAGTACTTTAAAAAAAAGGGATTCTCTTTATTCCACTTGATGGAAACAAATACTGACATCTAAAAAGGCTCGTTTAGCAACAAAGTAAAGGATCCTGGATAAAAAGTTCAAACCAGCTTTGGCTCAGGCCGATCAGCTGGGAGCGTGGTGATGTCAGCTGCACAATTTGGCGAAGCTGTGAGAAGCTGTACCCAAATAAAATTAGTGTACTTTTTTCCCACAAATAGAGATTTCTTTTGGTGGTATTTTATCACCTGTGCGTGTTTTTTTTTTTTTTGCGCTATGAACAAAAAAAGAGCAACAATTAACAAAAACTATATTTTTTACCTTTTTCTATAGTAAATATCCCCAATTTAAAAAAAATCTCTTCATCAGTTTAGGCCAATATATGTTCTTCTACCTATTTTTGGTAAAAAAAATCACAATAAGCGTATATTGATTGGTTTGCACAAAAGTTATAGGCCGTGTACACACCAGCAAACATGTACGATGAAACCGGTCCGCCGGACCGTTTTCACCGTACATGTCTGCCCGTGGCAGACATGTAGTCTGTACTAACCATCGTACAGAAAGCCGCGTGTAAACAATACGCGGGGCGTGTGCGCGGTGTCGCCGCGTCGATGACGCGGTGTCGCCGCGACAATGAGGCGGCGACGTGGGCGGGCCTGCCAGTTAAATGCTTCGACGCATGCGTCAAAGTCATTCGACGCATGCGAGGGATGGCGGGCGCTCGGACATGTACGGTAGGTCTGTACAGACGACCGAACATGTCCGAGCGGGCAGGATTCCAGCGGACTGTTTTAAAACAAGTCCAGGAATATTTGTCCGCTGGGAAAAGGCCCGGCGGGCAAATGTTTGCTGGAATCCTGCACGCTCGGGCCTACACACGACCGAACATGTCTGCTGAAACTGGCCCGCAGACCAGTTTCAGCAGACATGTTTGGTCGTCTGTACGGGGCCATATAGTCTGCAAACTATGGGAAATATTTATAGCATTTTTATGGCAATTTTAATATTATTATTTTTTTACTAGTAATGGTGGTGATCTGCGATTTTTAGTGGTACTGTGACATTGTGGCAGACAGATCAGACACTTTTGACACATTTTTGGGACCATTGACATTGGGACCATATACTATTGGGACCATTGACATTTGGGACCATATGCTATAAAAATGCACTGATTACTGTGTAAATGTAAGGGGCAATCAAGGGGTTAAATGTGCTCCCTAGTTAGTGTTTCCAACTGTATGGGGATAGGATTGACTGGGGAGGAGACATATCGTTGTTCCTACATACTAGGAACACACAATATGTCTCCTTTCCCCTGACAGAACAGGGATTTGTGTGTTTACACACAGAAATCCCCATGCTGGCTCATGTGCCCACGATCATGCATGGCCATGTGCATCGGGTCTGCCACCATGCCGCAGGCGTGTGCCGTGGGCACGTGCAGTGGGCGCTCACCTCCATGCCATTCCATGCACCGAACCTATTTTTTAAAGCGGTGTTCCGCCAAAAAAATAATACATTAAAAGCCATCAGCTACACATACTGCAGCTGCTGGCTTTGAAAAAATGAACACTTACCTGCCCTGGAGTCCAGCGATTCCGGCACCCACAGCTGATGTTTTCATCAGCTGTCGGGTGCTATGCCGCCATTGTGGGTACGGGAACCCGGCAGTGTAGTCTTTCGACTTCACCCCAGGAACCCTACTGCACATGTGGCCCACAGTGTCACAGATCCGTGGCAGGGACTCCCGGAAGTGGGAAAGGATACCTGTCAAAGACAGGTATCCTGTCCCCCTCCCCCAAAAGGTGTCAATTGTGGCACCGGAGGGCGGGAGGAATAAGATGAGCGGAAGTTTCACTTTTGGGTGGAACTCCGCTGTGTCATTATAAGTAGGACAACTGGAAACTAGTTGTTTAAAAGCTAACTTTTTTTTGTTACAAGTTTTGTCTATAGATTGCAGAGAAAAAATAAAAATAAAATTGCAGGACAATTTTGACAAGAAAAAGCATTATTTGTAAAAAATATACGTCAGTACTTAGTTATTAAGTAAAAAATGAACTAAAGCACTATCCAACAGTGAACTAAATGAATGACTGGTGTTAAAAACAAAATGCTGCTCAAATCTAATATGTGCTAACAACAAAACAAAGGTATGAAAATAAAGTGATGAGCGCAAATTGAAAATCTAAAAGTAAACAATAAGACAGTTGAAACTGATATAATCACAATCTATACGGTGAAATTATCAAAATGTGTGAGATCACAAACAAACACTAAAACGTGTAGAAAGTTCTGCGGTGGACCATAAATCAAGTCCAAAAAATAAAAATAAAATAGGTGCAACAACTGTTTCAAAAACTCCTGCCCATGGACGACAATGCAACAATCTGGATGGATCTTCACAGGAATTGAGCTCACAGAGCGCTTACCTCCAACCAGTTGAAAATGCGCATGGACGAATTCCTCAAGCCACTGGAAAAAAGTCTGGGGCGTCCTCTGTATATGGAAGCAATCCAGGTCCAAGCACAATAGGGTCAGCTCACCACGACAACCATGAGTTTTACCATGAGTAGAGTAAAGAAATAGAAGCTCCCATCGTGAAATATGTAAAAACTCGAACGCTTTAATGAAGGTAAAAACTTGCTTACAGGAAAAATAAATAAAAACGCCAAACACAGGCACTTCTGGTTGGACGGTCAGGGTATCACGTCACTTCTGGTCATGTCTGGAACCTTACGCGGTGCGTCACGTCACGGAAGTGCCTGTGTTTGGCGTTTTTATTCATTTTTCCTGTAAGCAAGTTTTTACCTTCATTAAACCGTTCGAGTTTTTACATATTTCACGATGAGAGCTTCTATTTCTTTACTCTACTCATGGTAATACTCATGGTTGTCGTGGTGAGCTGATCCTATTGTGCTTGGACCTGGATTGCTTCCATATACAGAGGATGCCCCAGACTTCATTCCAGTGGCTTGAGGAATTTGTCCATGTGCATTTTCTACTGGTTGGAGGTAAGCGCTCTGTAAGCTCAATTCCTGTGAAGATCCATCCAGATTGTTGCATTGTCGTCCATGGGCAAGAGTTTTTGAAACAGTTGTTGCACCTATTTTATTTTTATTTTTGGACTTGATTTATGGTCCACCGCAGAACTTTCTACACGTTTTAGTGTTTGTTTGTGATCTCACATATTTTGATAATTTCACCCTATAGATTGTGATTATATCAGTTTCAACTGTCTTATTGTTCACTTTTAGATTTTCAATTTGCGCTCATCACTTTATTTTCAGTACTTAGTTATTGTAATGACACATTTATTGGTAAATCAATAGGCCCAGGGCCGGTGCAAGGATTTTTGCCAACTCAGGTGAATGTGCATTTTGGCGCCCCCCCCCCCCCCGGCACTCACGCGCGCACACACACCAGAGATTGCCCTGATTACGGAAGCGGACCGGAGTGCGGGGAGAAGTGTGAGTACCGAGGCCAGCCTGGAGTGAACAGATTTTAAATGCTGGCGCGCCTGGCATGATGTGCTAATCACGTAACTCGCCTCACCAGTAAAGCGCACAGCCTGTAAGATCCGCCCACCCCCACCGGCCGAATACAGGATCTGCTGTAAAAAAAAAAAAACATACATTGCAGCCTCACTGTTCCCATCAAACGCAGCCACTGTGCCCATCAAATGCAGCCACTGTGCCCATCAAACGCAGCCACTGTGCCCATCAAAGTAGCCACTGTGCCAATCAAATGCAGCCACTGTTTCCATTGTTTTACAAATATGATGTGCTGTATAATTTTTTTTATTATGGATTTTTTTGTTCCAGAAAATTAGACTTGTCTTTAAAAATAAATGACAGGAGCAGCCCCCCCCCCAAAAAAAAATCCCAGTTATCAGAGGAGTACATGGCACCAAACACAAACAGAAACACCCCTCCCTCTTGTCACACCAACTCAGGGTCACTCAGGTGGTGTAACTGAATGGAGGACTACATGCCAACACAACCCCCGCCCTTATTATAACAGCTTACCTGAGGATGCCACCATTGCAATCCGACACCCTCCCGCCTGTTCTTGCTCCAGCATAGGGTGGGCGGCTCAGTTCAGGCACACCCGGGCATTAGCTGAGGTCCCCGGAGGACACAGTATGCAGTGCAGTGAGCGGCAACCGCGCAGCCAGGGCGGAGAATAGCTACAGTAGTGAGAGAGGAGGAGGAGCTGAGGAGGAGGAAAAAATCATCACACACTCCAGGCTAGCATGACCATTGGCTGCGGTCACCGGGGGGAGGACTCATCCTGGCTGACTCCGAGGTCCTCCTTCAGATGCCGCCCGCACACACACACACACTCTTTACGGGCGGGCGACTGTCCCGGTGGCGGCGGTGACTGACCCGGTCAATTTTCCACCCTGGTTCAGGGCCGGCGCCAGAAGGCAGATGCCCATGTTGCCTTGCGCTAGCGCTGGCCCTGAATAGGCCCATAATTAAAATGCAAATATATCTTTGGCACATACAGGTGTGAGAGCTGAAGAGGTTATAAAGAAAATGTGGTGCTTTCTGGCCGCCATATACTCCTACATTTAAGACCTTTGATCTGTTTTTGACCCTCTAAGGACCTGGAAATTATCCTGATCAGTATTATAATGTTTAAAAGCAAACACAAACTATTTGTAGCAATTGTATGATGGATAAAGTATAAAATTCCTATGGCATAATGTACATTGATTCACTAAATACGATTTCACTTTTTTCTTTTCAAATTCTCCTTCGGGGATGCTAAATGCCAGCACCAATACATTCATAAAAGTAGGTCGAAGTGGAGCTAAGGTTTCTGCTAAACTATTTTCAGTGTTTGTGCAGAATGAGGAACTTGTATTGAATATAGATTTATGGTCATGATGAAAGAAGGTAAACATTTGCAAAGGGATAAATATTATTTTAAATTACACTGCCATTTTATGTAATAATCTCAGCTGGTGATTTTTTAAAGGAAAATGTAATCAATTGGTTTAAATTGTTTAAATTAAAAGGTATCTAAGAGAATGGTTAACCTCCCTAAAAACCAGCATATTACATGATCTCTCTATCCAGGACATTTTTTCAGTTTTCTGTAATAGCTTGACTGACCAATATTAGGTTGTGCAATTCTGTACCCAGATGAATGTTATGCCATTTTTTTAGACAGTAAACATATATAAAGGTGCAGCACAATATAATAAAGTCCATACACTTTGCAATGAAAGATGTAGCAAGCGCCCTACACCATACATTTGAAGGATCCCCGTGCTCTACCGAAGCAGGACGAGGCAGCTGTAACTCTGCCTGGTATCCTGTCAGCGGTGCGAGGCGGAGACACTGACGCCGATCGCATGAGGATCTGGTGATATTTTCAAATGCCTATTACTGTTTGAATGAATGTACGTTGAATATATAAGGGGAGCCTAATGTACTGGGACATGAGGGTTTTACATATTAAAAGCTGAATTACGCTATGGTGGCTTTTTCCGTTCTTGCTTGTTTTACCTGAGGGTCCTTAAAGCATCTGGTTCCATGATAGAAGCTGTCCGCTGAGATCCATGGTTAATGAAGTGTTATTCACTGAAAGGCGTACAATATATTGTATTTCATTGCGGTGAGTTTGAACCCCGACAGGGCGAGTGATCACAACTGGTGAATTTAGAAGATTTTTGGTGGATGGTGCACGCTGCTATTTTTCTTTCTTTTTCAACACTCCTTCTGGGACATTTCTCATCTGCTTCTCAGCATTGATTTTTGATTTTTGGACTGCTTGTTAGGAGTGATAACACCACCTATAGAGTAGTGCTGTTGTGCTTTATTTCTCTTTAATATACTGCCGTAAAAGTGCACTAATGCAATTCAATATACTTCCGTTAAAGTGTACTAAGGCACTTCAACTGCAGTAAACATGCACAAATATACGTCAATATACTGCAGTAATCGTGCTTGAACGCACCTCAATATACTTCTGTAAATGTGCACTAATGCCCCCCCCATATATTGCAGTAAACATGCACTAACACACCTCAATAAACTGCAGTACACATACACAAAACACAGTTCAATATACTTTAGTAAATGTGCACTAATGCACGTCAATATACTGCAGTAAACCTGCTCTGAAACACTAAACTAATACAAAAGTAAAAATTAATGGTCAAACTACACTCCCACTGCACTATCACTATATTCACACTACACTTACACTATACACTCACAATAGAATCACAATAGTACACTATAGTACACTAACTTACTAGTATCAATGAACAGAGCTCTGTTCTATCTTTCGCCACTTTCAAAGATGTATGGCCGTTATCTTCACCAGCAAGTTGGAGCTCAACGAAACAAGACTTCTAAATGTGGCACAGTGATATGCAGTCAAGACAAAGCATCTGAGACTGACCAGTGACAATCCTTAAGTCCAGGTCAAGGCATTGGAGTGTAGGTCATTATATTCGCCAGCTTAGTTGCTGCAAATCATTTTGGATATATGAGACGAAGGCGGTGGAGTTCATCAACAGGTGCAGAATCTCGATTATTACCCTGAGTGTGGGTTTACTGCCTAGTGACCTATTATAGGTCGAGTGGATAAGGTGAGAGGCCAGTCTGTATGAGGTAGAGGGATCACTGTCACCAGTCAAACTGTCTTGCCCTTCACTGCATTTGTTTCATCACAATCATTTGTGCTCCTTCATTTTCATTTATGGACTCTTTATAATTTTTTTTCCTTTGGGACATTTATTATTGCGCTGCACTTCTCTTTGCTAAATGTTCATCTGAGGTGTTTTTTGGGTTAATCTTGGGTGCTAGCCTGCAATCCTTGCTATTTAGGTGGTTTATTGGTCAGCGCTGAATACTCTCTTTTTAAGTTTTTCCGATGGACCCAGAGAACCTTTCAGCAGTCCTACAGTGGCCTCGACCCGTAGGTTTACATCCTCTGCAGAGTTTTCTTGGCTTTGCCAACTATTATCAGAAGTTTATTCATAACTTCTCGCCTCTGGTCAAGCCCCTGACTGATATGACCAGAAAGGACGGTAACCCACAGAGTTGGTCTCCGCAGTCCATTAAAGCCTTTGAGAGTCTCAAGGCTGCCTTTGTTTCTGCTCCTGTAGCTCCTTGAAGTTGATGCTTCTGAGACTGGAGTTGGCGCCCTTCTGTCTCAACGTCCTAGCTCTGAGAGCGCTATGCATCCGTGTGACTACTTTTCCAAGAAACTGTCATCCGCAGAGTGTAATTATGAGATTGGTGATAGAGAGCTGTTGGCGATCATTTTAGCACTGAAAGAATGGAGACATTTTGAGGGTACCACTGTGCCGGTTCTCATTCTTACTGACCATAAGAATCTCACATTCTTGTCTGAGGCTAAATGCCTCTCTCCCAGAAGGGCTTGATGGGCTCTTTTCTTGTCAAGTTTTACAGTTTTAAGAATGTAAGGGCTGACACTTTATCACAAAAATTTTCCTCTACTTCCAAGATGGAGTCAGTTCCGGTTCCTGTGATTCCTGCTGATCATATTATGCTTACGGTTCGCACCAGTCTCACTTCTCCTTTGGGTGACACAATTCTTGCTGCTCAGGTTGTTGTTCCTCCTGAGAAACCGTGTGACCGCTGCTTTGTCCCAAAGCGTCTCCGTACTGCAGTGCTCCAGACTTACCATTCTCCCAAGGCTGCTGGCCACCCTGGGAATAATCAACTCTTTTGAGCCATTTCCCAACAATTCTGGTGGCCTAGTCTATGTGCTGATGTAACCGCCTTCATAGCTGCCTGTTCCATGTGTGCTCAGAGTAAGACTCCATAAAACCTTCCAGTGGGCCTCCTACAACCCATACCCAATGGAGAGAGGCCCTGGACCCACCTGTCTATGGACTTTATTGTGGAGTTACCCAACTCCCAGGGCAACACAGTTATCCTCATGGTGGTTGACCGGTTCTCGAAAATTTCTCATTGTATTCCACTTAAGAAGTTGCCCACTTCTAAGGAACTGGCTTTCATTTTTGCTTGGAGATCTTTCGCTTATATGGGCCACTCAAGGTGATTGTCTAAGACAGGGGTACTCAGTTTGTGTCCCTATTCTGGCAAGCTTTTTGTGCACAGTTGGGAATTCAGCTTGGTTTCTCCTCTGTGTATCACCCGCAGTCTAATGGGGCTGCAGAACGAGCCAATCAGTCCTTGGAGCAATTCCTACATTGCTATATTTCTGACCATCATAACAACTGGTCAGACCTCTTACTGTGGGCGGAGTTTACTCACAATAGTACCTTGAATTCTGCTTCCCGATTGTTCCCATTTATGGCAAACTATGGTTTTCAACCTTCCATGTTGCCTGACTCATTTGTTCCGCAGAGTATTCATGTGTTAGAGGAACATCTCCGTGGTCTTCGCTCCACTTGGGCACAAGTCCAGGAGGCTTTGCAACATGCTAATGATAGGTACAGACTCCATGCTGACCACAGACACCTGCCTGCGCCTTCCTACCAGGTTGGGGACAGGGTCTGGCTGTCATCTCGCAACCTTCGATTTCGTGTTCCTTCTCTGAAATTCGCACCTTGGTTTATTGGGCCTTTACGTATCTTTCGCAAGATTAACCCAGTGGCTTAAGCGTTGGACCTTCCTTCTAGTATGCGTATCTCTAATGTGTTTCATATCTCCTTATTGAAACCTTTGGTCTGCAACCACTTTACCACCTCTGTGCCATGTCCTCACCCTATACAGGTTGGGAACCATGAGGAGTATGAAGTACAGTCCATTATTGACTCCTGTAGGTTCCGTGGGCGCATACAGTACCTAGTGCATTGGAAAGGGTACGATCCAGAGGAATGCTCTTGGGTCTCATCCTTGGACGTACATGCCCCTGTCCTCCTCCGTGATTTCCATAGATGTTTTCCCCTCAAGCCTGGTGCTCCTACAAGGGGGAGGGGTCATTGAGGAGGTGGTAATGTCAGGGCTGGGCTCAGCCCTTCCTTCTCTGAGCTGGCCACTCAGCTGTCGGTTAATTGCCAGGTCCTATCTCTCTACAGCGACTCACCTGTTTATGATCCTGCTCGTCAGTCCTGCCTACTTAAGCCTTCCAGCTCATTTGCTCTCTGCTTTCACCTTGGTCAACATCACAGAGACTATCTCCTGCATTCCTGTTGAAAACTTGTTTGGCTGACGTCCCTTCTGGCTCAAGACCCTGCTTGCTGTTCTACCATGTTTATCTCTGGCTCTCTGACTTTGGCTTGGCTGACTATCCGATCCGGTTGCTGAACTCTGGCTATGTTTTGACTACGCTTACTCTGTTTATCTTTTTATTATTATTATTAAAAAAACTGTGATTTAATTGTACTTCTGTCTCAGTCTGATTCATAGTTGACAAATATACAGAAAACAAAACAAACTTCCTGACTTTAGCATGTTATGGGACCACACAGTGCCAAGACGATAACTTAATGTGGATGTAAACCCTCCTGTCTTTTACAGCCTCTGTTTGATCTGCAGTTGCCATGGTGCTGCATATGTGATCAGTTAAAACACCAGTCAATTTGATACTTGACAGTTTAGTTGACAGCAAAAGCATCAGTGGGAAACAGTTAAATCAATGGGTTTAGTTCTACTCTAAATAATAAACAGCAGAATGCAAAGTTGATTGAGATGTACCGTACTTACTACAATCGCATTAATCCCCAAAATTTTATTGAGTATACATTTTTTAACCTGACTGATTTCTGTAACCAAACTGCTGCATTGAACTCCTGCAATGCATTTGTCTCAAATTGCTGTGCCATTTATGGCATAGATGATCCCAACAAGACCTACTTTATTAGGTCTGTCATTTGTAAACTTTAACAAACAGTTATTCCATCAAAAAAGCTAAATCAAGGAAAATATACTTGAGAACATTTCGGAACATTTTAGCAAAACATGATATTAATATTACTGTATTTTCTGGCGTATAATACTACCTTTTACACTTAAAAAAATGGCCCCCGGGACCAGATGGCTTCACTGGCCATTATTATAGGAAATATAACGAGATCCTTGTTCCACATTTGTGTTCCTATTTTAATGACTTAAGGAAGGGAAATACTATTCCTGACCACGAAAACATAGCGTATCTACATGTTATACCAAAACCGGGTCGGGATCATGGAGATTGCGCCAACTATCGCCCAATCTCCCTGATCAATACGGATATTGACAAAGGTGCTAGCATTCAGACTAAATTAATTTCTTTCAAAATACATCCACCCTGACCAGGCTGGTTTTGTCCCCAACTGTCAGGCATCTGATCAGACACGCAGGGTAATACATTTAATTTCAGCAATCCAGTCGGATTGGGACTGTAAGGGTCCTAGGCGGGGAATGCTGCTTTCGTTGGACATCCAGAAAGCGTTTGACTCTCTCTCGTGGGAATACCTATTTGATGTATTGCATCGCTTTGGTTTCGGCGAGCGCTTTCTGGTCCTCTTGCGAACGCTGTATCATTCTCCCTCAGCACTATTGAGACTAAGGGGTTATTCATCCCCACCATTCGACATTAGAAGGGGAACAAGGCAGGGCTGCCCGTTATCGCCGCTGCTATTTGTTTTAGCAATTGAGCCATTGGCAATTAAGATTCGTTCGAGTCCGGATGTCAAGGGAATCGTTTTTGGGGAGGACAAGCATAAGTGCATGTTCTTTGCAGATGACCTCTTATTGACATTGTCGGCACCTATTACTTCCCTCCCTAATCTATACACGATTTTGCAGCCATTTTTAGAAATCTCAGGGCTCCGAATTAATCATGATAAGTCAAGAGCACTTAATATATCTTTGCCAAAATCAACTCAGGAAACTCTTGAGCGATCGCACAGGTTTAAGTGGGAATCAGAAGCTCTTCCCTACCTTGGTATAAATTTTACTTCATCTATTCAAACGTTGTATAGACAGAACTACCCTGCCCTATTTAAACGCATATCAGACGATTTGGCCCGATGGCAGATTCACCCCCCTTCGTGGTTCGGCAGATTGCACTCAATAAAAATGAATGTACTACCTAAGGTTTTATATCTGTTTCGTACCTTGCCTTAATCATTAGTTCGATCTGACCTCCACACACTTCAAAAGAAGATTTTACAATTCATCTGGGGGGATAAGAGGCCTAGGGTAATTAGGGGTACTATGTACACACCGAAACAAAAGGGGGGCTTGGGACTGCCTGACCTTATGAAGTACTTCTATGCGGCCCAGTTGGCCCAACTCACGAGGTACCATTCCCAACAGCCTAACGCAATATGGATGACTATGGAATCCTATTCCTGTCGCCCCGATTTGATTTTTCATATTATGTGGCTTCCTATGAAAGACAGACCGATCATACTGTGTCCTACTCTGTCCTTTTCGTTGGAAATTTGGGACAGGCTCTCAAGGACTAGGAAGTTTAAGTCCCCTCACAACCCGTTAGCCCCCCTGTTAAAGAACAGGGATTTCACCCCGGGCCTCTCTCCAGTTGGGTTTCTTTGGTGGACAAATAAAGGTCTCCTACGAATAGCTGATCTTTGTGATCATAAAGGGATATTGTCGGAGAGAACACTAGTTGAAAAATATCAAATGCCAGTGACTGAACGCTTTAGGTATACGCAACTGTACCACTTTTTGCAAACAGCCGCTCGTAAAGGTGATTTAACTACTATGACTTCTATAGAGTATGTGTGTAGGCAATATGATAAAGTCAGGGGACATATTTCCGCTATTTATTCTATCTTATCATACTCCTCGAAAAAGCTGAGCTATATGCTCCAGTGGGAGCAGGATCTGCAGGAGACATTCGAGATTGATGAATGGCACAGGCTGTCGGAATCAGCATCTCGACCGATAATGAACACTTCCATTATAGAAGCTAACTACAAGGTCTTGCTGAGGTGGTATATGGTCCCTGCTAGACTGGCCGCTTTTGTGCCGGGTGCCTCTCGGGAATGCTTTAGAGGATGCGGACAGACGGGAACGACATATCATATGTGGTGGACCTGTCCTAGGGTCCGGAGGTTCTCGATCAGGGTGTACAATTTCATCTGCTCCCTGACCCAGATCAATTTAGTCAAATTGGCTAAACACGCGCTCCTGGGGGGTAAGATACCTGACGCTTCAGGATCCCAGAGAAGGCTGGTGGCATTCATATTCACCTCAGCGAAAATAACCATAGCGAGAAACTTGAAGTCTGCTGCCTTGCCATTTGATCAACTTAAACATAAATTGTCCTGGCTTATGTTGAATGAGCGACTAACGGCAATCACGCAGGACAAGATGAAGCAGTTCCATAAAGTTTGGGATCCATGGATCGGCTACTTAACAGGTGATCCTGGGTCGAGTGGTTCTTAGGTTCATTTGGTGGATTACTTTTAAGGAGCGCGGAGCCTCAACTCTCCCCCTTCTTTCTTACCCCATTGTTTCCTTTCTTGTCATTCCCCAACGGGAATGAATCCCCCTTTTTTTTTATTTTTATTATTTTTTCTCTCTGGTTTACTACCTCCTTTTTACATATCTGAAGTGTGGTTTAATAGCGTCTAATTTACCAATTGTATGATGTGGTTTTTCATATGATATGGGAGGTTGAAATCCCAATAGGCTTTGGCACTTTGTGATGTTAAACCGATTGTCAAATAGCTACTTATAGAAAAAAGTAACGCTGGTATGTATTTCTTTTTGTTCTTGAAGAAAATTAATAAACACTATTGAAATATAAAAAAAATGGCCAAATAGCAGGGGTCGTCTTATACGCTGGGTCAGCTGCTTGGATGCCTGCTGGATGTGCGGTAATACTGGATGTAGATTTGGGTACATACAGTATATACCGCTTAGCCAATCCCGTTGGAGGACGTATTCAAATTAATACAGAGCCTGCTCGATTGGAGTAACAACTTCTGCCAATCTGAGCAGGCTACATACAGTAGCCTGCTTGGATTGGCTTTGAGAGTCAGAGAGGCATGGGCTGATGATGTTACAGCCTCTGCCAATCCAAGCAGGCTTTGTATTCATTAAAAGAATAAATCGCTTGCTGTGATTGGCTCCAGCTCCAGCAAGAAGAAAGAAGAATATGGCTCCAGCTTCAGCAAGAATGAAGAAGAATATGGCTCCAGAAGGAAGAAATATGAATCGTTGGAAGCCTCGGAAGGGGGGTCGTCTTATACAGTGAGTACAGGCAAGAAATCTTAAAAAAATGTAAAATTAGGGGGTCGTCTTATGCGCCCAGTCGCCTTATACACCAGCAAATACGGTAACTGTAGCCATAAAGGATGGTATCTAAAACCAGTAATGTATTTTTTCCCATGGGTTTTTTTCTTCCGGTCTCCCCAATATACTGTAATTCAAAAAAGTATGAGAAGCCATTGTATAAGCCATTGCATTAGCTCCTCTATAGTGTCTTGAAAAAGTATTCCAACCCTTTGCAATTTTCCACATTTTATCATGTTACAACCAAAAATGTAAATGTATTTTCCTGGGATTTTATGTGATAGACCACCACAAAGTGGCACATAATTGTGAAGTGGAAGGAAAATTATAAATAATTGTTATTTTGATTTACAAATAAATGTCTGAAAAGTGTGTGGGCACTTGTATTCAGCCTCCTTTACTCTGATACCCCCAACTAAAATCTAGTGGAACCTTCATAAGTCACCTAATTAGTAAATAGAGTCCACCTGTGTGTAATTTAATCTCAGTATAAATATAGCTGTTCTGTAAAGCCCTCAGAGGTTTGTTAGAGAACTTTAGTGAACAAGCAGCACAATGAAGGCAGAGGAACACACCAAACAGGTCAGGGATAAATTTGTGGAGAAGTTAAAAGCAGGTTAGGTTATAAAAAAAAATCCCAAGCTTTGAACATCTCATGGAGCACTGTTCAATCCATTATCCAAAAAAGGAAAGAATAGGGCACAACTGCAAACCTACCAAGACATGGTCGTCCACCTAAACCGGCAGGCCAGGCAAGGAGAGCATTAATCAGAGAAGCAGCCAAGAGTCCCATGGTAACTCTGGAGGAGCTGCAACAGAGATCCATGGCTCAGGTGGGAGAATCCACAAATCTGGCCTTTATGGAAGAGTGGCAAGAAGGAAGCAATTGCTGAAAAAAACATAAGAAGTATTGTTTGCAGTTTCCATAAAGTCACGTGGGGGACACAGCAAACATGTTTCCAATCCACCGTGAAACATGGTGGTATCAGCACCATGTTGTGGGGATGCTTTTCTTCAGCAGGAACAGGGAAACTGGTCAGAGTTACATAGTTACATAGTTAGTCAGGTTGAAAAAAAGACACAAGTCCATCTAGTTAAAAAAATAAAAATGCAAACCCATATACACAACCCACAGTTGATCCAGGGTAAGGCAAAAAAACAAACAAAAAAAATCAGCAAAGCATGCTCCAATTTGCTAGAGCAGGGGAAAAAAATCCTTCCTGTCCCCCCCAAAGAGGCAATCAGATTTTCCCTAGATCAACTTTACCTATAAGTGCTAGTACCCAGTTATATTATGTACATTGATGTGAATGTACATTGTATATGTAAAGCGCTGCGCAAATTGACGGCTCTATATACAGTGGGTGACCGTGATATTGTGTCAATCTCGCTCCCTTTCTCGGCGAGATTGACCACCTACGAGCCCCATCGCGGGAGCCAGCGCTGAGCTGGCTTGCCACGATGGAGACAAAGCCGTCATAGAAGCGACGGGGATCCGACTTGGATTCCCGCCAATTCTAGCGTCGGCATTTGGTATGCATTCCTGAGAGGGAGAACTCCACGCCAATTCTTAAATAAAAAAACGACATGGGTTCCCCCCCAGGAGCATACCAGGCCCTTAGGTCTGGTATGGGTTGTAAGGAGACCCCCCCTACGCCAAAAAACTGACATAGGGGGTCCCCCTACAATCCAAACCAGACCCGTATTCAAAGCATGCTACCCGGCCGGCCAAGAAAGGAGTGGGGACGAGCGAGCGCCCCCCCCTCCTGAGCCGTACCAGGCCGCATGCCCTCAACATGGGGGGGTTGGGTGCTCTGGGGCAGGGGGGCGCACTGCGGGGCCCCCCCACCCCAGAGCACCCTGTCCCCATGTTGATAAGGACAGGGCCTCTTCCCGACAACCCTGGCCATTGGTTGTCGGGGTCTGCGGGCGGGGGGCTTATCGGAATCTGGGAGCCCCCTCAAATAAGGGGGCCCCCAAATACCGGCCCCCCACCCTAAGTGAATGGATATGGGGTACATCGTACCCCTACCCATTCACCTGGAGGCAAAGTGTTAAAGTTAATAAACACACGACACAGGGTTTTTAAAATAATTTATTAGTCTGCTGTCTCTGCTGTCTTGCTGCCCCCTGTCTTCTTTAGCTCTTTTAGCAGGGGGGGCTTCTTCTTCCGCTTTCTGGGGGGGTCTTCTGCTCTCCGGGGGGTCTTCTCCGCTCTCGGGGGTCTTCTCCGCTCTCCGGGGGGGTCTTCTCCGCTCTGGGGGGTCTTCTCCTATCTTCTCCGCTTTCCGGTGTTGACTCGGTGCACCCCGGTTCTTCTCGCGCTGTCCGGTGCCTTCTCCTTCAGCGCTGGCAGCCCGCTATCTTCGTGTGTTAGCTCAGTTACTAGCAGGCAGCCAGCTCGCTCTTCATTGACGTCTTTTTCTTCACTTCCCTTCTTCTCCCTTCTTCCGATGTTGACCCGACGCCACTTCTCGCTGCAATGACAGGTAGGTACCACGTGGGTAGGTACCGGAGCATGATGGGACTGTGAGGCCTATATAAGTCGGATTCAAGCCGCGCTCCCATCATTGCAGCGAGAAGAGGCGGCGGGTCAACATCGGAAGAAGGGAGAAGAAGGGAAGTGAAGAAGACGTCATAGAAGAGTGTGCTGGCCGCCTGCTAGTAATTGAGCTAACACACAAAGATAGCGGGCGGCCAGCGCTGAAGGAGAAGGCACCAGACAGCGCGAGAAGAACCGGGGTGCGCCGAGTCAACACCGGAGAGTGGAGAAGATAGGAGAAGACCCCCCAGAGCGGAGAAGACCCCCCGGAGAGCGGAAGAAGAAGCCCCCCTGCTAAAAGAGCTAAAGAAGACAGGGGGGCCCCCGGAGCAGACTAATAAATTATTTTAAAAACCCTGTGTCATGTGTTTATTAACTTTAACACTTTGCCTCCAGGTGAATGGGTGGGGGTATGATGTACCCCATATCCATTCACTTAGGGTGGGGGGCCAGTATCTGGGGGCCCCCTTATTTGAGGGGGCTCCCAGATTCCGATAAGCCCCCCACCCGCAGACCCCGACAACCAACGGCCAGGGTTGTCGGGAAAAGGCCCTGTCCTTATCAACATGGGGACAGGGTGCTCTGGGGTGGGGGAGCCCCGCAGTGCGCCCCCCTGCCCCAGAGCACCCAACCCCCCCATGTTGAGGGCATTCGGCCTGGTACGGCTCAGGAGGGGGGGGCGCTTGCTCGTCCCCACTCCTTTCCTGGCCGGCCGGGTAGCGTGCTTTGGATACGGGTCTGGTATGGATTGTAGGGGGACCCCCTACGTCGTTTTTTTGCATAGGGGGGGTCTCCTAAAACTCATACCAGACCCAAGGGCCTGGTATGCTCCTGGGGGGGGAACCCATGTCGTTTTTTTATTTAAAAATTGGCGTGGAGCTCTCCCTCTCAGGAATGCATACCAAATGCCGACGCTAGAATTTGACGGGAATCCAAGTCGGATCCCCGTTGCTTCTATGACGCGCTCGCTGGAATGTGCTTTGTCTATTCCAGTGAGTGCGAGATGTCGGCACCATGTCGCCGAGAATCAGCGCGATGCTGTCGTGCTAGAAATACATTCTCGGCAACATCTACTGTAGGTACCTAAATAATAATAATTTAGGAAGGAATCTGGGCTTTTTTTAAAGCAATCTACTGAGCTTGCCAGAACCACCTATGGAGGGAGTCTATTCCACATTTTCACAGCTCTTACTCTGAAGAAACATTTCCATATTTGGAGAGGAATATTTTTTTCCTTGAGATGTAAAGATGCCCCCTTGTCCTCTGTGATGACCTTAAAGTGAATAACTCAGCATCAAGTTCCCTATATGGACCACTTATGAATTTGTACATGTTGATCATAACCCCCTTTAATCTCCTCTCCTCAAGAGGGAATAGATTCAGTTCCTCTAATGTTTCCTCATAGCTGAGCTCATCCATGCCTCTTATCAGTTTGGTTGCTCTTCTCTGCACTTACTCCAGTTCCCCGATATCCTTTTAGAGAACTGGTGCCCAAAACTGAACTGCGTATTCCAGATGAAGTGTTACTAATGATTTGTACAGTGGCAAAATGACATTGCTCTCTCTGGAGTCCATACCTCTCTTAAAGCGGAGGTTCACCGGTAAAATGCTGTTTTTACCCTTAGATGGATGCTCATTTAGTCTAGGGGAATCGGCTAGTTGTTTTAAAATCCGAGCATTACTTACCATTGTAGAGGGCGATCTTCTCCGCCACTTCCGGGTATGGGCTGCGGGACTGGGCGTTTCTTCTTGATTGACAGTCTTCCGACAGGCTTCCGACGGTCGCATCCATCGCGTCACGATTTTCCGAAAGTAGCCGAACGTCGGTGCGCAGGCGGAGTATAGAGCGGCTACTCCTGACGCGATGGATGCGACCGTCGGAAGCCTTTCGGAAGCCTGTCAGAAGACTGTCAATCAAGAAGGAACGCCCAGTCCCGAAGACCCATACCCGGAAGTGGCGGAGAAGATCGCCCTCTACAACGGTAAGTAATGCTCGGATTTTAAAACAACTAGCCGATTCCCCTAGACTAAATGAGCATCCATCTACGGGTAAAAGAGCAAAAACAGCAGGGTGAACTCCCGCTTTAATACAAGAAAGGACTTTGGAAACTGCAGCTTGGCATTGCATGCTATTATTGAGTTTATGATCTACCAAAACTCCCTGATCCTTCTCCACCATTGATTCCCCCAGTTGTACTCCCCCTAGTATGTATGATGCATGCATATTCTTAGCCCCAAGTGCATAACTTTACATTGATCAACATTAAACCTCATTTGCCATTTAGTTGCCCAATTAGACAGAGCATTGAGGTTGGCTTGTAAATTGGAGACATCCTGTAAAGACGTTATTCCACTTCATAGCTTGGTGTCATCTGCAAAGACAGAAATGGTACTTTTAATCCCAGACCCTATATCATTTATAATGATGTTAAAAAGTAAGGGCCCCAGCACTGAACTTTGGGGTACACCACTGATAACCTTAGACCATTCAGAGTAAGAATCATTAAACACTACTATCTGAATTATGTCTTTTAGTCAGTTTTCTATCCATTTACAAATTGATCTTTCCAAGTCTGTAGACATTACCTTACACATGAGCCGTGTGTGGGGAACTGTGTCAACCGCTTTTGCAAAATACAAATATACCACGTCCACAGCCACCCCTCTGTCCAAGGTTTTATTTACCTCGTCATAAAAATAAATCAGGTTTGTTTGACAACTTCTGTCTTTCATGAATCCATGCTACCTGTGTAGTGATGTGCAGAACTGTTCGCCGGCGAATAGTTTGCGTCGATTTTCGCTTGTTCGCGTTCGCGGGCGAACATATGCATTGTTAACATTAACATTGAGCGAACTTTAACCCTCTACCTCTCACTGTCAGCAGACACATTCCAGCCAATCAGCAGCATACCCTCCCTCCCTGACCCTCCCACCTCTAGGGCAGCATCCATTTTAGATTCATTCTGAACCTGCATTCTTAGTGAGAGGAGGGACAGAGTTGCTGCTGCAGATTTTATAGGGAAAGCGATAGCTTAGGCCAGTGTACTCCAGTCCTGAAAGACTCATCTGATCTCTGCTGTTAGAACAGCACCCCAAACAGCCCTTGTTAGGTCTAATCAACTAGTCTGCTTTTTTTTCCTCTGTAATCTGTGCTGCATGGTTTAAAGAGAGAGACAGAGAGACAGAGAGAGAGAGAGAGAGAGAGAGAGAGAGAGAGAGAGAGAGAGAGAGAGTGTAATTTTTTGGAGTTAGATAGAGCAGGCAGGCTAGTCAGTTAATGTTACAGTGTGTAGAGAGGATATATATACATCACCAGAAGTTGTACATATATTTATACACTGTATAGTTTAGTTAGATTAGAGGTGCAGGGTGCTGTGTAATATAAAGGGGTCCAGTGGTGCTGGGTGCTATGTAGAGGGGCCCAGAGCTGTGGGGTCCTGTGTAATGTAAGGGGCCCAGTGGTGAAGGCTGCTGTGTAATATAAAGGGGCCCAGTGGTGCAAGCTGCTGTGTAATATAAAGGGGTCCAATGGTGCAGGGTGATATGTAGAGGGGCCCATAGCTGTGGGGTGCTGTGTAATGTAAGGGGCCCAGTGGTGCAAGCTGCTGTGTAATATAAAGGGGTCCAGTGGTGCAGGGTGCTATGTAAAGGGGTCCAGAGCTGTGGGGTGCTGTGTAATGTAAGGGGCCCAGTGGTGCAAGCTGCTGTGTAATATAAAGGGGCCCAGTGGTTCAAGCTGCTGTGTAATATAAAGGGGTCCAGTGGTGCTGGGTGCTATGTAGAGGGGCCCAGAGCTGTGGGGTGCTGTGTAATGTAAGGGGCCCAGTGGTGCAAGCTGCTGTGTAATATAAAGGGGTCCAGTGGTGCAGGGTGCTATTTAAAGGGGTCCAGAGCTGTGGGGTGCTGTGTAATGTAAAGGGCCCAGTGGTGCAAGCTGCTGTGTAATATAAATGGGTCCAGTGGTGCTGGGTGCTATGTAAAGGGATCCAGAGCTGTGGGGTGCTGTGTAATGTAAGGGGCCCAGTGGTGCAAGCTGCTGTGTAATATAAAGGGGCCCAGTGGTGCAAGCTGCTGTGTAATATAAAGGGGCCCAGTGGTGCAAGCTGCTGTGTAATATAAAGGGGTCCAGTGGTGCTTGGTGCTATGTAGAGGGGCCCAGAGCTGTGGGGTGCTGTGTAATGTAAGGGGCCCAGTGGTGCAAGCTGCTATGTAATATAAAGGGGCCCAGTGGTGAAAGCTGCTGTGTAATATAAAGGGGTCCAGTGGTGCTGGGTGCTATGTAGAGGGGCCCAGAGCTGTGGGTGCTGTGTAATGTAAGGGGCCCAGGCTCACAGTGTAAACTGTGACCATCTGCCAGTGCCACATCTCATCTATATTGTGTTGGCACAGTTGATAAGATATAAAAACAAAATTCACTGCAATACTAAATAGTAGTCTTTTGTCTGCCAGGGTGTCTTTGCCTCACAGGGTAAACTGTGCTCACCTGCCTGCCAGTGCCACATCTCATCTTTATTGTGTTGGCACAGTTGATAAGATATAAAAACAAAATTCACTGCAATACTAAATAGTAGTCTTTTGTCTGCCAGGGTGTCTTTGCCTCACAGGGTAAACTGTGCCCACCTTCATGCCAGTGCCACATCTCATCTATATTGTGTTGGCACAGTTGATAAGATATAAAAACAAAATTCACTGCAATACTAAATAGTAGTCTTTTGTCTGCCAGGGTGTCTTTGCCTCACAGGGTAAACTGTGCCCACCTGCCAGTGCCACATCTCATATCTGGTGGCACAGTAGCTTGCACGCATAGTACAACTAAACTAATCTAAAAGAAATGACAGGCAGAGGCCCTAGAATAATGCCCAGTGTTCAGAGGCCACGTACCCTGAACTCGAAAAGTTCTGAGGACATAGTCAGAGTTTGGTCTGTCACTGTGAACCCTAACCCTATTACAGACAGGGTTAGGGTTACAGATAGGGTTAGGGTTACAGATAGGGTTAGGGTTACAGATAGGGTTAGGGTTACAGACAGGGTTAGGGTTAGTGTTACAGATAGTGTTTGGGTTACAGACAGGGTTAGCATTACAGACTGTAACCCTAACCCTATCTGTAACCCTAACCCTAACCCTGTATTTAATAAATGTGCCTTCTCTTTGTCCCCAGTCACCCAATCTAGATTAATTTGAAAAGGGCCTACATGATCAGACCTGACCTTTTTACTATTATATTTGAAGATTATTTTGGGGTTTGTTCTACTATCTTTTGCAATATGTTGTTAGTTTTAAATTTGTGCGTCCTTGATTTCCTTTTTACATATTCTATTATATTCTTTGTAACATTTAAATGATGATAGCATTCCTCAATTTTTATATTTTTTAAGTGCTCTTTTTTATGATTTAAAGCCATGGTTTTATTTTTAGCCTTTTAAACCTATTGCCCATGGAAATATACTTTTCATTGAGTTTACATACAGTCAGTTTGACAAATTCCCATTTCTGTTCTGTGTCCATTGATGCCAATATGCCTCCCAGTCTAAATCCTGGAGAGCAGCCCTCATCCTTGGAAAATGTGCTTTCTTAAAGGTGAACGTTTTTATCTTACCCGTAGAAGTTTGTTACTTACAGCTAACATTAAATAAAATCATGTTATCATCACTGCTACCCAGATGTGGGTTTCCATGAATATAGGTAATATGCTCTGCATGGTGTGAGATTACCAGGTCCAGCAGAGCTTCAGTCCTAGCTGGGGCCTCAATAAACTAGACCATAACATTGTCTTCTAATGGGTTTATGCATTTTCGCCCTTTAACTGTCCCAGCAGTGAAATTACTCCAGTCCATTTCCGGGTAGTTAAAATCCCCCATTATCATCACTGTCCCAGCCCTTACAGCCCTCTCCATCTGTGCAAGGAGCTGAGTTTCTAGCTCCTCACTAACACTGGGAGGTCTATAACAAACTCCAATGACAACCTTTGTAGTACGCACACCCATGTACAATTTCACCCATGCTTCAGACTCGTCATCACACTCTCCATCAACTAGGTCCTCTTTCACACTTGCTTTGAGATCACTTCTCACATAGAGACAGACACCTCTGTTTTACCCTTTCTTTCCAAAAGAGAGCTTAGCCAGGAATATTAATAGCTCAGTCATGAGAAGAATGAAGCCAAGATTCAGCAGTACCAATGAGATCATAGTTCTCCTCGTGCATCAGAGCTTCCAGCCCACCTATTTTGCTTGGCAGACTTCTGGAATTGGTGAACAAACACTTTAATTCATTGTCATATTTTGCATATTTTTTTATTTTAGTACAAATAGTATAATTTCCAATGGTTATTTGTAACATAGGAACCTTCATATCATCTGCCATAGCCCTCCCCATCTTTACCCATTCCACCCACCAATATGGGATGACCCCTGTCTGACACATTATAATCTAATTCACCCTCCTACCACAATCCTAGTTTAATGAGAATATGGATGGAGCCAACTACAGGGCAATCTTAGACAAAAACCTGTTAGAGTCTGCAAAAAGACTGGAGACTGGAGTAGAGGTTCACCTTCCAACAGGACAACAACCCTAAACATACTGTCAAAGCTACAATGGAATGGTTTAGATCAAAGCATATTTATTTATTTAGAATGGCCCAGTCAAAGCCCACACCTAAATCCGATTGAGAATCTGTGGCAAGACTTGAAAATTGCTGTTCACAGATGCTCTCCATCCAATTTGACAGAGCTTGAGTTATTTTTCCAAGAATAGGCACACATTTCACTCTCTATATGTGAAAAGCTGGTAAAGACATACCCAAAAAAGACTTGCAGCTGTATTTGCAGTCAAAGGTGGTTCTACAAAGTATTGATGCATGCCACACTTTTCACATATTTATTTGCAAAAAATAAAAATAAAACCATTTATCATTTTCCTTCCAGTTCACAATTATGTGCCACTTTGTGTTGGTCTATCACATACAATCCCAATAATCGCATTTACATTTTTGGTTGTAAAATGACAAAATATGGGAAAATTTCAAGGGGTTTAAATACTTTTTCGAGGCACTGTATCTTTTTCTCTAATTACATAAATTAATATGTTTCCAACAAATATGCCACTATTTCTGGTTGTGCTTCACCCACAGTGTTCTGACACAAAGCAGTGTTATAAGCATCGTATTTTAACCTTTGTGGCAGCTTGTTGTAAAGTCTCTAGAGATTTAAATCAAAGCCACCAAAATAATTGTTTTTCTGTTGCCTAATTATTCATCAATGAAAGCATTTTTTTAACTGTTTTTGATGTGTCAGTCTGCTCTACTTTTTTGATAGGAGGCTCGGATTCTTCTCCAGCACACCTTATTATAGTGATAATGCTGTTGTTTATTCACATAAAGCAACAGGCATCACAGGATTGTCAGGGCCTGGACTAGAACATGGGACATCTGCTGTGTCTACTTGCAATTGCCCCCACAAAAATATAACACAAACAATGTCACTTGCTCTGTCTGAGTCTTTCTCTATGTCTCACATCAGCCGATCAGCGGCGCAGAGAGAGACAGACTAGTAGGCATGTGCAATTTTTTAAGTTACGAATACGTTTTCCGTCAATTTTCGTTATTTTAGTTGATTCGTTAACATACGAATGAACGAATGGTTTAGCGCAATTGATAACGAATAACGATATTTAAAAAAAAAAGAATATGAAAAACAACGAAGATACGAAAGATGAAAGAAACGAAAACATAGAAACAACGAAAATACCGAACCCAAAAAAAAAAATAATTACAAAAAACAAAATGAACGAAAATGCAAACTTACTAATATTCGAAGACCGAAAAGAAAACGAAATGCCGAACAAAGACTAAAAAACGAAAATCAAAACTAACGAAAAATAAATTACGAATCTTCGGAAAACTGAAATGAAAACAACGAAAATACAAAATAATGTAAATTAGCTTTCGTTAGTACTGAAATATTTCTGGACATTGACCAATAGCCACTGAGCGCTGTCCCTTTCCTCTGAAGAGGTTTGTTCCTTCCCCCAATGAGCTTCTTTCTCATTACCTCGTGGCTCATTGTGTCTTTTTCTGTGTTAGACTGCAGTGCATCTAATTTCTAGATTTGTATTTGTAATATCTGACATATTTTAGTTTTCTTCTACGTCAGACTTCATTCTAGACAGGGTGTGTGTGCTAACTAAGACAGTCAAGTCAATCACAGTAAAATCCGAATTACAAAATTACGACGAGTAGTGTGTTGAATAAACGTAAAATGTATTCTAACAGAATTACGAATGCAATAAAATCTACAAAAGTACGTTTTTACAATCAAAGGAAATTAGACATGAAAATACGAATGATCATAAAGCAACGAAAATATATTTCTTTACGAAAATACGAATGCGGCATGATGGAAAATATAATGTAAATACGAATAACAAAACAACGAAAATTAAACTAACGTAAAAACGAAGGAACAAATAAAATCATTTTAAAAATACGAACGCGGCAGAATACAAAATATAACGAAAATACGAATCTCGATTCAACGAAAAATAAACTAACAGAAAAAAACGGAAACGGAAAAAAGAGTGTTACGAAAATACTAAAGAGTACGAATACGATAACTAACGTCTTACGAAATTACGACTCGTTACGAATCACGATAAACGAACAGAAACGAAACAGAAATAAACGAAAATTTTTGCTGTGCACATGTCTACAGACTAGTTTAGTGTGTGTAATTATGCCGCAGTGCCGTACTGACCAGGAGGAGGTGGTGAGTGGAGCCTCTTTCCTGCACTCATTGCTAGTGCCTGGTCTGCTTGGCGTCTAGCAATGAGTGACATCAGTGAGTCACGTAACGTCGGACTTGGAGTCTCAGAGCCAACGTGCTGCATATCACGTGCCACGGTGACTACAGCTTCAAACAGGGGAACACTGCAGTTGTTTACCGCAGTGTTTGGCTTTGGGAGTGCCACCTAAGGTTTATAATGTTGTGATGTGTGTGTTGCTGTTAACACTAACTGCACTAAAATGCCCAGTGTCCAGTCTCTTCTGCCTGACTCTGGGACACAGGAAGTGACAATCCCCATTCCCCATTCCCCAATCCCCATTCCCCACCAGGAAGTGACAATCCACAACGTGTGGCAGGTAATGTGGCAGATGGACAATCTGCAACATGAGGCAGGTGACGTGGCAAGTGAAAATCTGCACCTTGTGGCAGGTGACGTGGCAAGTGACAATCTGCAATGTGTCGCAGGTGACGTGGCAAGTGGACAATCCGCAACATGTGGCAGGTGACAATCTGCACCTTGTGGCAGGTGACGTGGCAAGTGACAATCTGCAATGTGTGGCAGGTGACGTGACAAGTGGACAATCAGCAACATGTGGCAAGTGACAATCTGCACCTTGTGGCAGGTGACGTGGCAAGTGACAATCTGCAACTTGCGGCAAGTGACAATCCACAATGTGTGGCAGGTGACGTGGCAAGTGGACAATCCGCAACATGTGACAATCTGCAACTTGTGGCAAGTGACGTGGCAAGTGACAATCCGCAACTTGTGGCAAGTGACAATCCGCAACGTGTGGCAAGGTGGAATGAGCCGAACACCCCCCTGTTCAGTTCGCATCAGAACTTGCGAACACACCAAATGTTCGTGTGAACTTTAGAACCCCGTTAAAGTCTATGGGACTCGAACATTTGAAATCTAAAGTGCTAATTTTAAAGGCTAATATGCAAGTTATTGTCCTAAAAAGTGTTTGGGGACCTGGGTCCTGTCCCAGGGGATATGTATCAATGCAAAAAAAGTTCTAAAAACGACCGTTTTTTCGGGAGCAGTGAATTTAATAATGCTAAAAGTGAAACAACAAAAGTGAAATATGACTTTAAATTTCGTACCTAGGGGGGTGTAAAGTTAGCATGTGAAATAGCGCATGTTTCCCGTACATAGAACTGTCCCTGCACAAAGTGTAATTTCTGAAAGGAAAAAAAGTATTTTAAAACTGACTTGCAGCTATAATGAATTGTCGGCTCTGGCAATTCAGAGAGAATTCATTCATTAAAAAAAAAAATAGCGTGGGGGTCCCCCCAAATTCCATTACCAGGCCCTTCAGGTCTGGAATGGATATTAAGGGGAACCCCGCCGTCAATTAAAAAAAAAATGACGTGGGGTTCCCCCCAAATATCCATTCCAGACCATTCAGGTCTGGTGTGGATTTTAAGGGGAACTCCACCCCAAATAAAAAAAAAATGGCGTGGAGTTCCCCCAAAAATTCACACCAGACCCCTTATCTGAGCACGTTAACCTGGCCGGGCGCAGAAAAGAGGGGGGGACAGAGTGCGCCCCCCCTCTCCTGAACCGTGCCAGGCCACATGCCCTCAACATGGGGAGGATGTTCCCATGTTGATGGGGACAAGGGCCTCATCCCCACAACCCATGCATGGTGGTTGTGGGGGTCTGCGGGCGGGGGGCTTATCAGAATCTGGAAGACCCCTTTAACAAAGGGGACCCCCAGATCCTGCCCCCCCCTATGTGAATTGGTAATGGGGTACATTGTACCCCTACCATTTCACGAAGGAAGTGTACATAGTTTGAAAAAACACACACCGTAGAAAAAAGTCCTTTATTAATAAAAAAATAAAAATAAATCCAGCGGTAATAATCCACTCTCGGTCCTGGCTTCCTGCTCCAATGCTGTCTGCATCCAGCGACGGGTGCGGGTGATCTCCGGTCCAGCGATGAGAAGATCCATCAAATCCAGAGCGCAGCATCGCCAACCTCCTCTCAGCGCTGGACACAGCCCAGCGAATGACCCGACTGAAGCTGTGACATTTCTTATATAGGGGAGGCGGGGCCACCCGTCACGTGACTCCGCACCCTCTAACGCACCCTCTGCTACGTCACTGGGGAAGCCCAGGAAGGGGGAAGACTAAGCTTACCCAGTGACATAGCAGAGGGTGCGTCAGAGAGGGCGGGGTCGCGTGACGGGTGGCCCCGCCTCCCCTATATAAGAAATGTCACAGCTTCAGTCGCGTCATTCGCTGGGCTGTGTCCAGCGGTGAGAGGAGGTCGCTGCGCTCTTGATGGTTGGATCTTCTCATCGCTGGACCGGAGATCACCCGCACCCATCGCTGGATACAGACAACGTTGGAGCAGGAAGTCGGGAACAAGTGGATTATCACCGCTGGATTATTATTTATTTTTTTATTAATAAAGGACTTTTTTCTAAGGTGTGTGTGTTTTTTCAAACTATTTACACTTCCTTCGTGAAATGGTAGGGATACAATAAACCCCATTACCAATTCACATAGGGGGAGGCCAGGATATGGGGGTCCCCTTTGTTAAAGGGGTCTTCCAGATTCTGATATGCTCCCCGCCCGCAGACCCCCACAACCACCGGGCAAGGGTTGTGGGGATGAGGCCCTTGTCCCCATCAACATGGGGACATCCTCCCCATGTTGAGGGCATGTGGCCTGGTACGGTTCAGGAGAGGGGGGGCGCACTCTGTCCCCCCCTCTTTTCTGCGGCCAGCCAGGTTAACGTACTCGGATAAGGGGTCTGGTGTGAATTTTTGGGGGAACTCCACGCCATTTTTTTTTTAATTTGGGGTGGAGTTCCCCTTAAAATTCACACCAGACCTGAAGGGTCTGGAATGGATATTTGGGGGGAACCCCACGTCATTTTTTTTTAATTGACGGCGGGGTTCCCCTTAATATCCATTCCAGACCTGAAGGGCCTGGTAATGGAATTTGGGGGGACCCCCACACTATTTTTTTTTTATGAATGAATTCGCTCTGAATTGCCAGAGCCGACAATTCATTATTGCCGCAAGTCCGGTTTTAAAAGACTTTTTTTCCTTTCAGAAATTACACTTTGTGCAGAGACAGTTCTATGTACTGGAAACATGCGCTATTTCACATGCTAATTTTACACCCCCCAGGTACGAAATTTAAAGTAATATTTCACTTTTATTGTTTCACTTTTAGCATTATTAAATGCACTGCTCCCGAAAAAACTGCAGTTTTTAAAACTTTTTTTGCATTGATACACAGGACCCAGGTCCCCAAACACTTTTTAGGACAATAAATTGCATATTAGCCTTTAAAATTAGCACTTTAGATTTCTCCCATAGACTTTAACAGGGTGTTCCGCGGTTTTTCGAATTTGCAGCGAACACCCCTAATTGTTCGTTGTTCGCCGAACAGGCAATGTTCGAGTCAAACATGAGTTTGACTCAAACTCGAAGCTCATCCCTAGTGGCAAGTGACAATCTGCATCTGGTGCAAGGCGAGTGACACACTCGGGGTTCCTACTGATCCTGCATTATGGTGAGTTGAACCATTTCATTTTCTATAATAGTGTAATAATAGAAATAATGCGCTTTAATCATCCTGATGAAGCGTTAACACCGGCCATTAATCCTGATGAAGCGTTAACACCAGTCATTTCCCAAATATATTGCCCGCAAAAAATCGTATTTTCTGGCAGTGCCGCTCTCGAGACTAGACTCTGGATCCGCCCCTGCACTGCACCTTTTATTAAAAAAGCTGTCACTGAGCTCAGGTTATGTGACTTTGCCTAGGCTGAGATGCCCCCCTCCATAAATGGTTAGACTGCAAAACTGTAATTTTCTAGGAAGTCATAAGGTGAAAGGTTGCAGCAGGGTGCTAATTGGTGACTGCCATTAGTGAACCCAGTGGATTTACATGATTGTGTCAACTTGGAGTAAGCATCTCGATTTAACAAGTAGATGTGATACTTGAACAAAAATGGTTCCTTCTAAAGCAGATTAAGGTATTGTCAGGGGAAGTACTCTGATCTTTGGGCTCAGTTTATGTGAATAGTTCACAAACCCAGTGTAAAATCCTAGTTAAAAAAAGTTATGGGTAGCTGGACACTGCCAAGGTGATAGTCGTTTAGGGACGATTATTATTTTTTTCTATATCCTGTAGTACATCCTACCTGCCCTCCACTAAGCCATGCCAGGCCACATGCCCTCAACATTAGGAGGATAGTAATACTCTCACTAAATTAATTACTTCCAGCTGCAACAAACTACAAACAGCTTGGACTTGGATTGACTCAAACCAAATACTCATCCCTACCCCCCAACACCAGCCCAAAATTCAAGATACAGGCAGCAGGATGTAGAGTAGGAAAGCTGGAATATGTATGATGGCAGTGGTTTCTTTGCAGCAGTCAAGAACCCTGTCCAGCTAGATTTTAACAATCAGCAAAGTTAATTTTCCCTTGGTTTCGAGATCTCTACTGTGTTGAGTGTCTTGGACTACTTCAGAGAGACTGTATTGCTGCTCTGCAGTCTGCTGTCTGTCCCTTGAATTGTAGGCTGGTGCTGGGGTGCAATTTCACTATCAAGAACAGCAAGAAATATGGGCCAGATTCTCAAAAGAGATACGTCAGCGTTTTCCCGATCGAGTATGCAAATTAGCAAAATATGCGAATTCAAAAACGTACGCCAGACCGACACAGTGAAGTTACTATGTTTACGTAAGATTTGCGACCCGTAAAGTTGCCCCTGGGTATATGAGGCGCAGTCAATGTTAAGTATGGCCGTCGTTCCCGCGCAGAAATTTGAAAATGTACGTTGTTTGCGTAAGTCGTCCGTGATTGGCGCTGGACGCCATTTACGTTAACGTCGAAACCAATGACGTCCTTGTGACGTCATTTAGCGCAATGCACGTCAGGAAATTTTAGGGACGGCGCATGCGCAGTACGTTCGGTGCAGGAACGTGCCAAATTTAACTGATCCACGCCCCCTACCCGGATCATTTGAATTAGGCGGAATTGCACCGGGGAATTTTCGTGACACCGCCGCAACTTTACAGGCAAGTGCTTTGTGAATCAAGCACTTGCCCCGGAAAAATTGGGGCGGCGTAACGTAAATGAGATACGTTACGCCACCGCAAAGATGCAGCAATCTACAAGAATCTGGCCCAAAATGTTCAACTTTTTTGCACATATTTGAATGTTACCGTCTGATTTTTGTTTTAGCTCTGATTGGGCTTGAAATAAACTGATGTGAATGTGCAGTATGTAAATCATTATGTTAATTGTCAGTGCTATATAAATATCTGAAATAAATGAATTACATTTGAAAAAGTTTAAAAAGTCTAAACCTCAACATATGCTGTGGTATAAACCATAGTAAAGGTCAAAACTGATAAAAAATGTAAAGTCACACAATAACACATTAAATAAAATAATGGGTTTACATTTATATATATATATATATATATATATATATATATATATATATATATACACAGTATATGACTCTTATGTAAGTGAATTTGAAAGTTTTAAAGCTTAAAGTAAAAGCGAAAAACTTGATGAAAGACTTGACTTGATAACAGAGGTCAAAAGAACAAGAGATTCTTCATTTTTTTCCATCCCATTTTTCATTTTTTTCATACCCATCATAACTTATAAATTGGATGACAAATGCAGTTTCGGAGGTTTTGATCTGTCAAGAACACTGACCTGATAGGCAAAAAAAATGGCTAGTTTTAAAATGCTTTAATGGTAGCAGTCATTTTATCAAAACGAGCAACTGCATGGTTTATATTTGAGACATCTCCCTATTAACAATTTATGGTAATTTAAAGATGCTGCTTTGCATAGATTAATTGCAATGATTAATTCATTCTCTTGTTTGAATATGAACAATTTATTAGTCTGAATGGGGACATTAACTGCAAATTTTCACATTTCCTACCAGATTTCTTCCTAAGACACAGCTCATGGCAACATTTCTTATCTGCAAACTATATTCTTTTTATTTCTTTGACTTAGTTACAGTCAATTAATATTATTAATGACTTTGTAATGAGAATTTTTCCCTTGCTAAATATTTTAACTTTACAGACTCCCTTGAGTCCAGGCAGCTTTGTGTCAAACTTACATCAGCTACATTTAACATGCTACTAATCAGATGTTATCTTGTCTCAAATTTAAGTGCTAATGCTCCCGATACACTACTGTATTTGCATTTAAAGTGATCTTAATGTCAAAAAATCACTAACAGCACAGATACTTACCACACATCTAAAGCAGAGTTCAAATTAAATGAAATTCATATCTCCTAAATACATGTCATTTTTGATATTTCCATTTTATAATGAATCTTTATGGAAGTAGGGCATGTCAATGTCACAAGTCAGTAAAGTTTTAAAGGATAGAATACGTGAGGTATGGTCCCTTGTGATAAGTATATGATATGCAGGAGCATTATATAGATGAGCATGGTTTTAAAACTATTAAAATAATGTTGATATATACAATCATAGCACTATGGGAATATGACTACTAGAAAAAACACAGGAATGCACACCTAAAATGCATGCCTGACACCTATAAATAACACTAGCAGAAATAATAGGAATTTCAATATAAAAGTGCCTGATATGGACTGTCAATCAGTGAGAATAGTTTAAACAGTGAGTTTAAACACACTCTGAGAAGATATTACTGAAATGTCAATATATGTATATACAGTATAAGCATAACAGTAGGTATGAAATTAGAAGTACAAGATGATTATTAAGGCCTCATCAACACAGGGCAGTTGATTTTCTACTTTGAACACCTTTTACTCCTGGCAGGAAAAAGCAGCTTAAACATGTCCCTAAAGCCACATATTGCTCACACCTTTAGGTGCATTAATGCAATCCATTGATCATAATATTAATTTATTCTAGTCATTTAAATGCATTAAAGCGGAGTTCCACCCAAAAGTGGAACTTCCGCCTAATCCACTCCTCGCCCCCTTACATGCCACATTTGGCAGTAATTTTTTTGGGGGGGGAGTGGGGGCTTCAGGAGGAGTGGGACTTCCTGTCCCACTTCCTCCTTCCGCTGAGGGGCTGCTAAGGCGAATAGTATAATCACTTTTCTGCAGCCCCTCCCTGTAGACGATCGCTTGGGACACGTGACAGGTCCCAGGCAATCGCCTGTCCAATTGGATGGCGCAGCGCCGCTCGCGCATGCGCAGTGGGTGCCCGGCCGTGAAGCCGAAAGCTGTCACGGCCGGGTGCCCACACTTGGAATGAAGACGCCGGGCAGAGAGGGGGGGAGAGGAGCGGAGCCCCCCGACCGGCGTGTCGCTGGAACGTGGAGCAGGTGAGTGTATGTTTATTAAAAGCCAGCAGCTACACTTTTTGTAGCTGCTGACTTTTAATAAACATAAAAAATTACTGCAACACCCCTTTAATGCTCAAACACTCAAATGCACCTAAACGTGTCTTGAGTGTTTGGACTCCTAAGGCAAATATTTTCTACTCAAAAGCTCCTCTACGTAAATGTTTTTTTTTTTGCTTGTAAACGCTTCTTTTCTAATATGCCTATAAACGCCTGTGTGTGCATAGACACATAGGCTAACAGAAAAGTGCTTTTACAGACTGAAAAATAAACAAAAAATGCATGTAAATGCAGTGTTTTTCAAATCCTTTGTGTATGAAGTTAAAGCGGTTGTAAACCCGCAAAACATTTTTTTTTGTTCACCTGAAAAGCAAAAGCCATAATGAGCTAGTATGCACCGCATATTAGCTCATTATGAAATACTTACCTCAAAACGAGGTGTAGGGAACTTACCTGGTCCACGCCGAGCGAGATATCATCTTGACTCGGCGTGTCTTCCGGGTATCGCCGCTCCAGCGCTGTGATTGGCTGGAGCGGCGATGACGTCACTCCTGCGCATGCGCACAGGAGATTTCAATTCGGCAAGGTCCGGCAGCTGCCGGTCCTTTAGCCGAGGATCCCTGCTGCACAAGCGCCGCTGTAATCAGCGGCGCATTGCGGGGGGAATATCGCCTAAACCGTACAGGTTTAGGAGATATTCTTTATACCTACAGGTAAGCCTTATTATAGGCTTACCTGTAGGTAAAAGTTATAAAAACAAGTTTACAACCACTTTAAGATAAAACACATTGGAATTGATTTACCGTATGTGGTGAAGTTTTACCGGTACTTTCAAAATATTGCACAATAATGTTTAAAGAAAAAAAACATACTTGCTTACATATGATTGGGTGATGAAGTCAGAAGAGCTTCACCTTATTCACTAAGCTACAGTGGGGAAAATAATTATTTGATCCCCTGCAGATTTTTTAAGTGTGCCCACTTACAAGGAAATGAACGGTCTATAATGTTTATCATAGGTGTATTTTAAATGATAGAGACAGAATATCAACCCAAAAAACAAACACATGATACAAATGTTATAAATTAAGTTGCAGTTCAGTGAGTAAAAGAAGTACTTGATTCCCTACCAACCAACAATAATTCTGGCTCCCACAGACTGGCTACATTAGGTGCTCATGTGGTACACAGATTAGTCCTGTCAATTTAAGAAGGTGTTCCTAACGACAACTCATTATGTTTATTAAAGACAGCTGTCAACAAAATCGTTTTCTTCTATTCAAACCTCACCATCATGGGCAAGAACAAAGAGCTGTCAAACGATGTCAGGGACACGATTTTAGACCTGCACAAGGCTGGAATGGGCTACAAGACCATCAACAAGAAGCTTGGTGAGAAGGAGAATAACCATCAATTGTTCTTGGTCTGCATTCTCAATGCAAAATCTTGCTTCATGGGGTAAGGATGATCCTGAGGAAAATGAGGAATCAGTCCAGAACCACACAGGAGGAGCTTATAAATGATCTCAAGGTAGGTAGGACCACAGTCATCAAACAAACCATTGGTGACACAATACACCGCCAACGATTGAAACCCTGCAGCACCCACAAGGTCCCTATCCTCAAGAAGGCACATGCAGGGCCGGACTGGCCTACCGGGATATCTCCCGGTAGGCTGCCTGTCCTGCGGCCAGTTCCAGTTGCGGGGGCTGCAGCGTTCTCTGTCCCTCTCTCCTGTGTATCATCACGGAGCTGGCCTGGCTGCCTGGGTCTGTGTTCGGCGATGACGCTGTAACACGGACGGTCCCGCCCCCCTAGACCGGCTCATGTGATAGTAGATAGAACCAGTCTTCATCCTATCACACGAGCCGGTCTAGGGGGCCGGACTGTGTTACAGCATCATCACCGAACACAGACCCAGGCAGCCAGGCCAGCTCAGTGATGATACACACAGGAGATGTCATGCCCGCCGCACAGCCCGCCAAGGTGCTTAATAGGAGGATCGGATTCGGCAGGGGGCTACATATAGATTAATCAAGCTTTCTATATTCCTCCATACAGCCGCTGAATGCTTGTAGGAGGGAGAGGGGGAGAATCAAGCATCCCGCGGCTGTATGGAGGAATATAGACAGCTCAATTAATCTATATGTAGCCACCCTGCTTCTCCTTCTATCAGGTTCTCCTTGAAGCTCCCCCACTGTTCTCCTCCTCGCCACAGTTCTCTCTACCCTTGTTCTTTCTGCCCCCCGATCTCCCCATCCTTCTCCAGCCACCATCCCAGTGTACCCCCCCACAGTGCTCATCCACCCCTGCCCCCCCTCAGTGCTCTCCACCCCTGCCCCCCCCAGTGCTCTCCACCCCTGTTCCCCCCCAGTGTTCTCCACCCCTGTCACCCCCAGTGCTCTCCACCCCTCCCCCCCCAGTGCTCTCCACCCCTGTCCCCCCACAGTGCTCTCCACCCCTGTCCCCCCCTCAGTGCTCTCCAGCCCTGTCCCTCCCTCAGTGCTTTCCACCCCTGTCCCCCCCCAGTGCTCTCCACCCCTGTTCCCCCCAGTGCTCTTTACCCCTGTCCCCTCAGTGCTCTCCACCCTTGTTCTCCCCTCCCCCCAGTGCTCTCCACCCCTTGTCCCCCCCAGTGCTCTCCACCCCTGTTCCCCCCAGTGCTCTCCACCCCTGTCCCCCCCTCAGAGCTCTCCACCCCTGCCCCCCCCAGTGCTCTCCACCCCTGCCCCCCCCAGTGCTCTCCACCCCTGTTTCCCCCAGTGTTCTCCACCCCTGTCACCCCCCCAGTGCTCTCCACCCCTGTCCCCCCACAGTGCTCTCCACCCCTGTCCCCCCTCAGTGCTCTCCAGCCCTGTCCCCCCCTCAGTGCTCTCCACCCCTGTCCCCCCCAGTGCTCTCCACCCCTGTCCCCCCCAGTGCTCTCCACCCCTGTTCCCCCCAGTGCTCTTTACCCCTGTCCCCCCAGTGCTCTCCACCCCTGTTCTCCCCTCCCCCCAGTGCTCTCCACCCCTTGTCCCCCTCAGTGCTCTCCACCCCTGTTCCCCCCAGTGCTCTCCAACCCTGTCCCCCCCAGTGCTCTCCACCCCTGTCCTCCCCCCAGTGCTCTCCACCCCTGCTCTCCCCCCATGCTCTCCACCCCCCCCAGTGCTCTACACCCCTGTCCCCCCCAGTGCTCTGCACCCCTGTTTCCCCCCAGTGCTCTCCACCCCTGTTCTCCTCCCGGTGCCCTCCACCCTGTTCTCCCCCCAGTGCTCTCCACCCCTGTTCTACCCCCCAGTGCTCTCCACCCCGTGCTCTCCACCCCCGCCCCCCCCAGTGCTCTACACCCCTGTTCTCCCCCCCAGTGCTCTGCACCCCTGTTTCCCCCCCAGTGCTCTCCACCCTTGTCCTCTTCCCGGTGCTCTCCACCCTGTTCTCCCCCCAGTGCTCTCCACCCCTGTTCTACCCCCCAGTGCTCTCCACCCCTGTTCTCCCCCCAGTGTTCTCCACCCCTGCCCCCCAGTGCTCTCCACCCCTGCCCCCCAGTGCTCTCCACCCCTGTTTTCCCCCCATTGCTCACCACCCCTGTTCTGCTCTCCACCCCTGTTCTCCCCACCCCCCAGTGCTCTCCACCCCTGTTCTCCCTATCCCCTGTGCTCTCCACCCCTTGTCCCCCCCCAGTGATCTCCACCCCTTTCCCCCCCAGTGCTCTCCAACCCTGTTCTCCCCCCGTGCTCTCCCCCACTGTCCTCCCCCCAGTGCTCTCCACCCCTGCTCTCCCCCTGTGCTCTCCACCCCCGCCCCCCCAGTGCTCTCCACCCCTGTTCTCCCCCCCAGTGCTCTCCACCCCTGCCCCCCCAGTGCTCTCCACCCCTGTTTTCCCCCCAGTGCTCACCACCCCTGTTCTGTTTTCCACCCCTGTTCTCCCCACCCCCCAGTGCTCTCCACCCCTGTTCTCCCTACCCCCTGTGCTCTCCACCCATTGCCCCCCCCAGTGCTCTTCACCCCTGTTCCCCCCAGTGCTCTCCAACCCTGTGCCCAGTGCTCTCCAACCCTGTCCTCCCCCCAGTTCTCTCTACCCCTGCTCTCTCCCCTGTGCTCTCCACCCCGTCCCCCCCAGTGCTCTACACCCCTTTTCTCCCCCCCCAGTGCTCTGCACCCCTGTTTCCTCCCCCCAGTGCTCTCCACCCCTGTTTCCCCCCCCCAGTGCTCTCCACCCCTGTTCTGCTCTCCACCCCTGTTCTCCCCACCCCCAGTGCTCTCCACCCCTGTTCTCCCTACCCCCTGTGCTCTCCACCCCTTGTCCCCCCCCAGTGCTCTCCACCCCTGTTCCCCCCAATGCTCTCCAACCCTGCCCCCCCCAGTGCTCTCCACCCCTGTCCTCCCCCCAGTGCTCTCCACCCCCGCCCCCCCCCCCAGTGCTCTACACCCCTGTTCTCCCCCCACTGCTCTGCACCCCTGTTCCCCCCCCAGTGCTCTCCACCCCTGTTCTCCCCCTTGTGCTCTCCACCCTGTTCTCCCCCCAGTGCTCTCCACCCCTGTTCTACCCCCCAGTGCTCTCCACCCCTGTTCTCCCCCCCCCCAGTGCTCTCCACCCCTGCCCCCCAGTGCTCTCCACCCCTGCCCCCCCCCAGTGCTCTCCACCCCTGTTTTCCCCCCAGTGCTCTCCACCCCTGTTCTGCTCTCCACCCCTGTTCTGCCCATCCCCCAGTGCTCTCCACCCCTGTTCTCCCTACCCCCTGTGCTCTTCACCCCTGTTCTCCCCCCAGTGCTCTCCACCCCTGTCCCCCCCAGTGATCTCCACCCTTGTTCTCCCCCCAGTGCTCTCAACCCCTGTTCTGTTCTGCTCTCCACCCCTGTTCTCCCCCCAGTGCTCTCTACCCCTGTTCTCCCCACCCCCCCAGTGCTCTCAAAATGACAATTCTAAAGGAAAAAAAGTAATTTAAAACTACTCGCGGCTATAATGAATTGTCGGGTCCCGGCAATACAGATAAAAGTAGGTGAAAAAATACAGCATGGGTTGCCCCCCAGTCCATTACCAGGCTCTTTGGGTCTGGTATGAATATTAACCACTTCAATACCGGGATTTTATACACACCTCAATACCGGGCCTATTCTGGCACTTCTCTCAAATCATCATTCTTTTTCTAGAAAATTACGCAGAACCCCCAAACATTATATATGTTTTTTTTAGCAGACACCCTAGGGAATAAAATGGCAGTCTTTGCAATGTTTTATCTTGCACAGTATTTGCGCAATAATTTTTCAAACGCCTTTTTTGGGAAAAAAAATGTTTCATGAATTAAAAAAATAACAAAACAGTAAAGTTAGCCCAATTTTTTTGTAAAATATGAAAGATTATGTTACACCGAGTAAATAGATACCTAACATGTCACGCTTTAAAATTGTGCACACTAATGGAATGGCGCCAAACTTCGGTACTTAAAAATCTCCATAGGCAACGCTTTGAACATTTTTACAGGTTATCAGTTTAGATTTACAGAGGAGATCTAGTTCTAGAATTGTTGCTGGCACTCTAACGCATGCGGTGATACCTCACATATGTGGTTTAAACGGCGTTTACATATGTCGGCGGGACTTACGTGTGCGTTCGCTTCTGCGTGCGAGCTACCTGGGACAGGGGCGTTTTAATTTTTTTTTATTTTTTTTACTTATTTTTTTTTACACTTTTTTTTTTTTTTTTTTTATCACTTTTATTCCTATTACAAGGAATGTAAACATCCCTTGTAATAGGAAATGTGTGTGACAGGTCCTCTTTATGGAGAGATGCAGGGTCAATAAGACCCCACATCTCTCCTCCAGGTTGAAAAGCATGAGATCGGTGAAAAAAATTTCACTGATCTCATGATCAGTGTTGCTCACTAGCCACAATTGCGGCTTTGTTTACTTACGGGTACCCGGGTGTGACGTCATCACATCGTGCCTGGGCCTCCAACGATCATAGAGATGACTGGTGACCATCTGGTCACCAGTCATCTCTATGCTTCCTGCCTGCATCAGACGATTCCTTCTCCGGGCCCCCGATGGCACGGGAGAGCCCGGAGAAACATCGGATGGTGGCGGGAGGGGGGGTGTCCCCTCCCGCCGCCTATAAGAACGATCAAGCAGCTGGATCGCCACTATGATCATTCTTATGGTGTGCTGGATCGCCGGCTGAAGACATGGATATCTGAATATCAGATATCCCCCCGCAAATCCCAGGATGTCATATGACGTCCACCCAGGATGGGAGATCCCATCTGTGGACGTCATATGATGATGGGCCGGTATTGAAGTGGTTAAGAGGAACCCCAAACCAAAATTTAAAAAAAATAATGCGTGGGGTCCCCCCAAATTCCATACCAGGCCCTTCAGGTCTGGATATTAAGGGGAACCCTGCGCCAAATAAAAAGAAAAAATGGCGTAGGGGCCCCCTCAAAATCCATACCAGACCCTTATCTGAGCACACTACCTGGCAGGCTGCAGGAAAAGAGGGAGGGACGAGAGAGCGCCCCCCTCCTGAACTGTACCAGGCCATATGCCCTCAACATGGGGAGGATGCTTTGGGGTCTGGACCCCAAAGTACCATGTCCCCATGTTGATGGGGATAAGGGCCTCATTCCCCAACCTTTGCCCGGTAGTTGTGGGGGTCTGCAGGCGGGGGGTTTATCGGAATCGGAATCTCCCCTTTAACAAAGGGGACCCCCATGTGAATTGATAACGGGTACACTGTACCCCTACCATTTCACAAAGAGCTGTCACGGTGGGAGATCATCATTAGGCGGGCGCCTCCCATGGAGGCAGGATCGTGTGTGCTTTTTTTTTCTCTCCGTATCCTCCGCTCGAGAATGGATTACATTGCTGTAATTTTTTTTCTTTTTTTTTACTTTTTTTTTCTTTTTAATAAAGGACTTGTCCTAAGCCGTCTCCTGTGGTTTTTAACATTTTTGCGTGTTCAAACTAATTTTTTGCCTGTTCGCATGTTTTGCTGCGAATCAAACTGGTGGGGGGGGGGGTTTCAACTCATCCCTACTGAAGATGGGTCATACATGAGTCTTCTAGAATGACAATGACCCAAAACATATCACCAAGGCTCAAACAGAAGCAAATTAAGTTCACGGAGTTATCTAGACAGTTTCTAGGCCTTAATCCCATTGAAAATGTATTAAGGGAGCTGGAAAGGGAGTTTCCAAGTGACAGCCAAGAAACCTTAAGGATTTAGAGAAGATCAGTAATGAAGAGTGGACCCAGGGCCGCCTTAATAGCATCATGGGCCCGTGGGCAAAGTAATGCTCTGGGGCCCCTACAATGATGACAATGCAGGTAAACAGACATTAAGTAGGTAGGAGGCAGACTGCCTCCCCTTTGCATCTATCACTCTCAGTGCCATCATGGGGCCCCCAATTTTCGGGGCAGCATGGTCTCAAGGACCAGCTGCTTTGGGAAAAGTGAGGGCCCCCCATGCAGCTGGGGCCCCTGGGCAGTGCCCAGGTGTGCCCTCTCATTAAGACAGCCCTGAGTGGACCAAAATCCCTCCTGAGATGTTTGCAATTACACTACTACAAGAAATATCTTAGCTCTGTGCTTGCCAATAAGGGTTTCTCCACCAAGTACTAAGTCATGTTTTGCTTGGGGATCAAATACTTATTGTACTCACTGAACTGCAACTCAGTTTATAACATTTGCATCATGTTGTTTTTTTTCTGGACTTTTGGGTAATATTCTGTCCCCGTCATTTAAAATACACCTATAATAAAAATTATAGACCCTTCATTTCTTTGTAAGTTGGCAAACGTACAAAATCTGCAGCTGATCAAATAATTGTATTTCCCCCACTGTATGTTTAATGCTTTTCCTTTAACCAGTTCCACATACTTTTACTGCGGGTGGGCAGTGCGGACAGGCGGGATCACATACATGTATGTCACCCAGCCTGGGGCATGCAGTGCACCACGACCCATGACCACTGTGTCCGGCTCCCGATACCTGGTCGCTTTGATCAGCCCAGGGATCACATCATTGCTATGTGATCACATGGTCACAGAATCAACAAAGCTGTTATAAATTAATGTCATTCATAACAGCTGGGCTTCCTATAGAGTGGAGCTGTGATTGGCCCACAGCTATCATATGGTAGCTGGGCCAATCAAAGCACCCTGTACGATGGTGCCAATCACAGTTCTCTAGTAATCACAGCTTTTATGAATGTAAAACACATTCATGACAGTTTAAAACATTGCTGTTATGGTGAGAATAATTGTACAGCAATCAAAGTAAAAAAAAACAAAATGGATGACTGGATGTAATAAAAAGTAAAAAAAAGAAACCCCAAAGTAGGTGTCAGGCAGCGATAGATGTTGCCGACATGACTTTATCTTTGATGTGATAAAAATGGATCCTGGCAATGACATCCCTAGGGATTCTGTCAGGTAGGTAAGCCAGTTTAGGGAGTCTATGGGCCCAATCAGTAAAGATATTGTGGGGAGGATTGGAAGGCAATAAGTCAGCTATCATACATTGCAGGAAACCTATGCAATTCCGCTGCCTCAGCTGATGCTGCAATCCCGCTGAATTATATGTTGTTTCTGCAAAACCTATCTTCCAGGTCAGCCACTTCAAGATTAAGCGTTTTAAATTCTTCCTCCAGATCATTATGGGCGTTCACTAATTCGTTACATTTCCCTATCCTATTTTCAACATGGTCCACTCGTTCCCCAAAAGTATCAAGCTCCCTCTGTGTATTGCTCATGAATACAGTCATGCCGTGTTGCAAAGCCCTACTATACATCAATATGTCCTTAATAGTAGTGTCCAGAATAGGCTGACCGCTGGTAGGGTCAAGTTGTACTTCATATCTGGCAGAGTCTGCCAACTCTGTTGTCTCCGATCTATCTCAGCCCCCTCTGCATCAGCCAGTTTTCTTCTTTAATTCACAGGACTGTTGGAAGTAGAGAGGTTACCTGGGCAAACAAGATCCTCCTGCACTTGAATGCCCTGTCTCCCTGTTCTGTTTGTCACTGCAGCTGCTGCTGGATAGGAAGAAATTATGCCTTTTGTTGGCTCCCTCTGCTCGTCACCGGGGAGAAGAAATCTGTTAATTTTCAGGGTCTTTCTCTGCTCCTCCTCTTCCACATGCCATCAGATTAATTCTCCACAGTCTACCCTGTGTGTGGAGTGGATGAGCCGGTGCTTCAGATCGCAGTGGGCTGCGATTTTAGACCAGCTAACCCAGAGCTTTATAGGGCTGCCTCCATACACTCCAGCTGCCAGCCACTCCCCAAGATTTTTTCTTTTTTATAGAAAAAAAAATCAAATCACTGTTAGAAGACAATGTAACATTATACCAGCCCTCAAAATGTCCACTCGCCTACTAGCATTTGGCGAGTAGATTTAAGCTGGGGGCGAGTGATGACAGGGCTGCATGACCAATCTCCCTCCAATCTGTGCCTACACTTAGAGTCCCCATGAGATTGGCGGCCAAAGAGGAAAGGTGCATGCTTGGGAAAAGTAGTCTGGTGAGCCGCGCACAGCAGAGCAGTACACAGGTGCTCTCCTTACAATTCTCATTAAGCCATGGGACCTAACAGTATGACCTCTCTGAGCCTGCCCCCCTCCACCGGGCCCCGACCAATGTAGCTGGAGAGCAGAAAGTAATGAGTGAGGTGGAGGATTGCAAAAATTACCACTCTGGTGCAGCGCTAACTGAAAGTTGCCCTGACATGAGAGCGGCAGCCTTCTAGTTTGTGCAGTTTTCTTCTCCTTGTGCTCTATGTACGTGTCCAACAGTTTAGCCTGAGCACTGTGAACAGACTGGTCTCAATGTGTGCTGTGCGCTGTCAGTGTGCGCTGTGCTATGGTGTCAATGGCTGTGCAGTTGTGTGAATCTAAGCGCTGGATTGTACTCCCTCCCACTGTGCTGCAGCTTCTCTCCTCTCTGCCAGCCTGAATAAAAGGGGGAAGTGGGGACATGCAAGCGTGGAGCCGCACACACAGGCTCCTGATGATGAGATGAATGGGAGAGAGAGAGAGAGGATGGATGGGAGTTGCAGAGGAGACAGCAAGAGAATGGGGAAGAGACCTAGTTCTAGTGCCCTGTCCCTCTGGTCTGCCCCCAGTGCCCTGTCCCTCTGGTCTGCCCTCAGTGCCCTGTCCCTCTGGTCTGCCTCCAGTGCCCTGTCTCATTTTGTTAAAGTTTTTGTTGGTAATATTTAATTTTTTTAACTTGATTCTGCATAAAACATTGTCATTCCATGAGATAATCTACGAGGGCGTGTTTACGGGTGCAATTAGGCGCAGGGCAGTGTATGAATTAGGTGGGGCAACTGGTGGCGAGTAACTCTTGAGGCCTGGCTAGTAGCTCAGGACTTGAAATTTTGAGCCCTGATTATACAATAAAAAAACACGTACAGTTTAATGATTGACTCTATTACAATAAATTACACAGTAGTCATGAGTTTATTCATAACAAAAAGCAATGCAGAAAAGTATACATAGACACCCTATTAGGGATGAGCTTCGTATTCGAGTCAAACTCATGCTTGACATGAACATCGGATGTTCGATCGTTTTTCGAATTACAAACGTTTGCCGTTCGCGCCAAATTTGAGTTACGTTTCACAGACCATAATTCACTGCGGCATCACTGGCTGATGATTAGCCAAGCATGCACTATGACCCACATGCTTAGCCAATCATAGCTTGCAAAAAACGGAGAGCCATAATTGGTCAAAGCCAGGGTCGCTTTGGCCAATTATGGCTCAGGGGGTTTAGTACACGCCCCACACTATAAAAGGCCGCCTGCAGGTCGGCCTTGTGTAGTGTGTTGCGGTGGTTAAGAGAGGACAGAGAGAGTGTCATTTTTTTGCAGGTAGATAGAGCAGGCAGGCAGGCTAGTCAGTTAATGTTACAGTGTGTAGAGGATATATATACATCCCAGGTGTTGTACATATATTTATACACTGTATAGTTTAGCTAGATCAGTTCTTCCTAATTTACTGGCAGGCAGGTGATTGTGCTAGCTGCAGTATTCTTACGTGGTTTATTGCCTGTGTCCTCTGTAGTTTGCACCTAAAGCTACTTGGTGTGTACTGGCCGTGTGCTCTGTAGTTTGCACCTAAAGCTACTTGGTGTGTACTGGCCGTGTGCTCTGTAGTTTGTGCCTAAAGCTACGTGGTGTGTGTACTGTCTGTGTCTGTGCTATTTTTCGCAATGATTTTCATCTATATTGCAGGGACCAGACATTACATTAAAGCTGCAAGCAGTTTTAAATTACTTTTTTCTTATAGTAATCTCATTTTGTGCAGGGACAGTTCTAAACACGTGCCACTTCACAGGCATACTATAGACACCCAGCAGGTACAATATTTAACCACTTGCCGTCGCCGCACCGTCGAAATACGTCCACAAGGTGGCTCTCCTAGGCGAGAGCACGTAATATGACGTCCTGCCTATTAGCCGCCACTAGGGGCGCACGCGCGCTGCCGGAGGCGCGCGCCCCCCGCTTGCCCCCGACTCCCGTGCGTGTGCCCGGCGGGCGCGATCACCGCCGGGCACACGCGATCGCTCGGTACAGAGCGGGGAACGGGAGCTGTGTGTGTAAACACACAGCTCTCGTTCCTGTCAGCAGGGGAAATGCTGATTTTCTGTTCATACAATGTATGAACAGAAGATCAGTGTTTCCCCTAGTGAGGCCACCCCCCCCCCCCACAGTAAGAACACACCCAGGCATACTTAACCCCTTCCCCGCCCCCTAGTGTTAACCCCTTCACTGCCAGTGGCATTTTTATAGCACTGATCGCTATAAAAATGCCAATGGTCCCAAAAATGTGTCAAAAATGTCCGAAGTGTCCGCCATAATGTCGCAATACCGAAAAAAAATCGCTGATCGCCGCCATTACTAGTAAAAAAAAATATTAATAAAAATGCCATAAAAATACCCCCTATTTTGTAAACGCTATAACTTTTGCGCAAACAATCAATAAACGCTTATTGCGATTTTTTTTTACGAAAAATATGTAGAAGAATACGTATCGGCCTAAACTGAGGAAAAAAAATGTTTTTTTATATATTTTTGGGGGATATTTATTACAGCAAAAAGTAAAAAATATTCATTTTTTTCAAAATTGTCGTTCTATTTTTGTTTAAAGCGCAAAAAATAAAAACCGCAGAGGTGATCAAATACCACCAAAAGAAGGCTCTATTTGTGGGAAAAAAAGGACGCCAATTTTGTTTGGGAGCCACGTCGCACGACCGCGCAATTGTCTGTTAAAGCGACGCAGTCCCGAATCGCAAAAAGAACTCTGGTCTTTGGGCAGCAATATGGTCCGGGGGGGTAAGTGGTAAAGGAATTTTCCTTTTTTTTTTATTTATTTAAGCATCATTAAAAACGTCTTTGAGAACCCGGGTCTTGCCCGAGGGAACATGTATCAATGGAAAAAAAGTTTTAAAAACGGTTGTTTTTTCAGGAGTCTTGAAAAAAAAGACCGTTTTTAAAACTTTTTTTTCATTGATACATGTTCCCTGGGGCAAGACCCGAGTTCTCAAAGATGTTTTCACAGGCATACTATAGACATCCAGCAGGTACAATATTTAAAGGAATTTTTCATTTTTTTATTTTTTTTCATTTAAGCATCATTAAAATCACTGCTCCTGAAAAAAAACGACCGTTTTTAAAAACTTTTTTTCCATTGATACATGTTCCCTGGGGCAAAGGTTTTCCTACATACGCTTACCCCCATTTATAAACAAAGATAAAAAACAAAACAAAGTATCAATGAAGTTGCCTAATAGCCTCAAATGTCTTTGGCTCTATCAATAGTAGGCTCTTACAATATATATTTTGAAGCTTTTATGGAAGTGGGAAAGGTTAAAGTGAAATGTACTGGATTCATATCACCACAATGTAACTAGCCTGTTCAGTGCGTTAATACTGACATTTTTACTAACTAATAACTATGTACTATGCCAATAATAAATATCATTCTGTATTGCGATAAAAATAACACACTTCTGGGAAGAAACTCAAAAGCTGCTGGATTTCCAGCCTGTGCATATTTTAAAAAGGGATCTGCTATATTTTGCCTGACATTGTTGGTGACTTTCTGTGTGTTTGTGTCACTGTCTGATTTGTAATCTGCTGCATTAGTATATGTTTAATGTAGCATTGTGTGTATGTTTTCGTTCAGCATATGTCATTCGCTCTGTCACTTTTAGTCTGTCATTATTAAAGTAAACCTGACCTTGCCAACAAAGTATCTACATTTACCACAATGCTGATATTATGCCAGCGTCATTGAAATGTCAATTGATAAACCTATACTACCCACTGAGGCTCTGACATTTTAGCCTCAGTAGGCAGGGGATGAGGGCATGAAGCGGAAATTCGACCCAGTGATTTAATTGTTCCCTGAACAGTTACAGTACATTTAAGGCAAGCCTTGAATGGTAAATGTCACATTTACTAGTGTGTATATATTATCTCTTACTCAAACTGCAAGGTCATCAAACAGCTGGTGTCATAGCCAGGGCTGGTGCAAGGATTTTTGACACCCTAGGCGAAACCTAATTTTTCTGCCTCATTGGCTCCACCCCTGACTCCACCCCCTTTACCATGCCCATATATACCCCACCTTTTTAATAAAGCCCATCAAATGCAGCCCACCAGCACCCATAAAATTAAGCCTCACCAACGCCCATCAAATGCAGCCTACCAGTGCCCATAAATGAATATTTGCTTGCTTCCATTCATTCGGGAGGCGGGACACAGACACAGTCCTCTACCACCCCTGGGCCTCTGACACTATGGGGTTTATTTACGAAAGGCAAATCCACTTTGCACTACAAGTGCAAACTATATGTGCAAAGTGTACCTCGAAGTGCAGTCGCTGTAAATCTGAGAGGTAGATCTCTGCTAATTTTTTCATCCAATCATGTGCAAGCTAAAATGCTGTTTTTTTCCCTTGCATGTCCCCCTCGGATCTACAGCGACTGCACTTCCAAGTGCACTTTCAGTGGAATTTTAAGTGCACTTTACACTTGTAGTTTGCACTTGTAGTGCAAAGTGGACTTGCCTTTCGTAAATAATCTCCATGTGCGAACAGAGCGGCAGCTGCCTGCAGTTGCTGAGGCTTAGTTGCTTGCTGCAGAGAGCAGAGAGTAGGAACACCAGTGTCAGGCGCCCTAGACAGCTTCCAAGTTTGCCTAGTGGTAGCACCAGCCCTGGTCATGTTCACATCTGCATCTTCATGTCAAATGCAGATCAAAGGGAGGCTAAAATGGCAACTACCTTTGCTGTAAAGAATTTGAGGGTTTAGTTCCTCTTTATTATCTTGTGTGCAGTCTAAGATCCCAGGGGCTCACAAACATCAGGGGAATTACACTATTTTAACACTTAATACATCAAAAGTTGTTTTTTGAGAAAACAGGGACAGCGTTTTGGTTCACAGGCAACCATGAGTTAAAGTTAAATCCCTTGAGCTTCAAAGATAAGCTTGGGATTGTGTTTTCTGATGCACAGCGGGGGGTGTTGATGCACATGGCCAGCCGAGAGCCAGAACAGAGACATGTGTGTGTATAAACAAGAATCCCTGTTCTGTGAGGAGAGGAGAGACAGATGGTGTGTTCCTACTAGCTAGGAACATCGATCTGTCATCTCCTCTAGTCAGTCCCATCCCCCTACAGTTAGAACACACACAAGGGAACACAGTTAACCCCTTCCCTGCCAGTGATATTTAATCAGTGCATATTTATAGCACTGATTGCTGTATAATTGTCAATGGTCCCAAAAATTTGTCAAAAATTTAAAATTTGTCTGCCATAATGTCGCAGTCCCGATAAAAAACGCTGATCACTGCCATTACTGGTAACAAAAAGGAATAATAATAAAAATGCCATAAATCTTACCCCTATTTTGTAAATGCTATAACTTTTGCGCAAACCAATCAATATATGGTTATTGCGATTTTTATTACTAAAAACATGTAGAAGAATACATGTCAGCCTAAACTAAGGAAAAAAATAGCTTTTTTTTTTTAAATGTATAGCAAAAAGTACAAAATATTGTGTTTTTTTCAAAATTTTCACTCCTTTTTTGTTTATAGCGCATACAATAAAAACCACAGAGATGATCAAATACCACCAAAAGAAATCTCTATTTGTGGGGAAAATAAAGGATGTCAATTTTGTTTGGGTACAGTGACGTACAACCACACAGTTGTCAGTTAAAGAGACGTAGTGCCGTATCCGTATCGCAAAAAATTACATGGTCATTGAGCAGTGGTTAAGCAGTTGTCCCTTCATTTGCAGTTTTACACTCATCTCTTTTCCAAATGACAACTGTGAAATATTGACTTTCCAATCATTCTCTATCTCAGTGGCAATCATAACCACAACACACAGAGAGGGCATCTGTCCAGCAGGGACACAGGCACAAAACAAATCTACTAATCCTTCCTTATTATATCCAAAAACATAAAAAAAATATTGGCTATATATACAATTTAAAGCAATAACCTCAATTAACATCAAATTACCACAGAAGAAGGAGCTATAGAACATTTCCTGAAATATTCAACAGAAGATTTGTGTAAGAAGTGTAGCTTTTATTACATTTATAACAATTGTGGCCCTATTCAATTTAAGTTAAAACAGTTGAGGGCTACAAAAAAGGGCTGAGAAGGACATGTGTACATGCTTGGTCGAATTGGTATTTTCTAATACCAATTAGGGACAAGTCCAAGATTGTCCAAGATTGTATTGTAACCTTTTGGGAGTTGGGGAAAAGTTTACGATGCAATTTATACTCATCTTTAAATCTCTGATCTTTCAATCCACTGCTTGAATTCCAGCTTAGCGAAATTTACTTTGCATATGATCATGCATCCCAATGTCCATGGGTGAGGAGACACGTATAGAATGGTAGACAATAGAGAGGAGGATAGGTGATAGGCCCAATGTACTAAGCAATAGCAACTGTTATTTTTTGAGCAAAAGATCACATTAGCTTTAAAATTTGAGTATGAAGATCAAACTAGAGTAGAGTGGTTAGAAGACTGGTAGACTGGTTTGGAAGTTTTTCTGGTATGAAGATTTGTGATTAAATGTGTCTTTTAACTCACCCTGATTTATTCCTGCTTGATAGATTTGTTTTACTGTAAAATGTCTACGAGGGGGTCCACTCAAACTGTCCAATCATGTAAAAATACTGTTTAACTACTTTAGCCCCGGAAGAATTTACCCCCTTCCCGAGCAGAGCAATTTTTGCGATACGGCACTGCGTTGCTTTAACTGACAATTGCGCGGTCGTGCGACAATGCACCCAAAACAAAATTGGCTTCCTTTTTTCCACAAATAGAGCTTTCTTTTGGTGGTATTTGATCACCTCTGCGGTTCTTATTTTTTGCGCTATAAATAAAAAGAGAGCAACAATTAAAAAAAAAACAATATTTTTTACTTTTTGCTGTAATAAATATCCCAAAAGAATATATATAAAAAAAATGATTTTTTCCCCCAGTTTAGACCGATACGTATTCTTCTACATATTTTTGGTAAAAAATGGCAAAAAGCATATATGTATTGGTTTGCACAAAAGATTTAGCGTCTACAAAATGCGGGATAGATTTATGGCATTTTTATTTATTTTGTATTAGTAACGGTGGTGCTCTTTTTTTTTTATTGTGACTGTGACATTGCAGCGGACACATCGGACACTTTTGACACTATTTTAGGACCATTGTCATTTATACAGCAATCAGAGCTATAAAAATGCACTTATTACTGTGTAAATTACAATGGCAGGGAAGGGTTTAAGCACTAAGGGACGGTCAAGGGGTTAAGTGTGTCCTAGAGAGTGATAACTGTATAGGGGGTGGTCTCAGAACAACATGACATAGATCACTGCTTCCGATGACAGGGAGCAGTAGATCCCTGTCATGTTGCTAGGCAGAACAGGGAAATGCCTTGTTTACATCTCCCCGTTCTGCTGCTCCGTGACATGATCACGGGACACGGGCGGACATACAGTCCGCGGAACCTGCTGGCATGGTCACGCAGTACGCGGTGGGCGTGCGTGCCCTCTAGCCTGCAAATTAAAGTGGATGTACAGGTACGCCCATTTGCCCACTGCTGCCATTGTGCCGATGTGTATTGGCGTGCAGCGGTCGGCAAGGGGTTAACCACTTTTCACATGTGCTATAGCCAAAAGACGGCTACAGCACAGACTTCCAGTGATGGGAGGGCATCAATAGATGTCCTCCCATGATCGCACTGTTTGTACACCCCACCCCCGTGGAGTGTGGGCGGCACGCTCTGTGATGGTCAAGTCTGATCCCAGAACAGAGTAAAGGGCCAATACCAGCTGCGCTTTACCACGTGATCAGCTGTCAGTCAATGACAGCTGATCACAGAAGTAAACAGAAGTCAGTTACAATCAGTGTGAGGAGAATAGAAGAAATTTGGTTACCGGCTTCTGTTACAGAGACATTTGTCCCGATCTGAGCTGGGCAGTGCTGCTAATCAGTGCCAACTAGTGCCACCTATCGGTGCCAACCAGTGCCCACCTATCAGTGCCCATTATGCCCACCTATTAGTGCCTACCAATGCCACCAATCAATGCATACCAGTGCTGTCATTTAGCACCCACCAGTGCCACCTATTAGTGCCCATCAGTGCCTCATCATCAGTGTCACCTATCAGTGTTGCCTCTCAGTGCCACTTACCAGTGCATATCAGTACCACCTATCAGTGCCCATCAGTGCTGCCTATCAGTGCCCATTGTGAAGGATATGTCAGTGTAATTCTCCCTGCTTGGTTAAATTGTGGGTTAGAGGTAAAATGGATTCATGTGTTACAAGCTATTGACATGTTAATGACCCGTCTGCAGCTAGCTCCTTATTTCAAAGGGATGTTAATCCAGTTTACTGTGATTAGAGGTGACTCATGTTATGTATTCTGATTGCTTCATTAGGCTGCCCAGCTAATGTGTTCTGTACACCTTGTAATTAACTTCCCTGATGTCATTATTTAAAGAAAATGTGTCTCAGGTCAGCTCCGAATTGTCTGGCTATATTCTGTATGAGAAACTCCAGAGTGTGTGAAAAGGGGGTGGAGCTCCCATTGTTCCTTGATTAAGGATTTAGCTTGTAAAACTGTATTTATAACCAGCAGCAAGCTGCCAATAAATCAGTCTTGGTTCCAGCATTCAGTCTTGACTCATGTGTGGATGATCCTGTGATGTTCTTGTATGGAGAGGAGGGAATGCTTGACGGGGATATCATACCGATACCGTCACAATTGGTTGGAAGCAGAGGGATTTTCCCTTCTACTCTCCCTTACACCAGGATTCCAAGCAGACACTGGGAACAGTGAATGGAAGGCTGCTACACCCTGCTTAAAAGAAATACACTGAAAGAACTACTGGAAGTTCGTGGAAGGATTGCTAGCAACAAAACCAAGCGGGTCATCATAGCAGAATTAATGGAGCTAGACCAGGAGAACGTGATTGCAGCAACGCCAGCAGTACAAGAGATGGAGACACCAGTGATTCAGGAGGAGAAATCACCAGCCAACAAGCTAATGAGAGAGAAGCTAGCTTGGTTCGGCCCGAACCCAACGCCGGGTTTTGGTGCTGAAAGTGATGGACCTGTTAGCGGAGGAGGCTAAACAAATAAGAGACACAGAACTACAGAAGGCTAAACAAATAAGAGACGCTGAACTACAGGAGGCTAAACAAATAAGAGACGCAGAACTACAGGAGGATAAACAAATAAGAGACGCAGAACTACAGAAGGATAAACAAATAAGAGACGCAGAGCTACAGTTAAAACTGGCAGCAGTCCAACAAGCAGCCGCACATTCTCCAAACAGTGAGTACAGCACAGCAGACACAAGGAAGATTCCGTTTAGCGCTTTTAAAGCTTTTGATGAAAAGGAATGTGAAATTGATAACTACCTGGCAGACTTTGAGCGACAATGTAACCTGCACCGAATAGCTAGAGGAGAGTGGGTTTCAATATTGTCAGGCAAACTGTCAGGCAAACCTTTTGATGCTTTCCGGACCGTGCCAGATCAGGATATCCATAGCTACGCCAGGGTTAAAGAAGCGCTCCTGGCTCGTTATGCAGTAACCCCAGAGTCCCACCGACAGAAGTTCAGGGACTCACGCAAAACCACGAAAGACTCTTACGCGGAATGGGCATGCCAGTTGTCCCTGTCGGCCTCTAACTGGGTTAACAGCAGCCAGGCCACCACCGCAGAGGACATTTTGCAACTAATGCTCCTGGAGCAATTTTACAATCACATCCAGACGGATGTCAAAGATTGGGTGAGAGATCGCAGGCCCATGACTCTACCAGAGGCCGCGAAGTTGGCGGATGAATATGCGGATACTCGCAAGACAAACCAGGTCACACCACGGGTACAACCTCCACAACCAACGGCGCCCTCACACCCACCAGCCGCTAGATACCAACCGCCTAACAGACCGATGACATCGAGCCCTCGCTATCCACGCCAGGAGGACAACGAACAACGCTGCTTCCGGTGCAAACAGTTGGGTCACTTCAAGCAGAATTGCCCCCTGAATGACAACACCAGATCAAATTGGTCTCAACCTGGGTACCGCCCACCAGCAGCAGCCCATTGTGTAGACTCGGCTTGGGATCCCCAGGAGCTGGGTCAGGAAGAACCATTGGGCACCCCTTACGAAGCCCTCATGGTACAATCTGTTATTACGGACAACAGGGAACTCCATTGTCAGCTGGTCATGGGCGACAGCCATGAGCCGGAGGGGCCTTGGAGGGAGCTGGGCAGAAAGAGGCTCCGCCAGCTACCCTCCAAGAAGAAGAGGTCCTGGAAGTCATATAACCAGCGGACCTGGGAGGAGAAGAAGCGACTGGAGGAGATGGAATCGCAGCGGGCGCCCCAGATGCGGGCCGAGATGTTCGCCAAGGGCCCACCGGTGGCCCCTTACACCACCACCCAGTTCCTGATGATTAAGGACCACGTGGAAAGCCTGCAGGACATGAGCAAGCAGGAGCTGATCCCTGAATACATGGAGCTGGAGGAGTGCATAAGCCGCATGGAGGAGGAGAACAACCGCATGAGGTCACAGCAGGCCGACCCCCCCAGACTCCATGAACTGAAGATGGAGCTGGAGAAGCTCCAAGAGGAGAACCGGCGGCTGCGGAGGGAGCAGGGGGTGGCTGACCTTATGGGGCTCTGATTCCCCTCCCCCCCCGGACTCTGAGCACCAGTGCTACAGCATTTCAACAAATATAACTTTTCCTTTTTATGAATCTCCTGTGATTGTCACTTCAGAGCCATAACCTGCCCCTCCCATAGCGGGACACCTAGACGGCGGCACACAGACCCATTTGCCGTCAAAGACTTGGGGACTGACCGGCGTGTGATCTGACGACCCGGTGGCATACCTGAGTCGGAAGCAGTTACCAATGGAGGTCAGTCACGCCAAACGGAGTTAACCTCGGACTAAAAGCTCTGAACCCGTCAACCCTACTGGACCAGGGAAGGTCCAACCGGGTTTACCGGAGCAGGGAGAAAAAGGGGGGCCATTGTGAAGGATATGTCAGTGTAATTCTCCCTGCTTGGTTAAATTGTGGGTTAGAGGTAAAATGGATTCATGTGTTACAAGCTATTGACATGTTAATGACCCGTCTGCAGCTAGCTCCTTATTTCAAAGGGATGTTAATCCTGTTTACTGTGATTAGAGGTGACTCATGTTATGTATTCTGATTGCTTCATTATGCGGTGCCAGGCTGCCCAGCTAATGTGTTCTGTACACCTTGTAATTAACTTCCCTGATGTCATTATTTAAAGAAAATGTGTCTCAGGTCAGCTCCGAATTGTCTGGCTATATTCTGTATGAGAAACTCCAGAGTGTGTGAAAAGGGGGTGGAGCTCCCATTGTTCCTTGATTAAGGATTTAGCTTGTAAAACTGTATTTATAACCAGCAGCAAGCTGCCAATAAATCAGTCTTGGTTCCAGCATTCAGTCTTGACTCATGTGTGGATGATCCTGTGATGTTCTTGTATGGAGAGGAGGGAATGCTTGACGGGGATATCATACCGATACCGTCACACCCATCATTGCCACCTTTCAGTGCCCTTCATTGCTGCCTATCAGTGCCCATCAGTGCCACCTGTCAGTGCCCATCAGTGTCACCTACCAGTGCAGCCGTATCAGTGCCTCCTGATCAGTGCTTACCAGTGCCGCCTCATCAGTGCCCATCAGAGCAGCTTCATCAGTGCCCATCGGTGCCACCTTTCAGTGCCCATCAGTGCCTATCAGTGCAGCCTATTAGTGCCCATCAGTTCAGCCTCATCAGTGCACATCGGTAAAGGAGAAAAATTACCTGTTTGCAAAATGTTATAACAAACTATGAAACGTTTTAGTTGTTTTCCACATTTTTTTGACTTTTTAGTTTCTTTACCAAAAAAAAAAAAACAGTGGTGATTAAATAACACCAAAGGAAAGCTCTATTTGTGTGAAAAAAATGATAACAATTGTGTTTGGGTACAGTGTTACATGACCGTGTAATTGTCATTCAAATGTGAGAGTGGTGAAAGCTGAAAATTGGCCTAGTCAGGAAGTTCCCAGTAAGCAAGTGGTTAAGATTCCTTTGCACATGATTGGGTATATTCAGTGAACATAACTTCACTTTTTTACTAAGGTAAGTCTTTTTTACTAAGGTAAGGTAAACACACTCGAAAATAGGGTATGATCTCAAACATAATTGAAAAGATGTACATGTATAAGATAGATAGATAGATAGATAGATAGATAGATAGATAGATAGATAGATAGATAGATAGATAGATAGAACTTGACCTCTATAGTGTTAGATGGGGGGGGTGCATATTTTTACAGTTTTGTTTGTGTTTAGAATGATCCATTTCCTTTTTTTTCTACTGGAAGCAATTTTATATTAACAAGAGTGTTTGTTTATGCTTCTCACCTACCCATTAAGTAATTCAAAATGTCTAGACATTCTGTCTTTATGTAATTGATGGCACTGCCAATAGTTGCTGCTGAGCAGCATCCAAAATGTTGGGACACCGGTTTAGTTAACAAAGAGCACATATTGTAAATGCAATGTTTTATAAACTTGTATATAAGTCAGATGTAAAAGAGATCAAGATCAAGATTATCCAATTTAGTTTATGATCCACTTTTCATCTTTCTGCCATAATTCTTTGTATTATTGTTGAACACACTGTTCTGTCTGATGTTTTATTGTTCCATGCTGTGTGATACAGTATGTGCATTGTATGAAATCATTGTCTCATTAATTAAGCATTAATAGTTGACATTTTCTGTTCAGATGAACCGTTTACTTTTCCTATTACTACTTTCATTTTTTTTAAAACATTGTTTTTCTTAGAACTCAAACATTTTTGCACCTATTAATTGTACCCAAATGGCAGGCTGGAAATTAAAGTCAGAGTTAAACATTAAAAATTCATAGTAAATTGTTAATTAAAAGAATCACAAGCCATTAGGAGATATCACTCGCCACCTCAGCATTGCTGGGACCTATGGGAAATAAGTTGCATATGACCTGATGTGACAGTTTTAAGAAATGTGCTCCAATTAATCTAAGTATGGAAAAGCAGTGTTGGAAAGTTTAATAATGTTTTATTATAGTGTTGTTTTATACCTAATTAATTCTTTACTACTCCCAAGGTTTGTATAAAAAAATGATGTAGTGTTCATCTTCTAGAACCATGCTTTCCAGAACCATAAATAGCAAGATTCTGAAGTTTCAGCCACACTACAAAAAGAGGGAAAGGAAAAAATGAAGAGGTGACGATATACCTGAACGAGATAGAAGAGATCCAGGGTGTAGCATACATTTCTTAGGATATAATCAAGCAAGGCCTTATTAGTAAGTAAAGAAGGTGTTGAGAGTTCAGGGGTCAGTAGTAACACAAAGTTCAGGGGTCAATAATAAGTAATGGAGAGTTCAGAGGTTCCGAAGTAAGTTATGCAGAATTCAGAGGTTAGTGTTACTCAGAATGCAATGGTCAAGAGGGAGTAATGCAGACAGCAAAGGTCAGTAGTATGAAAAATAGGAGTTGATTTACTAAAACTGGAGAGTAAAATGTGGTGCAGCTGTGCAAGGTAGACAATCAGCTTCTAACGTCAGCTTGTTCAATTAAGCTTTGACGAAAAAGCCTTTTTCAATGTGATCCATTTTCTCACTTTAATATCTATTTCCTTAAACAGAGGGGTATCCTTGAATGGCATCTCCTACTTAATGTCTGATATTTCCTTCTGTACTTTATCCATCTCAAATGAGCAAAGAGTTAAAGCATCTGTCCATCATTTTTTAAGGCTCTCATCTGTCAGCTCATAGGTAGGGAATGTTTTAATCTGCAAACCTTTCGGTATCCTTTTGAGGGCGAGATATTCGGTCAAAGTATTTTTGTCCCAAAAAGAATTAATCTCCCTTACCATGAGCTTCTCCATCTTCCAAAACATAAATTTCAGGGAGTCATCGTCAACTATTATGTGTAGACTTTGGTTCACAGCCGACCTTGTGGGATCTCTTGTGACATACCCAAGGACTTGCTGTGTCTAGCCCCTGCCATGCCACTGTCAGATTCAATTCTCACCTCAAATGTCCTAATCTCCTGTATCAAGATAGCAATCCAACGTGCTGTGTAGTCACATAGCAAGTATAGCAATGAAGATCCACCTAAACAAAACAAAATAATAGTTCCAGGTGAAAACTGCTAGGCTGCAAATGAACAAGCATCAGATGGGATGCACGCCCTGTTACTGCTGCAGGAAATATGTAGATATAAGGTCTTATAGAAGGTCTTTAATTTAATTTTGGAATACTTTGTAAGCGTGAGTTGTTTTGGATCTTTTTTTTTGCAAACAAGGGGGGCTTAAATTTTGAATGGGATTTAACCTGTATTTAATGCTTTGCCTTGTATCACCGGTTGACAGCATAATTATCCTGTATTTTCACATTTATTACATATGTTTTATAGATTGGCAGATATTCTGTTGTCATATAGTGATGTCGCAAACCTAAAATTTCGCGTTCACGAACGGCGATTGCGAACTTGCGCATATGTTCGCGAATGCGCGAACCGGGCGAACCGCCATAGACTTCAATGGGCAGGCGAATTTTAAAACCCACAGGGACTCTTTCTGGCCACAATAATGATGGAAAAGTTGTTTCAAGGGGACTAACACCTGGACTGTGGCATGCTGGAGGGGGATCCATGGCAAAACTCCCATGGAAAATTACATAGTTGTCGCAGAGTCCATTTTTAATTCCATAAAGGGCATAAATCACCTAACATTCATAAATTGTTTGGAATAACGTGCTTTAAAACATCAAGTATGATGTTATATCGATTAGGTAGTGTAAGGCTTAGGGTTAGGGTTAGGGTTACAGATAGGGTTAGGGTAACAGATAGGGTTAGGGTTAGGGTTACAGATAGGGTTAGGGTTAGGGTAACAGATAGGGTTAGGGTTACAGATAGGGTTAGGGTAACAGATAGGGTTAGGGTAGGGTTAGGGTTACAGACAGGGATAGGGTTACAGATAGGGTTAGGGTTACAGTCTGTAACCCTAACCATATCTGTAACCCTAACCCTATCTGTAACCCTAACCCTATCTGTAACCCTAACCCTGTCTGTAATAGGGTTAGGGTTCACAGTGACAGACCAAACTCTGACAGATCAAACTCCCCGTTTAACGCACCGCAAACACCTGCAAACAGTTCATTTGCACAACCGCAAACTCCCCATTTACACAAGGTTGGATACCAAGCTAGCCATGTCCCGTTCCTTGTCCTCACTGACGTCAATGAACATTTTGAAGATTGCAGGCAATGGGGTTTTTTCAAAGCCTATGGTCGTGCTGAAGTAGTTCAGTGACAGTTAAGTGACCCAGAAAACAATGATTCTGCAATGTGGGCCCATTGTTGGCCTAGTAGGCTTTAATGATCACCTTAGATGATCACAAAGAAAATGAATGTTTTTTTCTATGCAAAATTATCCAGCCAATCCCTTTTGGTCTGTTCACAATGAAGCAACGACCTTATCATCTGGGGTGTGCCAACATTGCCATTGCCAACACACTCATAGAGGTGGTCGCTTCATTCTGATACACAAGCCCCTTCACCACAACCAGGTAACGATCACGAAGGGGAATTGACACAGTGCAGAACCAGTGGCCAGAAAAATTAGGCATGTACACATTCCTGAAAAAGTAGGTATTGTTGCAGCTGCTGCTGTAGCAGTGGCCATAAAAATTGATGTTTTCCAGGCAGAAAGTGCACTAAAACATTGTGGCTTGAACCCTAGTTGGTGGCGGATAAGTCACGCAAGTCATCCGGCATGCAGAGATAAAATACAGCAGCGTGTGGACCATTTGTAGCCCAAGGAAGCTCATCTCATCAGGCCTTTAGTCAAATGTATCGCCCACTGTCAGTCCCTTCGGGATCCATGCCTCATTCATCTTAATAAAGGTGAAGTAATCTAGATTTTTTTGACCTAGGCGACTTCTCTTCTCAGTGACAATACCTCCTGCTGCACTGAAGGTCCTTTCTGAAAGGACACTTGAAGCGGGGCAGGCCAGAAGTTCTATCACAAATTGGGATAGCTCAGGCCACAGTTCAAGCCTGCACACCCAGCAGTGGGTACATCATCATCACACCATACGTCCATGTGTGTAATGCTGCCTGACTGAGTCATATCCCTTTTATCTACAACCTCTGGCAATAATGGTTGTGCATCACTCATTTCTGCCAACTGATGTGTAAATAACTCTGACAGATCAAGTGAAGCAGCTGTGATGCTAGTGTTGGTGGTGGTGGCATGTGGGCGAGTGGTAACTTGAGAGGTACCCAAAGCTGAGCTGGAGGAGGATGGTGTGTCAAGGTTATGAGCGGAAGCTGTAGAATATTGGGTGTCCTGTGTTAGCCAGTCAACTATGTCCTCAGAACTTTTCGAGTTCAGGGTATGTGGCCTCTGAACACTGGGCATTATTGTAGGGCCAAAGGGAATCACAGCACCACGACCACGACAGCCCCTGCGGGGTGGCCTGCCTCTGCCAGTCATTTTTTTTTATTTGTTTAGTTGTACTATGCGTGCAAGCTACTGTGACACCAGATATGAGTGGCACTGTGCACTGGCAGAAGTTGGCAGAGTAGATGCTGTAGGCCTGACACACGCCTGCAGACAACTAACTGCAATTCTATTGCAGTCAAAATTTGTTTTTTCTTTTTAAATTTATTATACTATGCCACCAGATATATGAGTGGTGGCATTGGGCAAGTGGGCACAGTTTACACTATGAGCCTGACACACGCTGGCAACTGACTACTATTCTATTGCAGTCAATTTTTTGGGGTTTTTAAATGTTATGTACTGTGCCACCAAGATAGATGAGTGGTGGGTGACACTGGGCACAGTGTACGCTGTACCCTGACACACGCTGCCAGCCAGGCAACTGACTACTATTATATTGCAGTAATATTTTTTTTTTAAATGTTATGTACTGTGCCACCAAGATAGATGAGTGGTGGTTGACACTGGGCACAGTGTACGCTGTACCCTGACACACGCTGCCAGCCAGGCAACTGACTACTATTATATTGCAGTAATACATTTTTTTAAAATGTTATCTACTTTGCCACCAAGATAGATGAGTGGTGGGTGGCACTGGGCACAGTGTACGCTGTGATCCTGACACACACGCTGCCTAGCAGGCAACTGCAATTAGATTACAGGGGAAAAAAAAGCTGACTGATATACTAGCCCTAAAAAGGGCTTTTTGGGGTGCTGTCCTTACAGCAGAGATCAGATGAGTCTTTCAGGACTGGAGTGGACACTGAAAACACTAGCCTAGCTATAGATTTCCCTATAAATTCAGCAGCAGCAACACTATCCCTCCTCTCACTAAGAATGCAGGTTTAGAATGAATCTAAAATGGATGCTGCCCGAGAGGTGGGAGGGTCAGGGAGGGAGGGTATGCTGGTGATTGGCTGGAATGTGTCTGCTGACTGTGAGGTAGAGGGTCAAAGTTTGCTCAATGATAATTAATAGGAGGCGGATCGAACAGCGCATATGTTCGCACGCATCAGCGAACGCAAACGCGCAAAAATCGCCGCAAATTATTCGCCGGCGAACAAGTTCTGTACATCTCTATTGTCATATGGCCAGAATGTCAGATCAAGTGAAAATGTCATTGTCCTGTCTATTACATGTGTGTTTCCTTTTCTTACAAGACGGCACGCTGTATCTTCTTTTATAGTTTTGTATTGTTTTTATACATGTGTAAATGTGATTTTGAAATGGTGTTTATACATGTATTGTGGTAATTGTTTGTCTTTTTTCTTCAGTTTTTTTCCTTTTTTTCCATTTTGTTTTATAGTATATTTTATTTCACCTTACATTACCACTTAAAGGAGTTGTAAAGGAAAAAAATGTTTTGCCTAAAATTAATGTCTGCAAGGTAGACAGACAGAATAGTGTAATGATTCTGTTAAAAAACAAGTAAATACCTTTTAAATTCCTTCATCTATATCACCTCCAGCGTTCTAGTTTCTGTTCTCTCATTCACTTCCTGGTTTGCATCACTCGTACATGTAAGAACTACATTTCCCAGTATAAACTGCGGCGCACCCAGTAATTCACACCTCCTTGAAGTCTCTAAGGCCCCGTACAGACGAGGGGACATGTCCGATGAAACCGGTTCTCGGACCGCTTTCATCGGACATGTCCGCTCTGAGATTTCGGTTTGATGGTTGTACACACCATCAAACCGAAATCCCCGCGGACAGACAGCGCGGTGACGTGGCGGTGACGTTGTCGCCGCCACGTCCGCAAACCAGGAAGTAAAATACTTCCACGCATGCGTCGAATCCATTCGACGCATGCGGGAGATTTCTGTCCGCTGGTTAGGTGTACTAACCAGCGGACATGTCGGACGGACGGGTTTCCAGCCGACAAGTTTTAAAGCCTGCTTTAAAACTTTTGTCTGCTGGAAACCTGTCTGCTAGGCTGTACACACGGTCGGATCTGTCCGCTGAAACTGGTCTGTGGACCAGTTTCAGCAGACATGTTCGGTCGTGTGTACGAGGCCTAACATGTAGAGAGCGTCCTGCCGCACAGATGTAGTTCCCAGGAGGGGGTGAGCACATTACTGACCACGAACGAACAATGAGGAAGTGAAAAGAGGAATGTCTGCAGGTAAAGGATGCTTATTATGAAAAAAAAATTCCTTTACAACCCCTTTAAGGCTGTTTTTCAGATTCGGCGTTTACAAGACTGAGGCCCCGTACACACGAGAGGATCGATCCGCTGAAATTGATCCGCGGATCGGTTTCAGCGGATAGATCCTCTGGTGTGTACGATCCAGCGGATATTTATCCGCGGATATATTTCGGGCCGACCGATTTCCAGGAGATAAAAATTTCTTATGCCGGGTACACACGAGAGGATTTATCCGCGGAAACGGTCCTCCGGACCGTATCCACGGATAAATCCTCTGGCGGATTTTGATCTCCTGGTTGTACTAACCAGGAGATCAAAATCCCCGCGGAATTCCGTCCGCGGTGACGTGTCGCGCCGTCGCCGCGATGATGAAGCGGCGACGTGCGCGACGCTGTCATATAAGGATATCCACGCATGCGTCGAATCATTACGACGCATGCGAGGGAGGGAATCGGACGGATCGATCTGGTGAGTCTGTACAGACCACCGGATCGATCCGCTGGAGCCGATTCCAGCGGATAGATTTCTTAGCATGCTAAGAAATTTTTATCCGCTGGAAATCAGTCGGCCCAAAATATATCCGCGGATAAATATCCGCTGGATCGTACACACCAGCGGATCTATCCGCTGAAACCGATCCGCGGATCAATTTCAGCGGATCGATCCTCTCGTGTGTACGGGGACTTAGCATGCTAAGAAATCTATCCGCTGGAATCGGCTCCAGCGGATCGATCCGGTGGTCTGTACAGACTCACCGGGTCGATCCGTCTGATTCCCTCCCTCGCGTGTGTCGTAATGATTCAACGCATGCGTGGATATCCTTATATGACAGCGTCGCGCACGTCGCCGCGTCATCATCGTGGCGACGGCGCGACACGTCACCGCGGACGGAATTCCGCGGGGATTTTGATCTCTTGGTTAGTACAACCAGGAGATCAAAATCCGCCAGAGGATTTATCCGCGGATACGGTCCGGAGGACCGTTTCCGCGGATAAATCCTCTCGTGTGTACCCGGCATAAAACTGTTTTTTTTTTGCTGGAAAATTACTTAAAGCCCCCAAACATTATATATTTTTTTTAACACCCTAGAGAATAAAATGGCGGTCATTGCAATACTTTTTGTCACACCGTATTTGCGCAGTGGTCTTACAAGCACACTTTTTTTGGAAAAAAATCACCTTTTTTTATAAAAAAATAAGACAACAGTAAAGTTAGCCCAATTTTTTTATATTTGTACAGTAATATGTATTTGTATATAGTATTTATATACTACTGCGCTGATATAATATAAATTTGAATAATAGAACTTTTATCTTTGTATGTGTACAACACCAATATTACATGAAAAATGTGAAAATGATAATATAACAAATGTTAAATAATTCTACAACTTATTCCATAACACCACCGTGCTCAATAAATGTCCCTTATTTGTGCACTGCCCAGTGCCAAAAAACATGCACAAAAAGTGCTCAGCAATCCAAAATAATCTCAAAACATTCCAAAGTTCCAAGAATGTAAGTACATATATATGTGCGGTGCCCCAAAAACTTGACTGCAGGTCTGTGACTTAATCACCCTGTGTTTCCTCCAACGCCAATATGCTAAATGCTCACCAGATGGCGGTGTATAAATAGCCTGTAGTCAATACCCGGGATATGTATGCTCAATTCTGTATCAAATTTTGCCGTCCCTCCTTTGCTAGGCTCCCATATGGTGAAAAAAAACACTGCCTCCACACCAGTCTTCAGTTCCTCTCCTCGCTCCAAAAGAAGAGACTCCACATAGTGTAATATGCACAGGTTATGCAGGTTTATTTGATTTTTTTTTAAAAGGTTTAAAATGCTCACTCACATTTTCCAGTGCCCTAACCGGCACTAGTCTGTTCAGCGTGCACTGCTATGTACCTCCGGCGTGCGCTCCGTGTCTCAGCTGTGCGGAGCGCACGCTGGAGGTACATGCCATAAATAAAATGCATCTGTGTTTGTTGCCCATAGCATATACTTGCCCATACCATAACCCCACTGCCTCCATGGCCCACTTGATCCACAATTTTGACATCAGCAAAGCGCTCACCCAAACAACACAATACACGCTGTCTGCCATCTGCCCTGTACAGTGAAAACCGGGATTTATCCGTGAAGAGAACACCTCTCCAAAGTGTGATAATTTTCCCATTCAAGTCAGTTCCGACGACAAACTGCAGTCAGGTCAAGACCCCCCGATAAGGACGATGAGCATACAGATGAGCTTCCCTGAGATGGTTTCTGACAGTTTGTGCAGAAATTCTTTGGTTATGCAAACTGATTGTTGCAGCAGCTGTATGGGTGGCTGGTCTCAGATGATCTTGGAGGTGAAGATGCTGGATGTGGAGGTCCTGGACTGGTGTGGTTACACGTGGTCTGCGGTTGTGAGACCGGTCGGATGTACTGCCAAATTCTCTGAAATGCCTTTGGAGAAGGCTTATGGTAGAGAAACAAAAATTCAAATCAAGGGCAACAGCTCTGGTGGATATTCCTGCAGTCAGCATGGCAATTGCACACTCCCTCAAAACTTGCAACATCTGTGGCATTGTGCTGTGTGATTAAACTGCACATTTTAGAGTGGCCTTTTATTGTGGCCAATAATAATGCTGTCTAATCAGCATCTTGCTATGCTAGACCTGTGAGGTGGATGGATTATCTCGGCAAAGGAGAAGTGCTCACTAAGACAGATTTAAACAGATTTGTGAACAGTATTTGAGAGAAATTGGCCTTTTGTGTACATAGAAAAAGTCATAGATCTTTGAGTTCAGCTCATGATAAATAGGGGCAAACGCAAAGATGCCTTGATGTGGCAGTGATTTTTAATCTAAATGTTAGAAACTGTTTCAAAGTAAGCTTTCTTTTATGATTGACAAAATTGAAACCAAAAATATATACAGTATATCTTGGTTACACCTGGTCTACAAAAATAATTTTGACTATTAGGTGAAATGTTTTCATAAATAACACCATCTATGATCTCATTTTACCGCAGCGGGAATTTACAGGGCATCTGTCATCTCAACATTTTTTCACATACAAGTTCCCTGGCTCTTAAAACAATGTTTTCATTTCCTAAATGTTCCAACTGGGATAACTTAGAACAATTCCATCATAGAGCAGATGGCTGATTTGCAAAACAACTTTTTCAGAAAGCACAGAGGATGTCTATTCTATGATTAGACACTCTTTTGCATGAGAATTAAACATATCTTCTGGTCCAGAACTTTAAAATAGACATTTTAAAGTATTACTAATATCTTATTACTAATGCATTTCTATTTTTCAATGCACAGTTTAAGAATGCATGTATACAAAAATAAATGTAGCCACTGATCCAAAGCTGTGAAGTCAAGAATGATAGTTTAAAAACGTATTATATCAGAGGAAAATACATCAAGATATTGGTGTCTTTTCTCTTTTCTTTGTTTTTTCCTTAAGGAAATTCCAGATGAGCAGTAGCACTGTCATTCATTCTATCTAAAGCATAAAGGTTATATTGTAGCAAATGTGGTCACATTTATTCCAGTGTTGTAATCTGGCATATAATTAGGTGAATGTGTCTAGATTTCTTACACTGTTGGTATATGAAGGGTTATGACAATGTTATGATATTATACAACATGGTTGCAAACACTCTTATTGCCATAATATGATCAAGGAACTCAACATACATAAAATGGCACACAAAGCTCCATGCAACCTGTCACTGGGCCTGAAAGTAAGAGAAAAATCCCTCCCCCCAATGAAACAAATCTTAAAGCGTTATCATTTTGACTCACCTTAGCCACACAAAAAAAAAATGAATATATTGTAGCTTACCCTTCATTAGATGTGGTGGCTGCATTACATTTATTTTTTTACATATTTTTTCTCTGGTGATTCTTCTAGTGGCAATGTTCCAGTCCTAGGATGCTCATTTATTACTTCATAGGATCTCATAACCTTTCCTTTTTATATTACCCATAACCTAAAGGGATATGGTTCTGTAGTAAAAATCATTTTAATTGATAACAGTCAGCACAGGTAGAGAGCACAGGCAGTTCACAGGATTCCCCAAAAAGCCAACATATATTTATTTTATCACACAGATATGTCAATGGTATATTTAACAGAACAAAATGGACCAAATAAGAGAAGTTCGTATTTAGGGATTAGATACTTTTTAAGGTTCAATTTTGATGTCGTTCATTAGTTGTTCTTAAGTTAATTATTAATTGATTTGTTGTTTTTACATAAAAATCTAAATGGTTTAAAGGGGTTATAAAGGAAAAAAAAAATGTTATCCCTAAATAGCTTCCTTTACCTTAGTGCAGTCCTCCTTCACTTACCTCATCCTTCGATTTTGCTTTTAAATGTCCTTATTTCTTCAGAAAAATACTCACTTTCTGTTCTTCTGTCTGTAACTACACACCGTAATGCAAGGCTTTCTTCCTGGTGTGGAGAAAGCCTCTTGAGGGGGGAGGGGACAAGCAGGAGGGTCAGGACACCCACTAACACACAGCTCCTTTCTCTATCTGCAAAGTAGAGAGTGTCCTGACTTGCCTGCTCACCCCCTCCCCCTTAAGAGGCTTTCTCCACACCAAGGAGAAAGCCTTGCATTATGGTGGTGAGTTACAGACAGAAGAACAGGAAGTGAGGATTTCTCAGAAGAAATAAGGACATTTAAAAGCAAAATCGAAGGATGAGGTAAGTGAAGGAGGACTGCACTAAGGTAAAGGAAGCTATTTAGGGAAAACATTTTTTCCTTTATAACCCCTTTAAAGAAAAACAAGACTGTTATATATTTCCTTGCTAGGTTATTATGGCAATAAGAGTGTTTAATTGAGTTAAATTTGTGGGCTAGTTTGGTGAAAACCTCCAAAAGTCTGTACATTTTGAATGGTAATGTGAATCTATCAATAATTTTGATTGCCTGTTCATGTGAACTTTTATGCACAAGCCTACAGCAGAGAACTGTTCACTATAGTTCATAGCTGATTGCAATATAATGGATGCAGCCATTGAAATGCTCTGAACACAGCACCCATGATAACAGCCTGTGGTAAATGCCTCTCATTGGTTAAAATGATGGGCTCCAGTCACATTTGTTTAGGTTTTAAAGATTTATTGATCACGTGAATGAAGATATGGAAGGAAGGACTTAAAGCGGTAGTAAACTGTGGCAGAGTTAAAAAAAAAAAACACACCTGTAAGGCAATTGCATAATATGCTAGTATGCATCCCATACTAGAACATTATGAAACACCATAGAATGACGCACGCTGTCACCGCTGACAGGGCTGACATTTTCCACCAGTATTTCTTCTGGGTTGGGTGAGTGGTCGGAACCACAATGATGTGGCGGATCATGTGCAAGTGAGCCCCCGGTTCTGGCACAAAGCTCTGAAGGTTCAACATTGTATGCTGGACCTTCAGAGTGCATGCAATGGTGATGTCAACGACTGCATCCAGGGTTTATTTCCCCTAAACCATACACGTTTAGGAGATATTCATTTTACCTACAGGTAAGCCAAATTATAGATCTCCTATCAATCAGCAAGATTTCTTGCTCTCAGGTGTCTTCTATACAGGTAACAAGCTGAGATTAGGAGCACTCTTTTAAAGGTAGTGCTCCTAATGTCAGCTTGTTACCTGTATAAAAGACACTTGTCCACAGAAGCAATCAAGCAATCAATCAATCAATCAATCAGATTCAAATCTCTCCACCATGGCCAAGGATCTGTCCAAGGATGACAGATTGTAGGCTTACACAAGGCTGAAACGAGCTACAACGGTTGGTGTGATTATTCACAAATGGAACAAACACAAAATAACTGTCAATCTCCCTGTGTCTGGGCCTCCATGCCAACTACAAGAAACGTCTGAGCACTGTGATTGCCAAAAAGGGTTTTGCCACCAAGTACTAAGTCACGTTTTACAAAGGGGTCAAATACTTAATTTACTCATTAAAATGCAAATCAATTAATACTTTTTTGAAATGTGTTTTTCTGGATATTTTTTATTGTTATTTTGTCTCTCACTGTTAAAAAAGCTACCATTAAAATTATAGACCATTTCTTTGTCAGTGGACAAACCTACAAAATCAGCAGGGGATCAAATATTTTTTTCCCTCACTGTACCTGTTGGTAAAAATCACAAAGCGGGCTTTACTACCGCTTTAAAGTTCAAGGCAGGACAAAACTCTTCTGGATTGTACAAAATTTGTATTTGTTCCCTACTCATAAGTCACTCAACATCTCTATGTCAACTTCTCTATGTTGGAGGGCTCTGCAGTCTGCAGTCTGCTTTCTCTATGTGGTTTGAGCACATTGCTGTACTGTTGCACACTGTTGCAGCTAAAATCATGAGGAAGATCTCACAGGAAAGGATATCCCTGCAACACCACTCCCCTAGGCCTTAAGGCATAGGAGCCAGATTAATTTTACAGCAGCATCCTCACAGGGTGAAACCCTAAAGGGAAGGATCTCCCAGCATGTAGAGGAGGCCCTGAGCCTGCTGAATGGCCAGGTATGAAAAATGCTTAACTTTAGCACACTGTGCTGGAGTAATCTGTACACAGCATGTGACTGAATTCATTCACTCTGTTTGAAGAACACCAACCAGCACAGATCTAAGCTCAGTATGAAATATCCTTAATACATAATGTTAACTCTAGCACACTGTGCTGGAATAATCTCCACACAGCATATGACTTAATTAATTCACTCTATGTTTGGAGAACACATTTATTTATAATGTGGACACAGACACCAATAGAAAACCTGATAGAAAGCCTTATTTTACCCACAAAAAAAGTTTTGCCTTTACATACAATGTCATATACTTTTTTTTTTTTTGATTACTTACATATATATATATATATATATATATATATATATATATATATATATATATATATATATATATATATATATATATATATTTTACTTTTTCATTCTATCAATTATTTTCAATACCGGAATTTATCACAGCCTAATATAATTTCAGTGTGCTACCACTATTCAAATAAGCGACACAAACATGGTATGCGTTTGATTATCTATTAAATAGTCCATTCTTTAGCCTAACTTACTGAACACACATAGCTAGATTCAGGTAGCTTTATGCCGGCGTATCAGTAGATACGCCGACGTAACTCTGAATCTACGCCGTCCTAAATTTAAGCGTATTCTGGAAACCATATACGCTTAAATTAGGCTAAGATACGAGCGGCGTAAGTCTCCTACGCAATATTTACGCTGGCCGCTAGGTGGCGCTTCCGCTGAGTTCGGAGTAGAATATGCAAATGACTAGATACGCCGATTCAGAAACGTACGTGCGCCCGGCGCATTTTTTTACGTAGTTTACGTATGGCTTTTTCCGTCGTAAAGTTAGTCGAACAAATAGCTGGCCTAGTCAATGTTAAGTATGGCCGTCGTTCCCGCATCGAAATTTGAAAATTTTACGTCGCTTGCATAAGTCATCCGTGAATGGGGATGGACGAAATTTACGTTCACGTCGAAACCAATACGTCCTTGCGGCGTACTTTGGAGCAATGCACACTGGGATATGTACACGAATGGCGCATGTGCCGTTCGTAAAAAATGTCAATCACGTCGGGTCACCCCCTATTAACATAAAACACGCCCCCCTCATCCTCATTTGAATTAGGCGCGCTTACGCCGGCCCCATTTACGCTACGCCGCCGTAACTTAGGAGGCAAGTGCTTTGTGAATACAGCACTTGCCTCTCTGACTAAAAATGTGCGCATCTACCTGAATCCAGCTAACAGACTTACTTTGATTTCCCTTTGCTTTAATTCCCTCTTGTGGGTTATGTCTACACATTTTCTATTTTGGGGAGGTTTCTGAAGTAAAAATTTTGAGATGGTAATCTTTTATTTTTTTATGGTTTTGAGTAATAAATAAGTGTTCTATGCAAGACTACTGTTTTGTTGTATAATATCAAGTTTGAATTTCTCAGTCTACATAGTTTATAGCTGTACGCTTTTTGTTATATAACATACAATGATGCATAGTTAGCCAGCACTTTGTCTTATTGTTTACTTTGGGTTAGATCACTTTGCATATTGTCATAACTCTTTAGTCTACTTCACTAAACAACCCTGTATATCTGCCACAAAATAACCATAGTTTGGATATGATGAACTGTGTAACCTGCAATGCCCTTGGATAGCTGATAGAATTCTTTAAAAAATAGAGGCTTTCTTCTCTTGTCTTAAAAAATTAGTGTGCATTTCTTGTCTTACACAATCAAGAAATTCAGAACTAATAAAATGAAGGAGAAGGAGGTCACACTAAAATCTTTCACCTTTTCCTACACTCTAAAACAGCTTACATAAAACAGTTAGGGCAACAGAACATGTTTCAATCCTTGATTGGAAGTGAAATATTGGAAGCCGTTTAAGAAAATATCTCAACAAGCTATGACTTACCTTGCAATGACATGCACTGATTGATGTCAAACAATTACCTCTGATTCCATTAATGTTGAAATACATGAGTCTGCCATGTGAATGTCACAACATTAAGTATATTTCAAAAATATTCTGTAATCTACTAACACTGCATAATAAATCAAACCTGAATATCTGTTGTATTGTTTTAGCAAGGAGTTGTATAAATGCATTATTTTTTCTTTATTTTGTACAGAAACTAGGTACAGTCTTTTGTTTTAAACAGTGCATTAGATTAAGCTCCTTGTTTTTTTTTTGTTTTTTTGTTTTTTACCTAAAGTCATAGACAGATGTAAAATACATACTATCAGAGGCATGAATAAGACCTGCATCTGCTAATTCACATTCTGCACCTGAAGCTCCTTGAACTATTTTAATTATAATCCCCAATGGTGCTAATCAGAGGGAAAGTCAAATTTAAATTAGCTGAATTACAACATTAGCACTACTTAGAGCCAGCAAACCCACAAGGCCATGCCATGAAAATACTATCTTGTGTAACAAACAAAATGTAGTAGAACTTGAAGTTGAATAAAACATTCGTTTAACACTTTGCCTATTTATTTATTTATTTTTGTTCATATGAAAGCAATGATTAACACATTGTTTTTTTTTCTTTTCTCATGCCAGCTGTCAAAAAAGGATTCCAATTCAAACACTGCATAACCTACATGTAAAGACAACACCATAAACTCCTTTCTGTAAAATAGAATTCCACTAAGAGATATATTTGTCTACAAATTACATATTACATAAGCGCAGTGAAATTTAATGAAACATGTATTCCTTCTCTTGGAAAATATTTTCATGGTATCTTCAAGTCCCTCTGACTTAATGATACATGTACTCAAGCTTGCAACTAAGTAATTTGGTGTGATAACATATAGTTATTATTAAGTACTTTTAATTCAGTTTTGATCTGGTAGCCAATCAATTTCTAACTTCAGCTTGTTCAAATAAAGTGATTGTAAAGTGTAGTCTAAAAAATAAATACAATAACAAACATGTTATACTTACTGTACCTACTCTGTGCTGTTTGTTTTGCACAGAGCAGCCTTAATCCTCCTCTTCTTGGGTCCCTCTTTTCTGCTCCTGGCCCCTCCCTCCTATCTAGCGCTCCCTCAACTAGCAGATTTCTATAGTGGCACCCGAGCCAAGTCCGAGCTTTGTGTATAAATTTAAACATAGATCCCCGACCCAGCCCGTCCCTCTCTCTCATGATTGCCTGACTGACTTTGACAGCCATGGGAGCCAACAGCCCCGCTGCTGTGTCTCAGCCAATCAGGAGGAGTGTCCCAGATGGCTTAGACATTTGTGGACATCGCTGGAGAGAGATGGGGCTCAGGTAATTATTAGGGGGTGCTGAAGTGGCTGCTACAAACAGAAGTTTTTTTTTTATCTTAATGCGTAGAATACATTAAGATAAGAAAATCTTCTGCATTTACAACTCCCTTAAAGTGGTTGTAAACCCTTACAACACACTACGGTCTAGGAGATATCTTGTGTATTTGCATGTGCCAATGTAATCGGCACATGCGCACTTGTGGAGTTCTTTCCTCCAGAAAGAGAGCAATTTACATTAAAACCTATGCTGAGCTTATGCAGCATTGATTAGCCCAGCAATAGAGATTGATGCTACTTTTTCAGTTAGACCTCTTTCACACTGGGGCGTTTTTCAGGTGTTTTAACTCTAAAAATAGCGCTATTAAAATGCTCATAAACCGTGCATCTCAATAAATCCTTCCACACCGAGATGTTGCGCTGACAGGGGAATTGAGAAAAGTCCTGCACGCAGCATCTTTGGAGCAGCATTTGGGCACTGAAAAAAGCTCTTCAAAAATGCCTCTCTCCATTGAAATTAATTGAAAGTGCTGTAAAAGTGCCCGAATAGCGCCTATAAACTGCCCTGAGCTGTAGGAAGGTCACACGATCTCACAAAAAGGATAAACATGCAAGCAGAAAGAGAGAATCCACAACAACATGACTGAAGCTGTGGGAAGGTCACAGAATCTCACAAAAAGGATAAACATGCAAGCAGAAAGAGCATCCACAACAACAAGACTGAAGCTGTGGGAAGGTCACATGATCGCACAGAAGTGTAGGATGCTGGGATATCGGGAAATCCGGTTTGTAGAGGTGGATAGGAGCTAGAATAAGACGGAAGTTGAGAAAGAGCAGCGACAACAGGAGGCCATGAATGAAAATATGCCCAGAGGAAACAGAGTGTATAAGCCAGAGGAGTTCACCAGCATAAGAAACAGAAAGGCAGCAAACGTGAGTACCAGAACTCTCAATCCCTAACCCTAATCCTGCTTCCACTAGTCCCAAATCCCTAACCCTAATCCCGCTCTCACTAGTCCCAAATACTGAACCCGAACCCTAATCCCGCTCCCAGTAATCCCAAATCCTTAACCTTAACCCTAATCCCGCTCCCACTAATGCCAAATCCCTAACCCTAATCCCGCTCTCACTAGTCCCAAATCCTGAACCCTAACCCTAATCCCACTCTCACTAGTCCAAAAATCCTAACCCTAATCCCACTCCCACTAGACCTAAATCCCTAACTCTAACCCTAATCCCATTCCTACTAGTCCCAAATCCCGAACCCTAATTCTGCTCCTACAAGTCCCAAATCTCTAACCCTAACCCCCTTCTCACTAGTCCCAAATCCAGAACACTAACCCTAATCCTGCTCCCACTAGACCCAAATCCCTAACCCTAACCCTAATCCCGCTCTCACTAGTCCCAAATCCTGAATGTTAAACCTAATCCCGCTCTCACTATTCTCAAATCCCTAACCCTAATCCCACTCTCACTAGTCACAAATCCCTAAACCTAATTCCACTCTCACTAGTGCCAAAATCCTGAACCGTAATCAAATTCAGTAGTGATGTTTGAAATATATTTGTTACATATATAAAATAATATATATATATATATATATATATATATATATATATATATATATATATATATATATAAATAATTGTACCAAGCAGTTACCAAATTATTAATTATTAAAGTGTTAGAAACATTGTCACATTAATGTGACCATGGAACTCTATTTGAGAATACTAGCATTGTTAAACAACAAATACTAATTGCAAATATCTTCGAATAACGTTCCAAAGTATCTTCGAATAGAAGAGATTAATGAAGAAATTTGCCATTTCTTGGCAAGTATTCCAAAACACATTCAACCAGCCTGCGTGCCTGGCAGAGACGGTAATATTCTCTTACGGGGGTTGTGATTCCTCTGTGAGTATGGTTGTATTAGTGTCTATTGATGGCAAATGCCTCATCAGTCACAAATAAAAAAGGCATATCTGGATTTTCAGTCCCGGGTAGTGGTTTGTTCTCTGGTAAATAGTTTATTTGCAGCTAGCCGATTTCCAAACTTAGAATTCTGGAAAACAGTTGAGTCTGCACAACTTCCAAATGCTCCAATGTCAACAAATAGGAATTTGTAGTCTGCATTAGGGATGATCCGAACACCCCCCAGTTTGGTTTGCACCAAAACATGCGAACAGGCAAAAAATGTGTTCAAACACGCGAACACCATTAAAGTCTATGGGTCATGAACATGAAATTCAAAAGTGCTAATTTTAAAGGTTAATTTGCAAGTTATTGTGATAAAAAGTGTTTAGTGAACAAGAAAGGTAATCACCATATCAATTGGAACAGTGTGATGGCAAAATCCCTATAGTATAGAAAAAAAAGGCTGTTCCCCCAAGGATGGGACTTTAAAAGCCAGACACTGATATATGTAGAAACTCTCAAAAGACATAAATACAAATGTTTAAAAATATGAACCAATGTAGGTGGTATTCATGTATGCAACAAAACAAACATTAACTGTACAACAGAACATGTATAAGAAATGACACTAGAACTCTCCTGTGAGTGATGTTCCCTGCTACCCGACGCATTTCTGGTATACAACCTTCATCAGGGGTAACAAGCAAGGGTGAGTACGGTCAAAGTTCTTTTATACTTTAAAACAATGAAAAAAAAGATACATTATAGAAAACTGTAAAAATGACATGGGGTAAGTATACATAGCTTTAGAGTTGCAGCATAGCTTCATGCGGTGCATGTGTTATGTACCAATAAGAGTGGTTTCATACAAAAAAAGCTAATAAAAGCAGACTGTGGAGATGGAGATACAGCGGAACATCAGTCCAGCACCAACTTGAACTTGAAACTAATAGATTCAGGTTCTGTAATCAACCAGTGGGCAACGGTGGCCGAATTCCAGTGATCCACTGTGGGGCTGGTGGATGAAAAGGCAGAGAAGGGACATGGGGTCAATGTGCAATCGTCTTCCAACATGTGAAGGAGGATAGGTAGGTGGCGAGGAGCAGAGAGTGAGGAGCAAACACCAAAATACAGAGAGGGAAAGAACATCCCTCTCAGCATACTGGTGTATAGGAGTGATGATAGCTAGCATACCTATCTAACATGCACCTGGTGTAGGTCAAATAGAGGTAGGAGGGGGGGCTAACACACCCATATTCATAAAATGTTATATAATTACTGGTATAGGCTCAGCAGGCAGGATGTGTCACTATTGGGACCTTTAATAAGGCAACCCAAGTAAGTGGATGGCTCCAAAACAATTCCTATATACCTCTGTAGTCCTCTTCCCCCTATATCTGTAGTTAAAAAACAGCAGGGTTGGCCAAAATTCCTGTGCATGAGAAGCTTGCATTGTTCCCAAAGGTCCACGTCTGTGAGGTACTTACCCCCATGTGTAGATTTGTCCGTATGGGTGGCATTTCCCCTTTTTGTGGTGCCTGACACCCAACGCTCCCTGAGACCTTTTTAAATATGACGCCAAACGCCTGCGCATGCGCCGTAGCACACTGCACGTGCGCATGCGCCATATGATGGTGAGGGACTGACGTATGACGTGAATGGAGCACATAATCTCCGTCACATCACACGTCGCTCCGTATAGGCGTTGGATGGATCATCAGCGCTGAAACTCCACCGTCACTTTCTTATATATTTTAAATGCCCAAGCTGGATATCTGTGATGGACTTGGCCAATGCAGAGGGATAGGGCACCATTGCTTACATTAAGTATGTACATAGTAATCTCCGTCCCCACAGTGCCATCAAGATGTGAAAAAAGGGGATATGTTACGTACCTGGTATGTTTAGAGTCTGGTTGTAGGAGGCCTCTCTTACAGCTCTGGTTCACGAGCCACTGAAGTGGGAACAGCGGACTCGGAGCACAGCGGGGTAGGAGTGCCGATGCAGTGATGAATAGATGTAGGTGGCTGAGTCTCTCTGACGGGTAGGTGCAGACGGCACTGAGGCAGAAGAGGGGGTCAGCGACCCTGACAGGTGATACGACTGCAATGGCAACAAGCTGATGAAGAAAGCAGATAAATAGGAAGCAAGAAACAGCAGGGTCAGGCAAGCCGGGTCACAACGGATAATCAGATGGTTCAGATGCAGGTAACTGAAGCGTAGTCGTGGTGCAAGCAGGTGGGTCTGGCAACGGTGGATCCAATCAGAAGGGTAGTCAAACAAGCCGGAGTCAGGGATTAGAGAGATACGGATAGTCAACAAGCCGGGTCAAGGTTCAGTCAGTAATTCAGGATCAGGTTTCAGGATCAGGTTTCAAGTGTAAGTTCACTCCAAAACTGCAGATCAGGCAGCAATGTGTTTGAGTCCAGCAATGGCTTTTAAAGTGTGCTTTGGCGGCTAAAACGTGCACACGCGCGCTCCCGCTATCGTGCACGCGCGCGCGCCCATTGTGCACGCGCGTGCCCCCGTTGCGCACGCGCAGGCGTGCGGGAAGTGCTGCGGTGTGTCAACATGGAGGAACCCTGTTGTTTCCTCAGAAACGAGGATGGATGAGGCTGGGAGGTAAGTCCCTGACATTGCCCCCCCCAAGGGGCAGCCTCTGGATGCCCAGTCGGGCCTTTTTGTCTGGGTGAGCAAGAAAAAAGGCACGTAATAACTTTTTGGCGTGTAGATTACCTTCAGGTTCCCAAGAGTTATCTTCTGGGCCATACCCCTTCCACTTGACCAGAAACTGGTTTTGTCCTTGTCGCTTTCTGCAGTCCAATATAGTTTCCACTACGTACTCTTCACAACCATCGATCTGGACAGGTTCAGGAGGCTTGGATCCTCTGTTAGGGAAGGGATCAGGGGCTGCAGGTTTGAGTAGAGAAACATGAAATACATATTTTCAGGGAATTAGGTAGAGACAGTTCATATGAGGCTAAATTAATTTTCCTCTTAACCGGGAATGGTCCCATAAACTTAGGTGCCAACTTCTTAGACGGGCAAGGTAATCTTAGGTTATTCGTGGACAGCCATACCTGATCATCCGGTTAGAGATCCAACTCTCCCCTTCTTCCCATGTCGAAGAATCTCTTGCCGTCAGCTTGAGCCTTGGTTATTGCTTCGCGTAATACCTGGTTGTTACGTTTAAAAAATTCCAAGATATCTTGAACCGCTGGAACTGCTGATTCTGAAAAGAAATCTGGCAAAAATGTTAAATTAAAACCATAATTAGAGAAAAAAGGGGATTGCCCGGTAGCTGAGTGTTTGGCATTGTTGTATGCAAATTCTGCTAGAGGTAGCAGCGAGACCCAATCATCTTGAGAAAAAGTTGTAAAGCATCTGATATATTGTTCTAAGGTTTGGTTTGTTCTTTCGGATTGCCCATTGGTTTGGGGATGGTAGGCTGAAGACAGAGAAAGCTTAATTTGTAACTTCTCACAAAGGGCTTTCCAGAACCGAGAGGTAAACTGGACCCCTCTGTCGGAGACAATATTGGAAGGTACTCCATGTAGCCTGACGATTTCTTTGATAAAAACGCGAGCAGTTTCAGCAGCAGAAGGTGTATTTTTCAAAGGAAGGAAGTGAGCCATCTTGGTAAAACGATCTACAATCACAAAGATTGCTGTACATCCTTCGGAACAGGGAAGTTCCACAATAAAGTCCATTGCAATCATTTCCCAAGGTCTATTGGGCACGGGTAGAGGTTTTAATAGACCCCAGGCTTGTTTTCTGGATGTCTTTTTTCCGATTGCAGATGGGGCAAGAGTTTATATATTTCTTACAAAAGTCCTCTAAGTCAGGCCACCAGAAAGTGCGTCGCACTAATTCGAGGGTTTTACGAACTCCGAAGTGCCCCGCTAACGGGTGGTCATGGAGAAGTTTTAGAACATCCACTCGGGTATTCTCCGGTACAAAAACTTGACTCTCTCTCCAAAATAAACCGTCTCTGGAGGTTAACGAGATATTGGGGGGTTTGGAAGATTCGGAAGATGCTTCTCTGATCGTGGAAAGCAGATCGGTATGCAAAAGTAGAAAGTTGCCATCCGGAAGGATGGTGTCTGGAATGGATGTGTCCTTCGGGTTGTCATGCATTCGGGATAATGCGTCTGGTTTAACATTCTTGGATCCAGGTCGATAAGTAATATGAAAACAAAAGCGAGAAAAGAAGAGAGCCCAACGGGCTTGTCGAGGTTTTAGCCGTTTAGCTGTCCTTAGATACTCCAAATTTTTGTGATCTGTGCAGATCAATACAGGATGAGCAGCGCCTTCAAGTAAGTATCTCCACTCCTCTAAGGCGGTTTTGATGGCCAACAGTTCTCGATCCCCCACGTCGTAATTCCTCTCTGCGGGGGAGAGCTTTCGGGAATAGAATCCTACTGGATGCATTAAATCCTTGTCCCCTGAGCGTTGTGAGATGACAGCCCCTACCGCCACTTCAGAGGCATCTACCTCAAGGAGGAAAGGCAACGCTGGATTGGGATGACTGAGGATTGGAGCGGATGTAAAGAGTCCCTTCAGGGTATCAAAGGCCTTTTGAGCTTCAGGATTCCATCGGAAACGAAGATTCTGCTTAGTGAGTTGAGTAATGGGAGCCACTATCGTAGAGAAGTTTTTAATAAATTTCCTATAAAAATTTGCGAACCCAATAAAACGTTGTACCCCTTTTTTATCCAAGGGTGTTGGCCAGTCTAGGATGGCGGATACTTTTTTCGGATCCATTTCAATTCCGGTTGGGGAAATCACTAGACCTAGGAATTGGATAGTTAGTCGCTCGAACTCGCATTTCTCTACTTTTGCATACAAGCTGTGCAGGCGGAGACGATTCAGGACCTTGCAGACGTGCACTCGGTGCTCTTCCAGGGAACAGGAAAAAAACAGGATATCGTCCAAATAAACAATGACAAAGATGTCTAAGAAGTCTCTAAATACGTCGTTAACAAAGTGTTGAAATGTAGCAGGTGCATTACATAGGCCAAAGGGCATTACCAAGTACTCATAGTGTCCATATCTTGTGCGGAACGCTGTTTTCCATTCATCGCCGTCCCTGATGCGTATCAAGTTATACGCTCCCCTCAGGTCCAGTTTAGTGAAAATAACGGCAGATCGTAATTTTTGAAAAAGTTTGGGTATTAGGGGCAGGGGATAGCGATTCTTTACAGTGATGTTGTTTAGTTCCCGATAATCAACACAGGGACGAAGAGTTTGGTCTTTTTTTGTGACAAAAAATATTCCGGCGCCTGCTGGCGAAGTGGACGGATGGATGAATCCTTTATCCAAATTTTCATCAAGATAAATTTTTAAGGCGTCCTGTTCCTTCTCGGAAAGTGGAAAAATCCGCCCAAAGGGGATCTCAGCCCCAGGAAGGAGCTCAACCGGACAGTCATATGGCCGATGAGGCGGAAGAGAATCAGCTCCTTTCTTGCTAAACACATCAAGGAATCCATGATATGGTTTTGGAACGGACTGAAGCAGACTGGGATCGGCATTTAAACACATCAGGGTAGGAGATGGGTTGGACGGTCTGGGCAGGCAGTGTTCCTGACAGTAGTAAGAAGGGAAGGTGATTCTTCCAGATATCCAGTCAACTTGGGGGTTGTGTGCCCGGAGCCAAGGTATGCCTAAAATTACTGGGAACAAAGGAGATGAAATGACATCCAAAATTAACAGTTCCTTGTGTTGGAGAGAAGTAGTAGCAGGTAGGGGAAGCGTCTCTTGTGTTACCTGACCAGACTTGATGTGTGAGCCGTCGGCCAAAAAGACAGAAAGTCTAAAGTCCTTTTTACGTAAAGGTATATTATGGAGATCAGCAAAAGTGAAATCAATAAAACAGCTGCATGCGCCTGAATCAACGATAGCGTTGACCAACACCGTCTTTTCCGGAAGCTGTAACGAAAGGGAGAGAGCAAGGTGGGTGGTGTTGGAAGAAATGGCTGAAATATTAATAGGAGCTGAAGACTTGAACTTACGTATCTTGACGGGGCAGTTATACACGTAATGGCCGGCCTCGCCGCAGTAGAGACACAGGTTCAACTGGCGACGACGTGTGCGTTCTTCCGGAGTGAGAGTAGGTCGCATCACACCTAATTGCATTGGTTCGGAAGTGTCCATAGACGGATCAGTAGAATTCGGAGGAGTAGGTGGTCGGTAACGAGAAGCGGGTAAGGGGGCCCGAGCAGTGGCCCATACTGGGCGACCTTGTTGGGAAGAACGCTCTGCCCGGCGTTCCCTGAGTCGCCAATCAATTTTCACGGCCTTAGTGTTAAGTTCGTCTAGGGTTTCAGGTACCCCAATGCGGGCTAGTTCATCCTTCAGGGGTTCTGACAAGCCTAAGCGAAATTGGTGGCGCAGAGCTGCGCTGTTCCATTGAGTATCTGCACTCCAACGACGAAAATCGGTTACATAATCCTCGACCGCTCGGCGGCCTTGTTGAAGTGCAAGTAAAGCAGTTTCAGCCGTGGCAGTCCTCTGGGGATCGTCGTAAAGTTGGGCCATGGTCTGGAAGAAGTTCAGCAAAGTCTCTGTCTGAGGGCCATTATCCTCTAGCAACCGATGTGCCCATTTTTGGGGTTCCCCTTGAAGCAGGGAAATGACAAACCCCACTTTCGTGGCCTCTAGTGAGAATGTTCGGGGTTGCAGGGCAAAATATAACTGACATGCATTCCGAAAGTCCCGGAATTTAGAGCGATCCCCTGTAAAACGTTCGGGCATAGGAACCCTGGGTTCAGGTGGTAACATTACCACAGACGGAGCAGCAGCGGCTGATGAAGACCTAGTGGAAGGTGCTGGGGCATCTCCAGGAACGGCTAGGTTCTGGACCTGTCCTTCCAATCTCAGGTAGCCATCTTGCAAGTTTTTAACCGCTTGAGTGAGGGATGATAGATGCTTGCATATCTCCTCCATCGCTGGGGCAACTCCTGCAGACTCTGTCATGGCTGCCTGATACTGTTACGTACCTAGTATGTTTAGAGTCTGGTTGTAGGAGGCCTCTCTTACAGCTCTGGTTCACGAGCCACTGAAGTGGGAACAGCGGACTCGGAGCACAGCGGGGTAGGAGTGCCGATGCAGTGATGAATAGATGTAGGTGGCTGAGTCTCTCTGGCGGGTAGGTGCAGACGGCACTGAGGCAGAAGAGGGGGTCAGCGACCCTGACAGGTGATACGACTGCAATGGCAACAAGCTGATGAAGAAAGCAGATAAATAGGAAGCAAGAAACAGCAGGGTCAGGCAAGCCGGGTCACAACGGATAATCAGATGGTTCAGATTGTAACGCCGTCAGCGTTACTCCTTCCACATGGAGCGCAGACTTGTCACTTATGACAGTTGCGCTCCATTCAGATACACGTCCGCGTCACTTCCGGTGCGCGGACGTCTGCGCTCCACGTTGGAACGCGGAAGTGCGTTCCAACGTGCGGCGCTCAGCTCAGCCACTGCCCGGGCTATTTAAACTCCCGGGAATGGCGGCAGGGTGTTCGGATATTCCTGTTGGACCCTGCCGCCACCTGGGAACCCAGAACGAGCTACAGAGTCCCTGTAGCACCTCTCTTCACAGCGCACCTGTTCAGAGACCCAAGACATCACTAGCTTCTGCTGGAGATTCACCACCATTGCTCACTACAGGCTAGATACCACCACCACCTGTGCGGACTTTCCTGGTACAAACCACCTCCTAAACCGCAAGTATATCTAAACCACATTACTGCTGTATAAGGTACCATCAACACCTGTGCGGACTTTCCTGGTACAGACCACCTCCTAAACCGCAAGTATATGTAATACCAGCTTGTTGCTAATAGTGATTGCTAGTATATGCCTGAACTATATCCTAGACTCTATACTTATTACTATATACTAGCACCAGATACAGCAGAGTACTTCATACTATTCATATGTGTGTGGTGAGATACTACAATACCAGTAATTTCTACTACCTTTATTTGATGCAAATACCTAAATTAGATTTACGATTATAGTATCTGGGTTGTGTCTATCAATTAAGCTTAAGAGGAATTAAGCTACTACTTTTATGTGTTACCTTCATTAGAGGATATGATGATAATACCCCAAACTCTTATTGTTCTGTGAGAGTGAAGTGGTGGTTGATTTCTGATAAGCCTCTACACCTGCGGTCTAAACATTAAGTAGAGTCTTATCATTTTCAGGGTCATAACATAATATCCGAACCCAAAAAGATAAAGGATATAATTACATATATCTTTTAAATGGATCCAGCTGACCTTGCAAATCATTTAGTTGCACTCTCTCAAAGAGTTGATAATCTTACTAACAACATGAATGAGTTACGTATGCAGAATGATGCTTTAAGAGATCAAAATTTGGCACAAGCCAGGCAAAGACCTGAACCAAAGGCCTGTTCACCGGAACCATTTTTTGGAGATAGAAAAAATTACAGACAATTTATTAGTTCATGTCGACTGATGTTTGAACTACAGCCACGTACTTATCATTCTGATAGGATAAAGATCCTTACATTAATTTCTTTTCTTAGAGGTGAGCCCAGGGTATGGGCTGACACCTATGTAGAAGAACACGGAGATCTCTTAGGAGATTTTGACACATTTCTTGATGAGATGTCTTTGTTATACGAAGATCCCAACAAACAGTTAACAGCTGAGAATTCAATCAGGAGTCTTAGACAGGGAAGGCGTCCTGTTGAAGATTTTATTTCAGAATTCAAATGTTGGTGCAGAGAAACTCAATGGTCTGATATTTCTCTCAGAAACCAGTTCCGTTTGGGTTTATCTGAAGCTATGAAGGATGAGTTAGCTCGTGTTGACCTACCCACTACTTTGGAAGATCTTATGCACCTCTCAGTCACTATTGATCGTCGCCTTCGCGAAAGAAAGACCGAACGTGCCACTACCTATTCTGTCACTCCCTTCAGGAGATCTAGATCACCTCCCAAAGATTCTCCAATGGATCTTAGTGTTATTAAAGGACCTTTAACCTCTGCAGAGAAACAGCGTCGCAGAGCTAACAATCTTTGCCTATATTGTTCTGCTCCTGACCACATCGTTTCCACCTGCCCTCTTCTCAAGAAGAATTCAGAAGGTAATTTCTCCCACATTAATAAATTAAATTCACCCGGAACCATATCTAATCATTATATTTTTGTTCCTCTCACCCTACAGTGGGATCAAGGAAAGATTTCCATTGAAGCAATGGTCGACAGCGGGGCATGTGGCAACTTCATTGACTCAAATGTTGTAAAAGCAAATAAAATTCCCAGTGTGTTAAAGCAGATTCCAGTGTCACTCACATTTATTGATGGATCTAACTCTTCTTTCGGTCCAGTTACATCTCAGACAGTTCCTTTAATAGTTTCTTGTGCCAATGGCCACACAGAGACTCTTAATTTTGATATTATTTCATCTCCAGTTTTCCCTATAGTTTTAGGTTTACCATGGTTGCATCTTCATCAGCCTACTATTCTTTGGCCCACAAGATCTCTTTCTTTACAGTCTACTTACTGTACAGAATTTTGTCATCCTCCATGTATCATCTCCTTCTCAGAGATTCATCCTACTAATTTACCAGATTACTTACAAGATTTTGCTGATGTGTTCAGTAAGACTAACGCGGAGAAACTCCCTCCACATAGGATTTACGATTGTCCTATTGACTTAATTCCTGACAGTCCTATCCCTACCGCTCGGATCTACCCCCTTTCACAACCAGAGCTTATACACCTAAAAGTTTACTTGGATGAGAACCTTAAAAAAGGATTTATAAGGCCCTCCACTTCTTCTGCCAGTGCAGCTCTATTTTTTGTAAAAAATAAGGATGGATCACTTCGACCGATAATAGATTATCGATCCCTCAATAACATCACAGTAAAGAATAGATATCCATTACCACTCATTCCAGAGCTTATTGAAAGGTTACAGACAGCTAAGATCTACACAAAGCTGGACCTCAGAGGTGCTTATAATCTTATAAGGATTCGCTCTGGAGATGAGTGGAAAACTGCTTTTAAAACTCGATACGGGCTTTTCGAGTACTGTGTAATGCCTTTCGGCTTATGTAATGCCCCAGCAACTTTTCAGTGGTTTATTAACGATATTTTTCATGATCTGCTTGACATTTGTGTTGTTATCTACTTAGATGACATATTAATTTATTCTGATACTCTCGAGGAACATCACAAACATGTGCGTTGGATTCTGGAGAGACTCAGAATTCACTCTCTATATGCAAAACTTGAGAAGTGTGTCTTCAGTCAGACTACTATCTCCTTTCTTGGTTATCAAATCACTCCAGATGGAGTTCAGATGGACCATACTAAAGTGGATTGCATTTTGTCTTGGCCTTCTCCCCAGTCCAGAAAGGCCCTTCAGAGATTCCTTGGATTTTCTAATTATTATAGAAAATTCATTAAAAATTTCTCATCAATTGTGAGACCACTTACTAGTCTAACCAGTTCTAAGATACCTTTCATTTGGTCCAAGGAAGCACAGAAATCATTTGAAACACTTAAGCTTAGTTACTCTTCAGCTCCCATTCTCCAACTTCCCAATCCAATGTTTCATTTTACGTTGGAAGTTGATGCTTCACATTTTGCCTTGGGTGCTGTACTTTCCCAACGACCCACATTATCACACCCACTACATCCTGTTGCCTTTTATTCCAGAACTTTATCACCAGCTGAAAAGAACTATCCGATTGGAGAAAAGGAACTGTTAGCAATAAAGGACGCTCTCGCAAACTGGAGACACCTTCTGGAGGGTTCTACACACCCTATCACTATCCTCACTGACCATCGTAATTTACAGCATCTCAAAACTTGTAAAACTCTTTCTGCCCGTCAAGTCAGATGGAGTTTATTTTTTGATCGTTTTGATTTTGTCATCTCATACCTCCCTGGTACTCAAAATATCAAAGCAGATTCTCTATCTCGTATGAATGAAGATCAATCCATGGACATTCCACCACTTTCCATTATTCCTTCCAACCGAATTATTGGAACAACTTTGACATTCGATAAATTGCTCATTCAAACTCTTTCTAAAGATAAATCTCAACTCCCTAAAGGTCTACAACAGCAGTCTAATGGACTATTTACTTTCAACGACAAGATCTACGTTCCACCAAGTTTACAACTCACACTATTAAAACAACTCCACGATGCCCCACTTGCAGGTCATCCTGGTATTAGTAAAACCATTCTTTTACTGAAGAGAAGTTATTGGTGGCCCCATATGACAAAGACTGTTCATGACTATGTGAGTTCTTGCCACACTTGTGCAATCAACAAACATTCGAGGAAACCACCCTATGGGTTATTAACCTCCATCCCAATACCTGACAGACCTTGGGATGTTATATCCATGGATTTCATAGTAGACCTTCCTAGATCAAATGGATTTAACACCATCGTGGTCACTGTTGACATATTAACCAAGATGGCCCATTTTGTACCTTTGAAAAAGTTACCTACTTCTCAAGAAACAGCAAGGGCTTTTGTATCTAATATTCTTAAATTGCATGGCCTTCCATCCCAAATCATTTCGGATCGTGGGTCACAGTTTATTTCCAAGTTTTGGAGAGCCCTTTGCCAAACCTTACAAATAGATCATCGTAGATCTACTGCTTATCATCCCCAAACAAATGGGCAAACGGAACGTGTTAACCAAACTCTTGAGCAATATTTGCGCTGTTATTGCACCCATCTTCAAGATGACTGGGTTGACTTACTTCCACATGCAGAGTTTGCATATAACAATGCTTCCAATTCATCTTCTCAGTTTTCACCCTTTTACGCAAATTATGGGTTTCATCCTAATAGTTTACCTTCTACTTTTTCTCCAAGTAATGTTCCGGCTGTTGAGAATTTCTTATCAACCATAAAAAACACTCTAAACACTCTTCGTTCTAATCTAAAGACTGCTCAAATTAGACAAAAGAAATATTACGACTCTCATAGAACAATATCACCTCCATACAAGATTGGAGATTTGGTATGGTTATCCACTCGGAATTTACGACTTAATATTCCTTCAAAGAAACTTGGTCGTCAATATACAGGACCTTTCTCAATTTCTCATGTAATAAATAAAAATGCTGTTAGATTACTTCTACCTCCAGATTGGAAGATTCATCCATCTTTTCATGTTTCACTAATCAAGCCTTATAAATCTAACCCCTTTCCAAATAGAGATCCACAACCTCCTCCTCCAATTCAAGTTTTTGGTGAAACTGAATATCAGGTAGAGAAGATTCTTGATTCTAGGAAAAGAGGATCCTCTATTCAATATTTGATTCGTTGGAAAGGCTATTCTCCCACAGATGATTCCTGGGAATGTTCTTCAAATATTCATGCTCCTCGGCTCATTAAGCAGTTTCATCATAAATATCCTGATAAACCATGTCTCACTGGGCGCTCCGGAGGTGCCCCCTTGAGGAGGGGGGTATGTAACGCCGTCAGCGTTACTCCTTCCACATGGAGCGCAGACTTGTCACTTATGACAGTTGCGCTCCATTCAGATACACGTCCGCGTCACTTCCGGTGCGCGGACGTCTGCGCTCCACGTTGGAACGCGGAAGTGCGTTCCAACGTGCGGCGCTCAGCTCAGCCACTGCCCGGGCTATTTAAACTCCCGGGAATGGCGGCAGGGTGTTCGGATATTCCTGTTGGACCCTGCCGCCACCTGGGAACCCAGAACGAGCTACAGAGTCCCTGTATCACCTCTCTTCACAGCGCACCTGTTCAGAGACCCAAGACATCACTAGCTTCTGCTGGAGATTCACCACCATTGCTCACTACAGGCTAGATACCACCACCACCTGTGCGGACTTTCCTGGTACAAACCACCTCCTAAACCGCAAGTATATCTAAACCACATTACTGCTGTATAAGGTACCATCAACACCTGTGTGGACTTTCCTGGTACAGACCACCTCCTAAACCGCAAGTATATGTAATACCAGCTTGTTGCTAATAGTGATTGCTAGTATATGCCTGAACTATATCCTAGACTCTATACTTATTACTATATACTAGCACCAGATACAGCAGAGTACTTCATACTATTCATATGTGTGTGGTGAGATACTACAATACCAGTAATTTCTACTACCTTTATTTGATGCAAATACCTAAATTAGATTTACGATTATAGTATCTGGGTTGTGTCTATCAATTAAGCTTAAGAGGAATTAAGCTACTACTTTTATGTGTTACCTTCATTAGAGGATATGATGATAATACCCCAAACTCTTATTGTTCTGTGAGAGTGAAGTGGTGGTTGATTTCTGATAAGCCTCTACACCTGCGGTCTAAACATTAAGTAGAGTCTTATCATTTTCAGGGTCATAACACAGATGCAGGTAACTGAAGCGTAGTCGTGGTGCAAGCAGGTGGGTCTGGCAACGGTGGATCCAATCAGAAGTGTAGTCAAACAAGCCGGAGTCAGGGATTAGAGAGATACGGATAGTCAACAAGCCGGGTCAAGATTCAGTCAGTAATTCAGGATCAGGTTTCAGGATCAGGTTTCAAGTGTAAGTTCACTCCAAAACTGCAGAACAGGCAGCAATGTGTTTGAGTCCTGCAATGGCTTTTAAAGTGTGCTTTGGCGGCAAAAACGTGCACACGCACGCTCCCGCTATCGTGACAGTATAGCAGTAAAGAGCATATAATACATAAAACCACCACCTATGGTACAAAAACACATGCACATCAAATTCTGCCAATGCTGCAAATATTATTAAATCATCTGTCATTTAGAAGGAAGCTGTGATGGACCCACTTTGGGTATAATAACCCATCATGCTTCATACTAGTTTAAGGGAAATGCATGGACCAGTATATGTATACTAAATGATATTGGGAATACATAAGGCCCGTACCAGCCGGTACACAACGCCCCGCCAGAGCACTTACGCAGTTGTAAGAGAAACAATGCGAAATCCGCCTATAACCGTGGGTGCACACATGGGGGAAAAGATATTCGAAACTCAAACTAGTAACATAGCATGACCTATGGGATGGTGGGGGTGATGATTTAACCTTCTCCCTCCCATACACCTGACTTAAAAACCTCTAGAAAGGGACGGAAGCTGATGACACTGTTCAAGCCTGGTGGCAAAGTGACTCGTAGAGCCACTGTCCACCTCGTCTCCCTTTGCAGTAGGGTTTTGTCCCAGTCACCCCTCCTGTTGTTGGGATGTACCCGGTCCAACACCAAGAATTTTATTCTCGGAAAATTATCCTGGTGTACATCCCTGGCATGTCTACCTAGTGGGAGGTCTGGATTGCATGTCCGCATTTTGTGTACAGGCCTATTGATTTGTTTGTGTAGTTCTAGTTTAGTTTTCCCCACATAGAAGCACCCAAGGCACGTTAAAAGGTACACTACCCCAAAGGTACAGCAGTTCGCATAGTGAGATGGTCTGTACTTCAGTCCATTCGGTAATACAAAGTCTTTGTCTATGTTAATACATTGGCAATGGGGGCAACCTTAACATTTGAAGGTGCCCCAACGTTTGCAAGGATCACCTCTGTACGCCCCAGTATATTCACTGGTGACCAGCCTGTATTTCAATGATCATGCGCGTTTGTAAGTAATGGTCACTAGATGTAAAAGTACTGGGTCAATCCGAAGGATTTACCAGTGTTTCTTTACAATTTTTCTAAAGGCTTTGTGTTGTCTGTTAAAGGTGGTAATGATCCTTGTCTGTGCACACATTTGGGCTGGATCAGGACTTTTTGGGGGGCTTTGAAAGAGTAGACTCAGTCTTGTTCTTTCTCTGACCATTTTGAAGGCCTTTTTAAGGCCCGTGGGGGAATACCCTCATTGGAGTAGTCTAATTTGCAATTTGTTCACCTCAGTGATGAACATACTTTCTTCAGAGCAATTCCTTCGGTTCCGAAGGAATTGTGTATATGGAATGGACTTGATAAGCGAAGCTGGATGGAAACTGGTTGCGTGCAGAATGGTATTACCGGCCATTTCCTTCTGATATAAAACACTAGATAAATGGCCATCTAAGTTCTTGAAGATGGTGACATCCAAGAGGGTTAAATCATCACCCCCACCATCCCATAGGTCATGCTATGTTACTAGTTTGAGTTTTGAGTTTCAAATATCTTTTTACCTATGTACCCACGGTTATAGGCAGATTTTGCCTTGTTTCTCTTACAACTTACAGTCGATCTGTTTACTGCATGAGTTCTCTGGCAGGGCATTGTGTACCGGCTGGTATGGGCCTTATGTATCCCCAATATCATTTAATATACAATTACTGGTATATGCATTTCCCTTAAACTAGTATGACGCATGATGGTTCATTATACCCAAAGTGGGTCCATCACAGTTTCCTTCTAAATGACAGTTGATTTAATAATATTTGCAGCATTGGCAGAATTTGATGTGCATGTGTTTTTGTAACATAGGTGGTTTTATGTATTATATGCTCTTCACTGCTATACCCTTTTTTTGCCACTTGATGGCACTGTGGGGATGGAGATTATTATGTACACACTTTGTACATGCTTAATGTGAGCAACGGTGCCCTATCCCTTTGCGTTGGCCGAGTCCATTACAGATATCCAGCTTGGGCATTTAAAATCTATAAGACAGTGACGGTGGGGTTGCAGCGCTAAGGATCCATCCCGATGCCTATATGGAGCGACGTGTGATGGATGTGACCGAGATTATGTGCTCCATTCACGTCATACATCAGTCCCTTACCACCTTACGGCGCAGGTGCAGTGAGCTATGGCACATGCGCGGGCGTTCGGCGCCATCTTTAAAAAGGTCTGTTGGGTGTCAGGCACCACAAAGAGGGGAAACGCCACCCATACAGACACATCTACACATATGGGTAAGTACCTCACAGCCGCGGACCTTCGGGAACAATGCAAGCTTCTCATGCACAGGAATGTTGGCCAACCCTGATGTTTTTTAACTACGAATATAGGGGGGAAGAGGATTAAAGCGGTATACAGGAATTGTTTTGGAGCCATCCACTTACTTGGGTTGCCTTATTGAAGGTCCCGATAGTGCCACATCCTGCCTGCTGAGCCTATACCAGTAATTATATACAATTTAATGAATATGAGTTTGTTAGACCCCCCCTTCCTATACCTATTTGGCCTACACCAGGTGCATGTTAGATAGGTATGCTAGCTGTCATCTCTCCTATACACCAGTATGCTGAGAGGGATGTTCTTCCCCTCTCTGTATTTTGGTGTTTGCTCCCCACTCCCTGCTCCTTGCCACCTACCTATCCTCCTTTACATGTTGGGAGACAATTGTACATTGACCCCATGTCCCTTTTCTGCCTTTTCATCAACCTGCCCCACAGTGGATCACTGGAATTCGGCCACCGTTGCCCACTGGTTGATTACAGGACCTGAATCTATTAGTTTCAAGTTCAAGTTGGTGCTGGACTGATGTTCCTCTGTATCTCCATCTCCACAGTCTGATTTTTTTTATGGAACCCCTCTTATTGGTATGTAACACATGCACCGCATGAAGCTATGCTGCAACTCTGCAACTCTGAAACTATGTATACTTACCTCGTGTCATGTTTACAGTTTTCTATGATGTATCTTTTTTATCATTGTTTTTGAGTATAAAAGAACTTTGACCGTACTCACTCCTGCTTGTTACCCCTGATGACAACATATCAAGTAGAAAGTCAAATCTGGGACAGAAAATAGGTAATGTGTGTACACTATTGTGGATAGGGTTTAGGGTTAGGGTTCATTATTTGGGACTAGTGGGAGCAGGATTAGGGTTAGGGTTAGGGATTTGGGACTAGTGAGAGCGGGATTAGGGTTAGGGTTAGGGATTTGGGACTAGTGAGAGTGGGATTAGGATTAGGGTTAGGTATTATGGACTAGTGAAAGCGGAATAAGGGTTAGGGTTAGGGATTTGGGACTAGTGGGAGAGGGATTAAGGTTAGGGTTCAGGATTTGGGACTAGTGTGAGCGGGGTTAGGGTTAGGGAATTGGGACTAGTAAGAGCGGGATTAGGGTTAGGGTTCAGGATTTGGGACTAGTGAGAGCGGGATTAGGGTTAGGGATTTGGGACTAGTGGGAGTAGGAGTAGGGTTAGGGTTAGAGATTTGGGACTAGTGAGAGCAGGATTAGGGTTAGGGAGCTGAATTGAAATATAGACACGTACATTGCAATGCTCATCCGAGTGTCAAATTTCTGAACTTGTCGGGGTGTATGCTTAAGTCCTCATATAGCAACGCAAATTGTCCACTTGAGGTGTGTGCTTGGAGTATGGGATGAACCCAATAGCAACGTTGCTGCCTCTGTTGGTGGCTCCCAATAGAGTAGCACACACAACAAAAAGAGCTCCGTAAAATCTTGTTTCTGTACCCTCTCTCACCTCCACAAGATATGATGCCCATGCTGCAATAACACTTAAAAAATGCCTTTAAAACGCCTGCAGCGTTGCGGTAATTTTAGCGCTAGCGCCCCAAAGACGCAGTGAAAAATGTGGTAATAGCGCTAAGGCATTTTAAGGCATTTTTGAAGCCTCAGTGTGAAAGGGCTCTTAGGGAGACTGTAACATCTCAAAATACATGTCCCTCTAAGGTGCTGTATAGCAAGTTTTAAACTATAGTCTTTTTTAAAAAGAACCTGAAAGTTATTCTGAAAGCATATATCTGGAACATTATAAAACCACATCTTTTTGATTTCACTGACATTAGTTCTGGGCAGATGAATACCTCAATCAAAGATCAAGTTGGTGACTTTGACTAAGAAACATGTACTTTGTTGCCTCACCTTGTCACCTTTTTTGGAGGCATATCCAGTGTGATAGTTCCTATCCGTGTGCTGTGCTAAGATATGGAAAGATAGACATTAGTCTGAAGGGCATTGATGAAGCATTTGGCTGTTCAAGTGACAGTATGTACTGTATAGGCATGGGAATATAACAATGCATGGGCATGAAGGTGCAAGTTTGAGTATTCATAGGTGCAAGTAAAGTTCTGATGAATTATCCTGTTATAACGCTTTGACTTGTATTGAAAACTTTGTTCGTACCTTTCTGCTGTTCTCTTTAGGGCTAGGGCTACACAGGTAATACAATCTCTGCTACTTTATGGCAACCAACATATTTGCAGCTCCATAAATTCAGTGTGCTACACATGAGATGACTGTTGAGCTTGGAGTTGAACATGAGTTTCACTCAAGCCCCATCTGTTTGCTATTTAAAAAACCAACAGGCCAGATTTAACCCATTTACCTGCCCACCAGAACCTTCAGCTGATGTATCCAGAAGACTTTAATTTGGCAATGGTAAATCACAAGGTGTTTTGGAGGAACCCAAAACACCCTCCCCATATTGAGTGCATGTAGCCTGGTATGGTTCAGGAGGGGGGGGGGGTGATCCTTTCCATGCGGCCTCTCAGGTTGCATGCTCGGATAAGGGTCTGGAATGGATTTTGGGGGGACCCCTACACATTTGTTTTACATTTTGGAGCAGGGTTCCCCTTAATATCCATACTAGACCCAAAGGGCCTGGTAATGGACTAAGGGGGAAACCATGCCGCTTTTTTCAATGATTTTTATGTATATTTCCGGGATTCTGCAATACATTACAGCCGCAAGCAGTTTTAAATGACATTTCCTTTACAAATGTCTTTTTGCTGCTCTCATTCATAAAACTATGTACGGCTGCCGTGTAAGCAGCCTTACATAGTGTGGGATGTGGAGCCCCTTGAGCCATGATTGTCATTAAACAAACAACTCCAGCCATGAACTGGTACAGTGGATTGGACGTCACACTAAGCGAGAGCAAATTGCATACCACAAAATCTCTATAAAAACAGGTGATGCCACAGTTTGACCACCACTTTGAATTTGGATGCCCGTTAAAGCGGGAGTTCACCCATTTATTAAAAAAAAAAAATGTTCCCCTTAGGCCCCATACTCACGAGCAAACATGTCTGCTGAAACTGGCCCGCAGGCCAGTTTCAGCAGACATGTTTGGTCGTGTGTGGGCGCGAGCGGGCCGAATTCCAGCAAACATTTGCCCGCCGGGCCTTTTCCCAGCAGACAAATATTCCTGGACTTGTTTTAAAACAGTCCGCTGGAATTCAGCCCGCTCGGACATGTACGGTCGTCAGTACAGACCTACCGTACATGTCCAGGCGCCCGCCGTCCCTCGCATGCGTCGAATGACTTCGACGCATGCGTGGAAGCATTTTAAAGGCGGGCCGCCCACGTCGCCGCGTCATTGTCGCGGCGACACCGCGTCATCGACGCGGCGACACCGCGGACACGCCCCGCGTATTGTTTACGCGCGGACTTCTGTACGATGGTGTGTACAACCATCGTACAGAAGCCCTCTGGCAGACATGTATGGTGGAAACGGTCCGACGGACCGCTTTCACCATACATGTTTGTCCGTGTGTACCCGGCCTTAGATTCCTGCTCGTTTGGTCTAGGGGAATCGGCTATTTGTTTTAAAATATGAGCAGTACTTACCGTTTTCGAGATGCATCTTCTTCCGTCGCTTCCGGGTATGGGTCTTCGGGAGCGGGCGTTCCTTCTTGATTGACAGTCTTCCGAGAGGCTTCCGACGGTCGCATCCATCGCGTCACTCGTAGCCGAAAGAAGCCGAACTTCGGTGCGGCTCTATACTGCGCCTGCGCACCGACGTTCGGCTTCTTTCGGAAAATCGTGATGCGATGGATGCGACCGTCGGAAGCCTCTCGGAAGACTGTCAATCAAGAAGGAACGCCCATTCCCGCAGCCCATACCCGGAAGCGACGGAGAGGATGCATCTCGTAAATGGGTAAGTACTGCTCATATTTTAAAACAAATAGCCGATTCCCCTAGACAAAACGAGCAGGAATCTAAGGCTAAAAAGTGCTCTCTAAGGGTGAACCTCCGCTTTAAAGTGGAAGTCCAGTCTAAATCCAACTAAGCTTAAAATGCCTCCCAATACCCTCTAACTTCTGTTTAACTACCCTGTAGAAGGAAGATACTTATACTTGCCTATTCTCAGGGGGCTCTGGTCTGGTCACAGTATTAGCTCCTAGTGGCTGGCTTCAGAGGAGAGAAGGAATAGCCAACAGAAAATGCCTCATTGTAAGCCTACAGGTGACATACCAGCCCAGGCACTCTAGTGATTGTCAGTGCTCTCTCCTCTTCCCTCAAGCTGGCCACTGTGGAGATCATGTGCCTGGCCCTTAGTATAGGTAGGTATAAGCATATTCCTATTACAGGATAGTTTGAATAAGGAGGGGAGGTTAAGCTTAGCTATATCTAGACTGGAATTCCACTTTAAGTTCTTGTAAACTAAATATGTTCAATAGTAAGTTTCTGGGAACATAATATGAGCCTGGAGGCAAGTAATTTGAGCCTGGAGGGGGGAAATTGACTTCCTCTTCTGCCAAGGCAAACAAGGGGATTGAGAAGAGATATTTTATTGGATTTTTATTCACCATGGAGAACAACCTACCAAGAAAAATCCAATATAAGGGCTGTGGAGGCAGAGGGATTTTTAAAATGCATCCAATCATACACAGAGGAGAGCTGTGATGCTGAAAAATAGTCATTAAAATCTGTTCTGGGCAATTCACCATCCACTACCATTGCATGGAGGGTCTGTTTTGCTATACAAGTTTACATTTCATTTCAGATAAAAGAGGAGAATTGAAATATCAAGTACTTGAAAACATCCAGTACTTGAAATACGTTCTTTCAAAGGAAAACAGACACGGCTTTTAGAAAGTAGAGAATTTTAGGTAAATGTATCTTTAGAAGATTTTTACGTCCAAACAAGTTTAAAGCGGAGTTCCACCCTAAAAATGAACTTTCTATTAACAGCTTGCCTTTAGCCCAGGTTCACACTGGGCTGGGGGAGTGGGCCGCGCAAGTTCAGCTGAACTCGCACAATTTCACTCCCGCTGGCAGTCCTGATTTCGGCCGTGATTTCAGAGACATCTGTGCTGGTTTTTGCACAGATGTCAATGTAAATCGCGGGCGGAAATCGCAAAAAGTAGTACAGAAACTACTTTTTGAAGTCGGTGCAGTGCCGCAGATACAGCGTTGCACCGATTAGGACGGTGCCATAGCCGGCTAATGCCGGAAAATGCCGCCGATTTGAGATGCGATTTGACATCTCAAATCGCATCTCAAATCGTACCAGTGTGAACCAGGCCAAAATGTAAAATAAAAGAATATCTCACTTCTATCTGGCTGTTACTAGGCAAATTTCGTAATCTACCTAGTTCCTGGTCCTAGGTGGTTCAACTTCCTGTCCTAAGACCCCATTGCCTCCCTGGGCATTACTGTGCCTAAAAATCGCCCAGCATTACACCAGAAGTCAGTCCAATGAAGAAACAGACAGAAGCCAGGTGCATGGGGATCACACAGGATGGGAGGAACCAGACACAATGGAGTCACAAGATAGGAACATAGATTGGAGCTAGGAACATGGATTAGAGCTAGGGACACAGAGCCTAGGGCTAGGTGAAACCAATTGTTCAGGCAATAGGAGCTGATCTGAGCATTGCTTAAAGGCTAAGTTCACCTTTGTTTGCTTTTTTTTTTCTAAATTACAGCTCTCCTATGTACCAATATACCTTGAATGTACTTCTTTTGCAATGCTTTCCATTTTTTCTACACGTGTACCTCACTGTTTTCATGGCTGTTTAAAAACACTTCTCCATTACTTCTGCCTTACTTCCTGGACAGACTATAGGTCATGACACAGAATGGAGTTGACCGAGTCACTGGGGAGTTGATGCGTGTGCCCGGCTGTCGCAATGTCCACCGGGCACCCCGTTCGCTCCTGACAAAGCCAGAACGGGGATGTGTGTGTGTAATTGCGCAATTGTCAGTTAAAGCGTTGCAATGCCGTATTGAAAAAAATGGCCCGTTTAGTAAGGGGGTAAATTCTTCCAGGGCTGGTTAAATTAAGTGGTTCAAATGAAGTGGTTAAATGAAATGCAATCAATCAATGATCACTGTTCTCAATAAATACACAGGCATTCATTTGTTTTCTTTCTTAACTTTCATCTTGAATAAATTGTTCATTTGGAGTGTGCTAAGCAATCAAATCAGCATATGTAGATAGTGCTGTAGTACTGAAAACAAAAGAAGTATGTCCTGGGTTGTGTAACGCTCACCATTAGGGATGTGCAAATGCTTCAGCCTGAGCATGAGTTTGGGCCAAACAGTTGAACAGAGATGTCTGTGGCCAAAGGGGGAGACAAGGATGGCTTCGGGGGCTTTGATCTAAGGTAAGTAATTCATAATGAGCTAGTATGCTATGCCTTTGTCTTGCTTTTTTTTTTTTACAAGAGTTTACTTCCGCTTTAATAATCAATGAGAGAATGCAGCCTTGCAATTCAGGAAAGTGGGGGACGAGCGAAAGCCCCCTCCTAAACCATACCAGGCTACATGCCATCAACATGGGGGGTGGGTGCTTTGGGGTGGGGGGGGCTCTGTCCCCGCACCCCAAAACACCTTGTCCCATGTTGATGGGGACAAGGGACTCTTCCCCACAACCCTGGGCTGTGGTTGTGGGGGTCTATTAACAGGGGGGTTATCGGAATCTGGAAACCCCCTTTACAAAGGGGACCCCAGATCCCAGCCCCCCTATGTGAATGGGTAGCGGGTACATAGTACCCCTACCCATTCTCCAAAAAAGTGTAAAAAAATTATAAACACAAGAGACAAGATTTGGACACTTCCTTTATTTAAAAAAAATTAAATAGTGTCCCTCAATGTAAATCCATAATGCTCGTGCCTCCTGGGAGGCCTACCGCCGAATGCCTCCTCTATGGTTTGACATTTATAGACCCACCTAAAAAACAGCATGGCAGGCTATTTCCTGTTATTTGGGTTTTTCCCATGTATGATTTTCTTGGCATGTTCTAGGGATAAAGAGGAGTACAATTTTAAATTTAGGGCTACAGCTATAGGTTTAGAATATAATATCAATGATTTTATTTTTTACTCCTCTAAAGGAGTAGTTTACATTAATAATATTAAAATAGGCAAAACGGATCATAATGTTTCCAGGCATTTTAAAGTGGTACATAACAATTACCCTAAGGGTTTATGTTTTTTTGGGGTAGATTTTTTAAGTGTTTTTAATTAAGTGGGGGATTAATAAATATATTACAAATGGAAAGCACTATGGTGTTGTCTTTTTGTCTCTTATAAATGCCTGGTGGATCTCCTGAGAGGAGGTGGACCTGGCCCTCAAAGCGATACTGGGGACAGAGAAGATTATTTAAATAATAATAATGTTGAGTCCAAGGAAAATAAATAAATAGTTTTACACAAAGTTGTCACTAAATGATATATTGCTCACACATGACATGGGTATATATGGAATTACACTCCAAAATACATTCTGCTGCTACTCCTGAGTACAGGGATACCACATGTGTGGGACTTTTTGGGAGCCTAGCCACGTACAGGACAAGTCGACGCATGCTTGGAAGCATTAAACTTCGTTTTGTTCAACACGTCGTTGTGTTTTACGTCACCGCATTCTGACACGATCAGTTTTTTAACCGATGGTGTGTAGGCATGACTGACCATCAGCCAACTTCATCGGTTAACAGATGAAAACGGTCCATCAGACCGCTCTCATCGGATGGACCGATCGTGTGTACGCGGCTTCAGCAAATTCCTTGGGAGTTACATATTTTTTTTTTAAAATGGGGTTATGGTAATGAGATAGGCAGTCATAAACTAAACATATATATTGTTGTGTGTGTCTCACATTTTAAGTTGCAGCATTATTGTTAATTGTTCACATTTATTGTAAACAGGCAGTGCAGTATCACCCCCTTTTTTAGTCATAAACTAAAAGCTGCTTAAATTCCTTTTGTGCAATCCAATAAATATACGCCTATTGAATTTTTTTACCTGAGACATGTGGCTGAATGCATTTTGACCTCAATGTATGACTGAAATGGAGTTTATTGTAGAAAATATATATTTTTTTTCAAAATGTTCAGTCTTTTTTTCATTTATATTGCAAAAAAAAGAAATCACAGAGGTGATAAAATACCACCAAAAGAAAGCTCTATTTGTGGGGAAAAAAGGACGCAAATTTAATTTGGATACAGCATTGCATGACCACGCAATTACCCGTTAAAGCGACGCAGTGCCATATTGCAAAAAAATGGCCTGGTCATTAAGGGAGCAAATCCTTTTGGTCCTTAAGTGGTTAAAACCTACATCTACTGGATACTGTGCTCTCCTTTACTTTCACTTCTTCTCAAGCATACACAGAGTCGACCACAAGGCTGTACCCCGAGGTTGCAGCCCAGGCCCTAACAGGGCCCACTATCAGCTTTTCCTCAAACCAGACAGGAACATCTGGGAACAAACCCTTCCTATCTGCACACACCTTTGCATACCCTACAACAGTGACTGATCGAGTCAGTCCAGCACAATCCACACCCCCCTCATAAGACACCCTAAATATGGTTGTGTGGTAATCAGCTGCCTCTCATCTCTGGCTTCCCTGCTGCCACTGCACTGGGTAAACAGAGACTCAGCTGTCTGAAGCAGGTCTGCCCTACCTGGCTCCTCAAATGAGACTGCCATGTTTTTTCCAGAATTGCCCAGAAAAACATCGTCTCTCTTTTTTTTTGTCAGCAGGAAATCTTGGACATTGGAGTCCAAACCTCCATATCCTCTATTGTAAAGCAACCCTTTAATAATTACATATCCAATGGTCCTTAGCAGCTGCACAGCAAGACCTTCCCCTGAAAATTTTATTTTTAATGATACGCCGCGCAGGGCAGGCATGGCACAGTATCTGACATTATTGTGTTTTGTACATGCACACTAGTTACTGATGCTGAAGCTCCATTTTGCAAATTGAAAGTATTATTTAACCACTTCAGCCCGGACCATATTGCTGCTCAATGACTGGGCCCCTTTTTGCGATTCAGCACTGCGTCGCTTTAACTGACAATTGCGCAGTCGACTCCCAAACAAAATTGGCGTAATTTTTTCCCCACAAATAGAGCTTTCTTTTGGTGGTATTTGATCACCTCTGCGGTTTTTATTTTTTGCGCTATAAACAAAAATAGAGCGACAATTTTGAAAAAAAAAATAATTTTTTACTTTTTGCTGTAATAAATAGCCCCAAAAATATATAAAAATACTATTTTTTTCCTCAGTTTAGGCCAATACATATTCTTTGCTGTAATAAATAGCCCCAAAAATATATAAAAATACTATTTTTTTCCTCAGTTTAGGCCGATACATATTCTTCGAATATTCTTTATTGCGTTAAAAAAATCGCAATAAGCGCAAAAGTTATAGCGTCTACAAAATAGGGCATAGTTTTATGGCATTTTTATTAATATAAATATAATATAATAATATAATATACCCTATTGGCTGATCGGCGAGATGACGTAGATCTACGTGATCTTGCCCAGCAGAGCCGACCTGCCGCCGGCGGCGGCTGGTGGGCAAGCGGTTAATGTTTTCTGATCTTGCACGCAAACTTTTTTGAAAACATATACAGTTTAAGTGGCTGAACACCTGCAGTCCCACGGTCTTGTGGTGTCGGATGCATGCCTTGGAAACTGCCCAGGTGGCCCTTTGAGTTTTTCATGAGATCCTGGGAAAAACATCTGAATGGGTCTGGGGCAGGAAGGAGAGTGGAATTGTGATATAACAACATGTGCTTTTTGACCTCCTTGTGATATAAGGGTCACATTACCCAGTAAGAAGTTTGGAGTACTTTTTTTGAGATTTTATCACTTTATTATTTTTGAATATAAAAATAATTTTTTGGGGGACTTTGTTTCAAACATAAATTGCACATTACCTATGTTTGATGTTCCTGAACACTGAGAATAGCACTTTACATACTGTATGTGGTTTTAGATTATTATTAATATCTGTATGTGGGAATTTATGTTGCCAACTTTGCATTTACATTTTATTTATTGCTGAGTTGTGATTTATAAAAAAGTTTTCCCACATTGTGGGTAGGTTTTTGTGTTTGTTAGAACAGAGCTTTGGTTGTTAAATAAATAGTGTAACATACTAAAAGCATGAAATTATAGTTCAGTGAAAAATGTTCCAATGTACTTTTGAAAAGATTCAGGTTACAAAAGATGCAATTTATACTTAAGAAGTAGGAAAACTGGAAAAAAAAACTATAGTATCATTTCGATACATGCTTTTTAGTTGTATTCACTTTCTCTTTTTTTATCATTGTGAATAATACTATTGGTCTCTATCAAATTTTTCTAAGGAATTTAATATGTCAAATCAAAATTGATTTGTCATGATAGTGCATGCTGTTTTCTTGTACATATAGTAAAATGAAAGTAAAAGAATGTTATTTTTATATTTCACATGACATTTATTGGACATGTATTGACACTCTTGTGAACATTCTTCTCGGTCTGCAGAAAATGTATTTTACCTAAAATACTTTACCAAAAGTGTCAGTGAAAACCGAGACATGCACACACAATGCTTTAGCTCAATTTGATTTTGTAACATTTTTAATCTACACTTTTCTATTTCTCAAGCAAAAAAAATATTACTATTACACAATATTGATGTAAAATATGTCCATTTTTTGTAGTTTTATGCTGATATTATATAAATGACAGCAAGTTGGACTGACAAATAATTTTGGACAGTTGGCACTTGGGCTAATTTAAACAGCTGTGAATTGACCTTATATGCCAAATAGCATTTAAGGTAAATGTAAAAAATAACAACCCTGAAATTCATATGATGAATACAGTCTACCCGCTCAATGCTTTTTTTTTTTCTCCAAGCCTGACTGCATCCCACTGTCATTTGGTGGTCATTTTGTGATCTTTGAACATGACTGCTTGTGATGATGGAATTCCTTAACCACTTAAGGACTTTGAACATAGGAGATTTACCCTAAAAAAATATTATTGTGTAAAATAATAGCCCGCAGGTGTCTTTGAATAATAGAGTGTAATAATATATTATTACATTGTATTTACAATGACATGCTGTATGTAGATCACAGTTGTAAGCTTTGATCTTCTTATGACATTTTTGGTTACCCTATTTTTTTTTTTTATTAAATGTATCCCTATTTAGCCATTTAGCCTTAGTTAACCCTAGCTAACGCCCACTAACTTTTTTCATCCCTTCTCAGGCTGTTATTTTTCCGTTAATTCAATTTTTTTACCACTAATATCTAAACATTATTTCATTTATATTTATTTTGTTTGCTATGTTTACAGTCCATGCTAAAACAGACCTGATGGGGAACTGGATTTCATTTTGACCATCTATCTATTAACTTTAACAGCGCCTGCTTTTGTTTGTTTGTTCAAATTTAACAGCTTTGGCTTTAATCCCATTTAATTGGTTTAATTTTAATATTTTTATTGAGGTAACCAGATATAATTACAAAAAAGGGCACATTTCTTCATAAACAACACAACACATCAGAAACAAAATAAACCAATATAAAGGTTTAACACGTACTGTAGATGAAACATACTAGCATAAGAGAAATCTTCCTACCTAATTGTCAACCTGGAGTCGACGTTAATTGAACTTAAAAACAAGAAAGGGAGCTTAGAATGACCCCCATTTTATTGGTTTAGTGGATTTAATGGGAAATGTGATGTCTCTAAGCTTAGAAAACTTAGGCCATACCAGGCTCTGCCCATAATCCCCAGGTGGGCCTGATGAGGAAACCAAAAGAGCTCCACTTAATACCAGCAAGGCATATCAAATAAACCAACTCTAATATATTCCTGAAGTGAAATACAGAGGCACCACAGGAAACAATGTATTGCTTTGGCTCAATCAAGAAACATGAGTTTAAAGCTATACCACCAAAAACATAGGCATAAGAAAAAATTAACCAAAAACAAAAACAAAAATGGATCCTGTTTGATTGCTCAAAATGTCAGTTTTATTATGCAGAATTTATACTCTAGTTTTCTGTTAGCCGTCTCCCCTTTCATAAAGATCTATATTGACTGAAGTTTGGAGTCTGTAAGTCCTTTGAGCAGATGACTTTTGAAATGTTGGCAAATTGAGATGCCTAATTTATGCCATTACTCTTTCTTTTCTATGTACACAGCATGGGCCGTAAGTGCAGATTGGAGTGCACTTCATTGAAAGATATATCAGTAATGACAAAAACATATATAATACAGTACAGGTTAAGGAAAGTTCAGTTGCACAGCTTTTCTACTGAATCTATAAGGTGGTTTGTGTGTGGTGTGACTGCAGTGGAATAAAGAAATAAAGAAAATGCAGATTTAAATTAATTGGGCAGTATTTCTGCTTTTAGCATACAGGTTTTGCAATGATTTAGTAGATTACTGTTTGGTTTCACTTAATGCCTGAAACTGCTCTTTATGTATGTATTTATGTATTTATGTATGTATGTATGTAAAGCCTAAACTTTTTTTTTTTTAATCTTTGGAAGAAATGAAGAAAAATGTGTTATTAGTTACATAAAGAACTACATGTGACAGAGAGCTCAATGATACCAAACACAATTAATATTGCAGTTGTGTCCCTAAAGGGCCCACCTCATATAGATCTTATTAATATAAACAGGTAATGTTAGGGTGTGCTCACAATGACCTGGGATAATCCAGTGATATCTTGTATGGTATAGTGATATGATATCCTGCATGAATTTAGAAAAAGACCTATCACAGGAGACTAAAAACTTATGGGAAATAGTAAAGTGTTTGTTAACACAAAAAGAAAGACAAATGGATCCTGTTTTCTTAAAGCATGTTATACAGCACTAATAGAAAAAATCAGACAGCACAAAAACAAATCCTAACAAATGCAGCTGAACACTGGAGGCCAATATAAAAAGTCCTTAGATAAACACAGGCTTTTTACATGTTATACAGCACAGTGCTTGTGCTGTGTATTTTGGCCCCCTGTTTTACCTGAAATACCTGTCTGATCCTGCCAGCTTCTACCCTCCCCTCTGTAGACTGACCATGATATATCAGGGCTACTGAGCCTTGACACTGTGGTCAGTGTACGTGCCTCCGTAATATGCTGCTATCTGCAGCTCTCACTATGTCTTCTCTGTCCTCCTCAACCTCCCATACCTGCCTGCTAGCTCTCAATAGCGCTGCTCTGCTCCTCTCCCCACTGCTTCAAAACAAACTGATCGTTATATCATCCCCACTGTCACATAAAAATATGTGTCCTAGTGCCTGTGCTTTATTAAAAAAAAAGCAGATCTCTAACTGTTTAAACAGTGTTATCCAGAGATCACATGATTCTAGGCTCTCTGCTCCTCTCCTCCCCACCTCCCTTGCTGATGTCAGCAGGGGAATCTCGGGGGCCCTGCCCGCTGGAGTTTTCACACAGGAAGAGCTGGGAGCCTGGAGTCATGTGATCGATGGAAGACACTGTTAAAACAGGTAGAAATCTGCTTTTTTTAATAAAGCACAGACACTTGGATACATTTTTTTATGTGACAGAGGGTGTATGATATCAGTTAGTGGCTTAACAAACACTTTAAGAGAAATCTATAGTGTGATATTTAACATAAGGGTCTACAGGTAAAAAAAAAAAGAGGCTGGCATTTGATCTTGCATTTGAGTTTATGCATAAGTAGGACTTCTTGCTACATAACTTCGCTAAACTGGTCCAATTCATTATTGAGGCTAGAACAGCCCAAATCTTGGAGACAGGAAAAAATATTAAAAACATTATGAATACATTGGTACCCTGTCGAGATAAAGAGAGATTGTGAGAAAGGAAAATAGCATACGCTATAGAGTGCAACTACAGAAAAACATCATATTAATAAAGCAAAGGAAGTTCTCTTGAGATCAGGTGCTAACGGTGAATACAACTTCAACCTGAAGAATTGGAGTGGAAGTAGGAAAGGGGGTAAAGAAAGAGGAGGAAGTTGTAGTAATGGAGACTCCTGCTAGCAACAAGACCTCCAAAAGTATGGAGGAAAGCTCACAACTACCTAATAGGTCGATAGCACCAATTTGTTCTGGTAGAAGAGCTAATGTGAAGCAAAATAGAAGTAGAGGTAATGAATCTAGTGACAAAGCATTCAGCCCCCTCACTTTGAGAGGCTACCCAGGATAGAGGGGTGAGACCCGTAGCAGGATGAGCCATAAAGGTAGAAATACCAATATATTAGGTGTGGGCAGGGCTTTTTTTCAGCTGGAACTTGGTGGAACTCAGTTCCACCACCTCTATCTTAGGCTGTCTACTCCCTGCTCTGTACCATCAGTTGTGAAGTTCAGCTTCTGTGTTTACAAGTGACAGCTTTTCTCCCAATGGCTCTCACAGATCTGATCTCCTGAGCAGCTCCCACGGAGATGGGAATAAGGGAGATGAAGATGCTCAGGGTGCAGGTTGGATTTGACTAAACCCACTATTTGATGGATGGTGTGCTTGAGGAGGGGGGGTATTGGGGGGTCACGGTTGAGTTCCTGCACCTGTTCTTTGAGAAAAAAAGCTCTGGGTGTGGGCAAGTGAAGGCAAAGCCCAGGATGGGGTGCAGAGGGGGGATATATTTGCTCCCTCTTATAAGCTAAATTTATTTGAAAAGTATCAAGCAGTTTATGAGGAAGCTTTGTGTTAAGTAACATTTTGTTAAGAACAAGACACCAACGCCTGATAAAACTAGTCATTTTCAATACACCAATCTTAGGTTGAAATCTAAAGAAAAAAATCTCGCTCACGAGAAGAGCGATTAATTGGCTATTTTCAGGAGCTAGTGATAATTTTTTTTATAGGAAAATTAATGTGCGTAATCCCACTCCAAACAACTTGACACCCCAGAAAACACATGCGTTAAGGTCCCTAAAACCTAATCCCTAGATTATTATCAGACCCATGGATAAGGAAGGGCATATACTGTAATGGTGATGGATCATGAGAAATTTTATTTGGAATTAAACCGTCTCCTAGGGAACAGTTCTACTTATTGTGAATTGAAGAGTGATCATATTGCAGACTTTTCAAGGAAACTGAATGCCCTCAACAAAAGAGGGTTAGATAGGGGCATACTAATGGAAAATGAGTATGAGTACCTAATGACTAATATCCCACATATTTCAGTTTTCTACTTCCTCCTTAAGAGCCATAAAGATCTAGTCGACCCTCCCAGGAGCCCTATGTCCGGGATAGGATCCTATGCCTTCAACCATTCACAATAGATGGACCGCATGTAAAGTCTATTTACAAGATTACAAAGACATTTTAAATATACTTATCATAGTGGCTTTGCAACTAGGGTGGATTCTAGGATCTCTGTATGTCACCTCTCTTTACAATGTTATTCCACAACATAGGGGGTGTGAGACTGTTAGCCAGACCTTATAAGGTGCTGAGAAGCTAAGAAAAGCATATTTACTTTGTTTTGTATGCTATAATGTTTATTTTGAGACATAACAATTTTTATGTGCAGAAAGATTTTTATCCGCAGTTAATCAGCACAGCTATAGGGATGAGTTTCATGTCTAGTTTCACAAATGTATATATGGCCAACTAGGAATCCCAAGTCATCTGGCCCAATGGTGAGCTGGGCATGGGTTTTGTCCTCTGAAAAAAGTTCATAGATAATATTATATTCATCTGGAAAGAATCTAAGTTGGAAATGGAAACCTTCTTGGGTGCTTTGAATAACAACTCCTACAACCTGACTTTTGATCCAACCACCAGTAGAGAGAGTATTAAAGCTTCTTGGACGCGACTATTTTTGTGAAGGACAGGAGAATTATGACTAGAACCTCTAGGAAGCTTGTGGACTGCAGCAACTATGTATAAAATATTAGACATGTGCATTTGTTTTCGTCCGAATACATTTTCGTCCGAATTTCGGGGATTGACGTTGACAATAGTGATCTGTGTCTATAGAACCTGTGGTTGAATGTGCCTAACCTAACTCTATTAGTCCAAGATCCAAGATTATTCAACATTTGTGGTCAAATGCTCCACCCATAGGCTACAGAAGAATTCTAATGTTGGTTGACTAGTAATAATAATTAATAAATATAATTATTACTAGTCATACAACATTATAATTCTACTATAGCTTGTGGGTTGGACATTCAACTGGAAATGTATGATTGTTGCGTCGTACAGTTTAGCTGCTTCGTCGAATCTTCTTAGAACATTCGACAGACACCATAATCCTTAAATCAGATTTTTGGACGAATGCATTTTTAATGAAACAAAATAAATAACAACTGATTTCGGAGTAACTAAATAAATGTATTTTTCAGATGAAAACTAAATTCCAAAACAAAATATTTCAGTGTGCACATTGTAGTAATATGGCTGAGCATAAGGAACCCCATTTTGATGATATAGGGTCATATATTTTAACAGTCATATCTAGTCAGTTTAAGTTTTGTATTTCTCTTTTCAAATATTTTATTAGAGATAATGCAATACAAGTTATGCATACAAATTTTTAAGAGCCGGTTCACACTGGGGCGACTTGGGATCCGACTTGAAGTCGCCTCAAGTCGTCCCAAGTCACGCTGTCGAGAAAAACAATGCAAGTGAATGGGAGCGGTGTTAATACACACGACTCGAGTCGCTCCGACTTCAAATGAAGTTCCTGTACTACTTTAATCTGACTTGTAGGCAATTTGTACCCATTGATTTCAAAGGAAGTCGCCTCCAAGTCTGATCCAAATCTGATCACTGTCTTAACTGAAGCGATTTTCCAGGAAGATAACATACATTTCTCAGGCAAACCTCTCCCTCCCCCTCCCTCCCCTAGAGCTTATTGTTATTTGATTGGCCACTGGAAAGTCTCCTGTCCTGGAGACGACTTCAAGTTGTGTTGTAAATCGCCCCAGATCGCCCCATGGTTCATGCTCAAGTCGTGTTGGAGTCGCCTCTGAAAGTCGTGCTGGAAGTCGTGTCGCCCTAGTGTGAACTGACTCTAAGTATAATAAAGATAAACAAATGAAGATTTTGAGGCTTCTCAGTCATCATTCAAAGCAAAGAAAAGTTAACATTTATCTATTAGTGTTACTAAAGTAATAAATATAATAGTTGTTTAAGGCATTTTTCATCCAAGTCTAATTTCTATATACTAAAGAACATTAAATGAGTTTGGACATAACAGGGTAGTCATTCATGGAATAGTTGGAATGGTGTCTTCCCACAGTGGCCAAGATATGGCAATGTGGCTTGGCCTATCCCGTAGATGAAGACAAGAATGGCAACTATCAAACTATCAAAATGTTCCCATTACATTCAGTCTAAGAAAGGATACATAAATGAATAAAAATTGATAAATAAGTGTGTGGGGGGAGGGGGGTGGTCTCCATAAAGAATCAAGAAAAAATTAAAAGATGTTATTATTTATAATAAGAGAATAAGATATTTATAAATGGATTACATACTTGGAAAATACAAGTGAGTTATCAAAACCTGGTGGTAGATAATGGTTTATCCATGGAAGCAAGAGAGATTCGAATTTGGGGATTTTATCTTATTGTTATTATTGTTATTTTAAAAGAGCCACTGTTGGATCAGGTAATATAGTGGTATTGAACATGGTGGAAAGTTAATTGAATATGCGTTTCCAGAAACAAGGGCTACAGGACATGACCACCATATATGTAAATGTGTGCCCACATCATTACAGGCTCTGAAGCATTGGGGGGAATATTGGGGTAGGAATTTAGATATTCTAGCCGGAATTGGGTACCATCTAGCAATTACCTTATAGTTAGTTTCTATGGCTGCAATATTTGGAGTTGCTAAGTTCGTGACAAGTTTTGTATTTCTCATACTGTAGCAGTTTTGCAAAAGCATAATAGCATGCATAACATATCGCTTACAGAAGCATATTTTTCTCTGTACCATTCCATATAAAGATTCAGTGGTATGGAGCTGTCTGAGTTTGTTCCTGGGAAAAAGGAACTAACACCAGATGGCTTGATTACTCCGATTGGCCTATGCCGGCCATCTTTAAGAGGTCAATCATCTAAGTATTAATGATATTAATACTAGCTGGTCTTTGTCAGGTATACGGAAATACCGTTTGAATTCCCTTCATACATGTCTATAAAATATAAGCTGTCATTTGTGGAACTGGCTGCTCAAAGTACCTAGCGTTCAGTTTACTTGCTTATGGAGAAACTGTACCCAACTGGAAGACTGCATGGAAGAAGCAGTGATAGTATCCATAAAATCTGTAGTGAAGGGGTATTACTCTGACCTTTTGGACCTAGATAGGAAGCGTATTGAGGAAATACCTAGGGTGGCTTTTTGGGGAGGCCGCATTAAGGATGGCTGCAATCCATTGACACTCAAGCCTTAGCCTGAGTGAGTCTCAACATTCCAGACATTTTCTGGACTCAACAATCTCCTGTCACAGGCTTTCACTGCAACCCACTCCCCAAAGCTGATCAGCACAGACAGAGCGTTTGCACTAACACTGGGACATGAGAGCTCCTCAGTATAGACTAATTACCTGCCCTGCAAGTTGGATCTCTGTTCAGTAGCTGCCAAAATCAAACACAGATTAACATTAGTAACCTCAGGGATGATCTGCCTGCCATTTCTAACCACCTCCAGAACATATAACAAGCCGGTTTGAGATGAGACACAGCGTTGAAAACTCTGCAAGAGGTCTCCTGTTTGCAACACCCATTTGATGAAAACGCATTGCCACATCGAAGATTTGAAAAATAGGATTTGGAGGTGTGCCTGAATCAGTAGGGCCCAAAATTGCTTCAATCAGTTTTTCTATTGATCCTCAATATACTGCTCAACAGACACCTGGAATCACTTATTGATATGCAAAGATTCCACAGAGCTTTGCAACCCAGAGGTTGAGAAAACAGATCATCCTCTGAGAGAAAGAATTTATTGTCTTCTAAATTTCCTTAACTTAAAGAATTTTACAATAGGAAAAAAAGGAGGACCAGCTGATCTATGATAGAGCCATCATTCAGATATACCAAAATCTATCTTAGATCACTTTACAGCACAGACGCTCACTGAAACGCCTGCTGGCTGTACTCCAGGAACACAATATTGCCTACCAATGGCACTTGATTTCTTTCTCTCAGCAACCAGTGTCCTAAAGAACGATTTTAGGGACTTGGGGGTTAAAAAGGACCTCCGAGATGGTATTCTCAGGCAATCCCAATGTGAAAGCAGAATGCAGTCAGTCAGTTCAGTGCTAGTCAGTGGAGAGTAGGACGCTTCCCGACGAGTCTGCTCTCCCAGGGCTAGTCAGAACAGGCAGTCAGGTTAGCAACGTCCAGCCAGTAGTGCTCAGGACTACCGATTCTCCATCCCCTGCTGACCACCCTCCTCGGCCTCCCAAAGGCATCTTCTCCCAAGGTAAGGCCTGATCCATCTGGCCAGTCTGTTCTCCAACCCGGGGATCGAGTTGCGGCCGTCCTTTTCAGGATAAGCCGCGGCCGTGTTCCCGGGAAACAGACGACTCGCATCCCCCCATCTACACCTCCTTCCCATCCCTAATACCGCACCGCCATCCCCCGCCATCCCCCTGCTACCCCCCCTACTATTTTGGGACCCGGAAAACCCCGCTATTGGATCGCGGGTGCCGCATCCGTGTCCAGGAAAGTCCGCGGCTTCAGTTGCGGCCTAGCCGGACGCTCGTGGGTCACCCAACCATAGCCTCCCCGCCACTCACACACCCCCAAAAAGAACCCAGCCCCCCGAGGATTCTTCCCCTCGTTGCCCCTGCATATCCTCCCCCCTCCTCTCTTGCTGTCCCTGTGGTACAGCAAGAGGAGGGGGGAGGATATGCAGGGGCGACGAGGGGAAGAATCCTCCGGGCCTGGGTTCTTTTTGGCTCGGGCCTACTCCAGGTCGGCGGCCATCTTGGTACACCCCTTCAAACAAAAACATCACTATCACTCACCCTCAAACCTCCCCCCCCCACACACAATCCTGTTTCTGCCTGAAACTAGGTCCCACCATTTAATCCAGGGGTACGTATCCCCCATGCCCCCCCCCACAAAGTAATTGATCCAGGGTTTGCCGATCGCCAGCGAGGGATCAGGAAGGAGTTTTTTCCCCGGTCGCTGCAGATTGGCACAGCACGCCTGGGGTTTTCGCCTTCCTCTGGACCAATTTAGGGAGGGAATTCTGAACGAGTGGCGCTTCACTTGCTCATTCGTCCTCCAGCGCCTGTCAAATCCCTCGATCGTCATCTCCCCCCTGCGTCATTTCTGCAACCATGGGTTATTTAAAATACTCTGCAGAAACAATCAGGGAACTGAAACCGTTTGCCTCTACACTTCCAGTGGTCACCAAAAAAGCGCTAAACAGTGAGCGACTGTTAAGAATCGATCGACGATCGACAGAAAACGGCACACAGCTACAGCAGCCCAAGCGCATATTATGCGCTTTGGTCAACACAAGATCGGCAGTAAAACACCGTCAAGAAATCTATGATTTCATCCTCCAACACGATCTAGACTGCCTCTTCATCACAGAAAGCTGGCTTACAGCAGACTGCAACACCATTCTGGGAGAACTGGTGCCAGCAAATTATTGCATCCAAATGCAGAACAGAGTGGGGCAAAGAGGGGGAGGCCTGGTGGTGATCCACAAGACGCACCTCGCGATCACCAAACCAGTCCTCCAAAACTCACTTCCATTTATGGAAACCCTCACTCTACAGCTGCAAACAAATCCCCAAGACATGGTCCATATTCTACTCTGCTATAGACTATAGAATTTTGGTGGTTGTGGTGGATTTAAGTGGGTAATTGGTTTGGGATTTGGGGAAGGGTTTGTGACAATTCCATTTTGCTGAATACTTTCACGGATTTTTTCAATTTTATTAATGAAATAATCCGATAATTCATTGCAAAATTCTTGTGAATCAGAATTGGGGGCCTCTAAACAAGCTGGATTCATGGTCTGCGAGACCAGCTTGAAGAGTTTGCGGGGGCGGTTTAGGGCATTTGCGATGATGTTGGAGAAGTGATTTTTTTTTGGCCATAAAGATTTCTTTGTGGTATTTCTTAGTTATTATCTTGTAAATTATGTGTTTTTTATCAGAAGAGTTCCTTTTCCAAGCGGCTTCTGCTCTTCTGCGTTCTTGCTTTAGCAACATCAGCTGGTCATTAAACCAGCTGGAGTTGTTTTTCCGGATGCAAGTTTTGCGTTTTGGTGCCACAAAGTCAGCTGACTGTATCAGCGCCTTGTTGATTGGCTCAAGTGTTTCTGTGGCTGTTTGTTTTTGTTGGGTTGTTTTTATTTTTTTCCCTAATGTTGTTTTGAAGAGTTCCGAGTGGAGCTTCTTTTGAGATCTAGTCCAGTGATATGTGGTGGGAACAATCATCAATTCCAAATGCCCTCTATCTAGGACTCCCCAAATACCAAATCACTCGTCTGCAAGTCGTTCAAAATACGGCCGCTCGATTAGTGACTGGCAAAAAAACATGGGAATCAATCTCACCTTCGCTGAGATCCCTTCATTGGCTGCCAGTAAAAGACAGAATCACTTTCAAGGCACTCTGCCTAACACATAAGTGTATTCACGGAAACGCCCCCCAATACCTATGCGAAAAAATAAAAGCCCATAACCCAAATCGCATTCTGCGATCCACAAATCCAAACCTACTCCAAATACCCAAAGCCAAATACAAGTCCAAAGGAGATCGAAGATTTGCAGTCCAAGGACCTCGGCTGTGGAATGCGCTACCAACTACCATCCGACTGGAGTCGGACCACTTGGCCTTCAGGAGAAGGATTAAAACCCATCTCTTCTGAGGTCAAATAGGGTTCCTTTCCCACGGAATGGAAACAGTGCCCAGAGGCGATTCAGTTCGCATGTGTTGCGCTTTACAAGTTTTTCACTCACTCACTCAATACTACCGGTACATCGATCCACACCAGAAATGCAGAGGGAGTTAAGGGAAGCAAACAAGTGGCTGAGGAGCTGGTGTAGTAAGGAGGGGTTTCGGTTCCTGGAGGACTGGGCCGACTTCTCAGTCGATAACCAGTACTATAGAAGGGACAAACTGCACCTAAATGAGAAGGGTGCAGATCAGCTAAGAATGAAGATGGCCAAAAAGTTAGAGGGGATTTTAAACAAGGTGATGGGGGAAGGTCCAGTGGTAGAGATAGTCAGCGTGGAACATATTCCTGAGGGTAGTATTGGGGCATTAGTGGTAGGATAACCAAAGAACATAAACCCAAGGTAAGTATAGTAGCAAGTCCTAGTTGCAATCTCGGGACACCCAATTAGAGGATAGTATGCATCTAAACTATGTGGCATGTTCACCAATGCCAGGAGCCTGGTGGACAAGATGGGTGAACTAGGATCAGGGAACTGAAACCGTTTGCCTCTACACTTCCAGCGGTCACCAAAAAAGCGCTAAACAGTGAGCGACTGTTAAGAATCGATCGACGATCGACAGAAAACGGCACACAGCTACAGCAGCCCAAGCGCATATTATGCGCTTTGGTCAACACAAGATCGGCAGTAAAACACCGTCAAGAAATCTATGATTTCATCCTCCAACACGATCTAGACTGCCTCTTCATCACAGAAAGCTGGCTTACAGCAGACTGCAACACCATTCTGGGAGAACTGGTGCCAGCAAATTATTGCATCCAAATGCAGAACAGAGTGGGGCAAAGAGGGGGAGGCCTGGTGGTGATCCACAAGACGCACCTCGCGATCACCAAACCAGTCCTCCAAAACTCACTTCCATTTATGGAAACCCTCACTCTACAGCTGCAAACAAATCCCCAAGACATGGTCCATATTCTACTCTGCTATAGACCACCAGACCCAAAAACGCACCTCCTCACGTCATTGACAGAATTCATCTCCTCACACACCCTAAGCGTCAAACATTTTTTGATGCTTGGGGATTTCAACCTCTGGGCCAACTCCTCGCTGGACCCCGTAGCCGACGCCTGCATAGACCATCTGGAAGGGTTAGGTCTACAACAACTAATATTAGGCCCCACTCATGTCTCAGGTCATACGCTAGATCTCATTTTCAAACAAGATTTGGAAATTGACGTCCTTGACAATGAGCCGCTACCATGGACCGATCACCATGCCATTAAATTCAAAATCACCAATAACCCCAGCCCAAAAAAAAAGACAAAACCGGTGACATATCACTGGACTAGATCTCAAAAGAAGCTCCACTCGGAACTCTTCAAAACAACATTAGGGAAAAAAATAAAAACAACCCAACAAAAACAAACAGCCACAGAAACACTTGAGCCAATCAACAAGGCGCTGATACAGTCAGCTGACTTTGTGGCACCAAAACGCAAAACTTGCATCCGGAAAAACAACTCCAGCTGGTTTAATGACCAGCTGATGTTGCTAAAGCAAGAACGCAGAAGAGCAGAAGCCGCTTGGAAAAGGAACTCTTCTGATAAAAAACACATAATTTACAAGATAATAACTAAGAAATACCACAAAGAAATCTTTATGGCCAAAAAAAAATCACTTCTCCAACATCATCGCAAATGCCCTAAACCGCCCCCGCAAACTCTTCAAGCTGGTCTCGCAGACCATGAATCCAGCTTGTTTAGAGGCCCCCAATTCTGATTCACAAGAATTTTGCAATGAATTATCTGATTATTTCATTAATAAAATTGAAAAAATCCGTGAAAGTATTCAGCAAAATGGAATTGTCACAAACCCTTCCCCAAATCCCAAACCAATTACCCACTTAAATCCACCACAACCACCAAAATTCACTCTAAAACCCATCACCATCAATGCCTCCAAAAACATCATTGGGACTCTGCGTAACAGCACAGCTCCCAATGACATCATTCCCACTAAACTGCTGAAAGAAAGTGCCGATATACTGGCACCAGCTATCACGCAGCTCAGCAATCAATCTTTCAAGGAGGGCACGGTGCCCACCTTGCTGAAACAAGGTACAATAAAACCTATCCTAAAAAAAAAACACCCTTGACCCCAAAGACCCAAACAACCGTAGGCCCATAACAGGTCTAAATGTCTTCTCCAAGGTAATGGAGAAAGAAGTTGTACAACAGCTACAACGGCATTTAGACACCCATAAATTACTCAACACGTTCCAATCAGGCTTCCGTCCGGGGCACGGAACAGAAACGGCGTTGCTCAAAATATGACGACGTGCTAGAGGCCGCTGATGAAGGAAAACTCGGATCTTTCAGCTCTGAAATACTTATGGTATCATGCGGAGTCCCTCAGGGGTCGCCCTTGTCACCCGTATTGTTCAATATCTATCTCCGCCCCCTCTTTGAAATCATCAGGAACCAGAAGCTACTTTACTACTCCTATGCAGATGACACACAACTGTATTTCCACATCTGCAACAAAAAGGATCATTCTCTTGGACTAGAGAAATGCCTCACTCTAATAGATAACTGGATAACAAACAGTTATCTTAAACTCAATGGGTCAAAAACAGAACTTCTTCTGTTTCACGCAAACCGGAAAAGTCACCCCGCGTCAACCTGTACCCCCCCCACCCATTCTGGGAAAAACTATCATCCCCAGTACCAAAGTGAAAAGTCTCAGAGTCATCTTTGACTCCTACATGACAATGGATGTACAAATAGGGTCAGTAGTCAGCGGATCGCACCATCTGCTGCGCCTACTACGCCGACTCACACCTTTTATCCCGAAAGAGGACATTGCAGTTGTGGTGGGAACAATCATCAATTCCAAATGCCCTCTATCTAGGACTCCCCAAATACCAAATCACTCGTCTGCAAGTCGTTCAAAATACGGCCGCTCGATTAGTGACTGGCAAAAAAACATGGGAATCAATCTCACCTTCGCTGAGATCCCTTCATTGGCTGCCAGTAAAAGACAGAATCACTTTCAAGGCACTCTGCCTAACACATAAGTGTATTCACGGAAACGCCCCCCAATACCTATGCGAAAAAATAAAAGCCCATAACCCAAATCGCATTCTGCGATCCACAAATCCAAACCTACTCCAAATACCCAAAGCCAAATACAAGTCCAAAGGAGATCGAAGATTTGCAGTCTAAGGACCTCGGCTGTGGAATGCGCTACCAACTACCATCCGACTGGAGTCGGACCACTTGGCCTTCAGGAGAAGGATTAAAACCCATCTCTTCTGAGGTCAAATAGGGTTCCTTTCCCACGGAATGGAAACAGCGCCCAGAGGCGATTCAGTTTGCATGTGTTGCGCTTTACAAGTTTTTCACTCACTCACTCAATACTACCGGTACATCGATCCACACCAGAAATGCAGAGGGAGTTAAGGGAAGCAAACAAGTGGCTGAGGAGCTGGTGTAGTAAGGAGGGGTTTCGGTTCCTGGAGGACTGGGCCGACTTCTCAGTCGATAACCAGTACTATAGAAGGGACAAACTGCACCTAAATGAGAAGGGTGCAGATCAGCTAAGAATGAAGATGGCCAAAAAGTTAGAGGGGATTTTAAACAAGGTGATGGGGGAAGGTCCAGTGGTAGAGATAGTCAGCGTGGAACATATTCCTGAGGGTAGTATTGGGGCATTAGTGGTAGGATAACCAAAGAACATAAACCCAAGGTAAGTATAGTAGCAAGTCCTAGTTGCAATCTCGGGACACCCAATTAGAGGATAGTATGCATCTAAACTATGTGGCATGTTCACCAATGCCAGGAGCCTGGTGGACAAGATGGGTGAACTAGGATACTATTGTAGGATTTGGATTTTGTGGGGATTTCAGAGACCTGGTTCAACAGCTCTCATGATTGGCTGGCAACCATTCAAGGGTATACCCTTTATTGCAAGGATAGAGAGGGTAAAAAAGGGGGCGGGTATGCCTATATAGCAAGAAAAATGTACACGTAAATTTGAGAGATGACATCACTAAAGGAGCTCGGGAGGAGGTGGAATTCTTAGGGGTAGAGCTCCAAAGGGATGAAGCTAAGGGGAAAATAATAATGGGAGTATGCTATAGGCCCCCTAACCTGAGGGAGGAGGGGAAGACAGATCTCCTATCACAATTTGGATTAGCAGCAAGGATGGGAAGTGTTATCATAATGGGGGATTTTAATTATCCTGACATAGACTGGGCAGAGGGAACCATGCATTCATCTAAAGAGAGAAAGGATCACCGCTCAAGGATACCAATTGAGAATCTCCTCATCAAATCCAAAGCCACAGGTGCTGGCAATGCATAGGATAATGCAAAATAAGGAAGGATTTCTGGACAACTACACTCCAAAACTTGTTGCTTTTATTGTAAAATGAAAAACACAGGATACATGCCACAGCAAATGGGTTACCACTGACGCGTTTCACACTAAACTTTAGTGCTTAATTAAGCACTAAAGTTTAGTGTGAAACGTGTCAGCTTGTACCCCGTTTGCTGTGGCATGTATCCTGTGTTTTTCATTTTACAATAAAAGCAACACGTTTTGGAGTGCGGCTGTGCAGAAATCCTTCCTTCATTTTACGCATTCATCTAAGGCTTGCCAGTTCCTAAATATCGTGCGGGACAATTTTATGGGTCAGATGGTAGACGCACCAACTAAAAATAAAGCATTACTGGATCTACTGATTATCAACAATACAGACCTGATCACAGATGTGGAGGTACGGGCAATTTAGGTAACAGGTCAATTGGCTTTAGCATAAATCACACAAATAGGAAACATAAGGGGAATACAAAGACACTAAATTTCAAAAGAGCCAACTTCCCTAAACTACGAACCTTGCTAGAAGGCATAAATTGGGGACAGAATCTTAGGAACAAACAACACAGAGAAGAGATGGGTTTGCTTTAAGAGCATTTTAAATAAAGGCATTAGCCAATGCATCCAATTGGGTAATACATTTAAAAGAGCAAGCAAAAGGATGGCTTAACTCCAATGTAAAAATGCATATAAAAGCAAAAGAGAAGGCTTTTTAAAAATACAAGGTTGAGGGATCATCATCAGCATTCAGACTTTATAAAGAATGCAACAAGAAATGTAAGGGTGTTTTTTAGGGCGGCTAAGATTGAATATGAAAGACACATTGCGGAGGAGAGCAAAATAAATCCCAAGAAATTCTTTAAGTATGTAAACATTAAAAAAAATGAGGACTGACTATATTGGCCCCATTAAGAAGGACATCTGGTTACAAAGGATGGGGAGATGGCGAAGGTATTGAATTTATTCTTTTCCTTAGTCTTCACGAGGGAATCGGGGAGCTTCAGTAGCCAAAACTGCAGATTCTATCCTCATGACACATCACAGGAAACACCTTCATGGTTAACAGAGGACAAAATTCAAATTAGACTTGGGAAACATAATATTAATAAATCACCTGGACCAGCCGCAGCACCCCTATCAATAATGTGCAGATGGCACCCTGCCTCCCCTAGTTTCAGCCCTGTCCATATAGATTATATGAAAGATCTCAGTTAAATAAAGAATAATGGGAGCCATTACAGGACAATGCAAAATTCCAAAGAAGTTTACAGAAAGAATCTCTTCAGGCAGCCAGGTCTCAGTGAGGAGGAGTGGCCCAGATAGGCATTAGATGTGGTGTGGATGGCTGTCATGGTAAGGAGTCAGACTTGAGTAGGCCCAATTTAACCAGAAGCTCTTTGCCTTCAACAATGGTAAAAACCATGTAAGTCCCAGCAATAATGGATGCAAGCAGATGGGAGTACTGATGTTACTTCTTTCATTTCATTTTCATCAGATCAAGGGAGACTGGGGAGATATCTGTGAATATTTGGATTTTGGGGCTATCCATTTCAGTGTTAGGATTATTCACAGAGGCACGGAAGACATTTTTAACAAGATAATCCTTCATGCATATGATTAAATGATGTGGTAGTTTTGGAGGGTGGTTTGGGATGGAGAGCACAGTGAATTCTGTCCAGGCTAAGGAGGATAATGGTGTCTCAGAAAGGAGAGTGTGAAAAATCTCAGAGACTGCTGGAATGAATGAGGTAACCATTTCTGGAATGCCACTAATCTGAAGATTATTGCGGCTGTTACGATTATGCAGATCACACACTTGAGATTTATTATATGAGAAGCTTTCAGCAAGAGTCTCAAATTCTTTCTGTAAATCATTGTAAGGTAAAGATAGTTCATCATGTTTGGTTTTCAGCAAGTCAGTAGGACTACCTAGAGCTGCTATCTTCTGGGTGAGGGTGCTGGCTTCTCATATATGGCAGCTAACCTGGCATCCGAGTCAACCTTTACAAGTTGAGGAGAGTAGAGATGGCCTGCCGGTTCGCCAGGCGGTCGTTTCGCGGCAAACTTTCGTTGTCTGCGATCTGCCAAACCGTCGGACATCTGGCGATGTTCCCGGCGGTCTGCAATGTTAAATGGGTAAGAACTTTGACCTATGACACATCCATCAGGTGGTGCAGGACAGCCAATTGAGACATTTCAGCACATGGACATACCCCCAACCTTATAAATAGACCTGATCTGGCGGCCATCTTACATTCTGCTGTTTGTCAGTGTAGGGAAAGGGTGCTGTGTTTGGAGCAGGGACAGGCTGTATTATTTCAAATAGCTATCTAAAGGTCCACAACATTTCTTTTAAGGACTGTTATAGGTGTGCTACATGCTCTAGTATATAGGTGTCTGATACATTCATATACTTTTTAGCGTTTCCAGCTGGGACAGCATTTAGCGACACAAATCGCTACCTAACAGGTCCACAAAAGTCCTTTCAAGCACTGGTATAGGTGTGCTACTTGCTCTGCAGTACATAGGTGTGTAATACATTCATATACTTTTTGCCAGTGTAGGGCGAGGTTGGTGTTTCCAGCAGGGACAGCATTTAGCGACACAAATCGCTACCTAACAGGTCCACAAAAGTCCTTTCAAGCACTGGTATAGGTGTGCTACTTGCTGTGCACTGCAGTATATAGGTGTAATATACACTTATAATATACTTTCGAATATAGAAATCATATTATAGTGGATTTGTATTGTGCAGCATTGTGACTGGCGGTGTATTTGGTTACTGCTTGATTTTTGCCTCTTTCGCTGCGTTTCCTCTGCTACACACATTAAAAAAAATCCTGAAAAAAAGTTTCATAACTGGTGAAAAAAAACAATGGCCCCCTAAAATGACATATTTTGTTATATACCTTCTTCCACATATACTGTGCTTCTCTAGAGACTGTTGTCACAGGCTGGAGCCAAAGGAAGTGGCAACATTTTCATTCGATTACGTCAAAGGATGCACCAGACTTGGTTGGGTCTCTTGCCACCAACACAACCACCACCACCATATACCCTCCGCTTGAGTCACAGGAATTATTTTCTGATCCATCAGAAGACATTTCGGATTCGCAGCCATTCTTGGCATTGGATCGGGAAGAGGAGGTAGCAACAGCCGGCACTCAGCAGTCTGACTACAGTACTCAGATCAGCCCAAGGGGGTTGGTGCCCGCTGTTGCTGCCTACTCCGAGATCTCTACTGTTAGTGATGGGAGGAAAGGTGACGTCGATGATGACGTGTCTACAGACGTTACGTGGGTGCCCACAAGAGAGGAATTGGAGGGGAGTTCAGAGGGAGAGATGGACCAACATATAGGGAGGAGAAGCAGGCCGAACTTACATTGCACAGGGGGGGACAAAGCAGACTCCTAATGTATCAGGAGCGAGCCATCAACCATGTATGGTCACATCTGGCGCTCCCAGGATGCCAGCCCATGGCTCTGCAGTGTGGGCTTTTTTTAACGTGTCCGCTGCAGACAATAGTGTTGCCATCTGCAGCCTTTGCAGTCAACGCATAAGTCGCAGTAAGCCCAACACTCACCTAGGGACGACCGCCTTAAGACGGCACCTAGCCTCCCATCACCGAGCCCAGTGGGAGCAACGCCATCAGAACCCACAAAGCCACACTCCAGGCTCTCACGGTCCAGTCTCTTCTCCTTCTCCTTCACCTCTATGCTCACAATTGTCCTCCACTCCACCTTCCATCATGCCTTCCTCACGTTTTTCTGCAAAAAGGCAGGCTTCCGTGGCCCAAATGTTCGATCGTAAAAAACGATGACGCCGTATAACCCTCTTGCCCAATGGTTGAACGCTGGCTTGTCGGAACTGATAGCCTGCCAACTACTGCCATATAAACTGGTGAAGTCGGAGGCCTTTCAAAAATTTGTGGCCATTGGAACACCACAATGGAAGGTCCCAGGAAGGATTTTTTTTTCACAGAAGGGCATCCCAGAGCTATATGGCCATGTTCAGCGGCAAGTAAATGTATCTCTGGCACACAGTGTCGGTGCCAAGATACATCTGACAAGAGACACGTGGTCTAGCAAACACGGGCAGGGAAGGTATATCATTTTCACTGCCCACTGGGTGAACCTTCTGATGGCCGTCAAGCATGTGACTCCTCATTTTCTGATGCTACCGTCTCTTCTGCTGCGCCGACCAAGATCCCCAGAACCTGATTGACATGCCAGGTGAGACATTGCCATGCTGTGCTGCGTCTGTTGTGCCTGGAAGACAAGAGCCACACTGGTCTTGCACTCCTTTCAGCTTTGCGTTCACAGGCAGATCAGTGGCTAACACCGCTCAATTTGACAGTTGATAAAGTGGTGTGCGACAATGGTGCCAATCTGCTGAGCGTGCTGAAACAGGGCAAAATTACACATGTGCCATGCATGGCACAAGTCCTGAACTTGGTCGTGCAGCGATTCGTTGCCAAATACACTGGGCTCCAGGATGTCTTGCGGCAGGCTAGGAAAATCTCGGTCCATTTCAGAGGATCTCACACGGCCATGGCTCGCCTTGCTGACATTCAGCAGCGACACAACCTGCCCATAAGATGTCTTATTTGTGACTGCCTGACGCGATGGAACTCAACATTGTATATGCTTGATAGGCTGCTCCAGCAGAAACATGCAGTTAACGACTACCTTATGAACTCTGCGGCAGGACAGGTTCTGGGGAGCTTGGTTTTTTCGCACCGTGCCAGTAGCTGCTCATGCGCGACTCATGCAGACTTCTGCAGCCATTTAATGAGATCACCAAACTGGTCAGTCGCAGCCAGGACGCCATCAGTGACATTTTACCTTACGCCTTTTTTCTGGAGCGTGCATTGCGTTGTGTCATTGATCAAGCCGTCGAGAAGCAGGAGCAGGAAGATGAGGAAGTTGCAATGATGGATGAATTTCCAGGGAGGGCTACTCCACCTGAGACAAGTCAACAACGGGAGTCTGAAGAGGAGTCAGAGGAGGATGGTGCCGGGGCAGAGGAGGAGCAATAAGAGCATGCTTTAAACCTTTCTGGGATCCCTGGTGTTGTCCGTGGATGGGGGAGGAGGACGACATTATCCTGAATGATGAGCAGGAGCCAGGCCAGTACAGCATTTCCAGTTTAGTGCAAATGGGGGCCTTCATGCTCCGGTGTTTTAAGAGGGACCCCCGTATAAAAAGCATAAAGGGCAAGGACCAGCACTGGGTGGCAACGTACTTAGACCCCCGGTACAAACAAAACATGGCGTAAATGTTACCACCATCACAGAGGGCTATCAGAATGCAGCACTTCCAGGCCTTGCTTCGAGAAATGCTGCATTCTGCTTTTGCGTCCGCTGGCAGAGGAATTTCCACTCACAGAGAAAAAGTTTTGGGTACCAATCCAACAGCGCCTGCAAGAAGAGGGCGGTTTGAAGACGTCTTAGTCACTAATGATATGAGATCATTCTTTCAGCTGACCCATCGACAGCTGTCCTCTGGATCCAGCATTAGGGAACGCCTAGACCGACAGGTGTCTGACTACATTGGGTTAACGACCAATGTGGAGGCACTGAGAAGTGATGAACCCCTAGACTACTGGGTGGGCAGGCTTGACCTCTGGCCAGAGCTTGCACAATTTGCAATGGAACTGTTGACTTGCCCCTCGTCCAGTGTCCTGCCCGAAAGGACGTTCAGCGCAGCAGGGGGCTCGTGACCGATAAGCGCACTCACCTAGCTCACAACAGTGTTGACTACCTCACATTTATAAAAATGAATGAAGCATGGATCTCGGAGGAATTCAACACATGTGACCAGTAGACCATGTTTCATTCAAATTCTGGTGAATGCCTGCGGGCTAATTTTTTGGGCCTGTACTGGCCGACACTTTATTCTGTATCCGGTGAATGCCTAATGTACCACCAGCCACAGAATAAAAAGTTGTTTGCTGTCCGGTGAACGCCTGTGGCCGTGGACTAATTTTTGGGGCCTATAATGGCCGACACTTACTTCTGTATCTGTTGAATGCCTAATGTACCACCGGCCACAGAATACAAAGTTGTTTGCTGTCTGGTGAACGCCTGTGGCCGTGGGCTAATTTTTGGGGCCTGTAATGGCCGACACTTAGTTTTGTATCCGTTGAATGCCTAATGTACCACCAGCCATAGAATACAAGGTTGTTTGCTGTCAGGTGAACGCCTGTCGGCATATTTTTGGGGCTTGTAATGGCCGGCACTTACTTATGTATCCGGTTTTTCACTTAATACTTCTGGTAGGTCAGTGTCCATGTTGTGGGACTATTTGTGCACAGCTAGTAAGTATTTTGTGGCTACAAATATGACCTGAAGGTTTTTAATATTCGCTTGCCATTAAAGTCAATGGGGCCTGCCGCGAACTTGCAGTTTGCGGACATTTGCGGCCATTCGCGGTTAGCGTTCGGGAACCGTCCTGTCGGATGTCCGTCCATCACTAGAGGGGTGTACTCACTGTCACTGCGGCTTTCACTGGTCTCAGCGCCATCTTGGGACATTCTCGTCTTCTCCTTGGTGCAATGTAAATACTGTATGTGGTGAGCGAGTATTGTGAAGGGTGACCTCATGCCTTCTTGCCCATCAGGATGCACAAGGTTATCCCACAGGCTTACGTAGTGGCAATGACAGGATTTTATGCTTAATAGCCCTGGGAGATAGATTTTATCCCTGTCTGGTTGTCAGGGCACTGCCCTTTACGGTCACATTTCCCCAGTTGGCTCTGGGTGGAATTGAACCTGGGACCTGTCCATTGTGAGTCCAGCTCTTTGCCTCTGAGCCACTGCTCAAGTATTACTTTGCTTGCTATCCATTTGAGCCTGGTGCTGAACCTGTACTTTCTGTGGACCAATCAGTGGCCAGTGCGGCCTATTTAAGCCAGCCCCTTCCCCTCTGCTAGTTGCTGGTTCGTTGTCAGCTTTACCCTGTGAGAGAAACCTTGTACCTGAATACCCTGACCTGTTTGACCCGGATTGGACCTTGACGATTCTCTGCCGTCTCCTACACTTGACCCCTGCCTGCTTATCGGATTTGCTGTTGTCTCCTGCCCCTTGACCTTGGCTTGCTCTCACGGACTTCCTCTGATCTCTCCAACTCCTGACCCACGGCCTGTGACCCGGATTTGCCTTGTTTCCTGTTGGTCCCTTCTGGACTTACCTGCCTGTTCCTGCCTGATCAACGACTGTCTCCAGTCCTCTGCACCTGCCCTGCTTTCGTCGGCTGCACCAGGTCTGCCTACCAGTTCCCGGCACCGGTGCCCCCTTGTGCCGTCCCTCCTCTGTTCTAACTCCAGGGAGTGGTCTGCACAGGGTCGCAAAGGTGAGCCGCCCTCAGCATCTCGGCCTCGGTAAGTAACGTTCCTGACACTGGTGGAGCATCTACAGGACGTGTCTGTCTTCCATCTTGCCATGCATGCACCCCCCTATTGTATTTTTTTACATTTAATAACAGAAAAAGCAAAGATTGTTTGTGTCATCTACCATAGATTCCTGATTAGCTCTGAATGTTCACATGCAATTTAGTGTAACATTCATCATTATTGCATTTTATACTCATGGTAGGAGAATAAATGGTGTATTGATGTATTGTATGGATATAACCCAGGCTATAATAGCAATACTTTTGGTTCTATTTCTAAATGTTTTACCCCACATTTCAAGCAAATTTCTATCCAAGATTCACACATTTTATAAAGTTATTTAATGGGAAAATGGATGCATCCAGGGTTAAAGTTGTGTAAAAATATTTATAAATGGATCCAACTATGTAGCTTTGCTTCCCATTACATTACTGTATTCCCCAGTGTTGCATGACAAGTCCATTTCACACTTTTTTTTATATTGCATTATCATTGCCAAGTAGATACTTATCTATTTTGAGAGAACATTAAACAAAATATGAACACCTTAAGCATGAAGGGTTCCTGAATAAGTCAAATATCCACAGTATTAAAATCAATGCAGAACACATGAACACATGGAATTTTGAAATTGATCCTACTGCAGTGGTCTGTTAGCACTTCAAATGGATAGAAACAGGTGCCACAGACTTCAGCTTACATATATACACACATCTCACCAAGATTGTGTAAATCTTTTAAGCTACTTCAAACTCCAGTCTCTGAATAAAAAGCCACAAGGCAGAGAAAATCAAAGAACACTTTCAATTGAAGTCATACATCAAACATGCTATAGACTTGTTGGTTAGATTAAAAATGGGTAGAAAAATGAAAAATAAATCATAAACTTCAAAGATCATCTATTATTTTCCAATGTAGATTAAAATGATGAAGGAGATGGGTGTGATATAAATGTAGTTTTGTTTTAATATTCGCTTTGTTATGTGTTGTAAGAGACACCTAACCAAAATTTATTTTTGTGACATATACTGTAAAGTGTTTATATAAGTTAAAAAAATAAATTACAGCATAAAATAATGCAAATTCAAATGCTTTATATACTTGCTCAGCGATACTAGTATTAGGCCTTAACATTTTTCCCCTTGATCTCTTTTTATCTCTTTTTAACAACAGTTGCTAAACAATCCACAATAGAAGTATATACCTTCACCCAGTGATGACCTCTATTTTTTACCAAGAAAACTTCTGCTTGGTGTCTTTTGGGGGGTTATCCTCAAAAGAGATACTCCGACTTAACTGCTGTTCAGTCTGTGTGTAACTTTGGAAACGATCCTCAAAAGGCTTTTTCCAAAGTTACACAGAAGATCCGGCATGTGTAATTGAATTACACTGCCTAATTTTAGGATGCAGTACCGCATCCGCCGCTGGGGGCATTTCGAGTCGAAATGCCGTTGCTAGTATGCAAATTAGCACTTAAGGCGATCCACAAAGCTTTCTAGCTTCCTTTTTGCGCCGTAAGTGTTATTTTGCAAGTGTAAAATTAGGGCTCGTTCTACAAAGTGTAAAGTTAGTCACACCTTGTAAAGGCCCATTCCAGCGACGGCATTTGGTATGCTTTCCCGAGGGAGAACTCCACGGCAATTTGTAAAAAACAAAACCGGCATGGGTTCCCCCCCAGGAGCATACCAGGCCCTTAGGTCTGGCATGGGTTGTAAGGAGACCCCCCCACGCCGAAAAATTGACGTAGGGGGTCCCCCTACAATCCATACCAGACCCGTATCCAAAGCACGCTACCCGGCCGGCCAGGAAGGGAGTGGGGACGAGCGAGCGCCCCCCCCCTCCTGAGCCGTGCCAGGCCGCGTGCCCTCAACATGGGGGGGTTGGGTGCTCTGGGGCAGGGGGGCGCACTGCGGGCCCCCCCACCCCAGAGCACCCTGTCCCCATGTTGATGAGGACAGGACCTCTTCCCGACAACCCTTGCCATTGGTTGTCGGGGTCTGCGGGCGGAGGCTTATCGGAATCTGGGAGTCCCCTTTAATAAGGGGGCCCCCAGATACCGGCCCCCCACCCTAAGTGAATGGATATGGGGTACATCGTACCCCTATCCATTCACCTGTAGGCAAAAAGTAAAATGTAGTAAACACACAACACAAGGCTTTTTAAAATAGTTTATTATTCTGCTCCGGAGGCCCCCCCTGTCTTCGTTATTAGCTCAATTACCAGGGGGGGCTTCTTCTTCCGCTCTCCGGGGGTCTTCTCCGCTCTCCGGGGGTCTTCTCCGGACTCCGGGGGGCTTCTTCCATCTTCTCCCCTCTTCCGCTCTTGACTCGGCGAACCCCGGTTCTTCTTCAGCTCTCCGGTGCCTTCTTCTTCAGCGCTGGCTGCCTGCTATGTTTGTGTGTTAGCTCGATTTCAAACAGGCAGCCGGCGCGGTCTTCTGTGGCGTCATCTTCTCTTCTGGTCTTCTGTTCTTCCGATGTTGCCTCGTCGCCTGTTGTCGCTGTAATGATGGAAGCGCGCCTTGCATCACATTTATATAGGCATCACCGTCCCATCATGCTCCGGCAGGTACCCACGTGGTGGGTGCCTACCCACGTGCACCCACCACGTGGGTACCTACCGGAGCATGATGGGACGGTGATGCCTATATAAATGTGATGCAAGGCGCGCTTCCATCATTACAGCGACAACAGGCGACGAGGCAACATCGGAAGAACAGAAGACCAGAAGAGAAGATGACGCCACAGAAGACCGCGCCGGCTGCCTGTTTGAAATCGAGCTAACACACAAACATAGCAGGCAGCCAGCGCTGAAGAAGAAGGCACCGGAGAGCTGAAGAAGAACCGGGGTTCGCCGAGTCAAGAGCGGAAGAGGGGAGAAGATGGAAGAAGCCCCCCGGAGTCCGGAGAAGACCCCCGGAGAGCGGAGAAGACCCCCGGAGAGCGGAAGAAGAAGCCCCCCCTGGTAATTGAGCTAATAACGAAGACAGGGGGGGCCTCCGGAGCAGAATAATAAACTATTTTAAAAAGCCTTGTGTTGTGTGTTTACTACATTTTACTTTTTGCCTACAGGTGAATGGGTAGGGGTACGATGTACCCCATATCCATTCACTTAGGGTGGGGGGCCGGTATCTGGGGGCCCCCTTATTAAAGGGGACTCCCAGATTCCGATAAGCCTCCGCCCGCAGACCCCGACAACCAATGGCAAGGGTTGTCGGGAAGAGGTCCTGTCCTCATCAACATGGGGACAGGGTGCTCTGGGGTGGGGGGGCCCGCAGTGCGCCCCCCTGCCCCAGAGCACCCAACCCCCCCATGTTGAGGGCACGCGGCCTGGCACGGCTCAGGAGGGGGGGGGGCGCTCGCTCGTCCCCACTCCCTTCCTGGCCGGCCGGGTAGCGTGCTTTGGATACGGGTCTGGTATGGATTGTAGGGGGACCCCCTACGTCAATTTTTCGGCGTGGGGGGGTCTCCTTACAACCCATGCCAGACCTAAGGGCCTGGTATGCTCCTGGGGGGGGAACCCATGCCGTTTTTTTCTTTGAAAATGGGCATGGAGTTCTCCCTCAGGAATGCATGCCGCTGTCATTTTTTTTATCCCCGACGCAACTTTAAGCCGTCGCGATCCTCAAAACTCGGCGTAACGTAACTTCGCGCATGCGCAGTACGGCCGGCGCGCATGCGCAGTACGGCCGGCGCGGGAGCGCGCCTCATTTAAATGGGACTCGCCCCATTTGAATAGGAACGCCTTGCGCCGGCGGAATTTTAGTTACACAGCCTGAAATTTCTAGATAAGTGCTTTGTGGATCAGGCACTTAGGTAGAAACTTTAAGGCAGTGTAACTTAAATTGGATTTTTTAAGTTACGTCAGGTTTTTGTGGATCTGGCCCTTGGTGTTGATAGTTATGGTGATGACTGAGTTTTTAAAGCAGATGAGCAGTCTGAGATTGCGTTATTACTATTTTATTTGATACAATATATAATTATACTGGATTACTAAATATATTTTAAATAGACAGGTATAGCATGTGATCCATGTCAATAACATGATAAAGGATATGGGTGGGATATAAATGTACATTGATTTTAATATTACTTTTGTTATGGGTTGTAAAAGACCCGAAACCAAAATTCATTTGTAACATATAAGTGTTAATATTATAAGAGGTTCAAAAATAAATAACAGCATAAAATAATGCAAATTCAAATGCTCTATATACTTGCTCAACAATTCTGGTATTAGACATTAACATATTTTTCCTTGATCTCTTTTGATCTCCTTTTAACAACATTGGAAAACAATCCAATATGGAAGTACTATATACACTATGGGCCAGATTCTCATACATTCGCGCTGCTCCTGGGCAGCGTAATATATGAGATCTACGTTACACCGCCGCAGGTCTACAGGTTTACATCCTGATTCTCAGAACACTTACCTGTAAACTTGCGGCGGTGTAGCGTTAGATTGCTCGTCGCAAGCCCGCCCAATTCAAATGGGGCGGGCACCATTTAAATTAGGCGCGCTCCCGCGCCGAGCGTACTGCGCATGCTCCGTCGGGTAAATTACCCGACGTGCATTGCGCTAAATGACGTCGCCCCGACGTCATTTGCCTAGATGTATACGTAAATGGCGTCCAGCGCCATTCACGGACGTCTTACGCAAACGACGTAATTTTTATTGAATTCGACGCGGGAACGACGACCATCGTTAACATTGGTTGCGCCTGCTAATTAGCAGGGGCAACCTTACGCGTCGGGTACGCTACGCAAACGACGTTAATTTGCTGCGTCGACCTCGCGTATGTTCGGGAATCGCCGTACTTACCTCATTTGCATAGACGACGGGGAAAAGCGACGATGCGACCACTAGCGGCGGGAAAAAAAAATACTTTTAAGATCTGACAGCGTAACAGCCTTACTGGATCTAATGGGTACCTATGCGCAACTGATTCTGAGAATCAGTTGCATAGATACCCGGGCCCAGATGAGAAGTTACGACGGCGCTAATGGTGTTGCGCCGTCGTAACGCCTTTGAGAATCTGGCCCTATATCTTCGCCCAGTGATGACCTCTATTTTGTACCAAGCAAACTTCTGATTGGTGTCTTTTGGTGTTGATGGTTACAATGGTGAATGAGTTTTTAAAACAGGTGAGAAGTTTTAGATTGCTATATTACTATTTTATTTGATACAATCTTTATTGTATTGTCTACAATTATTATACTGGTTTACTAAATAGCAAATTGATTTTAAATAGACAGGTATACCACATGAGCCATAGTAGTGAATCAAGTTACTTGGCAAATTCACTAGTCATAATACGAGATATGCTAGCTATACAAAATGTACAAAAATGCAAGTCCAGGCAAAACAAAAACAGACTTTTATCCACAAAAAATAAATATACTGTATATTGTAATGTAACCACTTCACGTGAAGTATGCAGAGCTGATATATCCAAAGATCCCCATGCTGATTTAATCTAAGCACCCTGTCACCAACCTTCCTTGACATATGGTAGATACCTGTTCTAATATTTGAAAACTTTGAAAATAAAATGTGTGGGCACATTACACAAAATGGTAAAGATTTCTGTCAGGTTTTTGCATATGAATAGTTAATACCTATACATTTTGCCATACATTAACCATATACACAAGATCAAATTACCCTGACACTCATGTCACTGTGACAGGAAGTAAGGAGAAATCTCTTCCAGGGGAATAAGACCAATTTTTTTCCATGAAGTAATGAATAATTAATTTTGTAGGTGTGTTAAAAATTGCACATGACATTTTTTTCTAGGGCTACCATGTATTACGGTGTGTAACAATGCGGATGCATTGCCTTAGTTCATTACGCTGCCATTTAAAAAAATTACATGAAGTGGAGCAAATCATGCTACTACACCCTGCAGTAGCACATGTGTTACCTAGTAATAGTAAAAAAAAAGAGGTACAATGCTATGGGTTCAAATTTAAATTTGCCCAATTCTGTAATAATTTCAACCACCCCAGAAGAACATGTGTTACAAAAATGACTATTAATATGTGGCCAGCTTAAAGGGGTTGTAAAGGTACAATTTTTTTTCCTAAATAGTTTCCTTTACCTTAGTTCAGTCTTCCTTCACTTACCTCATCCTCCGATAAAGAGTCAGCTCCTTTCTCTATCTGCAACGTAGAGAGCATCCTGACTCTCCTGTAGTCCAAGGGAGGGGGTGAGCACGACACTCCACACCAGGGAGAAAGCCTTGCATTACTGTGTGGAGTTACAGACAGAAGAACAGGAAGTGAGGAGTTCTCAGAAGAAATAAGGACATTTAAAAGCAAAATGGAAGGATGAGGTAAGTGAAGGAGGACTGCACTGAGGTAAAGGAAGCTATTTAGGAAAAAAAAAAAATTACCTTTACAACCCCTTTAAGTGAACATTTTTTAATTTCTTTGGTAAATCAACCTCATCAAATCTACAAATATAGGGCCAGATTCACAGAGGAAATACGCCGGAGTATCTACTGATACTCCGGCGTATTTTCAAATTTGCTGCGTCGTATCTTTATTTGTAATTCACAAAAAAGATACGGCGGCTTTTGGCTAAGATCCGACAGGCGTACGGCTTTGTACGCCTTCGGATCCTAGGTGTCATTTTCCGGCGGCCGCTGGGTGGAGTTTGCGTCGTTTTCCAGCGTCGGGTATGCAAATTAGCTGATTATGGAGATCCACGAAGATACGCGCGTTCGTCGCAATCTCTTACGTCGTCGCTAGTCGATTTTTCCCTGTTGCAAACTTAGGCCTGCTTTTTCATGGCTTACATTTAGAACAGCTGTTAAAGTATGGCCGTCATTCCCGCGTCAAATTTCAATTTTTTTTTGTTGCGTAAGATGTCCGGGAATACGAAACGACGTAACGCAAGTCGCCATTCAAAAAATACATCTGGGCGCCGTAATTTCGCGCAAAGCACATCGGGAAATTTCCTAACGTAGCATGCGCAGAACGTTCGGTGTGGGAACGCGCCTAATTTAAATGGTACACGCCCCATTTGAATTAGGCGGGCTTGCGCCGGACGGCTTTACGTTACACCGCCGTAAGTTTACACGCAAGTGCTTGGTGAATCAAGCACTTGCGCTGAAAACTTGCGGCGGTGTAACGTAAAGACGATACGTTACACCGCCGCAAAGGTAACCTCAGCTATGAGGAAAGATTGGCAGACTTTCATTTACTTTCAGACTAGCGGCGGCGTAACGTATCGTAGATACGTTACACCGCCGCAAGTTTTCATCGCAAGTGCCTGATTCACAAAGCACTTACGATGAAAACTACGCCGGCGGCCTCCGGCGTAAGCCCGCGTAATTTAAATGGGCGTGTGCCATTTAAATTAGGCGCGCTCCAGCGCTGGACCTACTGCGCATGCTCCGTTTCGTAACTCCCACCGTGCTTTGCGCGAAGTGACATCATTTTTTCGAACGGCGACGCGCGTAGCGTACTTCTGTATTCCCGGACGTGTTACGCAAACGACGTTAATTTTTTAATTTCGACGCGGGAACGACGGCCATACTTTATACAGCAATACGATTGTTGTGTAAAGTTAGGGCAGGTCAAACGACGACTAAAATTGCGACGGGAAACTAGAGTAGCGGCGACGTAGCGAACGTCGTAACTGCTAATTTGCATACCCGACGCTGGTTTACGATGCAAACTCCCCCCAGCGGCGGCCGCGGTATTGCATCCTAAGATCCGACAGTGTAAAACAATTACACCTGTCGGATCTTAGGGATATCTATGCGTAACTGATTCTATGAATCAGTCGCATAGATACTCCGAGAGATACGACGGAGTATCTGAGATACTCCGTCGTATCTCAGCTGTGAATCTGGCCCATAGTTTCTTATGTTATTATCCATAAAAACCTTTATGCAAAAACATATATTTATACTTGCAAATCATATATAAAGATTTGTATGCATTTTAGCAAAACTAATTACTACAACTAGTCTTCAAATGTTGTACTTTCTGATAAATTCAAATTCTTTACTGTCATTAACTCACAGCATTGACAATGGACAATTTCCTAACAAGAAACCTGACACTGCTACAGAAATAATTGAGTACTGTCTGTGATACTTTTTTATTTGCACTAACATACAATTTCAGGACAAGCTTTCAGGGTATGTCCTCTACTTCAAGGTCCGAGCAGTACTGGTTCACAAAAGTTTTAGCAGAATGTTAAAAAAGACAATCTCTAAAGGGAAGGAGGAAAAAAAAAAAAGAACACACGCACACAAATGTACACGGCAATGGTAATAATACTAGAATAGTTAGTGAGATAAGACAGAGGGAGAGCTATAGACTTGGGGGGGGGGGGGGGGGTGACAATCACAGTGGGAGTCATAAAACTGTTGGAAAATGGGTGAGAAAACCCTTATCTAAATTCAGGTATCAAATAGAGCTATCATTCTTAGTGCAAAAGTTGTCCTTTCCTGAATAGTTTTGAAATTCCCTTTAGGAACTAAGGGCCAGATTCACATAGAACTGCGGCGGCGTAACGTATCGTAGATACGTTACACCGCCGCAAGTTTTCATCGCAAGTGCCTGATTCACCAAGCACTTGCAATGAAAACTACGCCGGCGGCCTCCGGCGCAAGGCGGGCCAATTCAAATGGGCGTGTGCCATTTAAATTAGGCGCGCTACCGCGCCGGACCTACTGCGCATGCTCCGTTTTGCAATTCCCCTCGTGCTTTGCGCGCCGTGACATAATTTTTTTGAACGGCGACGCGCGTAGCGTACTTCCGTATTCCCGGACGTGTTACGCAAACGACGTTAAATTTTAAATTTCGACGTGGGAACGACGGCCATACTTTAGACAGCAATACGATTGCTGACTAAAGTTAGGGCAGGTCAAATAACGACTAAAATTGCGACGGGAAACTTGACTACGGACGATGTAGCGAACGTGAAAATCCGTAACTGCTAATTTGCATACCCAACGCTGGTTTACGACGCAAACTCCACCCAGCGGTGGCCGCGGTATTGCATCCTAAGATCCGACAGTGTAAAACAATTACACCTGTCGGATATTATGGATATCTATGCGTAACTGATTCTATGAATCAGTTGCATAGATAGAAACAGAGATACGACGGCGTATCAGGAGAAACGCCGTTGTATCTCTTTGGTGAATCTGGCCCTAAGGGCCAGATTTACAAAGGAGATACGACGGAGTATCTCAGATACTCCGTCGTATCTCTTAGAGTATCTATGCGACTGATTCATAGAATCAGTTACGCATAGATAGCCAGAAGATCCGACAGGTTCAATGGACTTACACTGTCGGATCTTAGGATGCAATACCGCGGCCGCCGCTGGGGGGAGTTTGCGTCGTAAACCAGCGGCGGGTATGCAAATTAGGAGTTATGGCGATCCACTAAGATTTTTCCCGTCGTTACAGTAGGTGCACGCAATATTGTGTCAATCTCGCTCCCTTTCTCGGCGAGATTGAGCACCTACGAGCCCCATCGCGGGAGCCAGCGCCGAGCTGGCTTGCCGCGATGGAGACATAGAATGGAGATAGATGGAGTCATAGAAGCGACGGGAGATCCGATTCGGATTCCCGCCAATTCTACACGTGTGCGGCGTTTGTTATGAATCCTGAGGGGGAAGTCCCCGCCGGATTTTAAATAAAAATTTGGCATGGGTTCCCCCCTCAGGAGCATACCGGGCCCTTAGGTCTCTTATGGGTTGTAAGGAGAGCCCCCCCCCCTACGCCGAAAAAACGGCGTAGGGGGTCCCCCTACAATCCATACCAGACCCATATCCAAAGCACGCTACCCGGCCGGTCAGGAAAGGAGTGGGGACGAGTGAGCGCCCCCCCCTCCTGAGCCGTACCGGGCTGCATGCCCTCAACATGGGGGGGTTGGGTGCTCTGGGGCAGGGGGGCGCACTGCGGGGCCCCTCCACCCCAGAGCACCCTGTCCTCATGTTGATGAGGACAGGGCCCCTTCCCGACAACCCTGGCCGTTGGTTGTCGGGGTATGCGGGCGGGAGGCTTATCGGAATCTGGGAGCCCCCTTTAACAAGGGGGCCCCCAGATACCAGCCCCCCACCCTAAGTGAATGGATATGGGGTACATCGTACCCCTACCCATTCACCTGGAGGAAAAGTGGTAAAAACACAAATAAAAATATTTTATTAGTCTGCTCCGGAGGCTCCCCCTGTCTTCTTTAGCTCTTTTACCAGGGGGAGCTTCTTCTTCCGATTTCCGGGGGTCTTCTCCTGCTCTCCGGGGTCTTCACCGCTCTTCTGTGACGTCTTCTCCGCTCCGGAGGGACTTCTTCTATGTTCGCCGCTCTCCGCTCTTGACTCGGCGCACCCCGGTTCTTCCTCCCGCTGTCCGGTGCCTTCTCCTTCTTCCGCTGTTCTGTGATGTCTTCTCCTCTTCTTCCGCTGTTCTGTGACGACTTCTACTTCTCCCTTCAGGCCGCTGTGCTGTGACGTCTTCTCTTCTTCTCTTCTCCCGATGTTGACACGCCGGGCTCTTCTTGCTGCAATGACTTGTGCGCGGCTTGCGTCGGACTTATATGGGCCTCACAGTCCCATCATGCTCCGGTAGGTACCACGTGGGTAGGTATCACATGGGTAGGTACCGGAGCATGATGGGACTGTGAGACCTATATAAATCCGATGCAAGCCATGCACCCGTCATTGCAGCGAGAAGAGGCGACGTGTCAGCATCGGGAGAAGAGAAGAAGAGAAGACGTCACAGCACAGCGGCCTGAAGGGAGAAGTAGAAGTCGTCTCAGCAACAATCAGCAGAAGCAGAAGCACTCTGACTCTGACTCCTCCCCAGGGCTAGAACTGGGCCAGCAGTAATCGGCGCACGGCCCTAGTAGTAGGACGTGTGGCTCCTGGTCCCAGACAGGCAGGGGTTCCTCTCCGTCGCCTCCGCTCGCTTCCAGCACCTTGCTGCCTTGCTGCCGTTTTCTACCTGCAGCTTTTGGACTGACCAGCTCTCTTACTGGTAAGACTCTATCCCTGCTTCTCAGGTCTATCCCCCCGGAATCGCTGAGAACCGTCCTTGTAAGGACAGCCACCCCAGCGATCCAACTGTGGACACTGCTTACTGCAAACCCACATCGGTCCCCATACAACCACCCACGATCGCCCCGCATCTCGCACGTCTCTTGCACTGTGCGGGCGGCCGTTTTTTCTCCGCATCCGCGCCAGGCCTGACTCTTTCGCGGCCGCCGAAATCAGGAAACACCGCGGCTTCAGCCGCGGCCTAGCGGCGCGCCGCAGCCAGGAACAAATCCAGCCGGAATTGCGCTAGTCCTAGGAAAGATACTCCCCCCCCCCATATCCCTGGAGGACCCCGTCCTCCCGGGATTAGCAATCAGCAGTGTTTTTTACTTTTTTAATAAAAGAAAAAAGGTAACACTGCCTAGACAAATCTGAGGCTTGAGCCTTGGTACCCCCTCAGAACAGGGACACCTGTCACCCTCCTCTCCTCCCTCTACCCTACGATACTTGGTCCAGGGCTTTGCAGCCGATCGCCCCTCAGGGATCAGGAAGGAATTTTTCCCCGTGACAGCATATTGGCTCAGCTCTGCCAGGGTTTTTTTCGCCTTCCTCCGGACCAAGATCAAGAGGAAGGACTCTGTGAATCCTCCCTCCAATTGTAAATTAAATCATCAACCCCCCCCCACAGTGACAGGCAATAATGGGTAATCTGCGTTACTCTGCGGACTCCATTCGGGATCTGAGACAATTCGCAACTACATTACCAGCCGTCACCAAAAAGGCCTTAAAAATAGACCAACTCTGGAGAGTCGATCGACGATCGATCATCAAAAATTTTAACCACTTGACACAGCTAAAACACATATCATGTGTTTTGATTAATACAAGATCGGCAGTAAAACACCGATCAGAAATCCACGATTTCTTACTACAAAACGATCTAGACTGCCTCTTTATTACAGAAAGCTGGCTCTCAGACGACTGCAACACCATTCTCGATGAACTGGTGCCAGAAAACTATCACCTAATAACAGAAAACAGAATAGGGCAAAGAGGAGGAGGCCTTGCGGTGATCCATAAGAATCACATCGCAATCACTAAACCAGCCCTGCAAAATCCTCTTCCATTCATGGAAACCCTTACTCTTCAGCTCCAAACTTCCCCCCAGGAGACTGTTCACATTCTCCTCTGCTATAGGCCACCTGGGCCTAAATCGCAGTTTTTGCCATCATTAACGGAGTTTATATCCACTTATACCCTCAACAGCAAACATCTTTTGCTACTCGGGGATTTCAACCTGTGGGCTAACTCTGCACAGGATCCCATTGCGGACGCCTGCATTGATCACCTAGATAGATTAGGACTACAGCAACTTATATGCGGGCCCACTCATGCTTCAGGTCACACACTTGACCTAATTTTCAGACAAAATCTGGAAATAAGCATTTTAGAAAATGAACCATTGCCATGGACAGACCACCATGCAATCAAGTTCACAATCTCCAAAATCCCCCCAGTGTCAAAAGCACCCAAACCGGTGACAATACACTGGGCTAGGTCTCAGAAGAAGCTCCGCTCGGAACTCTTCAAATCTACCTTGAGAAACAAAATCAAAACAATCCAGCCTCAGCAAACAGCCGCTGATACACTGGACGCCATAAACGCAGCCTTGCTACACTCAGCCGACTTAGTAGCACCGAAACGCAAATTCGGCAGCCGCAGGAAAAAGTCTGGCTGGTTTAACAACCAGCTATCTCTTCTGAAGCAAGAGCGAAGGAGGGCGGAAGCCGCCTGGAAAAGAAACCCTGCAGAGGATAATCTTATCTTCTACAGAGCAATAACAACACGATATCACAAAGAAATTTTCAAAGCCAAGAAACATCATTTTTCTATGGCGATTAACAGTTCCCTAAATCGCCCCCACGAACTATTCAAAATGGTCACCCAGACCATGAATCCGGGATGTCTTGAAGTCCCCAACTCAGACACCCAAGAGTTCTGTAATGAACTATCGGATTTCTTCATTAGCAAAATTGAAAGAATCCGGGAAAGTATTCTGCAAAACAATACCCACCTCAATCCGGCTGCCAATCAGCCACAAAATTCCCGCAGAAATTTTCTGCACTCTACAAAATTTACTCTGAAGCCTATTTCCAGCGATACCACAAAAAATATCATCGGTGCCTTGCGGAACAGCACATCGCCCAATGATATCATCCCTACTAAACTGTTGAAGGATTGTGCCGACATTCTGGCACCACCCATCACACAGCTTATAAATCAATCTTTTAAGGAAGGCATAGTGCCATCCATGCTGAAAGAGGGCATAATCCAGCCCATCCTGAAAAAACCGAATCTGGATCCCAAGGACCCAATTCACCGCCGCCCCATAACAGGCCTAAACGTTCTCTCTAAGATAATGGAGAAAATAGTGGTACAACAGCTGCAACAGCATCTAGATACCCATAACCTACTGGATCCATTACAATCAGGCTTCCGTCCTGGACACGGGACAGAAACGGCCTTACTTAAAATATGGGACGACGGCCTCGAGGCCGCAGACGAAGGAGAATCTTGTCTCCTAATTCTGCTGGACCTAAGTGCAGCCTTTGACACGGTAGATCACAAACTGTTACTGATGCGACTAGCTTCGGTAGCAGGAGTTGCAGAAGGTGATTTACCATGGTTTTCTTCCTTTCTTGAAAACCGTTCACAAACAGTTAAATTGGGTTCTTTCACGTCTGAGAGGCGCACGGTGTCATGTGGAGTCCCCCAAGGATCCCCCCTGTCACCAGTGCTTTTCAACATCTATCTTCGCCCTCTCTTTGATATTATCAGTAGCCAAGAACTACTCTATCACTCTTATGCAGACGATACGCAACTGTACTTGCGCATCGGCAACAAAAAGAATCATCATCCAAGTTTAGAGAAATGTCTTGCTTTGATTGACAACTGGATGACCAACAGCCATCTTAAACTCAACAGTTCTAAAACAGAACTCCTTGTGTTTCAGGCCAGCCGAAAGAGTCAAGTGGTAACAACTTGGACTCCACCGCCCATTCTGGGGCAAATCATCAACCCTAGCTCCAAAGTCAAAAGTCTCGGGGTCATCTTTGACACCTTCATGACAATGGACGCACAAATAGGGTCAGTAGTCAGCGGAGCGCACTATCTGTTGCGCCTACTACGCAGACTTATTCCATTTATCCCTAAAGAAGACGTAGCAGTCGTGGTGGGAACAATCATAAACTCCAGACTGGACTATGCCAACGCACTGTACCTCGGACTCCCAAAGTACCAAATCTCCCGTCTGCAAGTCGTACAGAATACGGCCGCCAGACTGGTGACTGGGAAAAAAAAATGGGAATCAATCTCACCTTCGCTGAGAACCCTTCACTGGCTGCCAGTAAAAGACAGAATTGCATTTAAAGCACTCTGCCTTACACATAAGTGCATCCATGGGAAGGCTCCGCAATATCTTTGCGACAAGATAGAACCTCACAATTCGAATCGCGTTCTGCGATCCACCGACCAAAATCTGGTCAGGGTACCAAAAACTAAATACAAATCCAAAGGAGAAAGAAGGTTTGCTTTCCAGGGTCCTAGACTATGGAACGCTTTACCAACCAGCATTCGGTTGGAGGAAAACCACCTGATTTTCAGAAGACGGATCAAAACTCTGCTCTTTTGAGGTCATGAGTCACAAACAACTAGCGCCCAGAAGCGATTCAGTTCGCATGTGTTGCGCTCTATAAATTTTTTTTTCATTTCATTTCATTTCATTTTTCAGAACAGCGGAAGCCATGAGGGCCGGGGGGGGGGGGCGTAAATAAATCTTAATTTTTTTTTTTCTGTCAAATGGTATTTGGTTCTGACCAGCACTGAAGGGGCGTTGAAGGTTTTGTAGTGGGGTCAAGGCCCTGCTGCCCCAGCGGTTGGCCGACACAGAAACTGTAATGCTTATGATCAAGTTAAAAAAAAAAAAAAAAAAAGAGCGCAGAATAAATACCACATATGATGCAAACCACAACCTGAGACGTAAGAAGCATCAAATCATGAGCTGGTCTCCTGAATTTGGAAAAAAGCTGAGGTGGTAAAAAAAAAAAAAAAAGAACAGCGGAAGAAGAGGAGAAGACGTCACAGAACAGTGGAAGAAGGAGAAGGCACCGGACAGCGGGAGGAAGAACCGGGGTGCGCCGAGTCAAGAGCGGAGAGCGGCGAACATAGAAGAAGACCCCCCGGAGCAGAGAAGACATCACAGAAGAGCGGTGAAGACCCCGGAGAGCAGGAGAAGACCCCCGGAAATCGGAAGAAGAAGCTCCCCCTGGTAAAAGAGCTAAAGAAGACAGGGGGAGCCTCCGGAGCAGACTAATAAAATATTTTAATACCCTGTGTTTTTTATTTGTGTTTTTACCACTTTTCCTCCAGGTGAATAGGAAGGGGTACGATGTACCCCATATCCATTCACTTAGGGTGGGGGCCGGTATCTGGGGGCCCCCTTGTTAAAGGGGGCTCCCAGATTCCGATAAGCCTCCCGCCCGCATACCCCGACAACCAACGGCCAGGGTTGTCGGGAAGGGGCCCTGTCCTCATCAACATGGGGACAGGGTGCTCTAGGGTGGGGGGGCCCCGCAGTGCGCCCCCCTGCCCCAGAGCACCCAACCCCCCCATGTTGAGGGCATGCAGCCCGGTACGGCTCAGGAGGGGGGGCCGCTCGCTCGTCCCCACTCCTTTCCTGACCGGCCGGGTAGCGTGCTTTGGATACGGGTCTGGTATGGATTGTAGGGGGACCCCCTACGCCGTTTTTTCGGCGTAGGGGGGCTCTCCTTACAACCCATAACAGACCTAAGGGCCCGGTATGCTCCTGAGGGGGGAACCCATGCCAAATTTTTATTTAAAATCCGGCGGGGACTTCCCCCTCAGGATTCATAACAAACGCCGCACACGTGTAGAATTGGCGGGAATCCAAGTCGGATCTCCCGTCGCTTCTATGACGCGCACGTTGGAATGTGCTGTCACTATTCCAGTGAGTGCGAGATGTCGGCGAGATCTCGGCACCATGTCGCCGAGAATCAGCGCGATGCTGTCGTGCTAAAAATACAATATCACAAACACCTACTGTACGTCGTCGCAAGTGTTAGATTTCCGTCGCAAAGATAGGGCACCTTTAATATGGTGGAAAAGTACTCCACAATGTTAAAGTATGCCCGTCTTTTCCGCGTCGCTTTTTAATTTAATTTTTTTTTTTTTTTTCGGCGTAAGTCATTTGATCACGTCACGATTCACAAAACGTTGGTGCGTCGTAATTTCGCGCAAAGCACATCGGGAAATTTGCGACGGGAGCATGCGCAGTAGTCCGGCGCGGGAGCGCGTCTAATTTAAATGGTACCCGCCCCATTTGAATTGGGCCGCCTTGCGCCGGACGTGTTTACGATACACCGCCGCAAATTTCCAGGTAAGTGCTTTGTGGATCGGGCACTAAATCGGAAAACTTGCGGCGGTGTAACGTAAACGGGTTACGTTACACTGCGCCCAAGCTACGTGAATCTGCCCCTAAGACATTGAGATCTTACATAGTGTGGTCCAGTTCTAAGAAATTCTGCCCCACAGGTGTGCAGAACGCATCTTCTTTATGGTCCTTGATGGTATGTCTGTGCATATTTATACTTGCGTTACCAGGCAATTACCCCCTTCCTGCCCAAGCCAATTTTCAGCTTTTAGCGCTGGTACTTTTTAAATGACAATCAAAAAACACTGTACTCAAAAAACATTTTTATAATTGTGTTCCCACAAATAGAGCTTTCTTTTTATGGTATTTGATCACCGCTGCTTTTTTTTTTTTTTTGGTAAACAAAAAAGTATGTTTTCTCCTTTACTGATGGGCACTGATAAGATGCACTGACGGGCACTGAAGAGGTGGCACCAATAAGATAGCACTGATGAGGTGGCACTGATGGGCACTTATGGGCGGCACTGATAGGCGGCACTGATGGGCACTGATAGGTGGCACTGATGGGTGGCACTGATATGCAGTACTGATGGGCATTGATAGGTGGCACTGATGGGCATTGTATGGGCACTGATGGGTGACACTGATGGGCACTGAAAGGCTGCACTGATAAGTACTTATGGGTGGCACTGATAGGTGGCACTGATGGGCACTGAAGGGCACTGATATGCTGCACTGATTGGCACTGATAGGCCGGCGCTAATGGGCATTGATGCCTGGCACTGATAGATTGCACTGATAGGCATCACTATGGCACTGGCACTGGCAGGCATTGTTAATGGATACTAATAGGTAGCTGCCTGGACATTGATTGGCATATCCCTCGTGTGTTCACAGCATCTCCCCGCAGGGATGTAGTCCCAAGGGAGGGGGCAAGCACGCTGACTAACCCCCAGCCAGAACGGCTCGGATGATGGTGGAAAGCTTACTGAGGAGAAACTGGGAGTAAGAAATTCAGACAAAGAAAAAAAAAAACATTTAGAAGGGAAATCAAAGGAAAATGTAAGTGAACCAACAATGCACTAGCTTAAAGGAACCTATTTAGAAAAAAAAAAAAAAAACCTTTACAACACCTTTAATTCTGCCCTCTAACATGTTTAACTCTTAACGCGGAGGTTCACCCTCAAAATGAACTTTCCAGCATCCTTAAAGCGGAAGTAAATCCATCAATTTAACAGTTTGAAAAAGCAGTTACATTCCTGGCATGCCGGGATTGCTAACTGTCACATTGGTTGTGCTCTCAACCAAACTGTCAAACCATCCAATGGCTGGTGTCATAACTGATCACATGTGCAGCATCATGGCAGTTGAAGATTAAACAGAGGCCAAGACGTGCCTTAGCAGCCGTCAATCAACTCCTCTTCGCTTAGAAACGCCCATTCCCCGCTGGATTCCCCGCTCGGAGCCGGAAAACAAGGGCTCATATAACGATAAGTACAAGTAAAAAAAAAAAAAAAACAGCATACTGCAGATGTTAGCAGTATGCTACAGCTAATGTCAAAAAGTGGATTTTTGGGTGAACCTCCGCTTTAATGAACTTATGTGTAGTTTAGGTGGTCTAGACTGCATGTATTTGGATATTTCCTAGATCAGTAGTTTCTGCTGGTATTACTTAAACCTTATTACTTAAGGTAACTTAAGGTAAACAGATCATTTTCCTGACACTAAATTCTTCAATCTGTACACGTGCCCAAGAACTAAACTATAAAGTCCTGACGCAGTGGTACCACACTCCAGCCCGACTTAAAAAGTTTTGTAGTGAAAACTCTGAGGCCCCGTACACACGACCGAGTTTCTCGGCAGAATTCAGCCAGAAACTCGGTCGGAGCTGGATTCTGCCGAGAAACTCGGTCGTGTGTACACTTTTCAGCGAGGAAGCCGACGAGGAACTCGTCGGGCCGAAAAGAGAACATGTATTTCCTCGTTGTTCAATGAGGAAAGTCGGCCCGCCGAGATCTCGGCGGCTTCCACACTGAACTCGACGAGGAACTCGATGTGTTTGGCACGTCGAGTTCCTCGGACGTGTGTACGGGGCCTGACAGATGTTGGAGATGTGGAGAAGTATGCGGGACATTGATTCACATATTTTGGTTATGTAAAAAAATAAGACCTTATTGGCTGTCGATCATGAGTATTTTACAACAATTTTCTGATTTAAAAATACCCAATGATCCCGCATTTTTTTTGCTTCACCTCTCCCAGATCCCAGCTCAGATTTATAGGAATTCAGTACTTTGTCACATGGTAAATGCAGCTAAAGCAGGGATCCCCCTAAGCTGGAGAGATACTAGGTCGACTCGCCAACAGTGTTAGACTGGTTAAATAGAGTCAGAGATATAGAAGCTATGGAAGACCTAGTCCTCTCAGCCAAGGGTAAGAAAAATCAATATGAAGAAATATGGAAGAGTTGGAATTTATTTAAAAATTCGGATGCGGGGAAGAGACTGATGGCTGAACTGGAGCATTGAGAAATAAGGGAAGCACAGGAAAATACAATGCGAAGGATAAACTGACCCCTTTCAGAGAGGGAGAAAATGGGGATTACCCATCTTTTCTGCCCTCTCCCTTATTATTATTTTTTTTTTTTCACTGTTTTAATTCTGTTTTAATTTTTGTTTTTTTTTATATATATATATTTATATATATTTTGGGGGGGGGAGCTGGGATAGGGAGAAGTCCAGACTTGTCTCTCTGTGAGAGTAAGGCCCCATACACACGAGAGGATTTATCCGCAGATACGGTCCAGCGGACCGTATCCGCGGATAAATCCTCTCGAGGATTTCAGCAGATTTCTATGCGATGGCGTGTACACACCATCGCATTGAAATCCGCGCTGAAATCCTCTGGCGATGATGTGTCGCGCCGTCGCCGCTATTATGACGCGGCGACGGGCGCGACGCTGTCATATAAGGAATTCCACGCATGCGTCAAATCATTACGACGCGTGCGGGGAATCCCTTTGGACGGATGGATCCGGTGAGTCTGTACAGACGAGCGGATCCATCCTTTGGGATGGACTTCAGCAGATGGATTTGTTGAGCATGTCAGCAAATATTCATCTGCTGAAAATCCATCCCAGGGGAGATTTATCCGAGGATAAATATCCGCAGGAGTGTACACACCATAGAATCTATCCGCAGAAACCCATTTGATGGGATTTATCTGCGGATAGATTCTATGGTGTGTATGGGGCCTAAGTGAGGGTTAGAAGAGGGTTATAGCGGAAAAATGTATTGAAATGGTTTATGGGATGGATCATGGCGAAAGCATTTGTAAATTTTGACAAGATGAATGTGTAGGTAATGGTTTTTGGTTTTGTATCCGCTCTGTGCCCACTCACATGTAGCTATATGTATAATATGGAAAGAATAATAAATAAATATATAAAGTGAAAAAAAAACCTTATTACTTAAAAATTAACACCCATGTATATTCTTTGCATTTTCCAGATTTTTTTTAAAACAATCACCTCAACTGGAACCAGTCTCTGAGGGAGACTATTCCACATGTTCACAGCTTTTACTGTGAATAAGCCTTTCCTTAAAGGCAAAACTTTTTTTTTTTTTGTTAAAGTAAGGGAGGATTATAATTCTTGTCTCATTGTGGAGATTTCCCCAAAATGTTGCATGTTTCTTTGACTTTTGCTTTCAGTGATACCAAATAGAGAGAGAATCTCCATAATGAGGGCACAGACTGCATTAAAAAGCCGACACAATCTCTAATCACTCCACTCTATCCAAAACTAAAAAAAAAGGTTTTGCCTTTAGTTATACTTTAAACCTATTTCCTCCAGACACAAAGAGTGACTCCTGTCCTTTACAATGACGTTAACGTGAATAACTTTGCACCATATTATTATTATACAGGATTGATATAGCGCCAACAGTTTATCCAGTACTTTACAATGTAGAGGGGGGGCAGGACAATTACAATGCAGTTCAATACAGAAGGAATACGAGTATTCACTTTATGGGCCATTTACTATATTTATTTATACACAGTGCTCATATCCCTTACCCCCTTGACATTGCAGGAGAAAGTAAATGAAAGTCTGCCAATCTTTCCTCATAGCTGAGGTTCCCAAGCCTTGTATTAGTTTAGTTGCCTTTCTCTGAACGCTCCCCAGTTCCCCAACTTATTTTTTGCTAGGGAAAAAAAATCTTCATTGGTTTTTGAAAATGTTTTTGTGGTTTTATTCTTTTACTTTCAAAGATTTTATTGTTTTATAAAATGAAGGAATATTGGATTTACATACATAGGGCATGTAAGGTACACCAATGTAAAAAAAAATAACAATACAGCGACAGATAATATATCAATCCATTAGTAACCTAAACAAGAAATTCAAACTTCTTCCTGCTTCGTAAGACCATCATCTAATCAGGATATATAGACATATAAGCCCTGATATACAACATTATTAGATGGTCGAAACCCACAAATTGAAGCAAACCCATACAGGTAAGAGACCCGATATAGGAGTGCAAAGTAAGTTAGGCAGACAGGTCTCAGAGATAAATAACGTCCGGCATGGCGGCAGCTAGATCCGACACCCCAAATGGGCGGATACTGTGCCGGAACAAGCCACACAGATCACCATACCCCGCCATTCAAATTGAGAACATATAAATATAAATAGGCATGTCTTTTAAGCCAAGCAGATTTTCTAAATTAACCAAACTGGTACTAGATCAAAACTATCGGATAGTCTTCCCTACAAAAGGAAGTAAAAGAAATGGACGATAACCTATGAGAGACAATATATCTCACATCCCCAGCTATAAATCGCAAACATACAATTTAAAGGACAGCATGTATTTGGACGCTGTCAAACAAAATATATGAAAAAGAGATCAGAAAAAGGAGAAACAGAAAGGTCAAGGAAGACCGGAAAGATAAGAAAAGAAGTGAGTCAACCTGCGGACACCTACCTCAAAAAGTAGCAACGGAGGGCAAGTGAAATAGAGATCCATTCAAATTCAGTGTATGTTAAGCATTCCCACCATATATGAACCATTGAGCTGAAAAGGCCACACCCTCTGAAGCAAGTAGCGTCTGTGGAAGGGTACATGAGTGACAACTTGGCAGGGGTAAGATACCATCTAGATAGGACTTTTAGGTTGGCTTCTATTAGGGCGATATTCAGGATGCCCTTATATGCTCTGGAATATACTCTAGACCATAAGTCCAGATCCCAATTCAACTGTAAATCATTTTCCCAAGCTGACATATAGGGGGTCTTACAATCTTGGTGAGCTAGACACTGATATATAATAGAGATACCACCCCTCTGCTCCTCCGCCCTGCCGCACCATGCTTCATAAGCCGTGAATTGCGGCGGTAGAGGCTTCTCCTTCCATACTTTGTGGAGAAAATGTTGTATCTGACCAAATCTAAAAAGTTCTGAGTTCTGGAGCTTAAGTTGCCGCTTACAGTGATTTAGAGTCAAGGGACCGGAAGCTGAATAAAAATGTCCGATTCGGTACAGTCCTTTGTCTAACCACCACTTAAAAGAATTGATGTCTAAACCTGGGATGAAGTCCGGATTATTAAAAATATGGGCAAGTGGTTTACAACTCGAGGTTAGTGTTGGCAAAGATCTCATCCTATCCCATAGCAAAAGAGAATGCGATAGGACCGGGGAGAGAATAGCGCGTCTATCCTTAGAGGGAGTCCATAATAGAAAGTCCATTGTGTACGACGGGGCAGTTGTGGTTTTATTCTTAAGGGTCCATGTAATTAAGATGTGGCAAAGGTATGCCATATTCTTAAACATATTTTGAGACAATGAGGTGTCCCTTTTTTAATATCAGAACATTAGACAATATGCACCACAACATATGCAGCTGATTTTGTTTTTAAACATTTTGACTAAAATAAATTTAATATTTTTGTCATATGCTTTTTGTTAGTTATTGTTATTTTGACTTCATATTCACTTGACTTGCTTTGCTTTAAAACATATTCTTATGCTGCATAGACACGATCAAACCGATGAGAACGGTCTGATGGACCATTTTCATCGGTTAACCGATGAAGCTGACTGATGGTCAGTCGTGCCTACACACCATCGGTTAAAAAAACGATCGTGTCAGAACGCAGTGATGTAAAACAAAACGACGTGCCGAAAAAAACGAAGTTCAATGCTTCCAAGAATGCGTCGACTTGATTCTAAGCATGCCTGGATTTTTAACCGATGGACGTGCCTAAAAAAGATTGGTTTTGTTCTATCGGTTAGGTATCCATCGGTTAAATTTAAAGCAAGATTGTTTTTTTTTAACCTATGGATAAATAACCGATGGGGCCCACACACGATCGGTTTGGTCCGATATAAATGGTCCAAACGGTTCTCATCGGTTTGACTGATCGTGTGTATGCGGCATTAAATTAAGTGGACAATTCAGTTTGGGAAAAATATTACCTTTTACATTACAAGTGGTTTGTGGACATTCCAAGAGAGGTTATGGTGGTACATTACTGACTAACATTTGGGAATCACTGAATTAAAGGCTTGAGATATTGCCTGCTTTTTTCATTTTCGAAATCAAACATGATAATCTAGAGAAATCCTGTCTGACAAATTGAATTCCCTGCTGCTCTTTCACTGTTATAGGCAATGCTCCTTTTACATTAAGGTGCTCTCGGTTTTAAGACTCAAGTCAAGCATAATGTGCCACTGAAAGCACACAATAGTGACTTGAAAATCTGCTACCAACAGCATGCCAAATTGGTATCTACAAATAATGAGCTTTGCAAGGTCAGATTACTGTGTTGATCTGATGTAACAGAAAAGCAGATATCCTTCTGTTGCATATACTGAACCACACTTTTATCTAATTTATGTGTAAACTTGTCATGATTGGATCAGTGAATAAATGTCAAAATCTGTGCAAGTTAATTGTTAGATTAACTGACACGATAAACCAATGGACCACACATTATTTCAAATTCAATACATTATTCAACATTTTATAGCTTGTTTGGTCTGTTTTCATTTCCTGCTCATGCCATTCATTTTATGGCTGAAATTAAAGAAGATTAAAAACAAATTAAATAAAGCATTTATATATATTTTTTTAGAAAATCATTAAGTGTAATGTAATGTTACTCCTTGCCTTTGTATTACAATCCTCTGTGCACTACAGTAGAACTGGAAAAGGTGGCAACCAATCAGGTGTGCTGTATGCATACGTTCTGACAAGAAACATGTTGAAAAAGATGAGCAAAGAAGTGACTCATGAGTTTGCTGCCCTTTCAAGCTGGATTCATAGCTTTCGTTGATTATTTTCATACATTTCTATGTGTTTTATAAACAATCATGCATTTTTACGCACTGCTATTGTTATCAATAATCAATTATCAGTTATCAATAATATGGAAAGAAAGAGGAGTCGCGCTCGTACACCAATGTGAAAAAAAAGACACCTATAAGTGTCTGATATAATGTTGGTAGTTAGTATGTGAGACTAATGTACCAACAGCAGAAATATTAATACAGAGAAAGATTCTGCAGTGATGATAAACTAATATAGAGAAAAATGCCAATAAGTGTCTAATATGATACTCGTAATCAATATGTGAGACTCATATACTAACAGCGAAAATGTTAATACAGACAAATATTCAAAAAAATATATAAACAATTATTCTACAGTGATAATACATCTTGATGAACTGTAGTGCAAAAAAAAGAGGAGAAAGTGAAGCCAGAAGGCTAAAAAAAGTCCCAAAGTGTGATGATGAAAATGACGGTAGATCCTAGGTGCCAGTTGTATCCACAACACAGTAACCAGTGCAGACAGGAGACCTCCACCACAGGTAACACTGACTCTTACCAGAGATTAAAATAAAACCAGCATGTATGTAGAAATCCAAATTTCACAGCCAAGACAGAATCAATCATTCAAATAGTCATGAAGCCTCAGTACTAATTGTCTCCACTCAGCAACGGCAGACACCCCGCTCCACACCATAAGAAGAAACTCAGGAAAAGCACATAGCGTAATACTGCTTATATGTTTATTGGTAAGAAAACAGATTGCGTACTTACATCAAATCTTTAAAAAACGGGCATGTAACAGACTAAAAACAACACAGCCGGCCGGTCTGTGTGGGAGCGTGCGTCCGGAATATCCGGGTCCTTACACAAGAAACAAGTAACGCGGTGACGTCAAGGCCACCAGTTTGGACCATGTGACCAAGTTGGATAGGAGAACTCTTCTTGTGGATAAACCTTGTGATAACTCTGCTAAATTTAAATGTCCCTTTATCACAGACTTCTCATGTCAGCATGCCGGTGTGAAACACATAATGTCTAAACACTGGCATGTTTTGAAGAGCGACAGTGTCCTGAATGGATTACTGCCAGATAGGCCACAGGTGGTTTTTAGGGGTCTGCCTTCCTTAAAGGACAAACTGGCCCCCAATATACAAAATCCTCCCAGAGTCCCTTTCCTGTTCCTATCAGGCCTGACAGGATTCTACAAGTGTGGTAGATGTCAGAGTTGCAGTATAAACACCCGCACTAATAGAAGAACTGTAAATTTTGACTCCAGTTGTACAAGAAAGAGGTTTACAATCAAGCCCTTTATTACATGCTCTACAGTTGGAGTCATCTACCTACTAATGTGTCCATGTGGTCTACAGTACGTGGGTAGGACCAAACGACCGCTCCATGTGCGACTAAATGAGCATATTGCAAACATTAGGAGTGGCTTCAAAGAACACTCTGTGTCTAAACATTATCTTTTGGCTCATGATCGTAATCCCAAGGACACAGTGTTTTTGGGGATCGACAAGTTCACTGCACATTGGAGGGGCAGTGATTTGGTGAGGAGTATCTCCAGGACCGAGATGTCCTAGATACATAAAATAATAAGTTACACTCCCTTTGGGTTGAACATTGAGGTAGACCTAAATTGTTTTTTGGATAATTCATAATGGATGTATGCGTATAATATTCGATTGATCGCTGTATCCTGGTAGTAAGTTTCACCTTTACTCATTTTACTTTTTTACCGTGGATTATCCATATATTAAGAAATGAGCCTGCGGTTGATCAATTATAATTTATTTTGATTGATGTGCTGTATTTAGATAGAAGGCCCATTTTTGTCCTTCACTGCTCCAATTTTAATAAGGGTTGTATGTCGTGCACTTGTTGTACAATGACAGTGATGTACCATTGTGCCTCCCATGTTAAATGATTTTTTTTTTTTTATTTGGATATTTACTTTTAGCGTCTACATTTAAATGTTATATTCAATGCTATTTGCATTTTTATGGCTGAATGAAATGATTATGTCATTGTAGACCATTTCTGATATGCCATTGTTAGGAACTAGCCCGGGATGGATCCAGCCAGCTGCGCTGTTTTTTTTAATATAGTATTTTTAATATAGTATTTTTAACCATCGCTGTCTTTGCTGACAGGATATTTCTATTAGGTGAGGATTATCCGGTCCTGACCTCTTTTACATTTTTTTATATATCTATATGTATTTGTTCTGACTGCCTGTATGTGATGTTGGGACCTGAGTGTATTGTCCTCCGCTCCCCATCCCTTTACTGGTTTAGGCTTTACTCCCTCTGGCAGGCTACACATAGCTGCTGAGTTGAGGTGTGCCTGGCAGTGGGCCTAGTGGTGATTCTGTTTTTTCTGGTTCTCTTGTTGCGCTCAGGGATCCACAACAATTTCTACTGCAGGCTTCCAGGAATTAAGATGGAGGCCGTGCGGCCTCGTCTGGATCCATTCCGAGGTTAGCACCGCCCCTTTCTGTTATATTACGCGGTGATTTTGGGCGTCTTCTTACCCCGTGAACACGTCCCTATCGTGATGAAACGTCGGGAGGACGCCTTGACGTCACCGCGTTACTTGTTTCTTCTGTAAGGACCCGGATATTCCGGACGCACGCTCCCACACAGACCGGCCGGCTGTGTTGTTTTTAGTCTGTTACATGCCCGTTTTTTAAAGATTTGATGTAAGTACGCAATCTGTTTTTTTACCAATAAACATATAAGCAGTATTACGCTATGTGCTTTTCCTGACTTTCTTCTTATGGTGTGGAGCGGGGTGTCTGCCGTTGCTGAGTGGAGACAATTAGTACTGAGGCTTCATGACTATTTGAAGGATTGATTCTGGCTCGGCTGTGAAATTTGGATTTCTACATACATGCTGGTTTTATTTTAATCTCTGGTAAGAGTCAGTGTTACCTGTGGTGGAGGTCTCCTGTCTGCACTGGTTACTGTGTTGTGGATACAACTGGCACCTAGGATCTACCGTCATTTTCATCATCACACTTTGGGACTTTTTTTAGCCTTCTGGCTTCACTTTCTCCTCTTTTTTTTGCACTACAGTTCATCAAGATGTATTATCACTGTAGAATAATTGTTTGTATATTTTTTTGAATATTTGTCTGTATTAACATTTTCGCTGTTAGTATATGAGTCTCACATATTGATTACGAGTATCATATTAGACACTTATTGGCATTTTTCTCTATATTGGTTTATCATCACTGCAGAATCTTTCTCTGTATTAATATTTCTGCTGTTGGTACATTAGTCCAGTGTTTCTCAACTCCAGTCCTCGGGGCGCACCAACAGGTCATGTTTTCAGGATTTCCCTCAGATCAAACTGCTGTGGTAATTACTAAGGCAGTGAAACTGATAAAATCACCTGTGCACAATAATGGAAAGCCTGAAAACAAGACCTGTTGGTGCGCCCCGAGGACTGGAGTTGAGAAACACTGCATTAGTCTCACATACTAACTACCAACATTATATCAGACACTTATAGGTGTCTTTTTTTTTCACATTGGTGTACGAGCGCGACTCCTCTTTCTTTCCATATTTGTTTGATGTAGTATGACATCCTTGAGACGCAGCTATTATTGTTTGTAGTTATTGGGGTATGTGCAATATATTTTTTCTTTTTGAGTTATCAATAATAGGATATGAATGATCACAATTTAAAACAATAGCTAACATGAGTAAATGTGTTGGTACATTTTAAAACATCTCTTTGGATTTTGTCTTTTCTGATGTGTTTTCCTGTGAAATCAATGGGAACACATCATGTTGATGCAGTGCTGTGCATGTTAACACATGTTACAATGCAAGTCAATGTGCATCAAAGTGGGCCAGCGTGTGTTGGTGCTTGTTACAATGCACATTGACAGGTGTTTTTACGCATTTGCATTATTTATTTTTTATCATATATCTGTTTATTATTTTTCAAATAGTTTCACAAACAACAAAATACATAAATAAATACAAAAGTTAATTATAAAACTAATACAATCCGCTTAGCTTCATAGAAAATGGAAGAATGTCCACAATTCTTCATCGTTATATCTTAATTCAAGTAAGCTAGAAGAAATAAGAGATTGCGGGGGGAAAAAAAGGGGGGGTGGGAGTTTTCCCTTTGTTATTCACAGGTTCTGAGCAAGTGATACTTGTACTCAATACTCAATACTTGTGCCTCAATGAAGCTTAACCAAGAAATCCAATAACTTTGAGTCCCTAAATGTAAACCAGATTGACCACACTCTTTTAAACTTCTCAGTATTATCTTTATTTTCAGCACCAGTTCTTCCAAATACATATTACCATTTAGAGTCTGAAGCCACTCCAGAAATGAAGGGGTGGTCGATGACTTCCAATACCTAGGAATTAATTGTCTAACTGCTGAGACAAAGAAACAGAGGAGATATTTCTTAGCTTGAGGCAAAAATTTAGGTAAAAGAGAAGAGTCAGTTCTGCAGAATTGGGAACTAGCTTGCCTGTAACTAATTATAAAGATTAATTACGTGTTCCTTTAGTTTATTGATAGGTGGACAGGCCCATCAACATGAAGACGATTTATAATTGAAACATTAAATTGAGGCATTTGCATTATTTTCAATAAAAAATGAATCAGGCAAAAATGCACCAAAACAAAAAGGCATCAAATGGGCCCATAGTTTGAAGTAGCTGGGCATGTGAACATGTTACAATTTGTTTTTAACAAAAACAGCTTGCCTTACTAGAGGCTTACACCTGTAGCACTGATCATGTGGGCACACCTGATTCATATCCCTATGGTATTTACTGCATACTCATGATGTGTACACATATTTTCACATACAGTGTATATACATCCAGATTACTAATAAATATGGTTAGATATAGAATTTACTTTCCAACATCTGAATGTACACTGGCTATAAGTTTACATACCCGCCAGCCAGGGCCGGCCCTACCATGGGACCCGGTTGGGACCATTGGTCCCAGTTTGAAGGTTCTGAGGGGCGGTACATTGATGCCCAAGAAGACAGTGTCTTGCCTGATTGCTCCACTCCACCCGCCCGCCTCGCTCTTTATCCCATTGTGTGGATGGCCCGGCGCCGCTGCTATTAGAGGTAATGGCAGAGCACTCGCTGCCATACCCGCACAGCTTGCCACCCATATTCTCCATGGCTCCCCTATTTGCTGCCGACATATCGGGACAAGAGAAAGTCAGCTGATGGGATGACGGCCAACAGCGCAAAGGGGAGGAGCTTTCTGCTGAGCAGAGACCCCATGATGAAAGAGGGATCACCGAAGGCACAGTTAATGCTGAGAGAGAGAGTAAGTGACAGCGCCACTAATGCCATCTCCACCACCCCTGTCTGTGTCTAACCCCCCTACCACCCCTGCCTGTGTCTGACCCCCTCCCTACCACCCCTGCCTGTGTCTAACCCCCTATCACCTCTGCCTGTGTCTAAATCCCCCACAACCTCCACCCAACCCCCACCACCTCTGTCAGAAACCCACCATCATTGTTGCATGTAAATCTGACTTCCTGATAAATTGAATTTTTGTTTTAATTGTGTTATGAGGGAAAAACTTGTGCGCTACTATTTTTTTATTTGTAAGTAAATATAAACCCTCAGCCTCCAGTGAATATAGTGAAAATAAACTCAGAAAAATAAATATATATAGTAAATGTATAGTGGACGTGAATTAGCTTCAACAACTTAGTAGTGTACTCAAAAATAATAATAAATGTAAAAAAAAAAGATAGGAACAGTGGGCCAGATTCTGGTACAATTGTGGCGGCGCAACGTAACCCATTGAAACCCAGTGAAAGACAGAATCACTTTCAAAGCACTCTGTCTGACGCATAAATGTATTTTGGGAAATGCACCCAAATATCTATGCGAAAAAATAAAGGCTTACAACCCCAATCGCGTTCTGCGATCCTCCAACCAAAATCTACTCCAAATCCCCAAAACCAGATACAAGTCCAAAGAAGAAAGAAGATTTGCTGTCCTGGGCCCTCGACTTTGGAACACTTTACCAACCTCCATTCGGTTGGAGGAGAACCACTTGGCCTTTAGGAGAAAGATCAAAACCCATCTCTTTTAAGTTTAAAGGAGAACTGGTCAAAAAAGCGCCCAGAGGCGATTCAGTTCGCATGTGCAGCGCTATATAAGTTTTTCACTCACTCACTCACTCACTCACTCACTTATTCAATAATGTGCCATAAAGTAATATACTCAAAGAATGAATATGATGAGTATCCAAAATAAATAAATAAATGTGAATAAAGTCCAACTAAAGCCCAATGGTAGGAGTTAGTTCATATAAAGGCAAAAATCTCATAGGGATAACTTGATAGAAGAAAAAATGGATAAAACATCTATCCAAACATTGACTGTTAAATTTCTTAATTGTCTTCTCACCTCCAAAAATGACCCAAGGGTCAAAAAAGCTCATCAGATAGTCAGATAAGGAATCCTGCTGATGAATCTGTAAAGGCATCCAGGTTCCAGGCAAAGACTTAAGCCCTGTACACACGATCGGTCCATCCGATAAAAACGGTCTGATGGACCATTTTCATTGGTTAGCCGATGAAGCTGACTGATGGTCAGTCGTGCCTACACACCATCGGTTAAAAAAACGATTGTGTCAGAACGCGGTGACGTAAAACACAACGACGTGCTGAAAAAAAAGAAGTTCAATGCTTTAAGCATGCGTCGACTTGATTCTGAGCATGCAGGGATTTTTAACCAATGGACGTGCCTACAAACGATCGTTTTTTTTCTATCGGCTAGGTATCCATCGGTTAAATTTAAAACAAGATTGTCTTTTTTTAACCTATGGATAAATAACCGATGGGGCCAACACACGATCGGTTTGGTCCGATGAAAACGGTCCATCGGATCATTCTCATCGGTTTGACCGATCGTGTGTACGCCGCATAAGAACTACATCCAAAACTGGGCATCAAATCACCTTGGGTAATTCCATATATAGAGGAAACAGCTCGCTCCAATAAATGGCACTTCTTGTATAAATAGCGATCAAAGAAAACAAACAGCAATAGTGCAATATTGCCAAATGAAAAGTAAATTTATTTAGTAAAAAAACTGCTTACATCAAGTAAGGATAAAAACTGCAATAAAAAGCAATGGGAGTAGTGACACACAGGTCTCCTCACCATACTTCCGTTAAACACCACCAGAAATGACGTCACAGGGCTCCATTCGATGCGTTGTATCACTGGTCACGTGATTTTCTCAGGGTTCAGTGTCCTGTCACTAGGAAGAATGTGGAAATGCATGTTTATATCAGAATTTCCCCATTCTTCCTCTCCGTGACACAATCGGAGAGAGAAAGGAGAAAGCCCGGGGTTACCCTTTGACGTGTACAGGTAACCCCGCCCCCTCGGATGCGTCATGGGAAACCTGCGTTGCGCAAGAGGGGTCGGGGTCACCTGTACACGTCATTGCGTAACCCCGGGCTTTCTCCTTGCATCAGAGAGGGGACAGGGTCACCCACGCACGTGACGTGTGGCCCTGCCCTCAGCTATAAAAGAGCTGTCAACCAGGCAGAGCGTAATTCGGCCGGGCACCTCCTATGAGGCGGTATCATTTGTAGCCACTGTTTTTTTTTCTATATCGCTCGAGAGTGGATTACATCGTTGGAACCTTTTTTTATTTTTATTTATTTTTTCTTTTTAAAAAAGGACTTGTTCCAAACTGTCTCCTGTGTTTTTTTACATTTTGACACTTTTTTGTAAAATGGTAGGGATACAATGTACCCCGCTACCAATTCACAAAGGGGGGGCAGGATCTGGAGTTCCCCTTTGTTAAAGGCGGCTTCCAGATTCCGATAAGCCCCCTGCCTGCAGACCCCAACAATCACCGGGCAATGGTTGTGGGGATGAGGCCCTTGTCCCCATCAACATGGTAACATCCTCCCCATGTTGAGGGCATGTGGCCTGGTACGGTTCAGGAGGGGTGCACTCTCTCGTCCCCCATCTTTTCCTGCAACCTGCTAGGTTGCGTGCTCGGATAAGGGTCTGGTATGGATTTTTAAGTGGAACCCAATGCTATTTTTTGTTTTAAATTGGTGCGGGGTTGTCCTAAACATCCATACCAGACTAGAAGGGCCTGATATGGAATTTGAGGGGGACCCCACGCATCTTTTATTTTTTTGGGGGGAAACCGTGCTGTTTTTTTCAATGACTTTTATCTTTATTGCCGGGACCCGACAATTCATTATAGCAGCGGGTAGTTTTAAATTACTTTTTTCCTTTATAAATGTCATTAGATATGTGCATTCCCGTTCGTACGAATGTTATTTTCGTACGAAAATGTTCATTTTCGTACCCGCAGAATAATGTGTACATATGAAAAAATTTAAGCACCAAAATACGAAAACGACGGGATTACAAATGAGTCGCATAACGAACAACCGCAAATACGAACGAACGATCCGACGAAAATACGACAAAACGAAAACGGCAAAAGAACGAATATGACATCTATAACAAAAGACTTGCATTCTGTATTTTGTTTGAATCCTTGTTCTGTTCATATTTTGATTTTCAGTTGTATATTCATATGACATCTAACAAAAGATTTTCATTCTGTATTTTGTTTGAATCCTTTTTCTGTTTGTATGTTCATATGACATCTTATAACAAAAGATTTGTATTCTGTATTCTGAATTCCTTTTTTCTGTTCGTAATTTGGTTTCAAAATACAGAATGCAAATCTTTTGTTATAAGATGTAATTTTACTTTTTTTGAATGGACAGTGAGTGTAGTTAGTTAGTGAAGCAGCTTCTCTTTTGTGCTGAGTACAGTAGTACAGTAAAGCCAAATAAACTTTTCTGTGGATTTTCATCTGAACGGAGAGATCAGTTGGCCAGACTTTTGAACCTGGAACCCAAAAATGGTTTTCTGATGGAGTTTATATGTTTGTTGTTAAAAAAGTCTGACCAAGTGTATGGGGCTTAACAATAGTTAATATGGATGAGGCGCGTGTTGAAAGTGCCGCGAATCCCGCAATATATTTACGAAAGTACAAAATTACGAAAATTCACGAAAATGATTGTCTAACAAGTAACGAACATGAATTAAACAGAATAACGAACCCTCCCGCATGTACGAAAATAAAACAGTAACCAAAATACGAAACGATCGGAAAACGAAAAAATCGCGTCGTACGAAAAACGAACGGGAACGAACAGGAAAACGGGCGTCTTACGAAAACCGAACGGGAACGAACCTAAGGAACGATACAAAACGGAACAAAAAAAAAACTAATTTTTTTTCTGTGCACATGTCTAAATGTCATTTTGTGCAGGGACTTTTCTAAGCACGGGAAACATGCGCTACTTTGCAGGCATACAATAGACACCCCCCAGGTACAAAATGTAAAGGAATATTTCACTTTTATTGTTTCACTCTAAGCATTATTAACTGCTTGCCGACTAGCCGCCAAAGTTATACGGTGGCAGGTCGGCTCTGCTGGGCGAGAGCACGTAGCTATATGTCACCTCGCCGAGCAGCCAATAGGCGCGCCCCCCGCTCGCCCCTGGGGGCCAACGCTCGTTACAGAGCAAGAACAGGGAGCTGTGTGTGTAAACACACAGCTCCCGGTCCTGTCAGGGGGGAAAATGATCTACAATGTATGAACAGTGATTTGTCATTTCCCCATTTGTCAGTCCAACCCCCCTTCAGTTAGAACACACCCAGGGAACATGATTAACCCCTTCCTCGCCCCCTAGTGTTAACCCCTTCTGTGCCAGTGTCATTTTTATAGTAATCAATGCATTTTTATAGCACTGATCGCTATTAAAATGCCAATGTTCCCAAAAATATGTCAAAAGTGTCCGAAGTGTCCGCCATAATGTCTCAGTACTGATAAAAATCGCTGATCGCCGCCATTACTAGTAAAAAAAAATATTAAGAAAAATGCCATACAACTATCCCCTATTTTGTAAACGCTATACTGTAACTTTTGCGCAAACCAATCAATAAACGCTTATTGCGATTTTTTTTACAAAAAATATGTAGACGAATAAACTGAGGAAAAAAATTGTTTTTTTATATATTTTTGGGGAATATTTATTATAGCAAAAAGTAAAAAAAAAATTTTTTTTTCAAAATTGTCGCTCTATTTTTGTTTATAGCACAAAAACTAAAAACCGCAGAGGTAATCAAATACCACCAAAAGAAAGCTCTATTTGTGAGAAAAAAAGGACGCCAATTTTGTTTGGGAGCCACGTCGCACGACCGTGCAATTGTCAGTTAAAGCGACGCAGTGCCGAATCGCAAAAAGTGGCCTGGTCTTTGACCAGCAATATGGTCCAGGGGTTAAGTGGTTAAAATCACTGCTCCCAAAAAAACGGCAGTTTTTTAAACTTTTTTTTGCATTGATACATGTCCCCTGGGGCAGGACCCAGGCCCCCAAACACTTTTTATGACAATAACTTGCATATTAACCTTTAAAATTAGCACTTTTGATTTCTCCCATAGACTTTTAAAAGGTGTTCTGCAGCTTTTCAAATTTGCCGCGAACACCCCAAATTGTTCGATGTTCAGCAAACGTTTGAACAGCCAATGTTCGAGTCAAACTCATGTTCGACTCAAACATAAAGCTCATCCCTATACGTTATTAGTGAAACAGGTAAATCCATTTCTCATAAGTTCCAATATGTATGTATATATATATATATATATATATATATATATATATATATATATATATATATATATATATATATTTCTTCCTCTTCCATTTCAGTTATTTTGATGTTCCATGAGACAACCCTCTTCTTTCTATCTTCCTCCTTCCCCATACCTTGTCGCAATATATAAAATAGGTCTCACGGACTCCTACTAGGTGTGATTAAACATTTGATAAATAGACATTTTTTGAATAATAAATCATAAATAATATATAAAACTATTATTATGCAAAATTATCACTAAATAATGTGTGTACGTTATCATTGCAGTGTATGTATATAAATAGAAAATATTCTGAGGCCCTGCTGAAGCGGTTACTCCGTGAAACATGTAGGCCAACTTCTCTGACTCTTTAACCAGGATTAACAACATCCTGGATATGTTAAACTGTGACAATGGCCTTAACAATGTCTGGGAATATTTTAACTTTTTCATGTATATATGTTAAATAACGTTGTGTATATTCTTTACTTTTAAACTTTTTTGATTTGCGTATTTCCCATTCAAGTCCCATTCAACCTCTTTTTCTAATTTTGTACCTATTTTCTGGGATTGTATCCATGTAGGGTCCAACCCAATGCCGTATCCTGGCCTAGGCCAACAAGGCCCAGGCCTAGGGCAGCACTTTGCAGGGGAGCAGCATGGAAAGAGTTCCCGTCGGCTTGTGCTACACTGTTAGTGTAGCGCCAGTCTTATAGGGCGGACTGGGCAGAGAGGCAAATTAGTCTAGCGCCCCCATAAAGTGCGGTATGTGGGCGGCCGGCATTCCACAATTGTGTGGGGGGGGCTTCTAATTTTGACTGTCCTATCATTCTGGGCCACAAACATTCCTCACTGTGCTATATGTTTTCTGCTGCACCGTTGGCATGGTTATATCTTCTTTGTTCTCTCCATAAAATTATCAGAAATTTGTGCTTAAAGTAGAACTATAAACAACAAGGTTATAGCCCCAGAGATTTCCCTTCACTTTCTGATCCATAGCCAAACAGGAAGTGAGAGGAAATCTATGCAAATTCAGGGACTCCATTGCCCCCCCAGGCCCTCAGAACTAGTGTCCCCACTTGAACAGCAAGGGGCGTGGCCTTGACAGGAAGGGGTGGGTCATATTTAAATTAGGGGGTGCACAAGTTTAGTCAGGCCTAGGGCAGCTCAAAACCTAAATGCACTACTGGTTCATCCATCACACATTTAAAATCCCTACTCCCTCTCCCCACATTTATTGACCCACACACACACACAGAAGAGACACAGAATGGACTGTGAGGCCTGTAGCTGGAGATGATGAACACACTGCAGAGACACAGATTGGATTCCCTTCACCCACCCCCCCCCCCTCTTATCCCTAATATCCCTTTTTTTCTTTTTTTTCCCCCTTTTCTTCTTCCCCTCAGTCCCTCTCCATTATATTCTCCCTTTTACCACACTTTTCCATTTTCGTTTATTTGTTTGAGAGTACCCTTCCTCTCTTCTTTCTTTCACTCAAACCCCTTTCCTTTTCCCTCCTTCCTCTCCCCATCTTTCCTTCTGTCCCCCTACCCTTTCTCCCTCTGCACACTCCTTCCCATATCTCAGGCACTGCATATTTGTTCCCAACTCACATCCATCACCTGCAAGCCCAGTTAACCCTCCTTTGACATATACCTCTATCAATAGGTCTTTTCTAGGATTTTCCTTTTGTGAACCCCCAATTGTTGGTCGCTCTAGGACATTGCTGGGAGACCCAGACGCTGTGCCCTTGCTTACTATGTTTAGGCCTACAGTGATGGTCCACCCGACAAATCTCCACTGGCCATAGTTATAATTATATGTGTTTCTTGTTAATGATCCTTTTTTTTCTGTACTCCATCTTGTAGATCGTCTCCTGACGAAGCGATTAATAAATCGCGAAACTAGTCGAGACCCGAGTTTGCTGGTTTGCTGGTTTTCCTGGTAGTCGATTTTGGAGATAGCATGCAGTCATAATTTCCTCCTGCAGTATGTGGTTGGTATATCTGCATCAAACAACATGATTCTTCCACTCTCACATGGAGGTTTATTCTTTCTGCAACCCTGTTTTGTTCTGGGTTGTATGGTACAGTAGTTGGAAATATTATGGAATGCTTTCTCAGAATCGCTTGCGTGCTGTCACCAGGATATTCAGCTCCATCGTCTGTGGGCAATACACTGAGCATTTTGCCAAATTTGTTGGTTACTTGAGCCAAATACTGTTCCATGGTACCTCACATGTGTTGTGTAACAGGTATAGTGTAGTATACCTGGAGTAATCATCTATAAAAGTGAGAAAATACCTCTTCTTTCCTGGTGTCCATTTTACCATTGGACCACAAAGATCTGAATGAATTAAGTCCAGAGGTTTCTTAGCTCTGCTGTTACTAATTTTTAATTCCACTTCCACGGGTATTTTCAGCTAAAGTATTTATTATGTCAGGACTTCTGTGCATGTGTGAATGTAGGTATGCAGTTTAAATGCTGTAACCTCATTGCAGTTCATCTGATACAGTTGATCTGTAATTTTAGCTTTTTTTTTGTTGCAAATAAGATATTCCCTCTTATGATAGCATAACTATCATCTTGGAAGGTCACTACATTTCCCTGTTTTGTAAGCTTCTTCACTGACAAGTTTAACCACTTGACCACTGGGTACTTAAACCCCTTTCTAACCAGACCAATTTTCAGCTTTCGGCGCTCTCACAATTTGAATGGCAATTACTCAGTCATGCAACACTTTACCCATATGAAAGTTTTGTCCTTTTTTTTCACACAAATAGAGCTTTCTTTTGGTGTTATTTAATCGCCATTGGGTTTTTTATTTTTGCGCAAAAAAATAAAAAAGACTGAAAATTCTGAATTTTTTCTTAGTTTTTGTTATAACATTTTTCAAATAGGTAATTTTTCTTCATAAATTGGGCCACAATTTATACTGCTACATATCTTTGGTAAACATAACCCAAATTAGCGGATATTATTTAGTCTGTGTGAAAGTTATAGAGTCTACAAGCTATGTTGACAATCACACCTGATGTACTTTCAGGAATCTCATTCTTGAGACCCTAACAAGCCAGGAAAGTACAAATACACCCCAAATGACCCAGTTTTGGAAAGTAGACATCCCAAAGTAGTTAGTAAGAGGCATAGTTAGTTTTTTGAAGTTGTAATTTTTTCCCACAATTCTTTGCAAAATTAAGATTTTTTTTAATATTTTTTTTTTGTTCACACCAAATTGTCATTATAGCAGGTTATTTCTCTCACATGGCATGTACATTACACAAATGATACCCCAAAATATATTCTGCTACTCCTCCTGAGTTTGGCAATATCACATGTGTAAGACTTTTACACAGATTGGCCAAATACAGAGGCCCAACATTGAAGTAGCACCTTCAGGCGTTCTAGGAGCATAAATTACACATCTAATCCCTCAACCACCTATTACAATTTTGAAGGCCCTGGAGCACCAGGACAATGGAAATGCCCACAAAGTGACACCCTTTTGGAAAGAAAATACCCCACGTAGTCAGCAACAATAAATGGAATTGTCCAGGCAGCAGGCAGGAATATTGTCCAAAGTCAGTACAGGCAGAGATACTGTCCATATACAGTCCAGGGTAAGTAGAGACATTGCCAGCAGTGCCAAAATATTGGTCCTGGTAATAAGCAGGAACATTGTCCAAGTAGCAGGCCAGGAAAGAATGGGGACAGGGGTAGTGGCTTCTCCTACCCAAATCTCTTTGAAGCCTCCAAGTCTCCAGACCCTTATCCGGGAATGATAAAACTAGAAAAAATTTGTTTTCTTCATCCAGAAAAACAATTCTGGAGCCCCTCACATATGTGAGACCCCTGTGTTCCCACTTGCATTGCAGGGTAAAAGCGTGGTCGTATAACAGGCCAGGGTCAGTTCCGGAGAAGGCAGAGGTATATTTAACGTTAGGCATAAGCTTGGTCATATAACAGGCCAGGATCAGTTCCGGAGAAGGCAGAGGTATGTTTAGCGTTAGGCAGAAGCTTGGTCGTATAACAGACCAGGGTCGGTTCCGGACAAGGCAGAGGTATGTACAGTTCAGTGCAGTGGCATAAGGGGTGTGGAAGAAAATGACAGGAAATGAGAATTACGTTTACCATAGTTCACTAATAATGTATGTATGGTAGTATGGTAACGGCGGAAACAGTCATCTATACAGAGGCCTGGTTGGGAAGGACATTGGGGACATTGGGAACAATAATACACAGTGGGGCTGATTTACTATGCTCTGTGCGCTGCGCTGGTTCATGCGTTAATTAGTACTCCGGGTGAAGCCTTAATTAGGCGCATGAACCAGCGTAGCAGCCGGCGCATTGAAAGTAATATGTAAAGCCGGGCCGATCTCCCTATAGAAGTCTATGGCAGAAATCAAAAGTGTTATTATTAAAGGCTAATCTGCAAGTTTTGTCCTAAAGTGTTTGGGGACCTCAGTCCTGCCCCAGGGAACATGTATCAATGTTTTTTTTTTTTTTTTTAAACGGCCGTTTTTTCGGGAGCAGTGAAATTAATAATTCTTAAAGTGAAACAATAAAAGTGAAATATTCCTTTAAATTTCGTACCTAGGGGGGTGTAATGTCAGCATGTGAAATAGCGCATTTTTCCCGCACTTAGAACTGCCCCTGCACAAAGTGACATTCAGAAGGAAAAAAAGCCATTTAAAATTCACATGCGGCTATAATGAATTGTCGGCTCTGACAATTCTGACAGGATTAATTCATAAAACAAAAAAAATATGTGTAGGGGTTCCCCCAAATTAAATTACCAGGCCCTTCAGGTCTGATATGGATATTAAGGGGAACCCCGCCGTAAAAAAAAAGACGTGCGGTTCCCGGCAAATATCCATACCAGGCCCTTCAGGTCTGGTGTGGATTTTAAGGGGAACTCCACCCCAAATTTAAAAAAAAATGGCGTGGAGTCGGCTTAAAAATCCACACCAGACCCTTATCCGAGCACGTTGACCTGGCCGGCCGCAGAAAAGAGGGGGGGACAGAGTGCGGCCCTTGCCTCTCCTGAGCCGCACCAGGCCACATGCCCTCAACATGGGGAGGATGTCCCCATGTTGATGGGGACAAGGGCCTCATCCCCACAACCCTTGCGGTTGTGGGGGTCTGCGGGTGGGGGGCTTATCAGAATCTGGAAGACCCCTTTAACAAAGGGGACCCCCAGATCCTGCCCCCCCCCATGTGAATTGGTAATGGGGTACATTGTACCTCTACCATTTCACCCCCAAAAAATGTCAAAAGTGTTAAGAATGACAGTAGCCGGTTTTTGACAAATCTTTTATTAAAATCTTCTTTTCTTCTTCCATTCGGGTTTCTTCCGCTGCTTCTTTCTTGGGTCTTCTCGTCTACATCTTGCCCGACGTCTTCTTCTATCTTCTCCGTCCGTCATTCAGCCTTCTCGTCTGCCCGGTGTCTTCTCCTGTCTTCTCCGTCCTTCAGCCTCCTCGTCTGCCCGGTGTCTTCTCCTATCTTCTTCTCCTTCCGTCGGCCTCCTCGTCCGCATCTTGTGTCTTCTCCGGTCTTCTTCTCGGTCCGCCAGCCTTCTCCTCCACATCTTTTTCTTCCCCGGACCCAGCGCTTGAATTTGAATTGGCCGCCGTGTTCCGCTCCTGGGACCCGCCCACCTCTGACGCCACAAGTAAACTCCTTAGAAGGTAATGTGCGTCAGAGGGGGGCGGGGTCACAGAGCGTCACACGGCGGGGGAATTCGATTTCAAGCGCGACGTCCGGAGAAGAAAAAGCCGCCGCAGCTTCCAATTGAAGTTCCCGCCGTGTCACACTCATGTGACCCCGCCCCCCTCTGACGCACATATGCCACACGCGGACTTTCAGATGAGTTAACCTGTGGCGTCAGAGGGGGGCGGGTCCCAGGAGCGGGAACACGGCGGGATCTACAATTTCAAGCGCAGTGCCCAGAAGATGAAGAAGATGCGGGACGAGAAGGTCGACGGACAGAGAAGAAGATGGGAGAAGACGGCAAGACGGCAAGATGTGGACGAGAAGACCCAAGAAAGAAGCAGAGGAAGAAACCCGAATAAAAGAAGAAGAAGAAGGAACTGCGGAAAGAAGATTTTATTAAAGGAATTGTCAAAAACCGGCTACTGACATTTTTCACACTTTTGTCACTTTTTTTTTGTAAAATGGTAGGGGTACAATGTACCCCATTACCATTTCACACAGGGGGGGGGGCAGGATCTGGGGTCCCCTTTGTTAAAGGGGTCTTCCAGATTCTGATAAGCCCCCCACCCGCAGACCCCCACAACCACCGGGCAAGGGTTGTGGGGATGAGGCCCTTGTCCCCATCAACATGGGGACATCCTCCCCATGTTGAGGGCATGTGGCCTGGTACGGTTCAGGAGAGGGGGGGCCGCACTCTGGCGGCCGGCCAGGTTAACGTGCTCGGATAAGGGTCTGGTGTGGATTTTTAGGGGGACTCCACGCCATTTTTTTTTTTAAATTTGGGGTGGAGTTCCCCTTAAAATCCACACCAGACCTGAAGGGCCTGGTATGGATATTTGGGGGGACCCCACGCCATTTTTTTTTGTTTTTTACGGCGGGGTTCCCCTTAATATCCATTCCAGACCTGAAGGGCCTGGTAATTTAATTTGGGGGGACCCCCATACATTTTTTTTTTTTTTTTAGTTTTAATGAGCAATGACTGTATTCTTTATAGCCATGAGTACTTTAAACTTACTTTTTTTTCACTTCAGAAATGACATCTTGTACAGGGACAGTTCTAAGCACGGGAAACATGCGTGTAAACCCCCTCCCCCCTGTATGAAATTTAAAGGAATATTTCACTTTTATTATTTCACTTTAACCACTTCCATACCGCGCCTATTCTGGCACTTCTCTCCTTCATGTAAAAATTATATTTTGTTCCTGGGAAATTACTCAGGACCCCCAAACATTATATATAATTTTTTAGCAGACACCCTAGGGAATAAAGTGGCGGACATTTTTTATTTGATTTCCAACGGCATTTGCGCAATAATTATTCTAACGCCTTTTTTTTTTTTTGCCCAAAAAAAACACCATGGTCCATGAATTTAAAAATAACCAAACAGTAAAGTTAGCCCAATTTTTCTGGATAATGTGAAAGATGATGTTACACCGAGTAAATAGATACCGACTTGTCACACAATCATGGAATGGCGCCAAACTTCGGGACATAAAAATATCCATAGGTGATGCTTGTTTTTTTTTTTTTACAGGTGACCAGTTCAGAGTTACAGAGGAGGTCTAGGGCTAGAATTATTGCTCTCGCTCTAACGCATGCGTCAATACCTCACATGTGTGGTTTGAATGGTGTTTACATATGTGGGGACTTACATGCATATTCGCTTCTGAGTGCGAGCTTCTAGGGACAGGGCCGTTTATTTTTTTGTGTTTTTTAGCTCATATTTTTCTTCTTTCACTTTTTTGTCACTTTTTTTGATTTCGGATCACTTTTCTTCCTATTACAAGGAATGTAAACATCCCTTGTAATAGGACTAGTGTGTGACAGGTCCTCTTTATGGAGAGAGGCGGGGTCAATAAGGCTGGAAAGCATGGTATTGGAAAAAAAAAAAGATCTCATGCTTTCAGCTGCAATCATGTTCGTTCAGCACAGTGGTGTAGTGTATAGCACTTTGACCTAGCAGCAAAAGAGTCGTTGGTTCGAATCCCGCCCGTGACAGCATCTGCATGGAGTTTGCATGTTCTCCCTGTGCCTGTGTGGGTTTCCTCCCACAATATAAAAACATGCTGTACATCGGATCCAGTCTAAATAAGCCCTAATATGCAGTAGTATATTTAGGTTTTGTGCTGCCCTAGGCCTGACTACATTTCTGCACCTCCTAATAGAAAAATTACCCACCCCTTCCTGTCAAAGCCACACCCTGTTTTTGTATCACCCGCCCAGGAATTTTCAGGGCACACACACACACTAGTTCTGGGGGGGGGAGGGGGTTACTGGACTCCCTTAATTTGCATAGTTTTTCTCTCACTTCCTGTTTGGCTATGGGGCAGGAAGTGAAGGCAAATCTCCCCAATTGGACACAGATAATACAAAATAAACTGACAGGGACTATAACCCTCCCTCACTCTATCCAATACCTCACATGTGTGGTTTGAACGATGTTTATATATGTGGGCGGGACTTGCGTAAGTCCCGCCCACATATGTAAACACCGTTCAAACCACACATGTGAGGTATTGTCGCGTGCGTTAGAGCGAGAGTAATACTTTTAGCACTAGACTTTCTCTGTAGCTATAAACTGGTAACCTGAAAAAAAAAAAAGGTCGCCTATGGGGAATTTCCAGTACTGAATTTTGGCCCCATTGCAGGAGTGTTTTCAATAGTAAAGCGTGACATGTAAGGTATCTATTTACTCTGCGTAACATCATCTTTCACATTATCACCAAAAATTGGGATAACTTTAGTGTTTTGTGAATTTTTAACCACTTGAGCCCCGGACCATATTGCTGGTCAATGACCGGGTCAGTTTTTGTGATTCGGCACGGCGTCGCTTTAACTGACAATTGCGCAGTCGTGCGACGTGGCTCCCAAACAAAATTGGCAACCTTTTTTTTTCCCACAAAGAGAGCTTTATTTTGGTGGTAGTTGATCACCTCTGCGTTTTTTGAATTTTTAGAGCTATAACCAAAAATAGAGCGACAATTTAAAAAAAAAAAAGAATAATTTTGACTTTTTGCTATAATAAATATCCCCAAAAATATATATTCGAAAAAATAAATAAATCCCTCAGTTTAGGCCGATACATATTCTACATCTTTTTGGTTCCAAAAAAATCGCAATTAGCGTTTATTGATTGGTTTTGGCAAAAGTCTCCAAAATATGGCATTTTTGTTATATTTTTTTTTTAACTAGTTATTGCGGCGATCAGCGATTTTTATCGGTACTGCGACATTATGGCGGACACATCGGACACTTTTTTGGAACCATTGGCATTTTTCTAGCGATCAGTGCTGTAAAAATGCATTGCTTACTATAAAAATGCCACTGGCAGGGAAGGGGTTAACACTAGGTGCGAGGGAGGGGTTAAATATGTTCCCTGGGTGTGTTCTAACTGAAGGGGGGTGGGACTGACATGGGTAAATGACAGATTGCTGTTCATGAAGGGGAACTCCAGACCAAAAAAAAAATGTGGGTTCCCCTTCAGGTGCATACCAGGCTCTTAGGCTTGGTCTGGAACATAAGGGGTTAAACCCGCGCCGAAAACCAGCGTGGGGGTCCCCCCCAAGATGCAGACCAAGCCCTTATCCCAGGCATGCAGTCTGGCCGGACAGGAATGGGGGCGGGGACGAGCGAGCGCCCCCCCCCTTCTGAGCCGTACCTGACCGCATGCCCTCAACATGGGGGAGTGTGTGCTGTGGGGGAGGGGGCACTGCCCCCCCACCCCAAAGCACTCTTGTCCCCATGTCGATAGGGACAAGAGCCTCTTCCCGACAACCCTGGCCGTGGTTGTCGGGGTATGCGGGCGGGGGGCTTATCAGAATCTGAGAGGCCCCTTTAATAAGGTGGCCCCCAGATTCCGGCCCCCCACCCTATGTGAAGGAGTATGGGGTACATTGTACCCCTACCCATTCATGCCCATACCCATTCACGCAGCGCAATCACGGGTACACCGCTTGGTATTTACCAAGATTTTCACGGCGTACTGACACGGCGCATAGAAGCTCCGAAATTTCTCTCTACGCATGCCCAGTATGCAAATGAACCTCCCGAGGTTCAGGCGCACTGTGCAAGCGTACGGGGATCTGTTTTCAAAAAACACTTTCACTTTCAATTCGGCCCGCCAAACACATTCAAACACATGTCACTTCACTTCCCCTGCATCCCCCCACCTCCCCCCCTAATAAACTCCCGCCCAAACCCCCGCAATTTACATTTCAATGTGCCGTGCGCCAGGTCTGTACTGGTGCACAATGCACCCTCTCCTGGGCGCACGGAGCACATTAGTAACTAGGGAAATACACTGCACTAGCAGCGTATTTCTTTAGTAAATGTCAAAACGGCTGGTAAATCAGCTTGGTAAATCAGCCCCAGTGTCTCTTATAACTCCTCTTATAACATAAGTGTTATACATGGCCAAACTGAAAAAATAAATGGACACTTTTTTATACCAATGGTGGGACTTTCTTGTGGGGAGGTAGGGTTCAATCATCTGATAATTAAAGTCTACTCCCCCATGAACAAATTATAGTCATAGACACAAGCTGGTTTCTGGATTGGTCCATTTCTTCTGGGGACTTCCATGTAGGTGTTGTTATGGATTGGTTTGAGCAATGGGACATTGTGTCTGTCCCTCCACATAACAGACAATAGCTCCTGGTTCCCGCAAAGATGCCGTCTCCCCTCGTCATAGGCTTTCATTGACAAGTTTTTGCGGAAAGCCCTTTCTATTGGCTCTTACTGTACCACGTGCTGGGGTGTCCCTCCGGTGAAGATTGTGGAAAAGGGGCGAGCTTGTATAAAAATTATCCACATAAAGATGGTATCCCTTTCCAAGGAGTGGATAGACAAGCTCCCAGACAACTCTTCTGCTGTCTCCAATATAATCTGGGCATTCAGGGGGATGCAGTTGGGAGTCCTTCCCTTCATACACCAGGAAGGCGTAGATGTACCCCGTTGCTTGGTCACAAAGTTTGTACATTTTAACCCCATATTGGGCCCTTTTGCTGGGAATAAACTGTTTGATGCCCAGCCTGCCTGAGAATTTTGCAAAGGATATTCTGGTCGGGGGTGCGTGGGAGCGAGATACTGGGAGGACATCAATGTACGCCCTCCCAGAGTTATCAAGCCGCACTGTAGCCATCATTTGGCTATAGTGCGGTCGGTAACTGGTTAAAGAGCAGGGACATACAGGACATTTTTCACAGGTATCTTTCTTGTCACACTCTGGAAAATAGAACAGTAAAGAAAACCATCTCCTCTTCCTTATGATTTCATAATTTGCCCATTAGCTGTGATTTGTTTCTGTTTTGCTCAGGTCGAGGTGAATAAAGAAATTCCTGTCATTTGTCATGTGACTTGTAGCTCTGAATCAAAACACATCATGCCTGCAAAGATGAGGTCCAACTTGTGGATTAAAAAACAAATTCATGGAGGCGCATGCGCGGAGGCTAGCGCGACGGACATGCCGGGCTAGAGCTCCGCTCTGTGAGGGAGAAAAGCCACATATCTCATGAACTTGAAAATGATAAAATTTGTGAACACATTTGCCTGAGAGATGGAGACCTTTTATGAGGAAAAATGGTGCTGGGGGTGTCCGAAACAAGACAAAAACAAACCCCAATAGCGGCAGCCAGCAGTTTAAAAGTACTGCAAAAAAGGCGCCAGCTCCCTCAGCTATATTCTCCTCAGGAGAAGAGAAAAAGAACATGGCAAAGCAGATGAAATCCGTTATCTACCCAGAAATTTAAGACTCTGACTGTGATAATGATAATGTCTTATCTCAAACAGCACTTCAAGATTCAGCTGTCCCCTCAGGTTTATTAAAGCAATTTGAGAAAATGCTACATAAAGCCTTAAAACACACCTCAGAGCAAATCATTACTAATCTCACTAAGGAGATTAGAGAACTGGGGCATCGCACAGAAACATTGGAAATAAAAGTAGAAGAAATTGAAGTCTTCACCCAAGAATGTCTGACTGAACTGGACTCACTTAAAGAGGAAAATATAACACTACAAAATAGGCTGGAGGATTATGAAAATCGCGCCAGAAGGTCCAATTTTAGATTCAGAGGTATTCCTGAATCAGTCTTAGATCTCCAAGCAACCATATTAGCCTTATGCCAGGAATTACTGCCAAGTATAGCAGTGGAACGGTTGGAAATGGACAGAGTCCACAGAGCAATTATGCCCAAAAAAACAGAAGGTCCCCCTAGGGACATCATAGCCAAGTTCCATTATTATAGAACAAAGGAGCAGATTTTGGAAGCAGCCAGAGAAAAGGAAAATTTACTCTTTCAAGGATATAACTATCAGATCTTTTCAGATATCTCCCAGCTAACTATATCCAAGAGGCGGGCAATGAAACCTCTCTTATTGGAACTTCAACACCACAAGATTAAGTATCAATGGAGATTCCCCTTTTCCCTACGCTTCACCTACCAAGGAACCAAAATTATCTGCAGAACACCTGATCAACTTCAACAAGCCTTACTAGACCTCAAGCTAATTAAAGGAGCAGGCACAGCAACCACCTCGCGCAGAAGATCAGCATCTGCTTCATCCCACAATAATCTACCTCACTCTGGGATGAACAATGGTACCCATCATTCACATAAACGTGGCAGATTCGCATACCAACCCCAGGACCAAGAAGACACAATGGACTGACTGACCACCACTAAAGCTGTTTCCTCAATTTTATATTTTTTTTGCTTTAGCAACACCATTTGGGAAATGAAGATGCAATTAAATTAAAGACTTGTTTCCCCAATGGAAATAAGTATTACATTTAATTTTCATTTTTCAGTTGTTTATTTTTATTTTTTCATTCTTAATTTAAATAATTTTTTATGAGATACCTGATGAACTGATCATATATTCTTAGTAATATAATGACTCAGTTAAACTCATTTTAAAGTCAAGGTAAAAGAGCTAACACACAGAGTTAAAATATTATCTTATCATCCAATACTTATGTGTAAACTCAGGGTAGTATACAAACCCCTTACAATTTTTTAGTCAGTTTGGTAAAGGATTTATGCCTTAGGCCTCGTACACACGACCAAGAATCTTGTCATAAAAGAAACATTGTTTTCCTCAACGAGGTTCTTGTCAGGCTTGTCGAGAATCTTGTCAAGCTTACTTTGCATACACACTGTCAAGACAAAATCTTGTCGTTCTCAAATGCGGTGACGTACAACACGTATGACGGCATTATAAAGGGGAGGTTCGATTCCACTGGCACAACCCTTGGGGCTGCATTTGCTAATCTCATGTTACTGTGTGTTAAGTAAAAGTTTGGTAAGAGACATTCACGCTTTTCAGTCTGTTACAGCGTGATGAATGTGCTATCTCCATTACGAACGCTACTTTTGCCGAAGGTGCGCTCCCATCTCATACTTTATTCTGAGCATTTGCGGGTTTCTAAGCATACACACAAACGTGTTCCTCGTCATAAACCAGCCCGACGAGAAACACGACTAGGAAATTGAGACTCCCGACGGAAAAAGAGAACTCGACGAAAAACATACACACGACCGTTTTCCTCGGCAAAAAAGCTCTGCCACCAAGTTTCTTGATGGATTCTGTCAAGGAAAACGGTTGTGTGTACGAGGCCTTTCTCTTAATTTGTTCCACAAATACTCTAATGCCGCATACACACGATCGGTCCATCCGATGAGAACGGTCTGATGGACCGCAGCTGCTGCCATTACCGAGATATCCATCTTTAAAGTACCTACGTATATGTAGATGAGTGGGTCCTTAAGTGGTTAAGGATTGTCAGGTCACTTGTGGCCAGGTGACAAGTGCACCCCATTGGGGTCAGGGATGCACCACAGGATAGTGAACCCTATGGCCGACTGCTGTGATCAGAGAGGAAGCGTGAGCCCAAGATTCCCCAGGGCACAGAGTCTAAGACCCAGCTTTGTGTTCACCAGATCCTCTGGTGGTGAGGATGGCCTTCGCCGCAGCTGGATCCAGGTCGCGACCCCTGGGGTCGCAAGCTCACGTTCCGCAGGGAGAGAGGGGAAGCAGCAACCAGGACAAGCGATAGTGATGGGTAAGCCGAGGTCGGGGCAACTGGCAGACAAGGGTAAACAAGGAACAGGCCAAGGGTCAGGGAAACAGGCAAACAGGAGAAGTCAGAGACGAGCCAAGGTCGGTACACAGGAAGGTAAACGTAACACACTGCAGACAGGAACAAGCTACAAACAAAGTTTGAACAGCCCTGCAGACCTGTTAATATAGACTTCCTGGGATGGCCTGGGTGGGGCCATACAGGGAGGAAGGTGATAAAAGACAGCCAGAAAGAGGGTCAGGCCTCTAATGAACACATGAGACAGGTAAGCTGCCAGACTTTATTGCATATCCATAACAAGGATGCTTATTTTGGATCCCCTTTACTATTTTTTCTCCTTTGTCTGCATGGACTAGGCTGGGAAGCCATCTTACAATGGTAAAACTAGCAGGATGTTTGGGCTGCCATGGCTCCGTTAAATATATAAACTCTTAATGTACAAGGTCTAAATGTGCCTCAGAAATGAAAAAAAGCATTTCGATCGTTTCAGACTAAGAAAGCACACATTGTTTGTTTGCAAGAAACGCACTTCACCACAAATACAATTCCAAAATTTTATAATTCCTTTTATCCACAAGTGTATACAGCATCTGCTAATAACAAGAAAAGGGGAACCCTTATAGCATTTCACCGAACTACACCATTCATACTGCATTCAGAAATCAAAGACCCAGAGGGGCATTACCTTATTCTAACAGGCTTTATTATGGACACCGCTATTACAGTGGTTTCTTATTATGCACCCAACCTTAATCCAGTACCCCTTATGTCACATCTTTTTCAAATTATTATTACTCACAAAATGGGCTCTCTTTTTATATGCGGTGATTCCAATCAGGTCCTCCTTCCATTTTTGGACAAAACCCCATATGCCCCTCCAAGATATCAAGCCACATGGTCTCTCTCTAACCTCTTATCTTAATATAATTTAGCAGATTCCTGGAGAGAATCTAACCCAACGAAACGTAACTATACCTATTTCTCTAACCCGCATCAATCATTTAGTCGCATTGATCATATATTTTTAACAATTGGTATGGTACCAGAATTACTCAATTCTACTATCATACCCATCCTGTGGTCTAACCACAATGCAGTCTTCACCACTGTTGCTTCTATTATACCCAAAAACCATGATCCAACTTGGCATCTCCCAGATATTTTGCTTAAGCATCCTACATATAGCTTAATAATTGAGCAAGCCCTAAAAGAATATTTAAAACATAATACAAATCTAGAAATATCCCCACTCACGCTTTGGGAAGTGCACAAACCAGTATTAAGAGGAACATTCAAAAAAAAATAGTTATACTTAAAAGAAGACGCAAACAATTGGCAAGACAATTAGAAACAGAATTTAACCTATCATTCATGGCCTTCTAAAATAATCCTACTCCCACCGCCAAAAATTGTTTAGACAAAGCGTGATTAGAGTATGATCTATTGATTCAGCCGATAAAGCATTAAATAGAACTAAATATACATTCTATAAGAATTATAATAAGCCTGGCACATATTTAGCAAGGGCATTGAACTCTATTAATAAATCCTTAAAACCCATCAAACTCAAAATAGCAAACAACATCATTATTAGTAACCCACTTAAAATAGTACAGAAGTTCCGTTCCCACCTAAAAACACTTTACTCAGAGGCTAATACATTCAATGTCACGGAAGCAGACTCCTTCTTCTCACAAATCCAACTACCACAAATGAACGAGACTCAAAAAGCACAATTCGAAAAAACAATTACGCAAGATGATGTAGCAGCTGCCATTAAAGACCTTAAATTAAATAAGAGACCAGGACCTGATGAATTCTCAGCCCGATATTACAAAACTTTTAAAGACCTTATCTCCCCAAGGATGGCAGAAGCATTTAATGACTTACTAAAACAAAAAGCCTTTAGGCAAGAATCATTGTTGGCCATAATATGTATGATCCCTAAACCACATTCGGATGACACCCATATTGCAAATTAACGTCCTATTTCCATGCTGAACACAGATATAAAAAATACTAGCCAAAATCATTGGAACGCTGATACACCACGGCCAAGTTGGTTTTATCCCCACGCAACAGGCAGGCGACAATATACGAAGGGCGAGCCTATTAGCACACATAGCAAAGACGCAAGGAATTCCAGCGTGTTTTCTCTCATTAGACATCAAACAAGCATTCGACTCCATTTCATGGTCATACCTAATTTACAAAATAGTTTAATAATGGAAGATGCTATACTAATAAAATAATTAATATGTGAAAAAATTAGAGACAAATAGGATATTGGTAAACTACATAAATCACACAGTTGTATGAAAGAAATTGGTTATTTTTTGATTGTTTTAGGGGAGGGTGGAGTTTGAGATATGTTGGGTACTGGTTATGGAATAGATACCATGATCAGTGGGAAAAGGGATAATCAAAGTGCCTCTTGTCCAGGTATGGATGGGCATTTAGAGTAAAGGAGGAGGTGGAGAGGGATAGGGTGGGAGGGGAGGAAGGAAGAAAGGATGTTGTAAGAATGATGTGTGTAAATGTCCAGAGGTGTAGTTCAGGATCTCACAAGATATGCCCCCCCCCCAAACTGAAAGGCATAGGAAGCACTGGTATAAGTTATAGATATAATGTCAGGTAAGAATAAAAGCTATTCAGTAATATCATGGAATGTCAGAGGATTAAATTCCAAATTCAAACAAGCCCTGATGTTCCAATACATAAAAAAATATAATCCCCAATTGATTATACTTCAAGAGACACATTTAATAGGAAAAAAATTAACAACACTAAAAAAAGCCTGGATACAAAAAATGTCATGCCACTTACTCATCCTATGCCAGAGGAGTATCAGTCCTAATTAGTAAAACTTTTCCTGGGAAGGTAGAAGAAGCCTATATAGACTTACAAGGGAAATATGTGATCCTTCGGTATATGATTGGACAACAAAAATGTATTGTAGTGGCAATATATATTCCACCTCAATTCTCTGTTGGAATCCTGAATGAGATAATGGAAAGAATTATCCAATTTCTTCCAGCAAAATTATTGCTCATTGGAGACTTTAACTCGGTACTATCTCCTAAGCTGGACAGACCAGGACCTCCTAAGTATCAGTCTGCTGATTTATATAATTGGGCACAGGTGACAGGGGTGACAGAGATATGGAGATGGAGAAACCTAGAAAAAATAATGTACTCCTGCTACTCTACATCCTATAAAACAGCGTCTAGGATAGACCTAGCCTTTGCAGATTCAACAATGTTAACAGACATTATAGATGCTGTATTTACCAAGTGGCCTTTCAGACCATGCCCCCTGCTGGTGTCAATACGAATCCCCACTCCCAGAAATGCAGCATTGTGGAGGTTATCTCCACAATGGGTGGTATATCCAGAGATAGCCGAAAATATGGTAACTATAATAAATGAATATTGGGAAAGCAATGAGGGATCATCCTCTGTGGATATGGTCTGGGACGCATTCAAGGCATATCTATGAGGACAATACATTTCAAATATCGCAGAAGTAAATAAAAAAACAAAAGGTTAAGGTACAGGTTACAAATACAGGTAGAGAGTAGCAGGGAAAAATATTGCCAAGACTCAAACAATTTTAATTTTGATTTAAGGATGTCTACGCAACGAGAATTACAATTACATATGGGGTTAATTACAAGGTTGGAATTACAAAGAAAGAGACAAAATATCTTTGAGCAAGGTGATAAAAGTGGGAGATTCTTGACGAGATTGGCGCAGCAAGAATATCAAGCTACAACTATAGCAGATATAGAAACATCAGAAGGAAAGAGAGTAAAGGAACCTGAAGAGATCTTGAAGGCTTTCGGTGAAAATTACAGCAGGTTATATGCCTCTTCTCTCCCCTCCGACTTCCGACCGGGGGACATGTCAGAACTTTTGGACCGGGTGGCCCTCGGATGGTTGTCGGATAGGGAGAGAATGGCATTGTTGGATCCAATAACGAGTGAAGAAATAAGTAAGGTTATAAAAAGATTGGATTCCTGTTGAATTCTATCAAAAATATGAAGCTCTTTTAGCTCCAAAATTGGCAGAGGTATATACAAGTGGGCTAATGAAAGGGATAATGAGAGGGATATTACCAGATTCAATGAGACAGGCACATATAACATTAATATACAAAGAAGGTAAGGATCCAAAAATATGCTTGTCATATAGACCGATAGCACTATTAAATATAGATTTCAAAATACTAACTAAAATACTAACATTAAGACTACAGCCACTACTAAAGACTATTATAGATTCAGATCAGACAGGGTTCATGCCACAAAGAACGACAGATTTAAATCTACGCAGACTATTTACAAATATACATGCCCATCACAATTGTGAAAGAACAAGAACGGTAGCCTCCCTAGATATAGAGAAGGCCTTCGATACGATCGAATGGCCTTTTCTATGGGAGGTACTCAGAAGAATGGGGTTTCCAGTAACATTTATTAAATGGATACAAATAATATATAGAAAACCTATGTCAGCGGTTAAATGAGGGGGGAAATCATCCTTTTTTCAGTTGCACAAGACAGGGATGCCATCTCTCTCCGGCACTCTTTGCAGTAGCCAGTGGCAGAGGCTCTGAGAACCTCACAAGACATCCAGGGACTCCTAGTAGAGGGGCTGGAGGAGAGGGTAGCCATGTATGCTGATGATATGCTGCTATTTCTAAAGGATGCAGGTCCATCATTGAAGGGAGCCCTAGAGCTACTAATGCCTTGTTTCCACTGCACGGATCGGTTCAGGTCAGAAAGAATGGAGCGGTTAGAATGGGACCGGTCTATTCTGCAGAGCATTTCCACTGCAAATCGGACCATCCGGGACCATGCAAGGTTTAGAAAAAAAGCCTAGCACGTCCACCAATCAGTGAGATGTATTTGTAGGTCCGCCCTAATGGAACCGTTCCATTCTCTATGGCCCCACATCTGAAGCAGGACCCAGAATGGTCCGGTACGGTTCGCTTTTATGGCACGCTTTCATAATGGAAGCACCCAAAAAAGCGTACCGTACCGAACCGTACCGAACCGATCCGCTCAGTGGAAACGAGGCATAAATGTCTTCTCAGGATTTACAGGACTTAAAGTGAACTGGGATAAATCATTGTTATTTGCTATTGATCAAGGCGCGCAGGATACAGCGACCCCAAATCTTCCACTGAGATGGGTAACAGAGTTTAAATATCTGGGCATAATAACATCACGCCAGGCTGAGGAATTAAAAAAGCTAAATTTAAACCCAGTGCTGCAGGAATATAAGAAAAAACGAAAGATATGGGAAACGCTTCCTCTGTCTCTTTTGGGACGTATAAATTTAATAAAAATTAAGATCTTACCCAGGCTGCTATATCTGTTTAGAAACTCACCACAATGCTTACCAAAACGTTTTTTCACACAGCTACATGGGGCCAGATTCACAAAAGAGATACGACGGTGTATCTCCTGATACACCGTTGTATCTCCTGATACGCCGTTGTATCTCTGAGATACGATTGTCGTATCTATGCTCCTGATTCATAGAATCAGGTTACGCATAGATAGCCCTAAGATCCGACAGGTGTAACTGTGTTACACCGTCGGATCTTAGGCTGCAATTCTAGGCTGGCCGCTAGGTGGCGATTCCATTGCGGTCGGCGTAGAATATGCAAATGACTAGTTACGCCGATTCACGAACGTTCGCTTTGCCCGTTTATCTAAATTTCCGTCATTTCCGTCGAGATGCGTCGCATAAAACTAAGCATGCCCTCTAGGTGGTGTAACCAATGTTAAGTATGGCCGTCGTTCCCGCGTTGACATTTTAAATTTCACGTCGTTTGCGTAAGTCGTCCGTGAATGGCGCTGGACGCCATTTACATTAACGTCGAAACCTTGCGACGTCATTTAGCGCAATGCACGTCGGGTAATTTTACGGACGGAGCATACGCAGTACGTTCGGCGCAGGAACGCGCCTAACTTAAATGGTGCCCGCCCCATTTGAATTAGGCGGGGTTGCGCCGAGCGCATTTATGCGGATTTATGCTACGCTAAGTTTACAGGTAAGTGCTTTGTGAATCAGGCACTTACGCTGTAAACTTGCGGCGGTGTAAAGTAAATGGGATACGTTACGCCGCAGCGTAACAGATTTCTACGTGAATCTGCCCCATGGTGTCTTATCCTCATTCATATGGCAAAATAAAATAGCCAGAATAAAATTAAAAACACTTATGCGTCCAGTGGAACAGGGGGGGGGGCTAGCATTTCCAGACCTATATAAATATTATCTTGTGGCTCAGTTGGTGACAGTGGGAAGATAGTTGAACCCAGATGGATATTATCCCGCTACAATGGTGGAGGCGGCAGTAGTCCAATCTTTGGAGGCACTGCAGGCATTACCATTTTGTGGGCCAAAATGTATGCGAGATTTAACCCCGTCAATGACAACAACAGTAAGGGTATGGAAAGTAGGCATAGCAAGAGAGAGTAATCTAAAAACAGATATATCCCCAAATACTCCATTATGGAGAAATCCTCACTTGGTACATTTAACCTCCATTCAGGATCCTAGAGCATGGACAAAATTTGAAGTAAAAAAAATATCACAAGTAATATATGAGGGGAAAATATCCTCATTTGCAGATATGAGAGAAAAATGGAATGTGCCTGGAGAATTATTTTTTTAGACATATGCAGTTGGTCCATGCCCTGGTAGCCCAATTTCCCGATGGCATCCCACAGCTAATAGAAACAGGCCTAGAACAACTGGTGAGAAAGAGAAAGGAAAAGGGATTGATCTCAACTTTTTACACCCATTTAGTAAAAACAGAACCATCATATATGAATAAATTATGTGAATGTTGGTTGAGAGCTGTTCCAAAACTGTCATCAGAAAATTTGGGGGCGATACACAAATTTCCATTTTAGATCTTAGTCTCACTCCGGGACAAACTAATCCAATTTAAAATAACACATAGGAGTTATTATACATTGTCTAAAATATTCCTATCAGATCCTCAAAATTGTTGGAGATGCGCAGGCATTCCAGGGAACTTTATACACATATTCTGGACCTGCCCGAAGATAAGGTGGTTTTGGAGGGAGATCTTGAGAGTAATTAATGAAGTGACGTTAGTTCAACTTGACCTGGAGGCAGGGACCTGCCTGTTAGGACTAGTAGAGGAAATTTTGGCCCCTATAGAAAGAACAATTCAGGTGGGTTTGCTGCTCTTTTACACAAGAAAGGCCATAGTGTTAAATTGGAAAAAAGCGGAAGCCCCCTCGGTGGCGCAATGGAAAAACTTGATAAACAATAATTTGTCATTGTATAAAGAGACATATTATATTAGAGGAAATGGGGAAAAGTATAAGAAAATATGGGCAAATTGGACAGAGAATATGACAACGGCTTCAGGGTAGGGGGGCACGGAAGTGGGATGGAACCACATCAATGGAAGAAAGGGATAAGAAAGAGGTTAAATGAAAATAAGATGTGAAGTATGTAATGGAATGTTTGTATTAATGTGATTTTTATGAAAATGTGAAATGTATATTTGTATATGAGAAAGGAAAAAAATCAATAAAGAGATTTAAAAAAAATTACACACTACAAAAATTGGGTTTTGGCCCTAATTTCACAAAATGGATCATGGAACTTTACAATAACCCAAAAGCATATGTCAAATATGCAGGATATAAGTCAGACCCTTTTAACATAGAAAGAGGCACACCACAGGGATGCCCGCTCTCCCCACTATTATTTGCCCTCCTCATTGAACCACTTGCGCAAAATATCAGACCAGACCCCACTATTACAGGAATAGAATTAGGAGGCCACCAACACAAAATATGCCTATTTGCTGACAATATTCTTTTATTTCTCTCATCCCCTCAAGTGTCAGGCCCTAATCTCATTCCAATCCTTAACAATTTTGCAACATTTTCAGGCTTAGTTATCAATCCAAAAAAATGTTTAGCGCTGAATAAATCTCTTTCAAACATAGAACTGAGTTCGGCCAAAATAGGTCTCGCATTTACATGGCCAGAAAAATGTATCCCTTATTTAGGGATACATCTTACTGCATCCATAACAGATTTATTCTCATATAATTATCCCGCAATTCTAAAACATATATCGAATTTAATGAATTCATGGACCCATCTCCCATTATCATGGTTTGGAAGAATCAATGCAGTCAAAATGACGATATTACCAACATTTTCATACTGTATCTCTTTAGAGTGCTACCTATTTCAATACCTGCATATTACCTGACAATATTACAGAAAAGAGTTTCATCTTTTGTCTGGGGTTCTTCCAAACCTAGAATAAAATCACAAACGCTATACCTCCCCAAAATAAAGGGTGGACTTGGTTATCCCAACTTTGCGCATTATTACATAGCTGCACAAATAGCAACTCTCGCTAAATATCATGCACAACAGGAAACACCACTCTGGGTATCAATAGAAGCAATTGAATGTGATCCCATTCCACTATCCAATGTGCTGTGGGTCTCCCCTAAAGTACGCAGACACATACGAAACCCCATTATTAAACATACACTTTCCCTTTGGGATAGATTCAAAATAAAAAATCAACTACAATCTCCTTATAATCCATTGTTATCATTCTATAAATATCCCGCATTTTATCCAGCATGGGTCTCTCTCAAATCTTTTAAGGAATGGGCTGTTAGGGATATCCTGTGCATGTGCAAATTTGTAGATTCCACATCTTTCATCCCATTCCCGACATTATGCGAATTATGTGGTCTACCGCATACAGAGTGATTCAGATACCTCCAAATAAAAAACTTTTTCACGCCACTGATTATAATGTGCTAACAAGATGGTATTTAGTTCCGGTAAAGGTTGCAAAATATGTACAAATGTTTTCCGCGCAGTGTTTTAGGGGCTGCTCTGATACAGGTACATATCATCATATTTGGTGGTCGTGTCCGAAGACGCTGGCATTTTGGAAGGAGATTTTCAAAATTGCATGTATATTGACTAAAAAGAAAATTCCTTTAGACCTCAAAACAGCTTTCCTTAACTTGAAACCTGGCAATATAACACATATGCAATTTAAACTGCTATTGCAGCTTTTTACAGCAGCTAAGCAGACATTAGCGAAGGCTTGGAAATCCCCTAATCTGACTGTAAATTAAGTTAAAGTAAGGATGAATAACTATGACATATGCTAAAATGACGACTATAGAAAGGGACATGATCTTAGGAGGAGTGGCTTGCGCATGGACGAGTGAGGAAGTAAGCTGGTGAACTCCCGTCCTCCACAGCTCCAGGAGTAAGATTGATGCGGGATTAAATCAGCGGCGGCATCAAGGGCATCAAGGGGGTCTGCATAACCGCCTCCCAGTGCTGCATGTACTGACCTTTCGGCAGAGTGAGACGGAGGAGCGCCTGCGGGATCTGGAGGTCCGGAGCTTGCAGGTAGTCTGCTGCAGCTGACCAGCGGTGCCCGCGGCGTCTTTGTGGAGATTCCGAGGGAGAGGAGAGCGGGCTGTTGGGCTGTTGCTTCCGGGTTGGTGGAGTGTGGAGTGGCGGCGTGCAGAGCGGGACTCTGAGTCTCACAGGTGGACTGTCAGTATACACCCCCCGGATAGCTACCAATAGCCACCGCTGCTAGCATTAGCAGTACTGCCTGCCCTGTTGCTTGAGACGCCCACGTGAGGAGACGAGAGGTCAGGAGAGCAGGCTTAGTGGCTCTCAGGTCGGAGCAATGAGATTGGGACACAGTCACGTTCAATGAGAGACTATCTGCCCGCTTATAGCAGGTGCCCATCTACCCAATAACTTTAAATATAAACATTCATAAATATTTAATAGTCACCAGCATCAGATATCTGCGGATACTTGTCAATACCTACTGTGGTGGCGGTAAGGGAGAGTTGGGCACCTGGACTACTGGAGCAACCAATGCAGGAGTAGAGTGTCACAGTAAGGGGAATACAAGGGATGCACCCCTGCAAACAGCGTGAGAGCCGGACATCACGGAACGCGGCACTATCAGCACAGTCACAGACACAGACATCAACCCACCCATCCAGACCCGTAGAGCAGCAAGAGATCCAACGGTATTTCTCTCCTATACAAGGGGGGGGCCGCCTCTCTGCAGGTAAGAGTGGGGTGCTGGACGGTAAGGGGCAGACAGCTGGAGGCCTAAAGAGGACTGCTCCCCAATACCAAATGTCTGTTAGATCAGACGTGGAGGCTCTACAGGCTCCACCGCTGGGTCCGCACCCCTCTGCGGTCATGGCGGAGGGAACCGTATCCCCCCCCATACGGGAGGCTGGAGGGCTGAAAAGTGAGATAGATGTATTGAAAACTCTAATTCAAGCTCTCCCCACTAAGGCCGATATTACTGAACTGATTACTAAGGTGGAAGATGCACATGCCAGGGACTTTGAACAGGTCAGAGTTGAAATACAGGAGCTGGAGGCCCGTACTTCAGTGGGGGAGAGTGGGTTGAAGGCTCTGGAAACACGTGTGGGAATGTTAGAGAGCGAGAGGAATATGCAGAGGGATGTGTCGATCTCCCTGCAATTGCAACTGGAAGAACTCCAGGACAGGAGCCGCCGTAATAATGTTCGAGTCCGGGGGGTCCCAGAATCCGCTGACCGGGAGGACTTACATGAGATTATTAAGTCTATCTTGCAGAACTTGATGAAAGAACCCACTGTAGTAAATTATGAGATGGACAGAGTGCATAGGGCCTTAGGTCCTAAATCAAAGGACAATAGCCGCCCCCGGGACGTGATATGCCGCCTAAAATATTTTTCCCACAGGGAGGCGATTTTACGGAAGGCTTGGGAGGTCGGATCGATTGCCTTTCAAGGGGCCTCTGTGAAGATTTTACCTGATTTATCCAATGCTACCCTTCACAGAAGGGCGCTGCTTCGCCCGGTCTTGGACCGAGTGAAAGCCTGGGGAGGGTCGTATAGATGGAGGTTCCCTATATCAGTGCTTATTAAAAAAGGACAATCATCTTTTTGGCTGCGCTCAAGAGGCGACCTCCCAAGTCTTTTTTCATTTTTGGAAATGGAACCATTTGCAGTCCCCGATTGGCTACAGTTGAACCCCAGAATGGTGGACCTTAAGGGATCCTGAGTTCCGAGGGGGAGGGGGGGTGGGGTGTAATTGGGTCACCTTTTGACCCCGCTGGAACCCCCTCCCCTCTCTCTCTCGAGTTTCTCTTGGTTCTTTTTGCGCTTTTCCTTGGGACTTCTCCCCTTGGGGGGGGGGGGTGGGGGTGGGGGGGGTGGGGAGGGAAGTGGAGAGATCAAAGGCAAACATGGTTCTATTTGGGATTAAAGAAACGGCAGAATCTGGTATAATCTGGTAAAGTTTAAGACGGAACTGTCATTTAGATAATTGATATATAGATATGTCAAAACCTTTTTTTTTGTTTGTTGTTTGGTTTTTTTTTTTTTTACATACATATTTTGGGTGTGTTCTTTTTTTTTATTTTTTTTTTAGAGGCACCGGGGATGAAGTAAATAGGGTTGGGGACGTAGCTGAAGCCACGTCACTTAATGGGGGAGGGGGGGGGAGGGAATTGGAACTGTAAAGGGATAAGAAGGATACCACTCAATATAAACACATATAAGGGGATGAAGGGGAGGGGGGGGTTAGGGGGGGGGCTTATATGCTCTGCTCCTTTTTTTTTTTTTTTTTTTTTTTTTGCGACGTGTTGATAAAGTGACATGGGGGTGAGGGATGGGTTGGGGGGGGGAGTGCATAATATAATGTACAGTAGGGGAGGGGGGGGGCACTAAGGACATAGGTCTCAAGGATATCTGGATCTGCCTGTTGGTATGCTTGAAGATTGTTCGGGGTTATAGGGGGGTTGGGAGGGAGGGAGGATAGGAGGGGAGGTTTAAGGAAGGGTATGAGGGTAATGTCATATTATGTTACAAAATGGTATATTTCATGGCTCCATTTTAAGACGTATACGCCTTGACGGTAGGGGAAAGTATTCCCCTTGCATCTTTTTATTTCACACTGGCTAGAGGTGTCTTATTTTCCTCCTGCTCTCTGTGGTACCCCAAATCACACTAAGGAATTAGTGGCTGGGGAAGGATTTAGGGAAGGGTTAAGGGGGGGGGTTCCCCCCTTTCCCTTTTTTTTTTTTAGAGGCACCGGGGATGAAGTAAATAGGGTTGGGGACGTAGTTGAAGTCACGTCACTTAATAGGGGAGGGGGGGGGGGGGGGGAATTGGAACTGTAAAGGGATAAGAGGGTTATCACTCAAAATAGCACATATAAGGAGATGAATGGGAGGGGGGGGGGCGGGGCCTATATGCTTTAGGGGAGGGGGGGGAGGGGGGGGAGGGAATTGGAACTGTAAAGGGATAAGAGGGCTATCACTCAATATAGCACATATAAGGAGATGAATGGGAGGGGGGCGGGGCTTATATGCTCTGCCTCCTTTTTTTTTTTTTACACTAATTTATTCCAGTTTAATTTTGTAACCTGGTCATAAAGAACAGCACATGAAGGTCACGGGGAGATCAGGGAGGGGGGGGGTGGATAGGGTGGGAGGTTGCTAGGGAAAGATGGGGGGAGAGAAGGAGGGAGATGGGACAGATGCAGTGCGGTTAGTGTGTCCCTTCCCAGGACTCCCCGGGACTCTCCCTCCTCACCAACTGACTGGCAAATAATACAGATATACCAAGAGGGAGCACAGGGAAGCTTGGTTGGAAATGACTGGTTTGAAAATACTAATGAGATAGATAAGTATTGATCTTTATTCATTAAGTATTGTTTTAACACCGAAGGAAGAAGGAAGAATCTAAAAGAACAGGCAGAATTTGTCCAAGGGGATTCTAGTTCAGAGGTTAAGACACAAGGCCAAACACAAGGCGTAAAAGTCGAATTTAGGGGAACTTAGGGGAAGGGGGGATTTGGGGTAATTGGGGAGGGGGCGGGCACTATAAGGGGACACCAAAATCCTTTTTTTTTTTTTTGTCAGATTTTATAAAGTAAAGTTGGTGGATGCCAGAGGTGGTTGTTTTGCCGCTGTATTTTTCTTTCTTTTTTTTTTTTTCTCTTCCCTCTCCCTCCTGCTCCTCTCTCCTCAGGGAGGAAGGCTATAATTTCTGGAGGGATTAATCTCCCAATATCAGAAGAAGTGGATGGAAGGAGCTGGGTAGGGGGGTGAGGAGGATCCCTCACTGGGGTCCGCGCAAGTAATCTTCCCCTGTTAGGCCAACACTCATAGGGGCTAGGGGTTGAGAGTGTCTAAAGCTTTGGCTTTGTGGTACACCTGAGGGGGGGAGGGAGGTATAAGATCTCCCGCCCGCCGCTCGGTGATATCAGTTTAGAAGAGGGGTTTTTTTTTTTTTTTTTTTTTTTCTTCTCTTCTTCTCTTTTTCTTCTTATTTTAATTTTTTTATTTTGGGAGGTTGGGAGGGGGGTGGTATTTAAATTTTTTTTTTTTTTTTTTCTTTTCTCTCTTTTTTCTTTCTTTTTTCTTCTCTTTCTGTGTCTCCCCCGCGGCCCTCACGGTTGTGCTTTGATCTGACCTGGTGGGTCCTGAGGGATCCTCTGGGGGCTCGTTTCTGGTTTCAGAGATGGACCCACTGGTAGTGATTTCAATTAATGCTAAGGGCCTAAACATACCCGAAAAAAGGAGGATCTTGGTTCAGGACCTGAAGAAAAGGGGTTGTAATATCGCTTTGGTACAAGAGACCCATTTTAGGACAGGGGGGCCATCCTTCCTTGCAAGTAGACCCTTCCCGGTGGCATACCACGCGACGAACCCAGAGGCTAGAAAGGGGGGAGTGTCTATTCTAATCTCAAACAATACCCCATGGTCACTGACAGAGTCTTTGGTTGACCCGGGAGGTCAATACCTGGCCCTGAAAGGGACCATAGGTGGTACGATAATAACCCTTGCCACTTTTTACTCCCCTAATACATCTCAAGACCGCTTCCTGAGAAGATTTTTAGACAAACTGGCAGACTTTCAGGAAGGACAGTTGATAATGGGAGGAGATCTGAACATGCCATTGTATCCAGAGTTAGATACTTCTTCTGGTGGTTCATCAGTTACGGGGGGAACCCGTAAGAGAGTCCTACAGATGTTGCAACAGGCAAGGCTGATAGATATATGGCGATTGATGCACCCAGGGGAATGAGATTACTCCTTCTATTCTATCCCACATAAAAGGTATTCGCGTATAGACTATTATCTCATTCCACACAACCAACTGCACTCTGTAAAGGAGGTTGTAATTGGAGAAATCACATGGACAGACCATGCCCCAATTATTTTAAAATATGCGTTAGGGGACTCACGTCCAGTGGGTGCCGGGTCATGGAGATTGAATGAAAGTTTGTTGCAGGAGGAGGTTGTACTAGAAGAGGTGCGGAAGGAACTAAAGTGGTACTTTGAGGCAAATGTGACCCCCAACTGTGACTTGGGAGTGGTGTGGGAGGCCCATAAGGCGGTGATAAGGGGGATACTAATGAAGCATGGGGCGAGGATAAAAAGAGAGAGGGAGACAAAGATAACAACTCTTATGACAGAAATTGTAAACCTGGAGACAAAACACAAACAGAACCCTAACCCTGCGTTGGAACGGGATCTACGGGGAGCGCGTAGACAAATCACAGAACTACTTTTAAAACGGGCCAAATGGGCAATACAAAATGGCAGAAGACAGAATTACGAATTTGGTAATAAAAGTGGGAAACAACTGGCCAGGGCTCTAAAGGAACAACAGACTAAAACCTATATCCCGATGATACAGGGCACAGAGGGGGAGAAAATTGTGCTGCCTAGAGAGATAGCAGGGAGATTTGGGGATTTTTATGGCTCCCTATATAATTTGCAAACAAGCTCTCAAGACCAGGTGAAAATGGGTGACTATATAGCAACCTCAGGTACCCCCAGCTTAACATCAGAAATGAGCCAGGAAATGGAAAAACCTATCACAATAGAAGAATTACAGGAGGTAGTGAAAAAGGGGAAGGGAGGGAAAGCACCTGGGCCAGACGGTTATAACATTCATTATTATAGAGTTTTTATGCCCGAACTGGGTTTATTTATGGTGAGACTGTTCAATGGTTTAGGGGACTCTGGTTCCTTCCATAACGATTCGCTAAAAGCAGTGATAGCTGTGATCCCCAAGGAAGGAAAGGATCCTTCCCAATGTGGGAGTTATAGACCAATTTCTTTACTGAATGAAGACATGAAGCTCTTTGCCAAGATTTTGGCAGGGCGGATACAGCAGAAGATATCAGGACTTGTCCATAAAGATCAGGTGGGATTCGTGCAGACGCGGGAAGCCCGAGACAATACGGTCAAGACCCTGAATCTGATCCACCTGGTGGGTACCACCCGAACCCCCTGTGTCTTTCTAGGAACAGATGCAGAGAAAGCATTTGACCGGATTAACTGGCAATTTATGTTTGCGGTACTAAGACACATGGGGTTCGGGAGGAAGATGCAGCGATGGATCGCAAGTAATTATACACAACCAACGGCCCAGGTTAGAGTGAATGGAACACTATCACCTCCCTTTAAACTCTCAAACGGGACAAGGCAGGGTTGCCCCCTATCACCGTTATTGTTCGCCCTGACTGTTGAACCGCTGCTGAGCCGGATTCGACTGAACCCTGATATTAAGGGGGTGTCTTTGAAAGGTACAGAATACAAAATTTCAGCTTATGCTGACGACATGATGTTTAGTGTGACCAGCCCGATGGAATCCCTTCCTAACCTGGAACAAGAGCTAAGTGTGTATGGAGAGCTGTCAAATTTCAAGATTAACTACGATAAATCAGAGGCGATGGGAGTGGCGATCCCGGAGAGAGAATTAAGGATATTGAAATCAAAATTTAGATTTAAATGGTCCGATACCTCTCTTACGTACTTGGGGACCTCTATTCCGGCGGACTTAACACAAGTTTTTAAACTTAATTTTCTGCCCTTGCTGGTCAAAACACGGGCCCTCCTGGATGGTTGGCGGAGGGGATTCCATTCATGGCTTGGAAGATCTAGCATCATTAAAATGAGCATACTACCTAAATTTCTGTACCTTTTTCAGACCCTCCCGATTGAAATACCCAGATCTTTTTTTAGGCAAGCACAGTCCCTTATTAGTGGGTTTATATGGGCAAACAAACGTCCAAGAATTAGGGCCCGTATAATCTCACGGGCCAAACGGGATGGAGGAATAGCTGCACCAGACATCTATCGCTATTATCAAGCGGCATTACTGTGCCGACTTATTGATTGGAGTCGGCATGCTGGAGAAAAGTTATGGCCGGGGCTGGAGCAGGATCAATGCGACAGTAACTTGCGGCGGGCGGCATGGTGTTACCGGGGGCTTCCATCAGATACCAAGAGCCATCCGTTGATAGGCCCCACCCTGCGGGTAGCACATAGGCTGTTCGTGAGGGGGGTACTGTCCACGGAGGACTCACCACTTTTTCCAATTTTGGGAAACCCGCAGTTTGAACCGGGGTTAATGAACGGACCCTTTAGTAAACTGATGGAGCAAGGGTGGTTCCAAGCATCGCACTTTTTGAGGGAAGGTGGATGGATTACCAGGCAGGAGTTGGAAGGGGAAGTCTTTCCTTACCAGTTGGATTTCTGGAGATCTCTCCAATTGCGTCATTTTCTGGACTCTCTAAAACCGGCAGCTAGATATGGTCGAAGAATGACACGGTTCGAGAGATACTGTAGTGGGGGAGGGATCTTACGACACTCCCTATCAAGAATTGGTGAATTATTAAATACCCCAACAGAGGATGATCAAATGCCCTTCTTTAATAGGTGGGAACGGGATTTGGGAAAACCCTTCACAGAAGATCAAAAGACTAAGATAGTAAGAAATATCTTTGAAACATCCATGTGTATAAAGACACAAGAGATGAACTATAAAATACTATCTCAGTGGTATCGGACCCCGGAGATACTGAATAAATGTTTCCCAGAAACAACAGACAGGTGCTGGAGATGTGGTAAGAAAGGAGGAACCCTGATGCATATCTTTTGGGCCTGTCCCAAGATTCTAAGCTATTGGAGAAAGGTCAGGGAAATAACCCAAAGATTTTGTGGGGAACAATTACCAGAGGAGTGGTCTTTTTTTATATTACAAAATGTGGAGATATCAGTGAGGCAATACAGGAAATCAGTCGTGTGCCATCTATTGAACGCGGCCCGGGCTTGCATCCCAGGACTGTGGAAGCGGGCACGGGCTCCATCCGTAAAGATGTGGCTTACTAGAGTGGAAGACCTGAATAGAATGGAGGACCTAGTATGGACTTCAAGGCAGAAGCGGAAGATATATCTAGAAACATGGGAGGAATGGAATATATTTAGATATTCGGAGGAGGGAAAGGCCCTGATGGATGCGGATTGAGAAGGGGGGGCCGCTGTGGGGTCAGGGGGGGAGACAAACTTTCTTCTTTGCTTTCCTTTTTTTTTTTTTGTTTTTTTTTTGTTTTTTTTTTTGTTTTTAGTGTGTTTTTCTTGGAGGGACAGATTACGGAAGGGGGGTATAAGGGAGGTAAAGTAAAGCGAAACAGAGAGAGACAGTTTAACTGCCCTGATTCTGGCGGGACATGGGGATCCCGCTAGGAAAGGGACAAATAGTATTATTTCAAAGAAGGTGTTATCAGATCAAAGAGCGGCCCTCAAATAACAGATAGAGGGGAAGGGAATTAGGATAAGATAAGAATACCTAAAATGTATGGCGATTGTTTTCTTCCTTGTGTATTCATGGGAATGATATGTTGGGGAAATGTTTCTTTGAGTTCTATTTTTTTTGTTTTGATGAATTGTATGTTGATATCCCTGACTTATGTAAATGAGAGGGTTAAACCAGAGGAATGCCTCTCGGGTCTTTGTGAATTTCTGTTTTTCGCTGTTTAAAATCAAATAAAGGATGATTAAAAGAAAGGGACATGATCACCAAGTTCGAGAGAATATAGAAACCTTGGATTACATATGCATTGCCAATATCCTTTAATAACAAAGTACTTATGCCATGGTAACCTTAACATTGTGTATACTTATTATACTTTTCAGTTGGTGGCAGTGGATATCAGCCTAGTCCTGCAGACTCTTTTATTTTACCCCCTCACTCTTTCTCTTGGTTTTTCTTTTTACTTCATTTTTATTTTTTGATTTACTATTATGTTTTACTCTCATTATTAGCTTGATATCTATTTGTATTAACTGAAATGTTAAATTTAGAAATGTACTAATACAAGAAGTTATTGTATTGGGAATCGCTTTATTGCTTCCAATTTATGTGTTATCAATAGTACGGTAACTAAAAATTTCATTAAATACTGTATTAGTTTAAACTTCATTGGATTTATATACTATTGTATAAGCACAACAGATTTTCTCCCCTATTTAATGTATTTGTTATGTGTTACTTGGACAATTTTTTCTGAATCACATAATAAAGATAGTTTGATAAGGAAAAATAAATTAATTATCTGAGGCAAAATCTGTTTCTTTCTTCACACTTTTGGCCTTTTGTAGTTTAGTTTGTTTTTTGCATTCCAGCAATCTTCTTTTAAATGACCTTGTTTCTTGTACACAAAACGTTCACATGTTTCTTATTGCATGTTACTGTTTTTATTCACCAAAATGTGTAAAAATGGAGGGAAAGGGGATAAGTTATGGTGTATATATGTAGGTGGTAATGATGAGAAAGAACAATGTCTTATGTAAAAAATTACAAAATAATTTTATTCAATACATAGAAATATACAAAAATACAAATTATATATATATATATATATATATATATATATATATATATATATATATATATATATATATATATATTAAAATCTATGATTCAATTGATTTCATGGATACCAAATGGTCATCAACAAGCGGGATTGTAGTTAACTTGAGAGAACAAGACAATCGTATTTCCCTACATGTTTCGCGGGTTCCGCTTCCTCAGGGGAAAACGACAACCATTTTTTTAATTTCTAACTAAATGAGAAACATACATACATTAGCCATATAGAATAACATAATCACACCATATGGACACATTATTTTATAGATATAACATTATTGGTGTGAAACATTTCAGAAAAGGTAAAAGAGACAATAGCAAATGGTCCGAGTGTTCAACAAAAGACAGCGAAGCCATGCTTACCTACAAGCATCCACAAAAATCAACGCTGAACGACCCTCTGGGGCGTGGACTGGCTGGCGCAAACCCTTGTGTGTGTTCAAGGGAAATTTCAAGGAAGGTCCCAACAGGGTTAACCTGCCTGGCGGTATTCCCGAGTCTGACTCGGGGTTAGATTTTCATGCTGCGAGCGGTAACCCCGAGTCAGACTCGGGCTCGCCTCGCTGGATCCACAGGGAGTGTATACTTACCTTGTCCCTGGATCCAGCGATGCCACCGCGCTGTGTGAGCGAGCGGGACCTCGCTCGATTCACACAGCGTCCTCCTGTGCCGCCAAACTCCGTTCCCTGTGACGCACGGGAGCGGAGAACGGCGCCAAATTCAAAAACGTAAACAAACACATTACATACAGTATACTGTAATCTTATAGATTACAGTACTGTATGTAAAAAATACACACCTCCCTTGTCCCTAGTGGTCTGCCCAGTGCCCTACATGTACTTTTATATAATAAAAACTTTTTTCTGCCTGCAAACTGTAGATTGTCCATAGCAACTAAAAGTGTCCCTTTATGTCAAAAATGGTTTTAGAGCAGCTAAAAAAACAGCGATAATAAATTATAATCACTTGCAGAATTGTGCGATAGCGATTTGTGGGGAAATTCGTCATAAAAAAAAAAAAAAATGACAGCAACAATTCTGCAACTGAGCAAATTTCAGTGATTTTGATTTGATTACATTATTGAATAATTTTTATTATAATTATATTATTATTTGTTATAATTATTTATAATTATTTATTATATTATAATTTATAATTTTGTTTTTAAAAAAATGTCATACCCGGGATGCCTATTAGAATCTTGTTTGGTCAGATTTAAGTGAGTTATTTCTAAAAATTACAGGCCTACAATATAAAACGCCAAATTTCCTTGCAAATAATGGTACCGCTTTCAGCACCTTTTTTCTGAAAGAATCATACCGCCAGGGAGGTTAATGCATGGGGTGACGAATTAGGAGATTAGGATACAATACATAGATTAGAGGTCAGAAAAACAGGGTAAGTATAGAGAAGTAGATGAAAGCTTTATAACAATAATAAATGGTTCATATCATGAACCATATAGATAGTTTTTTGGAACAATGTCTCAGAAATAACTTACTTAAAAAAAAAACAATGAAAAGCGAGAGGACGAATAGGGCGAAAACAAGAGGGGCAGTTGATGTATTTCTAGGCCTCTGTCATCCTAGGCATGCCAGGATTGGGAAAGAGATGATTTGTGCAAAGGCTGCAAAACAAGCGGAATTAAAATATTAGTTAAATGCCCCATACCTCCATCAGGGGCAGATAAGGATCAAAGAAAAAGACAAAAGGTGAAATATAAAGGGTAAAAAAAATATATAATAATAAATGAAAAGAAATAAAGAATAATCAATAAATTGTACCTTCCTTCACACTTTTGGCCTTTTGTAGTTAGTTTAGTTTGTTTTTGCATTCCAGCAATCTTCTTTTAAATGACCTTGTTTCTTGTACACAAAACGTTCACATGTTTCTTATTGCATGTTACTGTTTTTATATCATATTTTTCATCATTAAAGCAGACTCTGCGACAGAAGCACCATCACTATTAATTCTGTATTTTTTACACTTGTATTCATCCACAAGTTTGCCCTTAAAGTATTCCAATGTCAGTTCATCATCTGAATGTGCATCAAGTGCTCTGACAAGTGTTTCATAGCTTTCTGGTAAGCTGATGAGTAATAGTGCTGTGATTGTGCTTTTGTGCACAGTTGGGAATTCAGCTTGCTTTCTCCTCTGCGTATCACCCGCAGTCTAATGGGGCTGCAGAACGAGCCAACAAGTCCTATAGCTTTCGATTCAAATAAGGTTTGTTGTTGAGATTAGCTCTTTCATGCATCTTTAGTAATCCTTCCTATATTTCTTTAGCAGTTTCACACTTACATATACAGCATCTATGATTTGATTATCTGCTATGCGAAGAGAGATTGTGCTCTGAGCCTTTTGGTCTTTCTCCATTAACCCAAAGAAAGGGTGTTCTGTCCTGACTTCATTTATACATTTCCATGTGCCTTCTCTTATTTGCAGCATTTTCATCTCAAATTTCCAAAACTGGTAATTCTGATTTGTCAGGTTTGCAAATGAAAGCTTTGTTTCAGTTGTGTTACTGGCCATTTTCTTTTTATTATTTTGCAGTCTTATTTATGTTGCTGCATCTTGCACTTATCAGCTGTGGCTGGCTATGACTGGGCTATGACTGGGTTCTGAGCTTTTCTCTGGGTGGATGTCGGGCTATGCCTGGGCCCATAACCTGTTAGAAGTTCTGTATATAGCCCTACATAACAGTCAGTGCACAGTCCGTTGCTGCTTGACTATAGACAGGAAACTTTATTCAGGAAAAAGTCATGTATTTTTACTACACAGATCAGCTACACACTAATAAACACTGTTATCTATAGGTCGAAGAGTATATCTGTATTTGAATTTTTTTTATAGGCAATGATATGTTTATTCCTCTTCATTTTTAAAAAAGAACATTAGAAACATTCAGCAGTCAGGTATCATAAATATTAGAGAACTGGTAGCAAGGTACATGAGTTGCCACATATATTAATAACAAGGTAGTAGTACCACAAAAAGAGATAAAAAACACAAAGCACAAAAGCAGTACACCATAACATTTACTCAATAGGCAAATGGGGGCGCAATATGCCAATGCATGGTATCCAGTCAGTTTCTAACTTCAGTTGGTTCAATCAAGCTTTGGGGAAAAAAATGTGAGAGCTGATTTCTATGCACCAGATTTTGCATTCTCCAGTTTTAGTAAATCAACCTCCATATTCAAGTGAATTAGTCACAGTCTTTTTTAGGAATCAATGTATAGCTGGCTTCTAGCCCCTAGAGCAGGGGTGCCCAACCAGTGGCCCGCAGAGCCCTCTGATGTGGCCTGTGACCTCTTGCTCTGGGATGGAATAAAATAGAATACTGTTAGTAAAGGTCAGTTTATTACTAATATCACAGTCTATATATGGTCATATCTTTTCTGCAGTGGTTACTGGGCTGCTTTCAAACTGATATGCAGATGCAGAGTAGTTTACCTGCAGGTTACTTGCACTGAGCCATAGACGTCTGTTATTACCTGCGAGTTTGGTGAGCTTTCTGAAAGTGCACCAAACATGCAGAATATAATAGAAGTCTATTGCAAAGTGCAGGAAAGCCAAAGGTACACTGCATTGCACCCATGGTGCAGGTAAACCACAGCGTGTCAGTGTGAAAGCAGCCTTGGGCTGCTTTCACACGGTCAATATGACAGTCCGACCAATTGGACCCATCATTCACCTCTAAGTAGTGGCAGACATAAACCGACTTGTGTTCTATCTCCAATACGATCCGCTAAAAATATTGTGGGCTGTGTTCGTGTCCGCTCTGCATACGCAGAGCAGACACGAACATGCCATCCACCCTCTCCGCACATTGAGGCCAGCGACCGGTTACCAAGTCGCTTAAGTGGCCCTTGCTCTTTAAAAGTTTGGGCACCCCTGCCCTAGCGAAACAGAGACCCATCAAATATTGTTTGTAATGAAAACAGAAAGGCATTTTTTTTTATATTTTTACAAGCATGATGTTGATAGGTGAAAGGAAGAAGCAGGGAAAGCAATGTTTAAATAAATTATATCTAGGCTTTAAATATGCATACTGTTAAGGAATAACTATTGTTCTCTTTGTTATAATTAAAGAAGACTGTAAAAAAAAAACTAATCTGTGCAATGCCTTAGTGAACTATAAGTGGAGGAGCATTGTTCTACACATTGCACATGTGTGTGTACAAAGAGCAGTTCAAGCCACAATCAGCTTATGAGATTTTATATGCTGATGCTTGGAATAAAGATTCCACTAATAGATAACCTTACATTTAGTTTTTGCAGATTTTTGGACCTGCCATTTAGCTTAGCACATTTACATTTTAGTGCTTAGCCAGTCAGACATATTATTATTATTATTATTATTATTATTATTATTATTATTATTATTATTATTATATTACAGTATGTAAAATGTTGATATATGCATTTTGTAGTGCACTTTAGAAGAACAGACTGCACAAAAAAAAATGTTTTGAGTGTTTAAAGTGCATGGAAAACTGAGACTGCACAACATGTAATAACCATGAGCATACAATCAACTAGCTAAATTCAAGAACATCGACCATAGTGCAAAAACTTTTTTACCACTTGCCGATCAGCTCACGCACATTTACGTTGGCAAGTTGGCTCGTTCCTGTGAATCGACATATGGGTACGTTGGCTCCTTTAAGAGCCATAGCATATGTGCGCACGCCTGCTGCATGGCGGGGAACCCGCGATCGAGGGCATGAGAACCAAAATGGGGATTTGTGTGTGTAAACACACAAATCCAGGTTCTGGCAGGGAAGGAGAGACAGATCTGCTGTTCCTAGTAATTTGGAACAGTGATATGTCGCCTCCTCCAGTCAGTCCCATCCCCCAACAGTTAGAAACACTCACTGACAGTTCTTATATAGATACGGGTGGGGCCAGCTGGTGATGTCACCTCGTGGTCACACCCCCTTGTAACATCACGGACTGATGCATGCTAAGTTGGTGACATCACAGTGGTATCACCAGGTGGCCCCGCCCTTACCTATATAAGAACAGTCAAATGGTGGAGCCTGCAGTAGGCAATTGGGCCTTTATAGTTTTTTATTTTTCAGGTCCAGCAGTGGCAGTAGCTATTGTGAAAATAATTAAGAAAAAATTGCGTGGGGTCCCCCCCAAAATCCATAAGGGGGAAGAGTGGGTGCACCACTCCTAAACCATTCCATCTCTGCCCCCCCACCCCAAAGCATGTTGATGCCCATGTTGATGCCCAAAGCACCCACCTCCCAATGTTGAGTGCAAAAGGGGTGGCCGCACGTTTGTGCCCTCCTTCTGACCTGCCAGGCTTCATGCTCAGGTAAGGGTCTGGTATGGATCTTATAGGTGAACCTACGCAGTTTTTTTTTTAATTTTGCCATGGGGTCCTCTTAAAATCCATAAGGGAGGGGGACACCACCCTTACTATTTTTTTCTACAATTTTTTTTACCAGCAATTTTTTTTCTCTTACTCAGAGAAGCCCATTGACAACTGATGACTCATCGGTTGTTAACCACTTAAGCGCCGAGCCTGTTTTTCAGACTCGGTGTTTACACGTTAAATTACTTAGAACCCCCAAACATTATATATATTTTTTTCTAACACCCGAGAGAATAAAATGGCGGTCATTGCAATACTTTTTGTCACACCGTATTTGCGCAGCGGTCTTACAAGCGCACTTTTTTTGGGAAAAAAAAATCACTTTTTTTAATTAAAAAATAAGACAACAGTAAAGTTAGCGCAATTTTTTTTATTGTGTGAAAGATAATGTTATGTTGAATAAATTGATACCCAACATGTCACACTTCAAAATTGCGCCCGCTCGTGGAATGGCATCAAACATTTACCCTTAAAAATCTCCATAGGCAACGTTTAAAAAATTCTACAGGTTGCATCTTTTGAGTTACAAAGGAGGTCTAGGGCTAGAATTATTGCTCTCGCTCTAACAATTGTGGTGATACCTTGCTTGTGTGGTTTGAACACCGTTTTCATATGCGGGCGCTACTCACATATGCGTTCGCTTCTGCGCGCAAGCTCGTCATGACGGGGTGCTTTAAAAAAAATGTTTTTGTTTTCTTATTTATTATACTTTATTTTATTTATTTTTACACAGTTTTTTTTTTTTTTTTTTAAAGGGTCATTTTTATTCCTATTACAAGGAATGTAAACATCCCTTGTAATAGAAAAAAGCATGACAGGTCCTCTTAAATATGAGATCTGGAGTCAAAAAGACCTTGGATCTCATATTTACACTAAAATGCAATACAAAAAATTGTCATTTGAAAAAATGACAACACAAAAATGTGCCTTTAAGAGGCATGGGCGGAAGTGACGTTTTGACGCTGCTTCCGCCCTGTTATGCTATGTAGATGGGTGGGGGCCATCTTGCCCTCACTCGTATCCTTGGCAAGCTGCGATAAGGACCCGATCGCCTCTGCCGCTACTGACGGCTCCGGTAAGCGGCGGAGGAGAGCAGCGGGAGGGGGAGGGCCCGCCGCCGATAACGGTGATCTTGCGGCAAATCTGTCACGGAAACCACCATAATCGTTCACAGCACCGCCGCCTGAAGAGATGGATATCTCGGTTGTCCCTCTTCAAAAAGAGGACGTATATTGTCGTGCGGCGGGGCCTTAAGTGGTTAAGGACACCGCAGCTGGCTTCCCAACCCCGCTACTTAACCTTTTCCTGAGCCCTGACTTGGCAAGGCTTTGCCCAATCAGGGAGCAGAATGCACTGTGAAATAGCTCCCGCTAAACACCCTCGAGTGTTCCCTGAATGGGATGAATAGCCAATGTTTGGCCCGAACAGATGCTCAGGCCGAACTGTTTATCCAACTCTAGTTATAATGTGCTAGTATGCATCGCATACTAGCACATTTCGTGAAACTTACCCTAAAGCAAATCCCATCAATGACACACTGTCACTGCTGACAGGGTTTCCATCTTCACCCGGTATTCATTCCAGGTTTGCAGGCTCCGGTCCCTTGAATGGCCAAGCCACACGTCACTCTTTACGGCACAGGGCTCTAAACAGCACAGATATGTTTTCACCAGTGGCTTCACAAGTAAATATTTCCTAACCAGTTTAGGAGATATTTACAGTACCTTCAGTAAGCTTTATTATAGGCTTACCTGTAGGTAAAACATAAAGGAAATGCCTTTACCACCACTTTAAAAAACTTTTTTTAGTGAGTGGCATAAGTAGGCAATTATGTGCATTAACTACTTCCTGCCTGGCCTATAGAAAAATGATGGCTGGGCGGGAGCTCTGTTATCCTGGGTGGACATCATATGATGTTTTCACAGAATTGTGCCACAGGCCACTCTGCAGCATGATCTGTCACCCACGGTGTCCATTGGACAGTGTACAGGGCCACTGCTGGTACCATGTGATTGTTGTGACCAATCACAGCAGATCACATGACAATTGTACACAATGGATGGCTTCCATTCATACCATTCATTGTGTACTATTGTGTTGATCTCTGTGATTGGTCACAGTGATCATATGGTACTGACAGGGCCTATCACAGTCCATCTGTACCATGTGATTAGCTGTAGCCAATTACAGCTAATCACAATAGTTGCTTATAACAGTGATTATTACTGATATAAATAGTCATAGTGTGTAAACAAAAAAAATCCTGATCACCTCCCCAGGGTAGAACAGTGTTACTAGTTGTCTGGTCACAGTATGTAAATACAAAATACATACTGTCACCAGTCAGGGTCCTTGATCCGCACTATACCAGTTATATGATGTTGTTCAGCACTAGTGACTGTATGTACAAAAAAGCGAAGACTTTTTTTATTTTTTTTATTTCTTAATTTTCTAAAAAAATGGGACAAAAAAATTACAAGTTAAAAATACTTGCCAACTCGCTTACTAAATATCTTGGGCTATCTACAAAAAAAGGGTCATTTGGTGGTATTTTGTTCTGGCATTTTTAGGCCTCAAAACAATTAGATAGGCCTTTAGTACATCATGACTGAAGCGATTCAGTTCGCATGCGCCGCGCTTTATAAGTTTTTCATTCATTCATTCATTCATTCATGATTAATCAATGTTATATATATATATATATATATATATATATATATATATATATATATATATATATATATATATATATATATATATATATATATACAGTATACCATAGTTTGTGGACTCTATAACTTTCATACACACTAAATAATTTGATTTGGGCTATTTTCACTAAAGAAATGTATCAGTATACATTTTGCCCTAAATTTATGAAGAAAGATTATTTATTTGCAAAACAATAGAAACAATGGAAACTGTGTTGATTTTTAAAAATGTTATTTTTTTTAAATGTATTTTACAAAAAAAAAACCCAGTGGGGATTAAATACCACCAAAAGCTCTATTTTTGTGAAAAAAAAATGATAAAAATGTGGGTGCAGTGTGTGCAACAATTGTCACTCAAAGTGCAAAAGGTGAAGATTGTAAAGGAAGAGGGTGAAAGTGTTAGGTATTGAAGTAGCTAATTGTGGTTCACTGCAATTATTACTGTATGTCTCTCTTTCAACAGCTGTAAAGATAAAACATTACAGACATACAGTAGGTTGTGCATTGCTTTCAATAAATTATTAATTATAAGCAGTGATTCACTAAAGGAGCAGTGAATATTCACTTATTTTAAGAAATAGAGTATCTTTGGGCTTTTGTTACATTTAGCTATGCAGTAGGAACTCCCCCCTGACATTGATTAGAAGCTCGTTTGACTGAAGGCTGGGGGAATTACAAGTGCAATTGTACAAGCTTGAAGTACAAATAGTTAATTTATGTCTTGCTCCATTGGCAGCCTGTGCTTTCTTCTATTGTCCAATGCTTTTAAATGTGGCCCTCCCCCCATACAATGCAGAAATGTTGGTCATGCATTGTATGTGATGATGTCAGAGAATTGCAACTGGCTGAGTAGTGAGGGGAATTGGCTTTTAGGGGCTGGTCACGCAGAGAGGAGAAAGCTTTTAGGAGCAAGGGTTAAGGTAGAAAGTGGAGGTTCACCCTATAAATTTTTTTTAACACTGCATCCAGCCCAGTTGTGCATATAAAATGACACTGACCTTTTTTTTTTTCCATAGATAGCGTTTAGCCGTGGAATTCACCGCGGCTTCCGGGTAGGGAATCCCGCGGGAGTGAGCGTTCCTATTGACATGCCAATTGATTGACATGCTAAACGACGGCGCACACAGCGCGTCACGACTTCCCGAAGGAAGCTCGGGTCGGCTCGGCTCTATTCGGCGCCAGTGCGCAGGCGCCGAATAGAGCCGAGCCGACCTGAGCTTCCTTCGGGAAGTTGTGACGCGCTGTGTGCGCCGTCGTTTAGCATGTCAATCAATTGGCATGTCAATAGGAACGCCCACTCCCGCGGGATTCCCTACCCGGAAGCCGCGTGAATTCCACGGCTAAACGCTATCTACGAAAAAAAAAAAAAAAAAGGTCAGTGTCATTTTATATGCACAACTGGGCTGGATGCAGTGTTAGAATTTTTTTATAGGGTGAACCTCCACTTTAATTTTATCCCCCTAACCAAAAAGGGATTTCACCAATGCAGTGCGGGGGACCCCACTGCATGGGTAGATTTAACAGCAGCCCAGAGTGGACTTTACCTAGACTTGCAATGTGATAATAAATAATAAAGGATACCCTTTGTGAGGTCATTTGAAGCAGTAAGCAGAGCCTGCATATGTAATGAGCACACGTAGCTGATTCCCTGTACATACAGTATATACTGTATGCACACATTATACATATAAACACGGTTCTAAAACATTAACTCATAATAATATGATCTCATCACTAACCTGGTCTTAAAATATCAACCAAACTGCTCTCTTCGGCCCTCCCAAGACCTCCTGCTCTCTAGCTCCCTTGTCATCTTTTCCAATGCTCACCTCCAGGGCTTCACCCAAGCTTCTCCCATCCTTTGGATCTCCCTATTCAATATGTATGACTATCTCCTAATATGTCCATTTTAAATGATCCCTGAAAACCCTTCTCTTTAAAGAAGCCTATCCTGCTTCTATCTAATACACTGTGTTTTTACTTTCTCTATCAGCTCATCCCCCACAGCTAGGGATGAGCTTCGCATTCGATACGAGCGTATGTTCGACTCGAACATCGGTCGTTCGATCGTTCAACGAAACTCGAACAAAACGGGTCGTTCGCGCCAAATTCGAGTGACGTAAAACGTTCCATAATTCACTGCGGCGTTGAGCGCTGATGATTGGCCAAGCATGCTATATGTCCCGCATGCTTGGCCAATCACAGCGCGCAAAAAACGAAGAGCCATAATTGGCCAGAGCCAGGGTGGCTTTGGCCAATTATGGCTCAGGGGGATTAGTACATGCCCCACACTATAAAAGGCAGCCTGCACGGCGGCCTCGTGTAGTGTGTTCCGGCTTTTGTTAGAGAAGTCAGTCAGACAGTTAGAGAGAGAGAGAGAGAGAGATAGAGACACAGTGTCTTTTCTACCAGATAAATAGATAGATAGATAGATAGATAGATAGATAGATAGATAGATAGATAGATAGAGCAGGAAGGCTAGTCAGTATAGTTAAATCTACAGTTTGTAGAGAATATATTCACATCCCTAGGAGTTGTCAATATATTTATAAACTGTATAGCTCAGCTAGATCTGCTATTAGTATCTGTCAGGCAGGAGATTGTTCTACATGCAGTGCTCTAACGTGTTGTATTGCCTGCATTAGGGTTTAGCTTAAACTTAGTACTCCGTGTTAGTCAACGTGTGCTAGTTAATTGCACATACACGCATTACCTGTTACTGCACGTGTGCAATTTATTTGCACAGAAAGGCAGTCGCTGTTAATGCAAGTGGGCTATTGAATTGCACAGAAACGCAGTCGTTCTTACTGCGTGTGTGCTGTTTAATACCACCTGAACGCAGTTGGTGTAACTGCGACTATTTTGTTACATAGCACCTGAACGCAGTCGCTCTTACTGCGTGTGTGCAGTTTACTAACACCTGAACGCAGTCGGTGTGACTGCGCCTGTTTTGTTACATAGCACCTGAACGCAGTCGCTCTTACTGCGTGTGTGCAGTTTACTAACACCTGAACGCAGTCGGTGTGACTGCAACTATTTTGTTACATAGCACCTGAACGCAGTCGCTCTTACTGCGTGTGTGCAGTTTACTAACACCTGAACGCAGTTGGTGTGACTGCGCCTGTTTTTTTACATAGCACCTGAACGCAGTCGCTCTTACTGCGTGTGTGCAGTTTACTAACACCTGAACGCAGTCGGTGTGACTGTGACTATTTTGTTACATAGAACCTGAACGCAGTCGCTCTTACTGCGTGTGTGCAGTTTACTAACACCTGAACGCAGTCGGTGTGACTGCGACTATTTTGTTACATAGCACCTGAACGCAGTCGCTCTTACTGCGCGGGTGCAGTTTACTAACACCTGAACGCAGTCGGTGTGACTGCGACTATTTTGTTACATAGCACCTGAATGCAAAAATATGGCTGGAAGGACAAAGAGAGGCAGAGAGTCACGAGGGCAAGCAGGCTCTGCATCTAGAGGTAACGCTGGTGGTGGATGTGGTGCATCCTCTTCAGCACGTGGCCATGGCCGCTCGTCCTTCTTTTCGGGAGCTGGCCGTGTTGAGCCTCAACATGCAGAGAAATTAGTGGAGTGGATGACCAAGCTGTCCTCATCCTCCTCATCCTCTCTCACACAGACTGATCATAGTTTGTCTGGCAAAGCAGCTGCCAACGCGCCTCTTCCCTCTGCACAATGGCATCACACAATCCTTCCCTAGTCCCACCGTGTCCTCCTGAGGAGTCCCCCGAACTGTTTCAACACAGTGTTGGGTACATGCTACATGAAGATGCGCAGCGTTTAGAAGACTCCGATGACGGAACACTGATAGAGGAAGGCATTGATGTGAGCCCAGGGAGAGGGGGTGGCCGAGAGGGGCAAAAATCTGGGAGTGATGTTCCCCCAGCTGGAGCATACTGCCAGGTTTTCGACAGTGATGATGAGGAGGGAGGGGATGATGAGGTCATTGACTCTACCTTGGTGCCTGATAGGAGAGAGAAGGAGGAAGAGGAGGAGGAGGAGGAGGAGGATGAGGCACAGGCACATCTCCAAAGAGGCAGGATGCCCTCCAGGGGTCAGCTTAATGGCAGCACACCAACTGCATTACATGGCACTGCTGTGTCTTAACAGTACAGCAAAAGTTCCTTGGTGTGGGCCTTTTTTGAAACATGTCCATCAGATCGTACCTTTGCTGTTTGCAAAATATGTCTCAAGTGTATCTCGTGTGGCCAAAACATCACCCGCTTGGGCACCACATGTTTGTCCAGACATATGTCGAGCTGCCATGCAGCTCGTTGGCAAGCATACCAGAAAGACCCACACCAAAGCGGACCTCCCCTTGCCCTTCTGTGACCTCCAACCCCACTAGACCCCCAGTCCTCTCTGAAGCCTGCACAAAAGGTGTAGAAATAGGTGTGTCACAACGTAGTAGTGGTAGTACATGCGGGCAATCTACTGATAGTACCAGACAAATTTCCCTGCCCCAGCTGCTGCAGCGCCGAAAGAAGTACGCTCCCAGCCATCCACATGCCCAGCAGTTGAATGCTAGCTTAGCAAAATTGCTAGCACTTCAACTGCTACCTTTTCAGTTGGTAGATTCTGCCCCCTTCATTGAGTTTGTGGAATGTGCAGTACCCAAACGTCACTTTTTCTCACGGAAGGCGATTCCGGCTCTCTACCGGCATGTGGAAGGCAATGTCCATGCCTCGCTGGACAGGGCGGTCAGTGGTAAGGTGCATCTTACCACTGACTCATGATCCAGCAGGCATGGACAGGGACGTTACCTGTCTTTTACGGCCCATTGGGTGACTCTGCTGGCAGCTGGGAAGGACGCAGGGCAAGGTACAGTAGTTTTGGAGGTTGTTCCGCCACCATGCCTCCAAAACACTACTACTGCTTGTGACACACCTCTCTCCTCCACCCCCTCCTCTTCTTCTTCCTCTGTGGACTCTTCCTGTGGTGATGTTTGCTCAGAACCAGCCGTGCTCCGTAGGCGTACGAGGGGCTACGCAGGAATGCAGGCCAAGAGATCCCATGCAGTGCTAGAGCTGGTGTGCTTGGGAGACAGGAGCCACTCTGGGGAAGAGGTTCTTTCAGCTCTGCAGGGGCAGGCTCAGAGGTGGTTGACGCCACGCCAGCTGAAGCCTGGAATGGTGGTCAGCGATAATGGCACCAACCTCCTCTCTGCCGTGCGACAGGGAAAACTCACCCATGTGCCCTGTTTTGCGCATGTTCTCAATTTGGTGGTGCAACGGTTCTTGGGCAGGTACCCGGGCTTACAGGATGTCCTGAAGCAGGCCAGGAAAGTCTGTGTGCATTTCCGAAGGTCATATAATGCCACTGCTCGGCTGACAGACCTCCAGAGGGAATACAACCTGCCCAAGAACTGCCTAATCTGTGACATGCCCACCAGATGGAACTCTACGTTGGCCATGCTGCAGCGGCTGCACACGCTGCAGAGGGCCATCAATGAGTACCTGTGCCAATATGGCAGCAGAACTGGCTCAGGGGAGCTTGGGTTTTTTTCACCACTCCAGTGGGCTTTGATCAGGGATGCATGCACTGTCCTGTCACCATTTGAGGAGGCCACGAGGATGGTGAGCAGTGACAGTGCATGCATCAGTGAGACTGTCCCGCTTATTCACATGTTGGAGCACACCCTACATGGAATAATGTACAGGGCCCTTGAGGCAGAACAGAGGGAGGAAGAGGAGGACTTCCTTACCTCTCAAGGCCCCCTTTATCTAGACACTGTTCCTGCTTGCCCACCTAGAACACAGGAAGAGGAGGAGGAGGATGAGGAGGAGGAGGATGATTGTATCAGCAGCATGGAGGTGGAGCCTAGCACTCAGCATCAACATCAGCAGTCTTCAAGGGATCATTTACAGTGCCAAGGAACACGTGAACTTTCACGTGGCTGGGATGAGGTGGCTGTGGATCCTGTCGTCCTCAGTGACCCAGAGGACTCTGCCCCGAATGCCTCTGCAAACCTACGCTGCATGGCCTCCCTGATCCTGCAAAGCCTGCGTAAGGATCCTTGTGTACGTGCTATCAAGGAGAGGGATCATTACTGGCTGGCAATTCTCCTTGATCCACGTTACAAGAGTAAGGTAGCGGACCTTATGTTGCCATCGCAGAGGGAGCAGAAGATGAAACTTCTGCGGGAGGCCTTGCAGAAGGGTCTGTGCAATGCGTTCCCAGAACCGGGGGGATTACCAAAACCTGGCCCTGGACAACATCTTGCTGAGGCTTCGGTGAGTCAGAGAAGGAGCGGTGGAAAAGGTGGCCGTCTGACCGATGCGTTCAGACAATTTTTTAATCCGCAGCCCCAAGGTCTGACCGGTTCCAGCAACCATCGCCAGCGTCTGGTTTACATGATCCGGGAATACCTAGCGGCAAGATCCGACTTGGACACCTTTCCCACGGAAAATCCTCTGGCTTACTGGGTCTTGAGGATAGATCACTGGCCAGAGCTTGCACAGTACGCAATTGAGCTACTGGCTTGCCCTGCATCCAGTGTTCTTTCAGAACGCACATTAAGTGCTGCTGGAGGCTTTGTGACCGATCACAGGGTGCGCCTCTCCACCGACTCTGTTGATCGACTGACCTTCATCAAAATGAATCAGGCTTGGATCAACACCAGCTACCAAGCACCTGATGCTGATGTTACTGAATAATAATTTTTTGTTGAAATGTCAGATCCCTTTGAGACTGCTGATGCTGAGTGACTGTCCTGTTATGCTGCTGATGGAATATCCTTCTCCTCCTCACTTTTCTTGCTGATAGCTAGTAAGAAATTTAGTTTTTCTGTGCTCCGCCACCAGTGCCTAAGGCCTAATTTTTCTAATAACAATTTTTGATGCAATACTTTGCACATGGCTCCTTGTTGCGCTCCAATTACAGATATTGGGAGGGGTTGCAGTGTTGTGTTGTGCCTACGGACAAATTTTTGTGCCCCTGTGTAACAGGGGTGCCTAATAACAATTTTTGATGAAATACTTTGCACGTGGCTCTTTGTTGCGCTCCAATTACAGATATTGGGAGGGGTTGCAGTGTTGTGCCTACGGAACAATTTTTGTGTCCCTGTGTAACAGGGGCGTCTAATAACAATTTTTGATGCAATATTTTGCACGTGGCCTTAGGCACAATTTTTGTGCCCCTGTGTAACAGGGGCGCCTAATAACAATTTTTGATGCAATACTTTGCACGTGGCTCCTTGTTGCGCTCCAATTACAGATATTGGGAGGGGTTGCAGTGTTGTGTTGTGCCTACGGACACATTTTTGTGCCCCTGTGTAACAGGGGTGCCTAATAACAATTTTTGATGAAATACTTTGCACGTGGCTCTTTGTTGCGCTCCAATTACAGTATGTTTGAGGGGTGCACTTTTTTCTATAATTTTGCTTTCACAAAAAAATAATGGCCCCCCCCACCACCCCTAAAATAATCGAGATATTGTTGCCACACAGCGTGTGCGCAAGCAGTATTAAATTACTTTGTTCTTATAATAATTTCATGTTGTGCAGGGACATTTCTAAACACGTGCCACTACTATAGACACACAGCAGGTGTGATATTTAAAGGAATTTTTCAATTTTTTTTTTCACTTTAAGCATCATTAAAATCGCTGCTCCGGAAAAACGTCCGGTTTTAAAAAAAATGTTTCCATTGATACATGTTCCCTGGGGCAAGACCCGGGTTTTGAAAGACGTTTTCCAACATTAAATTGAATATTGGTCTTTAAAATGAGCGTTTTTGAGTTCGAGTCCCATAGACTTCAATGGGGTTCTAAATGTTCGTGCAAACCTGCGGTCTGTTCGAACGTTCTGGTGCGAACCGAACCCGGGTATGTTCGGCTCATCCCTACCCACAGCTATAACCATTTGTATAACTTGACCCTCCCTCTTATATTGTAAGCTCCAATAAGCAGGACCCTTTGATTCATCTTGTACCAAATTGTATTGTAACTGTAATGTCTGCCTTCATTTTTTAAAACGTTGTGCAAACTGTTGGCACTATATAAATCCTGTATAATAATATTATTTTCATCTTATTATAATTTTTAGAATTTTTATTTAGAACAAAAATAATAAAAAAGTAAGTGATACCTTCCATTTGATAGACAAGGCTATTTACAATGTACATAACAAAGTATTACCACTTCTCGGAAGTGCCTTAAGTGAACTACAGACCATTGAAAGCTACGGTACTTTTTGCTATTGTTTGTCTCTCTGCAGAATATCCAGATACAGTTTTCTTGTTAGTGCTGACTTATTGAAATCCAAAGGGACCAAAGTATATCCGGGTGCATTTGGTACATAAGCTCTTTCCATCTGCAGAGAAGTGAAATTGTTTTCTAGCTATTTTCCTGTGGGTTTGAAATGAATTTAAAACACTTTTGCAAGTGCCCAGTGTAAAGAGAAGTATCATTGGTATGTGCCTGCTTATAGTGGGAATTAATGATTCTTATTAGACCTGTCATACTGACTTTTTAACACCGTGTATTGTATGACAATTCTTACAATTTTTAAATGCTGAGGGACCTGAATGACAGAGAGACATCTTTTAAAGTAGTTCTCAAACCATTTAATCTAGAGTTTTTCTGATACGTTTTGCAATAAAGATTACTACCAGTGTTTTCCATTGGGACGCCAACTTATATAGGTAGATAACTGTAAAATAAAGCAATTTAAAGTAATGCATTTTAGTAATGTATTTAAATATCATGAAACAAAAAATAACATTTATATAAAAAGCTGTTAAAACAATAGGTTTTCAATTCTTGATTCTAAAAAATGCATTTTAAATGTATGAGGGTTTATGCAAAATGTTTGGTTGAGACAGAATTACCGTAATACCTTTACCAGTAGAAATATATTTATTATAAACAGGATAAATATATATATATTTTATTATAAATTATACTCTTTGTATGAAGAAATATTAAGTTGAACTACTCATAGTTTTACAAGTACCCTTTCAGTTACCACCCACCCTAGCCATGCAAGGTTTAAATGCTAACCCTTGCACTTAGAGTAACAAGTAACAACCACTTTAAAGTGGCTGTAAAGGTAGAATAGAAGGACCCACCTGACCAATCCATACAATTTGTATCAAATTAGGCCGGCCCTTGTACTTTATAGCTGATGGGAGATCTAAAGGAGATTGTACAATCAGATTGTATAGGAAGTATATGAAAGGTGGCATTGTAATGAGGAAGGTGTGGTCCAGAGTGGTGAACACGCATTATCACACCCTCTTCTGTGAAGCAACAAGGAAGTGAAGGCTTCTGGGAGATGACCTACGGGAAGTGAATGCTGAGAGACGATCTTCAGGAAGTGATGGAATCTGAAAATCATTTTGAAAATTCCAATAAACTGACAAGATTTAAATCTCCTGTAGATAATGTACTGTAAGTGAAAGAAAAGCATATTGGGATGGCTGAGCCAGAAATGGCATTGGAAAAAGCCTCTATTTATTATGAAAAGTGAAATTCTGTCGGAATAGGTCAACTTATACTTTAACGGCTGGTATGTCTGGAGGTAGTGTGCTTCCCTTTTTTAAAGGTAAAGGGATACATTAGAAGCCCAGCAAGAGCACAATGGCAGATGAAGGCATCCAATATGCCCCATGCCAATTATGGCTGACAGTAGCAGTGAGTCATTGGTTGTTGGGTTACCAGCAGGTGCCAGCTCAATAACAACCAATGAGTCATCCCTGCTTCTGACAACAGGAATAGGTGACTGGTTGTTAAGACACTGGCAGATGTCTGCTCCTTAACAATTAGCATTTTGTCTCCTTTTCCTATATAAAAATGCACTAGTTTAAAAAATGCATCAAAGTGCAACCAAGTCACACTATATAATCACACTGAAAATTGTATCATATCATAGCTGCACTAGTGTGAACCTTGCCTTTAATATTAAGAAAACTAGGATTGGGACTTTAAATAAGGCATATGAAAAGCATACACCTCCATCCCTGTTGGTTAAAAGAGAGAAAGGAGTTTTTGGGACTTTGAATGAGATGCGTTTTTAACCACTTCCGGACCGCAGCATGTACATTTACGTCGGCAGAATGGCACAGACAGGCATATTGGCATACCTGTACGTCCCTGCCTAGACGTGAGTTGGGGGTCCGATCGTGACCCCCCCCGGTACATGCGGCGGTTCCTGTGGCTTCAGGAGTGATCCGGGATGAGGGGGCGGCTGTTCGTTTTTGTCCGCCCCCTCCGGATCGCTCACAGCCAATGCGAGCGCTCCCCCGTGTGTCACTTTCTCCTCCTGTGTAAACACAGGAAGGGGGAAGTGATGTATTCTCTCCTCTCGGCGGTATTTTCAACCACCGCTGAGGACAGAATACATCACACAGTAAGTCTGCACAACACTACACTGACACACACTACACATAGGCACATTAACCCCCCCGATCAACCCCCCGTCACAGTGTCACTGAATGCAGTGATCATATATGTACTGATCACTGCATTTAGTGTCAGTGTGACAGTTAGTGTGACAGGCAGTTAGTGTTAGGTTCAGGGTAGCCCCCGTACCCCCCCTAATAAAGTTTTAACCCCTTGATCACCGCCCTAGTTAACCCTTTCACTCCCTATTGCCAGTGTCACTAAGCGATCATTTTTCTGATCGCTGTATTAGTGTCACTGTTGCCGCTAGGTAGCTAATTTTTTTTTTGCGATTTTTTTTACTAAAGACATGTGGCTGAATACATTTTGGCCTAAATGTTTGACTAAAATTTAGTTTATTTGATTTTTCTTATAACAAAAAGTAAAAAATATTTATTTTTTTTCAAAAATGTCGCTCTATTTTTGCATATAGCGCAAAAAATAAAAATTGCAGAGACGATCAAATACCACCAAAAGAAAGCTCTATTTGTGGGAAGAAAAGGACGCACATTTTGTTTGGGAGCCACGTCGCACGACTGCGCAATTGTCTGTTAAAGTGACGCAGTGCCAAATTGTAAAAATCCCTTGAGTCATTTAGCAGCATATTGGTCCGGTCCTTAAGTGGTTAAGCAAACAGTAAGTATAAATAAAGTTGTATACGTAATAACCAGGCTCACACTTACCACCCAAACAGCAAGCCAAATTCAACTGTCTAACTGTATATGTTAAAAGCAGAGGATTGGTTGCACGCATTTGCAAATACATGGTTAAGCTGCAGGCCATCGCCAAGGCTCTCTGTATACTGCAGTCCTAACTAAACTTTTAAAGTCTCCTCAATAAAGGCATATAAATAATGAGTAGATAGGGGGCAGGTGACTGGGGGTGTGTCACGGCCCCTACCTATGATTGGTATAGCAGTAAAGAGCACTGGAAAAAAATGCATAAATGTATAAGGGTATCACAAAACGCATCTTCATCCCTGTGTAGTATAAAGAAAACTAGGATTGGGACTATTAAGGAGACTTTAAAAGTTTAGTTAGGACTGCAGTATGCAGAGAGCCTTGGCGATGGCCTGCAGCTTAACCATGTATTTGCAAATGCATGCAACCAATCCCCTGCTTTTAACATATACAGTTTGACAGTTGTTTTTGGCTTGCTGTTTGGGTGGTAAGTGTGAGCCTGGTTATTACGCATACAACTTTATTTATACTTACTGTTTGCTTAAAAACACATCTCATTCAAAGGTGAATGTGATTCTGCGCAACGTATCTCACAAATAGTGACACACACAAATATAGTAACCCCAAATGGAGTAATGTAATAAATAATAAATACCTAAACATAAATATTATAATAAGAAAAATATCAAGAAAAATTGACTTTTTGTGGCACATCACCTATCCAGCAAATTTGGCTGGAGTGCTTCATTCATTGGACTTGATTGCACGTGTTGGTTATATTTATGCCATTTTTGAGTGTGATATTTTTCTTATTATAATATTTACGTTTAGGTATTTATTATTTATCACATTACTCCATTTGGGGTTACTATATTTGTGTGTGTCACTATTTGTGAGATATGTTGCGCAGAATCACATTCACCTTTGATTCTCGTTTTGTGTATTGTAAACACTACTAGGTTTTGCTGCACTGTATTTATTTTGTTTAGGTTAGTACACTTTAAGGATCTATATTAGCGCAGAAGCACTTGTCATTTTACATCTCATTCAAAGTCCCAATAACTAATTTCTCTCTTTGCCTTTAATATTGATTTCTCTGTTAAATGTCTTTTTTTTAAGTAAGTTTAGATTTCAATGCAAAAACAAAAACATATCATCCTATATTCAACTTAACCTAGTTAGTGATGTCATTCTACTTATTAATACATTCTTGTTTTTATGATAATAGTTTTATGTGCTAGAGGAAGCCATACATATAAATCTTCATGGTTGTATATATTTTAAAACTGTTCAATGAAATATATACATAGCCTTCAGTGAGCAACATATTTCATGTATAATGTAGGAAACATTTTTTCTTCACTTTAATATATTTTAAGACATTAAAACACATATTAACTTTATCCCTCATTAATATTCATGATGCCAAAGCCAGACTGTAAGTATGTTCATGCGAATGCACAGGGCTGAACTCCCATGAGCTTGCAGATCAAAAAACTGAAATATTTCTATATTCCTTTTTTGCAGCCATCACAAAAGCATATGCCAAGTCTTGCTATGAATTTTCTCTGTATGCTTACATGCATGATACTAGAATAGTTCTCATAAATGACATACATTTTCTGGATGAATATGACAAGATGTATGACACATGCCACCAGCTTTGACACGTGTGATCTTACATATGCTCAAAAGTCAGATAACAACTTAGAAACATACATAGGTCAAACGTTAGTGCTTTTTTATATATATATATATATATATATATATATATATATATATATATATATATATATATACACAGTCCTGATCAAAAGTTTAAGACCACTTGGAAAAATGGCAAATAATCATATTTTACAATGTTGGATCTTAACAAGGTTCCAAGTAGAGCTTCAACATGCAACAAGAAGAAATTAGAGTGAGACAAAACATTTTTTGAGCATTCAATTTAATGAAAACAATGAATAAACTGAAACAGGCTGTTTTTCAGCTGATCAAAAGTTTAGGACCACACCTCCAAAAAAAAACTAAACCCCCCCAAAACAGAAATCCAACTTCCAAACATGAACTCAGTAATGAGTATCTCCGCCGTTATTGTTGATCACTTCAAAAATTAGTTTCGGCATGCTTGATGCAAGCGTTTCCATGAGGTGAGTGGGAACATTTCTCCAAGTGGTAAAGACAGCCGCACGAAGGCCATCTACTGTCTGGAACTGTTGTCCACTTTTGTAAACTTCCCTTGCCATCCATCCCCAAAGGTTCTCAATTGGATTTAGATCAGGGGAACACGCAGGATGGGCCAAAAGAGTGATGTTATTCTCCTGGAAGAAGTCCATTGTCCTGCGGGCATTGTGTACTGTAGCGTTGTCCTGTTAAAAAACTCAGTCGTTACCACACAGACGAGGACCCTCAGTCATGAGGAATGCTCTCTACAACATCTGGACATTTGACGCCCCTGCACTTCCTGAAGCTCCATTGTTCCACTGAATGAAAATGAGGCTTGTCACCTGACACAGCCCAACCCTGATTGCAGTAAAGATCCAATGAAAATCAGGCTCCCTTCTGCATGGAAACCAATCAGCTTCTAACCTCAGCTTGTTCAATTAACTACTTCATTACTGGTTCACAGTCAAATGACGTCAGCAGGAGAGATCTTCTATCCTGGGCGAGCGTCAGATGATGTCCTCCTCTTCTCACCACTCCTGCATCCCCCAGTGGCCTGCAGCACAGCGGTCGGGGATGGGACTTGTCCATGTGCACAGCGCTTATGCCTGCCCTTAGGGGGCATGCAGAGCGGCGATCAGGGACAAGGCTTGTCACCCTGACACAGCCCAACCCTGATCGTGGTAAAGAGCCAATGAAATTGGATTTTTACCACATGAATTTGGGGTGTGAATACTTTTTCAAAGCACTGTATCTCCCAAGTGCATTGCTTTACATTTTCCTGCAAAGATAATACAAAGAGAAACCCAGAACAAGGTATGTAAGTGTAGTAAAAATACTAGGTGTTTACTGAGAAATTAATAAAAAGCAGATGAACAGTTGCAAAGGCTGCAAGTATAAAGAGAAAGCATGTCGCTGTACTGTACCTCTCGGACTGTTTCCGCTTTCCAGCTGGATCGATGGTGGACTGTCTGGCTGGGCTGCAGAGTAAGTCACACTGCTCTAGAAGCCGGTTCTAGAGCTGACACTTGTAAAGCCTGCCCTTTGGAATGTCATTCTTTGATGGCCTGTGCCCATAGCAGAACATGTTTCTCGGGGGATTCTATCCAGGTACAGACCCCCAGTTTTCTATCCAGGTACATACCATGTCATTAGTGCCAAAACAGGCCGTTCTCTATCCAAATTACAGCTCACCTCCTCCTTAGAATATTAAAAGTTTATTCTGACAAGAACTGTTCCTCATAAAACCATGTTGGTTATTACTAATGATGGTGGTCTCATCAGTCATTCCTAGAACATGGTCCCTTCCAATAGTTTTTATACTATTGATGTTATGCTGACTGGTCTGTAGCTTCCAGATATATATCTCAGCCCTTTTTTAATATTGGCACCACATTTGCATTTCACCAATCTGTTGATATCATTCCAGTCAGTAAGCCTTTTAAATTAGGAAAAATGGTCTGGCTGTAAAGTTATTTGAGAACTCTCATGCCTCGTACACACAACCATTTTCCTCGGCAAAAACCATCAAGAAAACTGCTGGCAGAGCTTTTTTGGCTGTGTGTATGTTTTTCGTCAAGAAAATTGTTGTGGATCTCGACGAGAAAAAAAGAGAACATGCTCTCTTCTTTTTCATCGGGAGTCTCAATTTTCTAGTCGTGGTTCTCATCGGGCTGGTTTACAACGAGAAACACGTTTGTGTGTATGCTTAGAAACCTGTGCATGCTCAGAATAAAGTATGAGACGGGAGTGCACCTTCGGTAAAAGTAGCGTTTGTAATGGAAATAGCACATTCGTCACGCTGTAAAAATTATTGCATCGTTTAAATGTTGCGCATTTAAATCATCTTTAGAATGGTACAATAATGAACAATAATAAACGTCTTTTGCTGCTGATATTCACACAGAGTTCTGACTAATATTTTGTAACATTTTTCATGCTGATCTCATGAATATTTTTGATTAATTTATATAGCAAGATATATATATATATATATATATATATATATATGGTCGTTACCCTCTGACCGAGAGAGATGTGGATCACATAAACACGCGACAAGACTTACAACATAAATAGACCTGAAGTGTGCCTTGGTGGTCTGGTCAGTATGCCAAGAAAAGGGGGCATACCCAAGGTAAGTAATGGGTAGGTAATTGAAGAAGGATATGCTGAGAAGTGCCCTAAAAAAGGGAAGGGCGGGAGGGTGTCGAATGCGATTGAATGCGCAGACTCACGGACATTAGGTGAGCTGGGAAGAGTCGGCCCAGTGACGTGTAGTACCGCACACTGAACCGACAAAGAGCATGTGTGAGTGGGCTGCTTAAATACCCTCCGGGCTCCTCCCATAAACTCAGGCCACCATACTGGCCTTCTTATATATAATAATAGGACATTGAATACTGATATACATTCTGAGTCCGTGCCATGCCCATTTATCAGCAAGAAAGGTGACATACATGCATAGCTCCCAAATAAAATGTCTTTATAGTTATTTCTATACTGTGTATATATATATATATATATATATATATATATATATATATATATATATATATATATATATATACACATACATACATACATACATACATACATACATACATAGAGAGATAGATAGATAGATAGATAGATAGATAGATAGATAGATAGATAGATAGATAGATAGATATTTTTTCTTTTTGCATTTTTAATTATTATTTAATTTATAGTCATCTCCATGATTTATGTTTTCATTTTGTTGTGTCAAGTTACCACAATTTTAACATTATTGTTTGGTGTTAGCTGATCTGTCCCTTTATAATTAGGCCTTTTGTCGTTTTTTGAAAGTTAACCTGCCTACTCACAAGCTAAATATTTGGATTGATTAAAAACACATGCAAGTATGAACTGTAAAAAAATAACAACCATTTATTCTGGTATAGAATATAAAGCAAATAAATAGAAGGCAGCGCTGGAGAACCTGCTGCCATTTGTGCAACTCTGTGTGGACACTAAAATTGGGACATTGAGAAGCACATACAGGAGGGAGGCCAATCTGGTCCTGGACTCCCAGAGGTCGGGAACAGCAGCAGGTGAGATATATACCCCAAGTTTGTGGTACTACAACAGGCTGCCTTCTGTCAGACCACCTTGAAGCAAGGCCATCACTTTCTGGTCTTCCTGGTAGCCTTCCCTCCAGCCTTCTTTGCTGCCTTCCTTGCTATTTTCTCTGCAGCCTTCTCTACAGCCATCCTTCTCCGCTTGCCTGGAGCCTGTGCCTCTGGAGGTGTACTCGTACCAGGAGGAGGAGGAGAAGAAGGTGAAGGAGGAGGAGGTGGAGAAGATGAAGGTGGAGGAGAAGAAGGTGGAGGAGGTTGAGAAGAAGGAGCTGGAGGAAGAGGAGGTTGAGAAGAAGCAGGTGGAGGAGGATGGCCGTAGCTACAAATTACTGTGTCTTCGGTAAGTTTCCCCCTCACCCCCTTATTGAGCAGACTAATTAGGAGGGGCTCAAATATGAGGCGTTGGTAAATGGACATCTGGCTCATTTTGCCCATTACTAGGGTGCCATAGCCCTCTTCAGGGGTGGTAGGCTGTTGGAGTGTGGACTGTGCCTCTTTAATCAGGGCCAGTGCTGTCTCGCTCACATTCCTATCTCTCCTGGCCCTTCTTGGTGGAAGGCAGATGGGAGGCACCTGGCACTTTGTTCTGCCACTTGGCCCTGCCACCTCCTCTGTGCCACTTGGCCCTGCCACCTCCTCTGTGCCACTTGGCCCTGCCACCTCCTCTGTGCCACTTGGCCCTGCCACCTCCTCTGTGCCACTCACTTCTGCCACCTCCTCTCTGCCACTCACCCCGGCCTCCTCCTGCCTGACACTTTCCAGACCCTCGTCCTGGCTTATGTCCTCCTGTGTATAAAAAAGGGACATAGTTTGAGTTTTGGGTTCATCAATCACACACAATTTTCAGCTCATGACTGTTGAAAATTGATTGAAAATAAATAGAAAAGACAATCATTCTGACTCCAGCAGTTTTCATTCTTTTCTCCCCAACGTTTTGGGCCACTACTGTCTATTGATATGGAAAACACTTTTAGATCAAACATTATATATTTTTGATATATTAACATCTATTTTACAGCAATTTGTTTTTCACAATAAATACATTTAAAATACTATACCTGGCTCCAGACAGCCACATCCGGGTCTTCCTCCAGGATGGAAGGCTCATCTTGCTCCTGAGAAGGCTCAGCTTAGCTGCAGGGAAGGCTGGATGGTTGGCTGCGGGGAAGGCTGGAGGGTTGGTTGCAGGGAAGGCTAAAGGGTTTTCTGGAGGTTTTTCTGGAAGGAAGTCTAGGGGGAAGGCTGGAAAGTGACTGCCTTGCCTTAAGGTGGTCGTTAAGAAAGGACAGTCTGCTGTAGTACCACAACAACGGTACATATACATCCCCTGCTGCTGCTCCAGACCTCTGAGAAGCCAGGACCTTAAATCGCTCACCCCTGTATGTGCCTCTCAAGGTCCCAATTTTAGTGTCCAGCTGTTCGATGGTTACATGGGTCATTCTTGTGTGCATAGATGGGCTCTTCAGTGCTGCTGTCCTTAGCCCTTTTTGCCTTTGTGTGGGGTATTTTGTCGCCCAAAGAGTGGGCAGCTCCCTTAATAGATCAATGAATTCCCTAAGGAACTCCTTTTCATTAAATGGATTCATTTTTTCTGCAATACAAATCAAAAGACAAATATACTAATGTCAATCACAGTCTATAAAATCTAGTAATGTTTATCCCCATATAGGCCTTCAATCTCTATGCAGTATGAACCCAAGTTCAAATCATACCTCGCTTTTTCTACTTCCTCCGCACACCGAACGTAGGTACGACACCCTATAACCATCCTAATTTAAGGAAGGCCAAAATTATGAACAACCTCAGCTTCCCACATAATGGTATCCTGCCTGGTGATTTAGGGCGACACCAAAGCCAAGAACTGCTGAAAAACGGGGTCAGACATCCTAAGGAAATTCCTGTAATCATCAGGATTATTCTCCTGGATCTCCCACAGCAGAGGCATATGACAGAATTGGTTCCTACGAAGCAACCAATTCTTGGTCCATGAACGCCTCCTCACCCTGTTCATGGCCTCGTCTAAAACAATAAGACCAACACACACCGACTGCACAGCACGAACTCTAGGACGAGCAGGTGCCTGCAACATGGCTAGAAAACGAATGTCTATTCTGAACGAATGAACTAAACAGAACGCACTGAAGACCAGCAAGTCCTATGAAGAACGTCCTGAAAATCAGAAACGAGCGGACAGGAACGCACTGTAAAACAAATACGACCTGACTACACGCCCTGGAAGGCAAGATACAAACCCACAAGCTGAACCGCAGAAAACGATCTGAAAGCACGAAGACTGAAAAGCGCAAATCGTCTCTCACCAAACTTTTACTAACACGCGGTAACACAAGATTAGCAAAAGCAGCCCCAAGGGTGGCGCCAGTGGAATCGAACTTCCCCTTTATAGTGCCGTCGTACGTGTTGTACGTCACCGTGTTTGAGAACGCAGAGATTTTGTCTCGACAGTGTGTATGCAAGGAAAGCTTGACAAGAACCTCAGTGATAAAAACAACATTTCTTTTGTGATGAGATTTTCGGTCGTGGGTACGAGGCCTCAGGTTATTTGTTCACATTCATTTTTGTCTAGTTTTGAACGCTTGTAAGCCACAAGGATATATTCAATATAATGCTCATAACATTACCATCTTGCATATTATACCCTTCCTTTTCTTTCCGTATAAAGTAGAAGAAGGCATTTAAAAAAGAAGTTTTTAAATAATACTTACCTAGGTGGGTGCTGCATTTGTCCACCACCCGCTTTAAGGCTGAGAACCGAGTGGTCAAACACAGCTGATCGCTCAGTTCTCAGTGATCCATGAGCAGAGATCCAGTGTCAGTCACCGGCTCTATGCTTCCCCCCCCCCCCAGCTTTCTCTGGAGAGGGCTGGGCAGTGGAGGCAGTGGGAGCACCTGGCTCAGGCTCTCAGAGGCTTATTAGATGACAGTATTAGCCTGGTGCTAATCCTATGCTAATCCTGTCATCTGGGTAGATCCCAACCATATGGTCCTGATCTTTCCCCAGCCTGGACCGGTTCTCTGTGACATTAGCCGACAGCAGGCTGTGACAGCCAAACGTTATCTTCCCTTCTTGTGAACAATTTCCCTTGATCATATTTTATAGGGATAATATGTTCTGATCTCACCATTTTACTATTAATATATTTCAAAAACTTTTTGGAATTAGTTTTTTTTCAGCAGAGTGTCTCTTGTAATCTATTTTGGCTGCCCTAAAAGCATTCATGCATTTGTTTCATTTTGGAGTATCAATGGTGACCATTTGGCCTTATATTTTTAAAAACATTTTTTTCTCATTAATATACATTTTTACATTAGTATTTAGCCAACCAGATTTTTTTTTTATATATTTGTTGCCTATTGGAATGAACTGATGAATGCCATTGTTTAATATGTCCTGAAAACATACATTTTTTTTCAGCGTTCCTTGTTTCAATAATTGGATCTAATTTACTATTATGTAGTTTTGTGTGCAGCTTAGTAAAGTTTCTCTTTTGAAATGTAATGTTCTTGTCCTACTCTTGTGTCTTCACACATTGTGATGTAAAAAAAAAAAAACATAAAAAGCAACGATGATGGTCAATATAAATAGTTGAAAAAAAGATTAGTTCACTTTGCTGCACTTTTTAAGAATGTCCTGCCTAGCCTGTCTGCAAAAAGCTCTAGCTGGTCGAACCCCCTCCATCCTGGCTAAATGGCAGGGTGAGTTGAACGTTATGCCGCGTACACACCATCACTTTATGTGATGAAAAAAATGACGTTTTTAAAAACGTCACTTTAATTGACTGTGTGTGGGGGAAAACGTCGTTTTATGTCTTCTAAAAAACGACCAAAAAAAATTGAAGCATGCTTCAATTTTATGTGTCGTTTTTCAAAAGTGCACTTTTTACTTCACAGAAATTGACCGTGTGTAGCAAAAAACGTCGTTTTCTAAGACGTTTTTTCATCCACGCATGCCCAGAAGCAAGCTTCAATGGTAAAACGTGGTGGAACGTAACCTCACTTTGCAAGATCATTGTGAGAAAACGATGGTGTGTAGGCAACTTCGTCTTTGAAAATTGAAGTTTCAAAAACGTCATTTTTTACTTCACAGAAAGTGTCGTTTTTTTTCATCACATAAAGTGATGGTGTGTACGGGGCATTAGAAGTGCATTAGCTGCAGCTTCTCCTGGCTTTTTCAAACTTTGCACATGCTCAGCATGCTCTGCAGTACATTCTCTATATCTGGCAGCAGTGGCCGAGCTTGAATAATACTTACCTCTCTGAATATATAGAATTTGTACAACTTTACATTTTGTAGATATCCTAATTACTCTTATTTTAGCAATATTTTTTAAATGTTTTAATTTTATTTCACTTTTGGTTGTCACAATTGGCAATTTGTTGCCTTTGTATTAAGTTAATGGACTGGTGTATAATCTGGTGCAGCTCTACCAGCTTCTAGTTTTTTTGTCAATACTTAAAGGGGTTGTAAAGGTTCGTCTTTTATTTTCTATATTGGTTCCTTTAACCACTTAAGACCAGGACCAAAATGCAGCTAAAGGACCAGGCCAGGTTTTGCGATTCGGCACTGCGTCGCTTTAACAGACAATTGCGCGGTCGTGCGACATAGCTCCCAAACAAAATTGGCGTCCTTTTTTTCCCACAAATAGAGCTTTCTTTTGGTGGTATTTGATCACCTCTGCGGTTTTTATTTTTTGCGCTATAAACAAAAATAGAGTGACAATTTTAAAAAAAATGCAATATTTTTTACTTTTTGCTATAATAAATATCCCCCAAAAATATATAAAAACAAAATTTTTTTTCCTCAGTTTAGGCTGATACGTATTCTTCTACATATTTTTGGTAAAAAAAATCGCAATAAGCGTTTATCGGTTGGTTTGCGCAAAATTCATAGCGTTTACAAAATAGGGGATAGTTTTATTGCATTTTTATAAATGTTTTTTTTTACTACTAATGGCGGCGATCAGCGATTTTTTTCATGACTGCGACATTATGGCGGAGACTTCGGACAATTTTGACACATTTTTGGGACCATTGTCATTTTCACAGCAAAAAATGCATTTAAAATGCATTGTTTACTGTGGAAATGACAGTTGCAGTTTGGGAGTTAACCACAGGGGGCGCTGAAGGGGTTATGTGTCACCTAATGTGTGTTTACAACTGTAGGGGGGTGTGGCTGTAGGTGTGATATCATCGATTGTGGATCCCTATAAAAGAGATCACACGATCGATGACACCGCCACAATGAAGAACAGGGAAGCCGTGTTTACACACAGCTCTCCCCATTCTTCAGCTCCGGGGACCGATCGCGGGACTCCAGCGGCGATTGGGTCCCGCGGTCCCGGTCATGGAGCTTTGGACCGGGTGGCGGGAGCACGCGCCCGCGACCCACGGCTGGGTTTAAAGATCAACGTACATATACGTTGATGTGCCCAGCCGTGACATTCTGCCGACGTATATCGGTGTTAGGCAGTCCTTAAGTGGTTAAGCTAGTGCATTGTTGGTTCACTTACCTTTTCCTTCAATTTTCCTTCTAAATGTTTTTTTTCTTTGTTTGAATTTCTCACTTCCTGTTTCTCCTCAGTAAGCTTTCCACCATCATCCGAGCGGTGAAAAGTCATTTAGAACAGCTTACTGAACACCTTACTGAGGAGGAACAGGAAGTGAGATATTCAGACAAAGAAAACAAAGAAAAAAACATTTAGAAGGGAAATCTAAAGAAAAAGGTAAGTGAACCAACAATGCACTAGCTTAAAGTAACCTATTTAGAAAATAAAAGACAAACCTTTACAACCCCTTTAATTGAACAAGTTGAAGTTAGAAGCTATTTGGCTACCATGAACAACTGCACCATATTTTGCATTCTCCAAATTTAGTAAATCAGCACCACTGTTGCCCATGTATTGTCATGGTTGTATTTTTGTTTTCTTTTTTCTTTCTTGTCAGATATTCTTAGGTCTGTTTGGAGGACTGTATTCATTTAATTCAATCTGATGCAGGTGAATTTTGATATAAAATGCTTTACATTTATATGTATTTTGTATTATTTATGTATTTTTGCTGCTTATGATCGTACATGCAATATTCGGATACACATACATTTTTTATTGTCTCTGATTCTTTTCTGGCCATTATTAGTATTTATAAAATTTCATAATTATTACTGAAAATAATTTTGACAAGGAAGGAATGTTAAAAACAAATCTCCCCAAAGTGTCCAATATGCTAGGTACGCCACTATTACCACATATGTATTTATGTTGTTTATTTAAATGTTTAATTCTTACTTTAATTCTACAGGTTGACAAACTTTTATGGCTCTATGTCATTGTAGGGATCATTTATCACTATTACAATGGTCACTGCTGGCATGTTTGCTAGACTCTGAGTAAGCCTCATATCCAAGGTTCAGCAATATTTCCCCCTCAGTATCTATAAAATATTGTTCTTTCTTTGGTGATAGTTGCAAGATCCTGATTTACTAAGCTCTGGGGAAAATTCCCATGCAAAGTGCAACTTCCCCTATTTTTTCCCTTGACTACATTAAATCACCCCCTATGTGTGTTGGGGAGTATAGCTCTACCGAGAAAATGATTATGTTTGCCAAGTGATTTTGTCCGCTTAAAAATTATTTGTTAGAGTGATATTTCACAGAGAGGTTTTACACAAAGCAGCCCTGATCCTCTTCTTCCTGAATTCCCCACCAGAAAGCCTGGCCCCTCCCTCCTGTCGAGTGCCCCCAAAGCAAGCAGCTTGCATGGGGGCACCCAAGCAGGCACGCTCCCAAGTTGCTACTCCCTTCAGACACAAAGATGTGGCTCGGCCTGTCCACTCTCTCCTCATTGTCTCTCTGGCTTCTGCTCCCACTCCTGTTTCAGCCAATAAGGAAAGAACGAAAAATATCACAGCTTAGTCATAGCTGTGACTGTCACTAAGTACTAGTGCGAAACGCATCAGATGTGTGTCCCATTTTCTTGCTGTGGCTTTTAGTGTTTTTTATCCTATTTTATCAATAAAGGCAACTAAAGGAGTTTTTCTTGGAGTGCGGCTGTCCAAATATTTTTCGTTCTTTGCTATACGCATTGCCAGCACCCTTGGTCTCTGAGAGGAGGTTGATCACCAAATCACATCCACCTGGAGTGTTTACTCCCTTTTCCCTCAGCCAAGAAGGAGGGAGAGTCCCTGGAGAGCTGATGCTCTCATGCACATCGCTGGATCGAGAGGGAGCTTAGGTAAGTATTTGGGGGGGGGGGGCTGCTGCACTTATAAGGTTTTTTACCTTCATACATAGAAAAAAACCTTCAGACTTTGGTACCAATTTTAAATCGTGACAACTCTGTCTTACAAATACATAATTTTATATTTCAAATTTAAACCATATGTAATTTTTTGAGCATGCTGCATGTATTATGGCAACAAAAATTTCAATTTTAAAACATTTTTAGCAAACTACAAGAGTATTAGTATACATGAAAAAAAAACAGTATTAAACCAAACTAAAATGTAGTATATTGCAGCTTACCATTCCTTACATGTGGTCGCTGCATTCTTTTTTTAGGCTTGTTTCCCTTTATTTCACCTGGCGATCTGACATGTAACACACTTCCTGTCTAAGGGTGTATGCATTCTGGATAAAGTAGTACACCATTGGACAGCAGCTTTGTCTGTCTGGGGAGAGGATAAAGTTAAATGGGACTATCAGATTTAGATGGATTTAAGGAACATATTAAAGCTGAACTCCGACTAACACTTTTAAGTATTAAAAAATGTTTTCCTTTTGGGGAACTTGAATAAATACATGAATACAAGCTGGCCATTGTAAGCACCCCTGTCAGTGATAAATGGTTTGTCTTAACCTCCTAAATCCTACTTTGTCTGGAGGACTTGGTCTGCTAAAGTAAGGTGAAACAAATGAATGCAGCCAGCACATATAAGAATTGGTCAATTGCAATTTAATACATTTTCTTTTTGGGGTTTAATACTGCTTTAAAGTTCAAAAAGTTAGGGACCTCTTATCAACCAATAATCATATTGCTCATAGTTGTGTAGAGTAGTCTGTCTAAGATCTAGTTCACACAGGTTTCAGTTTATAACCATTGGTATAAAAAAGCAATGTGTGTGTAAAACATTTACTAAGCTGTCAGCAAGCATCAAGCAGATTTATATATGATAATGAAATTGCTGTCTGTTTATTTGGAGCTTACAAAGTGTTGAGAAATACATCTTATTGGTTGTTTTATCATGCTCTTTCAATCTTGCTTTTAAAATCTTCCGATTGTTGATGTCACAGGTTCTTTCAGCAATGGCAAATTTTCATTCTATAATTTTTATTAAGTTACAAAGGACCACTTTTGACAGAAAGAGAAACGGCCATAGAAAAAAAAAAATACTGGGATATGGCAGCTAGCTGCTGCCATAACACCGGTATTTAATGTCAAAGTAATGACATATTTTTACTATGGGCCAATAAAACTTAAGCTTCTCATTGTATACTTGACACACATATGCTACAGTCCTGTACCCATATAATAGGCTTTAATCAATGTCCCAAGAGCACGCTACACAGACAAATATAAACCTCAGAACAATTATTCTTTGAATTAAACTCTTCCATTATGTAAAATTAGTTAACAGTACTGAAAAATTATTGAAATAATAATGTACCGTCGTCCTATCATTTCAAGAAAAAAGGAACAGAAGCTTTGAGGCAACTTTGGACTTTCATGGTACGCTAAAGACTCATATAAACAGTATGTAAAAAAATATATAAATTTATTAAGACAAAGCAGAGTTAAAAGTAGTCCTTTAACCTCCCTGGAGGTATGATTATGTCAGATTTTTGATGCTGAAAGCGGTACCATTATTTTTCATTGAAATTTGGCATTTTATATTGTAGGCCTGCAATTCTTAGGAATAGCACACTTAAATCTGTCCAAACAAGAGTCTAGTAGATATTCCGGGTATGATGAAGTTTGAAACACAAAATCATAAATTATAATATAATAAATAACTATAAATAATTATAACAAATAATAATGTAATTACAATAACAATTATTCAATAATGTAATCAAATCAAAACACTGAAATTTGCTCAGTTGCAAAATTGTCGCTGTCATTACTTTCAGTGTTTGATGACGAATTTCCCCACAAATCACTATCGCTCAATTCTGCAAGTGATTCTAATTTATTATCGTCTAAAACCACTTTTGACGTAAATGGACCCTTTTTGGTTGCTTTGGACAATCTCCAGTTTCCAGGCAGAAAGAACTGTTTTTATAATATAAAAGTGCATGCAGGACACTGGACAGACCACTAGGGACAAAGGGGATGTGTAATTATTTGATACAGTACTGTAATCTGTAAGTTTTTCATTTTTTGAATTTGCCGCCGAACTCCACCCTGTGCCTTGCGCCGCTCGCAGGGAACGGAGCTCGGCACTCGGCAGTCAACAGTGTGAATCAAGCAAGATGACAGCTCGCACACACAGCGGGGAGAAATCGCAGGATCCAGGGACAAGATAAGTAACTTCCTCTGTATCCTGCAATGCGATCCCGAATCAGGCTCGGGGTTATCGATTTTGGTATGACAAATTTACCCTGAGCCAGACCCGGGAATACCGAGAACACACAAATTTCTATCTCTGAAGGAAAGAACTGCAAACACAGATGTGGAACCATCCGTGTAGGGGGGGATCAGATATTCGTCCCTTGTCAGTTCAGCCTCTACATGTTTCACAGTAGGGCTGCTTCTTCAGGAGTATATTTTTTATAGTTTATATGTGTGGATATCTCTATAATGAACAAACGTATATATATAAAAATTGGTTGCAAAGATTTTGGACAAAGCATGATACCACAATCTGTCTGCCACAGTAGTGAACCAAATCAAAAATCAGTCAACCTAAATTCACCCCACCCCATGGCTGTGTCCTATATGAACGGAATGAACATATGAAGCTTACCGGCAGAACACAGACTCAAATAAATAGGACATCTCAGGCCCCGAAAGGGCAATTTTCTGGGCGAATGGGGGAGCCAGGTCACAGTACAAAGAATAGACAAAAAACTGTCAGGGGTAGAAAAGAATAAGTGACTGACAATTCATGCATTCCCAAAAGCTTGACATAGTCCTACTTCAGGAAACTCACTTTTCAAAGCTGTAAAATCCCTCCATCTTGCATGCAAAATTTCTGCTGTTTTTCCTTGCCAAAACTAGGGGAGTGGCGATCCTAATATCTAACAACTGCATCTTAATGCCGCAACTAGAACACAGGGACCCAGAGGGCAAATTAATTCTCATAAGGGCACTATAGATGATCAAATTTACTCTATCATTTTGTACTATGCACCTAAGCAGGGACAGGCTACATTTTTTCAGACGATGCTCAAAACACTAGGACCCATGGTGAGTGGGACAGTCATTTATGGGTGAGACTCAAGTACCACCATAGATCAAGGTCTGGACAAAACCAGGCCCCCGGAAACCCAGCTTATCCGTCCGCCCAAAAGAAGCCTCAAAATAGCTAAGCTAATCCACCAACATGGTCTTGCAGATGCTTGGAGAGAACTTAACCCAACTACACGTGATTATACACACTTCTCACATCCGCACCAGTCATACACTAGGATTGACCACATATTTATCTCTGCAGCCAAAACCTACTCAAATCCTCTATAAGAGACACGGTATGGTCTGACCATTCCATAGTCCTCCTATCTCTTAGACGAAGCTCTACCTACCCCAACATCCTTCAATGAAGACTAAACGAATCTTTGCTCAGTGACCCAGTGAGGGCATCAGAAATTGAGAAAGCTATTGAGGAATACTTCCTCTTAAACTCAACTGCTGAGGTGTCTGCAGAGACCCTATGGGCCCCTCACAAGGCCACTAATCGGGGCAAATTTATTCAAATTTTGTCTCGGGCGAAAAAGGAACACTCAATTGACTTAGATAAGCTAGACAAGGAATTTAATCGATTAAGCCGCCTTCATAAACAAGACCCCAGACAGACTCCTTTAAATGCATTGGATGCAGCACGCTTATCCCTCAACCTAGCCCTTACTTCGCAAGCTGAAAAGCATATTTGTTGGAGCGGAGCTAAGTTGTATCACCAACGTGACAAAATGGGCCACATACTTGTGGCCAAACTGACCCCCCTAACCAGACAGAGAAACTTACCTAAAATATGGATGTCAGGCAATCAACACAACTTGAATTTGAAACACATTATGGAAACCTTCCACCGCTTCTATGAGAAACTATACAGCACAGATAGTGAGGATAGTGAGCTCCACATGAATTCCTTATTGAACTCGCTCCCAATCCCAAAATTAGACATCAAACACCATGACATTTTAGAGTCCCCTATTACTGTAGAGGAAGTGTTGAATGTCATTAAAAAAGAGGGGAACTGCCCCAAGACCGGACAAATTCTCCATACCATATTATAAGACATTCGCACAGACTCTGGCCCAACCCCTCACAAAATTCTAACGATAAAACCAAAAGAAAACCCCTTAGATAGAACCCTAAATTCGGCTTACAAATTCGTAATCCCTAAACCACATAACGACCAAAGGGAGGTAGAAAATTATAGGCCCATATCACTTCTAAATAATGACATGAAAATTTTGACCAATATTTTAGCGGACCGCATAGCCTCTTTTATAAGCCTACATATTCACAAAGACCAGGTGGAATTTATCCCTGACAGGCAAGGTCCAGACCAAATTTGTAGAGCAATCGATATCATTTCAATACTACAATCGGGATAGATGCAGGGGGCATGGCAGGAAGGGCTGCTCCTCTCAATAGATCTCCAAAAAGCCTTTGATTTGCTTTCCTGGCCGTACTTTTTTTAACATTCTACAACAATGGGGCTTTTGGCCAGAGATTCATGGCCTAATGTCAGCACTTTATTCCCACCCAGAAGCGCGTATAAGACTGCAGGGTTACTATTCAGACACCATAAAAATAGCAAGAAGGATCAGGCAAGGGTGCCCCTATAGCCCCTTATATTTGCAATAGCGATAGAAACCCTGGCAATCACCATCCGCACTAACCCAGATATACAAGGGGTTTCTTGCGGTCTACAAATGCACAAATACGCTCTGTTTGCAGATGATCTTCTGCTTTTCATAACATCGCCGACGACCTCCCTTTCAAACATCTGTAAACTATTTTACCAATTTTCTAGAGCCTCGGGCCTAACTGTGAACCTCAACAAATCCCACATTTAGAATGTGAATATCCCCCTCTACAACCGCAGACCATCTCAAAAGCTCCTTCCAATTCGAATGGAGCTATACCACTATTCAATATCTAGGAGTAGAACTCACCCAGAGGGTGGAGCTATTATACTCAGCCAACTTCCCCCACATATATGAGAAACTTATCAAAGATCTTAAAGGATGGGGGCTCCACAAATTATCCTGGCTAGGGAGACTAAACGCAGCAAAAATGACACTACTTCCCAATCCAGATTAGAAAAGACCGCTTGCGGACATTTCAAAGCAAACTGGTACAATTCATTTGGGGCACCAATCCTCCTGTGGTATTATCAAGTGGCTAGATGGGGTACAATCCCCCACAACCACTGAGCAAGCGTTGTGGGGATGAGGCTCTTGTGCCCATCAACATGGGGACATCCTCCCCATGTTGAGGGCATGTGGCCTGGTATGGTTCAGGAGAGGAGGGGGCCGCACTCTGTCCCCCCCTCTTTTCTGCGGCCGGCCAGGTTAACATGCACGGATAAGGGGTCTGGTGTGGATTTTTGGTGGAACTCCACGCCAATTTTTTATTAAATTTGGGGTGGAGTTCCCCTTAAAATCCACACCAGACCTGAAGGGTCTGGAATGGATATTTGGGGGCAACCCCACGTCATTTTTTTTTAAATTGACGGCGGGGTTCCCCTTAATATCCATTCCAGACCTGAAGGGCCTGGTAATTAAATTTGGGGAGACCCCACGCTATTTTTTTTTTTTTTTATGAATTTGCTCTGAATTGCCAGAGCCGACAATTCATTATAGCCGCAAGTCAGTTTTAAATGTCTTTTTTTCTTTCTGAAATTACACTTTGTGCAGAGACAGTTCTAAGTACGGGAAACATGCGCTATTTCACATGCTAACTTTACACCCCCCTGAGTAGGAAATTTAAAGGAATATTTCACTTTTATTGTTTCACTTTTAGCATTATTAAAATCACTGCTCCTGGAAAAACAGCCGTTTTTAAAACTTTTTTTGCATTGATACATGTCCCCTGGGACAGGACCCAGGTCCCCAAACACTTTTTAGGACAATAACTTGCATATTAGCCTTTAAAATGAGCACTTTAGATTTCAAACGTTAGAGTCCCATAGACTTTAATAGGGTTTAATAGGGTTCTAAAGTTCACATGAACATTTGGTGTGTTCGCAAGTTCTGGTGCGAACCGAACAGGGGGGTGTTCGGCTCATCCCTAGTCCCTGGTCCGTTAGATATGGCTTCCTTCTGAGCCCCCAGACACCCTCTTCATCATCATCCCTTTTGATAAGTAAGTTTCAGAACTGTTTTACCTTGAAGGTAATTTAAATTACTGTGCAGAAGGAACACTTTAGGAGTCTTACTAGGTAACTTACTGTACTTAGTAAACATTTTCTATTATAAAGTGGCCATCAATAACCGTTGTATCATTAAGATATGTCAAATCAGATAATGCCTATTTCCATAGCATGTTATGGCACACTCCTATCTCCTGGCATGCACTTCTTTATCAATGAAAGGTCCAAGCATCAAGTGCAGCTCCATAATCTGCCACTGCTATCTCCCCCACTGATTGTTTAGTGTCCCGTGACCCTTCTTTTTTGGCCATTGGATACCCCATGATGGTATGACTCCTGTGCATGTGCCCAAGAGTTACATAAATCACAACACCCAGCTCCATTTTTGGCATGTCAATAATGAGCTGAGTTGTTAACAGCATAGCACATGTACAAGGACAAAAAATGCTAAGCATTTTTATAAAGAAGACTTTGTAAAGTATGTTTATTTTGCCAAAAACACAACTTTTATCAGTTTTCACTGCATGACTTTAGTTCCACTTTCAATATGATTGTATTTAGGCACTTCTAATACACAAGACCCTGATATATCATGAAGAACACTGCGATGGAATCTTCATAAATATGCAGCCATTTTTCCAGTTAGTTAGAAAAGGTTCTGCCCTGCTAAAAGCCCCTCAGGTGCTTTGCTAAGATAGCAATGGAAGAAAATGAATGTCCTACATAGATCCCCGATCGAAACATAGTTGAATACCTCTGCAATTAATTGATGCTCACAGAAGCTAGGCCTGATGATCAACACCAATGCCAATTGCACTAACGGACCTGTGGTTGATTGGCAATAATTTACATCTGCAATGCTTCAGTATCTACTAGAAAATGATCAAACAATGGTATCCATAACATATAACAAATAATAAAACAAGCAGGTCTGTTTTTAAACAGGTATAGTGTCTATTTCTGCATTTGTACTGCTAAAACTGGTTCAGTATTACAGCATTATTTTTAACACTAATATCTTTATTTTGCTGTTCCTTTCCAGTTCCTCTTCCTTTTATTTATAAAGTAGTACATTATAATTAAAAACGGTGCTTCTCTCTCTGGTGGTTATTATATCACATAGGACCTCTTCATACTTTTATGCAGCTCATTTATTTAGAATTTGTCCAGCAATGCACACTACAGGTGTATTGACAACTACCTTATAAGTACATTGTGGTGCCCTTGTGGCACCACAAAAGATATAGCATTTTAGGGTTGATTTACTAAAAAGTGCAAAGTCTTGTGCAGCTCTGCATAGAAACCAATCAGATTCTAGGTTTTATTGTCAAATCTTAACTGAACAAGCTGAAGTTAGAAGCAGATTGTCTTCCATGCACAGCTGCATCAGATTTTGCACTTTCCAGTCTTAGTAAATTATCCCAAGTACATTAACTTTCATTATGTAAGCTAATGGAAAAGCCGTATTAACAAATGTATTAAGGACATTTTTTGAATGTGAAGCCAAATTGTTGGGGCCCATTTAAATTTTGCATCCTATGTGCAGTGCATTGAGGTGCCATTCATTGTGAATAGTACCCCAATTCATTGTACAGTATAGCCCAATGAACAATTCACCACAACACCAATACCATACATTGTGGTGTACTGCATTGTACAAAAGATCATGCACTGGGCTGCCTTGCAATGCACGCTAAGGTGTGTGTTAATGCATGTGTGTTAATACACCACATTAGGAAGTTTTTGTGTGAATGGGCCCTTAAGTTTTATTGATATGTATGAGTTAGGGTAACAGCAGGTAAAACACATGTTATATGATGTGGTGTCACTCATTTTGAACAACACACTTGCATCGTATTGCAGATGTAAACCATATATGCTTTGTGGTGCACTGCAGAGGAAAAAATGCAATTGGTCTATTACACCTGCATTTTGTATTAGCATCCAATTTAAAATTTATAGACTGCCTTATTGCAAAACATGTTAATATTAATAATCAAAGTTTTTTTCAGCTTGAATACCCCTCGGACATCTGCATACTGCATGAGCAGTGCTGTGAGTTACAGCACAGTGAGAAGCCAGGCCAACCCACCAGAGACCAGCGGCTGTGTCCAGGCTGTGTTTGTGTGTAATGTTGCGTACAAACGATCGGAATTTCTGACAAGAAAAGTTCAATGTGAGCTTTTGGTCTGATTTTCTGACCGTGTGTGTGTAGGCCCCATATTTTTATCTTTAACTGCATGCACCCATCTTTCAGCCTCCATTATTAGGTTGACATCTCTCTTCCAATCCAGCAATGTTGGGCATCTAGTCTTTTTCTATAGCCTGAGTATTAATAATTTTGCTGCATTCAGTAAATGTGGAGTAATACTTTTCTATATGATCTAATAGACATGGGGGTCCCATGGAATAGAAAATTTAAAGGTGTAGGTTAATCTCTGGACCCATGGGGCGATCACCTCCCAAAATACCCTTATCCTGGGGCATGAACACCATAGGTGGAGAAAGGGGCCCTTTTGCCCACATCCCCTCCAGCATCTGGCATCCGCAGTTGGGTACATCTGTGCCAGTCTGATGGGGTCTGATACCACCTGACCAGAAATGTATATAACATCTCTTGGACCTGTGAGCTTGTGGAAGTAGAGTGTGTTGAGTCAATAAGCTTTTTCATTTGTACCGGGAGAAATTCTGATTTAATTCTCCTTCCCATTCTCTAATGAAATAGGGAACTGTTTTGTTTTGTGTCCCAAGAACCAAACTATACATTTGTGACAACAAATGTCTGGCACTTGGTATATGCACATACATGGATTCAAATGTAGTGAGAGAGTTAAAAAGACCTTATTAAAGGTTTAAGCTTATTAAAAAAACACACCATTGATGGTATCTCCACTGAACTATGGGCACATTTCCCAGCCTCGACAGTGGTTCTGGCAGGGAAGTTAACGTTCCACATGGGGAAAATTTACCGCATGCCGTATCCCATGTCCTCTCCTGGAGGAAACCAAGGGTACCCCTCCAGTGGGGTCAGGGGGGAGATCCGATGGGCATGCCCCCCTAGTTGATTTAATTTGTCCCATACCAGTAGAATGCTCTGGGTTAAGGGTGACGTCCATATAGAGAGGCCCCTGTCTACACTCAGAATCCAAGGGACTCCCGCCAACTTCCTTCCTGCCATTATCTGTTCTAGAGGGATCCATATTTTGTTTGAAGAGCCATGGCACTAGTTCAGAATATGTACTAAGGACGTCGCCCTATAATATAAAGCTGCATCTGGTAATCCCATTGCTCCTTCCAATTTGCCTCTATGTAAGATATCATGGGCCAGTCTAGGGCGTTTATCATTCCATGCAAACAATGTAAAGGCCTTCCGTAGACCTTTAAAAAAGCTCTGTGGAAGTGTAAGTGGCACTGTGTGTAGGATATAAATGATGTTAGGTAATAAACACATCTTTATGGCACTCACCCTTCCAAACCATGTTAAAAACTGGCCCTTCCATTTCTGCAAGTCCCCTATCATCCCCGTCATTAGGGAGCCATAGTTCAAATCGTACAGAAGTTTTAGGTCTGGTGTAACATGCGTTACCAATTAAACCAGGGAATTCCTATTCCAAATAAAGGGATAAGAATTTTGCAAGGTTGTTGCCATAGCTGGAGAGATATGACTAGGTAGATGTACGGACTTCTCAAAATGTATTTTAAAGTTAGACAAAAATTCAAAATTTAGACACTTCTGCCATCAATGACGGTAATAATGTCTGTGGGGAGGAAAGATAGAATAATAAATCACCGGCATATGCAGAAACTTTATGTTCGAGAGGTCCAATACGTGTCCCCAATATTTCCGTGTCTCTCCTTACTTTACAAAGAAAAGGCTCCAGTATCATGGCAAACAGCAGCGGGGACAATGGACACCCTTGGACAATCGTACCGTTGCGTATTTGAAAATAGTCAGACAATGTACCGTTCACCTTCACTCTCGCTCTCGGGGTCACATACAGTGCCAAAACCCCACCTATCATACGGTCGCCCAGGCCTATCCCCCTCATAACCTCAGTCATAAATACCCAATTCACCCTGTCAACGGCCTTTTCAACATCCATTGATGGTGTTACTCTCTGGGCTTTATCAGGGCCGTGTTGCATCCAATGTAGAATATGTAGGGCTCGAATGGTATTATCTGTGGCCTCACGGCCCTTCATAAAGCCCGTCTGATCTGGGTGAACTAGCTTCACTATATGGTCCTGTAATCGAAGGGCCAAGATTTTTGCTAAAAGCTTAGTTTCGGAATTTAACAGGGAAATAGGTCTGTAATTAGCACAGTGTTGATTTAGGGAGTACCGTAATGTATGCCAATAGGGCTTCTGGGGGTAAAGGATTGGAGGCATTAATCGAGTTAAAATATCTACATAATGGGGCCCCTAATATGGAAATACATTTCTTGTAATATTTATTTGTAAAGCTGTCCGGCCCTGGACTTTTACCTATTGACAAGGTCAATATTGCTCCATTTAATTCATCAATAGTGATTGGTCGATCTATTTCCTCGATCACTGTGTATGGCAGCGAGGGCAGCGCCGAGTCTTCAATATAATCTCGGATCTCCATCATTCGCTGTTCCTCCATGATGCTCGATGACACAGATTGAATATTACATAAAGCCTCATAAAATCTTTTTATTTTGAACTATTAAATTATGAACATGACTGGAGTCCTGCTGTTTTTTAAGCTGTCTGACTAATAGCCGACCACATTTATTCCCTTGTAAATAGAACCCGTTATGCATAATATCTGTACTTATTGTTAGTTTTACGGTCCAGACATTGTGAGAGATTACATCGCAGGGTCTCCAATTGCTGGGCATCTGCTGGATCCAAGTATATTTTATGTTTAATCTCTAGCTCATTAATCTCTTCCAACAGATCTATTATTTCTTTTTGCTTTTCTTTTTTACCCGTGTGCTATCAATTCACCCCTAATCACTGATTTGTGGGCTTCCCAGACAGCTTGTTCAGACACTTCTCCAGGCATGTTCATTTCAAAATATGTTTTCATTTTAAGAGATAATGCCTCCACTACGCTATTATCATCCAATAACGATTCATTTAACCGCCAGGTCTGTACTAGGTGACCTGCAGATACTGGGAGAAGGGTCACCATTATAGGGGCATGGTCTGAAATTGTTGTTGAATCTTTAGTACATAGCGGATCTTTTCCAGGTAGAATTCCAAGAAAACATCCAAGAAAAGGTCCAAGCGAGAGTAAGTGCCATGTATTTTAGAGTAATAGCTATATTCCCTTATCCCATTATGTGTTACACGCCATCCATCCACCAAATGGAGAGAGCGCAGAAGCTGTTTTATATGTTTTAAAGTTTTGAAGGATATGGGAGTTTTACCCGTTGATGTATGTATACTTGGATCTAAGGTAGGATTAAAATCTCCCCCCAGAATCAAAAATCCCTCCCAAAACTTCTCCAACAACTTCAGAGTCCTCACAAGAAAATTTACCATCCCTGTGTTTGGAGCATAAATCGATGCAGTTGTATAGCAATAGCCATGCAGCCTCCCCTTAACAAAAAGAAAACACCCCTCGGGTCCGTTTGCGAGGATAAAAAAAGCATTGGGCATGTCTTTTTAAAGGTTATTGTCAACCCTCTTGCCCTTGCAATAAGAGATGGTGCATGAAACCACTCATTGAACAAATGCAAGGGCTTATTCGGTGTGGCCCCTGTCACAAAGTGCATCGCTTGTAAAAAGACTACATCCGCAGTATTATGGCGCAATTCTTGCCAGAGGCGAAACCCTTTTCTGGGGTGAATATGAACTTCTTACATTATACGATACAACCTTTATTGGACCTGCCATTGCTGATACACCTACTACCTAATGTATTCGCCTAATAGCCACTGTCTATCTCTGTTCTTTGCAAATGCCCCTGGGAGAGGGAAGAAAAGAAAGAATAAAAAGAGAAAAAAAGGGGGAGACCATGAAAACCCCAGTTCTCAACCCCAGCCACCCCACCCTCCCCATACCCGGTATTCCACTCTGGGGAATACAAACTAATCTGGAGTGGAGTCCGTGTAGGGGCAGCACCCCCGTCCCCCACCCCCACCACCTCTCCATCCTTCTGCTATACTGCAGAATAATGAGGAGTCCCTTATATCGGACCTGACCTAATGAGTAAAACACACCTTTACCCAAATACATTGATACTTATCCCTCTACCCCAGGCATCATATTACATTCCTCCTTTTTATAACTGTATCCAACTATTTGTCCCATCTATAGGGACCATGTATTCCTCCCCCACTAGGATTGATTGAAAATGGAGAAACTAAGGATGTGGGAGGGAATCACCTCCAAATTTGTTTTTAAATAAATCATACAGAAGTCATAGCTTCACCTTCTCCATCGCCTCAATTACCTCATGTGTTGTCTTGATCCTACCCCAACCCCCCCACCCCCTCCCATCAATGCATAGCTTCATAAACAGATAAACACATAAGGCCTTTACAGCCACATTCAAATTCAATTAAATTGCTCCCCCCCCAAAAAAAGTGGGAAGTAGAGGTGGGGTGGGGAGGAGGGGGAACCTGGAAGCCCCAGAAGAAAACATCACTAAAAAGTGCAGGGCATCACAGCTCCTCACCCAAAGCTTTACTTGTAATGTACTACAGCAGAAATGTAATTAAAGAAAATAATTTTGGTCATTTGAAGATACTGTATGTCATATGTCATAATCTCCTGGGACATTTCCATGTATTTGATATATGAAAATTGTCATTTAAAACCACCAGTTCTGTCTTTAATATTCTTTGTATCATGAGAAAACACTTTTTTTTGGATTTATATCATAAAGAGAACAACATACCGGGATAAGAGAAACAATTATAGCTATTGACACACGTACACCAACACAGGTTGAACTGGATGGACTATTGTCTTTTTTCAGCCTTACCTACCATGTAACTATATGATTGGTTGCTAGAATTTACTGCAAATTATTGTTGCTCACTGATTGGTTGCTAGAGATTACAGCAGATCATTACTGTTCACTAATTTGTTGCTGAAGGTTACTGCATATCAATACCACTCACTGGTTGCTAGAGGTTACTGCACATTATTACCACTCGTTAATTGGTTGCTAGAGGTTACAGCACATCATTACAACTCCCTGATTGGTTGCTTAAGGTTACAGCACATCATCTCCTCACTGCCAGCACACCACAGACTGTGGAGATGACAGGACCCACCAATAGACACAAAAATGTGTTATTAGCAATAAGGGTTAAGGGGTGTGCTGTTTTTGAAGTGCAAGGTTGAGGGGTGGGCAGTGCAGGGTTGAGGGGTGCACTGTGTACAGAGTTCATGGTTGAGGTGTGTGCTGTGTACAGATTTCCCTGGTTGATGTTTGTGCTGTGTACAGAGTGCAGGTTTGAGGGGTGTGCTGTGTACAGAGTGCAGTGTTGAGAAGTGCACTGTGTACAGAGTGCAGGGTTGAGGTATGTGCTGTGTACAGAGTGCAGGTTTGAGGGGTGTGCTGTGTACAGAGTGCAGGCTTGAGATGTGCACTGTGTACAGAGTGCAGGGTTGAGGTATGTGCTGTGTACAGAGTGCAGGTTTGAGGGGTGTGCTGTGTATAGAGTGCAGGGTTGAGGTGTGCACTGTGTACAGAGTGCAGGGTTGAATGGTACAGTGTGTACAGAGTTCAGGGTTGAGGAGTGCAATGTGTATAGAGTGCAGGATTGAGGGATGCGCTGTGTACAGGGTCAAGGGGTGCTCTGTGTAGGAAGTGCAGGGTCGAGGGGTGCACTGTGTATGGAATGCAGGGTTAAGGGGTGTGCTGTGTACAGAGTTCAGGCTTGAGAGGTGTGCTGTGTACAGAGTGTGTAATAGCGCCGAAACGTAAAACCTGCATCTGGAAAAACACCTCAAGCTGGTTTAACAACCAGCTGTCGTTACTGAAGCAAGAGCGCAGAAGGGCGGAAGCCGCCTGGAAAAGAAGCTCTTCAGAAGAAAACCTCATCATCTACAAGGCAACAACAAGAAAATATCACAAAGAAATTTTCAAAGCCAAGAAAAATTATTTTTCCAAGGCTATCAACAGCGCCCTAAACCGCCCCTGCGAACTCTTCAAGATGGTCACTCAGACCATGAATCCCGTCTGTCTTGAAGCCCCCAATTCGGACACCCAAGAGTTTTGCAATGAATTGTCGGATTACTTCATTAATAAAATTGAGGAAATCCGGGAAAGCATTCAGCAAAACATTACCCCCCTCAACCCCCCCCCCGCAATTATTCACACAATACCCACAGAAATTCCCCACAATCAGGAAAGTTCACTCTAGAACCCATCTCCATCGATGCCACTAAAAATATCATTGGTACTTTGCGAAACAGCACAGCGCCAAATGATATCATTCCCACCAAACTGCTGAAGGAATGCGCCAACGTCCTGACACCTCCTATCACGCAGCTTATAAACCAGTCTTTCAATGAGGGCATAGTGCCCTCCCAGTTGAAAGAGGGCATAATCCAACCCATCTTGAAGAAACCCACCCTAGACCCCAAGGACCCACTTCACCGCCGTCCCATAACAGGCCTAAACGTTCTCTCCAAGGTAATGGAGAATGTAGTGGTACAACAGCTGCAACAGCATCTAGATACCCATAACCTACTTGATCCATTTCAATCGGGTTTCCGCCCCGGACATAGTACGGAAACAGCATTGCTCAAAATATGGGACGACGCTCTCGGGGCCGCAGATGAAGGAGAATCTTGTCTTCTGGTTCTGCTGGACATAAGCGCTGCCTTCGACACTGTAGACCACAAACTATTACTGACTCGGCTAGCTGATGTAGCCAAAGTAGCAGAAGGTGATTTATCTTGGTTCTCCTCTCTTTTGGAAAACTGATCACAAACAGTGAAATTGGGACCTTTCACTTCTGAGAAACGCACAGTATCGTACGGAGTCCCCCAAGGATCGCCTCTATTGTCGGTGCTGTTTAACATCTATCTTCGTCCTATTTTTGAAATCATTAGCAGCCAAAAACTGCTTTATCACTCATATGCAGACGACACGCAACTGTATTTCCGCATTTGCAACAAAAAGGATCACCATCTCAATCTAGAGACATGCCTCTCTTTGATAGAGAACTGGATGACAAAGAGTTATCTTAAACTCAACGGAGCAAAAACAGAACTTCTCCTGTTTCACGCCAAGCGTATGAATCAACCTGCAACAACTTGGATACCTCCGCCCATTCTGGGCAAAATCATCACCCCTAGCGCCAAAGTCAAAAGTCTCGGGGTCATCTTCAACTCCTACATGACAATGGACGCACAAATAGGGTCAGTAGTCAGCTGATCTCACCATCTGCTGCGCCTACTACGCAAACTCACTCCTTTTATTCCCAAGGAAGATATAGCGGCCATGGTGGGAGCAATTGTAAACTCCAGATTGGATTATGCAAACACCCTTTACCTCGGACTCCCAAAGTACCAAATCGCTCGTCTGCAAGTCATTCAAAATACGGCCGCCAGACTAGTGAAAAAACCCTGGGAATCAATCTCACCTTCACTGAGAACCCTTCATTGGTTGCCAGTAAAAGACAGAATTGTTTTTAAAGCACTCTGTCTAACGCATAGATGTATCCATGGAAATGCTCCCCGTTATCTATGCGAAAAAATAAAAGCTCACAACTCCAATCGCGTTCTGCGATCCACCAACCAAAATCTGCTCCAAATACCGAAAGCCAATTACAAGTCCAAAGGAGAAAGAAGATTCGCGGTCCAGGGTCCCAGACTATGGAACGCTTTACCAACCAGCATTCGGTTGGAGGAAAACCACTTAGCATTCAGGAGAAAAATCAAAACTCATCTCTTTTGATATCAAAGGAGACAGGAACAACAAGCGCCCAGAGGCGATTTAGTTTGCATGTGCCGCGGTATATACGTTTTTCATTCATTCATTCATTTAGAGTGCAGGGTTGAGGAGTGCAATGTGTACAGAGTGCAGGGTTGGGGGGTGCACTGTGTACAGAGTGCTGGGTTAATGGGTGCAATGTGTATGCATTGCAGGGTTGATGTGTGTATGTAATGCAGGGTTGAGGGGTATGCTGTTTACGGAGTGCAGGGGTTGAGGGGTGCAATGTGTACGGAGTGCAGGGTTGAGGGGTGCGCTTGTTATGTAATGCAGAGTTGAGGGGTGCCCGCATACATCTCCCTCCCAAGTACAAAGTTCACTTCACAGATTCTAGTTCAGAGCTCGCCCCCCTTCAACCTTCCAGTACAGAGCTTTTCTATGCACAGAGTGGGGCTGCAGATGAGTACTTACAGTGTCCGTGCAGGCTGCTGGTGAAGAGGAGCCTCTGTCTGTGTAGATTCCCCACCCCCCTTTCTCTGCTCTCCCATATATAGAGGCAGGAGGGGTCTGAGAGGCCACCGGGAGAGGAGCACTGTCACTAGTAAGTACAGATGCAGAACATCTGTATTTACAAGTAACAAAAGTGAGCCGCACCAGAAGTGGCAGAACTCTGGCTACAAAAAAACCCTGGCAGGCAGCACAAGCTGTTTTGGGCCCCACAACAATAAATGGGCCCATGGCAGCTACCCCTTTTGCTCCGAGTTAAAGACAGCCCCGAAGACCATAATAAGGTATCAAGTCAAATCTATTTTAGTGGAAATGTATCTTTTTTTTTACATTTCTGAATGAGGTGGTGGGTGGGGTGGGGTGGGAAGAGACTGTAGTTCTTATGCCGCGTACACACAATCATTTTTCGGCATGAAAAAAACGATGTTTTTCGGCATGTAGAAAAAAACATTGTTTTTTCCAACTTCATCATTAAAACGGCATTGCCCATGCACGATCGTTTTAAAAAAATGCTCTAGCAAAGCGCGGTGATGTACAACACGTACGACAGCACTATAAAGGGGAAGTTCCATGTGGATGACACCACCCTTGGGGCTGCTTTAGCTGATTTCCTGTCAGTAAAAGACGATTCGCGCTTTTCTGTCTGTTACAGCGTGATGAATGTGCTTACTCCATTACGAATGGTAGTTTTACCAGAACAAGCGCTCCCATCTCATAACTTGCTTCTGAGCATGCGCGGGTTTTTAACGTCGTTTTAGCCCACACACATCATTTTTTACAACCTTAAAAACGACATCGTTAAAAAATGCAGCATGTTAGAAAAAATTTTTTTTTCGTTTTTCAGAAATTACATTTTTTTAAAACGTTTTTTTCATGCCGAAAAATGATCATGTGTACGCGGCATTAGTTTTGCACTGACATCTTTGTCCACATTTAAAACTCCTCTCTCAAGGACCAGTCACTAGAACAGGATATTGTCCCGCAAGGACAAAAAAAATAAACAAAACAAAGAATATAAACTTACATATGCCATATAACTTCCCTTGTATTTATTTATCTTTCTGTCTGTGGTCTCATAATTTTCTATAGAGATTTTCATCTACACCCATATAAAAACATCACATTGCAATGTGTCCAAACAGTTGAATTAGATTAAACTGGAATACTAACTAATAACTGCTTTCCAAACTAATTTGCAATTTATTCCAACAAAAAATGTGTTGTTTCTGTGTAATGCACCATAGATTATGGAGGATACTGTATCTAGTAATGCAAAAGAATACATGACATTGTAAATTGTTATTGTAAACAGCATAGAACATACTACATTGCTTTACTGCAGTCTGGTGGAGGGAAGATTGCACAGACTTACATGTTCCAGGTAGAAAAATTTACAGTATTCAAACGCATGGCTCAACATAATTGTTCTAAGTCCTTTCATTAACAGATGTGCACACAACCACTTATGTCAAACTCGAAAAAACCAACATCTTGCAATGCCCCCTTTACACATTTAATCTGGTAATTAACATCTGCAGGGCATTCTCCAGTGTTAATTATTTTTATTCTTAGTTTTTTTTTTTTTTTGCTTTTTAAAATAATTTCTGAATGCTTACAGAATTTGAGTTTTCACCTGGCAGTAGGAAGTCCTGTATGATGGGATTGATGCTGGTACATTTTACTGTTGGGCGGGGTGCTGCTTTAACAACCTTCACCTCTATAGTTAATCGATCCACTTAGCAACTGCTTCATTATTTGATTTTGACACATTGCTGTGCTAGTGCATTGCATTATTCATTATGATTGGGCTGCCAATGCACCAGAATAGACAACAAATTGTAGTGTTAATGCATGTCGTAATGCGCTACAGGTGTATTGGGAAGGTGCATAGGGTTACCATTCAGAAAGACATCTTCCTTACCAACAAATAAACTAAAAGCCACCAGGCTAAAAAAAAAAAAAAAAACAATAATAATCAGCGAGTAAGCCAGCACATCAAGAATAATAAGCTCATGGAGAGCAAAAAGACAATGTACATACATAAAATGTTTTGGCTATATTTTTGGAAAAGGCAGAACAGCAGTATAAATATTGTGTTAAATTAATCACAATGAATCATGGGTTAGCCTTTTGGGAAATTTCCCATATAAGATTTTATCATTTAGATGATTTGTGAGATTTGCCTTGATCTGTTTTAGGAAACCTTGTCCATAGATCCAGAGAAAGATGAATGAAAACCTGGAGACATTTTGGTTGATTATGACTGAAAAAAGAAAAACAAATCATTACTTAGACCCCTTTCACACTGAGGACATTTTGTAGGAGCTATAGCGTTAAAAATAGCGCCTGCAATCCTCCCTTAAACAGCTGCTCTATTCACTCCAGTGTGAAAGCCCGAGGGCTTTCACACTGGAGCAGTGCGCTGGCAGGGCGTCAGAAAAAGTCCTGCCAGCAGCTTCTTTGGAGCGTATTAGGAGCAGTGAACTCACCGCTCCTAATGCGCTCCTGCCCATTGAAATCAATGGGCAGCGCCGCCGTACCGTCGGCAATACGCCGCTGTAGCAGTGCATTGTGGGTGGTTTTAACCCTTTCTCGGACGCTAGTGGGGGCTAAAAGCGCCGAAATGCGCTGCAAATTTGACGGTAAGATAGCAGCGTTTTACCGCTATTTTACCGCCGACGCTATGGGCGGCACCAGTGTGAAAAGGATCTTACTCCAAATATGCCAATTTTCCAGACCTTGGATATATTTACATATATTTAATTTCACACTAAATTTTTTGATTTTGCCATTATCATGCCTTTTCCTTGCTAATCGTGCATATGTACGTACTAAATAAACATATAGGAAATAACCTATATACAAATATAATATTTGCTACATACACGCACACACACAGTTATTATGTACTTCAATTTGCCTTTCCCTTTGACTCTAATTTTTTTTTTTGACACGGAAACATTTTGCTGTCATTTTTTACCTAGCTTTTAAGAATCAAAAACTCTTGTGCATCCTTAAGGCAGGCCAGAGATTTTGGAATTTTCTTGTACAAAAGAGTTTTATTGAAAAAACACATCAACAATCAAAAAAAAAGAGAATACAAAAGAAAAAAAAAGGCAGTGGAGGACACACCATAAGCTTATCAAATATCAGAAAAGATAGTCCGTAAACCTGAGGTTAGTCCCGCTCCTAGGGATCCGAAAGCGAATCCAGAAGGCCGGCTATAAAATGTCCTCAACTCAAGTGGCCTGCTAGAGTGACCTAATGCTGGCTTAGGTAACATTCCGGTTATCACACCGGGGTAAATGTAAAACTTAAAAGCACAGTTGTTATACAATACACAACCTTACAAAAAAAATATATGTATATAAAAATAAAAAATAAATTAGAAATATATACATATATATATAAAAATAAATGATGTGACAAAAATAAAAAATAAAATATATAAATATAAACATATATATATATATATATATACATATATATATATATATATATATATATATATACATACATACATATAAAATTCAAGCAGGCACATAACAGAGGAAATCAGTATTCCAATTTGTAAAAGAAAAAATGCATCCTGTGTCCAAGGCCAGCAGGACCAAGCCTGAGGGCCCGAGCCACAAAGAAAGAAAGGGAGGATGAAAAGAAAGAAAGCCAGCTAGAAAAGTAGCATGAACCAGTAGCGATGAAGGGAAAGAGGAATAGAAATAGAAAAGAACAGCAAGAAGAAAGTAAAAAGAATAAAAGAAGATAGAAGAAAAAAAAAGGAGGAAGGAAAGGGGTCCACGGGGTGGGGGGAACGGAGGCTCATCAAAGAGAAAGTAGTGCTGGGTCAAACCGTGAAGGGTGGTTGTAAGCCACCCAGGGTTGCCACACCCGGAGGAATTTATCGTGGGTATCTGCCAACACAGCAGTAAGTTTCTCATTAACCATAATATCATTAATGCAGTTTTTAACTGCTTCGAAGCTGAGAACCGGGGTCTTCCAGGCCCTTGCAATGATCAATTTAGTTGCAGTAAAAACATGCGCCGCCAACTGGCGTTCAGGGCGGAGAAGCTCCGTGATCGGTTTCCATAAAAGGGCCTCAAAGGGGTCCCTCTTCAAGTTGGTATCAAAGAGGTTGCGGAGCAGCGCATAAACTCTAACCCACAATCTGCATACCCTGGGACAGGTCCACCAGACGTGTGCCATCGTACCCTCCTGAGAGCATCCACGGAAACACAAAGGAGAGTAGGAAGGTATGAAACTCGCCAGCTTGGTCGGGGTATAGTACCACCTATAGAACACTTTATAAGCGTTCTCTTGAAAGAGAACATTTGTAGAACATTTAGACAATGCCATGGTCATAGCCTGCCAATCTTCCGGATCGAGTTGCTTCCCAAGCTCAGCCTCCCACTGGAGGTGATAAGGTCTCAAAGGCGGTCTCTTAGAGTTGATAATCGCTGTGTAAATCAGAGATATGAGACCCGGGGAATGGGGGCGCGATCTACATAAGCTTTCGAAGGGGGTCATGATATAGGGGGTAGGTTGGGATCTGAGAAGGCGCTGAAGGAAATGTCGGAGTTGCAAGTAGCTATAGTGTTCCCTGAGGGGAATATCATGGGAGGAACGTAAGAGTGAAAAAGAAATAATCTTGGTTGGAGAAAGCATAGAATGAACATCTACGAAGCCATGTTCAGTCCACCATGCAAACTGTAAGGGATTATCCCTACCTGGTGGGAATAGGGGGCTATGAAGAAGGTGAAGCAACGGAAGATGAGGGGAGATCAGACCTGCAGAATATTTAACCGAATCCCATAACCGAAGGGAATGGGCCAGACAAGGACCTATAGAAGGCGGGCGATGTGCTCGAGGGAGCCATGGAAGAGAGGCTAGAGGCGTCGGGTGGGAGTCCACCAAATCAAAAGTAGCCCACAATGGCATTTGCTGTTTCTCATGGAGACGAGACAATGGAGCGATACCCGCCGCAGTATAGTAAGCAAGCAAATTAGGAACCGACAGGCCACCATTAATTCTGCGTGCAAAAAGCACCTGCCTCTTAATCCTGGGCCTCTTATGGCCCCAGATAAACTGCATAAGTTTACGTTGGTGTATTCTAAGGATATGAGAGGGTACCTGGACAGGTAAAACCCGAAAATAATAGAGCAGTTTTGGAAGATAGGTCATACGTACCGTCGCCACCCTCCCGAACCAAGAGAGCGGAAGAGTGGACCAAGAGGCGAGCATAGCTGACAAATTGCCAAACAAAGAAGGAAAGTTGGCCTGATACAGTTCGGAGTACTTCGAGGTAAGCTTAATCCCCAAATAGGGTAATGAGGTCAACCATTGAAAAGGGAACGCCGACCGTAGGGAGTCTAAATCCAAGGGGGAAAGGTTGATAGACATTGCCTTCGATTTTGCCTGATTAACTGCTAAGCCTGAGAACAAAGCAAAAGAATCCAAAAGGGACAACAAATTGGGGAGAGAAATTCTAGGTTTGGTGATGGTCAACAGAATGTCATGAGATTTTGGAATTTTCATTCCTTCTACCATGGGGGGAAGGTAAGAAAATTGCTTGGTCCTCCAATCAGCACTGACAGTGCTAATGTGTTCTGCCTGTGTTGAGTACTGGAAGCCTTCCCTATCAGCAGAACACAATGATTAGTGTAGCCAGCTATAGTCAGACTTGGTGGTGCTAATTGTTCAAGAAAAACTCAACAGGGGTGTCCATACATGGATTATAATTTGTCTGGTCCTTGCTGAACCGGACAAATTTCGGTCCATGTAATGCTGGCTTAAGGATTACATGTCACCAAAATAAACACCTATTTAGGAGGATCAGTGACCTGCTGATCTACCTGTAAACAGAATCTGTGTAGTGATCGTCAGTTGTGCTGATCTTCTTTCTACATGATGTGCTTAGTCAATGGTAATGACAAAAGCACATTTTTAATAGGGTTACATTACAGTTAAAATGTGCTAACATTGTGTCATATGATATAGCATTGTGATGGTCTTTATTATCGCTGCTAATATTATTTTATTTTTATTTTTACTGACTACTGCACCACATCTTTCAGCACTTGCTTGGTGTGATAGTAGGATGGCTTAAAATTTACATTAAGGTGCTAAGATCTAAGATGATGAAACAGATTGGTGAGCTACAAAGGATAGAGTGGTTATCTGTAAAATTATTGTTAAAAGTTAATTGCCTGCACTTATGGCCTTCTTTACCCTGGCTACTACTGTCCACAGCACTGGTCCCTAATAATGCCCTAACTATTTTGATAGCTCTACCCTGATTTAGATATACTATATGTCAAAAAGAGAAAAACAATTTGGGACTTTAAGTGAGGCGGTGACCTGGTAAGGTCCAGTGCCTCCATCCCTGTCTCAATGAGAATGGGAAAAGGGCAGTGGGACTTTACATGAGGCACATAGGTTTGCAGCAATAAATGTATTAGTTATATCATTAATATGGTACATAATAGTAGTAATGATACAAAAATAGAATCTATGATACAGTATATATATATATATATATATATATATATATATATATATATATATATATATATATATATATATATATATATATATATATATATATATATATATAATGTAATAAAAACACATTGGCCCAGATTCAAGAAGCAATTGCGCCCGTGTAACCATGAGTTACACGGCGCAATTGCTTACTTGCTCCCGTGTAACGAGTGCTCCTGATTCAGGAACCTTGGGCCAGATCAACAAAAGAGATACGACGGAGTAACTGCTGTTACTCCATCGTATCCCTTGTCCTAACTTTGAAACTGATCCACAGAAGCAGTTTTCCAAAGTTAGGCAGAAGATCCGGCATGTGTAATTGAATTACACTGCCGAATCTTAGGATGCAGTACCGCATCCGCCGCTGGGGGCATTTTGAGTCGAAATGCCGCTTCTAGTATGCAAATTAGCACTTAGGGCGATCCACAAAGCTTTTCAGCTTCGTTTTTTCGCCGTAAGTTTTAGTTTGCAAGTGTAAAACTAGGGCTGGTGTTACAAAGTGTAAAGTTAGTAACACCATGTAAAAGCCCATTCAAGCGACGGCATTTGGTATGCATTCCTGAGGGAGAACTCCACGGCAATTTGTAAAATCAAAACCGGCATGGGTTCCCCCCCCCAGGAGCATACCAGGCCCTTGGGTCTGGTATGGGTTGTAAGGAGACCCCCCCTACGCCGAAAAATCGACGTAGGGGGTCCCCCTACAATCCATACCAGACCCGTATCCAAAGCACGCTACCCGGCCGGTCAGGAAAGGGAGTGGGGACGAGCGAGCGCCCCCCCCCTCCTGAGCCGTACCAGGCCGCATGCCCTCAACATGGGGGGGTTGGGTGCTCTGGGGCAGGGGGGCGCACTGCGGGCCCCCCCACCCCAGAGCACCCTGTCCCCATGTTGATGAGGACAGGACCTCTTCCCGACAACCCTTGCCGTTGGTTGTCGGGGTCTGCGGGCGGGGTGCTTATCGGAATCTGGGAGTCCCCTCAAATAAGGGGGCCCCCAGATACCGGCCCCCCACCCTAAGTGAATGGATATTAAGTTATTAAACACACAACACAAGGGTTTTTAAAATAATTTATTAGTCTGCTCCGGAGGCCCCCCTGTCTTCTTTATTAGCTCTAATACCAGGGGGGGCTTCTTCCGCTCTCCGGGGGTCTTCTCCGCTCTCCGGGGGGGTTTCTTCTTCCGCTCTCCGGGGGGGGTCTTCTCCGCTCTCCGGGGGTCTTCTCCGCTCTCCGGGGGTCTTCTTCTATCTTCGCCGCTCTCCGCTGTTGACTCGGCGCACCCCGGTTCTTCTGCAGCTGTCCGGTGCCTTCTCCTTCAGCGCTGGCTGCCTGCTATCTTCGTGTGTTAGCTCAATTACTAGCAGGCAGCCAACGCGGTCTTCTGTGACGTCACCTTCTTCTCTTCTGTTCTTCTCCCTTCTTCCGATGTTGACACGTCGCCTCTTCTCACTGCAATGATGGAAGCGCGCCTTGCATCCCATTTATATAGGCATCACCGTCCCATCATGCTCCGGTAGGTACCCACGTGGTGGGTGCACGTGGGTAGGCACCACTTTGTAAGTGCTTTGTGGATCGGGCACTTAGGTAGAAATTTTAAGGCAGTGTAACTTAAATGGGATCTTTTAAGTTGCGCCAGGTTTTTGTGGATCTGGCCCTATGTTACACCGGCTGCAGCCTAAAATCTGCGCGGCATAAGGCTCTTATGCCTCGCAGATTTTAGGCTGCATTCTTGCGGGGGCCGCTAGGGGGCGCTCCCATTGTGTATCAGCGTGTAGTATGCAAATTGCATACTACCACTGATTCACAATCTTGCGCGGGCCCCGCGCAAGCCAGGTACGGAGTTTCCGTATGGCTACTTTAGCGCAAGGCTGCCCTTTCTTATAGCAGGGGCAGCCTGTGCTAAAGTATACCGCCGCTCCCGCGTCGCGACGTTCAAATGTTACGTCGTTTGTGTAAGTGCTTCGTGAATGGCGCTGGATGCCATTCAGGTTCACTTTGAAGCAAATGACGTCCTTGCGACGTCATTTGCCGCAATGCACGTCGGGAAAGTTTCCCAACGGAGCATGCGCTGTACGCTCGGTGCGGGAGCGCGCCTAACTTAAATGATTCCCGCCCCCGGCGGGATCATTTAACTTGCGCGTGCTTACGCTACTGCTCCGTGAATCGAGGGCAGCGCAAAATATTTGCGTGGGCGCAGGGCAAAATCGTTGCCCTGTGCCCGTGCAAATAAAGCGCAAGCTATGCTGAATCTGGGCCACTGTCACATATAAAAGTGGACCATTGTTGTCACATAATACACATATGGAGAGTATCTAATAAAATACAGTTGCAATACAAAGTATGTGAACCCTTTTGGAATGATATGGATTTCTGCACAAATTGGTCATAAAATGTGATCTGATCTTCATCTAAATCACAACAATAGACAATCACAGTCTGCTTAAAGCGTTCACCCTAAAAAACATCTATGTACCATTACATGCAGCATACTTGTGTCAGCTACAGTATGCTGTTTTTTTTTTTTTTTTTTTCGCTGTACTTACCGTTTAATCGTTCATTTTCTTTTCTTCCTCCCACGGGGAATAGGCGTTCCTAAGAAGAGGCGTAGGTGATTGACGTGCGGCTAAGGCACGTCACACGTTCTGAAAATAGCCGGACTAGAACTCGGCTCTTCACGGCGCTATACGGTGCCTGTGCACAGACTAGGCGCTGACTGCGCAGGCGCAGTATATAGCCGAGTCCTAGTTCGGCTATTTTCGAAACGCGTGACGTGCCTTAGCCGCACGTCAATCATCTACGCCTCTTCATAGGAACGCCTATTCCCCACAGGAGGATGAAAAGAAAATGAACGATTAAACGGTAAGTACAGCGAGAAAAAAAAAAAAACAGCATACTGTAGCTGACGCAAGTATGCTGGATGGGATGGTATATAATTCTTTTAGGGTGAACCTCCGCTTTAAACTAATAACACACAAAGAATTAAATGTTACCATGTTTTTATTGAACACACCATGTAAACATTCACAGTGAAGGTGGAAAAAGTATGTGAACCCTTGGATTTAATAACTGGTTGAACCTCCTTTGGCAGAAATAACTTCAACCAAACGTTTTCCTGTAGTTGCAGATCAGACGTACACAACAGTCAGGAGTAATTCTTGACCATTCCTCTTTACAGAACTGTTTTAGATCAGCAATATTCTTGGGATGTCTGGTGTGAATCGCTTTCTTGAGGTCATGCCACAGCATCTCAATCGGGTTGAGGTCAGGACTAGTGTTGCTCACGAATATTCGCATTGCGAATATTCGACTCGAATATAGCATATTCGAGAAATCGCGCTATATTTCGAAATTCGCGGTGAATATTCGCAATTCCGAATATTCGATTTTTTACAATTTTTTTTTTGAACCAGATCACATCCTAGATATCTCCATCGACGTCTAAAAGCATTGCTGGTATCATTAGAGACCCTGGGCCGAGTAGCTGAAGCGTTCATTGAATTTTCCAGAAAGATCGCAATGCGATTATTCGGCAAACGCAATATCGCGCGATTACTTTCCTCGCCCCGATCTTCCGCATCAGAGCGATTTTTACAGTTTCATTTGTAAAACAGATCACATCCTAGTGATCTCCATAGACGTCTGAAAGCATTGCTGGTATGATTAGAGCCATTGGGCCGAGTAGCTGAAGCGATCATTTTATATTGCCGAATATTCGCAATGCGAATATTCGGCAATAGGAATATTGCGCGATTATTTGCTCCGCCCTTTTGCATCAGAGCCAATCAGAGTTCTCCTTCCACACTCGTCACAGGTTAGCAACCAATAGGAACCTGCCTGCATGGACATTATATAAGCTCACTCCCAGCACCATTTCATTGCAGATTCAGAAGCTGGCTATAGAGTGTGGAGGCTGTTTCTGTGTTCCTGGTTTCCTGTGTCTTTGTTCTTGATTGATTTAGATCATCACCAGCATTGCTATTTAGTGATTCCAGTGGATCTTTTCCAGTATATCAACTGCTTTTTTCAAAGCAATAGACCCAAGAGCTTTTTTCAAAGCTACGTTTTGTGCTGTTTTGTGCTGTTTTTTTCATTTGTGTTACTGTTTGATCCTGCAATCCTCGCTGTTCAGTTATATTTGCAAGAGATTTCAGAACACATTTTGCTGAGCTTTATAAAAGAGCTTTTCTAAAAGCTAAGTTTTGTTCATCTTGTGTTACTGTTAGATCTTGCAGGTTCGCTGTTCAGTGATATTTGATAGGCATCTCAGTTCACATTTTGTTTAGTTTTCCCTAAAGAGCTTTTATAAAAGCTAAGTTTTGTGTTCAGTTTAGTTAAATTTTGTGTAGTAAGTGTACACACTGTTAGTGTACATTTATTTCATCTAGCTTAGCTTAGTGTGTGTTTAGTGTCTGTGTTTTGTGTTTAAAAAAAAAAAAAAAAAAAAAAGTTAGTGTTTGTTTAGTGCTTTTTTTTTTTCTTTAATTTTGTAGTCCTTGTCTGGTGTACTACTTTTCTTATAGTTTAGTAGCTGTCTGTGTACGTCTTTGTCTGCGTGCCTGTCTTGTAAAAAATACACAAAAACACATTTTGTTCACATTTCCCCCCCCAATAAAGTTTACCCCCCCACACACATATCAGCAATAATGAGCGGCATCCGTGGCAGCAGGGGTAGGGGAGTTACTCCCAGTGCTGGATCGCTGCCAGCACGGGGTACCTCTCGTGCCCCTACTAGTGGTAGAGGATCGGGTGCAAGGGGAGTACGCCTGATCCGGGAGTTCTTCCCATCGGGCAGCCGCCCGATATTGCCATCTCAGGCTCAAGTAGTGGTGGACTACATGGGGCACAGCAGTGCCACTGAGTCGTCGGTCCCGACTCACAGTAGTACCACCATTACACCGGTGCCTGTACTACCCCCCCCCAGCCCCCAAGAGTCCAGCATCTTACTGTTCGACAGCGACAGTGATAGGGATCTCTTGGGGGAGGCCATGCATCAGGCAGACCTCCAGCTCTGTCCTGATGGTCAGGACCTTTTTGAAGGGATGGATGAGGAGGATGGGATACCTGCTGGCAGTATCCCAGAGACATCCCTTCAAACTGGTGCTGCTGTTTTGGTGCAGGAAACAGCAGCACCTAGTCAGACCCAGGCGTGGGTGAGGGGACAGCGGAGCCAGGCTAGAGGCTCCATGTCAGGTGGTTCCCTCAGACCAACACATTTCAGCCCTTGGTCTGACATCTCTGGGGGCGAAGAGGGTGACCCATCATGGTTGCCATCTGACGCGTCGGCTCACTACGTCAGTGACGACGGGGAAGGTAGGCACCCTGGTGAAACGGTGCGCCAGGTCACCACCAGGGAGACCATCGTCAGGGTCTCCACTGGTGATGGCAGCAGGAGGTGTCAGGAGGAGGAGCAGCAGCAGCAGCAGCAGCAGCAGCAGCAGCAGGCAGCTCCACCTGTGCGCACCGAGTCCCAGCAGGTGCAAGTAACCGTCACCCCATCTGACAGGAGGGCGGTGCTGAAGTCACCTGTCTGGAATTACTTTACCCTGGTGGCAGACAACCCTACCGGGGCCATCTGCCGGATTTGTAAAGTGAGGGTGAAGAGAGGGAAGTGTTTGGCTCGGGTGGGTACCACAGCCCTGAACCAGCACCTGAGGATAAACCACTGGGCGTTGTATGACGAGATGAAGCGTGGTGGTGGTAGCAGCGCCACCACCACAAGTGAGCAGGGTACAGCAGCCCCTGCCACATCTTCATCTCTTTCCAGCAGGTCATGCCCCCCCGCTCCCTCTAGTAGAGGTACTGGTACCGGCAGCCAGACCTCTACTTCCACAGCACCCTCCACGTCTGTGTCCCGCACTGCCGTCCGGCGCCAGGCGTCGATTTCAGACGCCTTTGACCGCACCACTCCCTTCCCCCCTGGAGACCGACGTGTGCGTTCCCTCAATGGGCTCCTGGCAAGGGTTATTGCCCAACATCTGCTGCCCTTCAACATAGTTGACAGCAACCCCTTCAGGCAGATGTTGGAGCAGGCCCAACCCCAATGGCGTGTCCCCAGCCGCCATTTCTTTGCCAGGACTGGTGTCCCTGCCCTACACCAGCACATTGTGCAGAATGTAACCCTGTCGCTGGATCACGCTGTCAGCGACAGGGTTCATCTGACAATGGATGGCTGGACCAGCAGGCATGGGCAGGGACGCTACATCAGCTTCACGGCCCATTGGGTTTCCCTCCGAGGCGTCGGTGAGGGATCGGCGGCAACCGATCTTGTGGTGCCGCCCCGGGGTGTCCAGGGGAGAACTGCTGGTCTCCCTCAAGCCACTGTCTCCGCAGATGCTGAGCCTCCCAGCAAGCGCCCCCGTAGCTACTCAAGTGTGGGGCACGTGCGCTGTCAGGCCGTGCTCCAGCTTGTTAGTTTAGGGGACCGGAGACACACTGGAGAAGAAGTGCTGAAAGCACTTCAGGCTCAGGTCCAGAAGTGGCTGACACCCCGAAGGCTCCAGCCAGGTATGGTTGTCTGCGATAACGGCAGCAACCTACTCGCCGCCCTCCATGCTGGCAGTCTGACCCACGTGCCCTGTCTGGCACATGTCCTCAACCTGGTGGTGCAGAAGTTCCTGCGCACTTATCCAGGGTTGAGTGACATTGTGGCAAAGGCGCGTAGGATTGCCAGCCACTTCAGGCGCTCCCCAACCGCTACCGCGTCCCTGTCCAAATTGCAGCGGAAGTACAATCTGCCCCTTCACAGGCTGATTGTGGACAGTGTGACGCGGTGGAACTCCACCCTCCACATGCTGAAGAGGTTGTGGGAGCAGCAAAGGGCGGTGAGGGAGTACCTGATGGAACTAGGCACTGAGAGGGCTTCACCACAACTCCCTTTCATCGCCTGTGCGGAGTGGGGGCAGATAAACCAGGTCTGCCAAGTGTTGTCCTCCTTCGAGCAGGCGACCAAGATGGTCAGCAGTGAGCAAATTGGCCTCAATAGCGTGCTGCCAATACTGTTCATGCTGGAGAGGACACTAGATCGCCTGCTCGAGGCTGGGGAGAGTGCCTTGGTGGAGCAGGAGGAGTCAGCAATGCTCCACCGAGACCAGGGCCAGGACGAGGAGGAGGAGGAGGAGGATGATGATGAAGAGGAGGAGGAGGTGGTTGCTGGTGTCGTCCCGGAGTCAGGGCCTGGTCAGGAGGGAGAGCCGGTGTTGGGGGCACCGATAGTCCGGGGGTTGGGCATGTCTGAGTTTGACCAGCAGCGCCTCAGGGAAGAAGAGTCGCACCTCATTCACCTGGCCAGCATTGAGGAGTCACAGCGGGCTGTGCTCTTCCCCATGGCTGCCCACATGCTGAGATGCCTCAGGAGGGACCCCCGGGTTAAGACCATCAAGACGAGGGATGATTTCTGGATGGCCACCCTTTTGGATCCCAGGTGCAAGGGGAAACTGGAGCAGTTCATCCCAGCCAGCCGGAGGCAGCACCGGATGGAGGAACTGCAGGCAGCCATTGTCAGACGGTTGGAGCAGGCAACTCCCCGGCCTCCAGTTGTCCCCCCTCATCTCACCCAGCAGGTGGCTGCACCCAGCTGCAGCCGAGCAGGGGACCTAATGGAAGAGATGAGGATGTTCTTCCAAACCGAGCGACCCAGTACCACCACCAGCAGCAGCAGCAGCAGTCACCACCAGCGGCTGGCCCACATGGTGGCAGACTACATGGCGTCCGTCGGTGCTTCTGACAGTATGAGCACCGACGACCCCATGGAGTACTGGGTTGCCAGATTGGACACCTGCCGCGAGCTCGCTCAGTATGCGCTGGAGTTATTGTCTTGCCCCCCCTCCAGCGTACTATCTGAGCGGACATTCAGCGCGGCAGGTGGGGTGGTCACGGACAAGAGGACCCGTCTGTCCACAGACTCCGTGGACAGACTCACATTCATAAAGATGAATGAGTCCTGGATCGGCGGTGACTTTCTGGCACCCGTCGTCGGTTCAGGGCGCTGAAGGGTCCCTTGCCATGCATTCCCTGATGAAGCCCCGGACCTGATGTATTTACAGTGCTGAATATAACTATTTCAACATCAGAGAAAATCAATGTTAATATTTGGTACAGTAGGCTTTCTTTGCAATTACAGCGGTCAAACATTTCTTGTAGTTTTACACCAGCTTTGCACACACTGGAGGAGGGATTTTGGCCCACTCCTCCACACAGATCTTCTCTACATCAGTCATGTTTCTGGGCTATCGCTGAGAAACACGGAGTTTGAGCTCCCTCCAAAGATTCTCTATTGGGTTTAGGTCTGGAGACTGGCTAGGCCACGCCAGAACCTTGATATGCTCCTTACAGAGCCAATCCTTGGTTATCCTGGCTGTGTGCTTTGGGTCATTCTCATGTTGGAAGACCCAGCCTCGACCCATCTTCAAAGCTCTAACTCAGGGAAGGAGGTTGTTGCCCAAAATCTTGCAATACATGGCCCCGGTCATCCTCTCCTTAATACAGTGCAGTCACCCTGTCCCATGTGCAGAAAAACACCACCAAAGCATGATGCTACCACCCCCATGCTTCACATTAGGGATGGCGTTCTTGGCATGGTACTCATCATTATTCTTCCTCCGAACACGGTTAGTGAAATTATGATCAAAAAATTATATTATAGTCTCATCTGACCACATGATTTTCTCCCATGACTCCTTTGGATCAGTCAAGACAATTATGTCAGCAGTTATTTCACACCCTATATACTCTTATTAAGACTGCTGTACATCATGGCAACTCCTGCCCATGTGATATGACTCTGTATCAACTACTACTGTTAATACTACTACTGCTGCTTCAGCTGCTGCTGCCGCCCAGTCAATACACCTATGTCAGCAGTTGTTTAACACTCTATATACTCTTATTCCTACTGCTGTTCATCATGGCACCTCCTGCCCATGTGATATGACTCTGTATCAACTACTACTGTTAATACTACTACTGCTGCTTCTGCTGCTGCTGCCGCCCAGTCAATACACCTATGTCAGCAGTTATTTCACACTCTATATACTCTTATTAAGACTGCTGTACATCATGGCAACTCCTGCCCATGTGATATGACTCTGTATCAACTACTACTGTTAATACTACTACTGCTGCTTCAGCTGCTGCTGCCGCCCAGTCAATACACCTATGTCAGCAGTTGTTTAACACTCTATATACTCTTATTCCTACTGCTGTTCATCATGGCACCTCCTGCCCATGTGATATGACTCTGTATCAACTACTACTGTTAATACTACTACTACTGCTTCTGCTGCTGCTGCCGCCCAGTCAATACACCTATGTCAGCAGTTGTTTAACACTCTATATACTCTTATTCCTACTGCTGTTCATCATGGCACCTCCTGCCCATGTGATATGACTCTGTATCAAGTACTACTGTTAATACTACTACTGCTGCTTCTGCTGCTGCTGCCGTCCAGTCAATACACCTATGTCAGCAGTTGTTTCACACTCTATATACTCTTATTAAGACTGCTGTACATCATGGCAACTCCTGCCCATTTGATATGACTCTGTATCAACTACTACTGTTAATACTACTACTGCTGCTTCAGCTGCTGCTGCCGCCCAGTCAATACACCTATGTCAGCAGTTGTTTAACACTCTATATACTCTTATTCCTACTGCTGTTCATCATGGCACCTCCTGCCCATGTGATATGACTCTGTATCAAGTACTACTGTTAATACTACTACTGCTGCTTCTGCTGCTGCTGCCGCCCAGTCAATACACCTATGTCAGCAGTTATTTCACACTCTATATACTCTTATTAAGACTGCTGTACATCATGGCAACTCCTGCCCATGTGATATGACTCTGTATCAACTACTACTGTTAATACTACTACTGCTGCTTCTGCTGTTGCTGCTGCCGCCCAGTCAATACACCTATGTCAGCAGTTGTTTAACACTCTATATACTCTTATTCCTACTGCTGTTCATCATGGCACCTCCTGCCCATGTGATATGACTCTGTATCAAGTACTACTGTTAATACTACTACTGCTGCTTCTGCTGCTGCTGCCGCCCAGTCAATACACCTATGTCAGCAGTTATTTCACACTCTATATACTCTTATTAAGACTGCTGTACATCATGGCAACTCCTGCCCATGTGATATGACTCTGTATCAACTACTACTGTTAATACTACTACTGCTGCTTCAGCTGCTGCTGCCGCCCAGTCAATACACCTATGTCAGCAGTTGTTTAACACTCTATATACTCTTATTCCTACTGCTGTTCATCATGGCACCTCCTGCCCATGTGATATGACTCTGTATCAAGTACTACTGTTAATACTACTACTGCTGCTTCTGCTGCTGCTGCCGCCCAGTCAATACACCTATGTCAGCAGTTATTTCACACTCTATATACTCTTATTAAGACTGCTGTACATCATGGCAACTCCTGCCCATGTGATATGACTCTGTATCAACTACTACTGTTAATACTACTACTGCTGCTTCAGCTGCTGCTGCCGCCCAGTCAATACACCTATGTCAGCAGTTGTTTAACACTCTATATACTCTTATTCCTACTGCTGTTCATCATGGCACCTCCTGCCCATGTGATATGACTCTGTATCAAGTACTACTGTTAATACTACTACTGCTGCTTCTGCTGCTGCTGCTGCCCAGTCAATACACCTATGTCAGCAGTTATTTCACACTCTATATACTCTTATTAAGACTGCTGTACATCATGGCAACTCCTGCCCATGTGATATGACTCTGTATCAACTACTACTGTTAATACTACTACTGCTGCTTCTGCTGCCCAGTCAAGACACCTATGTCAGCAGTTATTTCACACCCTATATACTCTTATTAAGACTGCTGTACATCATGGCACCTCCTGCCCATGTGATATGACTCTGTATCAACTACTACTGTTAATACTACTACTGCTGCTTCTGCTGCCCAGTCAAGACACCTATGTCAGCAGTTATTTCACACCCTATATACTCTTATTAAGACTGCTGTACATCATGGCACCTCCTGCCCATGTGATATGACTCTGTATCAAGTACTACTGTTAATACTACTACTACTGCTTCTGCTGCCCAGTCAAGACACCTATGTCAGCAGTTATTTCACACCCTATATACTCTTATTAAGACTGCTGTACATCATGGCACCTCCTGCCCATGTGATATGACTCTGTATCAACTACTACTGTTAATACTACTACTGCTGCTTCTGCTGCCCAGTCAAGACACCTATGTCAGCAGTTATTTCACACCCTATATACTCTTATTAAGACTGCTGTACATCATGGCACCTCCTGCCCATGTGATATGACTCTGTATCAAGTACTACTGTTAATACTACTACTACTGCTTCTGCTGCCCAGTCAAGACACCTATGTCAGCAGTTATTTCACACCCTATATACTCTTATTAAGACTGCTGTACATCATGGCACCTCCTGCCCGAGTGATTTGACACTGTATTGTCAATGTCTACTACTACTATTACAGCTCAGTCAAGACACCTGTGTCCCAATTTTTTGGTACACTATTGACTATTATGACCACTACTGATGCTGTAAAGTATTCCCCAAGTGTTTTTATGCTATGTATTACTATTACCACTACTGCTTGTAAATCGTGCCTGTGTGATACTTAGTGGGAATGCTTTAATAAGCATTCCTAGTATGGATACCCGTAAATGTATTAATCTTAATTAGTGTGAATGCTTTAATAAACATTTCCAGTATTGATATCCGTAAATTTAGTAATCTTATTATTCCTTACGTTTTTTGGTTCTGCGTAACTTCGGCATACTTTCAGCTATTGAGACCATTCAACTGTAAAAATGTTCGTCTCTTTCAGCAAATGATGGGACTTGTTCAAGTTTTTTCCTACTTTTTACACTTTTATAAATTTTTAGCTTTTAAGACCCTTTTTTTAACATTGAAGTCAATGAGAACATCCTTTTCCCCTTTGAATTCACATGCCCTGCCAAAAGTTTCAGCTACTTCATACTTTCACTTACAGACACTGAAAAAACTGTAAAGCGGTCACAAAATATTTAGCTATCCGGCTATGACTTTTCAGATCGTTATCGTTTACAATTTTTTGGTGAAAACGCAATTTACGTTTTGCGAATTTTTCACAAAAATGCGATAGGTTATAATGTAATCCTATGGAGGGGATTTAGAGTCTGTCATGTGACCTTAACATTCTAGATCTTTGTAATTAAAAATATCTTTACAAAAAGGGGAAACAAATTGGTCTCATGCCCACAAGATCTACTTTTCATACACAATTTTTATATCAAAACGTAGCTATGCTTGTCTGGTTTATGGCAATGTGATCAAGTCTGCGATACGTATTTTAGTTTTAGTTATTGGAGCAACAGCCAGAAATTATGTCTCATAGACTCTCATGTTAAATTATCTAAAAAATGTTGCTGCAGAACTCACAAAGACGCTCTTTTCTAAATCGCAGACATGGCCACATTTTTAAGTTTATCTACATAAATTTCATATCGATGCGTTTACAAGGGCCGTGTATTTCAAACGGTGTAGTCGTTGTATTAATTGCATGTACGTTTGAGGATTTATTAAGCTTTGTTTGGAGGCTTAAATCATGTATTAGATCTGTGAATTAAAAGCGTTTGTAATGTTATTTCTTTCTATAAATCACTTTCCTGACCTCAGTGCAATATTCCTCCTCACTGACCTGGGGGGGAGGGGAAACCTATTGAGGGGGGAGGGGCGACCAGGAAGTCAGCATACGCTATACTTTGCAGATAGAGAAAGAAGCTGTGTGTCCTAAAGATAGTGTAGTGGTTATGGTGAATGTCTTTGGCAAGGGGCTCACCAATTAAGCTATTCAGCATTCCCACTCGCATTTTCCTCAGGAAATGCATTGTCTAGTTATATTATATTTTAATACTCCTGCTGCTGCCTCCATGCTGAGTAAAGCTTCATGACCTCTCTGGCACAGCGGATCCACCAACAGCCTCCGCTACAAGCTACCAGACCGGATCTAAACAGCAAGTGTAACTATAACAATGAACCTTATGTTAAACACTGTTTTGCGGCATTTATACTGCAACCATTGGGCTGTCTGCAAGAGCTCATCTGCATTCTCTCTCTTTCTTGCTCTCCCTCTCTCTCTCTTTGTATATATATATATATTGTTGCTTTTGTTATGTTCATTTTTCAACTGTTTATTTTGTGTTCGTCGTGTCTGTGTCGTGTGCTTTAGTTTGTCCTAGGTTACTGTTAAATAAAATAATAGTATAAAATGTTTTTGCTTATTATGAATAGTGTTGCTCACGAATATTCGCATTGCGAATATTCGACTCGAATATAGCATATTCGAGAAATCGCGCTATATTTCGAATTTCGCGGTGAATATTCGCAATTCCGAATATTCGCATTTTTTCAATTTGATTTTTAAAACAGATCACATCCTATCGACGTCTAAAAGCATTGCTGGTATGATTAGAGACCCTGGGCCGAGTAGCTAAGCTGAGGCGATCCTATTATGTTGCCAAATTGAAAAAAAAAAATTGCGATTTTTCGCTATTGCGAATGCGAAAATGATTGCGAATTTTCGATAACTGTGGTAGGAGAACTCTGATTGTCTCTGATGCAAAAGGGGGGGGCTTTGTGTATGTGTATGTGTATGTTATGAATATTTGTATGTTTGATATTATTATTTTTTGTAAGAAGGAAAAAATTGCGCATACCTTAAAAAAGGGGAGAATACAGCAGCAACTCAAAAATGTTATACAACATAAATTAATACAAGACAGAAAATGGAGTCGCTCTACAAGAATAAAAAATATGTCTAGTGACAAGACATGTGGGCAAATTATAAAATAAGCAAGCGCAAATAACTTGTGAAATACACAGTGAAACAAATATATAAAGAAATATAGTCCCAATAATAGAAAAATAATCTTTCATAAAAATGTCTTTGATATGTGAAGTGAAAAAAAGTCCAAAGCATGCAGCATGAACGTGTTCAATCTTTAAGGTGTTTGATTGACAAACGGCTGTGACAGATGGATAGAGTAAAGAATCACCACCAATGCAAAACACTTTTTATTTTCTATTGTAAAATATCAAGAATATTCTGAGCCAATCAGAGTGCTCCTTCCGCATTTGCCGAATATTCGCAATTATTTTGTATTGTAAAATATCAAGAATATTCTGAGCCAATCAGAGTGCTCCTTCTGCATTTGCCGAATATTCGCAATTATTTTGTATTGTAAAATATCAAGAATATTCTGAGCCAATCAGAGTGCTCCTTCTGCATTTGCCGAATATTCGCAATTATTTTGTATTGTAAAATATCAAGAATATTCTGAGCCAATCAGAGTGCTCCTTCCGCATTTGCCGAATATTCGCAATTATTTTGTATTGTAAAATATCAAGAATATTCTGAGCCAATCAGAGTGCTCCTTCTGCATTTGCCGAATATTCGCAATTATTTTGTATTGTAAAATATCAAGAATATTCTGAGCCAATCAGAGTGCTCCTTCTGCATTTGCCGAATATTCGCAATTATTTTGTATTGTAAAATATCAAGAATATTCTGAGCCAATCAGAGTGCTCCTTCCGCATTTGCCGAATATTCGCAATTATTTTGTATTGTAAAATATCACGAATATTCTGAGCCAATCAGAGTGCTCCTACAGCATTTCTCGAAATTGCGCAATAAATATCGCATTCGCATGTTGCGATATTTCGATAAAATATCACGAATATTCTGAGCCAATCAGAGCGCTCCTCCAGCATTTCTCGAAATTGCGCAATAAATATCGCATTCGCATGTTGCGATATTTCGATAAAATATCACGAATATTCTGAGCCAATCAGAGTGCTCCTACCGCAGTTATCAAAAAATCGCAATTATTTTCGCATTCGCAATAGCGAAAAATCGCAATCATTTACTTTCGATAAAATATCACGAATATTCGAATTTAGCGAATATATCTCGAATATTCGAATATATATTCGAGATATATCGCGAAATCGAATATGGCATATTCTGCTCAACACTAATTATGAAGTTAAATGTGTTGATGTTGATTTGTTTGATGTTAAGTTAGATGTGTTGAAAAACCTACAAATCTATCTCAAAAAGAAATGAAACATTTCCAAAAAATAATATTTATTAATAAAAACATAATTTCAGATATAACTCTGATTGAGCTTCTGAAGGCGCTCCAGCTTCTCTATATTTTTTAATTGCTGCTGCTCCAGCAGCACATTTTGCTGAATAAGGTAGCGGATCTGGCGCTGATTTGCCTGGATCCTCTGGTGGGTTGTCTTTATGAGCGCGGTCTGCCTCCTCATCTTTCCTGATACTGTTAGGATATAATAAAAAAAAAATTTGGATTTAAAATAACGTTACCAAATAAATAAAAAAATTTTTTTGCTTATTAATCAATCATTATCATGTGTATACACTTGTTATGTGTCTAACACATCCCGGGAGTGCAGAATTATTAGGCAAATGAGTATTTGGACCACATCATCCTCTTTATGCATGTTGTCTTACTCCAAGTTGTATAGGCTCGAAAGCCTACTACAGATTAGGCATATTAGGTAATGTACAACTCTGTAATGAGAAGGTGTGTGGTCTAATGACATCAACACTCTATATCAGGTGTGCATAATTATTAGTCAATTTCCTTTTCTTTGTCAAAATGGGCCAAAAGAAGGATTTGACAGACTCTGAAAAGTCCAAAATAGAGAGATATCTAGCAGAGGGATGCAGCACTCTTAAAGGGTCACTAAAGGATTTTTTTTTTTTTGCTAAATAGCTTCCTTTACCTTACTGCAGTCCTGGTTTCATGTCCTCATTGTTCGTTTTTGCTTTCATGTTGCTGTAAATCTCTCTCTGTTCTGGACACTTCCTGGTTGCCTGTTTCCTGATAACCACAGTACTGGGAGATTTCCCACGGTGGTCACTAATCAAGGAGCTGTGTGTAAAACGAAACTGGATTGGTGCTGAGGAGTTTTAGACAAAGTATCACTGCTCTCTATTGGCTGACTGCCCTCTAGTGGCTCTCTGTACATCAGAGAACCAGCAAACAACAGCAAAAACGAAACTACACTGCAGGCACATTATATGATTGTTTTTTTATCTATTTTTAATCATTTTTAAAAGGAATCAGTTAACTATTATGTCTCTATGTCCTGTAAACAGTCATTTCAGCTAAAAAAATGTTTTCCTTTAGTGACCCTTTAAAGTTGCAAAGCTTCTGAAGCCTGATCATCAAACAAAAGAAGCGTGTGGAAAAACAAAGGTGCAAAATAACTGCCCATGAACTGAGAAAAGTTAAGCGTGCAGCTGCCAAGATGCCACTTGCCACAAGATTGGCCATATTTCAGAGCTGCAACATCACTGGGGTGCCCAAAAGCACAAGGTGTGCAATACCCAGAGACATGGCCAAGGTAAGAAAGGCTGAAAGACGATGACCACTGAACAAGACACACAAGCTGCAACGTCAAGACTGTGCCAATAAATATCTCAAGAAAGATTTTTCTAAGGTTTTATGGACTGCTGAAATGAGAGTGAGTCTTGATGGGCCAGATGGAAGAGCCCGTGGCTGGATTGGTAAAGTGCAGGGAGCTCCAGTCCGACTCAGACGCCAGCAAGGTGGTGGTGGAGTACTGGTTTGGGCTGGTATCATCAAAGATGAGCTTGTGGGGCCTTTTCGGATTGAGGATGGAGTCAAGCTCAACTCCCAGTCCTACTGCCAGATTATGGAAGAGACCTTCTTCAAGCAGTGGTACAGGAAAAAGTCACCATCCTTCAAGAAAAACATGATTTTCATGCAGGACAATGCTCCATCACACGTGTCAAAGTACTCCACAGCGTGGCTGGCAAGAAAGGGTATTAAATAAAAAAAAGTAATGACATGGCCTCCTTGTTCACCTGATCTGAACCCCATTGAGAACCTGTGGTCCATCATCAAATGTGGGATTTACAAGGAGGGAAAACAGTACACCTCTCTGAACAGTGTCTGGGAGGCTGTGGTTGCTGCTGCACGCAATGTTGATGGTGAACAGATCAAAACACTGACAGAATCCATGGATGTCAGGCTTTCGAGTGTCCTTGCAAAGAAAGGTGGCTATATTGGTCACTGATTTGTTTTTGTTTTGTTTTTAAATGTCAGAAATGTGTATTTGTGAATGTTGCGATGTTATATTGGTTTCACTTTTAAAAATAAATCATTGAAATGGGTATATATTTATTTTTTGGTTAAGTTGCCTAAAAATTCTGCACAGTAATAGTAGTCACCTGCACACACAGATATCCCCCGAAAATAACTAACACTAAAAACAAACTAAAAAATACTTCCAAAAAAATTCAGCTTTGATATTAATGAGTTTTTGGGGTTCATTGAGAACATGGTTGTTGTTCAATAATAAAATGAATCCTCAAAAATACAACTTGCCTAATAATTATGCACTACCTGTATACTTCTAGCATCAATACCATATTATGGTTCTACAATCTGACAGGTGCGCTTTATATGTTGTCCATTTTTATATCTACATTTTATTGTTGAAATGTTATTAATCATTGTGCACATATTTACCTTCCTGAACGAGGCTCACAGGACCGCTCTCTTCCTCCTGCTCTTCTGCTTGAGAAGTTGGGGTGGTGGGGGGGGGGAAGCTCCTCAGCTTGCTCCTCAGCAGGAGCTGGGGTTGGGGAGTGGGAGGGCCCTGGCTGCTCCTCTTCATCCATCTCCTCCTCTGCCGCATCCTCCTCTGCCGCATCCTCCTCCTCCTCCTCATCGGCCTGGCGCCTTCTGCGCTTGGCGCGGATAACTGGCATTGGAGCTCCTATAATAACACAATGTTCATATATTATAAAAATGTTTTCTAATGACGTATGCAAATTCTGTGTACTCTGCTGTATTGTATATGAATACAAATTGATTTATATAGACAGTTAACCAATGGGACAATGTTATATTAAAGGGTCTTGTGGGCACTACAGGGGACTGAGCGTGAGCTGGGATGCAACCATGTTAAAATGAGCTGTTTTTGTCTCCTTTGTTTTGTTCAGACCATCTCATGTTAAAAAAAGGGCCTGATGGAGCACACGGGATTACTATAACAACCCCACTCCTAACACAGGAATTTAGTGGTAATCTATATATATAAAACTCAACGTGTGTGTGTGCATAAATGTATGTATGTATGTATGTATGTATGTATGTTCCAGCATCACGTACAAACGGCTAAAGATATTTATATGAAACTTGGCACACAGGTTACTTATATGTCAGCCACAAACATAGGATAGGTGGTTTAAACCTTACCCACCCCCACTTGCCATGGTCGGGGTTTTTCTTTAAAGTCCCATGCAAAGCAATGGGAAAATTATGTTCCCACATAACTTCTGTGTTCCTGTCTGCTGTCCCATGTCTTTTTTCAACAGTACTATGAATACCTTGGCTGGTGGTGATATATGTTAGCACAACATGGCATCTTGGTTAACAACATCTGACCTTACATGAATTACATATGACCTTACATAACTGTCACCAAAGGAGCTGCGGTGGCTCCACACGATTGCCACTGCACTGACAAGTGATTCACCTCTGCAGCTAGGGGTTCGGATCCCGCTCTCGGCTACCTGTGAATTGAGTTTGGTGGTCTCAGCCCCGCCCCTGGTGGGTGTGCTATGCGAGGTTGGGTTGGGAGGACCCCCTCACACCCGCCATTGCCAACCGGGGCATGGAGAAAGGTGGCAGATTGCCTCTGGGGGAGGCCTCCCAACTCCTGCAGGCCGGCTCCTCTCTCTTTCGAGTTCACGCACAAAATACACTTTTTAAAAAAAAAACATAACTGTCAACAATAACTTACCTGGATGATATTTAGCCCGAAGACGTCTGACCTGATCCATTTGGCGCCTCTTCAGGTCAGACCACTTCTTAACAATTGCATTGTGGTCGTGTTGGCCGCCAAAGTCAGCGATTAGGGCGCTGACCACAGCCCTTTTCTCTGGCTGCCTCCGCAGCTTATCGTATCCTGTTTCCAGGAACTTCTGCAAGATGAAGAACAAAGTATATTGTACTTCTGTTGACAGCCTTATGGATATATGACGTAAATGTATGCTATTCAACAATTGGAAGCATTCTCGCCTTATTAATCAATGACAGGGGTAACATGAAAGATTTTATATCCTGCCATTTCGGTCGCCACCTTTTTTGCATAAATATAGCAGCCATTATCATTTGCATAATTATGAATATATTATTAACAACACAGGATACACGTATAGGGGAGATATGCGTTGCTAACTCTTTTCCCTGTCAGGAGCCTAACGCCCCGGGGGGTCAGAGACGGGACCTTTTTCGGAGGACCACTGACGTATGTACCCGTCGCAGTTTTTTGTGATGTCACTCTTTAGGTGTGTGCACATTTTTCACTGCATCCGGGTGGAGTTTTTGGGTTGTGTTTTGCACGCCACAGGCTTTTCAACAGGAAAAAAACAGCTGGAGGCAGAATGGTTGCAAAACACTACGGGTTTGTTACCTAACTCTGGGTTTCAAGACAAGTCCACTTCCAGCTGTTGCAAAACTACTACTCCCATCAGCCACGGTCTGTCAGTGCATGCTAAGAATTTTACTTTTGCTGCATCTAGGGTGCCACAGTTTAGAGACCCGTGCATAAAGGCCTGAAAAATGGGGGCCTGCAGAACTTACAATACTAGAAGTGCCAGCATTCCCAGGCATGCTGGAAGTTGTAGTTCTGCAACATCTAAAGGGCAATATGTATTCGAACGTCCTTGGGCCTTGAGGACACTGAAGTCAGGACGTTCGCATACGTCCTATGTCCAAAATTTTTTTAAATTCATTATGCTAAATAACAAGGAAAAGTGCCTAAATACACATTTGCCAACCAGGGTGTCTGCAGCTGTCCAGGCATGCTGGGACTTGTAGTTTTGTAAAAGCAGGAGACACATTTTTTGTGAAATACTAATATATGATCATATATACTAACTTTTAAACTAGACTAAAATGCTGGGCTGGGCTGGGACTTGTAGTTTTGTAAAAGCAGGAGACACATTTTTGGTTAAATACTAATATCTGATCATATATACTAACTTTTAAACTAGACTAAAATGCAGTTGAAGATGATGAAATAACAGTGGTCAAAATACTTACACAAATCAGCAACTTTTCCTCAGACTTAGTGAAATTGCTTCCAACCATGTTGCTGTGTGATTGCGCTGCGATCATAAGTTGGAAACTGGCAAGGCTCCAGGAAATGGTCGCGTGTTGTTCGCGTGTTGATTGCGCTGCTTGGACCGAGATGGGTCCATATGGCTTCGGCTGTATGGACCACAGTAACTCTTTTCCCTGTCAGGAGCCTAACGCCCCGGGGGGTCAGAGACGGGACCTTTTCGGAGGACCACTGACGTATGCAACCGTCGCAGTTTTTTGTGATGTCACTCTTTAGGTGTGTGCAAATTTTTCCTTGCACCGGGTGGAGTTTTTGGGTTGTGTTTTGCACGCCACAGGCTTTTCAACAGAAAATAACCAGCTGGAGGCAGAATGGTTGCAAAACACTACGGGTTTGTTACCTAACTCTGGGTTTCAAGACCAGTCCAACTCCAGCTGTTGCAAAACTACTACTCCCATCAGCCACGGTCTGTCAGTGCATGCTAAGAATTTTACTTTTGCTGCATCTAGGGTGCCACAGTTTAGAGACCCGTGCATAAAGGCCTGAAAAATGGGGGCCTGCAGAACTTACAATACTAGAAGTGCCAGCATTCCCAGGCATGCTGGAAGTTGTAGTTCTGCAACATCTAAAGGGCAATATGTATTCGAACGTCCTTGGGCCTTGAGGACACTGAAGTCAGGACGTTCGCATACGTCCTATGTCCAATAAAATGTTAAATTCATTATGCTAAATAACAAGGAAAAGTGCCTAAATACACATTTGCCAACCAGGGTGTCTGCAGCTGTCCAGGCATGCTGGGACTTGTAGTTTTGTAAAAGCAGGAGACACATTTTTTGTGAAATACTAATATCTGATCATATATACTAACTTTTAAACTAGACTTAAATGCAGTTGAAGATGATGAAATAACAGTGGTCAAAATACTTACACAAATCAGCAACTTTTCCTCAGACTTAGTGAAATTGCTTCCAACCATGTTGCTGTGTGATTGCGCTGCGATCATAAGTTGGAAACTGGCAAGGCTCCAGGAAATGGTCGCGTGTTGTTCGCGCAATTGCGCATGCGCGATCGAAAAATCGCAATCGCAATATGTATTTTGGTTAAAATATCATACATATTCGATTTCAGAGTGCTGCTACAGCAGTTTTCGAAATATCTGCAATCAATTTCGCATTCGCATGTTGCGATATTTCGATAAAATATCAGGAATATTCTGAGCCAATCAGAGCGCTCCTCCAGCATATCTCGAAATTGCGCAATAAATATCGCATTCGCATGTTGCGATATTTCGATAAAATATCACGAATATTCTGAGCCAATCAGAGCGCTCCTCCAGCATATCTCGAAATTCCGCAATTAATATCGCATTCGCATGTTGCGATATTTCGATAAAATATCACGAATATTCTGAGCCAATCAGAGCGCTCCTCCAGCATATCTCGAAATTCCGCAATTAATATCGCATTCGCATGTTGCGATATTTCGATAAAATATCACGAATATTCTAAGCCAATCAGAGCGCTCCTACCGCAGTTATTAAAAAAAAACGCAATTATTTTCGCATTCGCAATAGCGAAAAATCGCAATCAATTATTTTCGATAAAATATCACGAATATTCGAATTTAGCGAATATATCTCGAATATTCGAATATATATTCGAGATATATCGCGAAATCGAATATGGCATATTCTGCTCAACACTAGTCAGGACTAGGGATGAGCCGAACACCCCCCTGTTCGGTTCGCACCAGAACCTGCGAACACACCAAATGTTTGTGTGAACTTTAGAACCCAGTTAAAGTCTATGGGACTCGAACATTTGAAATCTAAAGTGATCATTTTAAAGGCTAATATGCAAGTTATTGTTAAATTAAAATTATTATTATTAAAAAGTGTTTGGGGACCTGAGTCCTGCCCTAGGGGACATGTATCAATGCAAAAAAAAGTTTTAAAAATTGTCATTTTTTCGGGAGCAGTGAACTTAATAATGCTTAGAGTGAAAAAATAAAAGTGAAATATTCCTTTAAATTTCGTACCTTGGGGGGGGGTGTAAAGTAAGCATGTGAAAAAGCGCATGTTTCCCTTACTTAGAACTGTCCCTGCACAAAGTGTCATTTCTGAAAGAAAAAAAGTAATTTAACCACTTCCGGACCGCCGCAAGTACATATACGTCGGCAGAATGGCACGTACAGGCACATTGGCGTACCTGTATGTCCCTGCCTAGACGTGGGTCGGGGGTCCGATCGGGACCCCCCCGGTACCTGCGGCGGTCCCCGTGGCTGTCCGAGCGATCCGGGATGAGGGGGCGGCTGTTTGTTTTTGTCCGCCCCCTCCGGATCGCTCTCAGCCAATCCGCGCGCTCCCCCTGTGTATCACTTCCTCCTCCTGTGTAAACACAGGAGGAGGAAGTGATGTGATCTCTCCTCTCGGTGGTATTTTCAACCGCCGCTGAGGAGAGATCACATCACACAGTGAGTCGCACCAACACTACACTGACACACACTACACATAGGCACATTAACCCCCCCGATCACCCCCCCCACCCCCCTGTCACAGTGTCACTGAATGCAGTGATCATATATGTACTGATCACTGCATTTAGTGTCAGTGTGACAGGCAGTGTGACAGGCAGTTAGTGTTAGGTCAGGGTAGCTCCCGTACCCCCCCTAATAAAGTTTTAACCCCTTGATCACCGCCCTAGTTAACCCTTTCACTCCCTATTGCCAGTGTCACTAAGCGATCATTTTTCTGATCGCTGTATTAGTGTCGCTGTTCCCGCTAGGTAGCTATTTTTTTTCTATTGCGATTTTTTTTTACTAAAGACATGTGGCTGAATAAATTTTGGCCTAAATGTTTCACTAAAATTTTGTTTATTTATTTTTCTTATAACAAAAAGTAAAAAATATTGATTTTTTTTCAAAAATTTCTCTCTATTTTTGTATATAGCGCAACAAATAAAAATCGCAGAGGCGATCAAATACCACCAAAAGAAAGCTCTGTGGAAAAAAAAGGATGCAAACTTTGTTTGGGAGCCACGTCGCATGACCGCGCAATTGTCTGTTAAAGCAATGCAGTGCCGAATTGTAAAAACCCCTTGGGTCATTTAGCAGCATATTGGTCCGGTCCTTAAGTGGTTAAAACCGGACTCACAGCTATAATGAATTGTCGGCTCCCAGAAATTCAGAGAGAATTCATTCATAAAAAAAAAAGCGTGGGGGTCCCCCCAAATTTAATTACCAGGTCCTTCAGGTCTGGTATGGATATTAAGGGGAACCCTGCTGTCAATTTAAAAAAAATTACGTTGGGTTCCCCCAAATATCCATTCCTGACCCTTCAGGTCTGGTGTGTATTTTAAGGGGAACTCCACCCCATTTTTTTTTAAATGCTGTGGAGTTCCCCCAAAAATCCACACCAGACCCCTCATCCGAGCACATTAACCTGGCCGGCCGCAGAAAAGAGGGGGGACAGAGTGTGCCCCCCTCTCCTCAACCGCACTAGGCCACATGCCCTCAACATGGGGCCTCATCCCCACAACCCTGGCTGGTGGTTGTGGGGGTCTGCAGGCGGGGGGCTCATCAGAATCTGGAAGACCCCTTTAACAAACGGGGCCCCCAGATCCTGGCCCCCCCCTATGTGAATTGGCAATGGGGTACATTGTACCCCTACCATTTCACGAAGGAAGTGTAAATAGTTGTAAAAAAACACACACACACACACACCGTAAAAAAAAGTCCTTTATTAATAAAAAATAAATCCAGCGGTGGTAATCCATTCGGTCCCGGCTTCCTGCTCCAACTTTGTCGGTATCCAGTGATGGGTGATCTCCTCGCCGGTCCAGCGATGAGAAGATCATCCGGGATCCAGAGCGCAGCATCGCCCGCCTCCTCTCTCCGCCGGACACAGCCCAGCGAATGACGCGGCTGAAGCTGTGACATTTCTTTTATTGGTGAGATGGGCCACCCGTCACGTGACCTTGCCCCCTCTGACGCAAGGGGGAAGCCAGGCTTCCCCAGTGACGTAGCAGTGGGTGCGTCAGTAGTGTGTTTTTTTAACTTAACATTCTTCCCCCAGGTGAATGGGTAGGGGTACAATGTACCCCATACTCATTCACATAGGGTGGGGGCTGGCATCTGGGGGCCACCTTATTAAAGGGGGCTCCCAGATTCCGATAAGCCCCCGCCCGCAGCCTGACAACCAATGGCCAGGGTTATCGGGAAGAGGCCCTTGTCCCCATCGATATGGGGACAAGAGTGCTTTGGGGTGGGGGCGCAATTCCCCCCCTGCCCCAAAGCACACACTCCCCCATGTTAAGGGCATGCGGCCTGGTACGGCTGAGGAGGGGGGGCGCTCGCTCGTCCCCACCCCCATTCCTGTTGGGCAGGCACATGCTCGGATAAGGGTTTGGTATGGATCTTGGGGGAACCCCCACGCTGTTTTTTCGGTGTAGGCTTTCCCCCTTACGATCCAGACCAAACCTAAGGGCCTGATGTGCTCCTGGAGGGGAACCCACCCCATTTTTTTTTTTATTTGGCACGGAGTTCCCCTTCATGGTCAGCGTAAGCTGAAAACCATGCGGACATTCACGTTGCGCCGCTTCAAGTCACGCAAAGGCAGCTACGCCACTTGGTATTTACCAATATTTTTCCGGCGTAGTGGTGCGGCGCGCATAAGTGCCCCGAATTTGCCGCTCGCGCATGCGCAGTACACAAATAAACCTCCCGGAGGTTTAAACGTACTTGCTGGCGTAGCCGCTCGTTTTAAAAAAAAATCACTTTCACTTTCATTTCGGACCGTAAAACTTAAACAAACACATGTCACTACACTTCCCCACATCACCCCACATCCCCCCCTAATATACTCTCTCACAAACACCTTCATTTTACATTTCTAAATCCTGTGCACCAGGTCCATAGAGGCACACCATGCGCCCCCTCCTGGGCGCACTAGGCATTATAGTAAATAAGGAAATGCACTGCTAGAGCAGCACATTCCTTTAGTAAATCTCAAAACGGCTGTTGCTCCAGCCTTTGCTCCATTAAACATGGAGCAAAGGCTTGGTAAATCAGCCCCATAGTGTTGTGTGTTTCTTCCAAACAACTCAACTTTGGTTTCATCTGTCCACAGAATATTTTGCCAGTACTGCTGTGGAACATCCAGGTGCTCTTGTGCAAACTGTAAACGTGCAGCAATGTTTTTTTTTAGACAGCAGTGGCTTCCTCTGTGGTATCCTCCCATGAAATCCATTCTTGTTTAGTGTTTTACATATCGTAGATTCGCTAACAGGGATTTTAGCCTATGCCAGAGACTTTTGTAAGTCTTTAGCTGACACTCTAGGATTCTTCTTCACCTCATTGAGCAGTCTGCGCTGTGCTCTTGCAGTCATCTTTACAGGACGGCCACCCCAAGGGAGAGTAGCAGCAGTGCTGAACTTTATCCATTTATAGACAATTTGTCTTACTGTGGACTGATGAACAGCAAGGCTTTTAGAGATACTTTTATAACCCTTTCCAGCTTTATGCAAGTCAACAATTCCTAATCGTAGGTCTTCTGAGAGCTCTTTTGTGCGAGGCATCATTCACATCAGGCAATGCTTCTCGTGAAAAGCAAACCCAGAACTGGTGTGTGTTTTTTATAGGGCAGAGCAGCTGTAACCAACACCTCCAATCTCATCGCATTGATTGGACTCCAGTTGGCTGACACCTCACTCCAATTAGCTCTTGGAGATGTCATTAGTCTTTGGGTTCACATGCTTTTTCCACCTGCACTGTGAATGTTTACATAGTGTGTTCAATAAAAACATGATAACATTTAATTATTTGTGTGTTTGATCCAATCTTCAAGAGCATGCACGTGACTTGAGATATGTAATATATGGTATTATGCCACGTACACACGACCATTTTTAATGGTCTAGAAAAAACAACTTTTTTTCAACCCGATTATTGTTAAACCGGCCTTGCCTACACACGATCGTGGAAAAAATGCTCTAGCAAAGCGCAATGACGTACAACACGTACAAAGGCACTATAAAGGGGAAGTTCCATTTGGATGGCGCCAACCTTGGGGCTGCTTTTGCTGATTTTGTGTTAGTAAAAGACGATTTGCGCTTTTCAGTCTGTTACAGCGTGATGAATGTGCTATCTCCATTACGAACTCTAGTTTTACCAAAACGAGCGCTCCGTCTCATAACTTGCTTCTGAGCATGCACGTTTTTTTCACGTCGTTAAAGCCCACACACAACCATTTTTTACGACATTAAAAATTACAATGTTAAAAACGACGTGAGAACTTTGAGCATGTTCTAAATTTTTAATGCCCATTTATTACGTTGTGAAAAATGCTCTGGATCCCACATACAATCGTTTTTAATGATGTTAAAAAAAAAAACATTTTTACATCCCGAAAAATGGTTGTGTGTACGCGGCATCAGGTATACTTATAAGGTCTGACCATGCCAAGGAAAAAGGGATGATAATAAAAAAATAAGAAAAAAAATAGAACCCATAAAGACCCCACACTGAAAAAGACTTACAGACATAACCGTATGATAGGTGTGTGGCATTAAGTATCGGAGACCCCCTGAGGGCATCCCCACCATGAGTTGAGGTGACATTGGGGGGGCCTGAGGCCCAGACAAGGACAACATCCAAGAAGAGTAGATTTCCAGGAAGTGAAAAATAAGCATGGGTAACCATAGGTGCTGAAAACAAGGCAAGGACTACTGTGAGCATAAGATAGTTTATATGGTGTACACAGTGTCCTGTGCTTGGTAAAGGGCAGGGCAGGGCAGGGCAGATAATATTATTGTTATTATTATAATGATATACATATGTAATATGTGACAACAATGGTCCACTTTGTGACAATTTGTGTTTATTACATTATCTCTATATATATGAACTGTATTGGATATTCTATTTATTTATCCTTACTACTATTATGTACCATATTAATGATATAACTAATAAGTTTATTTTTGTATACCTATGTGCTTCATTTAAACTCCCACCACCCTTTTCCCATTGTCATTTAGACAGGGATGGAGGCACTGGACCTTACCAGGTCACCGCCTCACTTAAAGTACCAAATTGTTCTTCTGTTCTTTTGGCAGGGTCAGACCTTATAGATATCCCTACTATCATATATTACATATGTCATGTCACGTGCATGCTCCTGAAGATTGTATCAATCCATGAAATGCGTAGAGATGTTAAATGCCGTGTTTCAACCTACTATGGCCCGGACTCGCAACGGAGTTACGACAGCGTATCTCCGGATACGCCGTTGTCACTCTGAGTTGCATAGCCGTATCTATGCGACTGATTCATAGAATCAGTTACGCATAGATTTCCCTAAGATCCGACCGGCGTAAGTGTCTTACACCGTCGTATCTTAGGCTGCATATTTACGTTGGCCGCTAGGTAGCGCTTCCATATATTTCCGCAAGGAATATGCAAATTAGGTAGTTACGCCGATTCAGAAACATACGTCCACCCGGCGCATTTTTTTACGTCGTTTACGTTAGGCTTTTTCCGGCGTAAAGTTACCCCTGCTATATGAGGGATATCCTATGTTAAGTATGGATGTCGTTCCCGCGTCGAATTTTGAAAATTTTACGTTGTTTGCGTAAGTTGTTCGCGAATAGGGCTGTACGTAAGTTACGTTCACGTCTAAAGCATTGACGAGTTGCGGAGTAATTTCGAGCATGCGCACTTCGTAAAAAAACGTCAAATACGTGGGGTCACACTAAATTTGAATAAAACACGCCCACATCATCCACATTTGAATTAGGCGGGCTTAGGCCGGACCACATGCGTTACGCCGCCGTAACATAGGGCGCAAGTTCTTTCTGAATACGGAACTTGCGCCCTAATTTACGGTGGCGTAATGTATCTGAGATATGTTACGCCCCGCGGATAGATACACCAATGTATCTGAATCCGGCCCTATGTGTTTAATTAGATCTAATATGTGTATTATGTGACAACAATGGTCAACTTTTATATATGACTATTTGTTTTTATTACATTATCTGTATATATTTATGAACTGTATTGGAGAATCTATTTATTTATCATTACTACTATTATGTACCATATTAATGATATAACTAATACATGTATTTCTGTATACCTATGTGCTTCATTTAAAGTCCCACAGCCCTTTTCCAATTCTCATATTATATGTCAGGATCACAGTAGGAAGGTTCCTGGGGGGGCATCAAGTGTTTGCCATGATCTGTAGTTATGCCCTGGTATGGCTGGAACACATATCGGTTTTGCACATTTGCTTTTATAATTGTTTCAGCCATATGATGCAAAGATATTTCCAACTAAAATTGGCTATTAAAAATCAATTTGAAATTATCTACACTGATTTAACAGCATTGAATTTTAAATCTAATGGTTTGCTGTGCATTATTGTACATTAAGCATATTCAATGCTTGTAGGGCTTTACTAAATAAGTCAGAAGGGCTTCACAATTAGGATCCATATTCACTCATTTATCCTTGGCAATAGAAAATGATAAATATACATGTGTTTATATATGTATGCCTCAACGTTACAGTAAAAAAAAAGTCAGTTGATCTAGGTGGAATAAACCAGTCCCCTCAGCACACACTCTGTTAAACGGTAGTGCCTTCTGCAGTTCATTTGGGATGAAAATTGGATGTAGTTCTGCATTTTAAATACTTGCAGAAATATAGAGATGTGATTATGAGACAACAGCGTTCATTCTTGAGTCTTAGGCCGGGTACACACGGACAAACATGTATGGTGAAAGCGGTCCGTCGGACCGTTTTCACCATACATGTCTGCCAGAGGGCTTCTGTACGATGGTTGTACACACCATCGTACAGAAGTCCGCGCGTAAACAATACGCGGGGCGTGTCCGCGGTGTCGCCGCGTCGATGACGCGGTGTCGCCGCGACAATGACGCGGCGACGTGGGCGGCCCGCCTTTAAAATGCTTCCACGCATGCGTCGAAGTCATTCGACGCATGCGAGGCACGGCGGGCGGCTGGACATGTACGGTAGGTCTGTACTGACGACCGTACATGTCCGAGCGGGCTGAATTCCAGCGGGCTGTTTTAAAACAAGTCCAGGAATATTTGTCTGCTGGGAAAAGGCCCGGCGGGCAAATGTTTGCTGGAATTCGGCCCGCTCGCGCCCACACACGACCAAACATGTCTGCTGAAACTGGCCTGCGGGCCAGTTTCAGCAGACATGTTTGCTCGTGAGTATGGGGCCTTAGAGTAACCATGGAAACAAGTCATTCATTTCATTTTAAAATAGAAAAAAGGCACTGAGCGAAAGACAAAATAATATGACCAATTATTGATTTATGCAAGTTCCAAGCTGTGAAAATGATTTATATATGTCTTTTGTCTGGAGTACATTTGTAAAATATCTTGCTTTTTATTGAAAGAACACTTTAGAATTTATTCACTGGTGCAGATAATTGTATGATAGTACCATTTAAGTCTATTTGCTGTATTTACTTTCACTTTTTGTTGATTATAAATCCAGCTAAAAATGTGACTATTATATTTTGTAAAAACAGAAGAAAAAAAAAAAAAGGAAATTAATTGTATGGTCAATATGACCCAGGCACAACAACTGCAAACACAGATATGTTTACAATGACTTACTTCTTAGCCAAATCAAAACAACATTAAAAACATATAGTTTTTTGGTAATAAAATAAGATAAATTACTCTTTATTATTGATTGTAACATTTCTAGCAGACGCATATGTGTAGGAAGCATTGCATTTTAAAATTTGTATTCCAGGTTTTACTGAGCCAATAAAGATTTTCAGATTTGTTTTTATTTTTATCAGGAACAATATTATACATTAAAAAATAAAAATACATTTCAAATTGTCTGTAGCACTATACCACAAATAAGCAATGTTGTTTTGAAGTGCCAAAATTCAGGCCCTGTTTTTTAAGCTTTTGCCCTATACTTGTGAGTGTTCCATACTAGCATAGCTAAACCAAAAACAATCAAACTAAATAAATAATATGATGAATCTTATAGGTCCTTAGATGTGTTTCTAAGGTTGTTTGCCCTTAATTTTAATTTGGTGATCCTGAACTTCTTATCATAGATCAGACATGTGCAGAATGAAAAAATGTGTTTTGTTTTTATACGTTATTTACATCAATTTGTTTAGTTAAATTTTTTTAATTTGTTTTCGGAATTTGTTTTGTTTATTCATTTTCAATTCAATTTCAAAAAGTTTTCTAATTTCGAAAAGTTTTCTAATTCTATACGTTTTCAAATTTGAATAGTTTTCGATTTGGAATTGTTTTCCAATTTCCAAAAAGAATAAACTAGAATAGAAAATAAAGGAATAAAAACTATTTGAATTCATAAAGTATTCAAAAACATTTCAAATTCGAATTTTGTCCAAAAATGTTGTTCATTATTTAGGATTCGTTCAAATTTGGTACTATTCTAATTCGGAAATTCGGATACCTCCGAATTTCCGAATAACAAAATTTTTAGACGAGATACACCGGAGTATCTACTGATACTCCGGCGTATTTTCAAATTTGCCGCGTCGTATCTTAGTTTGTGATTCACAAACAAGATACGACGGCTTTTGTCTAAGATCCGACAGGCTTACGGCTTCGTACGCCTTCGGATCTTAGGCTGCAATACTTCGGCCGCCGCTGGGTGGAGTTCGCGTCGTTTTCCTGCGTCGGGTATGCAAATGAGCTTTTACGGCGATCCACAAAGGTTTTCGCGTTCGTTACATCGTCGCTAGTAATTTTTTCCCGTCGCAAAGTTAAGCATGCTTTTACATGGCTTAACTTTAGACGAGCCATGTTAAAGTATGGCCGTCGTTCCCGGGTCGAATTTCAATTTTTTTTTTTTTTTGCGCAAGACGTCCGGGAATACGAAAGTACGTTACGCACGACGCCATTCAAAAAACACGTCAGGGCGCCGTAATTTCACGCAATGCACGTCGGGAAATTTCCTAACGGAGCATGCGCAGAACGCGCCTAATTTAAATGGTACACGCCCCATTTGAATTAGGCGGGCTTGCGCCGGACGTCTTTACGTTACCCCGCTGCAAGTTTGTACTCAAGTGCTTTGTGAATCAAGCACTTACGAGAAAAACTTGCGGCAGTGTAACTTAAAGACGATACGTTATGCCGCCGCAGTTCTCTCTGAATCTGGCCCAGTATGCTCATTCACTGTACTGTATTAATGGAAGGGCAACATTGTCATCCTATACTGTTCCCCTGATTTGGACTACAAACACCTTCTTCTCTACTTATCCCCTTTACACAGAGAGGAGGGGTTGTGAAATTCACAAAAGATAGCTTGGAAGGCTGATAACATTGTTTGAGACTTCAGTTCATTATACAACACATTGCAAAGACAACTGGATTTCTATTAGGATCAACAGATGCTTTTTTGTATGTGCATTAAATGTAATTAGCCCAACCAAAAATGCTGTAAATAATATAGCCAATACATTCATGGTCTGCTAAGTTGTAATATATATACAACTAGTGTTCTTTAGTATAGATGTACTGTACTGTAAAAGTTTTCACACTGTCAAAATATATAATATACAAATAGCTACATATACTGTAGAATAAATGTAGCTGTAAATCACTATTCACTCACATGTATACAAATAAGCTTACCTACATAATGTAAACTCAATCTGCTTCATCACTATATACATATATATACCATGTACCTTAAAATGGACAGAACTGTGCTCTATTTGTACCCACCAGCTTGGCACAAAATCTAATGTAGCTTTAATATCCTTTGGGCTACCAAGCCAATTGAGGTCACTTATTTCAGATAAAATGAACCACCTCTATACTAGGCTCTAAATAGCTTTTCCCACAGTAACCCTAACGCTTGATGATCCACAAGTTCAAAGCCTAAGGGGTTCTTATCTCATTACTGGACATTGAGGAAAATACCCTTTACTGTATACAGGTCCTCTGGGCTGCTTCATTAAATTGGATCACTTGAATTGCTCTAATGTGTACCCCAAGGAATGTGTTTTAAAAGGTCTAAAGTCACCAAGTCAGCATCTATATATCTATATTGATGGGCTTTAATGTCACATTGATAAACTATTGTAAACTGGCCAAAAGTTATAGAAAATCATTTAACCCATGCTATATACTAAACTTAAAAACAACTTATTGTTCCTCTATTTAAAGGGTGTCAGTTTTATCAATATATTATATTAGGAAATATGTAAGCAACTGTACAAATAATATACTGGAGGTAACATAGTATACTGTAAATGTACATTGCTGTATCACTAGTATTTTATAGCTTTACCTACATTTAATATATCCTGGAAAGTTGGTATGCAGTGGGTATCATATGTAACATCATTAAGAATATCCTAACTAGGGATGATCTTCGAGTTCGAGTCAAACTCATGTTCGATTCGAATATCGCCTGTTCGCATGTTCGGCGAACAGCGAACAATTTGGGGTGTTCACGGCAAATTCGAAAAGCCGCGGATCACCCTGTTAAAGTCTATGGGAGAAATCTAAAGTGCTAATTTTAAAGGCTAATATGCAAGTTATTGTCCTAAAAAGTGTTTGGGGACCTGGGTCCTGCCCCAGGGGACATGTATCAATGCAAAACAAAGGCAGTTTTTTCGGGAGCAGTGATTTTAATAATGCTTAAAGTGAAACAATAAAAGTGATATATTCCTTAAATTTCGTACCTGGGGGCGTGTATAGTATGCCTGTGAAGCAGCGCATATTTCCCGTGCTTAGAACTGTCTCTGCACAAAGTGTAATTTCTGAAGGAAAAAAAGTCATTTAAAATCACTTGTGGCTATAATGAATTGCCGGCTCCTGGCAATTCAGAGAAAAGTCATTCATTAAAAAAAAAGCAAGGGGGTCCCCTCAAATTCAATTACCAGGCCCTTCAGGTCTGGTATGAATATTAAGGGGAACTCCACCCCAAATTTAAAAAAGAATGGCGTGGAGTTTCCCCAAAAATCCACACCAGACCCCTTATCTGAGCACGCAACCTGGCCGGCCGCAGGAAAAGAGGGGGGGCAAGAGAGCGCCCCCCCCTCCTGAACCATACCAGGCCACATGCCCTCAACATTGGGAGGATGCTTTGGGGGTCTGTGACCCCTCAAAGCACCATATCCCCATGTTGATGGGGACAAGGACCTCATCCCCACAACCCTTGCCTGGTGGTTGTGGGGGTCTGCGGGCAGGGGGCTTATCGGAATCTGGAAGACCCCTTTAACAAAGGGGACCCCCAGATTCCGCCCCCCATGTGAATTGGTAATGGGGTACATTGCACGCGCCCCTAGTGGCCGCTTCAAGAGCCGACGTAGAGCTACGGGCTCTCGCGCAGGGGAGCCGACCTGCCACCATAGAACTGCGGCTGGTCGGCAAGTAGTTAAACAACTAGAAAGAAATACATATCTTAAAAGTTTAAAAAAAAGTTTTCAGAAAGTAACTTCCATAACTGTTAGCCATTTAAAGCCAATTGCACACCTTTTATGGACTCTAGAACATTCCACAACAATGCTTATGTTTTAGGGCTTAGATAGGTTTTGTGCATATATTCATTTTTTTTCATGTCTGCATCCAACCTGGGCTGCATGCAAGCAGCCTATAGAAGTGGATGCAGAAGCAGCAGCTGCAGAGACACAGCCTCTGTCTACACTTGGGGCCATGCACCAATGTATCCACTTCTATAGGCTGCCTGCATGCATTTCAGCAAAAAAATGGTTCATGCATGTAGGTGAGCCACTGGTGAAATTACCTGAAAAACTGCTTTATTACTACCCTATGTAAGTCAGGAGTGTTGATGATAAAAATAATATTTAAGACTTATTAAATTATCTGTTGTGATCCTAATCTGTATTTATATAAGAAATTATCCCTTTTAAAAATCACCCCCCCCATAGCCTTACTTACATTTGATTTTTAAAGAAATTATTTACATGACTCTACCCACTATTCTGAAAAGAAGGATAATCCTTTAATTTTTGGTATATGTGATGGAATGAGACATGTGAATAGCTTCGGTTTTAAGAAGGCTTTACTGTGCTGTGCACTGATTAGACTGAGAGCTTTTTGATTGCTTTAATACCTTTTCACTATAATCTGCATTGTTATACTGTCTCGAAGGGTACATATTTGGCAAGGTTAAATAAAAACATCAGGTACATCCAATTTAACATATATGTGTATGTGTTATGTATCACGTACCTGGTAACCAGAGCCCGGTGGTAGGAGTAGGCCTCTCTTACAACTCCGGCTTGTGAGCTGCTGGATATGGAACAGCAGACTCAGAAGCCTGGCGGGGTAGGAGTGCCGGCTGGCTGGATAGATGAGTAGATGCAGACCACTGCTGAAAGTGTAGACTGGAGCTGAAACCGGAAGTAGGGTCCGTGACACTGACAGAAGATTCACAGCAATAACTGAGAAGGCAAGCTGGTTAATAGACAGCAGACGGAAGCAGGGTCAAACAAGCCGGATCACATTAGAGAGTTCAGGTATTCAGATGGGGTCAGCAGGAGAGTAGTCGTTGTACAGGCAGGTAGGTCAGGCAACAGTGGATCAATCAGAGGTAGGTCGATAGCAGCCGAGGTCAGGATCGGAGAGGTGCGGAAGGTCAAACAAGCCGGGTCAATAGGTAATAGCAGATAATCAGGTTTCTTCAGGGTAACAGCGTTCAGAGACTGTAGATCAGACAGCAATGTGCTGGAGCTGTCAGTGTCCATTTAAAGCCGTTTTGGCGCCAAGGAGTCAGCGCGCACGCGCGCGCCCCGCTGCGCGCGCTACCGCCGCGCACGCGCGCGCGCCGTTAACGCACGCGCGCGCACCACAGGCACACGACGATGTGCAATTGCGCGCCGCTGATTTAACCCTCTGGAAGGATTCCGGGATTGAGAGATGAGTCCCTGACAGTATGTGTATGTCACTATCACTTTCTCCCTGTGTATTGCGAGAAACACATCTAATGCCACGTACACACGATCAAAATTTCGGACAAGAAAAGCTTGATGTGAGCTTTTGATCGGAAATTCCGACCGTGTGTAGGCACTATCAGACTTTTTCTGTTGGAATCTCTGACAGAAAAAATTTGAGAACTGGTTCTCAAATTTTCAGACAGGAAAAGTTCTTATCGGAAATTCCGATCATCTGTATGCAATTCCGACGCACAAAAAAAATGCATCCTCAGAATCAAGTTGATGCATCCTCGGAATCATTGAACTTAATTTTTCTCGGCTCGTCGTAGTGTTGTACATCACCGCGTTATTGACGTTCCGTCAGAAAAAAGTCCATGGTTTTCTTGTCGGAATTTCTGATCATGTGTACGCGGCATAAAAGGTTTGTAACCACACGTCCTGCTCATACCACTGACTATGAAAAGGAGTTCCAAATCCTTACTGCTTAGGGTTCAGGGGTTCAGGGTTGCAGGCTAGGGTTGAATTTTTTTGTTCACAGTATTTCAACAAGCAACACACTGTGGAACTCCAAATTTAAAAAAGAGCCGTATGCAGTTTGAAAAAAATAGCGCTACAATATTGGGTGATATTTGCACTACATTCCAGTGATTTGGGATGTGCATTTGACCAAAGGAGCAAAAAACAAACAAAAAAAACATGATTTTAATGGCTATGCCTACTCTCCTGAAATAGGAGGTATACTCCTTTTTTTTTTTTTTTACGATACAGTTGTGCTCATAAGTTTATATACCCTGGCAGAATTTGTGATTTCTTGGCCATTTTTCAGATTAATCAAAAACTTTTCTTTCACTCATGGTTAATGTTTGGCTGAAGCCATTTATTATCACTCAACTATGTTTCCTCTTTTTAAGTCATAATGACAACAGGAACTACCCAAATTACCCACATCAAAAGTTTACATACCCTGGTGATTTTGGCCTGATTACATGCACACAAGTTGACACAAACTTGGCTATTAAAGGTAGCCATCCTCAACTGTGATCTGTTTGCTTGTAATTAGTGTGTGTGTATAAAAGGTCAATGAGTTTCTGGACTCCTGACAGACCCTTGCATCTTTCATCTAGTGCTGCACTCAGGTTTCTGGATTCTGAGTCATGGGGAAAGCAGAAGAATTGTCAAAGAATTTGTGGGAAAAGGTAGTTGAACTGTATAAGAGAGGACAGGAATATAAAAAGATATCCAAGGAAATGAGAATGGCAATCAGAAGTGTCCAAACGCTAATCAAGAAATGGAAAATTAGGGTTCTGTTGAAACCAAGCCATGGTCATTTAGACCAACTAGAATTTCAGCCACAACTGCCAGGAAAATTGGTCAGGATGAAAAGAAAAACCCACAAATAACTTTAGGTGAAATACAGGACTCTCTGAAAACAAGCAGTGTGGCTCTTTCAAGATGCACAGCAAGGAGGCACTTGAAGAAAGATGGGCTACATGGTCGAGTGACCAGAAGAAAGCCATTTCTATGCAAATGCCACAAAGTATCCCACTTACAATATGCCAAACAGCACAGAGACAGGCCTCAAACCTTCTGGCATAAAGTCATTTGGAGTGATGAGACCAAAATTTGGTCAAAATTGTTGGCAAGATGAATGCAGTATGTTATCAAAAAATACTGGAGGAACATTTGCATTCATCAGCCAGGAAGCGGCGCATGGAACGTACTTGGACATTCCAACATGACAATGATCCAAAACACAAGGCCAAGTCGACCTATCATTGGCTACAGCAGAATAAAGTGTAGGTTCTGGAGTGGCCAGCTCAATCTCCTGACCTCAATATCATTGAGCCACTCTGGGGAGATAAAAAAATGTGCAGTTCATACAAGGCAGCCCAAGAATTTACAGGAACTGGAGGCTTTTTGCCAGGAGAAATAGGCAACTTTACCATTTGAGAAGATAAAGAGCCTAGCCCACAAATCACAAATACGACACAAGACTTCAAGCTGTCATTGATGTTAAAGGGGGCAATACACAATATTAAGAACTGGGGAATGTAAACTTTTGATCAGGGTCATTTGGGTAGTTTCTGTTGTCATTATGATTTAAAAAGAGTAAACACAGTTGATTTGATAATAAATGGCTTTAGCCAAACACTAACCACGAGTGAAAGAAAAGTTTGTGTTATGAATCATATTCTCTGAAAAATGGCCAAGAAATCATAAATTCGGGCATGTGATGAAAGAAGACATGTGAATATTGTCTGCTTTTTTTTGTTATACAACATATAAGCCACAATGCCTTATATGACAAAGTTACCTTTTAACTCAAGCCACCTTGTAAGCTGTTCATACTCCCTTCCCTCCATGATTAGTGTTTTAGATAGATTTGGAAAGAGTAAAAAACTCCATTAGGTTTTTTTTTCAGTCTGTATCCTGCTGGAGTAATTTGCCTGCATGTTCTATCCTGAAAATTCAGCAGAAAATTGGAGAAAATCTCTTCAAAGTGAATGGAATTCCAGGTTAGAGAGCTGTCACAGGAACAGAAGCCTTGATGTCTCTTGCCAATCCACTTTTTCCTAAGGATGCTATTGAGTAAAATGCATCAGCCTGGAACCTTCAGCATTGACGTCATTGTGCACGGCCACAATATGGAGCGGCGTGCAAATCTGTTTGTCTGATGCTCATTGTTTTTTTGTGTGGTAAGTGCATGTATTTTAATAATAAATTCATTTTTAGTGAGTAATGTATGATTGTGAGTTTTCTTTTTTCCATCTATGATCTTGACTGAGCAGCCGATGCATATAGCTATTCAGTTGTAAGATTAAGGGAAATTTATTGTGAAAGCATTGTCTAGTTTGTGCTGGTGGATTATTTCCAAGTGTGTTTGGTCTTAATGTGAGGCTTCTGGCTCTGGTATAAAGCCTGTATGTTCACTCGCTGGGTGGAGGTGCACCGAAGTAGTGGCTAATAAGTGGCAGTAGATTCACTTCTTTGAATACATTTATGGTCTGACTTCACTTTGTTAAGTTATTTACGCATGGACACTTTATATGATTGCACCCAGCACTTTTTCTTGCTCTTTGCACATTTAAGCATTTGTTATGTTAATGATTTTTATATGTTATAATGTATTAGCATCATTTTGCACCTTATGAAGCATCCTTAGGATTTTGAAGTTTGTCATTTAAAGTGTTAGCACACCTAACTTAACTTTGACTAAAGATTTTTGTCCCTATTTAAGGATTCCCCTTCATCTCTTGTTCTGGTGACAACTCAATTTTTTAGATTTCCACTTTCTGTCTCTGTGACAATGGTTACTAACACAATTACAGGAGTTAATCCCGCCCAGGGGGGACATAGACTGCAATAAAAACATGACAAAGGGTCTAACACTTACCCTACTCTATCTAAAAGTAATCCAAAAAAATACCTATTTATACACTTTAAATAAAATAAAATAAATCATAGTGTACAAATATACCAAAATATATTGATGTAAGTCTGTGTATTATTATTTATTGCCTTTTTAAAACACTCATTGACTATTAATTAAAAGCTTAAGAGCATACATTTAGTAATCACTTTGTGTTATTCAATGTTTTTGTTCAGCTGCATTTGCCACATAATTATTCTTCTGTAGTTTGTTTTATAAAATACTTGGGCCATTGCCCATTTTTTTCTTATACAAATATTTACAATTCTGGCAATTCACAAGCACCGTTTCTGAAAATAAAAATTGCATTTCATAGGTCACAGTTGATTTTTTTCTTTAAAATATTATTTTGCATATGGTATGGGGCAGAAAACAGCAAACAATATAACAGTAAGGCCCCATACTCACGACCAAACATGTCTGCTGAAACTGGCCCGCAGGCCAGTTTCAGCAGACATGTTTGGTCGTGTGTAGGTGCGAGCGGGCCGAATTCCAGCAAACATTTGCCCGCCGGGCCTTTTCCCAGCAGACAAATATTCCTGGACTTGTTTTAAAACAGCCCGCTGGAATTCAGCCCGCTCGGACATGTACGGTCGTCAGTACAGACCTACCGTACATGTCCAGGCGCCCGCCGTCCCTCGCATGCGTCGAATGACTTCGACGCATGCGTGGAAGCATTTTAAAGGCGGGCCGCCCACGTCGCCGCGTCATTGTCGCGGCGACACCGCGTCATCGACGCGGCGACACCGCGGACACGCCCCGCGTATTGTTTACGCGCGGACTTCTGTACGATGGTGTGTACAACCATCGTACAGAAGCCCTCTGGCAGACATGTATGGTGAAAACGGTCCGACGGACCGCTTTCACCATACATGTTTGTCCGTGTGTACCCGGCCTAAGAGACATCATGCCACGCTTAATAGTGGAAATTCTATAATACCAATGAAGAATGATGATTTTGTTTTTTGTTTTTTGCAGATACATGAAAGATTGCACACCAGTTCATCTTGCCTTGGGCTTTCTTGAACTATGAATCTTTGGCTTTCAAGATAGAGACATAAAAGGAACCTTTTGCAGGTGACATATTTTTATTTGTTGAATGGCACAACCCTGCAGTTATTCCTTTCATTTTGTGCTATGAGTCTTTATATTCAGACACATCTTTCTCATAGAAAAGGGATCCTGAGTTACAGATATTTAAAACCTAGCATTTCTATTTTCCACCTTTTTCTAAATCAAAATGGGCAACAAGTAGAACTGTAGACAGATATTTTTTATGTCATCTAAATTATTTAATATGTTATTGATATTTTATGATATGATATTTTGATTAATAATACAATAAAAGATATTGAATGTACATTTTTGTTTTTGATGCCAACTTACGTTTTATTAAAATTACTTACTAATCAATGAACGTGGCTGTTATATTGGATAATCATTGTTGAGGACTGCAGAATAGGAACGATTGCAGAGAGGATTTCAAGCTTCTTAGGCCGCGTACACACGGTCGTTCCAAACCGATGAGAATGGTCCGACGGGCCATTTCCATCGGTTCACCCCTGAAGTGGCCTGATGGTCTGATGTGCGTACACACCATCATTCCAAAAACCGATCGGGTCAGAATGCGGTGACGTCAAACACACAACGTGCTGAATAAAACAAAGTTCAATGCTTCCAAGCATGCGTTGACTTGCACAGGTTCTGAACCAATGCTTTCTGTACTAACCATCGGTTTGGACAGATCGGGCAACGGGCCATCGGTTTGATTTTAAAGCATGTTTTAAAATTTTGGACCGAAGGACAACAGACCGATGGGCTATACACATGGTCGCTTTGGACCGATGAAACTGAACCTCGGTCCATTCTCATCGGTTTTGTCCGACCGTGTGTACACGGCCTTAGTGCTTTCAGTGCTTATTTTTAGTAGCACTAAAATTCAAAACAGACCTATCCCTTTCACTCACTTTCCTACTTTTCGTACTACTGTTAAGCAGCACAAGCTGCATAACCCAGGATGTATTATGCCGCGTACAGACGCTCAGACATTCCGACAACAAAACCGTGGATTTTTTCTGACGGATGTTGGCTCAAACTTGTCTTGCATACACACAAACGTACAAATGTTGTTGGAAATTCTGAACGCCAAGAACGCGGTCACGTACAACACGTATAGTGGCACTATTAAAGGGAAGTTCAATACCATGTGTTAGTAGAAGTTTGGTGAGAGACGATTCACACTTTTCAGCCTTGTGCTTTTCAGTCCGTTACAGCGTGATGAATGTGCTATCTCCATTACAAGTCGTTTTACCAAACCGAGCGCTTCACTCTCGTACTTGATTCAGAGCATGCGTGGAATTTTGTGCGTTGGAAATTGGCTACACAAGTTCGGAATTTACGAGAACAGATTTTGTTGTTGGAAAATTTGAGAACCAGCTCTCAAATTTTTGTTGTTGGAAATTCCGCAAATGCAAATGTCCAATGGAGCCTGTGTACACGGCATAAGTGTTTATCCTATAGATCATCTATAATAGACATGGGTTTTCTCCCCAAAGTCAGTGTCTAAAGAATGAAATTTAGCTTAGTGATAATTTCAGGTCACATTCATTTATACTTGGGTATAAATATATGGGTATAAACCAAAAAAAAACAAAAAAAACGTGTTCTTGGAAAAGACGACAGCATTCAATGGGAGGTAAGTGGGAGCTATCAGCTTCTTCACAATTGGTATAGGCGTATCAATCACAAACTGTAGCTTAGCTACAAAAGTTATTTATTGGCTAAATCTGTAAAAAAATAAAAAATCTTAAAATGATATGGCAGCACCATGACTGTAAAAGGCAATATTTGCATGCACTATCTTTGAGTCTTGTGGGAAAAATCTTCACAAATCAAGCTATATGTGCATCTGAGCAGATTAACAGTTAGAAATCGGCTATCAACTACTTTTAAATAATGCCTCCACAAAGAGAACATTACATTTTTTTACCTATTCTGATTATAAATCTTTAATGCTATCTTTACAGGCCTCCTCCCCCAAAAAACAACACTGCATATACACTGCATATATGAATTTAAAAATACATCAAAAGTAATATGTTTCTACAGTAGTTCTTCTTTGCTTCTTCCACTGGAGTCCTACAGGATTAACTATTTGAGTACCAGCCTGTAATACCCATTCATTATCAGGCCATTTTCAGTTTTCAGTGCCGTGACTGACAGTAATACACACGATCAGAATTTCCAAGTTAAAAAGACTGACAGAATTTTTTCATCGGAGCTTCCGACCATGTATACGCCCCATCGGACGAATTCCAACGGACTTAGGAAGAGAACATGTTTGTCTGTATGGAACTCCGACGGAGAAAAAAACATGCATGCTCAGAATCAAGTACGAGACGGGAGAGCTCGGACTGCTAAAACTAGCGTTCGTAATGGAGATAGCACATTAGTCACGCTGAAAATGATTGCATTGTTTAATGCAGCGCATTCCTTTCTTCTTTATAATGCTAGAATGACAAACTTATTTCTTTATTGTTTCTTGTGATCTCATGAATATTCATATTTGTTTTTAAAGCCAGACCTCCATAATAATGATTTTATTTGTTAGTTTATTTATTTTTGATTTGATTTTAATCAAGATCTCCTTTTTTTTTTATATATTTTCTCATGATCTCCATATTTTAAAGTTATAAAGTTACCATATATAAGTTACCACAATAACATTATTACCTTTTTTTCCCTCAAGGACGTTGGTGTTGGAGTCCCTTGTTTATCTGACATTGTATTTATGACATGTACCTGCCTACTCACAAGCAAACTGTCCTTTTTAAGAAAAACGCATAGACAAGTATTTTAAGTACATTTATTCTGGGTAACAAAATAAATAGGAAGGCAACGCTGGAGTTGTATATGTTATGTTTTGAAACATTTCCTGTTTTTGCAAAAAAAATAAAAATAAAGGAAAAATAAAAAAAAGTTGTATTTTAACCTACAAAATGTATAACACAGATGTGAATGTGCACAGAGTAAAAACTTTTTATAAACAACTATGTGTGGCTTCTTATTTCAATGCTCAATACCATTGTTATTAAGAAGTTGGTGTTTACAGTGACAATGGGGGTTATTTCTAAAGGAAAATCCACTTGGCACTAAAAGTGCACTAGGAGAGCCTAGGTGACAGCTAAAAGAAACACAAGCAATAAATAAAATTAAAGATGTTATCAGATAATTTTGTTTTTATTATAAAAAAAAAAATATTTAAACATTGTCTGGCCCCCCTATCCGTAAAATACTCAACATATTTCTGCCGCACTTCACGGGCGCTTTGGAGGGGCAAACCAGTACGGCCAGTATCCAGGCCCATCAGGGGATTCCCAGAAAGTCCGGCCTCAGGCCCAAATGTGGCAAGATAATTTGTGGAATTTTTCCTTAAATAATTGTGCAATATGCAGCAGCTGAAGATTATGTGGTTGAGAAACAGGTGGAACAGGCTGGTCATTATCCCGAAGGCATGCTCAACACTCTTCGGGCTCTGGCCAGCCGGTAGTTAAAACCCTCCTCTCTGAGGTGAGGGTCCTCTGGGGGAATGGCCTCATCAGGTGATTGCCCAGACTAAAAGCTTCATCATCAATAAAGACGAACGGAAGGCACTCAACATTGTCTTCATCAGGTAGCAATGCCAGGCCACCAGTCTGGAGACGTTGGGCAAACTCCATCCGTGTGAAGACTCTACCATCTGACATCCGGACATTCTGCCCCACGTCTACATGGGAACTCATACTGTGCCGATACCACCGCCATCAACACTATACTATTAAACCCCTTATAATTATAATAGTATGACCCTGAATGGGGTGGTGGCATGATGTGGACGTGCTTCTCGTATATTGCCCCTCCGCAGTTGGGGAAGTCCCACCGCTCTGCAAATTGGAAAGCCACAGTCTGCCTTTCCTGTGGTGTTGAAGGAAACTGTGGAGGCAAACCAGAAAAATAAAAATTAGTACTTTTGCACATAACATTGCAAGCAGATTATACAAAAACTTTCTTGGCCAACATCAGTATAACATTTATTTTAAGCAGTATTTAAAGAAAAAAATATAAGGCCCACTTCTCAGATTCCTCACCCCCTCTGATGGCCCATTGTAAAAAATTTAGGGGGTTCAAGCTGAGTTTGGAACCCAAAAAAAAGCCTCTGCCACTCTGCCTGAATTTAACAAGAACAAACAAAATTTTGAAGACATTGTAGGGAGTGTTTAGGGAAAAGCATTAAAATGGAACTTACAAAATACATTGGGAAGTGACTATGGGCCTAGGATAGCATGAAGGCAAATAAGCATGTAGGCCCAAAAAGGAGCATTAAAAGCTTACAGCATGCATGGGGACAAAGAGGACATTCACAGCATATTACAATCATAGTAATTAGGGAAGGATGAAAGAAATACATTAACATACATTAAATTCATAGAAGGAAAAAACTTATCTTAATATAGTCCTTCTGCAAGACTTGTATGATGGCAGAACAGGTCTCTGGGATAATAATCCCCAGAGCCTGGGGGGAGATGCCTGTCGTGAACTTTCAGGTCCTGCAGACTTCTCCCAGTTGCCAGGTATCTCAACGTGGTAACTAGCCTCTGCTCGGCTAGGGACAGCAAAGCCAACAGATGGTGAAAAACGGGGTCCGTCATCCGGAGATAATTTCTGAAGTCATCAGGGTTATTCTCCTGGATCTCCCGCAGCAAAGGCATGTGACAGAATTGGTCCCGCTGGAGCAACCAATTCTTCATCCATTCTTCTCACCCTGTTCATGGATTGAGCTTGGGCTAAAGCATGAACCCCAACACCAAGCCCATGCACGACGAGTACATACCCGCAACATGGCTAGAATACGGTTGGCTGATCAGAACAAACTAAACAGAATGCACTAAAGATCAGAAAGTCCTATGAAGAACGATCTGAAAATCAGAAACGAGAGGACAAGAACGCACTGAAAAACAGATACGACCTGATTACATGCACTGAAAGACAGATACGAACCCACAAGCACCAACTGAACAGCAGAAAACATTCTGAAAAGTATGAAGACTGAAAAGCGCAAATCGTCTCGCACCAAACTTTTACTAAAATGCGGTAACACAAGATCAACAAAAGCAGCCACAAGGGTGGTGCCGTTGGAATTGAACTTCCCCTTTATACTGCCGTCATACGTGTTGTACCGCATTTTTGACGGTCGGAATTTTGGTGTGACCATGTGTATGCAAGACAGCTAGAGCAGGATTCCGTCAGAAAAACCCATCTGAGTTTATTCCGAAGGAAAAAACTATTGTGTGTACGAGGCATTACTCCATCTGTAGCAAATATATTTTCTAAATACATTTCTTTTGGTGGTATTTATTAACCACAGGGAAATTACCAATTTAAAAAAAAATATATAATACTTAATTGTTGAATTTGGCATTTTGTAAATGTATTTGGCAGAGTAGGAAAGCAGCATTTAAAAAACGGTATCTGCCTAAGAAAGAGAGAGTGGCTGAAAAAATGTGGGAAATAATACTCAAAAATCTCTGTATTGTACAAAATTTCTTCTTCTTACAGATAATACAGCTTTCCCTGCATGGGAACAATGTATGGCTTTCCACAGATGGGCAAATCAGGGTCTGACAGATTTATATAAAATGTTTGACATGGATATGGGGAAACTACAAACCTTTATTATACACTTTAGGCTCCATTCACATCTATGCGACAAAACGCCTGACGCTGGACGCTTCTGCCGCTAGAGGGGAGAATTCCCATTGCTGTCTATGGAGATGGTTCACATCTCATAGACGCCGAAAGCCTGTCGCCTGAAAAAAAGTCCCGGACCCTTTTTTCAGGCGACATTGGCGTTCGCCCATTGACAGCAATGGGAAGAATCTGTAAAAAAAAGTATACACACTCGCGGCAAAATATGCCGCGTACGCCGTACGCCGCTGTCGCATAGATGTGAATGCAGCCTAAGTAAGAAATTCAGAGTTATTGATATCAGTTATTTATCCATATCTGACATGGCTCAAAGCTTTTGATTTGGGTTAATCGAATATTCGGAAATGGTCCTGGGATTTTCAGGTAGATAACATAGTATTTAAAATACTTCAGGGATACAGAAGGGACTGTAAAACTATAATAAATGAAGTATGACATGAGACGCAATATAAGATAATGCGTCAAACATATCTACCGATTCAAGGTTATGACCAACGGACAGGACTCAACTATAGATGTCCAAATTGTGGTGAAAAAAGACCATTATTTTTGGCACTGTCCTTTGGTTAATCATTGGAATTTAGAAGCAGGTAGTGATTTATACACCTAAAATCTATGGCTATAGCATAACAGAACACCCATTTCTAGCTGTGTTTAGCAATTGGGAAAGGCTGCCAATGGTACAGTCAGAAAAATGCAATACAACATGGGTCCACATTGCTTAATAATAGAAAAAGGTGCATACTTAGAGAATGGCTTAAAGTAAACCATTACCCTCAACATTGGAAATGGTACAGAGAGATATAAAAAAATTGCTATATTTAGAAAATGTATCAATTAAAATAGGTTAAGGGGAGAGCAAATTTGAAGAAATGTAATCAACTGTACATGGAGAAATCTCTAACAGCACAGAAAAAGGTTTTGCCATTGCCTAATTGGGTTTATACAAGTTGTAAACTTAGAATATGATTGGTGTTCTTATTTAATTTTTCCTTTTTCTTTACATTTCAGATTCTAAATTGCTGTCTATTTATGAAAAACATCTATAGTATAAGAAAGATTTGAGATGGTGAGATAAAATTAATGGTAAATAAAGTATATAGGAACTTTGGGGACTGGATGTGTTTGGGGATAAGTTATAAAGAGAAGAAGTAAGGAAAAGATCGGGAAAATGGAAATTATCAACAAGTATGTTTTTTTTTTTTTAAATATAATATCCAATAATTCATAAATATATTGCGCCATAGATACTGCACTCGATGAAAGAAAAAATGTGCAGGACTTTATATGAGGCACAGTAGACGTGTTATATGGAGGACATGTTCGGGACTTTAAATGAAGCATATGACGGAGTATTTTGGTATAAAAGTATTTATTATCAAAAAGTATATCTAGTACATAATACATAGAGTCAATATATGTACAAAACATGGATACATTGAATATATATACACCCATATATTGCATCGCTGTCAATGCATATGCTGGTGGCCAATGTACAAAGCTCCATGTGATGAATAAGAAACTGATAATATTAAAAACTATGAGGATATAAGAAGAACATGATGGATTGAAGTCATGACTGTATCTTGATTAGGTCCGACGCGTTTCATGGTAAAAAAACACTCATCAAGGGTGAATGCGTCAATATGTCTAGAGAAGACCAATAGATTTGATAAAAATCTCAAAAGTAATAATATATATATATATATATATATATATATATATATATATATATATATAGTAACCAGGAGAGGAAGTATTCAATCTCACATGACTTACGTGAAGCTAGTAAGCAAGACAAGTGGTATGATCAAACCAGGGGCCCGCATTGTAGCCCGTCCCGGGAGCTGAGGTGGGTGGCCTGCAGGCGGACCTTTTTGTCTTTGAGGAAATTGATCCAATTGATCCAATTCAGACCATCACTGTCACCTTGGATCCCAAGCCGGGAGCCTCTAGGGGCAGACCTTAATGACACTGGTCTTCCTTCTCCCAAGTCCTGTTTCCACATGTTCCTGTGAAAATACAACAGGCAGCAAAGCAAACGCGAGGGGTGCACATACAGAAAGCAGTCAGAGGTGGCAGTAAAGAGCTCTGTAAGCTCAATGACACAGATCTGCAGCAGCTGTGGTGCTGATTCACACAAACACAGAGAGACATGCATACCCATCTGGGATCCCCCCAATGAGGTTCTCAGTAGATCACAGATGTGAACCAAAAACAGGAACAAGAAAAGGGAACCAAAAGTTAAGTACTATAACACTGGTGTTTTATTACACGTGTAATAAAAATGTAAAAACAGGCACCTACAGGACAGCAGTAAAAACGAGACATCAAACAAGCATGTAAAACTTTTCCTGGAACGCCGGGACCAGCGTGCGCTCCACCGAAACAGGAAGTGACAACATTGTAACTCAAGACTGGTGTCATGGACACGCTGCTTATAGTCCTGCCACAGGTCTCAGGTGCATTCCAGGTAACAGGCATCCGGTGGCGAATAGACGTGCGCCAATTACGGATGAGCTTCCAGTTTGAGTCAAGCTCATGTTGGACTCGAACATTGCCTGTTCACCTGTTCGGAGAACAGCGAACAATTTGGGGTGTTCGCGGCAAATTCGAAAAGCCGCAGAACACCCTGTAAAACTCTATGAGAGAAATCTAAAGTGCTAATTTTAAAGGCTAATATGAAAGTTATTGTCAAAAAAGTGTTTGGGGACCTGGGTCCTGCCCCAGGAGATATGTATCAATGCAAAAAAAGTTTTAAAAATGGCTGTTTTTTTCGGGAGCAGTGATTTTAATAATGCTTAAAGTGAAACAATAAAAGTGAATATTACTTTAAATTTCATACCTGGGGGGTGTAAAGTATGCCTGTGAAGTAGTGCTTGTTTCCCGTGCTTAGAACTGTCCCTGCACAAAGTGTCATTTCTGAAGGAAAAAAAGTCATTTAAAATCACTTGCGGCTATAATAAATTGTCGGCTCCCGGAAATACAGAGAAAAGTAATTCATAAGAAAAAAAAATGCGTGGGGGGTCCGCCCAAATTCAATTACCAGGCCCTTCAGGTCTGGTATGGATATTAAGGGGAACTCTGCATCAAATTAAAAAAAAATAATGATGTGGGGTTCCCCCCAAATATCCATCCCAGACACTTAAGGTCTGGTATGGATTTTAAGGGGAACTCCACCACAAATAAAAAAGAAAATGGCCTGTAGTTCTTCCTAAAAATACACACCAGACCCTGACAGGCCATAGGAAAAGAGGGGGGGACAAGATCGCGCCCACCCCGCCTGAGCCGTAACAGGCCACATGCCCTCAACATTGGAAGGATGCTTTGGGGGTCTGGGACCCCTCAAAGCACCATGTCTCCATGTTGATGGGGACAAGGGCCTTATCCCCACAACCCTTGCCTGGTGGCTGTGGGGGTCTGTGGGCGGGGGGCTTATCGGAATCTGGAAGACCCCTTTAACAAAGGGGACCCCCAGATCCCACCCCCCCATGTGAATTGGTAATGGGTACATTGTACCTCTACCATTTCACAAAGAAAGTGTAACAAATGTAAAAAAAAAACAGACACCATTGGGAAAGTCCTTTATTAAAAAAAAAAAAAAATCGAGTGCGCATGCGCGGGACTTCCATGAAGACGTGCTGAACGGGAGCTCCGGACCGCCCCAGCACATCGTGGCTCATAGCGGCTGAATTGCTGGGAGAATTTTTCTGAGGAAGGACCGTGGGGATAGCGGAGGACGAGGAGCATAGCCCTGGATGTCTGGCGGCAGTGAAAAGAGGGGTTCCAGCCGTCAGCTGGACTTCGGCCTAGCAGCTCCCTCACACCTCAAGATGGCGGCCGCGGCGCCTCCTCGTGGAGACGCTGTGGACACAGAGTCTATTGCAGACCCCTCGTCCCCAATCCAGCATACTCTACCCTTGCTGGCAACTCCTGTAAGTAATGATCCCTCCATCATGATCTCCCCAGCGTCCACGGAATCGCTTATTAAGCACACTATGGCTAACATTCTGGGCACCTCCATGTTGCAATCCCCCATGAGTCAGGCTGGCCTCCAGACACCATCTCCCATGCCCCATCCCTCTCAATCCAATATGGCTCAGCTTCTGAACTGCTTTTCTGACATGCTGTCAGCGGGGTTAACACAGACTGCAACACAGATTACATCCTCTATTAAAGCTGACCTGCAGAATATAGGAGCCCGCATGGAAGCTATTGAGCAGGCGGTTGACAATACAGCAGCACGCACCAACCAAAATACAAACTGTATTCAGTCATTGCAGGACCAACTAGACATAGCGCTTGCCAAAATTGACGATTTAGAGAATCGCAACAGGAGATATAACTTTCGCATACGGGGTATACCCGAGGGGGTAGTTAATATCCCTGAGACGGTGAAATTATTCATTAAAACCAGTATCCCTGACATTCCTGAACATAAGCTCGAACTGGACAGCGCCCACAGAGCTCTACAGCCTCCTCGCCAAGATGGACTCCCGAGGGATGTGGTGGTCAAACCCCACTACTATAGTGTAAAGGAGGAGGTCATGAGGAGATCCCGTAATATTGATGACCTCAATGTTCAGGGGACCAAGATACAATTGTTTGCTGATATATCTCCAGCCACTATACAGAAGAGGAGGTCCCTGAAGCCCCTTTTAGGGATCCTTTTGCAGAAATCCATTAAATACAGGTGGTCCTTTCCATTTCATCTCCAGTTTGACTATAAGGACAAATCCTATAGCTTCTCAAGCTTCAGAGATGGTGAACAACTACTACTACGTCTCGGATTCATCAACCAAGAACTGCCCCCTCAGGAAGCTTCTTTCCGTTCCGGTTCATCTAAAAGGCCTCCCACTGGCAGTCCCATCTCCCCGTTGTGGAATAAACAGCAACCAAAGAGATCCAGAGATTCTCGTCTTCCAAGATGACTGTTTTTTCTGGAAATACTTTCTTTATGCCTAATTCTCCCTTACTAGGGTGTTGTGTTTCCTGCCGGTATAGTGCTGCTTCCTATACCCAACGACTTTGTGCTACTTAAGTTGACATTAGTATTTTCATTTTGCAGGCATAGTCTTCTCACTAAGTTTTGTCTAAAAAAATTTTTTAGTTCCTGTTCTCCTTATGGGGGTTACAAAGTCATGTTTTGTCCTATAAGCTAATATTTGTCTGTCTGCCATACTGATATTGTTCTTGCTTTAACCTTCTTCATTGACGCTATATTTTTGATGATATATTTTTTACTTTTAAATTTTTTTTTTTTTTTGTTGCTTTTATCTAGGCCTATGGCCTGGGGACCTCCCAGCCTGAGTTTCAATGCTTTTATATTGGCCTTTAGGCTGGGGCGGTCTAGCACGCCACTCCCTCTGCAGTGACAGGTTAGAGTTTGCTCTTCTTGTTACTGCAGGTATACGACCCCTATTGGGGTTGTCACCTTACAGGGTCCACCTTTGGTTTGGACCCAAATAAAATTTTTCTCCTAGGCATTTTTATCTAGGTCTTTTTCTTCTCCTTCTTCTCTCTTTCCTTTTTTCCCCACTCTAATGTCTGCTTATTGTATCTCATATTTTTCTTTTTGTTTCCCTTTATATCCTCGGAAGGTTACACGGAGGGCGTCTGCTTTAAGGGGACCTAACATACGTCTTCCACTTGACTCCTCATCGTATGGTCCTGGACTTTCGTGGGTTACGGTAGGCCTTTCTCCAGTGTGCACGTCCTCACCTTTTTTGGTCCATGGCTGATACACCTCCCAGACTGGCTGCGCTTAAGGTAGCCTCACACAATACACAAGGTCTAAACTCCCCACTAAAAAGACGCAAGGCGTTTCAGAGTTACCAGTCTAGGGGCCTGGACGTTGTCCTACTTCAGGAAACCCATTTCCCCATCACGTATAACCACCCTTTTCTGCACCATGGATACCCTACTTTTTTTCTGGCGAATGCTGAATCTAAAAAAAGAGGGGTAGCTATCCTTTTCTCGAAAAAGACCCATTTCGTACATTCTACGACTGTCACAGACAAGGACGGACGTTATATTCTTGTTAAGGGTTCGATAGAAGGTAACCATACCATAATCTCTTATTATGCTCCCAACACTGGGCAAAATCACTTTTTCTCCAAATTATTTACCATTTTGGCGCCGCATTTTGAAGGAAGGGTGATTTTGGGTGGTGATTCTAATGTCACCTTTGACAATATCCTTAACAAATCTGCATCTGGGATCCCACACCTTAAAAGACCTCCTAAACATAGCCTTCAAATTGCCCGTCTTCTGCATTCATTGGGTCTCGTAGACACTTGGAGGGAATTTAACCCTACGGTAAAAGATTACACGCATTACTCGGCTCCTCATAAAACTTACGCGAGAATTGATCATATTTTTTTACATGCCTCTGAGGTTCACGATGTATCTTCCTTGGTCGGACCATTCTTTGGTGGTCCTTAAACTGGCTAATTCGATTTCTTCTCCCGGGTTTCGTCCGTGGCGCCTTAACGCATCTCTTCTCTCCAACTCGGTTCATTGTACCATGTTGGAGAAGGAGATTAGAGAATATTTTGAAAACAATGACAATAAAGAGACTTCTCCCAGTTCCTTATGGGGGGCTCATAAAGCGGTAATCCGGGGTAAGATCATACAGCTTTCGTCGAAATTGAAACAGGAACATAAGATAGACATACTGAAACTTGAGAAAGATTTTGAAATTCTAAGCAAGTCCCACAAGCGAGACCCCTCTCGGTCTTCCCTTGCCAAGCTTAATTCAGCCAGACTGGCGCTTAATTTGGCTCTCACATCCTCGGCGAACAAACATCTGTTATGGCGGAACAGTAAATTCTATATGCGGGTTAATAAGTTCGGACCACAGTTAGCAGCCAAACTCTCGCCTAAATTGAGGTCGTATGCGATTCCCAAGATTAAGGCTTCGAATGGCCACTTGACCCAAAACCCCGAAAAGATTCTCAAGGCCTTTCAATCTTTTTATTCAACTCTATATTCCTCCGATGAACGACACTCCCAAGCAGACCTTGACACTTTCTTGAAGAATGTCCCTCTCCCCAGACTTTCAGACTCCCATCGCTCCATCCTTGATTCACCATTTCAAGTAGCAGAGATTCACAATGTTATTAAAGATCTTAAGACTGACTCGGCCCCAGGACCTGACGGTTTTTCAAACCATTACTACAAGACTTTCTCCGAGATTCTGGTTCCCTATCTGGTTCGGTTCTTCAATTCCATGCGTAAAGAACCATTATTGGATCCCTCAGCAAACCTAGCGTTCATATCAGTCATTCCCAAACCGGGGAAGGACCCTAGTGAAGTGAGCAATTATAGGCCAATCTCGTTGATTAACAATGATATGAAGATAATGACGAAAGCCTTGGCCAATAGACTGGCCTCCTTTATTGGATCTTATATTAATAAGGATCAGGTGGGTTTCATCCCGGGAAGACAGGGACCGGACCAGATACGGAGAGCAGTGGACGTTATTTCCCTTATGAGGTCAGGCTGGGATGGAGGGTCCCCCCAAGAAGGCTACTTGCTGTCTATTGATCTGCAAAAGGCATTTGATACGGTTGAATGGCCTTACCTTTTTGAGTTGCTCCGTCAATGGGGTTTTGGACCTGACTTTATCAAAATTTTGGAAGCACTGTATTCCCAACCGATAGCACAGGTTAGATTTCAGGGTCATTTTTCGGTGAAATTCCCCATCAGAAAGGGAACGAGACAGGGTTGCCCCCTCTCCCCTCTTTTTTTCGCGGTGGCCATAGAAACTTTGGCCATCGCGATCAGAAATCACCCTGATATACAGGGGGTTCGATGCGGACAATCGACACATAAATGTGCCTTGTTCGCTGACGACGTACTCCTTTTTCTTACAGCCCCATTCACCTTGACCCCTAACGTAATCCACCTCCTTAATGACTTTGGCGGCATATCAGGTCTAAGAGTTAATATGTCTAAATCGGTAGCACTTAATGTATCCCTCCCGCAATCACAAGTAGATAGCTTGAAAAGTAACTTCCCATTCTCCTGGAACTCTACATCTATCCCTTATTTGGGTATTAACCTCACTTCACAGACTGAATTTCTCCACAAATATAATTACCCACCCATGGTTAAAAAGTTAATGGAAGATCTACGTCAATGGTCTTTATATAATCTTTCTTGGCTTGGCCGTGTAAATGCAGTTAAGATGACCCTCCTACCCAAGATTTTATATCTTTTCCGCTCCCTCCCTATCCCGGTTACTAAATCATATATTGATTCTCTCCAATCTGCTATAACTAAATTTATTTGGGAGAAAAAAGGGAATCGCCTTTCTAAATCCGTGCTTTTTAGGCCCAGGCTGAAAGGGGGCCTCGGTCTACCTAATTTATGGTGGTACTATCGTGCTGCCCAACTTAGCCAGTTTTCCATAATTTACCTTAAAGGTCCCAAACCAGACTGGGTCTCCATGGAAAGAGCAGCGACCCCGGGATTCACTCTAGATTTCCTTTTATGGACCCACCCTAGGAACCGACCTCCGATTTTAGCTCCTACACTATCCCACTCTATGTCTCTTTGTGACTCATTGCATAAACTAACATCAGTGGTGTCTCATTGGCACCCTCTTGCACATATCTTCCACAATCCTCGATTCCCACCCGGTTTAGACATTACAGCCTTCAAATGGTGGCTGGACAAAGGTTTATATAGAATTGGCCACTTTTTTAACTCGAACGGACCCCTCACATTTATTTATTGCTCCTCTAGACTAAAAATGCCCCCTTCTGAGAAATTTCGCTTTTTTCAAATTTCACACTTTTTACACCAGATTAAGAGGACCTGCACGGAACAACCTTCTGTGACCCCTTATGAGCAGTGGTGCTCCTCAGCCATGGACACAAAGGGGGTATATCTTTAATTTACTCAGCTTTGGCAGAACCTCTGGAGAAAGCGCTTTACATGAAGAATTTGGCTCGTTCCTTTAGGGGCATTCTGAATGTGTCACTTACCGAAACGTGCCTCAAGGTCATGACCCGTTGGTACTTAGTTCCCACCCGTATTGCCAAATTCTACCCGCAATCCTCCCCTCTGTGTTTTAGGGGTTGTGGACTTTCTGGCTCATTCCTTCATATATTGTGGGAATGCCCCAGGATTCGTTCCTTCTGGCACAAAGTTTTCCACCTTTTCAGGAAAGTCACGGGAATAGGGGTTGCTTGTGATCCTGTAATTGCCTTACTCAACAGCCCTATCCCCAAAATTCCCAAAAGCTCACAGGCGCTGATATTTTTTATTTTATTAGGGGCAAAGATGACTATTACCAAGGCTTGGAAATCCTCGTCGGTCTCTATTTTAATGGCCAAGAGAAAAATCTCGTGGATGATGTCCAACGAGAGGATTTCCAACATAATCCTTGATTCCGTTGATAAATTTAAGCTTATCTGGGAACCTTGGGCAACGTATGTCGGAGTCCTCCTCTGATTCCATTCGTATGCCCTTGAAATGTATGATTTGCTAGGCTCTCCGTGTACCTTCGTGATCCTCTTACTTCTTGATCTTCTGTCCTCTTCTCTCTGTTCTGTTTCCCCCTTTCTTTCTTTATTTCTTTTCTTTTCTTCACTGTACTAGTCTCTACAATGTGATTAACGTTATAGTTCAGGCCCGAGAGGGTCCACTTCGTTCTAATCTCTTATTTGCACTCGGTTCTGATTTTTATTTGTTTCTTGCAATAAGGGTTTGTGATGCTTTTTTAAGGTCATTGAAAGTTTTTATTTAGTTTTTTTTTGTTTTTTCGGTCATAACAATCTCTTATGACCCATATGTTTGGTTGACCCTTAGGTCCTCCTCGAGCTTGTTTTAGTCCAAGGCTATACATAATATAAAAGGCCCATCCTTAGTTATGGTGGTTTTTTTAGGCTATATGTTCATTTTGGAGGATTCTAGGTTCCCCACTCCCGGGACAGTGTGTTCCCTCAAGGGGCTCGGGGGGAGGGTGGGCTTGGAGTTTCCGTCACTATGGTCGGGTCTGTATGTGATTTCCAGCTTATGTTAATATGGATAAGGCTATATACAGTCTTCTTTTGATCTGTACTTATTGTACCTTTATGTATAATGTGCAAATCTTTTCAATAAAAACATTTAAACAAAAAAAAAATCCAGCGGTGGTAATCCACTCTCAGTCTCCGCTCCAGCGGTGTCTGTATCCTGCGATGGGTGATCTCCTCTCTGGGGTCCAGCGATGAGAAGATCCCCTCTTCATCCAGGTCCAGGATCCAGCGATGAGATTTCCATCCAGCACATGCATCACATGTCTCCACCGAAGACAGCCCGGGAATGACGCAGCTTCAGCAATGACAGCTCTTATGTAGGTGAGAGCGGGGCCACCCGTCACTTGACCCCAGGCTTTCTCAGTGACGTACGGGTGATCCTGCCCCGTCTGATGTAATGCAGGTTTGCCGTAACATCAGAGGGGGGCGGGGGTCACCTGTCAGGTTGCGTGCCCGGATAAAGGGTCTGGTGTGGATTTTTGGGGGGAAATCCACGCCATTTTTTTTTATTTGGGGTGGAGTTCCCCTTAAAATCCATACCAGACCTAAAGGGCCTGGTAATTGAATTTGGGGGGACCCCCATGCATTCTTTTTATATGAATGACTTTTCTCTGTATTGCCAGTAGCCAACAATTCATTATAGCCGCGAGTGATTTTAAATTACCTTTTTTCCTTCAGAAATTACACTTTGTGCAGGGACAGTTCTACGCATGGGAAAAAAGCGCTATTCACAAGCATACTATACACCACCCCCCGGTACAACATTTAAAGGAATATTTCACTTTTATTGTTTCACTTTAAGCATTATTAAAATCACTGCTCCCAAGAAAACTGACATTTTAAAAAAGAAATTGCATTGATACATGTCCCCTGGGGCAGGACCTGGTTCCCCAAACACTTTTTAGGACAATAACTTGCATATTAGCCTTTAAAATTAGCACTTTAGATTTCAAATGTTCGAGTCCCATAGACTTTAACAGGGTTCTAAAGTTCACACAAACTTTTGGTCTGTTTGCAGGTTCTGGTGCGAACCGAACGGGGGGGGGGTGTTTGGCTCATCCCTAGCGCCAATGTGCAGATTGCAGAGGTTGTGCATGCACCCACAGTGACATTGCCTTGGCGCCCAGTGACCTTTAAAAGGGGCTTCAGCTGCATCAGTCCTTTGCTGTTTGATCTGCTGCTTTACATTTAACCTGATCCTGAACCTGTATCATCCTATTCTGACTCGGCTTCCTGACCTCGCTGCTATCTCCAGTCCGGACCTTTGGCTTTCCTTGACCCTGCTTGTTTACCTGTCTGTCTGAACCTCTGATATCGACCCAACCTGAACTCTAACCATCCCTTGCCTGACTGATCCACTGTGTATTACCTGGCTAGTCTGACCTTGCTCCTGCCTGCTGTTTTGCATTTGCGTGCACCTGCATCCACTACCATTCAGCGCACCTGCACCTGCTGACCTGTATCCACAGCATCCAAGCCGGTTCCTGTCTCTGCCATCTGTCATCATCTCCAGTCTAGAGAACCCTGCCATCACTCATACCTCACTGCGCTCCTACAGTCACTGTCCCAACCCCAGTGACTCCAGAGCCAGGGCTGTACAAGAGGTCTCCCTCTGCACGTCAGGCTCACCTCCAAGGTACGTGTTAACTGGAAATTACGTCAACACATTTCGTCCTCCCACAGGGTGTCATCAAAGGACCTCATGTATATCTTATTGTATCATCTTTGAGTGGTTAGCACTTTTGTGTATAGCAGCTACAAATATTTTTTCTCACTACATATATTACGGTATATATTTTTTCACTCTTTCTTCAAAACTTTATCCTAGCGAAAGTTTTATAAATATATTTTCAATGTGTATATCTCTAAATGTAAATATATGTGCAGACGTAGGGGGGCGGGTGTTTTTTGTTGTTATTAGGAGATGGGAGACCTTTGCCTTCTTACTCAGACTCTATAGATCCTCATGGGTTTCTGACTGGTTTGCAGACATTCAAAACTAAAAATTTTTACACTTTGGGGCATGGGGTATGAATCTCCCCTCTTCTCTTTGGAGGCATGAGACTGTAACGCATTGGCCTGCTGCAGTGCTTACGGTCCTGTTGTTGAACATTATTTTTTTTTGTTTTTGTCTTGTTTTGGATGCCTAGCGTCTCTGTATGATGACAAGCCCTCCCCACTGGGTTGTATGCTGCGTAGCATATGTGGGATTCTGTGCTCTTGATGGGCTCCCCATTGTGTTATCACTGTGGTGGGGTGCCTCTTGGGGGATGGGGCCTATCCCTCGACTGGGGTGTGCATGTTCTTTTTTTTTTTAACCATTTCAGACTTAACCATAGCAAGAGACCCACTCATGACTCCGTCTCTACTTTGGTTTCACATCATTTGTGGTATCCTGAATGTTATTTTATGTATTTATCATTTACTTCATTGTATTAATTATTTTACATATCTAATTTAACCACTTGACCACTGGGCACGTAAACCCCCTTAATAACCAGACCAATTTTCAGCTTTCGGTGCTCTCACAATTTGAATGACAAGTACTCAGTCATACAACACTGTACCCAAATGAAATTTCCGTCCTTTTTTTCACACAAATAGAGCTTTCTTTTGGTGGTATTTAATCACCGTTGGGTTTTTTATTTTTTGCGCTATAAGAGAAAAAAGACTGAAAATTCTGTAAAAAAAAATAATTTTTCTTTGTTTCTGTTATAAAATTTTGCAAATTTAGTATTTTTTCTTCATTCTTTTGCATAAATGTGAAAGATGAAGTTACGCCGAGTAAATATATACCCAACATGTCACCCTTCAAAATTGCACACGCTCGTGGAATGGCGCCAAACTTCGCTACTTAAAAATCCCCATAGACGACGTTGCAGGGTATTGTGGGGTATTGCGGAGTATTGTGGGGTATTGCGGAGTATTGTGGGGTATTGCGGAGTATTGTGGGGTATTGCAGGGTATTGCGGAGTATTGCGGGGTATTGTGGAGTATTGAGGGGTATTGAGGGGTATTGTGGGGTATTGCGGGGGTATTGCGGGGTATTGCGGAGTATTGCGGGGTATTGCGGGGCATTGCGGAGTATTGCGGGGTTTTGCGGAGTATTGTGTTGGGTATTGCGGAGTATTGCGGAGTATTGCGGGGTATTGTGGGGCATTGCGGAGTATTGCGGGGCATTGCGGGGCATTGCGGAGTATGGGGGAATTGCAGAGTATTTTGGGGTATTGCAGAGTATGGGGGCATTGCAGAGTATGGGGGCATTGCAGAGTATGGCAGAGTATGGGGGCATTGCAGAGTATGGCAGAGTATGGGGGCATTGCAGAGTATGGGGGCATTGCAGAGTATGGGGGCATTGCAGAGTATGGGGGCATTGCAGAGTATTGCACAGGGAGGGATGGATGGCTGGATCTGTGACTGCATGTGTCACAGATCCAGCCCGCAGCAGCAGCAGCAGCTGCTGCTGCTTCCGCTCTCTCCCCTCTCCTCTCTCACACTGTACCATTCGGTACAGAGAGGAGAGGGAGGAACCGGCGTCATCACATGACGCCAGTTTGTTTACTAGTGATCGCTCCGTCATTGGACGGAGCGATCACGTGGTAAACCGCCGCTATCAGCAGCGATTTACCGTGATCCGTGATCAGCCGGGTCCGGAGGACCCGGCGGTCACGGAGACTCCCGTGTGCGCGCCCCACAGGCCACGCGGGAGCGTGATTCTGGGAGGACGTACATTGACGCCCTCCCAGAGTTAAGCAACCGCCTTGTAGACGTATTTCGTCTATAGGGCGGTTGCTAACTGGTTAATTGAAAACATAAACCGTACCCACCCCCTCCCGCCCCCATCCCCTAATAGTTTGTCCCTTGCTTTACTTTTAGTCTTCTTTAATTACCAACTGTCTACTATTATTTTCCCCCAATATTGCTCTGTTAATTTTAAAATCTTTCCACTGTCTCCATCTCTTATTGTGTATATTGAGTTGGCCCTCGTCACAACTACATAGGTATTTAATTTTATTATAGTTTTCCACCCTTTCAAATCATTCTTTTATGTCTGGTTTCCTTGTTCTTAGCCAGTTTTTTGGTACCAGTCCTTTTGCGGCATTTATCAATAGCGGAATTAATGTTTTCTTATAACTAATATTTGATTTTTTTGATTCGTGAAACAGGCAAGCTTGTATGGTATTGGGTACCTTTTTCCCAATTATCACTTCAATGTATTCAAGGATTTCCTGCCAATATTCCTTTATCTTTGGACAGTCCCACCATATGTGTGTAGTTGTTCCTATCTGTCCACATTCTCTCCAACACAATGGGGTTTTATCTTTACTGAATTTATGAATCATTTCAGGTGTCCTGTGCCATCTCGAAATGCATTTATAGTTCATTTCAATTGTATTCATATCAGTTGCGGTGTTATGTATGGATGCTTTTATTCTTTCTACTTGTTGGTCCTCAAATTTCTTGTTTATTTATTTTTCCCATTTCCCTATAAAATAGGGGTTTCCTTGTAGATCTAATTCTGTCAGGATTTGATATACTCTTGATATCACATGCCTTAATGGGGTTTGTATAGAACATCGTTTTTCTAGAGCTGTTAATTTATTTTCGTCTCTTATAGGCGAGGGTACTGAGTTTACCAGATGTTTTAGTTGTAGATATTCCCATTCACTAATATCCCATATGTTTTTTTCTTTTATCTCCCACAATGTTTTTATCATTCCTTGTTCTGTGATGTCCTTTATTTGTGCTGCCCCCATTTTAGTTCCCAGCCGAGTCCCTTTCCCAGGGATAAAAAAATTAGTTTCCGTGAGTGAAATTAAAGGTGAATTATAAGTCCATTTATTCTGTCTATAAATTAAATCCCAAACTTTGAAAACATTTTTTGTTAATCCGTGTGTATCTTCATCCAACACTCTATACTTTCGTGGTATCCATACATTTTTGTGCAGTGCTGTTTTACTTATAATATCTTCCATTCAGATCCATTTTTGTTTCTCTTTGTCTTTATTCCCCCATTCTACCATTCGTGCAATGATCGTGGCTTTGTAATATCTATTTATATCCAGTGCTGCTAATCCTCCGTGTTTTTTTTCCTCTTGTTATTGTGGCAAAATTTACTCTCGGCTTTTTATTTTTCCATATGTATTTTATCAGCATTGATTTAACAGTATTAAAAAAACTCTGGGGAATGTCTATGGGTAACATCTGGAATTTGTATGTTATTTTTGGGAGGCTGGCCATCTTGAAAGCATTTATCCTTCCTAGCCATGAAAGTGGTCTTGTTATATTATTTTTTAAGTCTGTTTTTATCTCATTTAGGAGGGGGATATAGTTAGCCCGGTACAGGCCCTCTACCGTAGATGTTAGTTTAACCCCAAGATAGGTCAACTCTCCTCTTACCCACGTAAATGGACACTGTTTTTGCAACACAAGTTCTTCTTTCTTCTCCACCTCTATATTTTAAATTTCTGTTTTTATAGGATTTATTTTGAAGTTCGAAAGTTCTCCATACTTTTTTATTTCCTTAAGTATGTTTGCCAAGGTCACCCTTGGGTTAGTTATATACATTAAGATATCATTGGCGTAAGCCACTACCTTGTGTTCTACTTCGCCTATTCTCGCCCCTTCTATATTTTGGTTATTTCGCAAAGATACCAGAAAAGGTTCCAGTGTTATTACATATAGGAGTGGCGAGAGCTGGCACCCTTGTCTCGTCCCAATATGCATTTCAAAGGGCACTGACATCTTACCATTGACCTTGACCATTGCCGCTGGACCACTGTACAGATTTTGTATCCGGTGTCTAATCTTAGCTCCCATTCCCAGATGTTGGAGCATGTCCATCATAAATCCCCAGTCTACCCTGTCAAATGCTTTCTCAGCGTCTATTGACAGGAGTAAGACTGGAAATTTTCCACTATTGTTTTCCTGCAGTAGTAGGATAGTTTTTAGACTATTGTCTCTCCCTTCTCTTCCGGGTATAAACCCGGTCTGATCTGGGTTAACCCAATCTGGCATTAAGTTCTTTAGTCGGCTGGCGAGAATTTTTGCATATAATTTTGTGTCAGCATTTAGTAGTACTATAGGCCTATAGCTGGAACATAATGTCTTATCTTTTCCAGGTTTTAGTATTATAGTAATATGTGCCATTAAGGATTCAGGTCGTATTTCCTCTTCTTCTCCTATTTTGTTAAAGTAGTCACATAATCTCGGAATCAACTGGCTCTGAATTTTTTTATAGTATTTGATAGCTAACCCATCTGGTCCAAGACTTTTCCCTGTAGGTATTTATTTTAATGCTCTTATAATTTCTTCCTGCGTAATTACTGCTTCCAAAGCTGTCAGTCGTTCTTCATGTATTTTTGGCAATTTTGCATTCTTTAAATATTCTTTTTTTTTCTTGCCTCTTCTCCTTATGTGTATCTTCCTTTCTAATTGTGTATAATGCACTATAGTATGTTTGGAATGCCGTTGCGATATCTGCTGTTTTATTATTATTATTTCTCCTCTTCCATTCTTTATCTTCTCTATATAATTTAATGACTTGTTATGCCTTAACATTTTTGGGGTGTGCATGTTCTGATGTAGATTTGTACATAGTCTCTGGATAGCAAGATTGGAAACCAGTTGCCTTAGAGGGATGGTTGGGGTCAGGGTAATGCTCATTTGGTATAACCTAGCTTTTATTACATAGTTTGATGTTACTGGGTCAACTGCCCTTATTTGTACTACACCCAGTTTTGTCAACATTTGACTCTGATATGTTCACGGAGGGTCTACTATTTACCACCCCCCCCCCCATTTTTTCACCCATACCTCCCCTTCCCCTTCTTTTCTCACTTTACCCTTCTTCTTCCCTTCCCCATTTTCAGACTCTATTCTCCTGGACTACACCATTTTGTAATGGACTGTGCTCAAGGACATTTCTAATTACCTAGTGAGTCTTTAACCTTAACATTATTCATATGCCAAATACAGTATCTCACAAAAGTAAGTACACCCCTCACATTTTTGTAAATATTTTATTATATCTTTTCATGTGACTGAAGAAATATCACTTTGCTACAATGTAAAGTAGTGAGTGTACAGCTTGTATAACAGTGTGAATTTGCTGTCCCCTTAACCACTTAATACCCGGACCAAAATGCAGGTAAAGGACCTGGCCAGTTTTTGTGATTCGGCACTGCGTCGATTTAACTGACAATTGCGCGGTCGTACGACGTGGCTCCCAAACAATTTTTTTCCCCACAAATAGAGATTTCTTTTGGTGGTATTTGATCACCTCTGCGGTTTTTATTTTTTGCACTATAAACAAAAATAGAGCGACAATTTTGAAAAAAAATGCAATATTTTTTCCTTTTTGCTATAATAAATATCCCCCAAAAATATATCTAAAATTTTTTTTTTCCTCAGTTTAGGCCGATACATATTCTTCTACCTATTTTTGGTAAAACAAATCGCAATAAGCGTTTATCGATTGGTTTGCGCAAAATTTATAGTGTTTACAAAATAGGTAATAGTTTTATTGCATTTTTATTAATAGTTTTTTTTTTACTACTAATAGCGGCGATCAGCAATTTTTTTCGTGACCGCGACATTATGGTGGACACATCGGACAGTTTTGACACATTTTTGGGACAATTGTCATTTTCACAGCAAAAAAATGCTAAAAAAATGCATTGTTTACTGTGAAAATGACATTTGCAGTTTGGGAGTTAACCACTAGGGGGCGCTGAAGGGGTTAAGTGTGACTTCATATATGTTTCTAACTGTAGAGGGGCGCGGCTGGACATGTGACATCATTGATCGTGCTTCCCTATATCAGGGAACACACGAGCAATGACAGCGCCACAGTGAAGAACGGGGAAGCTGTGTTTACACACAGCTCTCCTCGTTCTTCAGCTCTGGGGAACGATCGCGGGACTTCAGCGGCAATCGGGTCCGCGGTTCCTGCGGCCACGGAGCTTCGGACCGGGTCGCGGGCGCGTGCCGCGGGTGCGTGCCGTGGGCACGTGCCGCGGGCGCGCGCTCGTGACCCACAGCTAGGCACTTAAAGAGGACGTACAGGTACATGCTTGTGCCCAGCAGTGCCATTCTGCTGACGTATATGTGCAGGAGGCGGTCTTTAAGTGGTTAAAATAACTCAACACACAGCCATTAATGTCTAAACTGCTAGAGCAACAATTCTTTGAGTTCTTTGCCATGAGGTGCCCTGTTAAAATTCTAGTGACCAGTATGAGAAAGTGAGAGCAATAACACCAAATTTAACACACCTGCTCCCCATTCAAAGCTGAGACCTTGTATCACCAACGAGTCACAAGAAAACGGCTAATTGGGCCCAATGTGGACAGTTTCACTTAGGGGTGTACTCACTTTTGTTGCCAACAGTTTAGACATTAATGACTGAGTTATTTTGACTTTACATTGTAGCAAAGTATAATTTCTTTAGTGTAGTCAGACGAAAAGATATAATAAAATATTTACAGAAAAGGGGTGTACTCACTTTTTGTGAGATACTGTATGTGTATATCTCTAAATCTATGTATATATGCAGCCGTAGGGGGCAAGTGTATGTTTGTTTTGTTTTTACTGTTAGGAGATGGGATACCTTTGCCTTCTTACTCTAAATGTCCTCATAAGTTGATGATTTGTTTGCAGAGCCTCAAAACTTCAATGTTTTATACTTTGAGGCATGGGGTTTGGATCTACCCTCTTCTCTTTGGAGGCATGAGACTGCCATGCATCAGTCTGCTACAGTGCTTATGGGTTCTGTTCTTGAACATTCCTTTTTGAGTTTTCTGTCTTATTTTGGATGTCTAGTGTTTCTGTCTGGTGGCAGCCACTGGGATGTACATTGCGTAGCATATACGGGCCAGGATCAGAGGGCAAGGATACCCCACCAGATCTCTTGTGCACTAGTATTTCAGTAATTTCAAAACTGGGTAAAGGCCTTCTCTCATGTGCCAGTTACAGGCCTATTTCTCTCCTAAACTGCGACATGAAAATTATCATCAAAATACTTGTCGCAAGATTGTCCTCCTTACTACAACGCCTCATTTCTTTGGACTAAGTGGGATTTATCCCCACCAGGGAGGCTCAGTACAACACTATTGGAACCCTGAATATCATAAAAAAGCACCGAAATCCTGTACCCCCCTTCTACTCTTGTCAACGAATGCTGAAAAGGTGTTTGACAGGATGGATTGGACTTTCCTTAACAAAATTCTTAGAAAAGTACTGTAGACATTCCTGCTCCTATTATGTGCTGGGTGTCAGCTCTCTACACCAACCATTCTGTCACTGTCAAAGGGAACAGTTTAAATTTTGAGGCATTTACAATCTCAAATGGCACCAAACAGGGATGCCCTTTTTGTGATGACATGTGAGCCTTTTCTTTAACATGTCAAACGTAACTGCTGGTATTTATCATTAAAAAGTGCCAGATTACACCAATGACCTCTGTTTCTATATCATGGAACCTCTCAACTCTTTACTCTCCCTACTATTGGAATTTAAACAATTCAGCTTGCTCTCTAATTTCAAGGTCAACCTTCAAAAATCCGAAGCATTAAATGTCTTCCTTCCTGCTTCTGTCATGACTAGATTGTGTCCGCATTTCCCTTTTTTAAGTGGGCCACACATTCAATCGAATACCTGGGGACTAATATCCCAGCTAACTGGAATGCTATTTTTCTCTTAACTTCCAACCTATCCTGGCTGCTCTGTCTGTCGATTTTATGAAATGGGATTCCATTGCCTGGTTCAGCTGTTGTAATGTATTAACGCAAATTAACATAATGACTAGGTTACTATACTTGGTACAGGCTTTACCAGTCAGGATACATCTGACTTTCTTCCATTCCATGCAATTGGTATTGAGCAAGTTCACCTGGCATGGAAAACACCCCCGCATTGGTAGAAAACTGTTGCGTAGACCCAAACTTAGGGGCGGTTTGTGTTTCCCTGACCCAGCCTTACATTTTACTGCGGTTTACATGATCAGGGTAGTAGATTGGTGACGACACAAGTCTCAAAAGCTGTGGGTCGCACTGGAGGAAGCAACTTCACTGCTTTCAGGTCTACCTTGGTCGGTAAACCAACATGTCTCCCAACTTGCTGCCCATCCTCTAATTGGACCTACCCTTCTTGAGATAGACAGATTTCTTTTTAATCAACAATTTTTTTTATTGAGTAGAACATAAGGCATTCCAAGGTTCAAATGAATAGGCAAGCAGTTTATAGAACAAAAATAAAAACAGGAGATGTGATCAGCAAGACAGAAGATGATCTGCAATAACTATTTAGCCAAACAGGCCTATTAAAAGAACAATATACACTGCATAACACCTTACATTTAATGTACTGCCAATAAAAGTAAAACACTTATGCCGCGTACACACGATCAGTTCGTCTGATAAAAATGGTCTGATGGACCGTTTTGATCAGACGAACCCATCGTGTGTGGGCCCCATCGTTTTTTTCCCCATCAGTGAAAAAACTTAGAACCTGTTTTAAAATTATCTGATGGTTAAAAAAACGATAGAAAAAAACGATTGTCTGTGGGGAAATCCATCGGTTAAAAATCAACGCATGCTCAGAATCAAGTCGACGCATGCTCGGAAGCACTGAACTTCATTTTTCTCAGCACGCCGTTGTATTTTACATCATCGCGTTTTGACACGGTCGTTTTTTTAACTGATGGTGTGTAGGCAAGACTGAGGAAAGTCAGCTTCATCGGATAACTGATGAAAAAATCCATCAGACCGTTTTCATCGGATGAACCGATCGTGTGTACAGGGCATAAGAGGCTAACTCCACGTTCGTGGGGGAAAAAATAGCAAATGAAGAAAAAATTATTTAGCTTATACAATTGCGATACAAGTCATATTGTAATTGAATGTTATTAAAAATTACCTTTGGTTTTCAATCTGCAGCAACTGTAATTTTCTCTAAATGAAAAGGAATATGGCTACATGTAGTTGTTCTGTAAACAGAATGTGTACTGACCACTCCCCAGAAACATAATTTCCTGCTTGTGTGATTGGCTTGCTGGTTTTCCCAGAAGTCTGCCTAAGATACAGGTCAGATTCCAGGCTTCCCCTGCAGCAAACATTTCATTTTTGGTAAGATATTTCCAATAGAAGCACATCTAAAGGGATGCAGGCCCAGAAGCTTTTCTCATTAGTGCCCTGCAGCTGCCATAGCTGACTAATAAGAATGAAACAACTCCCATTATACACCAGGAAACACACATGGATTTCTTCAGAATAACAAAAGGTAGGAATCTGCAACAAAGGTTGTTATAATCCTTGCAATGTACATAGATCACTCAGAGGGGAATTTTTTTTTACTCAACAAACGTGGAGTTACACTTTAAAGAAAGAAAAGAGAAGAAAACCAACTGGAAGTTAGCAGTAATTAACCTGCACTAAAGAAGTTGTGATTCCTACAGTTCGAAGGTGAGTAGCCATTGAAGTAGAACAACAGTTTTAGTTTGGGAATTATCTTGTATGATCACATATTGGGAGTCAAGGCATCCATCTATCTAGCCCAACAATAACCTGTCCAGGACCAGCTGTGGAGGTGCCACTTCTGGAGTGCTTAACCAGCTCTGCCAAATATTTATACATTTCTTTGGTGATTTCCTATGGTAATTGGTGTTTCTTTCTCATACAAGTATATATAGTTATTAACCGCCTGGATCCACTGGGCACTCGGCAGTGGTTGAGCCAAAGCCAAGCAATCATCTTTTTAGCCAGGTATTGACGTCTCTTAAGAGTAATGTACATCGGAGGGAGGTACTGCTTCTCATTGAGACTGCCCAAAAGACACGTCAGCATAGTCAGTTGAACTTGATATATCCTATTGATTGTTGTGATGAATCAATTCCAATATCTCACAAGCTTGGGACATCTCCAGACAATTTTTTTTATGTGGCTTCCTTAGAGAGCTTCCCTTCTCCTATGACATTGATAGGCCACCCTGGGTTCATCCCTGGACTTATCGACATGACTTTCCTCTTAGGCCTTTCACATGCCTTCCACTTCTTACTTCCACAGGGCTGGCTTTCAACAAATTCCGTGTTCACTATTTTGGCTAGTCCTTCCCTGGACTATTTGAGTGCTCTCCAGTCATCTCAATTCATACATTCGCTACCCAAACCAATTATTTTCTGTAGAGAGTTGCATGCTTTCGAGGAGATGTGTTTGTCGAGGGCCCAATTTATATATCACTCTCCACCTCTTACAAATCCCTCTTCAAAATGTATGCACAGAAGGATCTCTCCTTCCTTTTCAAATGTGAAAGGAACATACTCTTTTTTGAACACTATGTAGCAAATACCAGAAAACCACTTAAAATAGTGGGACTATAGCATACACTAACAGCCTCCAATAGTTAAATACTGTATCATTTATCGAATAAAAGAATTGTAAATCTACTCACAAATCATCATAAACAGAGCACTTATCACATCAAGTTTCAAATACCGCCACTAGTACTTGCTCCAGCAGATGGGTGACGTCAGCACAGGCCCCTCCCTGTGATACATCCTCAAGGGGATCGGCTGAGTGTTCTGACAGGTATACTATATAAATATATATTATTTTTTGTATTTATTGTTTCATTGGACAGTGTGCACTTATTTTCTTTTATTTCAATATTATTAAGATACTCTGACATCTGTCATGTATCAAGTTCTTTATATTGTGTTTTAATTTGTGTTCTTTCAACTGTATTTGCTTCATACTGTATATGAAAGTATCCCTTGATTCCTCCTTCAAGAAATGTATCATTTATTATCAAGGTTAATGTGCAACTTCTACCATTTATATGTGTGGTTATAATGATTTGTTATGTGCAGTGCTAATTGAACATCTAATTTATACAGTCATTTTGTGTTTCAGATGATGTCCCATGCTAACACTCTATGTGCAAACATATTACTATAGTAGCTTTTTTGTATGCTCTTACTACTTCACTTACTGAAAGGCAATGATAAAAAAAATCATAAATTGTCTTTACAATTAACAAATACGTTTTAAAGCCCAACTTAAGTTCTTTTTTTTATTTATCTTTATTTCGAACATAAGTAATATCAATATGTTAATATATTAGATGCTCTCTAGTCTCCACTAAGAGCTCCTGATATGTATAGTGGGAGGCACATTTCTGCATCCCAACTGCTTTGAAATGGTGTGTATGATTGACCTATTCCAATGTTGTGCCTCCACTCTCTCACTCTGCTGTACCATTCATAAAAAACAGCACAAATGTGTTCATTGTGTTGTGCTTTGTGAATGTCATAGCAGAATAAAGAGGGCAGAGTTACTACAGAAGAAGTTGTGTCAATCATACACACCTCTTCTATGCAGCAGGTCTATTCCCTTGACCCAGTAACCAAGTGAATCGTCAACTGGAAATCTCTCTGTCTGTTTTTGCCCCTAGATAACCTCCCACCATATGATGCTGCTGATGGGATGTGGAAGCTGAAAGCCCTGGGTTGCGAGGACAAAAAAAAATGTAAATGCATTACTGATGTGAACTGTGCTACACCGCTCCTCTCTTGACCAACATAAGCCTCTCCATGAGACTGTAACCTAGCAGAGTCTGGAAAGGCATTACATAAACTCCTCTTTAACCACTTAAGGACCGCCTCCTGCAGATATACGTCAGCAGAATGGCACGGCTGGGCACAAGCACGTACCTGTACGTCCTCTTTAAGTGCCCAGCCGTGGGCGCGCACCCGTGACCCAGTCCGAAGCTCCGTGGCCGCGGGACCCACGGACCCGATCACAGCCGGAGTCCCCACGATTGGTCCCCGGAGCTGAAGAACGGGGAGAGCTGTGTGTAAACACAGCTTCCCCATTCTTCACAGTTGCAGCTTCATTGATCGTGTGTTCCCTGATATAGGGAAACACGATCAATGACATCAGAGAGAGAGAGAGAGAGAGACTTGTTAAGCGCAACGCATGCAAACTGAATCGCCTCTGGGCGCTGCATCCATTTCATGGGTAAGGAACCCCTTGACCTCAGAAGAGATGGGTTTTAATCTTTCTCCTGAAGGCCAAGTGGTCCGACTCCAGTCGGATGGTGGTTGGTAGTGCATTCCACAGGCGAGGTCCCTGGACTGCAAATCTTCGATCTCCTTTGGACTTGTATCTGGCCTTGGGTATCTGGAGGAGGTTTTGATTGGTGGATCACAGAATGTGATTGGGGTTATGGGCTTTTATTTTTTCGCATAGATATTGGGGGGCGTTGCCTTGAATACACTTATGTATTAGGCAGAGTGCCTTGAAAGTGATTCAGTCTTTTACTGGCAACCAATGAAGGGATCTCAGTGAAGGTGAGATTGATTCCCATGTTTTTTTCCCAGTCACTAGTCGAGCGGCCGTATTTTGAACGACTTGCAGACGAGTGATTTGGTATTTGTGGAGTCCTAGGTCACATCACAGGTCCAGCCCCGCCCCCCTACAGTTAGAAAAACATATGAGGTCACACATATCCCCTACGTCGCCCCCTAGTGGTTAACTCCTAAACTGCACTGTAATTTTCACAGTAAACAATGCATTTTTATAGCATTACAATGGTCCCAAAAATTTGTCAAAATTGTCCGATGTGTCCGCCATAATGTCGCAGTCATGAAAATAAATCGCTGATCGCCGCCAATAGTGGTAAAAAAATAAAATAATAAAAATGCAATAAAACTATCTCCTATTTTGTAAACGCTATAAACCAGAAATAGGTAGAAGAATACGTATCGGCCTAAACTGAGGAAAAAAAAAGTATTTTTATATCTTTTTGGGGGATACTAATTATAGCAAAAAGTAAAAAATATTGAATTTTTTAAAATTGTCGCTCTATTTTTGTTTATAACGCAAAAAACAAAAACTGCAGAGGTGATCAAATACCACAAAAAGAAACCTCTATTTGTGGGAAAAAAAAGACGCCAATTTTGTTTGGGAGCCACATTGCACGACCGCGCAATTGTCAGTTAAAGCGACGCAGTGCCAAAAACTGGCCAGGTCCTTTACCTGCATAAAGGTCCGGGTCTTAAGTGGTTAAGGTGTCCTCAAGATATTTCAAGAGGACAGGATGAGTTCTGAGACCTTCCTCTTGCAACAGTTATCTATCTCCTTGAAGTCACAAATTATCAGGTGCTTTCACAGGCTTTGAAGAATGAGGGAGCCCATGCACAGCAAGTTCGTGGAGGCATGAGAAGCAGAGTACTCGGGGTCGCTGAGGATTGAGGCAAAGTTTTCAAATTGCAGCAGAGAGATCGGCTAAAAAAGACCCAGACAGCGTAGCACTGGGAAGTGGGCCAGGATATAACAGCTCCACAATGTGATGGAATAAGCACCAGAACATCTTGAAGAGGGAAAAAGTTCTACCGAACATTTGAACTCTATTGATGTCTATGGGACACGAACATGAAAAATCAAAAGTCCTAATTTTAAAGGCTTATATGCAAGATATTGCCATAAAAAGGGTATTGGGACCTGGGTAATGCCCTTGGGAAACATATATTTTGTAAACAATCATTTTTAAAGGAGCAATGATTTTAATGATGCTCAAATTAAAACAATAACAATTTAAAATGTATGCCTGTGGGTCTCTTTAGTCTGCCTGTAAAGTGGCGCATCTCTACGGTGTATAGAACCCGCTGCAGAAAAACTGACATTTCTAAAGAAGAAAAATGTAATTTAACCACTTCAGCTTTGGAAATTTCTATCCATGGCCACCGCTGCCACCCGCTATTCAGGTGTCAGGCCCCTTTTAGGACGCCGGGTGCCTGAATTTCAGCGGCAGGGGGGGTTTTTGAAGTATCTGATTAGAGCCATAGGCTCTAATAGGCTTCAAAATAGGTGAACTGCGAGCGCCATGATTGGCACTCACAATCCAAGTGTGTTAGAAAAGCAAATTAATATTCACTTTTCTAACAATGAACCACCTCTCCACCAATCAGGTGCTTGGGTCTGTTACCTGTCACCTAATTGGCTGAAACAATAGGCTATTGGACACCTATTAGGAAGAGAGAACAGGAGATGAGGAAAGCAGTAGATGCATGGAGGACCCCACTTGTGGCCGTCACCCGCTGCCCCACTGAGACAGGGTAAGTGCCGAGCAGAGGGCGAGCGAGCGGGGGATCCACAGTGGCGGCATTCGATGGCACAGTTGCAGCATTTAATAGGCACACTGGCAGCATTTAATTGGCACACTGGCAGCATTTAATGGGCACACTGGCAGCATTTGATGGGCACACTGGTGGCATTTGATGGCACAGTGGCGGCTATTGATGGCATAGTGGCAGCGTTTGATGGGCACAGCGGCTGCATTTGATGGACACAGAGGCTGCATTTGATGGGCACAGTGGCTGCATTTGATGGGCACAGTGGCTGCATTTAGTGGCTGCAATTGATGGGTTTTTTTTCAGAATTTTTCAGTTTGCTTGCGCCCCCCTAAAACTTTTGATCACCAGCCGTCACTGGTTTATATGTGTGTGCATCTGTGCATTTATATATATATATATGTGTGTGTTTATATACTGTATGTGTGTGTGTTTACATGTATGTATGCACATTTTATGTATGCGCTTTTAATCCTGACCCCCTATATGTGTACACTCAGAACCAGTTTTTTTATTTTTTTTTGCTTGTTCATAGTACCAGCAAAAAAATGCTGTTCCTCTGAAACACAATCCATGCTTGGATCGCTTTTCAGAGGCATTTGACAGCCATTAAAGAGGCAATATGTTGCCTCCTGACCGCCTGTTTTAACCTCTTAAATGCATCATCACTATGCTGCAACTGGATGCAATGCACACAGTTGCATGGTGGTTGAAGTGTAGCCCCATTCCCCTAGGGGTATACTTCAAGGGTGCCCTGACTGGAAAAAGATTGAGAAACACTGACTTAGAGGAACCGATCCCTCCATTTTCCTCCTGCATCTGCTGAATTCCTGCAGGAGGGAGAGGAGGAGAAGCAGGGGTAAATGGAGAAATTGGTTCCTTTATATGCAGACACCCACTTGCGACTGGGCCCTGTTGTTCCGCCACAGGGCTTGGAGAAAAAATCATTGTCCGGGGGTCAGGGGGGCTCTTCATGGTTTCTTGAATCAGGGGCCCGCTGATAGCCTCCTGCGGTGTCCAATCACACTGGGAGTGGGGCTCTGGCAGTGTGTACACATGCATGAGAGCCGGTAACAAGAATCACAGGTACGTGGTTTTGCGCTAAAGGGCCACCCTGCCACAGTATATGTACGAGGGGGGTCCTTAAGTGGTTAAACTTGCATGCGTCTGTATTGTATTTCTGGCTCCTGGCAATACAAACAGCCTTGGTAAAGGGGGCTTCCATATTCTGATAAGCCCCCTGCCTGAAGACTTCTACAACCACCAGGCAAGGGTTTGTTTAAAAGAGGCCCTTATTTTCATCAACAAGGGGACAAAGTGTTTTGGGGGACACCCCAAAACACCCTCCCCATGTTGAGGGCAAGCATCCTGGTATGGTTCAGGAGGGGGGCCATTGCTTGTCTCTCCCTTTCCCGGCCTGCCAGGCTGCATGCTCATACAAGGGTCTTGTATGAATATTGGGGGGACCCCACACCATTTTTTTATTTTGCCATGGGGTTCCCCTTAAAATCCATACCAGACCCAAGGGGTTCTCCCACATCTTTTTTTCACAATTTTTTTTAAAATACATTCCTTTTTTTACAATATTTTTTTTAATTCAGCTCTCAGAGGGAAAGCCTTAACAACTTATTGACTTTGCGCTCGGCAGGCGAACATTTAGCTACGTGCCCAGAAATTCTGGGTGTTAGGTGAGTACCTGAATGGCCGATGTTCAGGCTAAACTTATGCTCGACCCAAACCGTTCACCCATCCTTAGTGGTGCTTGAACACTGTACATCCTCAAAGTTTCTCTTGCTGGGAGAAGAAACAAGCCCTATTGTTAAAAATTTGAAAAAATAAATAAAAATTACATGGACCTGTCAAACCTCTCAGCTACTCTTGCTGGGCGCCGGAATGAGCCCTGCTGTTAAAAAGTCAGGAAAAAATGTAATTACATGCACCTGACAGGTGCAGAAAAATTTTAATGTATGTAATGTAAAATATAGTTTATGTAGTGCAGGAATCCGTAATGTTCAACATAGTGTATATAGTATTGGAGTCCATAATGTACAATATAATTGGTATAGCGCAGGAGTCTGTGATGTACAATATAGCATATATAGTGATAGCACAGGGTCTGTAATGTGCACCCCAGGTAAAAAATTGTATTAATGTGCATAACGAAGCCAATGAAAGATGGAAAAATCTCCAAAAGGCATCAAATTACAGATTAGACATTCTTATAATATGTCAAAAAAAGTTAGATTTTTATTTCCATCATTTACACTTTCAAAATTACAGAAAACAAAAAAATGGTGTCTGCAAAAGTTTGGGCACCCTGAAGAATTTATAGCATGCACTGTCCCCTTTGCAAAGCTGAGACCTGCCAGTGTCATGGATTGTTCTCAATCATCATCTGGGAAGATGCGGTGATGTCAATCTCAAAGGTTTTGAATGCCCAGACTCATCTGACCTTGCCCCAACAATCAGCACCATGGGTTCTTCTAAGCAGTTGTCTAGAAAACTGAAACTGAAAATAGTTGACGCTCACAAAGCTGGAGAAGGCTATAAGAAGATAGCAAAGCGTTTTCAGATGTCAATATCCTCTGTTCGGAAAGTAATTAAGAAATGGCAGTCATCAGGAACAGTGGAAGTTAAAGCAAGATCTGGAAGACCAACAAACATATCAGACAGAACAGCTTGCAGGATTGTGAGAAAAGCAATTTAAAACCCACGTTTGACTGCACGATCCCTTTAGAAAGATCTGGCAGACACTGGAGTTGTGGTACACTATTCCACTAAAACCTCTTCTATGTCCTCACCACAAAAATCAGTGTTTGAACTTTGCAAATGAACATACAGTATAGACAAGCCTGATGCATTTTGGAAACAAGTTCTGTGGACCGGTGAGGTTAAAATAGAACTTTTTGGCCGGAATGAGCAAAGGTACGTTTGGAGAAGAAAGGGCATATAATTTAATGAAAAGAACCAACTGTCCAACTGTTAAGCATGGGGGTGGATAATTCATGCTTTGGGGTTGTATTGCAGACAGTGGCACAGGGAACATTTCACAAGTAGAAGGAAAAATGGATTCAATAAAATTTCAGCAAATTTCACATGGTAACTTGATGCCATCTGTGAAAAAGCTGAAGTTAAAGAGAGGATGGCTTCTACAAATGGATAATGATCCTAAACACACCTCAAAATCCACGGGGGATTACATTCAACATAATTGAAAATCTATGGATAGACCTTAAAAGAGCAGTGCGTGACAGACAGCCCAGAAATCTCAAAGAACCGGAAGACTTTTGTAAGGAAGAATGGGCAAAGATACCTCAAACAAGAATTGAAAGACTCTTGGCTGGCTACAAAAAGTGTTTACAAGCTGTTATACTTGCCAAAGGGGGCAGTACAAGATATTAACTCTGCAGGGTGCCCAAACTTTTGCAGATGCCATTTTTTTGTTTTCTGTAATTTTGAAAGTGTAAATGATGTAAATAAAATATAACTTTTCTTGACATATTATAAGAATGTCTAATCTGCAATTTGATGCCTTTTGGAGATTTTTCCATCTTTCCTTGGCTTCGTTATGCACATTAATACAAATTTTTACCTGGGGTGCCAATACTTTCAATCCCCACTGTAATGCAGGAGTCTGTAATGTACAATTTAGTGTATATGGTATATAGCATAGGAATGTGTAATGTACAATATAGTGTGTATATAGCGCGGGAGTGTGCAATGTACAATATAGTGCATACAGTATATAGTGCAGGAGTATGTAATGTATAATATATTGTATATAGTGCAGGAGTGTGTAATGTACAATACAGTGTATATAGTGCAGGTATATGAAATGTACAATATAGTGTATATATTGTGCAAGAGACTGTCATGTACAATATAGTGTATATATAGTGCAGGGGTGTGTAATGTTCAGTGTAGTGTAAATAGTGCAAGAGTCTGTTATGTACAATATAGGGCCAGATTCACAGTGAGAGTACGCCAGGGTATCTACTGATACACCGGCGTACTTTCAAATTTGCTGCGTCGTATCTTTAGTTTGAATCCTCAAACTAAGATACGACGGCTTCTGGCTTCGATCCGTACGCCTTCGGATCGTAGGTGCAATACTTTGGCGCCCGCTGGGTGGAGTTCGCATTGTTTTCCGCGTCGGGTATGCTAATTAGCTTTTTACGGCGATCCACGAAGATACGGGCGGCCGTCGCATTCTCTTACGTCGTCGCTAGTCGGCTTTTCCCGGCGTATAGTTACAGCTGCTATTTTGTGGCGTATAGATAGACTTGCCATGTTAAAGTATGGCCGTCGTTCCCGCGTCGAATTTTGAATTTTTTTTTTTTTGCGTAAGTTGTCCTTAAATAGGAAAGGACGTAACTCATGTCTACGTTCAAAAAATGACATCGGTGCAACGTCATTTCACGCAAAGCATGGCGGGAAATTTAGAAACGGAGCATGCGCATTTCAATCGGCGCGGGGACGCACTTCATTTAAATGAATTTTGCCCCCTACCCGCCCAATTTGAAATACGCGCAGAGAAATACACTACGCCGCCTTAACTTACGGCGCAAAATCTTCCTGGATTCAAAATTCCGCCAGGTAGGATACGGCGGCGTAGCGTATCTCTGATATGCTGCGCCAGGGCAAATCTTTATGAATCTGGCCCATAGTGTTTATTTAGTGCAGGAGTGTGTAGAGTAAAATATAGTGTATAGCAGTCTCCTAGCTGTTTGATTTATGATGAACCACACTTTTTAATATTTTGCCTAAGTCCCCTTTCACACTTATACGACTTGTCTCACGATTTTGGACTGCAAAATCGTATGACAAGTCATTCTCCATTATTTTCAATGAAAATCGCGGCCGCAAAATCGCGGTAAAATCGTGCGACTTTGAAGTCGTACAAGTGTGAAAGGGGGCTAAATCATAGGTAATTTTTATATTTTAGAAAAATATATCTTAGATAGACATTTTATCCCTTGCATTTGTATGTCAAAATAAGAGAAAATGCCTTTTGCAAAAAGTGAATTAACACAATAAGATACTTAAATATATGTAAATATAGATTCTAAAATTCCAGGTAAAAATATGAGATTTTTGTAGGCATATAGGGCAAGATTCACATACATTTGCGGCGGCGTAACGTATGTCATTTACGTTACACCGCCGCAAGTTTTCAGCGCAAGTGCTTGATTCACAAAGCACTTGCCTGTAAACTTGCGGCGGCGTAGCGTAAAGCCGTCCGGCGCAAGCCCGCCTAATTCAAATGGGGCGTGCATCATTTAAATTAGGCGCGTTCCCGCACCGAACATACTGCGCATGCTCCGTTTTGAAATTTCCCGCCGTGCTTTGCGCGAAATGACGTCGCACCAACGTCATTTTTTGAACAGCGACGTGCGTTACGTCCTTTCCTATTCCCGGACGTCTTACACAAAAAAAAGAAAAAATTAATTAGACACGGGAACGACGGCCATACTTTAACATGGCCTGTCTATTTTTACACCACCTAAATAGCAATCGCAACTTTACGATGAGAAAAGCCGACTAGCGACGACGTAAGAGAATGCGACGACCGCGCATACCTTTGTGGATCGCCGTAAACAGCAAATTAGCATACCCGACGCGGAAAATGATGCAAACTCCACCCAGTGGGCGCCGAAGTATTGCATCCTAAGATCCGAAGGCGTATGAAGCCGAACGCCTGTCGGATCTTAGCCAAATGCCGTCGTATCTTTGTTTGAGAATTCAAAATAAAGATACGACGCGGCAAATTTGAAAGTACGCAGCAGATACTCTGGCGTACTTTTTCTGTGAATCTGGCCCATAGTTTACTTCTTAATTAAGCACACAAAGTCCCTAAAGCATATGGTACCCCAACACTTCATATTTCTGATATGTGCCTGCCTGCCTGCCTGCCTGCCTGGATAATGAACCATGTACTTGTATGAGGAAGTATACTGTTCTTGTTATATTGCTTCATTTGTGTGAAATCTCTGGTGTTCCTGCTAGTCCCCCTGATTTTCTATTAAAAACTGACCCCAATAGACAGGAGAGCACAATGTGGTCAGTTCTCTAGCTCTCCTCCAATGATCAGACTTGTGCTGTCTCACCCCCGCTGCACAGCCATTTACTAACAAGCTCAGTGTGCTGCTGCTTCTCCTCTGCCCGGCTCTTATGCAGCTAAGAACAGAGGGTATGTGATCACTTATAAAAATGGGAAAAAGGGTATTTATAATGTTTTTTTTTTTAAATATTATTATTTAATGTATACACAAATGTTTTGCCTTTCATTTCTATTTTAAACTGAGTTGTTTTACAAGGTGATCATTTACAATCACTTTAACAGTCTAGCTCTATTTATATATTTTTTTATCTGCTGAAAAATACAGATTCAATAGCTTGGTGGAGGGACAAATCCAGCTGTCCTTTCAGGCACCACCCACAACAGCAATGTAGCAATTAATATTGCTGGTGTCTTCCTCTGTGTGGGTTCTCTGAGACTGTGCTCAAATTATTATGCCATGTCTCCTCTTTTAACCTCCTGGGCGGTGTTCCCGAGTCTGACTCGGGGTGAGATTTTTGGGCTAGGATCGGTAACCCCGAGTCAGACTCGGGCTCGCCTCGCTGGATGTACAGGGAGTTTTACTTACCTTGTCCCTGGATCCAGCGATGCCACCGCGCTGTGTGAGCGAGCAGGACCTCGCTCGATTCACACAGTGCCTCCGTGTGACGCCGATCTCCGTTCCCTGCGACGTTACGACGCACGGGGACGGAGAACGGCGCCAAATTCAAAAAAGTAAACAAACACTATACATACAGTATACTGTAATCTTATAGATTACAGTACTGTATGTAAAAAAAACACACCCCCCTTGTCCCTAGTGGTCTGTCCTGTGTCATGCATGTCATTTTATATAATAAAAACGTTTCTTTCTCCTTGCAAACTGTAGATTGTCCATAGCAACCAAAAGTGTCCCTTTATGTCAAAAATAGTTTTAGATCAGCTAAAAAACAGCGATAATAAATTATAATCACTTGCAGAATTGTGCGATAGCGATTTGTGGGGAAATTCGTCATAAAAAAAAAAAAATAATGACAGCAACAATTCTGCAACTGAGCAAATTTCAGTGATTTTGATTTGATTACATTATTGAATAATTTTTATTATAATTATATTATTATTTGTTATAATTATTTATAATTATTTATTATATTATAATTTATAATTTTGTTTTTAAAAAAATGTCATACCCGGGATGCCTATTAGAATCTTGTTTGGTCAGATTTAAGTGAGTTATTTCTAAAAATGACAGACCTACAATATAAAACGCCAAATTTCCTTGCAAATAATGGTACCGCTTTCAGCATGTTTTTTCTGACAGAATCATACCGCCAGGGAGGTTAATGACAGTGGGTGCATGTGGGATGCTCTTCTCCCCCTTAATGCCTGCCCCTTTGTGGAGCCTGGGCTGCACAGGAATGAAGAATGTAGAAATGTAGTCCCCTTAGAAGGATTTTGACACAGGCGTGATGCAAAGTAAATTAAAAGCATTTTTATTGAATTTACATTTATTATTGCATTATTATATTTTTATTAGAATTGGGGTAACTAACACATCAATGGCAGAAATGGGGGATAGTTAATGATTTTTAAAACAGACACATCGAGTACTAAAACTGGAGCACTCAGAATCTGGTGCAGATTTGCACATTAGCCAATCAGCTTCTATCTTCAGCTTGTTCAAATGAGCTTTGGCAATAAAATCTGAAAGCTGATTGTTTTCTTTGCAGAGATGCACCAGATTTTGCACTCTCCAGTTTTAGTAAATAACCCCCATAGGTTTTTTTTTGTATTTTTTTTTATCAGTTTGAAACAAGTTGATCACATTAATAACCCAGAAAATTACTATTTAAACTTCAATTAACCCGGTATAGAATCACTATAATTATCATGCATGAATTGTGCAGAGAATTGCTGATTTTAAATCACAGGAAAGAAGGGTAAAAAAATACAAATCAAAAGATTTTGGAGATATGCCTGTGACAATAGTAATGAAAAAAGAGACATTGACATTGTCATGTGTTTGTTAGATGAATCAGTTATTTGTGTGGTGTTCACTAATGTCAAGAAAAGGTTTATGAAGATGCACCTACTGCAATAAAAGATAGCCGTCAATGTGTCACTATCTTTCTGTACATATCAGGTTACAAATCGTGTTGCCAAAACATTAGAATCTAAGGGCAAAGAGACAAATGAATTTGACATGGTGAAGACTGTTTTCATAGCTCTTACGACAGGAATAGATATTGAAGCAAAGCGACAACATAAAGATAATATCTGAAGCTTTCAAAAATTAAAGTACCCATCTTTCAAAAATGAAATCACAGACAAATCCAGTGATCAATACCAATGCATGTAAAAAGGACCATAATATACATTTATGTTACATCCAAAATTCAGTACTTTTATGAGACGCGGGAGACAGAGTTTTACTTATAGCAACACCCTAAACAGAATGTTAAGTGACAATACCAGATTGAAAATATGTGTTACTAAATTATTCTATGGGATATAAAAAAAAAATTATAGGACTGACAATTTTTTAAAATAATTTGTTGTGAGAGGAGATTACAGTGTTAAAAAAAATACTAATACACAATGTGCTTATTAATTTAATGCATTTATTTGCATTGCTGACATTTTTTCTACAAAGGTTTATAAAACATTCAACCATTCACATCAGTAGAATGTAAACATTGCTTTTACTTTCTAAACTCATAAATTTACTGGAATTAATTATCCTGTAGAGATGTGTAGAAAGACCCCTTGAACGGTTCGCACAAGAACTCTCGAACATCGCGAAAATTTGGAGTTGGATAACGAACCCTATTGTCCCAATAAGCTACTTCAATACTTAGGCCTCGTACACACGACCGAGAATCTCGTCGTAAAAGAAACATCGTTTTCCTCGACAAGGTTCTTGTCAGACATGACGAGAATCTTGTCAAGCTTTCTTTGCATACACACTGTCAAGACAAAATCTCATTGGTCTCAAACATGGTGACGTACAACAAGTACAACGGCACTATAAAGGGGAAGTTTGATTCCACTGGCGCCAGCCTGGGGCTGCTTTTGCTAATCTCCTGTTACTGTGTGTTAAGTAAAAGTTTGGTGAGAGACGATCTGCGCTTTTTAGTCTGTTACAGTGTGACGAATGTGCTATCTCCATTACGAACGCTACTTTTACCGAAGGCGCTCTCCCGTCTCATTATTTATTCTGAGCATGCGCGGGTTTCTAAGCATACACACAAATGTGTTTCTCGTCGCAAACCAGCCCGACGAGAAACACAACGAGGAAATTGAGACTCCCGACGAGAAAAAAGAGAGCATGTTCTCTTTTTTCCTCATCGAGATCCACCTCAGTTTTCTCGACGAAAAACAAACACACGACTGTTTTTCTCGGCAAAAATGCTCTGCCAACATTTTTCTTGATGGATTTTGCCGTGTGTACAAGGCCGTTTTCCTCGACAGAATCCATCAAGAAACTTGGTGGCAGAGCTTTTCTGTCGAGGAAAACGGTTGTGTGTATGTTTGTCATCGAGAAAACTGTCGAGGAACTCGATGAGAAAAAAGTTCTCTTTTTCCTCGACGGGAGTCTCAATTTCCTCGTCGTGTTCTTTGTCGGGCTGGTTTTCGACGAGAAACACGTTCGTGTGTATGCTAAGAAACCCGCGCATGCTCAGAATAAAGTATGCGACGGGAGCGCACCTTCGGTAAAAGTAGCGTTTGTAATAGAGATAGCACATTTGTCACGCTGTAACAGTCTGAAAAGTGCAAATCGTCTCTTACCAAACTTTTACTTAACACGCAGTAACATGAGATTAGCAAAAGCAGTCCCAAGGGTTGTGCCAGTGGAATCGAACTTCCCCTGCCGTTGTATGTGTTGTACATCACTGCGTTTGAGAACAAGGAGATTTGGTCTTGACAGTGTGTATGCAAAGAAAGATTGTCAAGTTTCTCCACAAGCCTGACATGGAACTCGTCGAGGAAAATGATGTTTCATTTACGACGAGTTCCTCAGTCATGTGTACGAGGCCTTACTCTGTAGACCATTAAGGTATTTGATTTTGCTTGTTATTTTATTCAGTGATCCATATCGTTAGATAGAATATGCTACATCTGGCATACCATTAATTTTATGTTTTTTATACTTTACATAGGAGTTGGATAACTAGTCATATCTTTTTTTTTTGCACACGTGTTAAGCATTTGAACACAACAGTTTAACTAAAACAGTGGGAAGATACAACAAGAAACAACTTTGGAGTTGTCCAGAGTTGTCCAGAGCAGTAGTAAGTTACTATTTAAAAGGTCAGTACCTAAAGTGACAACATGGAGAAAATCATCAAACAAATGGTGTTATGCAACGCTGCACAACAGCAAGCAAACGCTGCACAACAGCAAACTAACGCTGCACTGCAGCAAGCAAACTCTGCACAACAGCAAGCCAACGCTATCGCACAGGGGCAAACCAAGGCGCTGTGCCAACAGATTGGTGGTGTACAGGAGCAATTGCAGCGGCTGTTTGAACAGCTTGCCACTGCTGCAAAAGCGGATAGGAAAAACCTGACTGAGGTTGTGGAGATGTTAGCACAGTGGGCACCTGCGAAAATTAAGGATATTGGAGACAAGCCTTCAGCCATCCATGTGGGTCGCTTTCTTTCTAAGATGACTGCGGATGATGATCCAGAGGCCTTCCTACTAACATTTGAACGGACCGCTGAGAGGGAAGGTTGGCCTCAAACCCAGTGGGCAGGACTGATCGCCCCCTTACTTTCTGGAGAATCGCAGAAGGCCTACTATGATCTGGAGTCAGCAGAAGCGGGAGACTATGAGAAGGTCAAGTGGGTCTGGCGCGACTCTGTGTCACCTTGGCAGTTTGAGCACAGCCGGTCCACAGCTGGTTCTTCCAAGATGACAGGCCCCCAAGATGGCAGATGTTTGATCTAATCCACCTGGTGCAGAATTGACTACAGCCGGAGTCCCTGTCTGCACCACAAATAGTGGAACGTGTGGTCATGGACCAATTCCTGAAGTCACTGCCAATTCCTCTGCAGAAGTAGGTGAGTCAAGGAGACCCCAAGTCGGCAGTCAACCTAGTGGAACTTGTTGAAATGTACTTTGCTGCAGAGAACCTGGTCACCACCCCTACAGCTGCACAGACTTTCCTCCCAAAGCCACGGTCTCCCCAGGCAACCGGTAAGACTGTTCCAGGGTAAGTGGGTGGTAAGCATGGCAAGGTAATAGTGGGGGAGGATTTTTGGTGCCAGGACTGAAGTTTGGCGTCCCATACACGGGAAAACACTGCCTGTCAGCAAACCAAACTGGGGAAACATCAGGTGTTTTCGTTGCCAAGAACTGGGACATGTTGCAGCAAACTGTCTGGTGACAGATGAACTAATACAGTGTGATCTATCTATTAGAAGGCAGTGTAGGTTTGCTGCTATTTCATGCGCTGCAGGGCCAAAAGTGGAGAAACACAAGTGTCAAATGACTGTTAATAATAAGCCTATTATGGCCTTGTTGGACTCTGGAAGTCTAGTTACTTTGGTTACAGCTGAGATGGTTGAAACTGTGAATTTTCATGCTAAAAAAGTTGCTGTGATCTGTATACATGGGGATACCCGGGAGTATCCTATAGCCACTATTCAGTTTAAAACTGGCTTAGGTATGCTGACCGATCCGGTCAGACTTGTGCCCCACTTGGTGCACAAGGCCATCATTGGTAGGAACTTCCCTAAGTTTTGGGAACTGTGGGATCGTCCCGACCTGACTCAGTCGCAGAGCCAGAACTTCTGGTTACTACTGACATTATGGGTTCAGGGGACTCCTCTCAGGGCTCTCCGGGTTATCCTTTCTCAGTTATGGCAGGAGAGCTGGAGGAGCCTGAGGAAGTCCCCACTGCCAGTATAGCTGGACAGCCATCTGCTGAATCTGAGCCTACGTTGGAGTTTGCTGACCTTGATGTGCACATGAAAAATGTTGGTACGGAGCAGAGAAAAGACCCTACCATTGCCAGGGCCTGGGAAAATGTAATGGTGATTAATTATGTACCTGTCGAACCAGGGAACAAGCCCTGTTTTCCTTATTTCAGCAGCAATGAGGATTTACTGTATCGCGTATATAAAAAGAATGATGAAGTTATTGAACAGTTGGTGGTCCCTAAGCCTTACAGAAGGGTGGTGTTGGAATTTGCCCATGGGCACTTGCTAGGAGGCCATTTAGGGGTTAAGAAAACCACTGAAAGGGTGTTGCACAGGTTTTACTGGCCCGGGATACAGAAAGATATTGAAAATTATTGTCAATCTTGTCCTGTGTGTCAAATGTCAGCCCCACTATCCCACTTTCGAAGTCTGTTGGTGCCCTTACCCATTATTGAGGTACCCTTTGAAAGGATCGCATGGACTTTGTGGGTCCACTCCCCAAATCTGCCCGGGGTCATCATCATATCCTTGTATTCATGGATTATGCTACCCGTTACCCTGAGGCAGTTCCCTTATGCACTGTGTCTGCTAAAAACATTGCCAAAGAGCTGTTTATGGTGTTCAGTCGGGTTGGTATCCCTAAAGAAATCCTTACAGACCAGGGCACCCCATTTATGTCACGAATAACTAGGGAACTGTGCAAGTTATTTAAGGTGACTTCAAATGGATGGCTTGATGGAACATTTCAATAAGCCGTTAAAGGGCATGTTAAAAAAAGTTGTTGACAAATATGGGAAAAACTGGGACTTCCTGATACCATACTTGATGTTTGCTATCAGGGAGGTTCCCCAGTCCTCTACAGAGTACTCTCCATTTGAGTTGCTTTATAGGAGACACCCTCAGGGACTCTTAGACATAGCCAAGGAAATTTGGGAGACACCCCACAAAAGTGTAATTGAACATATCGCTCAAATGCAGGACAGGATTGCAGCAGTAATGCCAGCGGTGAAAGAACATTTACTGCAGGCCCAAGCAGCCCAACAGAGAATATACAACAGGGGGGCCAAACTCTGTGTTTTCTCACCTGGTGACAGGGTCTTCGTGTTAGTTCCCACTGTTGAGAGCAAGTTCCTGGCTAAGTGGCAGGGCCCCTTTGAAGTAATTGAAAGAGTTGGGGAAGTCAATTACAAGGTGCATCAACCAGGTAAAAGGAAGCCCGAACAGATTTACCACATAAACCTGTTAAAGCCCTGGAAGGATAGACTGGCATTAACTGCGAGGTCCCTCCCGGTAACACCTAAGGGTACTGAATCCCCTCTGATCCCTGAGGTCACGATTCCAGACACCCTACCTTGTTCTCAAAAACAGGAAGCTAGAGAGTTCCTGATAAGGAATAGAGAGAAATTTTCAGAGTTGCCTGGCACGACTTCAGCAGTTCAGCATGATATTGTTACTGAACCTGGGGGCCGTGTCAAGCTCAAACCGTACTGAAACAACAGAGTGTTACAACTTGATTACATAAAAATGCATGAACATCTGACAATGATACATGGTAACTACATCAGAATCCAAGAACATTATACAGACAGTTCTCAAGGATGCAAGGTTGCAAAGCCCAACACGTTTCAAAAGGTGCATATATGGAGAAATCTTCATCAGGAACAGAAACTATTTATGAAATTTCAGAGTATTCATTTGTGACAGCCGGAACATCCTTGACCCTTCTCCGCTGACTGTACCCTTCACAGGATGTTCTGCGGCTCTGTTAGGGTTTGTGGGACGCCGCTGCGTCATTTCCGGGCTTGAACTTGCACCTGAGGTCACTTCCGTTTTTTGCGCTGTTGCGTCGTTTCCGGGGTGGTCTCCCATGATGACAATGCTTCCCGGCTTTGGTGCCGCTGTTTGTCCATGCCTACCGCCACCTAGGGCCAGTGTGGTGCTCACAGGAACTTCCTGGTGTCGTTCCCGGCTTTATAAGGAGAACACTGGGAGTCTCATGGATGCCAGTTCTCTCCGGACGTTCCTGCGGATGTCATACAATTACACTTTACCTCTCTTGCCTCCTTGGAATTTGTTCTGCCATCTTGACCTTCCCATTGAGAGCCTTTTTTTCCTTGTTGGCTTGTTGGATATTAAACATAAGGTTCTTTCTGAAGTAAGTACATAGACCCCCCTCCCTTCTATTCCATATTCACAACTATATTTTTGTTTTGCCTGTTACTCTGGCCTCTTAACCGTTAGCTGTGATATGAGTTGATTAGGGGGTGGCATTTACATTCAGGAGGTCCTGTCCATCATGCGGTATCTTCTGTCCCCCATTATATGGTATACATCTATATATATATATATATATATATATATATATATATATATATATATATATATATATATATATATATATATATATATATATATGTGATAGTCCAGTTCCCTGTCCTGGTAATGGTCGCCCAGGACTCTCCAATAGGCAGGAATCTCCAATCCTGGGACCGGGTTTTGTAACGGTTTTGTAACGGTTGATTGAGCAGGTGGGTCCTGGGCTTATAGTAGAATCAAGACCAGTGTTCTGGACTCCACCCTCCCGAGGAGTCCAGGCAAGCAAGGGAGAAGCATGCATGTCTGCATGGTATAGAGACAGAGGACCCAAAGCTGTGGGCTGAGCAGCACAGAAGCTGAGAGCACAGAGAAAGGTACAGTGATTTGTACAAGTACTTTGGTACGTGGCCAAGAGGGCTGAAGTGTAAGTCTAGGGGCTGTATTTCTGAAGAGAGCCATGTGGCTTGGCATTTTCGTTTGACCGTTTCTTTATTGCTACCCCCTGCGTGGGAAAGTCTGGATGGATGTTTTTCTTTCTTTTAATAAAAGTGGGTCAACAAACCCTTAAAAAGTACAACTGGCGTGGACTCTGCTGCTCACTGGTATGCTCTACCCAGATGCTAAATCACCCCAACATTACAATTGGTGGAGAATGCGGGCATGGACTGAAGATCCTTGCAAATACCAGTGAGCTATTGCCAGAAACTGCATAATCTGTGTGTGTGCAGGTGAGGAGAACCTGCAAGAGAAAGGTGACTAGCCTTAAAGAGACAGTGCTCTAATTTGTTGCTGAACTGTGCAAATTTTTTGGGAGTGATTGTGAGTATGGGGCGATCAAGACGCCAAAAAGAAGCAAGGATGGCTGAGATGATAGATGGAGCTCTGAGGCTGGAGGGGTTGTTACCGCCTGATCGAACCCCATACATACCTGAACAGAGTTTTCCAAGGGAAAAGAGGGCTGCTGTTGTCCCTAGCAACCCTGGTGCAATGAGTGCACAGACGTCTAATGTGGAGCGTCCACCAGCGTTTGAATCTGCAGTGGATTGGTGCAAGCGACACCTGGCAGGATTGGACCAAGCTAAAGTGGAAGCGAAGCCAACCTTTGATAAAAAGAGAGATCTGCCAAATGTCCATGCCTGGGAGAGGGGTGTTGTTGCCCCTGGCAACGCTGCTGCAGTTAAACCAGCAGCTGTTGAGAAAATTGTGAAAGTGACACAGCTTGAGACAGGGTCCAGCAGATGCAGTGTGGGAAACCCTGACAAGACAGGAAACAAAGTGCGCTGTTTGCGGTGCAGCGAGTGGGGGCATGCAGTCTCCAAGTGCCCATTTGTCCCTGGCTCCAATGCAAAGCTACCTAGCAAAACAAAGGTCTGCAAAGCCTGTGTTATGTGCCAGAAGAGAGGCTGACCAAAAGCCAGGACGGAGAGTGGTTGCCCATAGCAACACAGAGGAGACCAGTCGGGCTGTCTGTGGACCATGGGGTGTGCCTGCCTGCAAGGGTCGTGACAAGTGGCTTCCGGAGGAGCCAATACAGCATGTTGGAGAGAACCAGCAAAGCTCTGCAGGGAGAGTGCGATCTCCCATGACAACAAGAGTGGAAGTTGTGCCTGGAGAGAGGAGCTGCAGGAGAGATTTGCCTCAACGTCCCCACAAAGAGCCCTGTGCGTTCTTGCCAGCTGGGAATCATCAGGAGAGAAACGCACTGGAGAAAAGTCGTCCTGTTCCATGTCTGGGATGTGGCCAGCTGGGGCACGAAATGTTGTCTTGCCCTAGATTCTGGGGAGCACCTGGAGGTAATGATGTTGAGCCAGTTTCCTGTAAAAATATATTTACCGTCACCCCTGGCAACAAGGAGGAGTTTTCTGTTGTGTCTGCAGGGGGTGCGATTTCATCCCGTGGCCACCAGGGGGAGTTGGCCAGTAAATGTGTGGCTGAGGACTGTTTAAGACAACGTACTCAAATGAAGATGGTGACCCCAACTACTGCGGTGGGTAAGACTGTCTTTAATGAAATGATGTCTGGGACTGCTGATTGCAGGTATAAAAGAACTGGTTACGAGACTGTCCATGATGATGTGAGAGTGACCCCAGTTAGTGGGGCCACTAAATGTGTGCTTGAAGATTACTTCTCCCTACAAAGTGGGAATGCAGGGGTTAAAGTCCAAACAGAACCTGTATTGATGACTAAAAGTGTTGTGTCTAATGTCTGCCAGTCTCAAGTAGGCAGTGGGCTAGGACAGCCTGCAAAAACTAAAAATGCTATAAGTGTTATGGTTAATGAAAAGTTTGCTGCTGTTGGGAAAACCCCAGGTTCTTTCAGAGCAAAAGCTGTTGTCATAAATGGGCCGTTGCCTGTAGCAACTGATGGTAAGACCGCACAGTTGTCCCCAGAAATCTCCAGGGAACTTCATGTATTGAAGTCGGAGGTTGCCATGGACAACTGGTATGTCACTCTGGTGGGACAGAGTGGAACTGTACCGTGTAATGGTAATGTGTTAGTGCAAGCTGCTAGTACTAAAAATGTGCAGGTAAATGGTGGGTTAAAACAACATGTGGAAAATGCAAAGGTGTGTGAGGCTTGTGAAGCGCCGCACGAGCAAGGTGGTGGTGGTTGTGGTGTATTGCAACCTGTGGTGCTAGAACATGTGTTACCGAAGTCTGCCATGATTTGTAATTTGGGTAATGAATCTGCAACTAAATCCATCTGTTCTAATGTGTGTCCTTGGGCGGATGGATCAGGGCTAAGGAGCGCCGATGAATGGAGCACAGATACAACAGATTGGGATAGTTGGGGTAAAAATCTAATGTCCCTGATAGATGAGGCTTTCATGCATAAAAGTAAGGTGGACAAAGTTTCTGCTGTGCCAGCAGGAGGGATGGCAGAACAGCTTATACCTGAGGACGCGGTGGCTGCTTCAGGGGTTAACCCTCGTGAGAAATATGGACCACATAAGGGCGAGCACACAGCAGACACTTTGTCCGCAACCTACAAAAATGATGTTGACGTGGCGTGTCAAAGTGATGTTGTCAATGGTAATGTGAAGCAGTTCATTGGTGCTGAACCTGAGAAGTTGAGTGTGAGTCAAGCACCTGGCAGCGCTCTGGTAGAGCACCAGGCTGTGGTCGTCTCCAGCTGGGAGAAGGTTTCATTAAACCTTGCAACCTCTCGCGTCTCAGCAAGTGAGTCTGTCTGCATTCCCAGTGTCAGGAAAGTCCCCAGGAAGGATTTCAATCCGAAGCCAAGGGTATGGTTTCTAACAAAAGTGTTAAAGGAGATGCTTAAACTTTGGGATGTACAGCCAGTCTATACTGGGGTGTCTCCACCACAGTCAGACAGTCTGGTACTGCGGAGTACCATTAGGTGGACCCCTGAGTGGCAGGTGGTACAGCACAAAGGAAGACCAGACAAAAGTGGTTTATTTATGACTGTATTACAAGTGTTAAAAGTCGCCTCTAGGTATGCTGATGGGTTACTTCCTGTACAAGAGGTTTATGGGAGAGGCTTTGGCGAAAAGAAAGTGTCTGAGGTTTCACCACCTAACAGCCAGGTAGAAGGCATTTCTGCTGCTATGGTTCAAGATAGTACTGGTCAGTTGTCAGTGAAGGGCGTGTATACTGTACCAGTGGTACTATCACATGAGATGGGAGGGCCAAATGTGGACCAGAAAGCAGCAGAAATCCTAACTGGGGCCCAACCGAAAGTGGTTAAAGAGACTGGGGGCCCCAGTCCAATGTTTGGTTTAGGTGACAAACGGATAAGAAGTGCAGTAAAAATTGTATGTGGATCAGACGAGAGCTTGTCTCTTCAGGTGGATAAAAATACAGATGGCATCAGAACAGGTCAAGTGGTAGGACAGCTGCCTGCAGAGAGGGTGAACCCCGTGGAGGTGACGTCCTTTGAGGTTCCCGTGGGTGATGGCAACCCTCTGGTATGTGTGCCCTCTGCAGACTCTGCCCTAGCAAATACTGAAAAAAAAGGCATTGGTGACTTTTGCAACATTGAGAGGTGTAAAGTTGGTTTGAATATGTATATCAATGATGAACCAAATAATTTGTTAAAGGTACATGACAGTGTGGTGTCCAAAGGTATTGGGAAACCGGGGAACCTGAAGCGTGGAGGCAGAAGGGTTGGTAGAAAGACCAGGGGTGCCCTGTTTAAATTTCAAAAGAGGAAGTGCTGTATGACTTCCCCGAGTAAGGGGGGGGGGGGGTTGCAATCTTTCTGGAAGAAAAAAGAAATACTAGACTGCAGACATGTCTGACGGGAATGCCATAATGAAGGAAGAGGAGCTGGCAGACATGGAGAAGAAGAGACTCCCCAGAAGGATAATCCATTTTGCCAGTGGAGAGGTGATGGAAGAGTACAGCACAGAGGAAGAAGAGGGAGAAGGCTGAGTGTAGGGAAATATAGCTGGTTAAGATCCAGGGTGGGACGTACCTGGAAGCACACCCGGAAAAAAGGTTGGGCCTATGTGGCTGATAGCCAGCACAGAGGTGTCCCAACCATGATGATGGGTGCTGGTGTTCCTCCCTGTGGATCGAAACAAAGGGGGGGGGGGTATGTGATAGTCCAGTTCCCTGTCCTGGTAATGGTCGCCCAGGACTCTCCAATAGGCAGGAATCTCCAATCCTGGGACCGGGTTTTGTAAACAGCCAGGAGTCTGGCTGGTTGATTGAGCAGGTGGGTCCTGGGCTTATAGTAGAATCAAGACCAGTGTTCTGGACTCCACCCTCCCGAGGAGTCCAGGCAAGCAAGGGAGAAGCATGCATGTCTGCATGGTATAGAGACAGAGGACCCAAAGCTGTGGGCTGAGCAGCACAGAAGCTGAGAGCACAGAGAAAGGTACAGTGATTTGTACAAGTACTTTGGTACGTGGCCAAGAGGGCTGAAGTGTAAGCCTAGGGGCTGTATTTCTGAAGAGAGCCATGTGGCTTGGCATTTTCGTTTGACCGTTTCTTTATTGCTACCCCCTGCGTGGGAAAGTCTGGATGGACGTTTTTCTTTCTTTTAATAAAAGTGGGTCAACAAACCCTTAAAAAGTACAACTGGCGTGGACTCTGCTGCTCACTGGTATGCTCTACCCAGATGCTAAATCACCCCAACATTACAATATATATATGTATATATATTTATTTTAGGCAATTTTTTCTTAGACTTTTTCCTAATGGGGGCAAGACCAGGCTTAGTACAAGGGATTGATAGTTTGACTTGACCTCAGTATCAAGCCATTCACTATCTAATCTTTTCACAGGCTCTTTCCTCTCTCCTCCCCAGTTTGGGGTTGGAACATTTTGTGGTGGAGACTCTCGGATTTGGCATCCTTAATGAGTTCTATACTCTGGGACTCCTCTATGCTTTGGAGGGCTTATGCAGACCTCTGTGGAATGTCCAAGACGGAGAAGCTGTGTCTCTATTGTTTGAACATATTGACATGTAAGTTAATTATATTGTATTTTGTAATAGGCGTTATTGTACATGCTGAAATATTATGTTATGGATATTCATGTTGTAACATAATGCATTGATCTTGTACTGTGCAATTTCAAAAATGGTTGTTGTCCCTGATGAAGATTGTTCTATATGTGCACCTTTTGTACCTTGCATCTCTGAGAACCTTGCGGCCTCATTGCGGGAGTCCACCCCCGGAAATGACGCAACATGGCAAAAACCGGAAGTGACCTTGGACGCAAGATCACCCCTGGAAATGACGCAGCGGCCCATGCAACCCTAAGGCCTCGTACACACGATAGGTTAACCAGAGGACAATGGTCTGATGGACCGTTTTCATCGGTCAAAACCGATCGTGTGTGGGCCCCATAGGTTATTTAACTATCCGTTAAAAAAAAGCCAACTTGCTTTAAATTTAACCGATGGATTCCTAACCGATGGGAAAAAATGATCATTAGTAGGCACAACCATCCGTTAAAAATCCTTGCATGCTCAGAATCAAGTCGACGCATGCTTCGTTTTTTTCAGCACGTCATTGTGTTTTACGTCACCGCGTTCTGACACAATCGTTTTTTTAACCGTTGGTGTGTAGGCGCGACGGACCATCAGTCAGCTTCATCGGTTAACCGATGATAACGGTCCATCGGTCCGTTCTCATCGGATGGACTGATCGTGTGTACGAGGCTTAACAGAGCCGCCAAACATTCTGTGAAGGGTCTGGTCAGTGTGGAGGGGTCCAGGATCATCCAGCCATCACAAATGAATACTCTGCAATTTCAGAAAGATTCCCACATAACATCTGCAGAACATATTAACATTCAGCCTTGTTGGATACACACTCACCTTTTTAAGTTGTTGGTCAATAAATTATTTCCTAACATACAATCATTTTCTAACCGCTGAACTCACATATTCTGTGCTTACACAAACAATATCTACTGTTTCAGATACCTCAAAGAGAAAATATTGTAGTAATTGCACATCTGAAATCTTAGATATTTTATTATTGTCATTTTACCTAATTGTTTCTTCTGGTATCTTAATGTGTTTAGAAATACCTTTTTCTTGTATAAACTGCTTATGTTATTTCTGTTTATGTGTGAAATGTGACTACATCAATAGAATACAAGATTTGCCCCTTTCAAGAGACTGCTCAGTGAGCACTATATAATGGACTACACAAAATGAAAAACAATATCAAATAATTGTTTATCTTTATCTTGGTCCAGAAGTAGTTCCCCCTGAAGAGAAAAAAAAAATAAAAAGCTGCTGTTTACCAACACATTGTGATCATTGTGGTAATTTAACTTTTTTTTTTTATCTTCGAGATCAGTGAAAGATACAGGTATTTTTAGAAGTTAATATAGTTTGCCCTCTGACTAGGCTAACAAATTAATGTAGTGCCCAATATATCCTGAAGATTCAGTAAAGGGTGTAGAGGTTAATTGGATAGGAAGGGACTGAAATCATTGTAGAATGAGCACAGCGTATGAGGGAAGGTGATACTGTACACTGTCTTGGAGAGAGTAGTTGACTGACACAAAGGTAGAATCTATAACAATATTTAAATGTGTTTGTTGTTTTTTCTAATTTGGTAAATGAATACCAATTTTTGTACATCCTGTATATTCATTTTTTTCACCCAATGAATCAGTGAACTCTTTCAATTTAGGTTTTAGAAATACAAAAAAAGGTCAGCGATACATCATTCACTTTCATTTTACACTGGACTCCAATAATTGGATTTAGGAAAGGCTATGAACTCAAAGGTTCATTGGTCAAACCAGATCCAGTGGATAGTTATTCAACACAATGCCTGAAGAAAGCTCTTTCATGATACATTTTTAGTGCCTGGTATTATATATATACCGTATATATATATATATATATATATATATATATATATATATATATATATATATTTTTTTTTTTTTTTTTTTTTTTTCTTTTGCTCAAAAGAGCAATACTTAATAAATAAATGTTGTAATTATTGTTTGGTACTCATCAGCTTACTTGAGACTTTTGCTTAAAATAAAATTTTACTATAGTTAGCAAGATCAAGTTACAGGTAAGTAACAAGCAGCCATGCATCCTAATTAGGTAAAGCACAGGATCATTTATGTTATAAATGTGTGCTGTCTGATTACATGACCTTATCTGCTGTCATATAAAAAAATGAATTTAATAGGAAATCATTAGCAATGTGTTAATTACTCAGTTTTTGAAGAATACAATTATTAAGGCAGTGACAGCTATAGTTCTACAGTTAGTTATGCTTCAAATGCTCACTGATCACCTAACTTATTACCTGTAAGTAGTAAGCAGAGGCTACTGAAAGTTTAAAAATATAAAGTATTTTCTGCATATTTTAGCTATCAAAGTGTACTATACTGTTTAATCTCACGTTTCTCATGTTTTTCCCATATTTTCTCTTTTTCCAAATTGAATAGTTTGCTGAAATGAGCCTTTATTTTTTTAAACAATATCTGTTTCATCCATGAGATAATAAGCATATCTCTATTTTCTTTTCAATATTTTGTTATTATTTTGAAATTTCACTGTAAGGACAAAACATAACTGAGAATCACAAACAAAGAACAAGGTCTCCATGTTCCATCTGAATTATGTAAGGCTTATAGAGGTTGATTTAATAAATCTGGAGAGTGCAAAATCTGTGGTAGCTCTGCATAGAAACCAAAAACAAGCTGAAGTTAGAAGCTCATTAACTACCACATACAGCTGCACCAGATTGTGCAGTCTCCAATTTTAGTAAATCAACCCCATAGTGTTATAAAACAGCAGATCTAAACAATCCAAGTTCACAAATTTCAATTGTGTGCTAAGTACAAGAGAATAAACTGACAGATTTATAAATATTAAGGGATTGGAAGTATAAAATGTTGTACATAAAATAATGCACAGTATCTTTCATACTGTATGTTAGGGTCAACTATGTAAAGTAAATGCATATTTTTTTTCCACTGTACTCACGGGTGTCAGAGGAGGCATGTTTAAAAATAAGATTCTTTGCTCAATGTAAACATGAACTTATATGAGCCATGAGTTTATATAATATTGAGAGTTTGTTTGAAGGAGGCATGATGGTAGATCTCCAGTGACTCATAATTATGAATCCAGCTACTAATAGAATATGAGTCATTGATTGTTGTAGAGGATGAGGAATAATATCTATACCAACTATACCAAATTGTTGAAGTGCTAAACCAAGAGTGGGGGTTATGGGATGAGCTATTATCTCTGATATTGTTAATGCAGAAAATATTTAGCCGATAACTAATTAGGTACCTACATGACCACAGAATATGGTAGATATTACCCTTGTGCCCACAGTCTCTCCAACAATTAGTAAATCAAACTATCACATTTATAAAGATGAAGAGGGGTCAAATAATATATTAGAAAAAAAATTAGGGGCCACAATGGCCCTAGATCAGACTTTAGAGGCAAAATGAACGAGGGTATAGTAAAAATATATTTTATTGATAAGAATTAATCGCACACAGAGCAAGTATCAAAAGAATAAAAACAAAACACAAACAATTAACACAAAATAGACATAAATGTATGGCGTGAACAAAATGTTGACACCATATAGACATCAGTGAGCCCCTGTGCGTCAACGCGTTTCACTGTTTTGCTTCGCCAGGACACTCAGGGGTTGTTGGAAAGAACAGGTCTCACTATCTAATAAAGCACATCAATCAGACATTGTGTAATAGTATCATGTAGAGATAAAAACTTTACCCGTTGTCATATCTGAGTAACATATATTCAACACATACAACTACTTTGTCAGCATAAAAACATCCGCAAATGAAAATCTCCCAAATGAACGTCACAGTGTGGATGAGGAATCATAATCTCCCAATGCTATTAACCATATGATGAGCTATAACAATTAACATAATAATGCATATTACAATCAAAGCCGAGCCATGTTTAATACTTGGATAGATAGAAACAGATTATATATACAGTATATATATATATATATATATATATATATATATATATATATATATATATATATATATATATATATATATATATATATATATATGAGTTGTACTTATTAGCTCAAAAAACTAACTAGCTCACTCCATGTAGAATTTATTACAAACTGTCATTCACAGATGATAAACTGTGAAGAGAAGATAAATGGGGGGGGGGGGTGGTATGAACATAGCCTTAACCACTTGCTTACTGGGCACTTAAACCCCCCTCCTGCCCAGACCAATTTTCAGCTTTCAGCGCTCTCACACTTTGAATGACAATTACTCATGAAACACTGTACCCAAATGATTTTGTCCTTTTTTCATACAAATATAGCTTTCTTTAGGTGGAATTTGACCACCTCTGCGCTATAAATGAAAAAAGACCGACAGTTTTAAAAAAAAAATTCTTGATAACATTTTGAAAATTAGTCCTTTTTTTTCTTACATTTTGGCCACAGTCTATACTGCTACATATCTTTGGTAAAGATAACCTAAAGTTTGTGGAAATCATTTGGTCTGTGTAAAAGTTTTAGGGCCAGATTCAGGTAGAAGTGCGGCGGCGTAACGTATCGTAGATACGTTACACCGCCACAAGTTTTCATTGCAAGTGCCTGATTCACAAAGCAATTGCGATGAAAACTACGCCGGCGGCCTCCGGCGCAAGGCAGGCCAATTCAAATGGGCGTGTGCCATTTAAATTAGGCGCGCTCCCGCGCCGGACCTACTGCGCATGCTCAGTTTCGCAATTCCCGTCGTGCTTTGCGCGCCGTGACGTCATTTTTTCGAACGGCGACGTGCGTAGCGTACTTCCGTATTCCCGGACGTGTTACGCAAACGACGTTAAATTTTAAATTTTGACGCGGGAACGACGGCCATACTTTAGACAGCAATACGATTGCTGACTAAAGTTAGGGCACCAAAAAAAACGACTAACTTTGCGATGGGAAACTAGACTAGCGGCGATGTAGCGAACGCGAAAATCCGTCGGGAATCGCCGTAACTCCTAATTTGCATACCCGACACTGGTTTACGACGCAAACTCCCCCCAGCGGTGGCCGCGGTATTGCATCCTAAGATCCGACAGTGTAAAACAATTACACCTGTCGGATCTTAGGGATATCTATGCGTAACTGATTCTATGAATCAGTCGCATAGATACTCTGAGAGATACGACGGAGTATCTGAGATACTCTGTCGTATCTCAGCTGTGAATCTGGCCCACAGAGTCTACAAGCTATAGTGCAAATCATAAAAAATGTATCACATCTGATGTACTGGCGGCCTATTTCTTGAGACCCTAACAAGCCAGGAAAGTACAAATTCCCCCCAAATAACCCCTTTTTGGAAAGTAGACATTTCAAGGTATTTAGTAAGAGGCATGGTGAGTTATTTAAAGTTGTAATTTTTTCCCACAATACTTTGCAAAATTAAGATTTTTATTTTTATTTTTTTCTCAAAATTGTCATTGTAATAGCTTATTTCTCTCACATGACATGTGCATACCACACATGACCCCCCGAAATACATTCTGCTACTCCTCCTGAGTATAACGATACCCCATGTGTGAGAATTTTTCACTGCCTAACCACATACAGAGGCCCAACATGCAGGGAGCACCATCAGGTGTTCTAAGAGCATAAATGACACATCTAATCTAACTACTTGACTACCTATTAAATTTTTGAAGGCCCTGGAGCACCAGGACGTTTTTTTTATGCAAAGTTGTCCATTGATAAGATATTTCCAACACATAGCATGTACATAGCAAACATTACACCCCAAAAAACATTCTGCTACTCCTCCTGAGTATGGCGATACCAAATGTGTGAGCCTTTTACACAGCCTGGCCACATACAGAGGTCCTACATTGAAGTAGCACCTTTAGGCGTTCTATGAGCATACATTACACATCTCATTTCTCAACCACGTATTACACTTTTGAAAGCTCTGGAGCACCAGGACAATGAAAACTCCTACACAATGACCCAGTTTTGGAAAGCTAACACCCCAACGTATTTGGGAAATGTGGAAAAAAATTAAAACGCATTTTTTTACACAAACTTGTCCGTTTATAAGATATCTCCAACACATAGAATTTACATAGCAAAAATTACATCCCAAAATACATTCTGCTACTCCTCCTGAGTATGGCGATACCACATGTGTGAGACTTCTACTCAGCCTGGCCACATACATAGATCCAACATGCAAGGAACACATAGCATGCACATACCAAGAATTACACCTCAAAATATATTATGCTGAGCAAAGCGTAAACAAAAGATTACCTGTGGTTTTAGTAGCGCAGTTCTACACAGCAGGATGGCACTAGTCCAGGCAGCAGGCAGATACTTGGTCAGCAACAACATACACAATTGTCCAGGCAGAAGGCAGGGATACTGTCCATGTACAGTCCTGGGTCAGTGCAGGCAGAGATATTGTCAGCAGTGCCAAAAATATTGGTCCTGGTAGTAGGCAGGTCCATGTGGTGTGGTCAGTTCATGCGACACACAGAGGCATGATGGCATAGGTCCTACAGGCAGTGGGCAGAAGTAAGTCCTCGTTCAGGACAGAATGGGGACAGTGGTAGAGGCTTCTCCCACCCAAATTGCAATAAAAGTACTGGCAAAAAATGTTGTGGACAGATGAAACCAAAGTTGAGTTGTTTGGAAGAAACACACAACACTATGGCCCAGATTCACAAAGTACAAGTTACGCTGACGTAAGTGCAAATGTGCACCGTCGTATCTGTGCGCCAGACCCACAAACTAATATGCGCCTAAAAACAGGCTACACCCCGCCGCCGTATCTTGCTTACGCCGCCGTAGGGTGGGCGTACATTTAGGCTGGGAGCATGGTGCCGCTCCCATTGATTAGCCATTCAAACATGCAAATGAGGGAAATACGGCGATTCACGAACGTGCGTGTGCCCGGCGCATGCTACGCGAGATGTGCGTAAGTTGTACGTCCGGCGTAAAGTCATTCCCCATAAAGGAGGTGCAACCCAGCAACAGACATGCTCAGGTCTGCACCAGGGAACACAAGCCGACGTATTGTGCGTTGGACGTGTGTCTGGCTGGGCGTACGTTATGTTCACGGCGTACGCAGTGATCCAGCGTAGCTTAGGCAGTTGTGTGGGCATGGTTATGAGCAGGCACAGGGGGGAGCGTCCACGACACGGCACATGCGCAGTTCGTGATACGTACCTGTCTGGCGCTCGGCCCATCATTTGCATGGGGTCACGCCCACTTCCACCTACGCCGGCGTACGCCTTTAAAATCAACGCCACGCTGGCGCAGTGTTGGGAGCACTGGCTTGCTGAATGCAATGCTTGCCTCTCTGCGCTGCGTTGGCGTAGTGTACAGTGTTTGTTCTACAGCGGCGTAATGTGCGCCTTGTTTTCTGTGAATCTGGACCTATGTGTGGAGAAAAAGAGGAACAGCACACCAACATCAAAACCTCATCTCAACTGTGAAGTATGGTGGTGGGGGCATCATGGTTTGGGGCTGGGTCAAGGCCTGGATGGATTGCTATCATCAAAGAAAAAAATAATTCCCAAGTTTATCAAGACATTTTGCAAGAGGAATTAAGGCCATCTGTCCACCAGCTGAAGCTCAACAGAAGATGGGTGTTGCAACAGGACAACGACCCAAAGCATAGAAGTAAGTCAACAACATAATGGCTTAAACAGAAGAAAATATGCCTTGTGGAGTGGCCTAGTCAGAGTCCTGACCTCACCCCGATTGAGATGCTGTGGCATGACCTCAAGAAAGCGATTCACACCAGACATCCCAAGAATATTGCTGAACTGAGACAGTTCTGTAAAGAGTAATGGTCAAGAATTACTCCTGACCATTGTGCATGTCTGATCTGCAACTACACGAAACGTTTGGTTGAAGTTATTGCTGCCAAAGGAGGTTCAACCAGTTAATAAATCCAAGCGTTCACATACTTTTTCCACCTGCGCTGTGAATGTTTACATGGTGTGTTCTATAAAAACATGGTAACATTTAATTCTTTGTGTGTTATTAGTTTAAGCAGACTGTGATTGTCTATTGTTGTGACTTAGATGAATACTTTTTATTACAACTGTATCTGGCTCTGGGCATTGCGGTGGAGAAGATTGGCATGTGGTAGATGGGGCATTTTGAACAAAAGGATCACAATTAATTTTTATTGTTGAGTTCTATACAAAATGTGAGACCTTCAACTCCTCCACCGTTAGGTCTCTCCACTCGAAGTGACGGGCATAATAAGATGTTGGATTATTTGAAATAAATTGTTGGGCATATAGGTTGCACTGGGCCACAATTCTAGATAGCATGTCCTCAGTAAAAATTTAATTTGGGAAAAATTTTCCATGTCCACCTGGACTCCTGGCTAGGCAGTAAAAGGGGGAATGTTGGATTCTCCTGAATTAGGAGGAAGCCACAAAGGGTTCTGAAGGGCATAGGGAAGGCTGGCATGGATCCTAGGCCTTTCTTGCTGAGGTACTGCGGTGCTGGTGGATGGTACTGCAGTGCTGGTGGATGGCACTGCGGTGCTGGTGGATGGCACTGCCTTCTTACCAAAGCACCTTCGTTTGGCAGGCCGACTATCTTCCTCCTCTGAGCCTGTCAGTGTTCCACTACTGAAGACTGGCTCATAGTTTGAGTCCGACTCAGAATCCGAATGGGAATCCGAAAAAGAGAGCTCCCCGTTGCTCTCGTCAGGCGTGGAAAGAATTTGGTATGCCTCCTCGGCAGAAAAGCATCTTTTTGACATGGTTGCTGGCAGTGGTGATGTGACTTCACAGGTGTGTGGCACAGATGTGCACTGATGAGACGGCACAGATGTGCAATGCGGCGGCACAGATGTGCATGATTGATTGCACAGATGTGCGTTGAGGCAGCACAGATGGGCACTGATGTGGTGTTACAGTTGCCTGTGGATTGAACCAGGCAAACCAAGACTCCTACTCGGTATCAGGTCGTGCAGTGAGCTAATATATGTGTATTATAAGACTATAACACAAAAGTGATTGCATTTTTTTGTGGATAGTACCTTTGCTTTACAGTAAGGACTATGTCCCCGAGAAGAGAGGCAAGGGCTGGTACGAAATTTGAGCTTGCCTGCAGTTTACCATCCCCCTCTGTCAGCCTGATAGCAGCCTCACAGGATGAGCCCCTGTCTGGTTTTGCAGCTTCTCCTATGGCATCTCCTGTATACGTCACTGAGGGCTTTAAAAGTTACTTTGGATGGCCTAGAAGGAAGGATTGCTACTATTATCGCAACCTCCTTGAAAGATAGCGTAAAACAGGGTAGATCCCCTTTTATCTGCTCTGGCTCTCTCATCAGATGAGCCTTCTGAGGGTGAAAAATCCCTCTCTGGAGATGAGGATCATGTGCAGTCTGAGGACTCAGAGGATGAGAGGATTCCTGCTACCTCTCAGTCGCTAAAGATGCAGGTGCAATATTATGCAGAGATGGTAAATACCACTTACAAATTGCCTCCTGTGGAAGCTTCTATGTCCTTTGTTTCCTCTTTTGGGGATCTTGGAAGTCCCTGCAGGCTGCATGCTCCTTTCCAGTTCATCATTTGCTGGATAAACTGATGTATGATGACTGGGTTCACCCAGAATAACTGTTTCTCCTCCTAAGCAGTTTTCCCTCCTTTATCCTATGGAGTAAGGTTTCACTAAGAAATGGGGGGTACCTGCTATAGATGCAGCTATTTCTTGTGCAATCAAAAGCCTGACCTGTCCTATAGAACATGCTCAGGGCTTTAAGGATCCAACTGATAAAAATCTGGAGTCCCTATTGAAAGCCACCTCTTCCATGACTGGGGCTGTAGTACAATCTGCAGTTGCAGCAATTGGTGTATGTCAGTTCCTCAAGGAACAAATGAAGCAGATGATTAACCTCCTCCCTAAAGAGGAGATTGATTTTAATGAGAACCTTCTTAAGGCCTTGTGTTTTGTGGTTGATGCGATTATGGACTCTGTTCAGCAAGCATCCCGCTTAAATCTCCTGCAGGTACACATGTGCAGATCCCTTTGGTTAAAACATTGAGAGGCCAAAAGATACTTGCCAGTGGTCCCCTTTGGGGAAGGTCATCTGTTTGAGGATGACCTGGATGTATATATCCAAAAGTTTACCGGAGGCGAGTCAATTCTGTTGCCGGTTAAAAAAAGAGTAAACATCCTTCATTTAAGCATACTCTTTCTCCAGCCCCTGGAACCTAATTTTCCGGGCAATGGCGACAGTCTAACACTAGGTAAAAAGGCCCAGAGCCAAGCCCAAGGGCAGAAAAGGACTTGGGGTCCAAAGTCTAAGCAGAACCCCAAAACTTCCCTATGAAGGGATCCTCCCGTTCAGGCCGAGTGGGGGGAAGGCTGCTGCAATTTGCAAATGCCTGGCGGAACAAAGTTCAGGACAAGTGGGTCATCTTCACAGTGTCCTCAGGCTACAAGCTAGAATTCAGAGAACTTCCACCACCCCGTTTTCTGAGATCAAGAGTTGCCAAAGATCCAGAAAGAAGAAGGCCTTTACTGTTGGCCTAGGAACACATGTTGTCCAAAGGGGTAATCATGGAGTTAGCCCCAGAGGATCAGGGATCAGGGTTTTACTCAAACCTTTCACAGTTCCAAAACCAAATGGGGATGTCAGACCTATCCTTCAAAAGGCCTGAATCAGTTTCTGAACAGCTCCTTTCGCATGGATTCTGTCCATTCAGTTGTTTACACCCTTCAGGGAGGAGAATTCAATAGACATCAAAGATGCATATCCACATGTGCCAATATTTCCCACTCACCAAAGGTTTCTAAGGTTTGCGATGGTTCAGCGCCACTTTCAGTTTGTGGCCCTTCCTTTCGGGTTGGCTACAGCACCTCGAGTGTTCACAAAAATACTGGCCCCGGCCCTGGCAAGACTAAGGGCACGAGGCATAGCAATAACAGCCTATCTGGACGATCTGTTGATCATAGATCAGTCCGCTGCATGCTTGGGCCACTATGTGCACAGCACAGTAGAATATTTGGAGTACCTAGGCTGGGTCCTCAATCTGGGAAAATCCTTCTTGCAGCCTCAAATAAGGCTGAAGTACTTGGGCATGATTATAGACATGTCCTGAAGCCAGGTATTACTTCCCAAGCTAAAGGCAAAAGCCATAGGAGACTTGGTCCGAGTGATAAAGGCAAAGAGAAGGCATTCCATCCGTCTATGCATGAGGTTATTGGGGAAGATGGTAGCCTCATTTGAGGCTGTTCCTTACGTCCAGTTTCACTCAAGGCCCCTACAGGGCAGAATTCTGTCAGCTTGGAACAAAGATGTTCAGGCCCTGGACCTTCCTATGATCTTATCTCCAAAGGTTCATCAGAGCCTCAATTGGTGGTTGCTCCCCCAAAATCTGTCAGAAGGAAAATCCTTCACTCCGGTTACCTGGAATTTGGTAACCACAGACACCAGCCTTCTTGGCTGGGGGGGGGGGCAGTTCTAGAAGAAGCATCTGTTCAGGGGAAGTGGTCTGGTGCCGAAAAGCTCCTACCCATTAACATTCTGAAGATTCGGGCAATTCATCTGGCCCTCAGAGTTTGGTCTTACAGACTGCAGGGTTGGCCTGTTCGGATTCAGTCCAACAATGATACAGCCTTGGCCTATATCAATCACCAAGGAGGCACCATAAGTCTAGATGCCCAAAAAGAGGGGAATCACATCCTGGCTTGGGTAGAAAGGCATATCCTCGCCTGTCTGCAGTCTTAATTTCAGGGGTAAAAAATTGCCAGGTGGATTTTTTACCCACTAGCAGCTGAGTCCAAGAGAATGGTCTCCACACCCCGACATATTTCAAATCATATGTCAGAAATGGGGTACCCCAGATGCAGACCTGTTGGCTTCCTGGTTCAATGCAAAGCTGGACAAGGGTCAGATGCCCGGACAATCTCATGGGTTCGTTATTCTCTGATTATGCGTTCCCTCCAGTTCAACTTCTCCCACAATTCCTTCAGAGAGTCAAGAGGGAAGGAAAGCTGGTGATTTTTATCACCCCGGCTTGGCCCAGGAGACCCTGGTATGTAGAAATTGAAAGGATGGCAGTAGGTAGACCTTGGGTTCTCTCACTATGCTCGGACCTACTATTGCAGGGTCCAATATTCCATCCTGCCTTGCAAAGTCTAAATTTATGGTTTGGCTGTTGAGGCCCACATTCTGAGGAAATGTGGGCTCTCAGGTCCAGTCCTATCCACTCTGGTTACTGCTAGGAAGCCGGCATCCAGGCTCATCTACTACAGAATCTGGAAGGTATATGTTTCCTGGTGTGAACCCAGAGAGGGTGCATCCTAGGAAATATGCCATTAATATGATTCTTGCCCTTCCTCAATTGGGCTTAAATATGAAGTTGGCCTTGAGCACTATCAAGGGCCATATCTCGGCCTTGTTGGTGTTCTTTCAAAAACCGCTTGCCTCTCATTCCCTAGTCTGGACGTTGTTCAGGGAGCACTGCGCTTGAATCCGCCGGCTAAGTCTCCCGTGTGCCCATGGGATTTGAATTTGGTTTTATCTGTTTTACAGAAGCTACCTTTTGAACCATTTCACCATGCTTCTTAAGTCTTTTTGACAAAGAAACAGTTTTTTCTTGTAGACATATCCTCAACAAGGAGGGTAGCGGAATTTGCGGCTCTTTCTGTAAAGAACCGTATATAATTATTCATGATAACAGGGTGGTGCTGCGTCCTCACCCAACATTTTTACCTAAGGTGTTTTCAGGATTTCATGTGAATCAAGATATAGTCCTACCATCTTTTTTTCCAGATGTGCAGTCTGTGGAGGAAGAAGGTCTACGCTCTATAGATGTTGTAAGAGTGGTGAAAGTTTATCTAAAAGCTACGGCTCAGATACGAAAGACTGATTGTCTGTTTATTCTGCCAGGGCCCAGGGAAGGGCCAGGCAGCGTCGAAATCTACTTTTGCAGATTGGATTCGAAAAGTCATTATTCAGGCCTATGTTTAGAAAAGAAGATTCCTCCTTTTCAGGTGAAGGCGCACTCGGCTAAAACAGTTGGTGCTTCATGGGCAGTGCATCACCAGGCCTCCATGGCTCAGATCTGTAAGGCTGCTACTTGGTCTTCGGTCCATACATTTACTAAGTTCTACCAGGTAGATGTGAGAGGGTATGAGGATGCCGCCTTTGGGCGTAGTGTGCTGCAGGCAGCAGTATAGATCCTCTGGCCCGATGGCAGTCTTATATAAAACATATTGCGAGAAAGGAGAACCCTTGGGAAATACCCTTTCCAAGATATACTCTTTGCTTGTAGCTCCTCCAGAAGATTTTCGGTTACCGAGTTTCAGTAAATGGGAAAAAGACTTAAATAGGACATTCACTGTAAATCAACAACATAACATCATCTATCTCTTATTAAATACATTGATTTGTACACACATCCAAGAGATGAATTCCAAATTACTGATGCCATGGTATCGAACACTGAGGCCTCGTACACACAACCGTTTTCCTCGACAGAATCCATCAAGAAACTTGGTGGCAGAGATTTTTTGCCGAGGAAAACGGTCGTGTTTTTTTTTTTTCATCGAGGAAACTGTCAAGGATCTCAACGAGAAAAAAAGAGAACAAGTTCTCTTTTTCATCGATGGGAGTCTCAATTTCCTCATCTTGTTCCTCGTCGGGCTGGTTTTCGATGAGAAACACGTTCATGTGTATGCTAAGAAACCCGCGCATGCTCAGAATAAAGTATGAGACGGGAGCGCACCTTCGGTAAAAGTAGAGTTTGTAATGAAGATAGCACATTTGTCACGCTGTAACAGTCTGCAAAGTGCAAATTGTAACATGAGATTAGCAAAAGCAGCCCCAAGGGTTGTGCCAGTGGAAACAAACTTCCCCTGCCGTTGTATGTGTTGTACGTCACCGCGTTTGAGAACGAGGAGATTTGGTCTTGACAGGGTGTACGCAAAGAAAGCTTGTCAAGTTTCTCCACAAGTCTGACAAGGAACTCGTCGAGGAAAACAATGTTTCATTTACGACGAGTTCCTCGGTCGTGTGTACGAGGCCTTACAGTTGTTGGCGGTGTCAGGAAGAACAAGGTACTTTATTTCATATCTTCTGGTCATGCTCCAAGACTAAAAAGTATTGGTCTGAGGTACAGAGGATAGCACAAAAATGTACAGACTGTCCAATACAAGAAGACTCTGCATTCTTCCTATTACACTGCTCACAATTGCCAATCCAGATATATAGGGACTCAGTTTTGAAAACTCCAAAGCTGAATTTATTGGCACATTGAATTCAGCTGGTGGATAGGTAAGTGTTCCACGTGTCAACCTGGGCCTTCGTTTTTAAAATCACCAGTTGCAATCCCAGGAACATCAGTCAATTTGTAAATAAAGTCAAATAGTTTCTGCATATATACAGTACCTTGAAAATGTATTCACACCCCTTGACATTTTCCACATTTTGACATATTACAACCAAAAACATAAATTAATTTTATTGGGATTTTATGTGATAGACCAACACAAAGTGGCACATAATTGTAAAGTGTATGAAAAATTATAAAAAAAAAATAACATGTTTTTACTAATAAATATCTTAAACTTGTGGCATGCATTTTTATTCAGCCCCCTTTACTCTGATACCCCATAACTAAAATCTAATGGAACCAATTGCCTTCAGAAGTCACCTAACTAGTAAATAGAGTCCACCTGTGTGTAATTTAATCTCAGTATAAATACAGCTGTTCTGTAAAGCCCTCCGAGGATTGTTAAAGAACCTTAGTCAACAAGCAGCATCATGAACGCCAAGGAAGGGTCAAGTAGGGTTAGGTTATAAAAGAATATCCCAAACTTTGCACTGTTCAATCCATCATTTGAGAATAGAAAGAGTATGGCACAACTGCAAACCTACCAAGACATTGCCGTCCACCTAAACTTACAGGGCGGTGGTGGTGGCAGCATCATATCGTGGAGATGCTTGTCTTCAACAGGGACAGGGAAGCTGGTCACAGTTGATGGGAAGATGGATGGAGCTAAATACAGGCAATCTTAGAAGAAAACCTGTTAGAGTCTGCAAAAGACTTGAGACTGGGGCTGAGGTTCACCTTCCAGCAAGACAACAACTCTAAACATACAGCCAGAGCTACAATGGAATGGTTTGGATCAGATGCTCTCCATTCAATCTGACAGAGCTTGAGCTTTTTTGCAATGAAGAATGGGTAAAAATGTCACTCTCTAGATGTGCAAACTGGTAGAGACATCCCCAAAAAGACTTATGCCGCGTACACACGATCATTTTTCAGCATGAAAGAAAACGTTGTTTTTCAGCATGTCTAAAAAACAAAATTTTCCCAACTTCATCATTAAAACGATGTTGCCTACACACCATCGTTTTTAAAAAATGATCTAGCAAAGCGTGGTGACGTACAACACGTACAAGGGCACTTTAAAGGGAGAGTTCCATTTGCCTTGGGCTGCTTTAGCTGATTCCGTGTTAGTAAAAGACGATTCGCGTTTTTTTTGTCTGTTACAGCGTGATGAATGTGCTTACTTCATTATGAACGGTAGTTTTACCAGAACGAGCGGTCCCATCTCATAACTTGCTTCTGAGCATGCACAGGGTTTTTTCGTCGTTTTAGCCCACACACGATCATTTTTTACAACCCGAAAAACGACATTGTTTAAAACGACGTTAAAAAATACAGCATGTTCGGGAAAAAAAAATTGTCGTTTTTCAGAACCTGAAAAACGATGTCCAGCCCACACACAATCATTTTAAATGACGTTTTTGAAAAACAAAGGTTTTGTTATGCTGAAAAATGATCGTGTGTATGCGACATTACAGCTGTAATTTCAGAAAAAGGTGGTTCTACAAAGTATTGACTCATGGGACTAGGGGGACTGAATACAAATGTGTGCCACACTTTTCACATTTTTATTTGTAAAAAAAAATAAAACCATTTATCATTTTCCTTCCACAATTATTTGCCACTTTGTGTTGGTCTATCACATAAAATCTCAATAAAATACATTTACGTTTTTGGTTGTAACATGACGAAATGTGGAAAATTATATATATATATATATATATATATATATATATATATATATATATATATATATATATATATATATATATATATATATATATATATACACACACACTGAGCAAAATTATAAACACAACACTTTTGTGTTTGCCCCTATTTATTATGAGCTGAACTTAAAGACCTACAACTTTTTCTATGTACACAAAAGGCCTATTTCTCTCAAATATTGTTCACAGATCTGTCTAAATCTGTGCTGAGATAATCCATCTACCTCACAGGTGTGGCATATCAATATTCTGATTAGACAGCATGATTATTGCACAGGTGAATCTTATGCCGTGTACACACGACCGTTTTTCATGTCATTGAAAAAAAAAATGAAATTTTTCTCGACATGAATCCTCTCAAGCCTGCCTTGCATACACATGATCGTGATAAAGAAATGCTTTAGCAAAGCGCGGTGACGTACAACACGTACGACGGCACTATAAAGGGAAGGTTACATTCGAATGGCGCCACCCTTTGGGCTGATTATGCAAATTTCCCTTCTCATAACTTGATTCTGAGCATGCATGTTTTTTCCCCGTTGTTAAAGCCTACACACGGACGTTTTTCACGATGAGAACAACGTCAACGTGAAAAATGACGTGAAAAAATAGAGCAGGTTCTACATTTTTAAATGCCATTTTTCTTGTCGGGAAAAATGCTCTGGAGTCTACACACGACCGTTTTTAACAGCTAATTAAAAAAATTGCATTTTTCCCGTCATGAAAAAACGGTCACGTGTGCGCGGCATTAGGCCTTAGGCTGGCCTCAATAAAAGGCCAGTGCAAGAAAAATGCAGCATGTTCTACTTTTTTTTTTCTGAAACTGGACCTTACCACACTGGTATGAACAATGCCATTGGAACCATATAACCTGCTTTCCATGCATTTTTTGTAGCAGAATAAAAATGCACTGGACTGCATGTTGTGTGAGCAGCTGAAGATTAGCAAACGAAAATGCACACACAAAAGAGACAGGCTGGGCAAATTACATGTGAAAGGGGAAATTTCTAGGTAAGGTAAGAGAGAGGTGGTTATAGTGTGTTTTAATATAACATTGAGAGACGTCTTATAGGTCACTTACACCACCCACAGCTTATTGCATCATGTGCATATTTGGAAAACATGCAGGAATCTGAGGTTATGGTTGGGATTTGAACCCATGCTGCTAGGCAAATGTACTAACCACTAAGTCTCTGTGCTGCCCATAGTATTGACTAGAATATATTGTAGTGCCGTGATTCAAGAATTCAGATATATACAGTAGTTATAAATACAGTCTAAAAAAATTCAAATTAGATGTGAAAAATTGTTTGTCATATAATAGAGACATAACTATAATTTGTATAGATATATTTAACATTAGAAAAAAAAGTATGCATTACTCTGTAACATTCAATAAAAAATGCATTAGTTACAGAACGTGTAAAAACAAACTACAAAATAGGAAAGAAAATGTATATTTTTACTATCAAAAGTAGCCAAACCACACATGCCAATTGTTTATTTTTACACGCAAAGAGGATCTTTGATAAACCCTGCAGTTCTATGCAGGGCCGTCTTTAATACTGATTGGACCCTGGGCAAACATTTTCTTGCCCCCCCCCCCATGCAATTTTTCTCTCCACCTGCTCTCAGACATACAAAACACAGCAGGTAGACTTAAAATCAGTTTACTGAATCAGATCAGGCAGCAATTGCGATTGGTTGCTAAGGGTTACAGTGTATCTTTACTGCTCACTGATTGGCAAACTGAGATTAGCACATGACTTCCGCTTGTTGATTGTTTGCTAGAGATTACTCTACATCCATACTGCTCAATGATTGGTTGCTAGAGGTGATGTGGATGAGGCCCTGATACAACCTCAGGGCTAACCCATTCTGCCGTTTGATTCAAATTAATAAGGTGAGATATATAGATCAGACAAAGAAACTACATCTGCTCACCTTTCACCTCGGTCCCAACAGGAAGTGACTAGAGCCTGCTGGCTTTTTATTAAAACCACAGAATCACAAATACATGCATTTGATTGGTTCACATCATACATCCCAGTTTACCCTCCTCCCTCCCTGTGACATCTGTAGCACATGGCACCCTCATAGCTCAGTTCATATAGGGATGGTTTCCTCCCACAAGTCCATTCCTGGGAAAGCTGCACACAGATCCTCCTTGTAAGTCCACGTGTCATAAAAAGTCCATTGTCAGCTCAGCAAGTTTCCTCCACAAGCTTCGAGTGAGGGGAAGGGGGGGGAAGGTTAAAGTCCACTTTAGAATGTAGTAGGAAGGAGGGTGAAGGGAAGAAGGTCTGAAGACATTTGTAACATGAGGGGAAAATGGAGGATGCTCTTAATAATAATCCTTTGTATTTTCAACGCTGAGTTAAAAAAACATATCTGACAAATCTTATCAAGGAAAATAAGCAGTATTGATCATTCCCATACATACATATGCATAATGCGTATAAAACAAATAAACAATATAAGGAATATAGAAAAGAGAAACATTTCAGTGATTCTAATCATAAAAAGAATTAGCCTGATTTGAAAATAGGGATTTTAGAATCATCCGGTACAGAGGTTACTGGAGATACTTACTACTCACTAATTGGCTGCTAGAGCTTGCTGCACATTTTTACTACTCACTGATTGGTTGCTAGAGCTTACTGCATATCCTTACCACTCAATGATTGTTTGCAAAAGGTTATAGCACATCATCTCCTCACTGCCTTAACACGACCTCCAATAACCACCAACGTTAGGGGGAATTTACACTGACTACTAATATAACGGTGGATTTACATTGACCACCAGCATAAGGGAAATTCTGCACTTACCACTAATGTAAAAGGAAATGTACACTGATCACCAATGTAATGAAGAATTTAATGTAATGGGGGATTTTACATCAACAACCAATAAAGGGGGATTTTCAAACTTGCCACCAATGTAAGGGGGGATTAACACTCACCACTATTTTAAAGGGACTTCTACATGGACCACTAGTGTAAGGGAGGATTTCAAACTGACCACAAATGCAAGTTTGGATTTTATTTTACCTATTATAAAGAGGAGTTTCTACACTGGCCACCAATTTAATGGGGATTTACACTGACCACCAATGTAATAGGAGCATTCATAGTAACCACCAATGTAAGATGGGATTTACACTGACCACCAATGTAAGGGGATCCTTTTACACTGGCCACTAATGTGATTGAAAGGATTGTACACAAACAATTGTACAAGAACCAATGTAATGAGAAGAATTACAATGACCACCAATGTAACGTAGACATTTAGCCTACGTTCACCTTTGAGTGTGTCGGGAACGCATGCAAATTAGCTATTCTGACACCACAGAAACGTGCTGCCCTTTAGCAGATTCACAGCACTGCCATTAATTGTTAATGACACCCTCACACATTTGCAGAAATGTGCGTATTCACATGCACCAAAATTCAGGCTGCTGTGGAACCATGTTATTTTGAAAAAGGGTTCCACCTCCAATTTGCTTACCTTTGCAGAACAAGATGATGTTAGGCTTAATGACCACAGTTGTAGGCAAGACTTTCCAGCTTCCCAGTTTATCTCCTCAGTGGGCAGCATTCAGCAGAAGTGATGGCGAATATGATCTCAGAAGGGCATGATATACATATGAATGCCGCCTCTATTTACATTGTAATGACTTTGGTCCACAGCTATTTACATATTAATGCAGGTGAGTCATCTGTACGCGACAATAGGGCAGAGCTAGGCAGCATTAGTAACATAACTTCACACTGAGACACCAGGACACAGCACATGACTAAAACTTCAAGGGACAAGGGAATTTAAACTGGGATAGTTGACAAGTATGAGGCAGCTGCTTTGGGCCCCACAACAATTATGAGGCCCAGGGCAGCTTCCCCTTTTGCCCTGCCTTAAAAAACAGTCCTGGTTCTATGCACTCTGAGGACAATGTTAAGCATTTTCTATTATGGAAAAGTGACTATCCTGACTTGACATTTACTAAAAGGCGTTCATCTACAGTATCTCACAACAGTGAGTACATCACTGCTATATCTTTTCATGTGACAACACTGACAAATTTGCTACAATGTAAAGTAGTCATTAATGTCTAAACTGCTGGCAATAAAAGTGAGTACACCCGAAGTGAAAATGTCCAAATTGGGCCCAATTAGCCATTTTCCCTCCCTTGTGTCATGTGATTTGTTAATGTTACAAGGTCTCAGGTGTGTTAAATTTGGTGGTATTGCTCTCACTCTCTAATACTGGTCACTGGAAGTTCAACATGGCACCTCATGGCAAAGAACTCTCTGAGGGTCTGAAAAAAGGAATTGTTGCTCTACATAAAGATGACCTAGGCTATAAGAAGATTGTCAGGAGCCTGAAACTGAGCTGCAGCATGGTGGCCAAGACCATACAGCGGTTTAACAGGACAGGTTCCCCTCAGAACAGGCCTCACCATGGTCAACCAAAGAAGTTGAGTGCAAATGCTCAGCATCATATCCAGAGGTTGTCTTTGGGAAATAAACGTATAAGTGGGCTGCCAGCATTGCTACAGAGGTTGATGTGGTGGTGGTGGGGGGGTTAGCCTGTCAGTGATAAGACCATATAATGCACAGTGCATCAAATATGTCTGCATGGCTTTTATCCCAGAAGGAAGCTTCTTCTAAAGATGATGCACAAGAAAAAAGGTTGTTGAAAACAAGCGGACTAAGGACAAAGATAAACATATTTGGTTCAGATGGTGTCAAATGTGTGTGGTGGCAACCAGGTGAGGAGTACAAAGACAAGTGTGTCTTGCCTACAGTCAAGCATGGTGGTGGGAGTGTCATAGTCTGGGGCTGCATAAGGGCTGCGGACATTGGCGCGCTACAGTTCATTGAGGGAACCATGAATTCCAACATGTACTGTGACATACTAAAGCAGAGCATGATCTCCTCCCTTTGGAGACTGGGCCACAGGGCAACATTCCAACATAACAACCCCAAACACACCTCCAAGATGACCACTGCCTTGCTAAAGAAGCTGAGGGTAATGTGATGAACTGGCCAAGCATGTCTCCAGACCTAAACTCTATTGAGAATCTGTGGGGCATCCTCAAATGGAGTGCAAGGTCTCTAACATCCACCACCTCTGTGATAGGACTCCAGTGGCAACTTATGAAGCTCTGGTAAACTCCATGCCAAGAGGGTTAAGGCAGTGCTGGAAAATAATGGTGGCCACACAAAATGGTGGCCCAAAATTATTGATACTTCGGGCCTAATTTGGACATTTTAACTTAGGGGTGTACTCACTTTTGTTGACAGTGGTTTTGACATTAATGGCTGCATGTTGAGTTATTTTGAGGGGACTGCAAATGTACACTGTTATACAAGCTGTACACTCACTACTTTACATTGTAGCAAAGTGTCATTTCTTCAGTGTTGTCACATAAAAAAATATATATATTTAAAAAATATGTGAAGGGTGTACTCACTTTTGTCAGATACTGTAATTGATGGTGCTTCTCTGTTCTCCACTTTAAAGTCTTGGTTGTTTCAATTAGGAGTCTAACATCTATTGCTTCTCCTTATTCTTAGTAAATTAACCCCGTTGTGTGTACAGGTAGACGTGTGCATACAACAGATGAACAAGCCTTATTATCCAGTGACCAACCATTGTCTCAGCTTTGAGAAAGACCCATTTCACAGAATTAAGCTGGTTATAATTATTGCATTAACTCAGATAGTTATATATGTCAGTTCATAAGCTTTATATTGCAAGTTATAAAGGTCAAGACTTTCATGACACTGCGTTCATCTATATATATATATATCTAGCTGTGCCTGATTACAAGCCAATTGATTATAAACTATTTTACCTGATAAAATACTATAACTATCATGAACATCTTTATGAGTATATGACTTTAACCACTTCCCATCTATGCCAATTCTAGCACTTCACTCCTACATGTAAAAATCATAATTTTTCTTCATGAAAATTTCTCAGAACCCCCAAACATTATATATGTTTTTTTTTTGTTGCAGAGACCCTAGAGAATAAAATGGTGATCATTGCAACTATTTATGTAACACAGTATTTGCGCAGCGATTTTTCAAACGCGTTTAAAAAAAACAGATCGATTGATATAAAAACAAAATTCACTGCAATACATAATAGTAGTTATTTGTCTGCCAGGGTGTCTTTGCCTCACAGGGTAAACTGTGCCCACCTGTCCAGTGCCACATCCCATCTATATTGTGTTGGCACAGTTGATAAGATATAAAAACAAAATTCACTGCAATACATAATAGTAGTCATTTGTCTGCCAGGGTGTCTTTGCCTCACAGGGTAAACTGTGCCCACCTGTCCAGTGCCACATCTCATATCTGGTGGCACAGTAGCTTGAACACATAGTACAACTAAACTAATCTAAAAAAAATGACAGGCAGAGGTAGGCCACCCCGCAGGGGCCGTCATGGTCATGGTGCTGTGATTCCCTTTGGCCCTAGAATAATGCCCAGTGTTCAGAGGCCACGTACCCTGAACTCGAAAAGTTCTGAGGACCCTAACCCTATTACAGACAGGGTTAGGGTTACAGATAGGGTTAGGGTTACAGATAGGGTTAGGGTTACAGATAGGTTTAGGGTTACAGATAGGGTTAGGGTTAGGGTTACAGACAGGGTTAGGGAAAGACCCGGGTTCTCAAAGATGTTTTACAACAATAACTTGCATATTAGGCTTTAAAATGAGCACTTTTGAATTTGAATGTTCGAGTCCCATAGACGTCAATGGGGTTCTAAATGTTCGCGCGAACGTTCGTTCTGTTCGAAGGTTCTGGTTCGAATCGAACGGGGGGGGGGTGTTTGGCTCATACCTAGCCAGCAGCAGTGATCATTGTATTTTGACAGTGAGGAAGCCTCCCACTGTCAGAATACAATAGCCTGGCAGAAGGGATTTCCCCATCAACACTCAATCCAGCGATTTTTCTTTCCCTCTTAGCAAATGTGACAGAGCTGATGCTGCTAACAATTAGTCTTTGTGGGGAAATCTTATTGCTGCTGAAAGATTTAACTATTTTTGGCAATATTCTCATTCCCCTCGTAAGACATTGAAATCAAGGTCTTAATAATGAGATAAAAGGCAAAAATATGTAAATCTCTCAGTAGCGTAAAGACTTAATTTTCAGTCTAGCCCTAGGGCAGGGATGGCGAACCTTGGCACGCCAGATGTTTTGGAACTATATTTCCCATGATGCTCATGCACTCTGCAGTGTAGTTGAGTATCATGGGAAATGTAGTTCCAAAACATCTGGGGTGCCAAGGTTCGCCATCACTGCCCTAGGGTACTTGTGCAGTGGCAATTACCAAATTTCTAGCTAGGCAGATTCCCAGCTGTGAATCGTTGTAATCCTTGCCAGATCTCAAACCTGGGGATTGGATTGCTTATCTCTGATATTAAGAAAAATAATAGAGAAAATAATAAGAGGAAATGGCCAATGCTTTAATGAGATTAGCATTCTGTATATGACCTGTAAATATCTGAGGGGCATAAATCTCACCAGAAAGTGTAATGTACTTGTAGGAATCCAGCACCTAAATGAAGAAATAATGAGTATGAAATAGGGACTCGTCTTGTTTCTTTACTGTTAATGGCCTGCATCACATGCTCTCCCACCTCTGTGATCCTAAATCTAACCTATGCTAAATAATGTAGAGGATCATCGCTGCTATGTATTTTTCTGATTGAGACACTGAAAATAAAAATTAACTCTGCATATGCAGGAACGGATTTAAAGGATGCAATCTCTGTGTTTAAAATATCCATTCTAACAAAATGTATTATTACATTCTATTTCATACAAAAGATAAGAAAGGGGGTGGTGTGAGATGTTATTAAAAACTAGCAAATAGAATAATGTCACATTTCAGATGTCATCAGCTATGCCTAATAGTTTAAGGTGACCAGATTTTCAAAATTAAATCAGGGGACATTTTTTTTTTTTTTGGGGCAAATGGTAAACGATTTTATAAGCATATATTCCTCAAATTATATATGCAGTGTATGGAAGGATTATATGATATATAATCAGTGCCTCTCAGTGCTGCCTGTCAGTACCCCCACATGAGTGCCTCTCGGTGCCGCCTGCCAGTGCCACCACATGAGTGCCTCTCAGTGCCGCCTGCCAGTGCCACCACATGAGTGCCTCTCTGTGCCACCTATCAGTGCCACGGTCTGTCAGTGCCGCCTACTAGTGCTGCATGAATGCCCATCAGTGCCACCTGTCAGTGCCACCACATGAGTGCCTCTCATGCCGCCTATCAGTGCCACTGCCTGCCAATACTGCCTACCAGTGCCACATGCGTGCCCATCAGTGCTGCATGTCAGTGCCACCACATGAGTGCCCATCAGTGCCGTCTATCAGTGCCAGTACATGAGTGCCTCAGTGCCGCCTATCAGTGCCACTGCCTGTCAGTACTGCCTACCAGTGCCACATGAGAGCCCATCAGTGCCGCCTGTCAGTGCCACCACATGAGTGCCTCTCGGTGCCGCCTATCAGTGCCACTGTCTGTCAGTGCCGCCTACCAGTGCCACACGAGTGCCCATCAGTGCCGCATGTCAGTGCCCATCAGTGCCGCCTATCAGTGCCACCACATGAGTGCCTCTCGTGCCGCCTATCAGTGCCACTGCCTGTCAGTACTGCCTACCAGTGCCACATGAGTGCCCATTAGTGCCACCACATGAGTGCCTCTCATGCCGCCTATCAGTGCCCCTGTCTATCAGTGCCACCACATGAGTGCCTCTCGTGCCGCCTATCAGTGCCACTGCCTGTCAGTACTGCCTACCAGTGCCACATGAGTGCCCATTAGTGCCACCACATGAGTGCCTCTCATGCCGCCTATCAGTGCCCCTGCCTGTCAGTGCCGCCTACCAGTGCCACATGAGTGCCCATCAGTGCCACCACATGAGTGCCCATCAGTGCCACCACATGAGTGCCTCTCAGTGCCACCACATGAGTGCCTCTCAGTGCCGCCTATCAGTGCCACTGCCTTTTAGTGACGCATGAGTGCTCATCAGTGCCGCTTAGCAGTGCCACCACATGAGTGCCTCTCGGTGCCACCTATAAATGCCACTGCCTGTCAGTACTGCCTACCAGTACCACATGAGTGCCCATCAGTGCCGCCTGTAAGTGCCACCACATGTGCCTCTCAGTGAAGGAGAAAACTTTCTTATGTTAACTGCTAGCATAAAACTCACCTGCTTGTGGCCAATTACTCTGTAGCTCGAATCCTGCTCTTCTAGACTACAATTCCCATAGTGCCTTGCAGGACCAGAGGGAAGAGGAGGAATGCTGTGCTCTATCCTCCCCCCTACGCTGCCAGGAGTGCAATTGGAGGAGGGAGCAGAGGTAGGAGGAGAGAGATGGGATGCTGCAAGAGGGGCGGTCGTGTGATTTGATCTTTAGCTGAGAAGGAGTGGCGGCTTTAACACTAGAACAACATAGGCAGGCTGGAGCCGCTCCAGCTCCTCCTCTACAGCTCTGCATGTGTTCTCTCATGCACAACACCCCCATCTACCGGGAAACGCCCCCGTCCATCGGGAAACTGCCGCAGGATGGCTGCCCAGTACCGACCAGCAAAACCGGGGACAAAAGCAGAAAAGAAAAGCGGATTACCCCCAGGTGGGACTTTAAAGGTCAGACTCCAGTACAAGATAAAAAAGTTTTATTAAATGGGTTGCACCAAGATGGGTTGACATTGGTTTACAGAGATAGTCTGGACATTGGATTACATAAATCTTCTGAAACAAACACTGAAAAAAACATACAAATAAGTGACACCTGGGACATGGTGTGTCCCGTGAAAAAAAATCAAAAACAGAATAGACCCAGTGACAAAAAAACATACAAATAGATTAAAAAACACTCTGTAGGGAGCGATGGAGATTTGCCCGACGCGTTTCTGGTCTGATGATAAGACAAGAGACCTTCATCAGGGGCCACAGGAGTGTGTGATTGTGAGCTCTCTTTTCGTTTGTAACAAGCGAAAGATTGAGGAGTGAACCCTAGTGTTGTGGGTTCTCGATGTCCCCAAAAAATTCAGTTTTGGGGTCCTGGGGGTGGAAAAAGAGGGAAGGGTGGCTCCAACTAGCCTCAAACACAGGATGTCCCAAAAATGGGGCATTTTGAAGGCAAAAATGCAGCAGGTCAGTGGTTCCACTGAGTCCAATACGGACGATCCTCGTAACAGTGCTCGGGGGAGTCCCGGGCTGAATATGTACAGAGGAAGCCTGTTGACAGATGCCATGGTTAGAGGCTCTGAATCCCAGTAGCGTTAGTCCCTATCACTCTCAGGGTGCTCGGGGACAAAAGCAGGGACGAACAGGGTCTGGGAATTGTAGCCTTAATCCGGGGACTTCCCCAGAAACGGGGACGTCTGGTCACTGTATAATAGTTGCAAAACTAAAACCTTTAGAAGGGAGTGGGATGGAGAAAAAATATTTTAGGAAAGCTTAGTCTGTGTTATGTGAAGGACACTGAAACAATACAAGAAAGTCCATGTCATTTCCAGCCTTCAGTTTATTTAACACCATTCTTCTCCATGTTATGTTCAGCTGACTGCTAGCAGCTTCTGATACATGGGCAAAGACAGACCGTGCCCTGTTCTGCTTTCTCTTAGCTTTCTCAGAATGATATGTTTATCAGGGCAAGGTGGACGATCTGCTGGTACAGCAGGTAATTGCACAGAAACATGGTCTGATGAGGAAGCAAATAACAAGTATGATAAACAGAAACATCAAAACATCAAAATTGCAAGCACCTAATTTACATAACCATGTTGCTATGCCATACACAAAGTCACCAATAAACTCCTAATGCCCTAAAGGGGTGTCATCCATTTTAAGCGATATCTCCTGCCTTATTCTGTAATTCTCATATCCTAATAACATGTCCCTTAACAATGTCCTCATTATCAGAAATGTCAGTGTGAATAACTTTACACATTCCAACTTGATCTGCAGTGAGATAATCTATGTTCTAATACTTTTCTAATCTGAGCTATGTCTTTATTTAATAAACAGTGGTAGTAAGGTTAATATTCTCATCTAAGAATCTAGCGTATTTTTTTATCTTTTACTTTGCTTCTATTCCCCATCCTTTCCAGGGAGACAACCATGACCACGTCATGTGACCCTCAAGGCCTGTACACACAATCCGATTTTCCGACAAAAATTGTGTGATGTTTGTGTCGGATAATCCCACCATTTGTACACTCCATCGGCCAATTTTTGTTGGAATTTCCAACAACAAATGTGGGATAGCATGCTCTCAAATTTTCTGACAACAAATGTGTCTTTTCGGATTTTCCGATCATGTGTACACAAGTCCGTCAGACTAAAATCCAAAGTACAAACACGCATGCTCTGAAACCAATGCTAACTAAGACAACATTAGCAGAAGTTGCCCAAAGGGTGGCGCTAAATAGCAGAAAAATCATGTCGTTTTGTGTATGTTGTCTGAAAAAGTTATGCCGTCTTAATGCAGAACAAGTTCATGGCCAATGCCCTTCGCACAAAATTCCACGGATTTGTCCGATGAAAATCCAATTGTGTGTATGAGGCTTTAGTGAACAGCTCTTTTGAACACTATGGGGTATTCTGGACTTTGACCTGGTCGCACTGGGGTTGATTTACTAAAGCACCTAGTCGGAAAATGAACTCACTACCTTGTACTAGCGACTACTTTTAGTCTGAGAAAGAATTTACTAAAGCCCTTAACAAATAGTCATGATTGCAAATTTACTACATGTCACAAACCTTAGCAACCATCTAAATTAGTTTCCTTCCTAGAACCAGGTGTACAGCAGAGAAAAATCTTGTTTAAAACATGATCTCAAGCAATTTATACTTCCTATACATATGTTGAACATTTTAACTGCTACAAAAGAACTCTGTATAAAGTGATATATTTAAAAAAATCCAAACAGGCATTGACAATGCATAGTTTTTTAAAAATGTTAATAAAAAAAAATCAGGTGACATCACTAATCCAGTGACACATCAATAAAGAAAAAAATATCAATTACCGTATTTATCGGGGTATAGTGCGCTCCCGCGTATAGCGCGCACCCCTAAAGTTGCCCCAATTCCTGTGGAAAAAAAGTTTTTTTGTACTTACAGGTTTGGTGTCTTGCGCGGCGTCCATCGGCAGCCTCGTCGGGTCCGGCGTCCGTCTGTGGCTTCGGGTGTCCTCTTCGTCGGGTCCGGCGTCCTTCTGCGGCGTCCTCGTGTCCTCCCCGATCATTTCCCGCGCCGAGTTTGAATACTGCGCCGACATATACCGAGCGCAGTACACTCGTGTATCGTCTGGCAGGCTCGGCAACTCTCGCGCTGACGTCCTGTAATAAATCAGGAAATATAAATTCTGGTGTAAGTCCACCACCTATATGTAAATATCCAAATAAATTAAGTAGTTACATGTAGGAGGGTTCCACCATCACTGCAAATTGTGCCATATGTTTTCACTCATTAATGACAAGAAGCAACCTTGTGAATTTCACACCAACACCAATTGCAGCCTCTTACCAAGCGCTAAGACGCAAAATATAGGTGGTGTTATAGCAGCATATTGTTTAGCTGTTCCATTCTTCACACTAATCTATAGGCTCAGTACAAGCAGAACCATACCTCCAGTTCATATATTCTCTAGTGCTTATCTTACGCTGGGATTTTCTGAGAGTCTCTTACCTTTCATTCTCTTACCTAATTTAATGCCCATAATGACTGCCCAATCTTTTTTTCTTTTCTACTTGTGCCTATACTCTCTTGTCTATAAAACAAAGTACAGCAAATCTGCAGATTTAAAAGAATAGTCTCCATTTATCTATGTGGATCAAAGGGGTTTATGACAATAGATAAAACAGTTGCTAAAAGACCCTCTTTGTCTCTGTGAGTTTTATTTTGACCCTACCATGTACCTTTAACCCAGGCTGCCCCAAGGGGTCAAAGTAGGGAACTACAAAGGATTCACACACAAACACAACTAGAAAGGTTCGAGAGTGGGTCTGGTTTCTTTGAGAACTGACAGATAGGACAAAAAGAAAAGGTAAAAAACAAGCTTAATGGGGTTGTAAAGGAACATTTTTTTTTCCTAAATAGCTTCCTTTACCTTAGTGTAGTCCTCCTTCAGTTACCTCATCCTTCCATTTTGCTTTTAAATGTCCTTATTTCTTCTGAGAAATCCTCACTTCCTGTTCTTCTGTCTGTAACTCCACATAGTATTGCAAGGCTTTCTCCCTGGTGTGGAGTGTCGTGCTCGCCCCCTCTCTTGGACTACAGGAGAGTCAGGACGCCCACTAACACACAGCTCATTTCTCTATCTGCAATGTAGAGAGTGTCTGTAGTCCAAGGGAGGGGGTGAGCATAACACTCCACACCAGGGAGAAAGCCTTGCATTACTGTGTAAAGTTACAGACAGAAAAACAGCAAGTGAGCATTTCTAAGAAGAAATAAGGACATTTAAAAGCAAAATGGAAGGATGAGGTAAGTGAAGGAGGACTGCACTAAGGTAAAGGAAGCTATTTAGGAAAAAAACATGTACCTTTACAACCCCTTTAAGGACAGCCTACCTAGCTGGCATTTATAGATCTGCTTTCCCGATGGTCCTAATCGGAATGTGGTTCCCTGTGGGGACTATGTGTACTCTTGGCTGGCTCAACAAAACTGTTATGTATTTTTCTGGCTGAGAGAATAAGTATTAAAATTAACTTTGCATGTGCAGAAACACATTCACAGGGCACAATTTATGTGTTTAAATTATCTGTTCTAACAAAATGTATTATTACATTTTATTTTATATAGAAGATAATAAAAGAGGTGGTGTGAGATGATATTAAAAACGAACAAATATAATAATATCACATTTCATATGTCATCAGCTATGCCTAATAGTTGTGAAACTAAAACCTTGAGAAGGGAGGGGGAGAAAGAGCAAATTCTAGGAAAGCTTAGTCTGTAATATGTGAAGGACATTGAAACATTGCAATCAAAATGGAGTCTCTGGTGCTTAAATGAACAATACAGTAAATGTCCATGTCACTTATCCTACCTCTCTTTAGCCAGTAAGCATACTGTACCTTGCATGTGTTAATTTTGTAAGCTTGGTCCCCTCACCAATAAAACTGAGAAGCTGTGTTTGCCTATGCTGACTTTTACCATAGTATAAAGGGGTGGTGTAATCATTATACATCATCTTATCAGCAAATATGACAATTTCTAGTGGCCTAAAATGTCTGAAATAAAAGCAGAAAAATCAGATAATCATAATGGTGGCACTTTTCATGCTTCCTAAGCGCTTTAGGATGACACCACATTTATAATAATGTTAGCCTTGAGATAACTCCTACAGTTTTGCTAAATTACCCTTGTATTGGTAGACAAAAGTGTGCTAAAAGACAGAAGCGTAGACAGACAAATCATTGCATTGCTGTTACATGAACAGGTGTCTATTGCATATAATAAAATGCGTTACTTGGATTTCTGTTTGATTTGTGTAAAAGCAAGAAACAGAGTCAGGAATTCACGATTAGACTTAGTGCATTGAAGTATAAACAATAACATTTCAAATATATTGTAGCAAGATATTCTGAGAGAAACATGAATTTGTCGAGGCCAGATTATAGCAAAGCTTTGATAGCTGAAAACATCAAGTGCAGTGAATAAAATCAGTGTTGCAAAAGTAGAGTTTTAACACCATCTGCAATGCATGGATTATACATAATCACAGGCTACCTGCTGTTATTTTATCATAGGCAACGAATACAATCATTTTTATTTGGTGCAGAAATAGATATATAACTTAATTCCGGATACTTTATGTACAGTGAATTTATTTTTGTAGTTTAAAACAATTTAATGTTGTCTTCAACAATTTCAGAATGATTATTATTTCTTCCTAACTTTTGATTGACCATAGAACAGGAATGTTTTGCTTAAAATTACAGAATGCAAGATATTAATCAATATATTTTTTAAATCTTCTCACTGACAGGACTCATTGTCATCATCTCCCCTATTCAACAGGTTTACCATACACAGCCACACCATGACAACTGATACACACATCTGTAATATTGCTTGCCTTTATTGGAGTGTGTATAATGCTGGAATTTGACTGCTAGTAACCGACAGTTAAAAACATCAGTTTTGCCACTTTTACATGCCGGGTTTATGCACGTTTAGCTGTATTTCTAAATGTTTGTTTTTAGAAGCGTTTTTACAGATAACCTTAGTAGACCCTCCCAAAGGCCCGTAATGAAACTACCTATAAACGAAAACGCTTATAAATGCGAGTTACAGCGCTTAGATGCATTTACACACTGTTACAATAATTTGGCATTTCAAATGCCATTAACCTAACATACAAATAAGTAGCGCTAAAATATGATAAGAAGACACTGAGGGCCAAATTCTCAAAAAGTCTGCGTAACTTAAATTTCAGCAGTTAAGTTACACTGACTTAAAATTTCTACCTAAGTGCCTGATCGTCAAAGCACTTAGGTAGAAATTACACGCTGTGTAACTTAAGTGCCGCCGTCGTAAGGCGGTCCTCCTCTCCTGGGGGCGTTTAAAATTTAAATGAGGCGCGCTCCCGCGCCGGCCGTACTGCGCATGCGTGTGACGTAATTTTCCCGACGTGCAGCGCGCGAACGTAATTAACGCCGGTCGGCTTTGAGAATTTCGACGGGACACTAAAGTTGCGACGGGTGGAAAAAAAAGACGCGCCGGGAAAACAAATAATTTTAAAAAAAAATGTCAGCGTCGCTCAGCATGCATTCCTGAGAGGGAGAACTCCATGGCAATTTTCAAAGAAAAAATCGGCATGGGTTCCCCCCCCCAGGAGCATACCAGGCCCTTAGGTCTGGTATGGGTTGTAAGGAGACCCCCCCACGCCGAAAAATTGACGTAGGGGGTCCCCCTACAATCCATACCAGACCCGTATCCAAAGCACGCTACCCGGCCGGTCAGGAATGGGAGTGGGGACGAGCGAGCGTCCCCCCCCTCCTGAGCCGTGCCAGGCCGCATGCCCTCAACATGGGGGGGTTGGGTGCTCTGGGGCAGGGGGGCGCACTGCGGGCCCCCCCACCCCAGAGCACCCTGTCCCCATGTTGATGAGGACAGGACCTCTTCCCGACAACCCTTGCCATTGGTTGTCGGGGTATGCGGGCGGAGGCTTATCGGAATCTGGGAGTCCCCTTTAATAAGGGGGCCCCCAGATACCGGCCCCCCACCCTAAGTGAATGGATATGGGGTACATCGTACCCCTATCCATTCACCTGGAGGCAAAAAGTAAAATGTAGTAAACACACAACACAAGGCTTTTTAAAATAATTTATTATTCTGCTCCGGATGCCCCCCCTGTCTTCGTTATTAGCTCAATTACCAGGGGGGGCTTCTTCTTCCGCTCTCCGGGGGTCTTCCGCTCTCCGGGGGTCTTCTCCGCTCTCCGGGGGGGGCTTCTCCGGACTCCGGGGGGCTTCTTCCATCTTCTCCCCTCTTCCGCTGTTGACTCGGCGAACCCCGGTTCTTCTGCAGCTCTCCGGTGCCTTCTTCTTCAGCGCTGGCTGCCTGCTATGTTTGTGTGTTAGCTCGATTTCAAACAGGCAGCCGGCGCGGTCTTCTGTGACGTCAGGGTCTTCTGGTCTTCTCCCCTCTTCCGATGTTGCCTCGTCGCCTGTTGTCGCTGTAATGATGGAAGCGCGCCTTGCATCACATTTATATAGGCATCACCGTCCCATCATGCTCCGGTAGGTACCCACGTGGTGGGTGCACGTGGGTAGGCACCCACCACGTGGGTACCTGCCGGAGCATGATGGGACGGTGATGCCTATATAAATGTGATGCAAGGCGCGCTTCCATCATTACAGTGACAACAGGCGACGAGGCAACATCGGAAGAGGGGAGAAGACCAGAAGACCCTGACGCCACAGAAGACCGCGCCGGCTGCCTGTTTGAAATCGAGCTAACACACAAACATAGCAGGCAGCCAGCGCTGAAGAAGAAGGCACCGGAGAGCTGCAGAAGAACCGGGGTTCGCCGAGTCAACAGCGGAAGAGGGGAGAAGATGGAAGAAGCCCCCCGGAGTCCGGAGAAGCCCCCCCCGGAGAGCGGAGAAGACCCCCGGAGAGCGGAAGACCCCCGGAGAGCGGAAGAAGAAGCCCCCCCTGGTAATTGAGCTAATAACGAAGACAGGGGGGGCATCCGGAGCAGAATAATAAATTATTTTAAAAAGCCTTGTGTTGTGTGTTTACTACATTTTACTTTTTGCCTCCAGGTGAATGGATAGGGGTACGATGTACCCCATATCCATTCACTTAGGGTGGGGGGCCAGTATCTGGGGGCCCCCTTATTAAAGGGGACTCCCAGATTCCGATAAGCCTCCGCCCGCATACCCCGACAACCAATGGCAAGGGTTGTCGGGAAGAGGTCCTGTCCTCATCAACATGGGGACAGGGTGCTCTGGGGTGGGGGGGCCCGCAGTGCGCCCCCCTGCCCCAGAGCACCCAACCCCCCCATGTTGAGGGCATGCGGCCTGGCACGGCTCAGGAGGGGGGGGACGCTCGCTCGTCCCCACTCCCATTCCTGACCGGCCGGGTAGCGTGCTTTGGATACGGGTCTGGTATGGATTGTAGGGGGACCCCCTACGTCAATTTTTCGGCGTGGGGGGGTCTCCTTACAACCCATACCAGACCTAAGGGCCTGGTATGCTCCTGGGGGGGAACCCATGCCGGTTTTGAATTTTAAAATTGCCGTGGAGTTCTCCCTCAGGAATGCATACCAAATGCCGTCGCTGGAATGGGCCTTTACAAGGTTTGGCTAACTTTCCACATTGTAAAACCAGCCCTAATTTTGCGCCGGCAAATTCGGAACTTAGGCAGAAATCAAAGTGCTGAAATGCTTTGAAAATCTGCTTAAGTCCTCATTTGCATACGCAAAGCTGGATTTCAATGAGAAATGCCCCCAGTGGCGGATGCGGTACTGCATCCTAAAATCTGACCGTGTAAGTGTCTTACACATGTCAGATTTTCTGCCTAACTTTGGAAAAAGCCTTTTGAGAATCGTTTCCAAAGTTAGGCACAGGGATACACAGGCTGAACAGCAGTTAAGTCTGCGTATCTCTTTTGAGAATCAGGCCCACGGTAAGTAACTCCCTGCCTGGATACTGTGATGCGATCCCGAGTCGGGCTCGGGGTTACCGCTATTAGTACTGAAATTTTACCCTGAGCCAGACTCAGGAATTTTTTTCCCTAAATAGCTTCCTTTCTGCTTAAACTACAATCCTAAACATGCTTTTTTGCTTTCATAAAAATTCTTCTAACTTCAACTGCTTCTAAACTACTACGCCTGAGTGTATACAGTTGCAGTAATGTTGCAAATATGTGAACCCTTTTGGAATGATATGGATTTCTGCACAAATTGGTCATAAAATGTGATCTGATCTTCATCTAAGTCACAACAATAGACAATCACAGTCTGCTTAAACTAATAACACACAAAAAAATTAAATGTTATCATGTTTTTATTGAACACACCATGAAAACATTCACAGTGCAGGTGGAAAAAGTATGCAAACCCCTACACTAATGACATCTCCAGGAGCTAATTGGAATGAGGTGTCAACCAACTGGAGTCCAATCAATGAGATGAGATTGGAGGTGTTGGTTACAACTGCCCTGCCCTATAAAAAACAGACACCAGTTCTGGGTTTGCTTTTCACAAGAAGCATTGCCTGATGTGAAAGATGCCTCGCACAAAAGAGCTCTCAGAAGACCTACAATTAAAAATTGTTGACTTGCATAAAGCTGGAAAGGGTTATAAAAGTATCTCTAAAAGCCTTGCTGTTCATCAGTCCACGGTAAGACAAATTGTCTATAAATGGAGACAGTTCAGCACTGCTGCTACTCTCCCTAGGAGTGGCCGTCCTGTAAAGATGCCTGCAAGAGCACAGCGCAGACTGCTCAATGAGGTGAAGAAGAATCTTAGAGTGTCAGCTAAAGACTTACAAAAGTCTCTGGCATATGCTAAAATCCCTGTTAGCGAATCTACGATACATAAAACACTAAACAAGAATGGATTTCATGGGAGGATACCACAGAGAAAGCCACTGCTGTCCAAATAAAACATTGCTGCATGTTTACAGTTTGCACAAGAGCACCTGGATGTTCCACAGCAGTACTGACAAAATATTATGTGGACAGATGAAACCAAAGTTGAGTTGTTTGGAAGAAACACACAACACTATGGGCCAGATTCAGGTAGACCTACGATGGAACGTATCAGTAGATACACCGTCGTAAGTCTGAATCCCCGCCGTCATATATTTAAGCGTATTCTCAAACTGAGATACGCTTAAATATTGCTAAGATACGACCAGCGTAAGTCTCCTACGCCGTCGTATCTTAACTGCATATTTACGCTGGCCGCTAGGGGCGTGTACGCTGATTTATGACTAGAATATGTAAATCAGCTAGATACCCCTATTCACGAACGTACGCCCGGCCGTCGCAGTAAAGATACGCTGTTTATGTAAGGGGTTTTCAGGCGTAAAGATAAACCACCAAAAAGAAGGCGTAGCCAATGTTAAGTATGGATGTCGGAACCGCGTCAAATTTTTATAGTTTTACATTGTTTGGGTAACTTGTCCGTAAATGGGGCTGGCCATAAGTTACGTTCACGTCGAAAGCATTGACGATGTGCCAACATCATTTGGAGCACGCGCACTGGGATACGTTCACGGACGGCGCATGCGTCGTTCGATCGAAACGTCATTTACATGGGGTCACACTTAATATACATAAAACACGCCCACAGCTTCAACATTTGAATTAGGCGGGCTTACGCCAGCCCTAATACGCTATGCCGCCGTAACTTCGGGCACAAAATCTTTGAGAATAACATACTCGCCTCTCAAAGTTACAGCGGCGTAGCGTATAGAAGATAGGCTACGCCCGCCTAAAGGTATGTGAATCTAGCCCTATGTGTGGAGAAAAAGAGGCACAGCACACCAACATCAAAACCTAATCCCAACTGTGAAGTATGGTGGTGGGGGCATCATGGTTTGGGGCTGCTTTGCTGCGTCAGGGCCTGGACGGATTGCTATCATCGAAGGAAAAATGAATTCCCAAGTTTATCAAGACATTTTGTAGGAGAACTTAAAGGGGTTGTAAAGGTAAATGTTTTTTCACCTTAATGCATCCTATGCATTAAGGTGAAAAAACATCTGATAATACCGCCCCCCCCCCATACCCCAGTTTTACTTACCTCACCCCTCGAAAGTACCATGCGCATCCCCGTGATGCTCTTCAGTTCCCAGCCTGGCTGTTGATTGGCTAGGCTGGACGGATTGATAGCAGCGCAGCCATTGGCTGGCGCTGCTGTCAATCACATCCGATGACACGGCGTGCCGGGGGGCGGGGCCGAGAGATACAGTCGGCAGCTATGCCCACTGCTGTATCACGGGAGTGCGCCCGCAAAAGCTTTCCACTATGCGAGCTTGCTCGCATGAAGGTGGAGAGCTCTTGTGAGGAGGAGCCGAGACAGCCGCCGAGGGACCCCAGAAGACAGGGTTCAGGGACGCTCTGTGCAAAACGAGCTGCACGGTGGAGGTAAGTTTAACATGTTTGTTATTTAAAAAAAAAATATTTTAGTGTTCTTTTAAGGCCATCTATCCACCAGCTGAAGCTCAACAGAAGATGGGTGTTGCAACAGGACAATGACCCAAAGCAGAGAAGTAAATCAACAACAGAATGGCTTAAACAGAAGAAAATATGCCTTCTGGAGTGGCCCAGTCAGAGTCCTGACCTCAACCCGATTGAGATGCTGTAGCATGACCTCAAGAAAGCGATTCACGCCAGACATCCCAAGAAAACAGTTCTGTGCATGTCTGATCTGCAACTACAGGAAAACGTTTGGTTGAAGTTATTACTAAGGAGGTTCAACCAGTTATTAAATCCAAGAGTCCACATACTTTTTTCACCTACACTGTAAGGGCTAGATCCACGTAGCGGATCGTCTATTTATGCAGGCGTAGCGTATCCTAGTAACGCTACACCACCACAACTTTGAGAGGCAAATGCTGTATTCACAAAGCAATGTGAGTGAGGTGTATTTCCGCGCCAAAAATTAAATAATTAATAATAATTCACAATGTGAAACAATGTTAACTATTTAGGTGCCAAGCTGCTCCTCTGAGTCAAAATATTGGAAAATATTGTGCAATAGGATAAAGGTGTAAAAGAGGGCGCTAGTGGGGTAATTGCCTTACTGTTAGGACACCTTCACTAGGAGGGACCCAACAGTAGGCGTGATATATTAAATAGATTAGACACTCCAGTGAATAGAAAACACAACAAGACCTGTATCAATAATGATTATTTTTTGGATGGATTCCTGGGATACTATTGGTCCAAACATCAATACAGTCTAAGAAGCTGGTGATTCGTGTGCAGGCACTTAAACCTGCTCAGCTCTACAGACCTTTCTTTTTAATTAAAGAGGTCAACGCTATCCGGTAAGAGCATTACTTGACCAGATCACATCGGGTGAAGCCTAAAACAGATGGTGGTGGCTGCAATATCACTTTCTTTTCATTATATGATTACCAATTGAACTTCCTTGGAATACCACTCCATATGGACTGCGTATTGTAGTGTTTATCCAGAGACACTTTATCATCCATTCACTTTATTGAATATACTCTCACGAGTACTAGAGACTATTATTATTTTAGCATATACTTCACAGTACCTATTTTATTTTTATTTTGATTTATCTTTCATTATTGATACAGGTCTTGTTGTGTTTTCTATTCACTGGAGTGTATTCACAAAGCATTTGCCTCTAAAATTACGGCGGCGTAGCGTAATTCTCCCGGCGTAAGGGCACGCAATTCAAATCTATGTGATGGGGGCGTGTTTTATGTTAATACGTCGTGACCCAACGTAAATGACGTTTTTTTCGAACGGCGCATTCGCCGTCCGTGGGGTATCCCAGTGCGCATGCTCGAAATTAAACCGGAACAAGCCAATGCTTACGACGGTGACGTCATCCGAAGCAAATCCCTATTCGCGAACGACTTACACAAGCGACGTAACATTTTTAAACGACGGGAACGACGGCCATACTTAACATAGGATACGCCTCATATAGCAGGGGTAACTATACGCCGGAAAAAACCGAACGCAAACGACGTAAAAAAATGCGCCGGCCCAGACGTACGTTCGTGGATTACCGTATCTAGCTAATTTGCATACTCGACGCAGAATTTGACGGAAACGCCACCTAGTGGCCAGCGTAAATATGCACCTACGATCCGACGGCGTACTAAGACGTTCGCCTGTCAGATCGAGCCCAGATTCCGTCGTATCTTGTTTTGTGGATACAAAACAGAGGTACGACGCAGGAACTTTGAAATTACGCGGCGTATCCATAGATACACCGGCGTAATTCGTTTGAGGATCTGGCCCTAAATGTTTATATGGTGTGTTCAATAAAAACATGGTAACATTTAATTCTTTGTGTGTTATTAGTTTAAGCAGACTGTGATTATCTATTGTTGTGACTTAGATGAAGATCAGATCACATTTTATGACCAATTTGTGCAGAAATTCATATCATTCCAAAAAGGTTCACATACTTTTTATTGCAACTGTATGTGCCCATAAGATAACATTGAGGAGAGTTCAGGGGCTGCTGAAAAAATACCCCAATGCTCTTAAATGTTAATTTAACAGCTTCAGTGTACATGAGGCCTTAAATAGAATATGTTTTTTTTTGCATTACAAGTTTCACATTTTGGGTCCTGAAGTGAAGATCTGATCTGTATGAAACAATGGCTCGGTGTGACTCCTCATCTTGTGATCACCCTGATTAGCTAATCATAGTGACCACAGGTATTTTTTTTTATTGTAATTCTTGCATATTAAACCTCACCTCTGCCTTCAGGTCTTTGTCTGCTTAATTAATATGTGTGTCCCCAGCCCTTATCCAAATGAAGGTAGGCATAGACTGGCAAATGTTTTGCTGTGAAGAATGGGCTGTGAGGCATATTTCTGTTTTCCATCAACTTGCACAGCACCAAATTCAACCTTATTTTTTCAGATTTTAGTTTTATTTTTCAGCTTTTTAGTTTTATGAATTACATTAATTGATAGACAGGCATTTTTTTTATAACTCTCTGTTTATATAATATAGGATTAGATTGAATTTGTTTGCTATTAATTTGCATTGATTAGTTGAAATGCTGATCTTTTCATTTACTTGAACAAAGATTTAGTAAAGTTATTTTAATTTTTTTATATATATATATATATATTTTTTTTTTTAAGTGTATTTTGTGCGTGTACTCGAGAGAGGAGCCGGACTGCAGGATTTGGGAGTAGGCAGGCCTCCCCCAGAGGCAATCTGCCACATTTCTTCATGCCCCGGGTGGCAATGAGGGGGTCCTCCCACACAGCCCGCCCTACCTGCTCCGCTTTGAAGCCCAACGGGGCAGAGGGACTCCCTATAAGGGAGTGAGAGGATTTGCCAGCTCAACCAGCCCCGTTAGTCCTTTGCCTCTCTTTTTTAGAGACCGCGTGGTCAAAGTGCGTGCATGTTAACTCAATTTCGAGTGCGTGTAAGTGTGGTGTTTTTTTGTGGGAGGGGGGTGGGCGTACTAAGCGCAGGCTTACCTCGCATAGCACACCCACCGGGAGCCGGGCTGAGACCACCAAACTCAATTCACATGTAGCCGAGACCGGGATCCGAACCCCTAGCTGCAGAGGTGAATGGCTTGTCAGCGGAGTGCCAATCGCGTTGAGCCACCGCAGCTCCTAAAGTTATTTTAATTGACCTTTAAATTTTTTCTCCAACTTTTTCTCTGAAGTTTCTTTCAACACCAAGATCATGGCACTACATATTTTTGCTACATGCCAACAGTGCAGTGGGTTCTGACCAGGGGTCAAGTCCTGGGGAAAAAAGTGTGGGAACTCCCACCCAAGATCCACTCCCCCACCAAAATAAATAAATGATATGCTCATATGCATAATTACTAAACCGCATGTTTTTTTTTCTTTCGATCCACTGTACCTTAGTAATCCTTTATGTTATGTTTAGAAAGAAGCAAGTTCTTTCTAAATCCCGTGATAACTCGCGGCAGACCTCTGCAGTCTCCTGGGAACAATGACAAAAGCTCCCAGGAGACATTGCGGCATTGAGGAAGTGGCGGAATACCCGCACACTACCTGATAATTCCATATACAGGAAGCGGCCAGTAACATAAAGGATTACTAGGGTTCGCCTGCCCCTGGCAGTGACTCGAGCTGGGCATTAGTGAAGGATTGGCTCGGGCGGCTCGACTGCTCTCGGCTGCTCTAGTCCTGCAAAGGGAACTGAGTTCCTGCTGTGAAAAAAGTGCAGGAACTCCGTTCCCACGCGTTCCCGCAGGACTTGAGCCCTGGTTCTGACACAGTAGAAAATCTTTCTATGGACCCTTTCACACAGGTGTTGCCATCAGGTACACCTATCTGTTTTTCAGGCGGACCTGATCGGCAAGTCCCTTCCTCCCAACCAACTTGTGTCTGTTTACTCCAGTCTACCTCTGGTTCTCATCAGGTGCACTGAAAAATGGAAGGGGACTCCATCCTTTTCTGTTTAGGTAGAGAGGATTGGAGGTAGTTTGGTGTAAACAGAGAGAAGAGTCAGTTTACTCCTGGCTGCCCATAGAGCAGAGTGGGCTCTGTCTGTGTCCACTCTGCAAAAATTAAGCAGCCATGAATGTATCATATATCCACTCTGCTGTGTGAGCTGATGCCCTGCTGATTTGAACGAAATCTGCTTCATGTAAAAGGGGGCTATAGCAAAATAGAGTACACGTTAGGTGTTGAATTAAGTGTTATGGTTAAAAGGGGTTACGTTTTTTTTTAAGGTTAAAAATATAAATGGAAGGGGCGTGGTTACATGATCAACGAAGATGGGTGCTTAAGAGAGAAGCTCTGCAGAGACAGAGGAACCTTCTTCCTTTATCCGCTAACTGAGCTAGGACTCTATGCTCTACAACAAGAACCCACATTCCCAACTAGAGAACAAATTACCAACAATCTTCCATACACAGCAGTCTGCCAAACCAGAGTCATCCTCATCGCCCTCTTCGCCTTCCGCCACTGCCCGCAAGCCTTCCAGGCCAACCCACAGATTGGTGAGAATGAACCCAGTCGTTGATCTTATCCAACAAATGCCTAAAATGTCCAATGTGCAGTAAATTGCATCAGACATTAAGAAAACACTAATGGCAGCCATTACAGATCTCAAGAAGCAACTGTAGGGAGTGGCAGACTGACTAATATAGGCAGAACAGGTGGCTGGGTACAATTATGCTGTTTTCAGAAAGCTGCAACATATTTCTTCATTGAAATATAATGAAAACCAGAAAGATTTGGACAACCAAGGGTGACGAAAGAATTAGCAAATCTGAGAAATTCCAAAGTCTGTTGAAAATGACCAAATCCCCACAGCATTACAAGCACTTATTAGCAACCTTTTGGAGAAAACTCAAGATACTCGGTCAATTTTGAAAAAGCTCATAAAGCCCTGAGACATAGGTGTCATCAGGGTGGCAGTCCACCTAGAGACATCATATTCAGTTTTTTTTCAACTGTAAGGTGACAGAATAGGTGTTCAGGAAGTCAAGAGATAGAGAGGAATTCACATGCAATGGATCAGGATTTTTACCAAATTAAATTGAAGCAATAGATGAGTTAGTGTAAGTTTGGGGGCTGTTCCATCATCCACTGCAGATTTTTTGGAGGTTTATCCTCTAAAAGAGCTAATGTTTTTTCAGTCAATTGAAAGCCAAATATTTCCGGTAAGCATCTAACCTCATTTTCATTTTCACTGGACTTCTGGTGTGTCTTCTTTCCTCTTCGGAGCTTGTCCTTCTGGATTTGTGGATTGTGGATGTTTTTTCTTTTTCTTTGATCATTGGAAGCACTTTTTGGACACATTTTTTTTCTATACATCTATGGATGGATTCTTCCTTGGAAAATACAGACGTTTTATATTTGTTTTTGTAATTATATGTTTGTTGTAATTCCTGATAAGCGCTGCACTTTGTATGTGAATAGTTGTGGAAGGTTTGTATCTGTTAACCCGTGCTAGCAGCTGTCTTTTTAACACAATTCTAACACAATTTTTAAATCTAGTGCAGAATTTTTTATATGTTCATATTAGTCAATACATATTGGAACTTCGGGCCCTGTGATTTATGTCACCACTTTTGTTTTACACATGTCTATATTTATGTTTATACGTTAATAAACTTATGGAATACAAAAAAAATAAAAAATAAAAACGTTTTTTTAAATCCTTTAACCTCTTCCCACCCACGCTATAGCCGGAAGACGGCTACACTGTGGGCTTAAATTGCTGGGAGGGTGTCCATGTAATGCCTGCTTGCCCTCTGCGGGGTGCCCCCGGCTCACTCTGTGATCAGTGAGTCAATGAGACTTGGCTGATCACAGATCGGGGTAAGGGGCTTATCCCGGCCCCTTACCACATGATCAGCTGTCAGCCAATGATGATGATCATGTGATGTAAACAGAGATGATAGTCAGATTTTTTTCCCTCATGCTGACAGCATGAGGAGAAAAAAAGAAGCCAATTACCATCTGGAGTAAAGAGGACATCGGTCCCGCAGACTCCAGACCCACTACTGCTAACAGTGCCCACTATCAGTGCTCATCAGTGCATCATAATCAGTGCCACCTCTCAGTGCTGCCTATCAGTCTCACCTACCAGTGCCCATCAGTGCCACATATCAGTGCCCCCTATCAATTCTGCCTATCAGTGCATCTATCAGTGCCAATCAGTGCCACCTATCAGTGACCATCAGTGCCAGCTATCAGTGCAGTGCTCCTCAGTGCCTATCAGTGCTGCCTATCTGTGCCCAATAATGCATCCTATCAGTGCCCATCAGTGCAACCCATCAGTGTCCTTGAGTGCAGCTTCATCAGTTCACATCAAGCAAGGAGAAAAATTTCCTGTTTGGAAAATTTAACAAACATTGAAAACAGTTTTTTTGTTTGTTTAACAAAAAATAAAAACACCAGTGATGATTAAATATCACCAACAGAAAGCTCAACATCTCTTCTGCTACAGCAAGAATGAAAAGCAGTACAATGACTTAAGGCCCCTAAAATACATGTCCGCCGGGCACCCATGATTGCCGGTGATCACGATGCTGTCTTTCCCAGTACAGAGGAACACACATCGGTCTCCTCCCCTTGTTAGTCCCCTCCCCCCTACAGTTAGAACACACTTTAGGGAACATATTTAACCCCTTCAGCGCCCCCTAGTGTTAACCCCTTCCCTGACAGTCACATTTACACAGTAATCAGTGCAGTTGTATAGCACTAATTGCTGTATAAATGTGAATGGTCCCAAAAACGTGTCAAAAGTGTCCGATGTGTCTGCCCCAATGTCACGGTCACAATGAAAATCGCAGATCGCCATCATTACTAGTAAAATATAATAATAATAAATAAAAATGCCATAAATCTATCCCCTATTTTGTAGACGCTATAACTTTTGCGCAAACCAATCAATATACGCTTATTGCGTTTTTATTTACCAAAAATATGTAGAAGAGTACATATCGGTCTGAACTGAGGAAAACAAATGATTTTTTTTGTTTTTTTTTAATTGTGATATTTATTAAATCAGAAAGTAAAAAATATTGTGTTTTTTTTTTTAAATTGTCGCTCTTCTTTTGTTTATAGCGCAAAAAATAAAAACCGCATAGATGATCAAATACCACCAAACAAAAGCTCTATTTGTGGGGGAAAAAAACATAAAGATTTCATTTGGGTACAGTGTTGCATGACCGCGCAATTGTCATTCAAATTGCAACAGTGCTGAAAACTGAAAATTGGTTTGGCCAGGAAGGGGGTGAAAATGCCCTGTATGGAAGGAGTTAAAGGAATATTTATTGTTCCACTTTTAGCATTATTAAAAATCACTGCTCCTTAAAAAACTTTAGTTTTTAAAACTTGTTGTTGCATTGATAGATGTCCCCTGGGGCAGGACCCAGGTCCCCAAACACTTTTTATGGCAATAATGTGCATACAAGCCTTTAAAATTATCACATTTTTTTTTTTTTAAACGTTTGCGTCCCATAGACTTTAACAATGTTTGTGTGTTTACACAAATGTTTGGCTTGTTTGCACAAATATTTTGCCTGTTTGTGTGTTTTGCTGCGAACCAAACTGGGGGGAGGGGTGTTCAGCTCATCCCTATACCTGGTCCATCCAACTCCAGCAAATTTGGTCATCAATGTGAATAGCTAAATGTTTTTGCATGCCCAGTGTCAGAAAGCTGAAATCTATAGGATTAATGCATTTTTATTAAAGAAAGATACATTTTTGTTTTTTCCTGTCTAAAGCTAGAATGCATCATTTTATTTTTAACATATTTTCTACATGGTGATTATAGAATGCAGTATAATCTTTTCTGTGCATTTATTAAATAATTTCTGTGAATCTTTTTCCAATAAAAAAATTGAAAAAGTGGTATCCATGTCTCTAAACGTCTTCCTAATAGTTTTATTAAGAGTACCATTTTGGTACCATTAGCATTTGCCAAAATGTCACAACACATTGTAATTCAATTGACAATTTTGTATTCCACTCTAATTCAACCAGCATAGATTACTCATTTTTTTCTAGCTACCGAGTGGTTTGATAAATGATTCTTATTTATCAGAGCTTCTTAAAAGGTCAGTTATTTTTCCATCAGTCTCTCAGACCACATTGTAAAGAGGTATGCATTCAAATAAAATGAGATATATAAGACATTTTAGCCTTCTTCATATTTAGAATATGAATACTTAATACCTAATCATTCCAGGAATCAATATCTATGGCTGTGTGAACTAATGGGTAGTTATTTATAATACAGAGCTGATAGTGAGATGGGAAATATATAAAAATGTGCCTAATATTGTCCATTTTACAGAAAGCTACACAGAAAAAGAATTGTACAACTAGTGTATAAATTCCATGTCTGCCAGCAACACATTTTATTTATAGGATGCCAGAATACCTAATTAATTATGTAAATTATTTAATAACGTTTCTGCCATTTGGTTGCATCGTTTGCTCAAACTTCCACCGTTTAAGCTCTTTGCATGACAACACAGCAACCAACGAACTAAGTAATATGTTTTAATAATCTGATAATTATTAGAATGTTCTTCAAAAAAACAGTACAGTACAGAATTGCATTGTTTGTACGGATTGTACTGTATTTTGTAAAGATACCATGAGCATCATGTGAAAACTGGTAAACAACGTCTGTCAATTTATTTTAAATAACACATCACAGTTGAATGGTTATTAATTCTATAATTGTCCCCTGCATGCCAAGAATGATTTAGCTAATTAGCTAATTTTCCCAATATGACTTTATTCATCATAGCTGTGTTTCAGTTGTAACAGTTCCAGAATCTTGTGAATGTAGGGTAATGATGGAAGAGTGGAAAATACTAAACACACACAAACCTTGCTTGGAGACCTGTGTTTGAAATTCCAATTACCTTTAAGCACTCACAAGCATCCAGGCTTTTCTGTTGAAATATTAAGCAAGGAACCGAAGAGTGATCCTTGTCATTAATACAACCTTATAGCAGATCTTTCCTTTGAGTTCCAGTATGTATAGTTTGTATAAAAGCTATGTAATTAACCGGTCAAGCAAGGATATGCTTTTCACATGACTGTAAAAAAAAATCACATTATTCCCTTTGCTTATTTTAGTATTTTATTATTGTTTGACCAATAATAATCCATCAATTTCAAACAATAATCATTTATCATAATACATTAACAAAAAGCAAAAACAAATAATTCAATGTCAAATACCTTTTGTTTTAACTTTTTGTTAATGTATTATGTTACTTGTATGGAGATATTTCAGAAAATAGGGCAAAAAGTCTTATGCCGCGTACACGCGGTTCTAAAAAAATGACGTTTTTAAGGGTCACATGATCGTGAAAAAAATGCTCTAGCAAAGCGCAGGGGACGTTCCATTCGGATGGCGACACCCTTGGGGCTGCTTTTGCTGATTTTGTGTTGGTAAAAGACGATTCACGCTTTTCAGTCTGTTACTGCATGATGAATGTGCTTACTCCATTATGAACGCTAGTTTTACTAGAACGAACGCTCCCGTCTCATAACTTGCTTCTGAGCATGCACGCTTTTTTCACGTCGTTAAAGCCCACGCACGACTATTTTTTACAACCTTAAAAACGACAACGTTAAAAACGTAGTGAAAAAATAGTGCATGTTCGAAATTTTTAATGCCCATTTTTTAGATTGTGAAAAATGCTCTGGAGCACACACACGATCATTTTTAATGACATAAAAAAAAAACGTAATTTTTTAGAACCCGAAAAACGCGTGTGTACGCAGCAACAGAAATATTTTAAATAGACAGCACACAAAACTTTCTGTTTTTTTTCTCTTATGTTTGATATATTTATTTTGATTGTTTTAACCATGCAAAAACCTACCCTTTCCAATGGACTAATGGACTCTCTGCAGCTCCTCCATACTCTGTCTTGTGGGTTCCCATGCTAGTTGCTTCCTGTCCTTGCGCACTTATTCTGACTCGAGTGGCCACATTTCTCTATATCCTCTCAGCCAGGCATTGTGCACCTTGGACTCTTCCTCCTTACTCCTTATTGGTCACTGTTATCTGTGTAAAAAAAGCAGTATAGGCCCTCATGTCTGAGGTGGTCTGCGTTATTTGTGTCTGCCTCCCCTCAGCAGGCATTGCTCTGGGACATCCCACTTAGTAATTACTTTGAGGCTCTGTGTCCCGCGATGTACGAACAGCTTACCTTTAAAATCCTTTTCTTGGAGTACATCATGGGACACAGAGCTCCCGCCCCTCTTACTGGGATATATATATATATATATATATATATATATATATATATATATATATATATATGTATACCTTGTGGGACAATTATTGCTTTGCTACAAAAACTGAGGTGCTCCTCGCATCCTATTTTTTACAAAACCCCAACCACTAAGGGAGGGATGTATAAAGTATGTGTTGTGACTGTGGTGTTTTGCATCATGCTGCAGCAAAAACTATCCCTGCTGTCACATTCAGCACACAGTACTCCCCATCAAACACATCTATTTCAACTGAATGGTGTGTCCTGTTCAATTTGCTTGTGGTTCTGGCACATCGCTGCAGGGTTTAAAGTGGAACGACACTGCATCTGAACACCACAAACCAAAAAACTCTATTTGATTCATTTTTAAAAACCAAAGCAAACAAATCCATCCATTCACATCACAAGCTTTTTTTTGCTGAGAAATCACTATAAAAAAAGCATTTCTGATTGTGGCTATCTTGAGAAAGGGCAGATGATTCATGTAGCATTCACTTTCTGGAATCCATCTGCCCTTAGCTCAGACATGCAGGCCGGAGGGCGTGCTTAGCTTAGAAAACCATGGAAACCAGGAAATAACCTGTAAAGGTAAAATAAAAAAGTTTAACACATGCAAATCTGATATACTTTCCTATCTATTTATTAATGCTAAGGATTAAACATAGTCAATGTTTATTTAGAGAGTGAAGTTCTGCTTTAAGGAGGTAAAACACTAGTGAGGAGACTTCTCAACACCTGTTAAATTCTCTCTGAAAAGCAATCCTATGCAGATTGCAAAACACAAGTATTAACAAGGCCTAATGCCCCGTACACACCATCACTTTATGTGATGAAAAAAAACGACATTTTCTGTGAAGTAAAAAATGACGTTTTTGAAACTTCAATTTTCAAAGACGAAGTTGCCTACACACCATCGTTTTCTCACAATGATCTTGCAAAGTGAGGTTACGTTCCACCACGTTTTTCCATTGAAGCTTGCTTTATAAGTAGCTTCTGGGCATGCGTGGATGAAAAAACTTCTTAGAAAACAACGTTTTTTGCTACACACGGTCAATTTCTGTGAAGTAAAAAGTGCACTTTTGAAAAACGACACATAAAATTGAAGCATGCTTCAATTTTTTTTGGTCGTTTTTTACAAGACATAAAACGACGTTTTCCCCCACACACAGTCAATTAAAGTGACGTTTTTAAAAACGTCATTTTTTTTCATCACATAAAGTGATGGTGTGTATGCGGCATTAGAGATTTACAAATGTTTGATGCTTAAAGCGGAATTCCAAGCTTTTTTACTGTTTATTAAAAGTCAGCAGCTACAAAAAGTGTAGCTGCTGGCTTTTAATAAACAGACAATCACCTGCTCCACGGTCCAGCGGGCGCGCCGGCCGGAGCTCCGCTCCTCTCCCCCCCTCTCCAGACGGCGTCTTCATTCTAAGTGTGGGCACCCGGCCGTGACAGCTTTCGGCTTTACGGCGGGCACTCACTGCGCATGCGCGAGCGGCACTGCACACTTTGATTGGTCAGGCGATCGCCTGGGACCTGTCACGTGTCCCAGGCGATCGCCAACAGGGAGGGGCCGTTGTAGGCGATATGACATATCGCCTAGGCAGTCCCTGGGCGGAAGGAGGAAGTGGGACAGGAAGTCCCACCCCTCCTGAAGCCCCCACTCCCCCCCTCCCCCCAAACTCCGCTTTAGAATCATGCCACAGGCATAAATAAGTAAGCATTATGATATAATTTCAATATTTACAAACGTTTTGGTTTGTAGTAGTACTGCACAGACAGAAACGTGAACACTTCCACATTTATCATTGGACGGTTTCTTGCCATTGGTGTTTCTCCCTCCTCTTTTGAGTCACTGGTGAGCTGATGTGCTCATCCGTCGGTGTGAAAGTAAATTAGGTGACTATATTTTGGAGAATACATACACCTTTGTCAACTTCTAAAGAATGCTGAAAGTTGTTCAAAACAAGGAAAAACTGCCTAAGTATGGAAATATTGCAGAATTCCCAGAAAGGCATTCTATCATTTGACAGTAGTACACTGCGGCCTGGGACACACGGCGGTATATTCCTTATGGAGGGTCAGTAGCTTGTTGGGACAGACTGGTGAGAGGCTCACTCTGCTGCAGTGGGCTATTGGTTGAGTTACATTAAATAGCCCACACATTTTTTGTTTGTTTAAATGGTGCTCTGTTTTTGCCCGATAGACTTTATAGTCCTGAGCTCACTGCTGTGGTTCATTTGTGCTGACTGATTCTTTCATATAATCACATCTAAAACTAGGTGAGACGGTTTGCTCAATTAACAACTGTTTAAAGCTTACCAGATTCTCTAATCTGTTAAGAGCATAGTGAGGCTTATCTCTTTTTTTTCCATCTCTGCTGGTGTATTTAGGGGTGGGATATAGCTTGCTGAGGTACACCTTGGTGGATGAAATTTTGTGCCTGATGTTCAGTGGATAGAAGATGGGTTGGTGAAGCCCCATATGTATAATCTTGCTTATTTACCTCTCTCCTTTGAGAGTTAGATGATGTATGGGCATCTATACTGTATGGAGTTTGTTCTTTTTGGTCAAAGTGTTACTGTCAGGGACATGGCATGCGCAGATGTGCATTAGCAGGTGCCTGTCTTGCCCGTCTATGTGCATGCGTGGGGACATTGGTGCGCATGCGCGAAAATACACACACAGATTAGCCATTGATGCTGGCGCCACTTGGCCTATAAAAAGACCGTAGCTGCACTGTTCTGATCCTGTGCCTGTATCTGATCCAGTATTTGACCCGGCTTTCTGACCATGCTGCTGTCTCCAGTCTTGACCTTTGGCTTGCGTTGACCCTGATTATTCATGCCTGTCTGCCCGATTTCCTGTTGCCAAACCCAGCTTAAATGCTGACCATTCTCTGCCTGCTGTTTATGATAGACTGATCCTCCGTGTATGAGTGAGTGAGTGAGTGAGAACCTTGTATAGTGCAACACATGCGAACTGAATCGCCTCAGGGCATGTATGACCTAGCTTTTCTGACTCTGCTCCAGTCTTCAGCTTCCAGCCTGTGTAGCTCTAGGACTGCCGTCCTGCATCTACAACTTACCTGAATCCTCTGTCCTGAATCCACAGCATACCTGCATTCGCTGTTCCTGCTATCTTCTGCTGCTCAGCAATCAAGTCTAGTCCTGCTACACATCAGCTGCCACTACCGCTACCAACGGAGGACTTTGCAGGCGCTCTTACCTCACCGTGCTCTCACGGCCACTGTTGCAACTCCAGTGGTCCTTGAGCCAAGGCTGTACGAGAGGTCTCCCTCTATGCGTCAGGCACTCCCAGACGGTACGTAACAGTTACCCTCCCTTGTTGTCCCAGGAGTTTTGCGGTACTGGCCGGCCTATATTGTTCCTCCCATTAGCCGGCGTATATATCGATCCAACAGGAAGCTACCTCTTCTTATTCCATCTGGATGCCCTCCCTAGTTTCTCTGGGGTAAGTGTTTTGTTTTGTTTTTCCATAAATATGATTAATTTACATACATATTTATATATCGCATATGGGGAGTGTAATAAGCAATTGCACATATTGATGTTTACATGTATTGCATATTTATAATATTAATGTATGTTGTTTTGTTTTCTATTTTGTCTGTAGTTTTTATGAATGCTATTCACAGCTTTGATTGTATTGATCCTTACAGGTCCTGAGGGCAGGGCAGCACTCCCGTGCGAAATCACGTACCTGTATGTGATTTTATGCATGGGGTCTGGGGCGTGCGTGCGCTGCCGGGGACCTGCTCCTGCTGTGATTGGACACAGTGGGAGCAAATCAGTGGGTATGATGGACACAATGTCTGCCGGGACCCACCGATCATTCTGAGGAAAGGCAGAATTGCAGTCTGCCAATGTAAACAAGGCAGACTGCCATTCTGCCAGAGGGGAAAACTGAGATATTGTGTTTCTGCTAAGCAAATCTCTGTTTTCCTTTAGTCAAAGCACATTCCCCACAGTTAAAAAGCACCCCCATGGGACACATTTAACCCTTTGATCGCCCCTAATGTTAACACCATCCCTGCCAGTTTAATTTGTACAGTGACAGTGCATTTTTTTTAGCAATGATCACTGCATTGGTGTCACTGGTCCCCCAAAAAGTGTCACTTAGTGTCAGATTTGTCCACTCCAATGTCGTAGTCCTGCAAAAAATCACTGATATTCTCCGATACTAGTAAAAAAATCCAAAAATGTATCCCATAGTTTGTAGACGCTATAACTTTTGTGCAAACCAATCAATATATGCTTATTGGGATTTTTTACCTAAATATGTGGCAGAATACATAACTACATATTGGCCTAAATTGATGAATACATTTTTTTATTTTTATTATTGGGTGTGTTTATAGCAGAAAGTAGAAAAAAATGTTTTTTTTAATTGTCAGTTTTTTTTGTTTATAGCGCAAAAAATAAAATCCGCAGAGGTGATCAAATTATTTTTCTGTGAACAGCGTCACACAACCATGCAATTGTCAGTTAAAGAAACACAGTGCCTTGTTGCAAAAAATGGCCTGGTCATGAAGTGGGTAAAACCTTTTGGGACTGAAGTGATTAAGGGGAGGTTGGGGGGGGGGGTGTTTAGCAACATTTAAAAGTTGTTTTACCTTAATGCAGAGAATTCATTGAAGTAAAAAAAAAGATAAAAAAGGTAAACATCACCTGCTTCTAGCAGGCGAAAATTTGTTGTTTTAGGGCTCCTTCACAATGATGGCCAGGGGGTGGTTGAAACAGGTGGCTAAGCCATGGTTTTACTGCCCCCTAGCTGCTCACTGTAATTGCTATACTGAGAAATAAGGGGGACAAGGGGGTGAAATAGGGGCAGGTGGGACTTTGTATAAAGCATGCAGTCTCAGGGAAAATCAACTATGAATAGTAATATATAAATATGTTTGTTTTGGTACAATTGGACCATAAATAAGTGGTAATATAACACATTAAATTCTATCTATATACACATACATCTTGATAATTCACATAACAAAGCAATGATTACAATAATTTGATTAAAATGACTAATATGCATAGATGTAATAGGAAAGAAACCCTAGATAAATAGAATCTTGAATTCTATACCCAAAATCCTACTTGTCCCTATTGTCCCCCCTTTTCCCCCATATTTCTCAACAGATAGGGATGGAGGTACATGACTCAGCTGGTCCTGACCTCATATAAAGTCCCAAACAATTGTTTTCTTTTCAAATTGCCCTCTGAAAAGGAATCCACCACAAATCACCTGTCTGAGAGCCCTTTATTTTCCATTTAAATATCCACTTTAATCTCCTGAATCAGCTAGAAAAAATACATAGCATATGCGCACCTAATGTATGCTAAATTACTAGTGTGTACTTTTGCACATCCATACTGTATACACGTTAAATATTTGAAATGTGGTGTTATATATAGTTGTAATGGGACTAATGGGCAAGTGCTCTGCACAAAACTGGTTGAATGCGTTTACCCAGATCTATCCCGTACAACCTCAAGGATATACGTTTTTATCAAGTTTCAATAATTTCATAGTTTTAATTAAGCTCTGAATTTCTTAGGCCGCGTACACGCGGTCGGTCAAAACTGATGAGAATGGACCGAAGTTCAGTTTCATCGGTCCAAACCGAATGTGTGTACGGCCCATCGGTCTTTTGTCCTTCGGACCAAAATTTTAAAACTTGCTTTAAAATCGAACCGATGGACCGCTGACCGATCGGTCCAAACCGATGGTTACTACACAAAAGCATCGGTTCAAAACCCGCGCATGCTCAGAATCAAGTCGACGCATGCTTGGAAGCATTGAACTTCGTTTTTTTTCAGCACATCGTTGTGTTTTACGTCACCACGTTTTGACCCGATCAGATTTTGAACTGATGGTGTGTACACACATCAGACCATCAGGCCACTTCAGCGGTGGACCGATGAAAACGGTCCGTCGGACCATTCTCATCGGATGAACCGGTCGTGTGTTTGAACCTACAGTTTTATTCCTATGTCTCCTATTTAAAGCAATATTGTCGCTAAAGTGTTCGATAATAAAGATCCCTGTACTGTACATAAGTTAAAGTGTTTGTTACCCCAGCATTTCATATTCCTGATATGTGCCTGTTGTACCATGTACTGGTATTAAGAAATCTCCTTTGTAATGCTTCCTTTGTGTGAAATTCCTGGTGTTCCTGCCAGTCCCTTTGTTTTCCTATCAAAAACTGACCACACTAAACAGTAGAACACCATGGTCAGTACTCTAGCTATGCTGGGATCTCAGTGCATTCTCCTCCAATGATTAGACTTGTCCTGACATGCACCCCCCCCCCCCACTCCTGTACAGCTTTTTACAAAAAAGATCAGTGTGCTGCTGCTTTTCCTCCCCCAGCTCTTATGCAGCTAGGAAACAGAGGGAATGTGATTGCGTATAAAAAAGTGGAAAACGTATTTATAATGTTTTTTTTATATATATAAGAAGGCCAGTATGGTGGCCTGAGTTTATGGGAGGAGCCCGGAGGGTATTTAAGCAGCCCACTCACACATGCTCTTTGTCGGTTCAGTGTGCGGTACTACACGTCACTGGGCCGACTCTTCCCAGCTCACCTCATGTCCGTGAGTCTGCGTATTCAATCGCATTCGACATAGCAAGCGCTTTGCGGCTTCTCCCTTCATGGTCTTCGCCGGCGGTTCCCGCTTACTTCGCAGGTAGGATTCAAACCTTTTCGTATCTTGTGCAATCTTGCAATTCGTTATGCTTCCTATCCTGCATCCCTTTTGGGAAAAAATCTGCTTCTGAGTTACTTTTGCTCATGTTCCAACATCATTTGGCTCAGGCGTAGTACATTTGTAACTTCCTTCTGCCAAACATACGATTCATTTGTAAATCCATTTGGAGATTGACATGTGTTTGTATGGGTTCTTTGGCAGATTGAGGTGGTAATTGGACTCACATGGTGCCTTGTCTGCACTTGATTAGCCTGGGGGGATGGGTGGTTGGTAGGTGTTCGGTTTCAAAGCAAGGGGTAGCATACACTCTACAACCAATTCGTATCAGATTCGTTCAATACTCCTTACTATCAATTCGTATCGGATTCATTTCATGCATTTTACAACCATTTTGAATCAGATACATTGCATACTTTCTACCGTTGTCATTCATTGTTTCCCCCATGTCGTGTGTTTTAGTTCCCGCAGCGGAACTTACGAATTGCTTGTACACGGCTCTTCTCTCTCATTTATTTACCAAAGTTATTGCCTGTGTGTCATGCATGGCACCACACCACACTCTTGGGATGCGTTGCACATCCACTCCAGTCCAAAGCAAACCCAGTCGCACTTTCACTGTCCCAGGTAGGATTCGTTAGCTTGTTTGTCATGTCAAATTCGTGGCCACTCGTGGTGTCACCTGTACCATATGTTTGGTTCCCACAGTGGAGCTTACAAAGCATTGATACGCACTTCTCGTGTTCTATTTTCTACACCCGGCATCACGCTACACGTTCCCGACATGTTTCACTCCAGCCACAGTCCGCCGCAAACTCACTCGCATGGCCCACTGTCGCAAGTAAGATTTGTTATTACATTCTTTATGTCTTATCAATTTGCTACCATTCGTTGTCTCCCATATCGTTCATTAGTGGCCCCTGCGGAACCTACGATTCAAACAGGCGTTGTCCTTCTACCTTATAGTGCTTGCTTAAGGTACAAACAAACCAGGTGTTTCTATCCTTTCTCAGTAACCCAATTCTTATTTATTGAGACCTTGCAACCATGCAAATCATCTCAGCAGTCTGATACCCTTGCTGAGACCCTTGCAACACATGACCCTTACAAAATGCAAAAAAAAAAAAGGGAAAAAAATTGCCACCACACAATCTTAGCCCCGCAACCTGACACCTGTTGAGACCATGGCAACGACGCAAAATTTGTCTCTGCTGCCTGACACCCTTGTTGAGACCCTTGCAAACGCAATACCGTCTCAGCAGCCCCACACTCATGGAGACTCTTGCAAGCACACAAAATTGTCTCAGCAGCCTGACACCCTTGTTAAGACCCTTTCAACACATGACCCTTACAAAACGCAAAAAAAAAAAAATGCAAAAAAAAAAAATGTAAAAAAAAAAAAAAAAACGCAAGAAGAAATATAAAAAGTGCAAAAAAAAAAAAAAAATTGTCACCACACAATCTCGGCCCAGCAACCTGACACCTGTTGAGACCATTGCAACCATGCAAAATCGTCTCAGCAGCCTCACACCATTGTTGAGACCCTTGCAAACGCAATACCGTCTCAGCAGCCCTACACTCATCAAGACTCTTGCAACCACGCAATACCATCTCAGTAGCCTCACACCATTGTTGGGACCCATGCAAACGCAATGCCATCTCAGCAGCCCTACACTCATCAAGACCCTTGCAACCACGCAATACCGTCTCAGCAGCCTCACACCATTGTTGAGACCCTTGCAAACGCAATACCGTCTCAGCAGCCCCACACTCATCGAGACCCTTGCAACCACGCAATACCGTCTCAGCAGCCTTACACCATAGTTCAGACCCTTGCAAACGCAATACCGTCTCAGCAGCCCCACACTCATCAAGGCCCTTGCAACCACGGAATACCGTCTCAGCAGCCTCACACCATAGTTCAGACCCTTGCAAACGCAATACCGTCTCAGCAACGCCACACTCATCGAGACCCTTGCAACCACGCAATACTGTCTTGAGCAACCTCCCACTCGTCAAAGACCTTTGTGACCATGCAGTTTCGCCCCAGCAACCTGGCATTCATTGAGACCCTTGCAGCCAGACAAATCATCTTTGGCCTCATGTACACTGCTGTTGGTAAAAAAAAAAAAATGGGTTCAGACGGATGTTCAGAGGCATTCGAAATGCATTCGAAACGGCAATGCCTGTAACAGCTTGTAAACACTGCCAGATGCGGTAACTCATGTTTACCAGCGTTTCATTCACAGTCGTTTTCATAAAAAAATAAAAATAAAGGGGAATATTGCCTCAGCAACTTGACACTCATTTGAGACCCTTGCTAAATGTAATATCATCTCAGCTACCTCACACCCGTCTAGACCTTTGCAACCACACAATCTCATCTCAGCAACCTGACACCCGTTCAGACCTTTGCAGCCATACAAAGTCGTGGCAACCACACAATGCCATCTCAAAACAAACCTCATAATCATCGCGACCTTTGCAAACACGCAATATCGTCTCAGCAAACCAGACTGAGACCCTTGCAAACACGCAATGCTGTCTCAAAACAAACCTTCATACTCAAGGCCCCTGCAACCACACAATATCGTCCCAGCAACCTGACACTCACTGACGCCCTTGCAACCGCACAATATTGTCTGCAGTAGTATAAAACACTTTGCGGCAGGCACCTACGTGCAAACCCGAATACAAACTAAACTTGCAAACACACCTCAGTGACAAACAATCAGCCACACAAACACACAGTGGCACCCAGTTGGCCATTCATCTTCAGTGGCACGCGGGCCACTCATCTTTTCTCTGTGTTTTTTCCCTGCGGTTAGTTCAGGTTTTCATCCAGCACCAGCGAGTGCACGTTGGCCTGCGAGTGCATGTATATCGTCTTGTTGAGCACCTGTGTATTGTCTTGATTTTCTCACACCAATGCAAGATCCAGTCCAAGTTCTCAAACTAGACCAAGCATCAGTAGCAGACTTAGCTGTGTGGGACAACTTCCCCACCTGATAGAACAGCATTTCAATCTTCATCCCGGCAGTGTCAGCCGAGCCACCAAAGGCTTTTGCAGCCATTTTTAGGCCGCCACTGGTTCTCCAAAACTTGGCCCCCAGAAATTCTCTTAAATTTTTGCTTCAACCAGTCTTCATCACACCTCGTGCTGCACCCCATCGTGGCAGCTGCCCAGGTCTGGGACCACACTTGAACAGGACAGACACTGTTCTTCACCACAGACAATCAGGCCACAGCCGACATCATCAATTAAGGTAGATCTAAATCACTCCCCATCACTTCCTGCGCAGGCTCGCGCAGCTGTCACTCCATCACCAGTTAATTTCTTATGTAGACCTTTTCCAGGCAAATGCAAAAAGCAGCTGATGCGCTTTCCTATTCCAACCTTGGAATGGATGTTTTTTCCAGCAAGAGCCTGGAGCCGACCCAACAACTATCCCTGTCCCACCATGGACATTGCTGACGATGGACTGAAGTCACATCTCACCAACGCAATCCAACTTATTAACCACTCCTTGGCACGCAACACACTGAAGGCCTATCGCACTGCTTTGAACACTAATCGCACATTTTTGGCCCCTTGCCCCGGAGCAGCAATAGGCAACGTTGGACACATCCTAGCCTTCATATCGTATTGCCACATGCAGCTGACCATTTCTCAATACTATCACGCCATATCTAGATGGCATCCAGCATTTCTGTCCCTGCAGGACCCCAGTAAACCGTCAGTATTCTCGAGCCCATGCAGTCAAGTCCCTCCTACAGGGCATACAGAAGCACCAACCTGTAGTCAGTGGCAAGCGCCTACCTTTCAAGAGTCCCCTCTTTAGGGACATGTCTAAAATCCTTACTCGTTCCCTGTTTAGGGCTTTGCCCAGACTAGTCACCCAAACAGCCATCTACCAGGCCTTCTACGGTTCCCTACAACCTAGTGAATTTAGTCAGCGGCTCCGGCAGTCACACACTGCTCTGACGCCACCCGATTCGCTTTCGAACCACTACACTCTCACAGTCTGCAAATGCAACAAACCAGCCCCTGGGGTTGACATCAACCTGTTTCAGACTGACAACGCCTGACGCCCAGTGACGGTGCTCGACCCACTACTGCTCCATCTACCCAGCCAATCTGATGGTAGCTCGTGGCTACCCTTTCTAAACCAGCTCCCTGAGTGTCAGCCAGTGTGTCAAGCATGTCAGAATCCTCCTAAGTAACTTGGGCTTCAAACCCCAGTCAGTTCTCTGGACATTCTTTGGAGCAGCCTCAGTTGCCTCCCAACAGGGAGTACCAGACTACGTAATCAAGATACCAGGCTGATGGAAGTCTCCTTGTTTTGCCACATACATCCCAAATCCTCATGAAGGAATGGCACAAGCCTTTACCAAGCTGGCTCAATAAATACAAGAAATCAATATAAACTATTTCCCTATCTGAGTCTTTTGCCCCCTTTTCTTGGCATACTGACCAGACCACCAAGGCACACTTCAGGTCTATTTATGTTGTAAGTCTTGTCGCGTGTTTATGTCATCCGCATCTCTCTCTTAGAGGGTAACAACCATAAATAAGAAGGCCATTATGGTGGCCTGAGTTTATGGGAGGAGCCCGGAGGGTATTTAAGCAGCCCACTCACACATGCTCTTTGTCGGTTCAGTGTGCGGTACTACACGTCACTGGGCCGACTCTTCCCAGCTCACCTCATGTCCGTGAGTCTGCGCATTCAATCGCATTCGACACCCTCCCGCCCTTCCCTTTTTCAGTGCACTTCTATACACAAATGTTTTTCCTTTCATTTCTATTTTAAACTGAATAGGTTGTTTTACAAGGTGAGGGTTTACAATCACTTTAATACTGTATACCTATATAATGCGTACAAATCATCTCTTAAAGTTGTTGATCTCCAGTTTCATCACTGTGCTTAGTGGTTCTTCCCACAATTAGTGGTTCTTCCCAACAATTACCTGTGTCATCACAGGTAATTGTTGTGATGCAGTGGTCCACAGGAATAATCACTGAGCATATTGGGGACCAGGACACTCCCAGAAGTGTTAGTTTCATAAGAGACCTAAGCCCAAATGTTTATTGACAGCAGAAGAGGTAATTATTTATTATCTTCTTTAACCTCCCTGGCGGTAATCCCGAGTCTGTCTCGGGGTGGAAATCCAGTACCATTAGCGGTATCCCCGAGCCAGACTCGGGATCGCATCGCAGTATCCAGGCGGAGTTTACTTACCTTGTCCCCTGGATCCTGTGATGTCTCCCCGCTGTGTGATAATAATAATTTCACATCCCCTTTGTCTTTAGTGGTCTGTCCAGTGACCTGCATGCACTTTTATATTATAAATACTGTTCTTTCTGCCTGGAAACTGTAGATGGTCCATAGCAACCAAAAAGTGTCCCTTTATGTCAAAAAGAACATACAAGAGGTATACATTGTTCAAGATGTCGACTGACAAATACTGACAATCAGGTATGACAACAAAACTGAGGACATAAAAGTGCAAATAAACACAAATATCTCAGGTAGCCATAACAACCGGTCTAGGATCCCGGTAGGACCGTCCTAGCACCCCTAAAAAGAACTTACTGTGCCAGGACAACCACCACTAGGCCCTCTAAAAGTAACCAACAACTTGGGCTATCCCAAAACTGTAGCAAAAAGAGGGAACCGTGGGCACCAAACTTATAAACCTCTAGAAGAAGCCCTTGGGTCTGAGTAACCCTGGGCCTCCAGATCATGGACTAGCAACTATTGAAAAATGGAGGTCTCGTTGCAAACTTGTGGTAAGAAGGATATAACAATAACAAAAAGAAGGGAAAGAAAAAGGAGAAAAGAGAGGGAGAGGAGACAGAGTAGAAACGGGGGATGGGAAGAGGGGATAGAGCCAGACTATGTTTTCCAAAGCCGACATAAAAGTGGCTTTACTGCCTTGCTGGGCTAGTGATTGATATATGACAACGATTCCACCCCTCTGTTCTTCTGCCCTTCCACACCACAGCTCGTAAGCGGTGAAGTGCAGAGGAATGTGTTTCCCCTTCCAAATTGTGTGGAGAAAGTGTTGTATCTGACCAAACCTAAAGAGTTCTGATGTCGGGAGCTCAAGTTGTCGATTGCAACATTTTAGAGTCATAGGTCCCGAGGCCAAAAAGAAATGTCCGATTTGGTACAACCCCTTATCCAGCCACCACTTGAAAGAATTGATATCCCGGCCTGGGATAAAGTCTGGATTGTTGAAAATGTGAGCAATCGGTCGACATTCCGAAGTTAGGGAAGTATCTGATTTTAGCCTGTCCCAAAGAGATAGGGATTGTTATAGGATAGGGGAGAGTATGGGTGAACGATCCCTGGAGGGGATGCAAAGTAAGAAGTCTAAAGTGTATGAAGGGGCAGTTGGTCTCTCTATCTGAATCCAGTCTGGTTTTTCAAATTTGGAATAGACCGCGGAGAGCTGGGCCAGTCCCGCCGCCTGAAAATACCAGAACAGTCTTGGCAGGTCCATTTACCCGATCTTTTTAGGTCTGAAGAGGGTGTTCCTCCCCAAACAAACTGGTTTACTTTCCTCTGTAGGGATTGCAGGTGGTCTTTCCTGATGTTAATTGGGATTGCTCTAAATCAGGGAAATACAATAAGCGGACCTCCAGCTGTTGCAGAACTACAAGTCCCATCATGCATAGCAAGACTCTGACAGCCACAAGCATGACACCCAGAGGCAGAGGCATGATGGGACTTATAGTTTTGCAGCAGCTGGAGGTCTGCTAATTGCATATCCCTGCTATAAATAAATATAAAAGTCGGGGGAGGAGGGTCATTTTTATGGAATGAATTCTACCTAGCCAGGAGAGATCTCCTTTAGCCCAATGTTTCAGATCTGAATCGAGTTTCTTGTAAGTGGGGGGGAAGTTTGCTGAGTATAGTTGTTCTATTTTAGGGGTGAGATTAATCCCTAGGTATTCTAAATAGGTGTCCTTCCATCTAAAATCAAAGTCACTCCTTAATGTTGTTACTGTGTCTGGAGGTAATGAGATATTAAGAGCGTGGGATTTCGCATAGTTTACATTAAGACCAGAAGCTTTAGAGAAATCTTTTAGTGTTTTGCAGAGGTTGGGGAGAGAAGTGATGGGGGAGGTTAAGAAAAGTAACATATCGTCTGCAAAAAGAGACCACACTTATGGGTGGGTCTGGGTTCCACAGGAGACGCCTTGGATGTTGGGATTGAAGCGTATAGCAATCGCCAGCGTCTCAATGGCAAAAATCAAGGGGGAGAGGGGACATCCCTGTCTGGTCCCCCTGGAAATATTGAATAGTGAGGAGTAATGTCCTTGGAGGTGAATGATCGCTTTTGGGGTAGAATATAGGGAATGAAGAACACCTAGGAATTTGTGACCAAACCCCCTTTGTTCCATAAGAGAAAATAAGTAGGGCCATTCTATGGAGTCGAACGCCTTATGCAAATCAATAGATAAAAGCTGTTACGTACCTGGTTTCCAGAGTCTGATGCAGGGTAGCCTCTCTTACGACTCTGGTTCGCGAGCCACTGGATATGGGACAGCGGGCTCGGAGCACAGAGGGGTAGGAGTGCCGGGTGGTGATGTGTAGAAGCAGGTGGACGAATACCTCTGGCAAGTAGATGCTGAACGTACAGCGGAGGATGGGTCAGCGACTCGCACAGAAGCTGCGACTACAGCAGCACAAGTTGGTAACAGTTCAGGTAGGATGGGTCAGCGACCCGCACAGAAGCTGCGACTACAGCGGCACAAGTTAGTAATAGTTCAGGTATACCGGGAAAGCAGGGTCAAACAAGCCGGGTCATAACAGGTGATCGTGCAGAAAGATGACTGAAGAATGGTCGGTAAACAAGCAGGTGGATCTGGCAGCAGTGAAGTCAAGCAGGCGGATGGTCAAACGGAGCCGGGTCAGGATAGGAGAGATGAGAGGAGTCAGACAAGCCGGGTTCAGTGTTCAAATCAGGTTTCAGGTAGAGTAGTCAAAACAAGCCAAGTTCAGTGTTCAAATCAGGTTTCAGATAGCAAACAGGTCTCAGATAGGATCCACGTCAGAACTGCAGATCAGGCAGCAAAGACCCTGTGCTGCTGAAGTGTTTAAATAGGGCAGCCTGCTGTTAATCACTGAAATCAGTCTGCACCATTAACCCTTAAGTGGCAGATCCATGACAAAAGCATTCCTTCTTGTTTGGGGCCTCCGACCCAGTTTGACTGCAAAAGGGATACAACATCAATGGCCCTCCTTATTTGATCCGGGCCCTGATGACCCGGGATGAACCCTACTTGGTCCTTATGAATGTATCTACCTATGAAGGAGGCCAAGCGGTTGGCTAGAATTTTTGTTAGTATCTTTAGGTCGTTATTAATAAGGGAAATGGGCCTGTAGTTCTCCACCTCCTCTGGGTTCTTATTGGGTTTAGGAATTGCAGTAATGTAGGTGGTGTTGAGATGAGGATCTAGAGGAGTTCCTTTGGCTTTCGTATTAAAACATTTTGCCATATGAGGTGCTAAAGTGTCTGAAAAAGCTCTGTAATATGGCGACCATCCGGTCCAGGAGCTGAACCTGTCTTAAGGTTCCTTATGACCTCTACTATCTCTTCAACTGAAAGTCCGCCTCTAGGATATCCTTATGATTAGTTGTGAGTACTGGGATGCAAAGGTCCCGGAGGAAGCTAGAGACCCCCAAGCTTTTGTCCACGTGGGTCGAGCTGTACAGCTTGGAATATAACTTTTGGAAGGCCTTAAGGATCCTATTGGGGTTGGCTGAGAGGGTCTGGCCTGCAACCCTGATTTTGGGAAAGGAATGGGATCGGATTCATGGGGTTAACTTGGAAGCTAACATGGATCCAATTTTGTCCTTTTGGCAGTAGAATTTTGCCCCGCTCCAACAGATATCCTTCTCCGCTTTTGCTGTTAGAAATAGGTTGAGTTCTAACCTGGTGGCATCTAATCGATCGACATGGTCTTTGAAAGGGGACTTCTTGTGTTGGGTTTTCAAGGTTGTATATTTATTTTCTAGGTTTTTGATGTCTAGTAGCCTCTCTCTTTTGAGACAGGTTGCAATTCCGATTATTTTGCTCCTAATTGCTACTTTATGGGCCACCCAGAGAACTTCCGGGGAAACATCCTCTACATTATTAAGAAGGAAATATTCCTTTAGGGAGTTCTCTATGTCCTTGGTATTGGAGGGGTCTTAAAGTTATTTATTATATAATAATTAATTATTTTGTGTTTCAAACTTTATCAATACCGGGATGTCTACTAGACTCTGGTTTGGACAGATTTAAGTGAGTTATTTCTAAGAATTACAGGCCTACAATATAAAGCTCCAAATTTCCATGCAAAACAATTGTATCGCTTTCAGCATCAAAAACCTGACATAATCATACCACCAAGGATGGTTAAAGAGAATTATTTTATTGGGATTTAAATGAGAAAGATCTGTTACACGTGGGGCTCCCCTTAAAAATCAGGTAATATATAATGGCAAAGACATTTTTTTAATCAGCAACTATAAGTGCAAATAACCAAACTTTAAAAAATTTGTAGACCTCAAGTCTGCAAGCATGTTAATCAGTCACACTGGATAAAATATTGATTCATTAAATGTGGTTTGCTTATCTCTATAAATAGCATGTTTAGATGATATTTAATCAGGTTCTAGCATTATCCCATTCATTTATAAGTGTTTAGGCATTACAGTTTTGATCATGTGTTTTTCTTTTTTTTATCTTGTTGCAGTTATATTGTGGTAAGAACGACTTCATTAATCACAATTCAGCCTTTTCAATACAAATATATTAATTTACAAGAAAATCTATTGCCTTCCTGTGTTTGGCATGGAATATAAATGTAAGTTATATTATTAACAGCAATCAAGGTCATATAATACAGAGTAATGAGAAACTGCAGCTCTATTCCATATATCACTCTTCGTGTTCTACAGGAAATAAAAAAAAAAGGAACTTGAGTTGTGTGCTAGAGAAAGTACACTACATAACGCCAATAAATAATGAAAACAAAAATATTATTCAGACTTAAATAGTTACAATTGTGGGCAATTAGCTAGATTCAGAAAGACTTAGGCTGGCGTATCAGTAGATACGCCAGCCTAAGTCTGAATCTGCGCCGACGCAAATTTAAGCGTATTCTGGTAACCAGATACGCTTAAATTAGGCTCAGATACGAGCGGCGTAAGTGTCTTACACCGTCGTATCCTAAAGTGTAATTTTTAGGCTGACCGCTAGGTGGCACTTTCATTGCGGTCGGCATAGAATATGTAAATCACTAGATACGCCTATTCACGAATGTACACCTGGCCGACGCAGTACAGATACGCCGTTTACGTAACGCATTATCAGGCCTAAAGTTATTCCATCAAATAGCTGGAATAGTAATGTTAAGTATGGCCGTCGTTCCCGCGTCGAAATTCAAAACTTTTACGTCGTTTGCGTAAGTCATCCGTGAATAGGGATTTACATCATTTACGTCCACGTCAAAACCAATAGGCCCGTGCGGCGTACTTTGCCGCAATGCACACTGGGATATGTAGGCGGACGGCGCATGCGCCATTCGTAAAATACGTCAATCACGTAAGGTCACCCCCCCATTAGCAAAAAACAGCCAAATTTGAATTATGCGCGCTTACGCCCGCCCGATTTACGCTACGACGCCGTAACTTAGCAGGCAAGTACTTTGTGAATCATGTACTTGCCTCGCTAACTTACGGCGGCGTGGTGTAAATGCCATACGCTACGCCGCCGCAACTATGCGCCCGCCTACCTGAATCCACCTAATAGTGTTTATTGAATTCAAATGATGCTTTTTGCTAAATATCACTAAGACAACATACTAAGGAATTGAAAACTGCAGAGTAAATTAGATTTTATACAGAAATCCTAAAATACCCTTTAAGAACCAACACTGGCAGAATTGGTAAGCGTAAATCTCTCATTAACATGCTTAGAAATCAATCATTTATGCCAAGAGGTTCAATCAATAGAAGCACATTGTTAGCTTGCAAATTATTTATTTGAACAGGTAGCTACCCCCAAGAGGGTAAGTAGAAGACTATTGCTATCAAACAACACTAGGGTCCTACATTGTAGATATGTGTCCCTGCAAGGATAAATGCATATAAAAAAAAAAAATATGAAAAAAATTGTAATACTGACATTAAAACAACTATAACAAGTGCCATATCAATTTATTTAAAAAAATATTTTGGGAGCCAAAGAGGGCTGATGTGCAAAATTATTCTCATTTCCTAAAGTATTTTTTTTTTCCTTAAAAATAAGAATAGAGTGAAGACTAAAGCTGAACTCTGGGCAGATATAAAATATACAAATTACTTTAGCTCTGTTTTTAATAAAAACATCCTTAAATATATTTGGTATTGAAGACAAGCAGTATAAATACCTGAATTTGAATTGCTAAGTCTTTTTACGGTCCTTAAACTGGGAGAGAGAGAATCAGCACAAGGGGTCAATCATTTGTGCTGCAGTGCAAAGAGGGCAATGATTAGAGGAGACAGCAGGGTGACATAGCAATGTGCTTGAGTATGTCTAGAACTGAACACCATAATATTCAAGTCAGGATACAAATCTATTCTTAAAGCAAATTATTTACAGTAATAATGCTTTTTGGGACTGTATTACACCCCTTATTCAGCATTTAAAATAAATGAAACTGCATTACGCTGGCTTAGTAAACTATATACTAGTATCTGGACTAGAATATTATATTGTGCTGCTTAAATTCTAGACCTGCTCATCCTCATTACAAACGAAGGTGGTCATGGAAATCTTTGAATGTGTAGAAGCTGCCAGCCCAATATTCAGATTCTCCATAGTTAAACCATCACTATATCACTGGATGATAACAACAATGAATGAAACTCGAATATTCAAACTGAAAGCACCGTTATGCCACGTACACACGATCGGTCAAACCGATGAGAACGGTCTGATGGACCGTTTTCATCGGACCAAACCGATCGTGTGTAGGCCCCATCGGTTATTTATCCATAGGTTAGAAAAAAGCAATCTTGTTTTAAATTTAACCGATGGATACCTAACCGATAGAAAAAAAAACGATTGTTTGTAGGCACGTGCATCGCTTAAAGATCCATGCATGCTCAGAATCGAGTCGAAGCATGCTTGGAAGCCTTGAACTTATTTTTTTTCAGCACGCCGTTGTGTTTTATGCCACCATGTTCTGACACAATAGTTTTTTTAACCGATTGTGTGTAGGCACGACTGACCATCAGTCAGCTTCATCGGTTAACCGATGAAAACGGTCCATCAGACCGTTTTCATCGGATGGACCGATCGTGTGTATGCGGCCTTACCCTACTTTCCTAAGTAAAGAAATTAACTTAGTAATCTTCTCCTCATTTCACTGTTAGGGATGAGCTTTATGTTCGAGTCAAACATGAGTTCGACTCGAACATTGGCTGTTCGCCCGTTCGGCAAACAGCGAACAATTTGTGGTGTTCGTGGCAAATTCGAAAAGCTGCAGAACATCCTTTAAAAGTCTATTGGAGAAATCAAAAGAGTTAATTTTAAAGGTTAATATGCAAGTTATTGTCATAAAAAGTGTTTGAGGACCTGGGTCCTGCCCCAGGGGACATGTATCAATGCAAAAACAAGTTTTAGAAACTGCAGTTTTTTCGGGAGCAGTGATTTGAATAATGTTTAAAGTGAAACAATATCAATATTCCTTTAAATTTCGTACCTGGGGGCCGTCTATAGTATGCCTGTAAAATAGCTCATGTTTCCCGTGTTTAGAACTGTACCTGCACAAAATGTAATTTTGAAAGGAAAAAAAGTCGTGGCTATTCATGAATTGTCGGGTCCCGGCAATACAGACCAAAGTCATTGAAAAAACATCAGGGGTTCCCCCCCAGTCCATTACCAGGCCATTTGGGTCTGGTATGAATATTAAGGGGAACCCCAAACCAAAAAAAAGCGTGGGGGTCCTCCCAAATTCCATATCAGGCCCTTCAGGTCTGTTATGGATATTAAGGGGAACCCTGCACCTTTTTTTTTTAAATGGCGTGGAGTTCCTTCCAAAAATCCTTACCAGACCCTTCAGGTCTGGTATGGATTTTAAGGGGAACCCTGCACCAAAATAAAAACAAAAATGGTGTGGGGTCCCCCCAAAAATCCATACCAGACCCTTATCTGACCACGCAACCTGGCAGGCCACAGGAAAAGAGGGGGGACGGGAAAGCGCCCCCTCTCCTGAACCGTACCAGGCCACATGCCCTCAACATGGGGAGGATGTCCCCATGTTGATGGGGACAAGGGTCTCATCCCCACAACCCTTGCCCGGTGGTTGTGGGGGTCTGCGGGCGGGGGGCTTATCAGAATCTGGAAGTCCCCTTTAACAAAGGCGACCCCCAGATCACAGGAGACGGTTTAAGACAAGTCCTTTATTAAAAAAATGTAAAATAAAAAATAAATTCCAGCGATGTAATCCAGTCTCTCGATGTCTGTCCAGCGATTAAATCCCGATGTAAGCCCTTTGTTAAAGGGGGCTTCCAGATAAGCACTCTCACCCTTGTCCCCATCAACATAAAAATAAAATAAAAAAATACATAAAAATACCTAGATCAAGGCTTGATCTAGGTCAGTGCAAGAGTTAGTGTTTGGGTCAAAGGCCAGGGTCAAAGGTCAGGGTCAGTATTATTTTTTTACACAATTTTTTTGTATCAGTACCAATTAGTTTCAGTGAGTTTTAGGTATGATAACAGCATAAGTGGGAATTATTGTTTTTGGACTGTACTATGTGTACAAACAATAACCTCATTTGGGTTGTTCTTTAGTGGAAGGTTATGGTAGTAGCAAGAAATATATGTTTTTTTTTACTATTTTGGGTCTAGTTTTCCTTTGATAATAAAAATAAAATAAAATCAAGAGATATCCATTACCATTGTAGCATGGCCCCCTAGGGGACTGCTTGGATTTACCTAGTCATCCGCATCAGCATGACCCTGTAATCCTTCTAACCCACCTGACACTCTGGATTCAAACATTATTGCAATACCTTTAGTAATAATACTGGAATACTTCAGTTAAGGTCTGCTTGTACAAAGAGGTAATGGTTCAACTGAGTTTGAGATAGCAACACAAACTCAGTCGAATGACTACTTAAGAAATGTCAGTTGAGACAGAAGGCAAAATCAGAATATTATATATACGTATCATGGGTGTCCGCTCCATAGGACAAGGGAGGGTGAGTGCCCCCATCCTCCCCTGTGTGAAACAGTGAGAGAGCGGGACGGGACTGGTAGTGCAGCGGCGATGTGACCTGCTGACAGTGCAGGGAGAGCTCAGGTGGACTGACCCATTGTCACAATGCTGTGTGTCTTACTCTCAACGTCCCAGTGAGTACACCTCCCCCCTTCCACAGAAATGAAAGAGGCTGCAACTCCCTCCCCTCTGTTTTTGTGTACTGTCGTCCATGCTCTGTGCTGGACACCTCTGGACATGTGTGCTGTGTCTGAAAGGAATGTGTGGGCGGGAACATTTAAACAAGTAGCCGACAGCTAAGCCGCCGACTGAACTACTATGTGAGACTGTGAGCATCAAGTGAGTTATCAGCGTTGTCACTGTGTACTCTGCCCTCTCTCTCGCTCCCAAATATTTCACTCCCAAGTCCCCCTCTTTCCTCTGTTGTCCTCCAGCAGAGTCTGTCATTAACTATATGCTGATAGTTGGCCCCATCATTTAGCCAGGTTTCACTAATGTGTGATCATAGACATTGCATGTGAATCACACCGCATTGCTGTGTAAATCACATGGGATGTCTGTGCGATGCAAATTCAGCCATACAAACTGTATGGCTGAAATCACGTTTGCACCAAAACGGTGCAGGACCCTTTTTTTGGTTTGCGCTGGAATCAGAGTGGATGGGTGTTTACACCTATGCAATCCGATTCCTGTACCATTTCACAGTTCTCACTTATCTGGGGGTGTCATTAATTTTACATTGAATCATAACAGTTTGCAATGGGCAGCGTGAATGTCCGACAAGCAACATGCAATGCAGGAATCCGCACTGGAATCGCACTGATTCTTGCATCGCATATATGTGAACCAGGACTCAAGTGGGATCACACTGATGCACTGTGGTTCAGTTACAGTGCTGGTGTATACAAATGTTTCCTGCATTTACCTCCATTTTCACTACAGTCCCACAGACTTCTATTAGATTACATATTTTTGCAACATTTTCTGAAAGCGCACCAGATGTTCTCTATACTGAATGTTTGGTGCACTTTCAGAAAACACAGTAAAATTACACAAGCTAAAAGACGTCTGTGGGACTGCAGCTAAAACTGCTGAAAAACTGCATATACCCCAGCACTGCAACAAACTCCAGGGCAACAGCGTAAATCCAAAGGCTTCAGGATGCTGTGTAATGTAAAGGCAGAAAGAGGTGCAGGGTGTCGTGTAATGTAAAGGAGTCCAGGAGGTGCAGGGGGTTGTGTAATGTAAAAGGGTCCAGAGCTGTGGGGTGCTGTGTACTGTAAAGGGGTCCAGAGGTGCAGGGGGATGTGTAATGCAAAAGGGTGCAGATCTGTGGGGTGCTGTGTAATGTAAAGGGGTCCAGAGCTGTGGGGTGCTGTGTAATGTAAAGGGGTCCAGAGGTTCAGTTGTGGAGAGGGGGTACACAGTAGTGACAAAGAGATATTGAAAGATGCAGGGGGCACAGTCAGGTGTTTTTACATTTTAACGTGGGGGGTGCGCTTTTAACCCCCACTAGCGGTCGAAGAAAGGGTTAAATGTGACTGTGTATTGCCGCTGCCGAAGCACCCCCCACCCCCCCTAAAAAAAAATCAGCGGACGCCCATGACACGTATGTAGAGTAGAATACCACTTGGACATAACCTGAAAGGATAAACGAGCTAAGCAGCAATATTCAATAGTACTTCTAGAAAGAGCTCAGGCCGGCCTGTTTAACCTCTGACCCTAATGAGAGATGCAGCTAAACATGGATGTTTAGAGTGCCCTTTAAGTAGCAATGACAGAATGTCCCCGATGCAGATCTGACGGACTTCACCAGAAATCTGAGCTTCTTAATTGTATCCAGTAGGGCAGTGATGGCGAACCTTGGCACTCCAGATGTTTTGGAACTACATTTCCCATGATGCTCATGCACTCTGCAGTGTAGTGGAGCATCATGGGAAATGTAGTTCCAAAACATCTGGGGTGCCAAGGTTCGCCATCACTGCAGTAGGGTATAGTAACAGAGTGGTAGTATATATTGTGATGACTGTAGCTAAAGAGAACTATGTACAGTGTACAAATGAAGTGTGCAGTATGCAAAGTGTACAAATGAAGGTGCAGTGAAGTGCTCTCAAGGTAAAGCTGTCTGTGCACAGTGTCCCAATGAAACACAGGAAAGGTTTGCAAAGATGGGCAATGGCCCTCTCACCAAAGACCAGGCCGATTCAATGCCTTACAGCTAGCGACTCATGAATGGACGTTCGGGCGCCGCTGATCAGAAGTCTGATAAACAGCAGGCAGCGCTGGATCCCTGCTCAGTCGGGTCAGGTAGGAATGCTGTGGACCGCGTGGTAGGCTGCGACCTCACTCTTCCTGCGTGGAGAGGTCCTTCACACATGAGGCCCCGGAAGAAGAGAGCATGAGGTGGGTCTTTGGTTACTTTTATAGTTGTTACCAGCAATCTCCCTGGTGGTTGCAAATATCCCTGGGATATATAGTCTCTATACTGAATCTTTGGTGCGCTTTCAGAAAACACAGTAACAGCTGTCTGTTGGAACTACCAATCCCACAATCCCTTTGGTTGGGCTCACAAATATGATGTTAGATTGATAACGCTGGGAGCTAGAGAGATAATATGGTATAGGGTAGAGCAGTAAATAGCTGTTCTTGGCAATTATAGTCCATATTACTACATCATTTACCACCAAAAGAAAGCCCAATTTGGGCTAAAAAAAAAACAAAAAAAAAAAACGAGTTATAATTTACCTGGATGCACAAAGCATTTGTCCTGATATGTATAGTTTTACTAACACATGTCAAAATTTCTAAATTGCGCTTAGGCATTTAGATTTGTTTTACCCTTATTCGCAAAGGGGTTAATGTTTTTTATCTGCTTTGGTTGTGATAAGCAGAGGGGAAATGTTGTACAGCACCAAACATATAGTATATGTATTTTTGTAAATCAGTTTCTGCTCTTATTTTGCTCATCTCTCCTAGTAAAGACCAAGGGCGGATCCAGAGTCTAGTCTCGGGAGGGGCACTGCCAGAAAATAAGGTGTTGCTTACAGAACTCAATTAGATGTCCGGTGTGTCTGCTGCAATGTTGCAGTACCGCTAAAAAATGAATGATCACCGCCATTACTAGTAAAAAATATTTAAATATAAATGCCATAAATATATCCCATAGTTTGTAGACGATTGTCAGGGACTGCAGACATGGTACAAGAGATGGTCAGAGACTGCAGACGTGGTACAAGAGATGGTCAAAGACTGCAGACGTGGTACAAGAGATGGTCAGAGAATGCAGACATGATACAGGAGATGGTCAGAGACTGCAGACGTGGTACAAGGGATGGTCAGAGACTGCAGACATGGTACAAGAGATGGTCAGAGACTGCAGACATGGTACAAGAGATGGTCAGAGACTGCAGACATGGTACAAGAGATGGTCAGAGACTGCAGACATGGTACAAGAGATGGTCAGAGACTGCAGACATGGTACAAGGGATGGTAAGAGACTGTAGACATGGAACAAGAGATGGTCAGAGACTGCAGACATGGTACAAGAGATGGTCAGAGACTGCATACATGGTACAAGGGATGGTCAGAGACTGAAGACATGTTACAAGAGATGGTCAGAGACTGCAGACATGGTACAAGGGATGGTCAGAGACTGCAGACGTGGTACAAGGGATGGTCATGGTTCAAGGGATGGTCAGAGACTGGAGACATGGTACAAGAGATCAATGCAGCCTCATCAGTGTCCATCATTGCAGCCTCACTGTACATATGAATGCAGCCCCACTGTATATATGAACGCAGCCCCACTTTTGTATATTAATGCAGCCCCACTTTTGTATATAAATGCAGTCCCACTTTTGTATATAAATTCAGTCCCACTTTTGTATATAAATTCAGTCCCACTTTTGTATATAAATGCAGTCCCACTTTTGTATATAAATTCAGTCCCACTGTATATATAAATTCAGTCCCACTTTTGTATATAAATGCAGTCCCACTTTTGTATATACATCCAGTCCTACTTTTGTATATAAATGTAGTCCCACTTTTGTATATAAATGCAGTCCCACTTTTGTATATAAATGCAGTCCCACTTTTGTATATAAATTCAGTCCCACTTTTGTATATAAATGCAGTCCCACTTTTGTATATAAATACAGCCCCACTTTTGTATATAAATGCAGTCCCACTTTTGTATATGAATGCAGTCCCACTTTTGTATATTAATGCAGCCCCACTTTTGTATATAAATGCAGCCCCACTTTTGTATATGAATGCAGCCCCACTTTTGTATATTATTGCAGCCCCACTTTTGTATATAAATGCAGTCCCACTTTTGTATATAAATTTAGTCCCACTTTTGTATATAAATTCAGTCCCACTTTTGTATATAAATGCAGTCCCACTTTTGTATATAAATGCAGCCCCACTGTATATATAAATACAGCCCCACTTTTGTATATGAATGCAGTCCCACTTTTGTATATGAATGCAGTCCCACTTTTGTATATGAATGCAGCCCCACTTTTGTATATAAATGCAGTCCCACTTGTGTATATAAATGCAGCCCCACTTTTGTATATAAATGCAGCCCCACATTTGTATATTAATGTAGTCCCACTTTTGTATATAAATGCAGCCCCACTTTTGTATATAAATGCAGCCCCACTTTTGTATATGAATGCAGTCCCACTTTTGTACATGAATGCAGTCCCACTTTTGTCTATGAATGCAGCCCCACTTTTGTCTATGAATGCAGCCCCACGTTGTATATTAATGCAGCCCCACTTTGTATATGAATGCAGCCCCACTTTGTATATTAATGCAGCCCACTTTGTATATGAATGCAGCCCCACTTGTTTATTAATGCAGCCCCACTTTTGTATATTAATGCAGCCCCACTTTTGTATATGAATGCAGCCCCACTTTTGTATATTAATGCAGCCCCACTTTTGTATATAAATGCAGTCCCACTTTGTATATAAATTCAGTCCCACTTTTGTATATAAATGCAGTCCCACTTTTGTATATAAATGCAGTCCCACTTTTGTATATAAATTCAGTCCCACTTTTGTCTATGAATGCAGTCCCACTTTTGTCTATGAATGCAGCCCCACTTTGTATATTAATGCAGCCCCACTTTGTATATAAATGCAGTCCCACTTTTGTATATAAATGCAGTCCCACTTTTGTAGATAAATTCTGTCCCACTTTTGTATATAAATGCAGTCCCACTTTTGTATATAAATACAGCCCCACTTTTGTATATAAATGCAGTCCCACTTTTGTATATAAATGCAGTCCCACTTTTGTATATTAATGCAGCCCACTGTTGCATATAAATGCAGCCCCAATTTTGTATATGAATGCAGCCACACTTGTGTATATTAATGCAGCCCCACTTTTGTATATAAATGCAGTCCCACTTTTGTATATAAATTCAGTCCCACTTTTGTATATACATTCAGTCCCACTGTATATATAAATACAGCCCCACTTTTGTATATGAATGCAGTCCCACTTTTGTATATGAATGCAGTCCTACTTTTGTATATGAATGCAGCCCCACTTTTGTATATAAATGCAGCCCCACTTTTGTACATGAATGCAGTCCCACATTTGTCTATGAATGCAGCCCCACTTTTGTCTATGAATGCAGCCCCACTTTGTATATTAATGCAGCCCCACTTTGTATATGAATGCAGCCCCACTTTGTATATTAATGCAGCCCACTTTGTATATGAATGCAGCCCCACTTGTTTATTAATGCAGTACCACTTTTGTATATTAATGCAGCCCCACTTTTGTATATGAATGCAGCCCCACTTTTGTATATGAATGCAACCCCACTTTTGTATATAAATGCAGTCCCACTTTTGTATATAAATTCAGTCCCACTTTTGTATATTAATGCAGTCCCACTTTTGTATATGAATGCAGCCCTGCTGTATATATAAATGCAGCCCCACTTTTGTATATGAATGCAGCCCCACTTTTGTATATGAATGCAGTCCCACTTTGTCTATGAATGCAGTCCCACTTTTGTCTATGAATGCAGCCCCACTTTGTATATTAATGCAGCCCCACTTTGTATATAAATGCAGTCCCACTTTTGTATATAAATTCAGTCCCACTTTTGTAGATAAATTCAGTCCCACTTTTGTATATAAATGCAGTCCCACTTTTGTATATAAATACAGCCCCACTTTTGTATATGAATGAAGCCCCACTGTGCATGGCACTCACCATGGCATTGCCTCGATCACACACAGCAGGTATCTCCTCTCCCGACGTGTGTCATGGAACAAACAGGAGCTGTAGGTCTGTGTTCGGCAGGGCAGTGTGCTCTAGAAAGGTCCCCCCTAGACGGGCTTGTGTGATAGACAAAACACTGATTCAATCAGTGTTCCATCTCCATCTACTATCACACGAGCAGGTCTAGCACAGGCAGCACAGCCGAACACAGACCCAGCTCTCACACACAGCGAGAGATGCCCGGTGTCATACACGCAGGAGAGAGGGGCGCTGCAGTCAGCTACAGTTCAAAGCAGCCTCAGGACAGGCAGCCTACCGGGCTGGGCCAGTCCAACCCTGGTGATGAGCGAGAGAGTGAGAGACTCGGAAGCGGCAGCTGCAGGCACCGCAAAGCAGTTTTAAAAAAAATGATAACATTTTTTTTTAAAGCCAATGTGACATGATTGTCTCGGGGGGGAATTGCCCTGTTGCCCCCCCCCCCCCCTGGATCCGCCGTTAGTAAAGACACATACACTATACTATACACATTCTCTTCTGTTCCCACAATCATTTTCCTTTTTATAGCAAAGTTCTCTCCTGCTTGCTATCTTCCGCCCCTTCTCCCATTTTTTAGATACTTTATGCTAGTCTTTGTCATTTTTTTAGTTTAGCTGACAAAGTGTGAATGTTGATTTTTAATTGCAGTAAAGAATTCTGTGAAGTACAATAGTTTTATTTAAGTGTTATTTCAAGTGAAGACTGGCAATTGTAAGAAGATTTTAAAGCCACAATAGAAGTGTGAACTCCATTGATCCCACTGAGCAAATGTAGGAATTTACTTATATTCTTCAACATGTGCTAAATTGTTTATTCAAAGTTTGGATAATTGGTGCACATTATATCATTTTAGTCATACTCAGCCAATGATCACCTTACTTCAAATGAGCTGTCTGTCATTGCTGGTCAATTACAGTTGGAATTCAATCCCCAGATATAGTAGATGTAACAATATAACAATTTGGTGTTTGTGCTCATTGTATGTGTACAATCTATTGTGTATGTCACTGGCACTCCATTTTCGCAAAACAAATAATAAACCATTTTATTGTTAGTATTAATAAAATAATGTTTCTTCATTTTCTGATAAAGAGACCCTTGTGATGGCACATTGACAATGTGATCCATAAAAGTGCCTTTTATATTGCTAGGAGGGAATGCTGGTGACATACCCAACAGATTGATCTGATTGGGGCAATAAGATAGCTGCTAATGGTCACTAAAGTACCCAATTAATGACTTCAATGTAAAACACATTCATCCCCTTCCTGACCACTGACCAGGCCAATTTTCAGCTTATATAGCAGCGCCGTGCCAAAACTATGGTTGTGGTCAGGTTACATCAACAATGGGAGGGGCTTAAAGGGCTGTATGCTTTAATGACTGTGCCACAAACAAGTGTGTAACAGACAGTACAAACCTCAGTATGCTCATTTAAAATAAAACTGTTCTGTTGCATCATTTACTATACATAGCTAACCTTAAAGTGATATTAAAGTATTGTTTTTTGCTGTTTTTTTCCCTAAAATATAGACATGTTATACTGTATTCAGTGGTTTTGCACAGAGCAGCTTGGATCCTCCTCTTCCCTCACTGGCTCACTGGCACTGGTATCCCAGGCCTCTCCCTCTTTATGCAGATTGCTATGGGACACCCAAGCAGGCGCACTTCTGAGCTGCGGCTCTGTGTGTCCATTCACACACAGAGCCATTGCCTCTGCCCCCTCCATCTTCTGACTCACTGGCTTTGATTGACAACAGTGTGAGCCAATGGCTGCTGCCAAAAGCCAATCAGAAGTGCGAGTCCCCGGACAACCAAGGCTCTTGTGGACATCGCAGGATTGAGAGGGGGCTCAGGTAAGTATTAGGTGGGGCTGGGGGGGGGGGGGTCTGCTGCACACAGAAGGTTTTTTAGAATGCTTGAAGTTTAAAAAAACCTTGTGCCTTTACAGACACTTTAACAAAGAATGTGCTGTACTTAGAATGCTGTAGTCTGGATTAACATATGTGTAAAACACAGTGAGGAGAATTTATCGAAACTGGAGCAGTCAGAATCTGGAACAGCTGTGCATGGCAACCAATCAGCTTCTATTAGCAGAAGAAACAAAATTGGACGGCTGCACTCCAATATAATACCTTTATTGATAAAAACTGATCCATACACCAACAGAGGCACAGGTACAGATAATAGCCAATGGGTTTCGCACTGTTAGTGGTGATTAATCATAGCTGTAGGACCACCGACCCAATCTGTTTTTTATACATATACACAATTTGTTTAGAAAATTAACCCATAAAAAGAAGAGAAAAAATTAAAGATACTTCATAAATCTAGGTTCCAATAAGTAAGCTACAAAAGATCGCTTACCAACCCACTTCAAATTACATACAATGCAACTATATGCCAAAATACAACACAGCATGCCTATATATCCAACAAAACACTTAATACAAATATTTTGTGAGATATATATATATATATATATATATATATATATATATATATATATATATGTGCACATAAACATAAATGCATCTTTAAAAAATAAGTGGAAATCTAAAAAACATATATGCATATATGTATATGTAGTCAAGCTCGCCAAATGGCGTCAAAAGGGGAACTCTGCCCAAATGTCAAAACTATGAAAAACACTGGTGGTGCCTGAATAAACGACATCACCTTTCTTTATATAAGGACAATAGGCGCACGTTTTACTCCCACATTTAAAAGTGCCTTTGAACAGCAGCCAATGAGAGCTTTAACTGGTAATGGCATATAAACTGGGGGATAAATATCTCCCCAATGTGGGAGCCCGATGAGACCCTGTTTTGATGCCGCCTGTCAAAATCTGAGCATATGTGGGGTCATTAAACAACACAGGGAGGTATCTGCTAACAGTGTTCCTAATTCTGTTGGGGTAAGGGGTTGAAAATACAGGGGTGCTGGCATTTAATGGGAACATTCTTCTATTAGTGCTCCTATTTTGATCCTTGTCCATGATCAACTGAAGGCTCTAGAGATTGTAGATTTAGGGTAACCCCGATCTTCAGGCCGGGTTCACACCTATGCGAATTGAATGCATATTTCTCCACATTCAATTTGCATAGCAGGAGAATTTGACTGGCTCTCTATGGAGCCGGTTCACATATCTCTGCAGCGGGTCTGGTGCGGTGTGACGGAAAATTGTGTTTCTTTTTGGGTGCGTTTCAGGTTAGATTTCAGCCCAAAATGTGGTCACCAGTCATCTCTGGTCACCAGTCATCTCTATGCTTCCCAGCCGGCGCCGGAAGATTCTTTCTCCGGGCTCCTGATGGCACGGGTGGATGTCATATGACGTCCACCCGGGATGGGAGATCCCCTCTGTGGACGTCCTATGACTATGGGCCGGTGATGAAGTGGTTAAGCACCACTGTTTTTTTAATTTTTTTGCTAAATAAATGAAAAAATATAGAAATTTTTGAAAAAAAATATTCTTTGTGTCTGTTATAAAATGTTGCAAATAAATAATCTTTATTTGTAAATTTAGCCCACAGCTTTATAGGCAGTTACTTTTCTTTGGTATATATATATATATATATATATATATATATATATATATATATATATATATATATATATATATATATATATATATATGTGTGTGTGTATGTGTGTGTGTGTGTGTGTGTGTGTGTATATGAACATTTTCAATCTGTCATGATCACTTAGTGCCCCTGTTCCTCATTCCAGCAGCCGGGTGTTGGCTCTTGAATTCTCCCTGTCTGTGTTCACCTGTTGACTGATCTGGTCAGTTACCTGATATAAGCAAACGGAACACTCTATCCCTCGCTTGTGATAGAGACACATCTACCTGTATTGTTCTAGACCAAGCCCCTGTTAGTCTGCCTTGTTTGTTGTTGGATCCCCTGTGTTTGACCTGATTGGACCTGATTGGATTTGAACCACGCTATCTTCTAACTGCAAGTAACCTGTTTGCTCTGTTCGCATCTGCCCGGCTGGGCTGGTCAGACACTATAGCATTGTGTTTAAGGCCTGGGGCAACCAAGTACCGGTAGGCCTGCTTGCCTTAAGGGAAAGAGTGCTGATATAGGTGAAGTGCAGAGTAGCCAGCTATAGTGTCTGACCAATTATGTTGTGGTAGACGGGACATTCGTCACACAATCCTGATGTACTGACAACCTAATTTTTTGAGACCCGAAAATACGAGGACAGTACACAGTCAAATGTATATAGTAAGAGGCATGGTTGAGTTTTTTAAAGTTGTATTTTTTTGTCACAATTGGTGGGAAAAAATTCGTTATTTTTTTGGACACCAGTGCAGTTCAACATCATCATATAACTGGAGTGGAACTGATTAGTGGCACTGACAAATTACAATATGTTCACCCAGATATGCCCATATCTGTGCTGGAGACAAAGGGCCAGATTCACGTAGATCAGCGGATCTTTAGATCCGCTCGATCTATCTGATTTAAGATACGCTGCCGCAAGTTTGAGAGGCAAGTGGGTAATTCACAAACCACTTACCTCCAAACTTGCGGCGGCGGATCGTAAAACCCCCAGCGGAAATCAAATTCCGCGGCTAGGGGGAGTGTACTATTTAAATCAGGCACGTTCCCGCGCCGATTTAAATGAGCATGCGCCGTCCGTGAAATTTCCCGGCGTGCATTGCTCCCACTGACGTCACTAGGACGTCAGTGGTTTCGACGTGAGTGTAACTTGCGTCGCGCGGGTTTCTGAATCGGCGTATGCAAACTACGTAAAAAAATTCAAACTCGACGCGGGAACGACGGCTATACCTAACATTGGCTGCGCCTCATAGAAGCAGGGGTAAGTATACGCCAGGAAAACCGCTACGGAAACGTCGTAAGAAACTGCGTCGGGTCCGCGTACGTTCGTGAATTCGCGTATCTCGCTGATTTACATATTATTCAGTGTAAATCAGCGGGAACGCCCCCGTGCCATTTTCAAATTGAAAATAAGATCCAACGGTGTAACACAGTGTAACACTGTCGGATCTTAGCCATATCTATGCGTAACTGATTCTATGAATCAGGCGCATAGATACGACCAGTTTAAGTCAGAGATACGACGGCGTATCAGGAGATACACCGTCGTATCTCTTTGTGAATCTGGCCCAGTGTGTAAATTGTTCAGAAACTGGAACACACTTACACACTTTACTAAAACTAGTGCACACAAAATCTGGTGCAACTGTGCACAGTAACCAATCAGTTTCCAGGTGTTATTGTCAAAGCTTAATTGGACAAGCTTAAGTTAGAAGCTGATAGGTTACTATGCACATCTGCACCAGATTCTGTGCGCACCATTTATTGAATTTTTTTTAATTTATAGGTTTTTATTGTCATATTTCACCTTGTTTGGACCAATGAAACTGAACTTCAGTCCGTTTTCATTGGTTTGGACCGACCGTGTGTACGCGGCCTAATAACTAATAGGGGCATGGTCTGACCAGGTGGTGGCATGAATAGAAGAGTTTGAGATCTTATGTAACAACCGATTGTCAGCTAAAAATAAATCAATACATCAGTAGGCGTTATGACGCAGCGATAGAAATGTGAAATCTCTCTCACTCGCATGACAGCACCTCCACACGTCAAACAAGTCATTGGCATTGATAAATGCTTCTAGAGGAGAAGCACCTTTTTTAGTTCCTGCTGTGGAGTCCTTTGCATTGCTTGGGACCTTATTAAAGTCACCACACACCAATAATTGGCCTTGTTGGGCTTCTCGCAGAGTTTTCTTAAGAAAAGTCATTTGACCATGGTTTGGGGCATAGATGGAGACCAGGGTGTAAAGTACATTGTTGAGCGTACATACCAGGATAATATACCGCCCATCCGGGTCAGTAACAGAGTTCAGCAGTTTGAAGACAACAGTATTCCTGATAGCGATCAGAACTCCTCGTTGTTTTTTAGAAAAGGATGACTGGAAGGTATGTGGGAATTGCCTATGTTGGCATTTAGGAAAAGCTTCCAAAGCGAAGTGTGTCTCCTGGACGCAGAGCACGTCACAGTTATGGTCAAGTGCTGATTTCCATAAAGAGGAACGTTTCATGGGGTGATTTAGCCCTTTTGCGTTGAGAGAAAGTATGGTGATCCCCATGATAAGTGGTGATGTGGTGTAGGGTGGTTGCAATTACTCACAGTTGCGGGTGGTAGGTGCAGTAGAATTCAAGAGGTCGGTCGTTGTAGATGAACACTCTGGAGTTGGTTCCTCCACGGATCAGATACCCCTGGTTTTATAGGGGTACATATCAAGTTATAACAGAGTTTCAACAAAGTGCTGTGTCTGCTCACTAATGTCACCTGGAGCAGGTGACTACACAAACTTGGCAGAAATATGCAATCGAGAAGAAAAAAAATGTGTTTTTAACAAAGGAACAAAGGAAAACAAAACAAGCACAGGTGTGTCAATGGGAATCGCTCCAATGAGCAGCTGACCAGTAACAGGGAAAGTTCAGTAAGCAGGTGTTCAAGCGCACATCCAGACCGGACCGGGTCATATAATCAGAGTAGTAATGTTAGGGCTCGGTGGTCAGCGGTGTTTGCCCTTGTGTTTCCCTCGGTCAGTGCCGAAGGTAAATGGATTAGGAGAGGCATTGGGATCCAGTTGATTGTGCGAGGGATCAGGCAGGATGCCCCAATAAATGTCCGCATAAAGTTTGAATATCAGAGTATGGCGCTGGGAGTGGAGACAACTCTCTGGCTTTCATAAGGATATGTTCCTTTGCCTGGAAGGACACGCAGAAGCACATCGCGGGGCAACTCAAAATGGCGCGATTTGGGCAGTCTATGTATGCGATCAATCGTAAGCTTAATTGGGGAGAGCTCATGGAGCATGGTAGAAAACAGTGTGGTAGCAAAGTTGTGCAGCTCTTTGGGTTGGATGGATTCAGGGATCCAGCGTATTTTAATGTTATTGCACCTAGAGCGGTCTGTGAGTTTCGCCTTGATCCAGAGAGAGTCCTCTTTTTAGTCATTGCACGCATCCACTAAATAATTTACAGTTTCAGTACATTCCTCCATTTTGGTTTCCATAAACTGCACCCTGTTGTCCATGTGTTTCATTTCCAATGAAAATCTATTAATCAGTGAGGACAGGTTAGTCAGGAGGGACGATTGCAGTGATAGGAGCATATCTTTCATAGTGGTGTCCAGCACCGGTTGCCCAGAGGTTGGATTGTGCTATAGAATACTGTAGTGAGGAAATAGCAGAGGCATTGTGCAGGCCTGTACTCACTGTGTCTGAGGCCTGGTCCGATGGATCCATCCGCATCCTTGATTTCGCCGGGCTCTCTGGGACACCGGGGTTGCTGAGGAATCATCCTGGGGCATATGAGGTGGCATTCCAGAGAATGAGCTCTGTGGATGGGCTCCCGGAGGCTCACAGAAGGTCAGTGAATGTCTCACCGCCGCTCCCGCGGCACCATCTTGGTCCCTGCGGCAAGGCTGAAAGGAGAAAGCCTCCAGCCGTTTTAGGCACCTGTCCTGGATCCGTTTGCGGGACATCGTTGCTGCGGAGTGTCAGGGGAATGATCGGGCAGGTAGTGGCTGTGTGCTGCGGTGGATTCACCCTATTTCGTCGCTGTAGTCCGGTCTGGATGGCGGAGCTCACTGCTCAAGCGGCCATCTCCGTGCGCGCGCAAGCCACGCCCCACTCTGTGTGCACTAGTTTTAGAAAATCTCTGCCTTTATGTATTATGAAGCACTGTATAATTTATTTAATTTATAAAACTAAAAGAGTTAAAGCAGTAATGTACCTTCTTATACACATCACATGCACTTTTGAACCAATGTGCTTGTGGTGTCTGATGTGATTTTTCTCAAACAAATTATGCTTTACATACAGAATATTTGTGTACTAAAAAGGGAAGTTACCTTGATCAGTTTTTAATATATACAGTGTATATGTGTATATGTTTATATGTGTGTGTATATATGTGTGTGTGTGTGTGTATATATGTGTGTGTGTGTGTGTGTGTGTATATATATATATATATATATATATATATATATATATATATATATATATACAGTATATGCATATTTTGATTGAAGCACCACAAAAATACCTTCCCTCCATTTAGGTCTCAGATTACACTCAGTCTAAGCTATGCAGTGTATGATGTCAGATCCCTGCTCCCTGCCTAGGGAAGTTCAGAAAAGCTGTGCATCTTCTGGAATTTATATGAATGTAGAAAAGAGATGGCTGCAGATAAACAGGTACATATTGTTTGATCTCTGTGTTTTATCTGAGGGCAGCCACTTCACTGGGTATATGTAAGGTTTACAACCACTTTAAGTAGCGGAGGGAAACTACTTCAAACCTACTTTCAAAAGCAATAAATTCCTTAAAAAAAGTTCTAACCCTTTCCAAATCTATTTTAAACTATGGATGCAGTTGACATTAAATATATATATATAGAATAAAACATTTTAACTTCATGGCAGAAAGACATTTTTTAGTAATTAAATAACACTAAAGGTGGTATGTTATGCAGAACAACTATAGTAAACTTTAGTTTAAAGTTGCTATATTTTAATTTAAGTAGACAAGTGTGCCTTAGAAAATTGTCATGTATTGAAATGCAGGCAGTGGGATAGAACAGTGTAATTAAGGCAGGAAATGCTTTCACAAAAAAACAAATCAAATGTTTTGCATTTCAGTTTATCTGAGACACCACAGGAAAAAATAATTGATTATGTTCAGTCAAAATACTTGTTGACGAGTACAAGGTTTAACTTTTGTATGACAACTTTTATCATAAAACAGTAATGCACAAAGCAACAGCTATTAGTTTTTGTTTAGCAAGTATAATAATATAATTTTGGAAGACGGATTGGCTAATATGCATTGGGAGGAGTCAGAAGTGACATTAAATGCTGTTGTAATGTAATTGGGGCTATATCTGAGCTAAAGCATCCAATTTAGGAGGTGATATTTTAATGTGTTGCTGCTATTAAAAGTAGTAATAATCTGCACAATTGAAGTGCTAATTTCTTGTTCTCCTCAGGGGGTGATTAATCACAAGTGCAATGTTTCTTTTGTCTTGAGATGGAAACTGGTGAAAAGCAGACTGGATCAAAGTGGATAACTTCTGGGGAGATACCGCAGAGTCCCCTTGATGATTACAATCACAAGCGCTGTATGTCCTTCATATGTGAGGTGGTACGCTTTGGTAAGCTGCATTGTGTGCTTACTGTAGAAGTAGATGTACTGATGTTCCCAGTAATTTTTTTTTTGGTTACAGGCGGAGGCTTATACATCCAGTTGGAAGAAGAAATTATGTACCGTACATCATGTATTTGAGTTGCTTTTATTTCATTGTGTATGGAGGTTTATATTAATATACCTTTTGGATTTTCATACTGCGCTGAATTAATTATGTGTGCTTTTAAGCGAGATTATTCAACATATGCTACTGATTTTTATTAGGTTTTAATTAGGTTACTAGTAGAGGACGGAAACTTCTAAAGAAGATTATAGTATTTATAAAAATAAATCAACGTACCTAGTAATGAAGGTTCAGTGTAGCTTAGAGATAAACAAGTTTAGTAACAGTGCAAACAGTGGCGTAGCATGAGGGGGGAAGGAGCAGCTGTAATGTAATTGGGGCTATATCTGAGCTAAAGCATCCAATTTAGGAGGTGATATTTTAATGTGTTGCTGCTATTAAAAGTAGTAATAATCTGCACAATTGAAGTGCTAATTTCTTGTTCTCCTCAGGGGGTGATTAATCACAAGTGCAATGTTTCTTTTGTCTTGAGATGGAAACTGGTGAAAAGCAGACTGGATCAAAGTGGATAACTTCTGGGGAGATACCGCAGAGTCCCCTTGATGATTACAATCACAAGCGCTGTATGTCCTTCATATGTGAGGTGGTACGCTTTGGTAAGCTGCATTGTGTGCTTACTGTAGAAGTAGATGTACTGATGTTCCCAGTAATTTTTTTTTTGGTTACAGGCGGAGGCTTATACATCCAGTTGGAAGAAGAAATTATGTACCGTACATCATGTATTTGAGTTGCTTTTATTTCATTGTGTATGGAGGTTTATATTAATATACCTTTTGGATTTTCATACTGCGCTGAATTAATTATGTGTGCTTTTAAGCGAGATTATTCAACATATGCTACTGATTTTTATTAGGTTTTAATTAGGTTACTAGTAGAGGACGGAAACTTCTAAAGAAGATTATAGTATTTATAAAAATAAATCAACGTACCTAGTAATGAAGGTTCAGTGTAGCTTAGAGATAAACAAGTTTAGTAACAGTGCAAACAGTGGCGTAGCATGAGGGGGGAAGGAGCAGCTGGGGCGGTCGCCCATTGTTGAATATCTAGAGGGACACAGAACTAGTCCCATGCCCATTATCCCAACTCCTAAGTGTGATGTGTGCTCACTCTGAACCTAAAGCTCAGTCTGAATCCCTCAAAGTCAGAGAAAGCTGCCGCTGAGCGCATGCACCATATGACGTCATCTCAACAGCAACGCTGATCCCACCGGCCCGGACTGTCAACATCGCGAAGAGAGAGATTGGTACTGCCACTGGTCTGTGTATAGGTGAGGAGCAAAGCACTGTGAACATTGTGATCTATGGAGTCTGGAGGATGAATGGGAGATCTATTCTAAAGCACTGTGACACTTTGTCCTGCAAAGGGGTGTACAGGAGACAGCAAAGTGCAAATCACAAACACCAATTCAAATGTGTGAATTGTGTAGATATTTACAATTCTTTACAGTACATTAAAAGTTTACAAATTATGTCTCAAAGGAATTGCCCCCTTTTAATTCATCTGTAGAGATGGCATCACCTCCTGGGATTTTCCTCTGCTATAGTTCCTTCTAAAACTCCCTATTACCTAGGATACTATATCTAATGCCATTCCCCACATGGAGCTACTTACACCCTCTGCTACAATTGTATCTCTGTTCGCATTGCTTTTAGTTCATATTAACCCTTTAGCTGCTATGTCCATATGGCATATGGTCCTACAGAAAAAAAAAATCAAGAGAATGTTCAGTGTTTCAGAAACAATTATACAAGGTGAGTATTATCCTGTAGATTATTTTCCAAGCCTCTCACCAGATTTCCAATCCACGTATGCCAAATGGATCCAATAAACTGTCAAAATCACCAACTGTGTGTTTTATCCTTTTTTTGCCCTTGCTTCCCATATATCTTCAACTCATCACATGTGAAACCCAAAAGAAACTTATAGACCACGCATAATCACTTGGGGCCAGATCCACATACATCTGCGCCAAGCACAGCGTATCTAAGATACGCTACGCCGATGTAACTTACTTTTAGTTGGTTTGAATCCCCAACGAATTTGTGCCATAAGTTACGGCAGCGTACTGTATCTCTCGCAGCGTAAGGGCGCGGAATTCAAATGGCTGTGATGGGGGCGTGTTTTATGTTAGTACATCGTGACCCAACGTAATCTACGTTTTTTTTTTAACTGCGCATGCGCCGTCCCTGGGGGTATCCCAGTGCGCATGCTCGAAATTAAACCGGAACCAGCCAATGCTTATGACGGTGATGTCATTCTACACAAATTCCTATTCGCGAACGACTTACGCAAATGACGCAAAAAATTCAAAATTATACGCGGGAAGGACGGCCATACTTAACATTGAGTACGCCACCACATAGCAGCTTTAACTATACACCGGAAAAAGCCAAACGCAAACAACGGAAAAAAATGTGCCGGGCCGACGTACGTTCGTGGATCGCCATAAATAGCTAATTTGCATACTCAACGCGGATTACGACGGAAACGCCACCTAACGGCTGCCGAAAAATTGCATCTAAGATCCGAAGGCGTACAAAGACGTACGCCTGTCGGATCAAACCGAGATGCTGTCATATCTTGTTTTGAGGATTCAAAACAAAGATACGACGTGGGAATTTTGAAATTACGCCGGCGTATCAATAGATACGCCGGCGTAATTTCTTTGTGGATCTGCCCCTTGATCTTTTACGAACTATAAAAGCTATAAGTGAAAAATATTTTTTTTGGGGGGGAAAAATTGCAAAAATGGTCTGAACACCTAACTTTAAAATGGAACATAATTCAGGCTGGTAAAATTTGCAGGTAGAGCTATGTAGACAATTAAAAATAAGTGCCCATACTTTTTAAAATCCAGTAATGCGCTGTCTCAGCCTGCTCTGCACATGCCTAGTTGCTCTCTACTCTTGGCACTGTTCCTAAAATCAGAGCCACTAAAGGTTGATCAGCTGACAGCATTAAGATTTACTGTTGCTGAAGGGAGACAAAAGCAATGCAGAGGGGTTACGTTTTAGGTAGCAGAGAGAGGGGTTAAGTTACTAACAGGTATTTATTTTGCTATATGTGTGTCTGATTGGGGATATTTTCTTTTACTTCTTGTTCCAAGAGCATAGCAGAAAATGGGAGGAAATATTTTATGAGTAAAGGGATGTTCCCTCTTAGACAGTTGTTACCAGAACAGGTTTGCCTTTTTTGACAATTTCTCCTCACCTCCTTTTCTTGCAACAACTCTTTAGGGTAAATTTTTAAGTTCATGATTTGCATGCATCTGAATATGGGCAAAGATAAGCAATATCACATGCTAATCTATCTGTTAATTTTAAGCAGCTAACCCCTAAAATTAACAGTTACAATCACAAAGTTATGTTCCGTCCATTGTGCTAATCAGAGAGAGTATAATAATAAAATCAACACTTGGGGGCTTGTTTTTTATTTTTAATGTTGCCAATATATGCATAATGTATGCCATTATCTGAAACAGTGATGACACACCATGAGCTACCCTGATCCAATCAAAAATGGCTTGTAATAATTGGAAACAAATAATACAAGGCATTTTCTGAAGTGTGCTGATTGAGCAACCCTCTATGTTTAGTGGGCAGAGGGGCAGCAGCTTGAATGGGACTCAGAAGATTGCAGATATTACTGTATGCATCACAGGCTACTACAGTGCTTTTCAACATTCCTCACAAGCTTCCAGATATAAGTTATGGATAATTACATCATGCCAAGCTCCACCAATGTAAGTTGGCAATAATGATAATTATTGGAGTTCCACTTCAAGATCTATAGCATTATTTTCTTTAATAACGTTTCCCTCCTACTGGCTACAATGTTTTATAGTTGTTTAAACTACTATAGTAGAAGGTTTTACAAGGAGATTACCTGTGAAAATTGTTTTATTTTTATAAACATAACGCTCATGTGAGATAATGTGTGTAATAAACAAATATTCATCATGCAAACTAATTTAATGTACTTTTATACTCTAACATGTACAGTTGCAATAAAAAGTATGTGAACCGTTTTGGAATGATATGGATTTCTGCACAAATTGGACATAAAATGTCACCTGATCTTGATCTAAGTCACAACAATAGACAATCACAGTCTGCTTAAACTAATAACACACAAATAATTAAATGTTACCATGTTTGTATTGAACACACCATGTAAGCATTCACAGTGCAGGTGGAAAAAGTATGTGAATCCCTAGACTAATGACATCTCCAAGATCTAGTTGGAGTGAGGTGTCAGCCAACTGGAGTCCAATCAATGAGATGAGATTGGAGGTGTTGGTTACAGCTGCCCTATAAAAAACACACACCAGTTCAGGGTTTGCTTTTCACAAGAAGCATTGCCTGATGTGAATGATGCCTCGCACAAAAGAGCTCTCAAAAGACCTACGATTAAGAATTGTTGACTTGCACAAAGCTGGAAAGGGTTATAAAAGTATCTCCAAAAGCCTTGCTATTCATCAGTCCACGGTAAGACAAATTGTCTATAAATGGAGAAAGTTCAGCACTGCTGCTACTCTCCCTAGGAGTGGCCTCATTAAACAGTGCAGACTGTTTAATGAGGTGAAGAAGAATCCTAGAGTGTCAGCTAAAGACTTACAAAAGTCTCTGGCATATGCTAACATCCCTGATAAAGAATCTATGATACGTAAAACACTAAACAAGAATAGATTTCATGGGAGGATACCACAGGATACCACTGCTGTCCAAAAAAAACATTGCTGCATGTTTACATAAGAGCACCTGGATGTTCCACAGCAGTACTGGAAAAATATTCTGTGGACAGATGAAACCAAGATTGAGTTGTTTGGAATAACCACACAACACTATGTGTGGAGAAAAAGAGGCAAAGCACACCAACATCAAAACCTCCTCCCAACTGTGAAGTATGGTGGTGGTGGCATCATGGTTTAGGGATGCTTTGCTGCGCCAGGGCCTGGATGGTTTGCTATCATCGAAGGAAAAATGAATTCCCAAGTGTATCAAGACATTTTGCAGGAGAACTTAAAGCCATCTGTCCACCAGCTGAAGCTCAACAGAAGATGGGTGTTGCAACGGGACAACGACCCAAAGCATAGAAGTAAATCAACGACAGAATGGCTTAAACAGAAGAAAATACACCTTCTGGAGTGGCCCAGTCAGAGTCCTGACCTCAACCCGATTCAGATGCTGTGGCATGACCTCAAGAAAGCGATTCACACCAGACATCCCAAGAATATTGCTAAACTGAAACGATTCTGTAAAGAGGAATGGTCAAGAATTACTCCTGACCGTTGTGCACATCTGATCTGCAACTACAGGAAATGTTTGGTTGAAGTTATTGCTGCCAAAGGAGGTTCAACCAGTTATTAAATCCAAGAGTTCACATAATTTTTTCACCTGCACTGTGAATGTTTACATGGTGTGTTCAATAAAAAACATGGTAACATTTAATTCTGTGTGTGTTATTAGTTTAAGCAGACTGTGATTGTCTATTGTTGTGACTTAGATGAAGATCAGATCACATGTTATGACCAATTTGTGCAGAAATCCATATCATTCCAAGAGGATTCACATACTTTTTATTGCAACTGTAGTGATTCAATTTTCTTTAGATTTAAATGCATGTCTTGAAAAAAGATTTATTTCATATTCTGCTTACATACTTAATGTCAGGAAGTTGAAAGTATTGTCTGTTAAGTGATAACATATTCTTGCAGACTTTAAAACACATACGGCGGACTTTAATCATCAAAGAGCGATGGTAGCTGTCATATGTATTTTGTGAAAGAGTACAAGTTAGATACACCTTTTGAAGCATACTAAATCCATGTGCAAAGTTCAGCTAAGTTTGTACCCCTGAAAAAGTGTCTAAGTGATCGTGGAGACTTTCTACAACAAGCTTCTGTATTTGTAGTCTGACAGCGCTATTGTAGTAGGCTTCTGCACTTTCATAGAATAAAGGAAAATGCCTTTAGCAGACCTGCACACACTAAAGATACCAACAGTGCATGAATTCCTCCATTATTTATTGTTACTGTGCACTTTGACATTGAATAACAATCCTGCACTATGTCATTGGAATAAAAACTAAATCTGCAACTTCTCTAATATTTTATGTAGTGTTATTAAAAGTGTCACAGGAAGAGATAAAAAAATCTTGAAATATGCAAAACTAAATGTGATAATTTAATTGTAAATAAAAAGGAATAAAATAGAGGCATATGCATACTTGGATAAAACCTCTCTATTCTACTCCTTGGGCCATGGTAAAGCTTAACAAAGCACCCAAACATTTTCCAGTTAAAATGGTACTAATGGACTTTCCCTTTTCCCCATTAATATTTGTCCCCACGTTCAAGGCTTTTCTTCAACTTGTCAGAAATAACCCAATCATAAAGAGCTCATTGACAGGCGGTCACCAGCATATCTCTCTCTCAAAGTGGTTGTAAACCCCTTTGTTATTATAAGGCAATCACGTGTCTCCTGTCTTCCAAGTTCTTCTGCCAAGTGCCCTGTATATGTGCCTTATTAAAAAAAAAATCTATACCTTATTTCCTAGTGCCATTTGGTGCTCACATGACTGGCTACCTTTCCCCTCTACTATTGATCTGGAGGAGAGGAGGAGCAAGGCGGGCCAGTAACATGAGCACTGAGTGGCGCTAGGAAATAAGGTATAGAATGGCATTTTTTAATAAGGCACATATACAGAGAACTTAGTATTATGGAAGACAAAGGATTGCCTGACAATTACTAAGTTATTTCAGAAGCAGGAGGGGAGGGATGGGCCCTGACTTGAACTGACAGGCAGGGAGGGGAGTGGGGACAGAGGACAGCGGAAAGCTGCAGATAGCTGTAGATGACAGAGGCACGGAAACTGACCACAGTGTCAGGGCTCAGAAGCCATCATAAACTATAGTCAGTTTACAGGGGGGAGGGGAGAACCATGCAGGATCAGACAGGTATTTCAGGTGATACAGGGGGCAAATACAAGCACTGTGCTGTTATTTATACTGTAAAGGAACATGATCCTTTTTTTTAGGGTAACAACAGATATTCAAATGAGTGTTTGTATGAATCTTTGTGGAACATTCAGTCACAAATTCTCCTCAGTACATTTGATGTCATGATGAATGTCATTTGAAAGTACTTTAAAAATATTTGCTTTTAACATTCTATTTTACAGTAAATGGTGTTTCCTTAAATGAAAACTGCATTCACTGTTAGAAGTTTGTTCATTTGAGAAAAAGTTTCTACCCTGCTCATTTGCACTTTCTTTCGATAGTTTTTATTGAAATATCAACACATGAATATTGACATGAATACAGGTAAAACCGTTGTGGAACATTTACCAAAGTAGTACAGAATATAACAGAAAGCATATCTAAAATAGAGACATTATATGTGCCCGCAGTGGGTCCATTCTGATAAAACCATCTTCGGTAGTGGGGATAAACCCACCTCCCAAGCACCCCTAATGGGATCTGACTGTGCTGGAAAGGGAGGGTCCGCCCCCTCGGGCCAAGCAGAACATTTAAAACACAGATACCTAGTGAAAAAATATGCAAAACATTGGAAAAAGAGAGAGGAAAAAGGAAGAATCAAATTTGAAATGCCTAATATGCTAACTGTGCATTACTACATCAACTACATCAACACATACAGAAGAACTGGAAACCCTTAAAGATGATTATTTTATTCTGCAAAACCGACTGGAAGAAATTGAAGGCTTACAGTCAACCCTTTATGGCTTTCTCTAACTTCAATTAATATGAAGAATTTGCTGGCAAACTATCATTGATGTACCAAGTTCGGTGATTGGGCTTTGGAAGCAAGGAAGAAAGGGTTGTTATTACCGCATTATGATCTGACCAAGTGCATGGAATAATTTGTGAGTCTAGAATGAGAGCTGAGGTACTAACAGGAACAAAAAGATGATCTATGCGGTAAAGTAATTTACAAGGATAAGAATAATGAGTGTATTGTTGTTTTGCAGGGTTATGTTCTTGCCAAGTATCAAGAAGAATATATTGGTTTATAAGCTAAGAATTTTTAGGTGCATTAAGTGGGGTTGGAGATTTGTCAAGGAATGGGTATAATACTTTGTTTGAGTAAGCACCAATTACGAGAGTACATATTTTATGTTTTCTGATAGCTGAAAATAGATGGGAAGGAAATTATACCGGATTTTTGTTAGGGGCATAATAAAAGACAATCGTAATTTCCAGAGCTTTTTTTCTCAGAAAATAGGTGCAAGAACTCAACCACGACCCCGTTCAGATTTCAAAAACAGTAGAAGGGTCTTTAAGGGGAATTAAATACCAGGATTGCATTACATACAGAGTGCAGAGTTCAATGGGTTACACACAGAATGCAGAGCTGTCACTTGTAAACACAGAAACTAGCCTTCTGTGTTTACAAGTGATTGTGGTGAGCAGGCACAAAAGGGTCTGAGCCAGAGGTGGTGGAACTGAGTTCCCCCAAGTTCCCCCTGAAAAAAAGCCCTGGTAATTTCACTATTCATTAGTAATCCAGATAGAATCAGGTATCTACCTTCAGGGTCTTTGAGTTATGTTTTTGGGGTAAATGGTGTTGTCCCGTAGAATGCAATTAGTGTGGTTTAAACACCATTTTCATACTCACGTATGCGTTTGCTTCTGCGCGCAAGCTCGTCAGGACGGGCACTTTAAAAAAAATTGTTTTCGTATTTTTTTTATTTTTTTTATTAATTTTTACACTGAAAACAAAAATGGATCACTTTTATTCCTATAATGTAAACATCCCTTGCAATAGAAAAAAGCATGACAGGTCCTCTTCAATATGAGATCTGGGGTCAAAAAGACCTCAGATCTCATATTTAGACTTAAATGCAAAAAAAATGACAACAAGAAAATATTGCTTTAAGAAGCATGGGCGGAAGTGATGTTTTTCCCCTCTCCCGCCTCCGATAACGGTGATCTTGCGGCGAATCCGCTGCAAAGTCCACTGTTATCTTTTACAGGACCGCTCACTGAAAAGATGGATATCTCGGTTGTGGCAGCAGCTGCTGCAATTACCGAGATATCCATCTTTAAAAACAGGACGTACATATACATGAGCGGGTCCTTAAGTGGCTAGAAAGTACAATTAGTATCGAACAACGCTATTACAATCCAACTAGTAGTTATATAATTATGAATAAAAAAAATAATTAAAAGTATAAAAAACAACATTATAAAATTAAACCTTTGAGTAGATTTGATATTGTAACAATTTATAGATAAAGCCATATATCAAATCAACTCATCAATGGTAATCAACTTAGTTCCTGTTAAAAAAGTAGAATAACTTTTCTAGACTTTAAAGCTATTCTTACTGTATATGGTATATCTAGTAAGAGTCCAAATATCAATAATAGTAGGCCCCATTAATGAAACTGCTTGAAGGAGCCCTTATAATTTAAGAAACTTTGAATTGAATATATAAAATAGTAAAAATTGAAAAAAAAAAAAAAAATATATATATATATATATATATATATATATATATATATATATATACAGATGAAGAATTATTTCCATATTTAGGCCCATCTATTGTAGTTGTGGGTGCTGACAGGCAGAGTTCTCTAATGGTGGCAAAAGGTTAATTTGTCTATTTGCAGGTATAGTAAGTTCCCTTATAAGAGAAGCGCAGGGAGAAGGGGAACCCACATCAATATGATATAAGATGGTATTTGAGAACTTGCAGGTGCGGTTTCATCTCTTTGCATTTAATTAGTGTGAATTGAGATAAATCTTAAACAAATTGATATTTGTGTCTTTGAAAAATCAGGGATTCTTTATTTCTTGCTGTTTCCATTAAAGTGGATGTAAGCCCACTCTCATCCTTTCTAAACTACTGCCATAGTGCTGATCTATAAGGATATGCATGCCTCCTGCATGTGTCCTTACCTGTCAAATGTCTCCCCTCTGTCTGTTATGAGACCCGAAAAACTGCAGATTCTGTGGGTGGGTCTGTTGTCTGGAGCTCTGTGGGTGGAGTCGTGGTGTGAGTAGACTCCCCGCCCTCCTCTACACTCCCCTTATCAACATGCATTTTCTCTTGTGTATTCCTTACACTAAATTCTGCTATGATTCCTAACATCCAGTCAAAATCCAGAAAAGTAACCACATGACTTCAGAAAAGGAGTGGGGGTGGGAATTAAAAAATAATGCCTGTCTCCAGGCTAGTGCATGAGATATGTAAATAACCTGATGTTGCAACTGTGATCAGGTGACCTCAGACACACACTGCAATATAACAATCAGATCACTCAAGTTTCTCCTCTGCCCAGCTCTCACTAGATACATCTACCTTAAATCAGATCACTTGACTGTGTATATTCTGCTTTCTGTTCTGTGTTTTCACTGCAATTAACATGTATTTCCTCGTCAAACTGAACTGTGGATCACACCCCATGATGAGATACATCCAGTAAAACCACAGTAAATGCAGCCAATCATGGGGGAGCTGGAAGGGAGAGGAGTAGAGGGGAAAGGGATGTAAATTGTGAACTTTTTACACAGGATGTGCCTCTGTCTCAGGCTAGTGCATGAGATATGTAACTAACCTGTCACTCACAGCAAAGGGGCAGAACGGACTAAGGTTTTTCTCTGTAAGTCTGTTTTTTTTCACTGAACAATAAAAGAGGATTGCTCAGAGCTGAATTAACTCTGTGTGGCAAGACTGGGCACAGATGATAGAAAATATTATACCATACATTGTGACATCAACATTTAAATTTTTTTGGGGTTTACATCCACTTTAATTGTTCTTTAGTCGAAAATGGTGCATCTTCAGTATCATATCTCTAGATGGGCCCTCTTCTTTACATGAGGTTAGGATCTTGTGGATTCTGTCCATTTCTAGATGTTCAATTGGGAAAGATGGAGCCAGTTTTTGGAAAAGTGCTGTTAGGATTATCTTATCCACAACAATGCTACTGATACAGACCCCATAACTCGGTGGGAAGCTCTCAAACCCTATATTAGTGGGGTTTGTATCAGTCATGAATCCCATCATCGCAAAAAAAAAAACAACACATACACAAATGTCTGGAGGAAGCATTTTATAAAGCTTCTGAACCATTTCAGACTATACCTTCACCATCAAATAAACTTATTTATGACGAAACTTGATTGGAACTTGACATATTTCTATCGGAATCAGCTGAAAAAACGCTTTGTAGATCTAAACATACTTTCTATATGAAAGCTAACAGACACCTTTTTGGCCTTGGCATTGAGAAAGACCAATTATACCCCAAAACCTGTTTAAAAATAACTTAAGATGTCTATACTAGTAGTCCATTATAAATTCTTAATGTATTCCATAAAAAAACTTTCTGAACTATACAAGAATACTAATACATTCGATCAATCTCATCTGACTACACTTTTATCCACAATTCATCTTCCTTCACTGTCCCCATCTCAACAGGAAACTCTAAAACAATCCTGTCACTAAAATAGAACTGCAAGCCGCTATAAAATCACTCAAGCTACGAAAACAACCAGGTATTGAAGTCCTCTCAGCCACTTACTATAAACTTTTCATGCCCCTACTATCTCCTCTCATGATTGAAGTATTTAACTCCTTCCTTAATGGCCTCCATTTCCGAACTGAATTACTCACTGCCTCTATTTCTATGATCCCCAAACCTAACACAGATGATACATCTTGGTCTAATTATAGACCAATATCAATCCTAATGTAGAAATCAAGATATTATTCTCGCTTCCAGATTTAACCCCATTATAGGCTCTCTAAAAGGGATGAGCCGAACACCCCCCCATACGGTTCGCACCAGAACCTTCGAATGGACCGAACGTTTGCGCGAACATTTAAAACCCCATTGACGTATATGGGACTCGAACGTTCGAATTCAAAAGTGCTCATTTTAAAGCCTAATATGCAAGTTATTGTCGTAAAACGTCTTTGAAAACCCGGGTCTTGCCCCAGGGAACATGTATCAATGGAATAAAAAGTTTTAAAAACGGTTGTTTTTTCAGGAGCAGTGATTTTAATGATGCTTAAATAAAAAATAAAAAATAAAAAAAAATTCCTTTTAAATATTGTACCTGCTGGGTGTCTATAGTATGCCTGTGAAAACGTCTTTGAGAACCCGGGCCTTGCCCCAGAGAACATGTATAAATGAACAAAAAAGTTTTAAAAACTGTAGTTTTTTCAGGACTCCAGAAAAAACGACCGTTTTTAAAACTTTTTTTCCATTGATACATGTTCCCTGGGGCAAGACCCGGGTTCTCAAAGATGTTTTCACCGGCATACTATAGACACCCAGCAGGTACAATATTTAAAGGAATTTTTCATATTTTTTTTTTATTTAAGCATCATTAAAAAATCACTGCTCCAGGAGCAGTGATTTTATTGATGCTTAAATAAAAAAAAAATGAAAATTCCTTTAAATATTGTACCTGCTGGGCGTCTATAGTATGCCTGTGAAGTGGCACGTGTTTAGAACTGTCTCTGCACAAAATGAGATTATTATAAGAAAAAAGTAATTTAAAACTGCTTGCGGCTTTAATGTAATGTCTGGTCCCTGCAATATGGATGAAAATCATTGAGAAAAATAGCACAGACACAGACAGTACACACACCACGTAGCTTTAGGTGCAAACTACAGAGCACGCGGCCAGTACACACCAAGTAGCTAAACTATACAGTGTATAAATATATGTACAACACCTGGGATGTATATATATGCTCTACACACTGTAACATTAACTGACTAGCCTGCCTGCCTGCTTGCTCTATCTACCTGCAAAAAATTACACTCTCTCTATCTCTCTCTGTTCTCTCTTAACCACCACAACACACTACACAAGGCTGACCTGCAGGCGGCCTTTTATAGTGTGGGGCGTGTACTAAACTCCCTGAGCCATAATTGGCCAAAGCCACCCTGGCTTTGGCCAATTATGGCTCTCCGTTTTTTGCAAGCTGTGATTGGCCAAGCATGCGGGTCATAGTGCATGCTTGGCCAATCATCAGCCAGCAATGCATTGCGATACCGCAGTGAATTATGGTCTGTGAAACGTAACTCGAATTCAGCGCTAACGGCCCAAAACTTTTGTAATTCGACGAACGATCGAACATACGATGTTCGAGTCGAACATGAGTTCAACTCGAATACGAAGCTCATCCCTACTCTCTAATTCACAAAGATAAAACTGGATTTATTCCTTTAAGACAGGCTGGTGACAATATACACTGAGCTACATTTTTAGCTCATGTGGCTCGTACTCGCCAAATTTGAGCATATTTCCTTTCATTGGACATACGAAAGGTGTTTGATTCATTGTCATGGCCTTACCTACTCTCTATCCTTAGTAGATGTGGGTTCGATCCTCATTTCCTGAGAAGGATCACTACTCTATATCAGCATCCTAAGACATATATAACCTACTTGGGATTTAAATCTGACAAATTTAACATTGAAAGAGGTACTAAACAAGGCTGTCCCCTTTCCCTTCTCCTCTTTGATTTAGCAATTGAACCCTTTGCCCAACTCATTAAATCCAATCCAAACATAAGTGGATTTGAATTAGGTGGTTGTTATCATAAGCTATGCATGTTTGCAGACGATGTCCTACTATTCCTTACTTCACCTATAACATCAGTAGGGATGGGCCGAACACCCACTGGTTTGGTTCGCAGCAGAATATGCGAACAGGCAAAAAAATTGTTCGAACACGCAAACACAGCCAACATGAAAAATCAAAAGTGCTAGTTTTAAAGGCTAATATGCAAGTTATTGTCATAAAAAGTGTTTGAGGACCCGGGTCCTGCCCAAGGGAACATGTATCAATGCAAAAAAAGTCAGTTTTTTTGGGAGCAGTGATTTTAATAATGCTTAAAGTGAAACAATAAATATTCCTTGAAATGTCTTACCTGGGGGGTGTCTATAGTATGCCTGTAAAGTAGTGCATGTTTCCCGTGCTTAGAAAAGTCCCTGCACAAAATGAAATTTCTAAAGGAAAAAAAGTAATTTAAAACTACTCGTGGCGATAATAAATTGCCGGGTCCCGGCAATACAGATAAAAATAATTAAAAAAACAGCATGGGTTCCCCCCTTAGTCCATTACCATGCCCTTTGGGTCTGGTATGACTATTAAGGTAAACCCCGCACCAAAATAAAAAAATGGCGTGGGGTTTCCCCCAAAAATCCATACCAGCCCCTTATCCAAGCACGCAACCTGGCAGGCCGCAGGAAAAGAGGGGGGACAAGAGAGCGCCCCCCCTGAACCATACCAGGCCACATGCCCTCAACATGGGACAAGGGCCTCATCCCCACAACCCTTGCCCTGTGGTTGTGGGGGTCTGTGAATGGGGGCTTATTGGAATCTGGAAGCCCCCCCCTGCCCTGTGGTTTTGGGGGTCTGTGGATGGGGGGCTTATCGGAATCTGGAAGCCCCCTTTAACAAAGGGGAACTCCAGATGCCGTCCCCCCATGTGAATTGGTACAGGGTACGTTGTACCCCTACCATTTCACAAAAAAGTGTCAACATTTTAAAAACCACAGGAGACAGTTTGGGACAAGTCCTTTATTAAAAAAAATAAATAAAAAAAAAGGTTCCAATGATATAATCCTGCCTCGAGCAATCACACCTTACACCAAATGAGAGTCATTTGTCCGGGCGTCTCCTTTGTAGCGTTGCCATTACCAATTTACATAGGGAGAGGGCTGGGATCTGGAGTTCCCCTTTGTTAAAGGGAGCTTCCAGATTCCGATAAACTCCACCGCCCGCAGACCCCCAAAACCGTGGGCAAGGGTTGTGGGGACGAGGCTCTTGTCCCCATCAACATGGGTACATCTTCCACATCTTGAGGGCATGTGGCCTGGTACGGTACAGGAGGAGGGAGCTCTCTCACCCCTCTCTTTTCCTGTGGCCTGCCAGGTTGCGTGCTCGGACAAGGGTCTGCTATGAATTTTTTTTAAATCTTGGAGCAGGGTTCCCCTTAAAATTCATACCAGACATTAAAGGGTCTGGTATGGATTTTTGGGGGCGAACCTTATGCCATTTTTTTAAATGGAGTAGGGTTCCCCTTAATATCCATACCAGACCTGAAGTGCCTGATATGGAATTTGGGGGGGACTCCCACGCTTTTTTTTTACATTTTGGTTCCATTTTTTTCAATTACTTTTATCTGTATAGCCCATCCCTAAAAATCATTACCAACTCTTCTAGATATCCTCTTTAAATTTGAAGAAGTATCTGGCCTTAAAATGATTTGTTACAAATCCAAAGCCCTTAATGTATCCCTACCATTCGATATCCAAACCCAATTAGTTAATTCCTTACTATTTACATGGACAACGACATATATTACATCAAAAGCAAATCAAACAGTGGTGTTGCGCTCCCACACTAAATACCATATAAACCTATGTAAATAAATAACAATATGCAGAGAGGATAAAATATATATATGAATATATTCCATACTACCTTCTTACCTTACTGCTGTTACTAAATTGTGAATATTTTAAAACCAAATGCACTACACCAAGAGGCTCTGTATTCTCTTATCTCTCCATCTATACTCGGCTCCCCGAGCGCCCCCCCCCCCCCCGAGCGCCCCCCCATCTCTCATCCACACAATACTGGGAACACTGGAGAAGGAAGTAACCCCCATCCCCAACTTGAATGACCTAGCATTCCACCATATCTTTTAATGCTGCTTACCTTACAGCAGTAAGGTAAGAAGGTAGTACACCTACGTGTGTTACTTACACCAATGAGCCACCTATTACGGAAGTCACAGTGCCACCTGTTACTGTTACAGAGAACCTGTATACTGCACTCTGCACTTTGGATCCAGGGGAATTCCCCTTTCCCCTTCTGAGATTCGCCAGCACTCACAGCACCTTTTGCTACACTTATAATGGACTTTATTTCCATTCATCTTATAATTTCTACACCCATTGGGCCGGATTCAGGTAGCCGGGTGCATTGTTACGGCGGCGTAGCATATCGTATTTACGCTACGCCACCGTAAATCAGAGAGGCAAGTGCTGTATTCACAAAGCACTTGCCTCCTAAGTTACGGCGGCGTAGCGTAAATGGGGCCAGCTTAAGCGCGCCTAATTCAAATGAGGATGAGGGGGGCGTGTTTTATGTAAATGGGTGGTGACCCAACGTGATTGACGTTTTTTACGAATGGCGCATGCGCCGTCCGTGTACATATTCCAGTGTGCATTGCTCCAAAATACGCCGCAAGGACGTATTGGTTTTGACATGAACGTAAATTACGTCCAGTCCTATTCGCAAACGACTTACGCAAATGACGTAAAAAATTCAAAATTTTACGCGGGAACGACGTCCATACTTAACATTGTGTACGCCTCATAGAAGCAGGAGCAATGTTACGCCGGAAAAGCCTTACGCAAACAACGTAAAAAAATTCCGTCGGGTGCACGTACATTTGTGAATCGGCGTATCTAGGTCATTTGCATATTCTACGCCGAAAACGACGGAAGCAACACCTAGCGGCCAGCGTAAATATGCACCCTAAGATACGACGGCGTAAGAGACTTACGCCAGTCGGATCTTAGCCTAATTTCAGCGTATCTTGCTTTCTGAATACAGAAAGAAGATACGCCGGTGCATCTTTGAATTTACGCGGCGTATCTATAGATACGGCGGCGTAAATTCCTACTGAATCCGGCCCATTGTTTTTTCCTATATATTTTGAACACTTAGGGCCAGATTCTCAAAAGAGATACGACGGCGTATCTCCAGATACGCCGTCGTATCTCTGAGTTGCGCCGTCGTATCTATGCGCCTGATTCTTAGAATCAGTTACGCATAGATTCCCTTAGATCCGACAGGCGTAAGTCGTAACTGCATATTTACGCTGGCTGCTAGGGGCGTGTACGCTGATTTACGTGTCAAAATATGTAAATCAGCTAGATATGCAAATTCACGAACGTACACCCAGCCGACGCAGTACAGTTACGCCGTTTACGTTAGGCTTTTCCCGGCATTAAGTTACCCCTGCTATATGGTGGCGTAAGTGTGGCGTACCAATGTTGGCCGTCGTTACCGCGGCAAATTTTGAAAATTTTACATTGTTTGCGTAACTCGTCCGTGAATGGGACTGAACGTAATTTACGTTCACGTCAAAACCAATACGTCCTTGCGTTGTACTAGGAGCAATGTACACTGGGAGATTTCCATGGACGGCGTATGTGCCGTTCGTGAAAAACGTCAATCACGTCGGGTCACATAGCATTAACATAAAACACGCCCCCCTGTCCCACATTTGAATTAGGCGGGCTTACGCTGGCCGATTTACGCTACGCCGCCGCGACTTACAGAGCAAGTGCTTTGAGAATACCGCACTTGCCCGTCTAATTTGCGGAGGCGTAACGTAAATCAGATACGTTACGCCCGCACAAAGTTACGCGCTCCTACAAGAATCTGGCCCTTATTGTTTTATTATCATTGCTCCACTCAAAGTCACCTGATTACAGCACATCAGCACTTTATATATTCAAATATATATTTGATCCTCTCTGCATATTGTTATCTATTTACATATATTTATATGTTATTTAGTGTGGGAGAGCAACACCACTGTTTGATTTTCTTTTGATTCTTTTGCGGGTAGTGTTTGACCCTCAGGGTGTTTGTGGCACCCTTTAGAATTTTTAGTTTCTGTCCATAGTAGCACAGGAATACTCTATATACAGAGATATATTACATATCTAGGAATTATATAAACAGTGGAATCAAGTTATAAAGATGCCAGTGGCTGCTTGAAACCAGCGGCATCCAAACTCAAAATTCAAGGGGAATGGGGGGAAGACAAGGGGATATTTGGTTTGGGATTTTCACGGCACTGATAAAGGACGAGGTAGTAAAAAATGACAATGTTTATTTAACATAAAATGAATACAATATAAAAACATTTTGGGACAGGCCCCACATTGCACATCGGGTGTTTGACCCTACCAACTAATTTGTATTACCCCATTGATTATACCTTTCACCTTATTAGAATCCGTTCTGTTAAATATCCCCCTCCTTGCGCCAAAGAAGGCATTACCAGGCCCCGTGCTTGATCCTTGTGACCAATCTAGGTGAGTGTTTGCTCCCTCAAGTAACATGCTGATGTGTTCCTATTGTAATGTTTACATATATTGTATCTTTTTGCTTGCTTATTCTGTATTTTATAAACACCCTCTAGACCCTCCTGAAGAAGCGGTATCACCGCAAAACCGGTTGAGGTCACTGGCTCCCTTCACTAAGACACAGTTGGTTCTGTTTTCTGATGTGCAGTGTGGGGCCTGTCCCAAAATGTTTTTATATTGTATTCATTTTATGTTAAATAAACATTGTCATTTTTTACTACCTTGTCCTTTATCAGTGCCGTGAAAATCCCAAACCAAATATCCCCTTGTCTTCCCCCCATTCCCCTTGAATTTTGAGTTTGGATGCCGCTGGTTTCAAGCAGCCACCGGCATCTTTATAACTTGATTCCACTGTTTATATACTAAATGGGATCACATCTTACTCTTTATAGTATTACTTTAAAAGAGGCCATACTCTCCCCTTTCCAAATATCTAGGAATTAATCTTACGGCTAATCCTACAGAGCTTTATGCAACAAATTATCCACCAATGCTAACACAACTTAATAAACTTTTCACAAATTGGTCAACCTTACCTCTAGTGTGGATGGGCAGAATTGCAGCAATAAAAATGTCTATCCTCCCGAAAATACTATGGCCCGGATTCACAAAGCACTTACGCCGCCGTAAATCACTTTACGCCTACGTAGTGAAAATGTGCGCTCGGCGTATGTGTGCGCCAGACCTACAAACCAACATACGCCTAAAACCAGGCCATCCTACACCGACGTATCTTGCACACGCCGGCGTAGCGTGGGTGCAAATATGGGCTGGACGCATGTTGCTTCTCCCATTGATTAGGCATTCAAATATGCAAATGAGGTAAATACACCGATTCACAAATGTACTTGCGCCCGGCGCAGGCTACGCGCGGTGCGCATAAGTTGTACGTCCGGCGTAAAGTTATTCCCCATAAAGGAGGTGTAACTCAGCAACAGACATGCACAGGTCAGCTGGAGAACAGCTGCAGCAGCAGCACCGTTACGGACGAGCTGAGCAACCACACTTGCAGGACAAGACATCTATATGCCAAAATGCCAGGGGCAGCCATGGTCATAGCACTACTGCATCCCCAGGCACAGAGGAGGGCACAGGAGAGGATATACCAAACGCGCATGAACGTCTTTGGCATGGGGAAATCGGAGGTGTATCGCATCTTCAGATTCAGCCCTGATGCCATCCTGGAATTAGCCACAGCCCTGCATGATGAAATCACCAGCCAGACAAAATGCTCACATGCAGTGCAGCCACTGGTCAAGGTACTGGCAACACTCCATTTCCTCGCCAGTGGATCTTTCCAACGTACAAGTGGAGTCGTGTCTGGGATGTCACAATCCACCATGAACAGATGCGTGCACCAGGTTGTCCCCGCAATCCTCACACGCATGTCCCACCACATCATCAAACCCACCCATGAGCATCTGCGGCAGAAGGCAATGCAGGATTTCTACAGAATTGCCGGATTCCCACGCACCGTGGGGGCCATTGATTGCACACATGTAGCACTACGGCCCCCCGTGCCACAGAGCACATATACCGCAATGGTAAGCAGTGGCATTCCATCAACGTACAGGTGATAGCCGATGCCCATTGCCTCATATGGCACGTCCGTGCCAAACACCCCGGGCCAGCCATGACAGCTACATATACCATAAAAGCAACATCCCAACGGAATTCGAACAGAACCTGTACAGGGACAGCTGGCTGGTTGGTGAGTGACATGAGAGTCAGGCATGACTGTCCGACCCCATGATGCAGACATCACGAAGGGCACATGCACGACTAACATCTTCCTGTCTTTTCCCTTCCAGGTGACTCGGCATATGCACTTGGGCCCCATCTCCTGACTCCATACCGGAATCCCCAAACCAGAGGCGAGAGAAGATACAATGCTGCACACATACGCACCCGTGCAGTGGTAGAGCGCACATTTGGCATCCTGAAGTCCCGTTTCCGATGCCTGGATGCCTGGACACAGTCCCCCCTGCCCGAGGCTACCCCATCTGCTGAAGGAACAGCAGTCAGGAGTTGCCTCGTTGAAACGTATCTTTGCACGTTAAACACACACATTCATCATGGCACATGGACAATGCACGCATGCACACCACTGTGGTCCCTAACTCACACACACCACATCCACCTCACATTGGTTTAGCCCAAGTCCACCGCATGGGACTTTGATGTTGCTGTCCATTTATACCACATTCACACGGTCGTGGGGATAACCTCTCCCCGACGATCCAAGGTGACATGCCTTGCTGGCAGGAATGTCACACACACATACACACACTCACACACCAGTCACACGGACGCAATGACCTCACCAGGCAAACCCTGCCCCTGCAAAACGGTGTCCAGGCACTAATTCTGCACTCCTCACCGTGTGCATAGTGCTGTGACATCCGTGAAAGGAAAAAAAAGGCATCATGCCATTAACAGCCATGGCATGCCCTTACAGGTGCACGGCACCAAAAATAAAAATAAAAGCTCAAACTCTGAGCAGCACTTTTCATCAGGCCAGTCATTTGCCCTCTCGCGGGCCAGGCCTTGTGCCAAGGCTTTGGCTCCGGAGCTGTCGTGTTGACGACTCGGGTGGGGCATCACCTGGGCTGACGCTCCTGGAGGTTGTGGCGGATGATGCCTGCATCCCTTCTAAGGCAAGTGCAATGCGTGTCAGCATGCTGTTGGTATCGGCCTGCAACTGACACTGCCGGGCGTTGTTCTGCCGCTGGGTGCACCTGTTCTGGCAACCCTCCATCTGGATAGCGGCAGTGTTGGCCTGCACGACCACATCCAGGCTCTTAACCTCCGCCACAATGCCTGCTGCTGTGGCCTGCAGCTCCCCCATAGCCATGGTGTTCCGATCTAGGCTGGCCTTCACATCAGATGCCTGGTCCCCAGATGTGGAGGGACCCCCTGTTAACATGTGGTGACGCATGGCTTCAAGGGTCTCCGATTGGTCACATAGGCATGTGGCCATGGCTGCACAGTTTACCTCCTGCAGGGAGTCGGTGATGGAGCTGGCATGCTCAGCCTGTTGGCTGAGGCACTGCTGCATAGCGGCTGCGTTGCCCTGCACAGCCACTGTACATGCAGCCTGGGTCTCCGCCGAGGACCCAACAAATGAGGCCAGGCTGTCAGCCACATGGTGAAGGTCACATGCAATATTGGCCATGTGCCGTGTCTGCCGTGCCTGCTCTCTCTCCAGCCCTTCTTGTAGGGATCCGGCTACACCACAGGTCTTCCTCAGAGCCTTCCGTGGAGATGGAGAGGCTTGTGTCCGTCTGGACGGGGTAGCCCTTCAGGGGGTTCCCCTGGATGGGGTAGCCCTTGAGGGCGTTCCCCTGGATGGGGTAGCCCTTGAGGGCGTTCCCCTGGATGGGCGTGGAGGTCTCAGAGGGTCCGAGGAAGATGGAAGCCTCCTCAAGGTAGAGGCATTCCTCCACATGGAGATCCACCTGCTCCTCAAGAACTACCTCTAGAGCAGAGGTGTGGGCACTCCCCTCCACTGATCTTTCATGGCTTCCCAGGGGGTCAGGCTGAGGCTGATGTTCCGGGGATGGCATGGGTCGGACACAGACAGAAGATGGCCCAGCTCCCTCCAGCACATCTGTGGATGACACAAAGCATTCACATGTTGGTGGACTCACACACTTGTCACATGTTCCCTTCCACCCCCTCACATGCAGGATGGGGGATAAAACACACTTACCTCTCCTCAAGTCCTGGTCACTGGAGTCAAAGCCCTCCAGGCCCTCCACCTGCTCCTGCTACAGACAGCTGGCAATCACCTCCTCCTCAGATGTCAACTTGACAGAAGAAGCTGGTCCACCTCCCGTGCCCCTAAGGTGCCTTCTAAACTTGGCCAGCTTCTCCCTGACACGCCGATGCATATCGTTAATCTTTTTCTGAATATCTTTGCAGGTCCTGGATTCATGCCCAAGGGGATTGATCTCCAGGGTGATCTTCTGGAGGATCTCCTGTTTCCTGGCCTTGCTGGTCCTGGCGCTCTGTGTGCCATGGAGGTAGGCATCATACTTGGCGATTGCTGAGGTCAGGATCGCCCTCTCTTCAAATGAGAAATTTTTCTTTCTCCTCTCCCTGTCCACCTCACTATCTGACATGGCTCAGACAACAAAAGTACTCTGCACCAAGCGGAAGACAAGCTGGTGTACTTTTGCGCTGGACAGGCGTATGGCTGGGCGTATTTATGTGCTTGGGGTAAGCCGGTGGGCCAGCGTATCTTAGGCAGTTGCACCGGCGTAGTTGTGAGCATGCGCATAGGGGTGCTGGGCATACGTCCGCATCTTGGCGCATGCGCCGTTCATGATACGCCAGGCATAAAACACTGCACCACGCTCGGACCATCATTTGCATGGGGTCACACCCACTTCCACCTACGCCGGCCTGCGCCTTCAAAACCTACGCCACGCCGATGCAGCGTGGGGAGCAAGAGCTTGCTGAATGCGGTGCTTGCCTCTCTGCGCTGCGTCGGCGTAGCGCACAGGGGGATGCGCTGCGGCGGCGTAATGTGCGCCTGCTGTCTGTTAAAACCAGGCCTATACTTTTTTAGAGTTCTTCCAGTCACGATACCATCACACTTCTTATGAATACTACAAAAGAAAACTTTACAATATATATGGGGTAAGAAGAAAACCAGATTACCTAAACCTACTTTATATTCTCCTAGAATCCGGGGAGGTCTGGGAGTACCGGACTTCACCAAATATTACTATGCAGCCTAAGTGTCATTATTACCTAAATATCATGCAACGACTGAAACCCAACTATGGGTGGCATTAGAATCAGTTGATTGTGACCCTCTCTCTACTGCAAATCTTTTATGGTTCTCTCCTACTCCTAAGATGGTGAACAACCCCATAACCAAACATAGCCTGTCTATTTGGGACAGATTGAAAACGCGATTTTGCCTGCAATCTCGCCACAATCCTCTACATTCCTTTCTTCATAACCCATCATTCTATCCAGTCTGGTCCTCCCCAGCCTCCTTTTCAGCTTGGTCAAAGAGAGGATTGGCTTGTGCACATCATTTTTATACATCTACATCTATTACTTAATTTCCAACCTTACAAGAAAAATATGATATTCCTATTACGGAAACCTTTAGGTATCTGCAATTTGAAAACTTTTTAAAAATAATGCACCATCAGACACGACATCCCCAAATCTCACTACCTTTGAACAAGCCTGTAAAACTGATCCTCATAGGCGTGGACTAATTTCTGATTTCTATAACCAATTACTTTCACACACCATTTCCTCTCCCCTAACCTATACCAACAATTGGGAAAGAGACCTTCAATTACAACCAGATGATATAAATTGGACCCAAATCAGCTTCACCGAATATAGTGGCTCTTGAAACAAACTACAAAGTGCTCACTACGTGGTACCTGGTTCCTGCCAGAATTTCAAAATTCTCTCCACAAAATTCTTCCCACTGCTTCCGAGGCTGCCTTACCCCTGGTACACAAATGCATGTATGGTGGGAATGCAAAATAGTCAAATCATTTTGATCAGAAGTGTTTCAAATCCTTAACACGATGTTCAACAGTATTCTACTGCCTGATCCAGATACGGCACTCCTGAACAGTAAACCCCACACCCTATCACATTATCAATTTAAACTAATGCTCTTTGTAACCACAGCAGCAAAGCAGACTATTGCCACACTTTGAAATCTGATTTACTATGTATTTTATTAGCCAAAAACAGGATTACTCAATCCATGATTCATGCAAAAACAGAAGCAATCTTTCTTGACAATATATCCAAATATGAAGTCTTGTGGAGACCGTGGTTTGAGCATTTCCTACCTCTGGGTTTTTGATAAAACATTGTTGTCTCTATGAGGGAGTTTGCCCTATAAATATCCTCTCTGGAAATATTCCTCATTCTCCACTCCCTTACCTCAAACTGGTTTAGTTTTACTTTATTTTTCTTACAAACAAGTTTAACCAATCAAAACAAGGGTCATCTGAGATAGTTAGGAATATAACTTAATCTCCAGATAACGCCCAGCCATTTAGCAGGAACTTGGCCCTGGAATAGCTCATAAATTTCTCCTAACTATTTTAGGTCATTTTGACCCTCTATATCGAGCAAATTCCATTTTTGCTATAACTAAATATTACCTTTTATATTATCATATCTTGATGATATATGATTGTTATTGATTGTTATTGATCACTAAATTGTTATGATATCTGAAATGTTACACTTAAGGCCCATACACACGATCAGATTTTTTGACAACAAATGTCCGACGGACCTGTTTGATCGGACAATCTGACCGTGTGTACGCTTCAACAGACAAATGTTTTCGCTTTTTCATCAGACAAATGTTCGCTGTGGAAACAGACAAACTCGGCAACAAATGTCCGATGGAGGATAATACGATCGTGTGTACACAAGTCCATCAGACTTACGTCCAAAGTACAAGCATGCATGCTCAGAACCAATGCTAAAGATCAGCCAACAATAGCAGAAGTTGCCCAGAGGGGGGCGGTAAAGAGCTGAAAAATCACGTGATCTGATGAAAGTTGGCTGAAAAAGTCCTGCCGTGTATATGCATACCAAGTTCACGAACAACGCCCTTCGAACAGAAATCCACGGAAAAGTCCAATGAAAGTCCGATCATGTGTACGAGGCTTAAGGAATACTCCTTACATTTGGTTCTATATACTTCATGAGAGAAGCATAGTTATAACTGCTGTTTTGCATTTTATATTGTAGTGTACTAATATGAATGGTATTATTCTTATGACCTTTGCTATGCTTTATGAAAACATAATAAAATATTCAAACAGAAAATTAAAATTTTCAACTACACTTCTACTAGTGTATGGTCAGCTTTAGGCCACCTTGTCCAGTTTTAGGGCACTTTCACATGGGAATTCATTTTTGGGGGAAAACTGGCCAAGACAGATGATTAGGGACAGATACATATTTAAATTTTGCAAGTACCCTTTAACCGCTTGCTGACTGCCTCATGCACTTATCGGCAGCAGAATGGCAAGGGCAGGCAAAGCGACATATATATACACGTTGCTTTGGATCTTCCGCCTAGCGGCGGCGCGCGCGTGCCCATGGGACCTGCAGACTTGATGTAAACAAGGCATCTTCCTGTTCTGCCTAGTGACAGGACACTGCCTGCTCCCTCTCATCGAGAGCAGTGATCAGTGTCATGTCACAGTAAGCCCCACCCCCTCACAGTTATAAAACATCCATAGGACACATTTAACCCCTTCCCCGCCCCCTACTGGGTAACCCCTTCCCTACCAGTCATATGTATACAGTAATCAGTGCATTTTTATAGCACTAATCGCTGTATAAATTTGAATGGTCTCAAAATAGCATCAAAAGTGTCCGATGTGTCAACCATAATGTCGCAGTCACGATAAAAATCACAGATCGCCGCCATAACTAGTAAAAAAAACTAATAATAAAAAAGGCCATAAACTACCCCCTATTTTGTAGACTTTATAACTTTTGCGCAAACCAATTAATATACGCTTATTGTAATTTTTTTTACCAGAAATATGTAGAAGAATACATATCAGCCTAAACTAAGGAAAATGATTTTTTTTAAATATATCTTTTGGGGATATTTAATATACCAAAATGTAAAAAATATTGCTTTTTTTTAAATTGGCGCTGCATTTTTGTTTATAGCGCAAAAAATAAAAAACGCAGAGGTGATCAAATACCACCAAAAGAAAGCTCTATTTGTGGGGAAAAAAAGGATATAAATTTTGTTTAAGAGCCACGTGGCACGACCATGCAATTGTCAGTTAGTTTCAATGTTTTTATTGAATTTTTTACAAAGAAATACAAAATGTAAGTAAAGTCCTTAGTTATTCTAACAATGCATGGGAACCTCCATTACAGACAAATTACAAACTGGAATCATTATGAAGCGGAGTAAGTAAGACATCATTATCCTCAACAATGACTTCAAAGCTCACTTGAAGTTCCACACATGGGCTGGATCTACTACCTTATGACATTTTAGTATTAAATCCTCCAACCATTAAAGGTATGCAATTGTCAGTTAAATCAACGCAGTCCTGAATCGCAAAAAGTGGCCCGGTCATTTGGCAGCCAAATCCTCCGGGGCTGAAGTGGTTAATCTATTCTAGTCTAAGGTGTCTCCTATCAGCCTCATGGCAGACATCGCCCAGGTCTCTTTTACCCTGGAGACATTTTCTGCTTCAGAACTATCAGGGGTCAACCCCCCTGGGGTAGACAGTGACCAATCGTTAGCTGTCTTATGCCGCGTACACATTAACGTTTTTCATGGCGAGAAAAATTCTATTTTTTAAATTGGTCATTAAAAACGAGCATTTTTATCTACGTGAAAAATGGGCATTAAAAATTTAGAAAATGCTCTATTTTGTCGCGTCATTTTTCACGTCGTCGTTTTTCACGCCGTGAAAAACGGTTGTGTGTAGGCTTTAATGACGGGGAAAAAACGTGCATGCTCAGAAGCAGGTTATGAAAAGGGAAATTTGCATAATCAACCCAAAGGGTATCGCCAATCTAATGGAACTTTCCTGTTATAGTGCCGTCATACGTGTTGTACATCACTGTGCTTTGGTCAAGCATTTTTTTTTTCATGATCGTGTGTATGCAAGGCAAGCTTGACAAGAATCACGTCGAGAAAAAAGTTGTTTTTTCCATGACATTAAAAACGGTCGTGTGTGTGCGGCATCAGCCTTTATTCAAAGACACATAGGGATTTATTTACTAAAGGCAGTTGCACTCATTTTCCCTAGAGCTTAGTGAATGTTGTAAAGCTCTGCTGATTTCCATAATCCAATCATGTTCCTTTTTTATTTTCCTTGCACCTAATTGGGTATTCTTTTCAAAGAGGGGCTTCACCACATTCACTAAGCTCTAAGAAAAACGAGTGCAGCTGCATTTTCATAGTGCATAGTCTGTTTGCATTTAATAAATCAACCCCATAATCTTAAAAAAAAAAAAACACAGGAAAATCCTCTAATCCTTTAAAATGATTCTCTTGCACAGATAGCAAATTATTGTCAAATACTAAAAAAATTCTTAGACCACGTGTCTATCCAGCAGTCCACTTACTAAACAATGCTTCAATGATTCTCTGATGATTTACTTGAGTTCTGTAAACAATTAACTTATTTTAGCACAACCGACAGCTAAAATAAAGGATATAACAAATATTTAAAAAAGTAAAAATAATTTAAAAAGTTATTATTTTATCCATGCCCATAAAAAAATAAGGAAAATATATGTATATCAATATATCAATATATCAATATATATATATATATATATATATATATATATATATATATATATATATATATATATATAATTTAAACAAACTATAGCAGCCCATATCCAATATTCATCTAGTATAAGTATACATTTCCCCTTTCATCCAGTGGGATCTAAATCACTTGAACAGATAACATATAAAACATCCTCATCTCAGCAGAACTGTAGAGTAATCTTGCAGTATTTTATATCATCCATCAATTTTCCAGTAATGGCTAACAGATTTTGTTTAGGGTAAAGGGCAAAGAAAAAAGGATATCACTCCTCTATATTTCATACAGTAAAGCTGCCCAAGTCATGAATGGATTAGAGAAAAATAACATTTAAACAAAAATGTATGTGTGTGCACTGTGGCTATCTATCTATCTATCTATCTATCTATCTATCTATCTATCTATCTATCTATCTATCTATCTATCTATCTATCTATCTATCTATCTATCTAATATATATATATCACAAAAGTGAGTACACCTCTCCCATTTTTTCAAATATTTTATTATATTTTGTCACGTGACAACACTGAAGAAATTACACTTTGCTACAATGTAAAGTAGTGAGTGTACAGCTTGTATACCAATGTACATTTGCTGTCCCCTTAAAATAACTCAACACACAGCCATTAATGTCTAAACCACTGGCAACAACAGTGAGTTCCCCCTCCTAAGTGAAAATGCCCAAATTGGGCCCAATTAACCATTCCCCTACCCGGTGGCATGTGACTCCTCAGTGCTACAAGGTCACATGTGTGAATGAGGAGCAGGTGTGTAAAGAAATTGGTGTTATCACTCTTACTCTCATATACTGGTCACTGGAAGTTCAAAATGGCACCTCATGGCAAAGAACTCTCTGAGAATCTGAAAAAAAATATTGTTTCTCTACATAAAGATGGCATAGGCTATACGAAGATTGCCAAGACCCTTAAACTAAGCTGCAGCGGTTTAACAGCACAGGTCCCACTCAGAACAGGCCTCGCCATGGTCGACGAAAGAAGTTAAGTGCACATGCTCAGTGTCATAACCAGTTGTCTTTGGGAAATAGATGTATGAGTACTGCCAGCATTGCTGCAGGGGTTGAATGGGTGGAGGGTCAGCCTGTCAGTGCTCAGACCATATGCCACACACTGCATCAAATTGGTCTGCATGGCTGTCATCCCAGAAGGAAGCTGAAGACAAGCATACTAAGGACATGGATTACTGGAACCATGTCCTGTGGTCTGATGAGACCAAGTTAAACTTATTAGGTTCAGATGGTGTCAAGCATGTGTGGCAGCAACCAGGTGAGGAGTACAAATACAAGTGTGTCTTGCCTACAGTCAAGCATTGTGGTGGGAGTGCCATGGTCTGGGGCTGCATGAGTGCTGCTGAAACTGGGGAGCTACAGTTCATTGAGGGAACCATGAATGCCAACATGTACTGAATAAGAGCATGATCCCCTCCCTTAGGAGATCAAATTCCAGAGCAGTATTACAACATGATAACGACCCCTAACACACCTCCAAGATGAACACTGCCTTTCTAAAGGAGCTGAGGGTAAAGGTGATGGACTGGCCAAGCATGTCTCCAGTCCTAAACCCTATTGAGCATCTTCTGGGCATCCTCAAACAGAAGGTGGAGGAGCGTAAGGTCTCTAACATCCACCAGCTCTGTAATGTCGTCATGAAGGAGTGGAAGAGGACTCCAGTGGTAAACTTCATGCCCAAGAGGGTTAAGGCAGTGCTGGGAAAACGGCGGGGCCACACAAATATTGAAACTTTGGCCCCAATTTAGACATTTTCACTTAGGGGTGTACTCACTTTTGTTGCCAGCGGTTTAGGCATTAATGGCTGTATGTTGAGTTATTTTAAGGGGACAGAAAATTTACACTGTTATACAAGCTGTACACTCACTACTTTACATTGTAGCAAAGTGTAATTTCTTCAGTGTTGTCGCATGAAAAGATATAATAAAATATTTACAAAAATGTGAGGGGTGTACTCACTATTGTGAGTTACTGTGTGTATATATTATATATATATATATACATATATATATATATAATATATATATATATATATATATATATATATATATATATATATATATATATATATATATTGTATATCTATATACTGTATATTTTCAGAAATGTAAAAAACAGTCAGTATTTTTTTTTAGCTCTTTGCAAACATTTGATTTAATTAGCTGTGTTCCTTTACAGTTTTGAAAGTTTTACAAATTAGCAAAACAACTTAGCTTTTAACTTAACATTTTATTTGAAAAGTCTAGCAAACTGACCCATATAAAAACTGTGTTACCCAGTTGTGAAAATATATACCTTACTAGGCATTTCTTGAACAAATAAAACTGATAACACTAATAGAAGAAAATGTTAATTGCCTTTAATGATCTTTCTGTGTCTAAGTTTGATTATTGCTCTAAGTTTGATTATTGCTATTTCAAAAACACCACATATTACCTAAAGGGAAACCAAAGGAAAAAACACAAATCACATACATATGATGCAGTTAGTTACTAGCATTACCAGGGCAGTTTTTGTTTTTCCAATTCCCCACTGTAACTTATTGTTTTACCTATTGATCCTGCTGGCATTGTTCAAATTTCTTTCAACAGACCAAACTGTGCAGTAAGAGTGGAAGTTAAAGAGGAAGTAAACCCTCTGCTAAAAAAAATTAAAAAATAAAACACCCTGCAAGACAAAGGCATAATGAGCTAGTATGCATAGCATACTAGCTCATTATGAATTACTTACCTGAAATTGAAGCCCCCGCAGCAGTCCTCGTTGCCCTCCTCTGTCGCCGCCATCTCTCCCGGAGTGAGTTCCGGGTATAGTGGCCCTGGCACTGTGATTTGCCGAAGCCGCGATGACGCCACTCCTGCGCATGCTCGAAGGAGTCACCAATCACGGCACATCCTCCTTTAGAAATGGCACAATGCCATTTCTAAAGTGAGCCTGCGCCGTTGTCTACCCTCTTGGGCATGGGTTTACAACCACTTTAAGGACTGAGACAAACCAGTTGACACTGAAAGGGGTGATTACAATTGTTATTGTTAATTCATTTAGTTAACATCTTTATCTACTGTAAAAAGGGAAAAAAATATGATTTTATAATCTATAATGCTATCTGGAGTTAGACGTTAAAGTTTTTGTTACCCCATCATTTCATACTCCGAATATGTGCCTGCTGTACTATGTACTTCTATGAATAAGTATCCTGTTATATTTGTATTGCTTCCTTTGTGTGAAATTCCAGGTGCTCTTGCCAGTCGCCTAGCTTTCCTATTAAAACTAACCACACTAAGCAGGATAAAACACCACTGTCAGTTCTCTAGCTATGCTGGGAACTCAGCCTGTTCTCCTCCAATGATCAAACTTGTCCTAAAACACTGCCCCCCATACAGCCTTTCACTGGAAAGATCAGTGTACTGTTGCTTCTCCTCCCCCCAGCTGAGAACAGAGGGAATGTGAAAACGTATAAAAAAAAACGAAAAAAAAAAGTACAGTGTATGTATTTATTTGTTTATCTATACACAAATGTTTTGTCAATTTTAAACTGAATGAATTGTTTTACATGGTGAGGGTTTACAATCATTTAATTTGTATGCTGTTTTTGTTAAGTACATCTATATCTACTGGTCCATTTAACCCTACCCCTTTCAGACATTGCTGCTGTTGACCTCAATGCTCCTCTATAGATAGAAGAGAAATCCTAAGACAGAACATAAAACTAATACAACCACCACATTTAACATTGTTTTTGGGCTTAATACCACTTTAATACTAAAAAGTGTAGTGAAGTCATATATAGTGGAGTCTGGTTAGATAATTGATATTTAGGTGTTAGTATGATGACTATAAATTATGTTCCGCAGCAACACACCAGGCTCTACAGAGAGTGCATTTATTTGACTTCCAATACAGAATAAAGTCCAAATTCCACAGATGATACAAATCCAACAGAGTAATTCAAAGTCCCATCTGACTAGATCAGCTCTAGACCTGTGCCATGCCCAGAGAATACACAGAGAATATTCTGACTAACAAGATTGATCTCCAGAATTATATTCCCTATCCACCGAATAGCTGAGCAACTTGATTGGCCGTCTTTGATCTACATCTTGTCTTTCAGAGTGACAGATAATGACCCCAACCAAATGTTTCTCATGAATGAATACCCCCTCAAGTCTAATTACCATCAATAAATACGTCCTTATGTATGTAAACAATTTACCCTTTGAGGTTAACAGGTCATACCTCACACACACCTAGGTAGTCTTGCATAAGATTAACACATCTAAGGGTCTTCTGTACCTTTTGATATGTTAGAATTCAGCTGGCTTGGACAGGTCAACTGAATTCCTGGTCAATACGGTAATGTAATACAATATATTGTGCCATACATACCTACACATATATATTATTACAACAAAAAGTAATAGACAGAGTCAAACATGGTTTTGAAGCTTAATGCATATACCGCTGACAACTTTTTAATAGAAACATTTAGCTTTGTTCTGGTGGCGAATTAAGCTTACAATGAAGTTGCATGGCATGTACTGCAATATACAAAATGTTTCAGGATTTTCAGGAAAAAGGATCAATTACTACTCTTGTGGTTTAAAAAAATGGGACATTTTTTAGCATAAGGTGAGTGGGGACCTAAAGTGAGAGGACTGAGCAGCAAAGGATCAACAAACCTGGGGGACCAGGGCAGGAGAAACTAGCAGATGTCACACATGGTGACATGCGTGGGAGCAATATAGAGGGAGGTGAGTGGGGACCAGAGAGAGAGGAGGATTTGTAAACCAAAAGATGAGTGGGGGATCAGCAGAGCTGGGGGTTACTACTGAGTCGGGCATCAGCAGAGCAGGCTGGAGGCTTCGGTTCTCCTTAGCCTTATAATGTTTGAAATGACTTTACCTCTTATACAAAAAGAGGTTTTAACAATATCCACAAGATGGTCACACTGAGTCAAGGGGATTTCTATCCTGTGCCGGATATATAGATTTTTCCCTTGGTTCTCCTGTTTGTTGTAGGATCTCATTTATATACAATTAACACATTAATTTGTATTTTTGTTACCAACTCGTAGAGAATAAAGCTCCATCTTCGTTATAAAAACAATGGTGGATGCTGTGTATTCTTACCCCTGGCCGCGCTAGTCACGCGCGGCTGTATGGGCAAGTTTTCCCTCAATAAAGATGGCGAGGTCTGTTTCCATGGACCACCCTTTACATTGAGTGGCCGCTATTTATGGTGCCTCACTGCTGCTAGCCCTACCCCCATTGATAACGTCCAATAGGACGAAACGCGTCTGGAGGCAGCATCAGTGACGTCACCACGCCTAGGAGGAGGGCTCCTCAAGCCGGCCGGCTTTTTACCTGTTACATGCTGTTTTTAAACTTCTTAAGTGTAAGTACACTACTGTTTTAAATAAATTTGTTATACCTACGGTATCACGCTATTGCGTCCCTCTCTGTTTTCCCGCTACATGCGAATCGGACTGGTTTATCACTGCTGTTTTGCTGACGGGTTGTGTTTGCGTCCTAAACCGCAAACACTCATCACTTTCCATACTAAGGCTGCTATTTGGCTGGCAATCTCGGAGTATCCTAGTCCAGGGGATCAAAAGGCCGTGGCTGGGCTATAGCCAACTGCACCAAAGGCTTGCCATCTGGTAAGCTGATATATGTTTCTGGTGGTGGGATAACACAGATTGTATGCATGTCACCAGGTGCATTGAAAATCTGACAAGCTAATGTTCCTACATGCAAATCGGCCTCTGATCATTTTACTGATACTATTTGCTGGATGATTGGTTGAAATCCATTACCACTCTCATTATCTATGGACTGTCCAATGTTACATAGTTATTTGTTTTGATATTGGGCGCGGCTTTTTTATATTGTTAGAGCAGGGGCATTGCTGAGCAGGGGATCTGCCGAATGAGGGTACTAATAAACTGGGGACTTGCTGAACAGGGGTCCTAATGAGCTGTGGTTCTACTGGTCCCTTTAAAAGAAATAGAACATTAACACAAACATGTGAAGAATATATATGAATAATATGCGCTAAAAATTAACTTAAAGCGGAAGTTCACCCGAAAAAAAAATGTTAACCTTAGATTGATGCTCATTTTGTCAAGGGGAATCGGGTAGTTTTTTTTAAATCAAAGCCGTACTTACTGTTTTAGAGAGCAATCTTCTCCGCCGCTTCCGGGTATGGTCTTCGGGACTGGGCGTTCCTATTTGATTGACAGGCTTCTGACAGGCTTCCGACGGTCACATACATCGCGTCACGAGTAGCCGAAAGAAGCCGAACGTCGGTGCGGCTCTATACAGCGCCTGCGCACCGACGTTCGGCTACTTTCGAAAAATCGTGACGGGATAGATGTGACCGCCGGAAGCCTGTCGGAAGCCTGTCAATCAAATAGGAATGCCCAGTCCCGCAGCCCATACCCAGAAGCGGCGGAGAAGATCACTCTCTAAAACGGTAAGTACGGCTTTGATTTAAAAAAAAACTACCTGATTCCCCTTGACAAAATGAGCATCAATCTAAGGTTAAAAATTTACTTTTCGGGTGAACCTCCACTTTAAGTAGTGAAATCGTGTATAGCAAAGAGTGTAATACTAGTCCAGATAGGACATTACACATATATGTGAAGCACAAATAAAAACAATTCAATTCAATTGTCCCAGTGAAGCACACCCTCTGTGGAGAGGAAAAAACAATTGCTGGTGAAGACTTGAGATTTCTCTGTGGAATTAACCTTCTGTGATTCTGGCAGCTTTCACATGCACATATGTCAGATCCTCTATGCAGCACAGCTCATACAAGACAGAGAGAAAAAACAAAGACTCATGGTGCAATGCTGCTGAACCATGATTACAACAGACTACAGCTGATAATGATTGCAAACTCACGAATCCCCAGGAAAAAAAGGGCACCAAATATCACTCCTAAAAGCCGCTCAGGTTGATGATCTCCTCATACGGACATAGGACCCATCAACCCCGTCATTCAGGCTTCTCCCCCACGCGTAACGTCACTAGACACATGACTTAGTCATGGGTAACACACACAGGTCATTTGCCAAGCTTCATTAACGCTTTAAAAAAGCATCACAAAGCATCCCAGAAGCATCAAAAACACATAAAAAAAGCATGTTGAAGGAAACAGTGTTAGTCAAGCAATTGTATACAAGCCCTAGGGCTACTTTCACACTTTTTCGCTGCTTCGAGTTAAATGTAATGGAATGCATATTCTAATGTGATTTTCATGTGATTTCCAGTGTGACTATTGATGCAACTTTGATGCGACTTTAGGGAAATCACGTTATATTCCAAATTCAGTGCAATTTCAAAACAATAAACTTTATCTCACAGTCACATACGCATAGATAAGAAGCATTCCATTGCAACTTTGATGGATCAGTGTTTTTTTCTTAACCCTTTACTAAAGGCTAGATTCACTCTGAAGCAGTTTTGGTCCTTGCTTCGATCAATCGTTCAATCCTTCCTTCCTTTTATTGATCCATTTTTCTTTCGATTGTTCGATCCTTATTTTGATTGATCTTTTGATTGAAGGAAGGATATAACAATCAAAGTAATAGAGTAAGGAAAGGGATGAGAGTCACATAGGAATGCTTCTTGTGTATGCTAATTTAACTTCTGTGAGATAACATAGAAGTCTATGAGGCTGAAATCACACTGAACTTCACCAGGAATCTTTTCCAAAATTGCACTGTGCTAAGTTAGTTAGAAGGGCACCATTGAGTATAATGTAATTTCCCTTGTCATGAGATTCTGTGAACCCAGGCTTGAGAACTTCTCACAGGTGCGTTGCATTTTTAATGTGATTTCCATTAATTTCAATGGAGGTATGTGTTTTTGGTGCTTTTTTTTTTACTGGACCAAGCTTCAATTGAAACGCAATGGTCCAGTGTGAAGAGCTACATAGGATTTAAAGGGATGCAGTTTGTTTCTGCTTTTCTAAACAAATTAACACAAATTGATCAGTGTGAAAGCAGCCTAAATGTCCTGATTTGCATGCTTGTTGTAGATCAGTGTCACAACAGCATTTATGTCACCAGCATTAAAGACAATCAACAGTTTTAGAAGACATCAGCAATTTCAGACTCAGTTCAACTTTCTTTTTATTTCACATAGCTTTAATATAGCAATTTGAACATTGGATTTCTGTGAAGGTTCTCAATAATTTAGGCCATGGTATACCTAGTAGTAGTTAGTCACATTCAATTGAACTTGTTCTGTAATACTGAAGACATTTTGTAGCTTAATAAGCCACTTCTTCAGTTCCAAACCAGAAGTGGCTTGGTAAGCTACAAAATATCCTACAACTCATTGAACAAATCTAGGTTAAAGTGATTGTGAATGATCACCTTATAAAACAACTCATTCAGTTTAAAATATGTTGCTTTGCATATTGTTATGTGCAAAATTGTGAGCTACGTTCTCCCCTCAAAGGTATTGCATGCTTTTTTTTTTATTTCTTTTTCTAATGTCTTCTGGTCACCGGATGTGCTGGGTTCCCTTCATTATTGGTGAGTGGTCTTGGACGGTACATACAGGTGCATCTCATAAAATTAGAAAATCATAAATATTTATTTCAGTAATTCAATTCAAAAAGTGGGGCTCATATATTTTGTATAGATGTGTTACACACAGAGTGATACATTTCAAGCATTTCTTCTTTTTCATTTTAATGATTATGGCTTACAGCTAGTGAAAACCCCAAATTCAATATCTCAGACAATTAGAATAATATATAAGACCAATAAAAAAAAAGGATTTTTAATACAAAAATGTTGGCTTACTGAAAAGTATGTCTATGTACAGCAGGGGTGCCCAATTTTTTGAAGACCAAGGGTCACTTAAGCGGATTGGTAACCGGTCGCGGGCCACATTGAGCCGAGCGGATGTATGGCAGCCCACTTGGCTCTATAGAGCCCACTCTACTCTCAGCACACCAAACTCGCAGGTACTAGTCTATGGCTCAGTGCAGGTAACCCTCAGGCCCCATACACACCATAGAATCTATCCGCAGATAAATCCCATCAAATGGGTTTCTGCGGATAGATCCTATGGTGTGTACACGCCAACGGATATTTATCCGCAAATAAATCTCCCCTGGAATGGATTTCCAGCAGATAAATATTTGTCGACATGCACAGAATATCTATCTGCTGGAATCCATTCCAACGGATGGATCCGCTCGTCTGTACAGACTTACCGGATCCATCCGTCCAAAGGGATTCCCCGCACGCGCCGTAATGAATAGACGCATGCGTGGAATTCCTTATATGACAGCGTCGCGCCCGTCGCCGCGTCATAATAGCGGCGACGGCGCGACACGTCATCGGCAGAGGATTTCAGCGCGGATTTCAATGCGATGGTGTGTACACGCCATCGCATTGAAATCCTCTGAAATCTTAGAGAGGATTTATCCGCGGATACGGTCCGCTGAACCGTATCTGCGGATAAATTCTATCATGTGTATGGGGCCTCAGTTGCACTTCTCTGCACCTGTGTATCAGTTTGCAAGTAGCCCAGTGCAGAACAGATATGCCCAATGTAACGGAACCCCAAATGGGACAGGGGTTAACGCTGTTTAAGATATTCCATTCCGAACCCAAGACAGCTTATCGACACTCCACAATCCGGCGAACAGGACCCATATGCATTTCCCCCAGAAACGAGACACACAGCTCTGTTCTCTGGTTCAAAACGAATAGACAATCTTTTTTGAGGAAGCAGGCTCTTATATACACCAAAAAGAATACTGTTGTAATCAAATGGACAATGACACACCCCACCCACAACATCATACAATGGTTATCGTGATATTGTGATCATTAAACCAGGTATTGGTACTTTAGGCAGTGTGGGCAAGTCCTGCTGGAAAATTAAATCAGCATCTCTATAAAGCTGGTTAGCACTCAGCAGAGGGAATCATGAAGTGCTTTAGAATTTCCTGGTAGAGGGTTGCATTGGTTTTGGTCTTGATAAAACACAGTGGACCAACACAAGCAGATGACATGTCTACCCAAATCTTCACAGACTGTGGAAAATTTTGCATTTCATTTGGAAATCAAGGTCCCAGAGTCTGGAGGAAGAGTGGAGAGGCACAGAATCCAAGTTGCATGAGGTCCAGTGTAAATTTACCACCGTCAGTGATGATTTGGGGAGCCATGTAATCTGCTGGTGTTGGTTCACTCTGTTTTATTAAGTCCAAAGTCAATGCAACCCTCTACCAAGAAATTCTAAAGCACTTCATGCTTCCCTCTGCTGACCAGCTTTATTGGGATGCTGATTTCATTTTCCAGCAGTAGTCGGCACCTGCCCACACTGCCAAAAGTACCTGGTTTAAAGTGGATGTAAACCCTCTCCTATACCCAGTGAAGTGAGCAGCCTCAGATGATACACACGAATGAAACAAATCTCCCTACATAAATTTTACATGCATATCTGTTGTCTTCAGCTTGCTATATTCTTTAGAATGTGCACATCGTATTAGAGATTTTTTCTTCCTGTTCACCACTGGGTGTGAATTCTTGGCATACACTGAGTGACATCTGATTGGAGAACAGGCCAACACCCACCTTCACATAGGTAAAGGAAGGAAGGGGTGTGCAGAGCTATTGCTGTGACAAGACAAGCTCTCTGCCAATCTATTAATAGCACCCTCCCTGACACAAATTTCACACTGCTTTTATCTTGATTGTTGGAGAACTTGTCAGAAGTAATCATGCTGATAACAGAAGAATGGATCAGCAGCGAGACATGGGACTTAGGCCTTTGGAGGGAGATAAGAAAACACTACAGACATATGTGCTTAGGTTAAATTTCATGAATCAGGTTTACATCCTCTTTAATTATCATGTTATCACTGTGCTTGATTGGCCAGCAAACTCACCTTACCTAAACCCCATAGAGAATCTGTGGGGTATTTTCAAGAGGAAGATGAGAGACACCAGACCCAACAATGCAGACAAGCTGAAGGCTGCTATCAAAGTAACCTGGGATTCCATAACACCTCAACAGTGCCACAGGCTGATCGCCTCCATGCAAGGCCACATTGATGCAGTAATTCATGCAAACGGAGCCCTAACCAAGTATTGAGTGCATACTATACTGTACATGGACATACTTTTAAGTGACAAACAAATGGCCCCTGCCCAGCCCAATCCCCCTTTAAAGGAATAGGAGCACACTGGACACCCAGCAGCAGCACAGTGGCAGCAAAGGTGCCCAGTGTGTCCCCGAACCATATTTACATCAGTAACAAACAAATGGCCCCTGGCCCCACCTATAACTGGCCTTCAGAGCAAGGAGCACATGGAAGGGCAAACGCATGAAAGACAAAAACAGAACATTCCATAGCTCAACTCACCAACCAGTCTGCCAACTGACCAAATTAACCTGTCCAACAGTCTGCGTTAAACATAGTGGTTTAATTTGCATGCATTTGCAAATGCATGACTAAGCTGCATTGCCTCTTCATGGCACCATGTGTATTGCTTGCAGTCCTAATGCTACTGAATACTGGAATGTTTTGTTTTTGTCTTTCATGCGTTTTCCCTTTCATGTGCTCCTTGCTCCTTAATATCTTGTTTTTAATAAATCAGCATACCCTCAGATAGAGGGGTCCTCTTGTGTTTGTTTAACATTAGTACATAGAGCAGTACTGCTGTGATGACATCAGTGTTTAGGGGTGGAACCATGAGAACCAGTACATGTACTGAAGGCATCGAGTGTCAAAGAAGGCACTGTGGGGGACAGCTGGATATTGAAAGGTTAGTATTGCAGCAACAAGCTATATTTCAATAGGAACATAAAAAAAAAAAAAATAGCCTAAAGCTGGACCTTAATTATAGTATAGAAAAGTCACATCGCCAACTTGCCACCCTGGATGTTCTATCTGGCAGGGCTGTGCACATTTTAGGACTGGAGAGAAAAATGCAAATCCGTGGGAAGTAAAACAACTCTACTATATGCATTTTATCTGTGTATTTAGATGTTTGCCTGGAGTTTCATTTTAAAAGCTAGAAAAATGGGGATGTCTTATATAACTATGTTTCCTTTATCTTACATTCAAATTAATCTAAAAAAGGTGCCCAGTGGACTCTTTTTCTAGTTTAGTGGGTCAGGAGCCAAGAACCACAAAAGCATGACTTTTAGCACCGGGATGATATTTAAAGAAAGAGCATGCATCAGAACTAGTGTTGAGCAGAATATGCCATATTCGATTTCGCGATATATCTCGAATATATATTCGAATATTCGAGATATATTCGCTAAATTCGAATATTCGTGATATTTTATCGAAATTAATTGATTGCGATTTTTCGCTATTGCGAATGCGAAAATAATTGCGATTTTTTTAATAACTGCGGTAGGAGCGCTCTGATTGGCTCAGAATATTCGTGATATTTTATCGAAATATCGCAACATGCGAATGCGATATTTATTGCGCAATTTCGAGATATGCTGGAGGAGCGCTCTGATTGGCTCAGAATATTCGTGATATTTTATCGAAATATCGCAACATGCGAATGCGATATTTATTGCGCAATTTCGAGAAATGCTGTAGGAGCGCTCTGATTGGCTCACTCTGAAATCGAATATTCGAGATATTTTAACGCAATTTCACAAAATGCGAATGCGAAATTGATTGCAGATATTTCGAAAACTGCTGTAGCAGCACTCTGAAATCGAATATTTATGATATTTTAACCAAAAAACATATTGCGATTGCGATTTTTCGATCGCGCATGCGCAATCGCGCGAACAACACGTGACCATTTCCTGGAGCCTTGCCAGTTTCCAACTTATGATCGCAACGCAATCACAGAGCAACATGGTTGGAAGCAATTTCACTAAATCTGAGGAAAAGATGCTGATTTGTGTAAGTATTTTGACCACTGTTATTTCATTATCTTCAACTGCATTTTAGTCTAGTTTAAAAGTTAGTATATATGATCAGATATTAGTATTTCACAAAAAATGTGTCTCCTGCTTTTAAAAAACTACAAGTCCCAGCATGCCTGGACAGCTGCAGACACCCTGGTTGGCAAATGTGTATTTAGGCACTTTTCCTTGTTATTTAGCATAATGAATTTAACATTTTTTTGGACATAGGACGTATGCGAACGTCCTGACTTCAGTCCCAAGGCCCAAGGACGTTCGAATACATATTGCCCTTTAGATGTTGCAGAACTACAACTTCCAGCATGCCTGGGAATGCTGGCACTTCTAGTATTGTAAGTTCTGCAGGCCCCCATTTTTCAGGCCTTTATGCACGGGTCTCTAAACTGTGGCACCCTAGATGCAGCAAAAGTAAAATTCTTAGCATGCACTGACAGACCGTGGCTGATGGGAGTAGTAGTTTTGCAACAGCTGGAGGTGGACTGGTCTTGAAACCCAGAGTTAGGTAACAAACCCGTAGTGTTTTGCAACCATTCTGCCTCCAGCTGGTTTTTTTCTGTTGAAAAGCCTGTGGCGTGCAAAACACAACCCAAAAACTACACCCGGTGCAAGGAAAAATTTGCACACACCTAAAGAGTCACATCACAAAAAACTGTGACGGTTGCATACGTCAGTGGTCCTCCGAAAAGGTCCCGTCTCTGACCCCCCGGGGCGTTAGGCTCCTGACAGGGAAAAGAGTTAGCAACGCATATCTCCCCTATACGTGTATCCTGTGTTGTTAATAATATATTCATAATTATGCAAATGATAATGGCTGCTATATTTATGCAAAAAAGGTGGCGACCGAAATGGCAGGATATAAAATCTGTCATGTTACCCCTGTCATTGATTAATAAGGCGAGAATGCTTCCAATTGTTGAATAGCATACATTTACGTCATATATCCATAAGGCTGTCAACAGAAGTATTACAATATACTTTGTTCTTCATCTTGCAGAAGTTCCTGGAAACAGGATACGACCTGCTCCGCAGGCAGCCAGAGAAAAGGGCTGTGGTCAGCGCCCTAATCACTGACTTTGGCGGCCAACACGACCACAAGGCAATAGTGAAGAAGTGGTCTGACCTGAAGAGGCGCCAAATGGATCAGGTCAGACGTCTTCGGGATAGATATCATCCAGGTAAGTTATTGTTGACAGTTATGTTTTTTTTTTCAAAAGTGTATTTTGTGCGTGAACTCGAAAGAGAGAGGAGCCGGCCTGCAGGAGTTGGGAGGCCTCCCCCAGAGGCAATCTGCCATCTTTCTCCATGCCCCGGGTGGCAATGGCGGGTGTGAGGGGGTCCTCCCAACCCAACCTCGCATAGCACACCCACCGGGGGCGGGGCTGAGACCACCAAACTCAATTCACATGTAGCCGAGAGCGGGATCCGAACCCCTAGCTGCAGAGGTGAATCACTTGTCAGCGCAGTGGCAATCGCGTGGAGCCACCGCAGCTCCTTTGGTGACAGTTATGTAAGGTCATATGTAATTCATGTAAGGTCAGATGTTGTTAACCAAGATGCCATGTTGTGCTAACATATATCACCACCAGCCAAGGTATTCATAGTACTGTTGAAAAAAGACATGGGACAGCAGACAGGAACACAGAAGTTATGTGGGAACATACTTTTCCCATTGCTTTGCATGGGACTTTAAAGAAAAACCCCGACCATGGCAAATGGGGGTGGGTAAGGGTTAAACCACCTATCCTATGTTTGTGGCTGACATATAAGTAACCTGTGTGCCAAGTTTCATGTAAATATCTTTAGCCGTTTGTACGTGATGCTGGAACATACATACATACATACATACATGCACACACACGTTGAGTTTTATATATATAGATTCCCACTAAATTCCTGTGTTAGGCGTGGGGTTGTTATAGTAATCCCGTGTGCTCCATCAGGCCCTTTTTTTAACATGAGATCGTCTGAACAAAACAAAGGAGACAAAAACAGCTCTTTTTAACATGGTGGCATCCCAGCTCACGCTCAGTCCCCTGTAGTGCCCACAAGACCCTTTAATATAACATTGTCCCATTGGTTAACTGTCTATATAAATCAATTTGTATTCATATAACAATACAGCAGAGTACACAGAATTTGCATACGTCATTAGAAAACATTTTTATAATATATGAACATTGTGTTATTATAGGTGCTCCAATACCAGTTGTGCGCGCCAAGCGCAGAAGGCGCCAGGCCGATGAGGAGGAGGAGGAGGATGCGGCAGAGGAGGATGCAGCAGAGGAGGAGATGGATGAGGAGGAGCAGCCAGGGCCCTCCCACTCCCCAACCCCAGCTCCTGTTGAGGAGCAAGCTGAGGAGCTTCCCCCCCCCACAACCCCAACTTCTCAAGCAGAAGAGCAGGAGGAAGACAGCGGTCCTGTGAGCCTCGTTCAGGAAGGTAAATATGTGCACAATGATTAATAACATTTCAACAATAAAATGTAGATATAAAAATGGACAACATATAAAGTGCACCTGTCAGATTGTAGAACCATAATATGGTATTGATGCTAGAAGTATACAGGTAGTGCATAATTATTAGGCAAGTTGTATTTTTGAGGATTCATTTTATTATTGAACAACAACCATGTTCTCAATGAACCCCAAAAACTCATTAATATCAAAGCTGAATTTTTTTGGAAGTAGTTTTTAGTTTGTTTTTAATGTTAGTTATTTTTCGGGGGATATCTGTGTGTGCAGGTGACTACTATTACTGTGCAGAATTATTAGGCAACTTAACAAAAAAATAAATAGATACCCATTTCAATGATTTATTTTTAACAGTGAAACCAATATAACATCTCAACATTCACAAATACACATTTCTGACATTTAAAAACAAAACAAAAACAAATCAGTGACCAATATAGCCACCTTTCTTTGCAAGGACACTCAAAAGCCTGACATCCATGGATTCTGTCAGTGTTTTGATCTGTTCACCATCAACATTGCGTGCAGCAGCAACCACAGCCTCCCAGACACTGTTCAGAGAGGTGTACTGTTTTCCCACCTTGTAAATCCCACATTTGATGATGGACCACAGGTTCTCAATGGGGTTCAGATCAGGTGAACAAGGAGGCCATGTCATTACTTTTTTTTATTTAATACCCTTTCTTGCCAGCCACGCTGTGGAGTACTTTGACACGTGTGATGGAGCATTGTCCTGCATGAAAATCATGTTTTTCTTGAAGGATGGTGACTTCTTCCTGTACCACTGCTTGAAGAAGGTCTCTTCCATAATCTGGCAGTAGGACTGGGAGTTGAGCTTGACTCCATCCTCAATCCGAAAAGGCCCCACAAGCTCATCTTTGATGATACCAGCCCAAACCAGTACTCCACCACCACCTTGCTGGCGTCTGAGTCGGACTGGAGCTCCCTGCCCTTTACCAATCCAGCCACGGGCTCTTCCATCTGGCCCATCAAGACTCACTCTCATTTCAGCAGTCCATAAAACCTTAGAAAAATCTTTCTTGAGATATTTATTGGCACAGTCTTGACGTTGCAGCTTGTGTGTCTTGTTCAGTGGTCGTCGTCTTTCAGCCTTTCTTACCTTGGCCATGTCTCTGGGTATTGCACACCTTGTGCTTTTGGGCACCCCAGTGATGTTGCAGCTCTGAAATATGGCCAATCTGGTGGCAAGTGGCATCTTGGCAGCTGCATGCTTAACTTTTCTCAGTTCATGGGCAGTTATTTTGCACCTTTGTTTTTCCACACGCTTCTTTTGTTTGATGATCACGCTTCAGAAGCTTTGCAATTTTAAGAGTGCTGCATCCCTCTGCTAGATATCTCTCTATTTTGGACTTTTCAGAGTCTGTCAAGTCCTTCTTTTGGCCCATTTTGCCAAAGAAAAGGAAATTGACTAATAATTATGCACACCTGATATAGAGTGTTGATGTCATTAGACCACACACCTTCTCATTACAGAGATGTACATTACCTAATATGCCTAATCGGTAGTAGGCTTTCGAGCCTATACAGCTTGGAGTAAGACAACATGCATAAAGAGGATGATGTGGTCCAAATACTCATTTGCCTAATAATTCTGCACTCCCGGGATGTGTTAGACACATAACAAGTGTATACACATGATAATGATTGATTAATAAGCAAAAAAAATATTTTATTTATTTGGTAACGTTCTTTGAAATCCAAATGTTTTTTTATTATATCCTAACAGCATCAAGAGATCTGAGAAGGCAGAACAGACTCATCAAAAAGACCCACCAGAGGATCCTGCAAAACCAACGCAAGATCCGCTACCTGACGCAACAAAATGCTCTGCTAGAGCAGCAGCAATCCGAACATATTGCGGAACTGGAACGGATTCAGAAACGCATTGATAGTTATATTTGAATTTATTTTTTTATTAAAAAATCGTATTTTTTGGAAATGTTTCATTTCTTTTTGAGATAGATTTGTAGGTTTTTCAACACATCTAACTTCACATCAAACAAATCAACATCAACACATTTAACTTCATAATAAGCAAAAACATTTTATACTATTATTTTATTTAACAGTAACCTAGGACAAACTAAAGCACACGACACAGACACGACGAACACAAAATAAACTGTTGAAAAATGAACATAACAAAAGCAACAATATATATATATATATACAAAGAGAGAGAGAGGGAGAGCAAGAAAGAGAGAGAGAATGCAGATGAGCTCTTGCAGACAGCCCAATGGTTGCAGTATAAATGCCGCAAAACAGGGTTTAACATAAGGTTCATTGTTATAGTTACACTTGCTGTTTAGATCCGGTCTGGTAGCTTGTAGCGGAGGCTGTTGGTGGATCCGCTGTGCCAGAGAGGTCATGAAGCTTTACTCAGCATGGAGTCAGCAGCTGGAGTATTAAAATATAATATAACTAGACAATGCATTTCCTGAGGAAAATGCGAGTGGGAATGCTGAATAGCTTAATTGGTGAGCCCCTTGCCAAAGACATTCACCATAACCACTACACTATCTTTAGGACACACAGCTTCTTTCTCTATCTGCAAAGTATAGAGTATGCTGACTTCCTGGTCGCCCCTCCCCCCTCAATAGGTTTCCCCTCCCCCCCAGGTCAGTGAGGAGGAATATTGCACTGAGGTCAGGAAAGTTATTTATGGAAAGAAATAACATTACAAACGCTTTTAATTCACAGATCTAATACATGATTTAAGCCTCCAAACAAAGCTTAATAAATCCTCAACCGTACATGCGATCGATACAACGACTACACCGTTTGAAATACACGGCCCTTGTAAACACATCGATATGAAATTTATGTTGATAAACTTAAAAATGTGGCCATGTCTGCGATTTAGAAAAGAGCGTCTTTGTGAGTTCTGCAGCAACATTTTTTAGATAATTTAACATGAGAGTCTATGAGACATAATTTCTGGCTGTTGCTTCAATAACTAAAACTAAAATACGTATCGCAGAATTGATCACATTGCCATAAACCAGACAAGCATAGCTACGTTTTGATATAAAAATTGTGTATGAAAAGTAGATCTTGTGGGCGTGAGACCAATTTGTTTCCCCTTTTTCTAAAGATATTTTTAATTACAAAGATCTCCAATGTTAAGGTCACATGACAGACTCTAAATCCCCTCCATAGGATTACATTATAACCGATTGCATTTTTGTGCAAAATTCGCCAAACGTAAATTGCGTTTTCACCAAAAAATTGTAAACGATAACGATCTGAAAAGTCATAGCCGGATAGCTAAATATTTTGTGACCGCTTTAAAGTTTGTTTAGTGTCTGTAAGTGAAAGTATGAAGTAGCTGAAACTTTTGGCAGGGCATGTGAATTCAAAGGGGAAAAGGATGTTCTCATTGACTTGTGTTAAAATGTTAAAAAAAAGGGTCTAAAAGCTTAAAATTTATAAAAGTGTAAATAGTCGAAAAAAACTTGAAGAAGTCCCATCATTAGCTGAACGAGACGAACATTTTTACAGTTGAATGGTCTCAATAGCTGAAAGTATGCCGAAGTTACGCAGAACCAAAAAACGTAAGGAATAATAAGATTACTAAATTTACGGATATCAATACTGGAAATGTTTATTAAAGCATTCACACTAATTAAGATTAATACATTTTCGGGTATCCATACTGGGAATGCTTATTAAAGCATTCCCACTAAGTATCACACAGGCATGATTTACAAGCAGTAGTGGTAATAGTACTAGATAGCATAAAAACACTTGGGGAATACTTTACAGCATCAGTAGTGGTCATAGTAGTCAATAGCGTACCAAAAAATTGGGACACAGGTGTCTTGACTGAGCTGTAATAGTAGTAGTAGACATTGACAATACAGTGTCAAATCACTCGGGCAAGAGGTGCCATGATGAACAGCAGCAGCAGCATCAGTAGTGGTAATAGTAGTATAGAGTGGCAAATAACTAGTGACATAGGTGTCTTCATTGAGCAGTAGTAGTAGTAGTAGACATTGACAATACAGAGTCATATCACTTGGGCAGGAGGTGCCATGATGAACAGCAGTGGTAATAGGAGTATATAGAGTGTGAATTAACTGCTGACATAGGTGTATTGACTGAGCAGCAGAAGCAGCAGTAGTAGTATTAGCAGTAGTAGTTGATACAGAGTCATATCACTTGGGCAGGAGGTGCTATGATGAACAGCAGTGTTAATAAGAGTATATAGGGTGTGAAATAACTGCTGACATAGATGTCTTGACTGGGCAGCAGAAGCAGCAGTAGTAGTATTAGCAGTAGTAGTTGATACAGAGTCATATCACTTGGGCAGGAGGTGCCATGATGAACAGCAGTGTTAATAGGAGTATATAGGATGTGAAATAACTGCTGACATAGATGTCTTGACTGGGCAGCAGAAGCAGCAGTAGTAGTATTACCAGTAGTAGTTGATACAGAGTCATATCACATGGGCAGGAGGTGCCATGATGAACAGCAGTAGGAATAGGAGTATATAGAGTGTGAAATAACTGCTGACATAGGTGTATTGACTGGGCAGCAGCAGCAGAAGCAGCAGTAGTAGTATTAGCAGTAGTAGTTGATACAGAGTCATATCACTTGGGCAGGAGGTGCCATGATGAACAGCAGTGTTAATAAGAGTATATAGGGTGTGAAATAACTGCTGACATAGATGTCTTGACTGGGCAGCAGAAGCAGCAGTAGTAGTATTACCAGTAGTAGTTGATACAGAGTCATATCACATGGGCAGGAGGTGCCATGATGAACAGCAGTAGGAATAGGAGTATATAGAGTGTGAAATAACTGCTGACATAGGTGTATTGACTGGGCAGCAGCAGCAGAAGCAGCAGTAGTAGTATTAGCAGTAGTAGTTGATACAGAGTCATATCACTTGGGCAGGAGGTGCCATGATGAACAGCAGTGTTAATAAGAGTATATAGGGTGTGAAATAACTGCTGACATAGATGTCTTGACTGGGCAGCAGAAGCAGCAGTAGTAGTATTACCAGTAGTAGTTGATACAGAGTCATATCACATGGGCAGGAGGTGCCATGATGAACAGCAGTAGGAATAGGAGTATATAGAGTGTGAAATAACTGCTGACATAGGTGTATTGACTGGGCAGCAGCAGCAGAAGCAGCAGTAGTAGTATTAGCAGTAGTAGTTGATACAGAGTCATATCACTTGGGCAGGAGGTGCCATGATGAACAGCAGTGTTAATAAGAGTATATAGGGTGTGAAATAACTGCTGACATAGATGTCTTGACTGGGCAGCAGAAGCAGCAGTAGTAGTATTACCAGTAGTAGTTGATACAGAGTCATATCACATGGGCAGGAGGTGCCATGATGAACAGCAGTAGGAATAGGAGTATATAGAGTGTGAAATAACTGCTGACATAGGTGTATTGACTGGGCAGCAGCAGCAGAAGCAGCAGTAGTAGTATTAGCAGTAGTAGTTGATACAGAGTCATATCACTTGGGCAGGAGGTGCCATGATGAACAGCAATGTTAATAAGAGTATATAGGGTGTGAAATAACTGCTGACATAGATGTCTTGACTGGGCAGCAGAAGCAGCAGTAGTAGTATTACCAGTAGTAGTTGATACAGAGTCATATCACATGGGCAGGAGGTGCCATGATGAACAGCAGTAGGAATAGGAGTATATAGAGTGTGAAATAACTGCTGACATAGGTGTATTGACTGGGCAGCAGCAGCAGAAGCAGCAGTAGTAGTATTAGCAGTAGTAGTTGATACAGAGTCATATCACTTGGGCAGGAGGTGCCATGATGAACAGCAGTGTTAATAAGAGTATATAGGGTGTGAAATAACTGCTGACATAGATGTCTTGACTGGGCAGCAGAAGCAGCAGTAGTAGTATTACCAGTAGTAGTTGATACAGAGTCATATCACATGGGCAGGAGGTGCCATGATGAACAGCAGTAGGAATAGGAGTATATAGGGTGTGAAATAACTGCTGACATAGGTGTCTTGACTGATCCAGAGGAGTCATGGGAGAAAATCATGTGGTCAGATGAGACCATAATATAACTTTTTGATCATAATTTCACTAACCGTGTTCGGAGGAAGAATAATGATGAGTACCATGCCAAGAACGCCATCCCTAATGTGAAGCATGGTGGTGGTAGCATTATGCTTTGGTGGTGTTTTTCTGCACATGGGACAGGGTGACTGCACTGTATTAAGGAGAGGATGACCGTGGCCATGTATTGCGAGATTTTGGGCAACAACCTCCTTCCCTGAGTTAGAGCTTTGAAGATGGGTCGAGGCTGGGTCTTCCAACATGACAATGACCCAAAGCACACAGCCAGGATAACCAAGGATTGGCTCTGTAAGGAGCATATCAAGGTTCTGGCGTGGCCTAGCCAGTCTCCAGACCTAAACCCAATAGAGAATCTTTGGAGGGAGCTCAAACTCCGTGTTTCTCAGCGAGAGCCAAGAAACCTGACTGATGTAGAGAAGATCTGTGTGGAGGAGTGGGCCAAAATCCCTCCTCCAGTGTGTGCAAAGCTGGTGTAAAACTACAAGAAAGGTTTGACCGCTGTAATTGCAAAGAAAGCCTACTGTACCAAATATTAACATTGATTTTCTCAGATGTTAAAATAGTTATATTCAGCACTGTAAATACATCAGGTCCGGGGCTCCATCAGGGAATGCATGACAAGGGACCCTTCAGCGCCCTGAACCGACGACGGGTGCCAGAAAGTCACCGCCGATCCAGGACTCATTCATCTTTATGAATGTGAGTCTGTCCACGGAGTCTGTGGACAGACGGGTCCTCTTGTCCGTGACCACCCCACCTGCCGCGCTGAATGTCCGCTCAGATAGTACGCTGGAGGGGGGGCAAGACAATAACTCCAGCGCATACTGAGCGAGCTCGCGGCAGGTGTCCAATCTGGCAACCCAGTACTCCATGGGGTCGTCGGTGCTCATACTGTCAGAAGCACCGACGGACGCCATGTAGTCTGCCACCATGTGGGCCAGCCGCTGGTGGTGACTGCTGCTGCTGCTGGTGCTGGTACTGGGTCGCTCGGTTTGGAAGAACATCCTCATCTCATCCATTAGGTCCCCTGCTCGGCTGCTGCTGGGTGCAGCCACCTGCTGGGTGAGATGAGGGGGGACAACTGGAGGCCGGGGAGTTGCCTGCTCCAACCGTCTGACAATGCCTGCCTGCAGTTCCTCCATCCGGTGCTGCCTCCGGCTGGCTGGGATGAACTGCTCCAGTTTCCCCTTGCACCTGGGATCCAAAAGGGTGGCCATCCAGAAATCATCCCTCGCCTTGATGGTCTTAACCCGGGGGTCCCTCCTGAGGCATCTCAGCATGTGGGCAGCCATGGGGAAGAGCACAGCCCGCTGTGACTGCTCACTGCTGGCCAGGTGAATGAGGTCCGACTCTTCATCCCTGAGGCGCTGCTGGTCAAACTCAGAGATGCCCAATCCCCGGACTATCGGTGCCCCCAACACCGGCTCTCCCTCCTGACCAGACCCTGACTCCGGGACGACACCAGCAACCACCTCCTCCTCATCATCATCCTCCTCCTCCTCCTCGTCCTGGCCCTGGTCTCGGTGGAGCATTGCTGACTCCTCCTGCTCCACCAAGGCACTCTCCCCAGCTTCGAGCAGGCGATCTAGTGTCCTCTCCAGCATGAACACTATTGGCAGCATGCTATTGAGGCCGACGTGCTCACTGCTGACCATCTTGGTCGCCTGCTCGAAGGAGGACAACACTTGGCAGACCTGCTTTATCTGCCCCCACTCCGCACAGGCGATGAAAGGGAGTTGTGGTGAAGCCCTCTCAGTGCGTAGTTCCATCAGGTACTCCCTCACCGCCCTTTGCTGCTCCCACAACCTCTTCAGCATGTGGAGAGTTCCACCGCGTCACACTGTCCACAATCAGCCTGTGAAGGGGCAGACTGTACTTCCGCTGCAACTGGGACAGGGACGCGGTAGCGGTTGGGGAGCGCCTGAAGTGGCTGGCAATCCTACGCGCCTTTGCCACAATGTCACTCAACCCGGGATAAGTGCGCAGGAACTTCTGCACCACCAGGTTGAGGACATGTGCCAGACAGGGCACGTGGGTCAGACTGCCAGCACTGAGGGCGGCGAGTAGGTTGCTGCCGTTATCGCAGACAACCATACCTGCCTGGAGCCTTCGGGGTGTCAGCCACTTCTGGACCTGAGCCTGAAGTGCTTTCAGCACTTCTTCTCCAGTGTGTCTCCGGTCCCCTAAACTAACAAGCTGGAGCACGGCCTGACAGCGCACGTGCCCCACACTTGAGTAGCTACGGGGGCGCTTGCTGGGAGGCTCAGCAGCTGCGGAGACAGTGGCTTGAGGGAGACCAGCAGTTCTCCCCTGGACACCCCGGGGCGGCACCACAAGATCGGTTGCCGCCGATCCCTCACCGACGCCTCGGAGGGAAACCCAATGGGCCGTGAAGCTGATGTAGCGCCCCTGCCCATGCCTGCTGGTCCAGCCATCCATTGTCAGATGAACCCTGTCGCTGACAGCGTGATCCAGCGACAGGGTTACATTCTGCACAATGTGCTGGTGTAGGGCAGGGACACCAGTCCTGGCAAAGAAATGGCGGCTGGGGACACGCCATTGGGGTTGGGCCTGCTCCAACATCTGCCTGAAGGGGTTGCTGTCAACTATGTTGAAGGGCAGCAGATGTTGGGCAATAACCCTTGCCAGGAGCCCATTGAGGGAACGCACACGTCGGTCTCCAGGGGGGAAGGGAGTGGTGCAGTCAAAGGCGTCTGAAATTGACGCCTGGCGCCGGACGGCAGTGCGGGACACAGACGTGGAGGGTGCTGTGGAAGTAGAGGTCTGGCTGCCGGTACCAGTACCTCTACTAGAGGGAGCGGGGGGGCATGACCTGCTGGAAAGAGATGAAGATGTGGCAGGGGCTGCTGTACCCTGCTCACTTGTGGTGGTGGCACCAAAACAGCAGCACCAGTTTGAAGGGATGTCTCTGGGATACTGCCAGCAGGTATCCCATCCTCCTCATCCATCCCTTCAAAAAGGTCCTGACCATCAGGACAGAGCTGAAGGTCTGCCTGATGCATGGCCTCCCCCAAGATATCCCTCTCACTGTCGCTGTCGAACAGTAAGATGCTGGACTCTTGGGGGCTGGGGGGGTACTTCAGGCACCGGTGTAATGGTGGTACTACTGTGAGTCGGGACCGACGACTCAGTGGCACTGCTGTGCCCCATGTAGTCCACCACTACTTCAGCCTGAGATGGCAATATCGGGCGGCTGCCCGATGGGAAGAACTCCCGGATCAGGCGGACTCCCCTTGCACCCGATCCTCTACCACTAGTAGGGGCACGAGAGGTACCCCGTGCTGGCAGCGACCCAGCACTGGGAGTAACTCCCCTACCCCTGCTGCCACGGCCACGGATGCCGCTCATTATTGCTGATATGTGTGTGGGGGGGGTAAACTTTATTGGGGGGGGGAAATGTGAACAAAATGTGTTTTTGTGTTTTTTTTACAAGACAGGCACGCAGACAAAGACGTACACAGACAGCTACTAAACTATAAGAAAAGTAGTACACCAAAGACAAGGACTACAAAATTAAAGAAAAAAAAAAAAGCACTAAACAAACACTAACTTTTTTTTTTTTTTTTAAACACAAAACACACACTAAGCTAAGCTAGATGAAATAAATGTACACTAACAGTGTGTACACTTACTACACAAAATTTAACTAAACTGAACACAAAACTTAGCTTTTAGAAAAGCTCTTTAGGAAAAACTAAGCAAAATGTGCACTGAAATGACTAGCAAATATCACTGAACAGCGAAGCTGCAAGATCAAACAGTAACACAAGATGAACAAAACTTAGCTTTTAGAAAAGCTCTTTTAGAAAGCTCAGCAAAATGTGCACTGAAATCACTAGCAAATATCACTGAACAGCAAAGATGCAGGATCAAACAGTAACACAAATGAACAAAACAGCACAAAACAGCACAAAACGTAGCTTTGAAAAAAGCTCTTGGGTCTATTGCTTTGAAAAAAGCAGTTGATATACTGGAAAAGATGCACTGGAATCACTAAATAGCAATGCAGCACTATGCTGGTGATGATATAAATCAATCAGGAACAGACACAGAAACACAGAAACAGCCTCCACACTCTCTAGCCAGCTTCTGAATCTGCAATGAAATGGTGCTGGGAGTGAGCTTATATAATGTCCATGCAGGCAGGTTCCTATTGGTTGCTAACCTCTGACGAGTGTGGAAGGAGAACTCTGATTGGCTCTGATGCAAAAGGGCGGAGAAAATAATCGCGCAATATTCCTATTGCCGAATATTCGCATTGCGAATATTCGGCAATATAAAATTATCGCTTCAGCTACTCGGCCCAAGGTCTCTAATCATACCAGCAATGCTTTTAGACGTCTATGGAGATCACTAGGATGTGATCTGTTTTAAAAATGAAACTGTAAAAATCGCTCTGATGCGGAAGATAGGGGCGAAGAAAATAATCGCGCGATATTGCGTTTGCCGAATAATCGCATTGCGATTTTTCGAGAAAATTCAATGAACGCTTCAGCTACTCGGCCCAGGGTCTCTAATCATACCAGCAATGCTTTTAGACGTCGATGGAGATATCTAGGATGTGATCTGTTTTAAAAAAAAAATTGTAAAAAATCGAATATTCGGAATTGCGAATATTCACCGCAAAATTCGAAATATAGCGCGATTTCTCGAATATGCTATATTCGAGTCGAATATTCGCAATGCGAATATTCGTGAGCAACACTAATCAGAACGGTGAGGTTTGAAAGAGCCATGTACAGAGACTGTGTGAGCTTTAGTATACGCAATTTTTTATTTCTTTTTTACAAAAAAAAAAGCTCCTTATAATGTGATTTAGTACAGATGGCATGTGCTTAATAATTCATATAAAGGTGCAGTTTTGTAATGCTAGGATCTCTTTAAGCACATATTGCCTGAAAATCTCACCCATTAATTATACAGTGTGAGGACCCAGGATTATTCAGCTTTTACCTGCGTATTTAGATGATACTAAAGGATCATGAGGATTTAGGAATATAGGATAACTTTACCGTACGAAAAGCATCCAGAAGCACAGGAATGCTTAGACAAATACATCATCTTTTTAAGACTAACCAGTGTTTCCTTGTTTGCATTTAAAAATATTGTGGCAACCTGCAGGAAAGTAGGACTGTTGCTCAACCATCTCACTGACCAGCGTGCAGGACGGTTAGGTAGATTTACTAAGCAGAAAAAATAAAAAGAGTAAAGCCTACCTTGCTTGGCATTAATATTCATCTTGTTTAGTAGGGATTGGATGAATTTTGATCCATGTATGGGTATAGGTTTGTTTTACAGAAGTCAGTCTACTGATTGACTGTCTTCTGTACAACCAGCCTGTTGGACAATTTCTGCATGATCAGCCCCACCAACTGTGGCCAGCAGTAGTGATCAGTGTGTTCTGATGGAGGGGAACTCTCTCAGCAGTCAGAAAACAATAGCTCAACAGGCATGATTAGCCCAGCCACATTAACTGTGTGGATGGGGGAATTGAGTCATTTTTTTCTTCAATCCGGTGGCTGAACAAAATAAATAAATAAACATTTATGGATCGCTTAGGTAAAATAACAAATAGTCCAATGTAAAACAACAAAACCGCGCTGCCACAACACAGTCCTCAGGCAGCGGCTAGCGTGCGATAACAGAAAAAATATAACAATATAAAAAAGCCGCGCCCAATATCAAAACAAATAACTATGTAACATTGGACAGTCCATAGATAATGAGAGTGGTAATGGATTTCAACCAATCATCCAGCAAATAGTATCAGTAAAATGATCAGAGGCCGATTTGCATGTAGGAACATTAGCTTGTCAGATTTTCAATGCACCTGGTGACATGCATACAATCTGTGTTATCCCACCACCAGAAACATATATCAGCTTACCAGATAGCAAGCCTTTTGTGCAGTTGGCTATAGCCCAGCCACGGCCTTTTGATCCCCTGGACTAGGATACTCCGAGATTGCCAGCCAAATAGCAGCCTTGGTATGGAAAGTGATGAGTGTTTGCAGTTTAGGACGCAAACACAACCCGTCAGCAAAACAGCAGTGATAAACCAGTCCGATTCGCATGTAGCGGGAAAACAGAGAGGGACGCAATAGCGTGATACCGTAGGTATAACAAATGTATTTAAAACAGTAGTGTACTTACACTTAAGAAGTTTAAAAACAGCATGTAACAGGTAAAAAGCCGTCCGGCTTGAGGAGCCCTCCTCCTAGGCGTGGTGACGTCACTGACGCTGCCTCCAGACGCGTTTCGTCCTATTGGACGTTATCAATGGGGTAGGGCTAGCAGCAGTGAGGCACCATAAATAGCGGCCACTCAATGTAAAGGGTGGTCCATGGAAACAGACCCCGCCATCTTTATTGAGGGGAAACTTGCCCATACAGCCGCGCGTGACTTGCGCGGCCAGGGATGAGAATACACAGCATCCACCATCGTTTTTATAACGAAGATGGAGCTTTATTCTCTACAAGTTGGTAACAAAAATACAAATTAATGTGTTAATTGTATATAAATGAGATCCTACAATAAACAAGAGAACCAAGGGAAAGATCTATATATCCGGCACAGGATAGAGATCCCCTTGACTCAGTGTGGCCATCTTGTGGATATTGTTAAAACCTCTTTTTATATAAGAGGTAAAGTCATTTCAAACATTATAAGGCTAAGGAGAACTGAAGCCTCCAGCCTAACAGAAGAATTTCTATACATAAAGATTTAAAGATTTATATATACAAAAAGGGGGATAGGCCCAAAGGGCCAAAAAAGTGCTCAATATAAATAAATTCATTTTATGTGAAATATTATGTGAATTATATTGAAGATATAATTAATTCTTTATGAGATTCCTATAAAGAAAAAACTTTATTTAAATTGTTTTTATATAAAATTAGGAAAGAATTCCTAAATGTAAGTACAACTTAAATTTAAAAAACTAGAAAAACCCACGTCTGTTCCCATAGGACCATTTCCAAAGGTTCACATCAGGCGTTGTTAATAAAAGCATTCACGTCAGTTTCAATGTTAAGGCCATGGGGGCTGTATGATTTCAAACGATGGATCCACCCCATTTCCATTTTGGAAATTTCCCTGACCAAATTGCTTCCCCTCCAATGCGCCTTATACTTGTCAATCCCAAGGAATAGGGTATTGGAGGGGTCCTTGTGATGCTTAAGCCTGTAATGATTGGACATGGAGTGGTTCCTAAAGCCCGCTAGGATATTCGTAATATGTTCATTTACCCTTATTTGGAATGACCTCTTGGTCCGGCCTACGTATTGTAGCCCGCAAGGGCATTGGACCAAATATACCACCCCCGTAGATGCACAGGTGATACATGGCACAATCTTAAACTCTTTCAGGGTAACTGTAGAGATAAATGTTGTGACACATCTTTGATGGTTGCTACTAAGGGCACATACTCGGCACTTTTTACATTTATAGTAGCCTCTAAGCTGAATAAAAAAAAAAACAACACTTCTAAGGGGAGGGTCGATTACGTTAATGGAAAGTTTATTTCTAAGGGACTGGACCCCTTTGAAGATCACCTTGGGTTTTGGTGGTAGAATTTCCCTCAACACCGGATCACTCCTGGCAATATGCCAATGCTTTTGAATAAGATGTGAAATGGAACGGTGTTGGATGGAATAGGAGGTAATGAAAGGCACACCATCAAGAAATTGACTACCTTCGGCACGCTCTATTTCATGTAATAGTTCACCTCTATCTATAGTTGTGATCTGGTCTAGAGTTTCTTTTAAAGATCCCTCGCTGTACCCCTTCTCTAAAAACCTCTCCGTAAGGACCCCAGCTTGATCTAAAAACTCTTGATGGTCTGAACAGTTTCGCCTTAACCTGAGGTATTGGCTCTTGGGAACTCCTTTCAGCCAAGGGGCGTGATGACAGCTATCAGTGGGGATAAAGGCGTTGCGGTCAGTGTCCTTAAAGTAAGTGGAGGTGACAAAGGCACCATCCCTGACACTGATCTTCAAATCTAAATAGTGGACACTTATTTGACTGGCCTCATATTTTAGTTTGATCCCCCTAGTATTAGAGTTAAGATTAGAGATGAAATAAGTGAGATCTTCATATTCTCCAGCCCATAGGAGGAGGATGTCATCAATGTACCTTGCCCATAGAGCCACTTGGGGTACATTTTTTGAATAGATGACATCCTCCTCCCATTTGGCCATAAATAAATTGGCCAGGCTTGGGGCGTATTTGGCCCCCATAGCCACCCCCGTGTCCTGCTTGTAGAACTCATTATCAAACCAAAAATAGTTTGATCCGGCGGCATACTTAAGCAGGGCCATAATGAATTCTATCTGCTTAGTATTTAAACCTGACTCCTTAGAGAGAAAGTACAAGACTGCCTCCATGCCCAAGGCATGGGGTATGATGGTATACAATGACTTCACGTCAATAGTTACTATCCACATATTCGAAACAACTGTAGAACTAGACAAGATGTTCATTATGTGCCTTGAGTCCTTGACGTAAGAAGGCATCTTTTTGACTATAGGCTGTAAGTAAAAGTCAATGTATCTGCCCACCCGGGACGTGATCGAGTCTATCCCACTAACTATGGGACGTCCCGGGGGGCAGACTGGATCCTTGTGCAGTTTTGGAAGGTAGTAAATCGTGGGAGTTCGGGGCGCCTTGGGAATAAGAAAAAGCTTTTCCCTGATGGTGAGTATGCCCTCAAACAATCCCCTTTCCACTAAGATCTCCAAATCCCTTTTGAATTTAAGTTTGGGATCTCCAGGGAGAATAGAGTAGGTGTTGGTGTCGTCCACAATGTTGTGCATTTCCCTTAGGTAATCCACCTTGTCTAAGACCACAATACCCCCCCTTTGTCCGCTGGTCGAATAATTAAATCTTTGTTTTTACAAAGGGAATCTAATCCCTCCTGCAGAACTTTATTAAGTTTGGCATTCTTAATTTCCATGACCTCCAGATCCCCCAGTAGGACATCCCTAAAAGTTCTTAGAGATGGTGCCATTCCACCCGGAGGGTTAAACAAAGAGGAGTTAGCAAGGCCCGAATGAACATAGCCGTTAGATGCCTGTCGGTCAGTTGGAGTAATTCCAGCCATATACCTTTTTATATGGATCTTTCTAATAAATTTGTGTATGTCCATATACGTACCAAACCTGTTAAGACTCTGTGGGGGTGCATACTTCAGCCCCTTATCTAATAAAAGTTTTTCAGAGTCTGTCAAGGTTTTGGTACTAAGGTTAAAAATACCCCTCCCCACTATGTTTTGGGGCGTTTGGACCCTATGTTTCCTCCCCCCTCTGTTTCCTCTCCTCTTTCTACCAGCCTTTTGGTGCCTTGGACGGGTCTGTGAAAACCCCAATTAAAGGATCCACTCGGGGCCACAGAAGCCCCAGATAGAGAAGGGGCATCATGGTACTGAGAGGGTGGAGGTGCATACCAAGCACCTTCACCTGGCGCATTGTAGTTGGAAGCATCAGGCGCCTGATACCTTTCTGGTCCATCCCTGTCACTCAGTGAAAAAAATGCATTTGAAACTGGTATGTTATAGTCCCATCCTAATCCAGACTCCGGCTGAAAATAGGCCGGGGATGGATATTCGGATTCCCCTATTGGGCCTTGACGCCAGTTATCGGTATTATCCGGGAAGTGGCCTCTACCCCTAGATGCCCCTGATTGCCAACCCCTTGCTTGGGGTCCTGGCCCCAGTGGTCTAGAGGCCATATTATGATAATAATTTGGGGGTGCCCTATTTTGGGGGCATTGGTAACCCGAGGAGCCCTGTTGAGGACCCCCCAAATTTTGGGAACCTGGAAAAGGCCTGAATGCACCCTGTGGGCGATTCTGATTTTTCACAGCTAGACCTTTGGACTGTCCGTGGCCTCTCCTCAGGTACGCTCTAACTGAGCTGCCCTTTAGGTGTTGCAGGTTTTTTCTAGGTCCCGGGACAATGGTGGATTGTCCACCCGGAGCTGGGTTTGAAACCTCCATTTCTACAGGGGTCTGTTTGTTAATCTCTTCAAGGAGTTTTTTCTGCCAATTAAAGACCAAACTATTTTGATAGTCCTCCAGATCCCTGTTGAACTTCTTTTTCTTTTTATTTCTTTGGTCCCTATCTTCTTTTTCCAAAAGGTTAAGAAGATTAGCAGATTTATCTTTATATTCTTCACTTTCTTTAGAGGGGTCTAGTTTGATCTTTAAGGCCTTGATCTCATCATCTAGACTCCCTAGTTTAGTGATTTTTTTGTCAACCAAAAATTTAAGAAAAGAAATACCAGCAGTATTAAAATACTTAAACCATTCTTCCAGGTCAAGGTCACCTTTCTGGGGAGGTACCTCCCATCTAAGGCTCCTAGGTACCATACCCAATTTCATATATGATTCTAAATATGCGATGTCCTATTTGGTATGGTTTTCAGAAACAAGGACATTTTTTAACCTTGTGAATAAGCCATTTAGATCACCCTCGTCCTCTTTAAAGGACTCAAATACACCTTCGGTGTTGAGCAATTTTTTGGCACGAAATTCAAAAATGTCCATTATGGATGTAGTCTGTGAACCAGACTAGTAAGTGGAGCAGCAGTAATAATATCAGAAAGGCAAATGTAAAACAACAAAACCGCGCTGCCACAACACAGTCCTCGGGCAGCGGCTAGCGTGCGATAACAGAAAAAATATAACAATATAAAAAAGCCGCGCCCAATATCAAAACAAATAACTATGTAACATTACACATAAAATTAATTTATTTATATTGAGCACTTTTTTGGCCCTTTGGGCCTATCCCCCTTGGGGTTTTTTGATAAACCCAGAGGTGGACTAAATATAAACTTATAAGATAATTTTTCACACTGAGCACATTTATTTACGCCCATTTACTAAAATTAAATAGAATAAATACCGAAAAAATAATAATTTTATATTTTTTGGCTTAGTAGGGATCCATTAATCACACCAATCATATGGTGCGTGCTATAAGGGACCCCGTGATTTGTTTCTTTTCTTTTTTGGTCTTTTAATATACCATAAAGTCTTATACACTTAATCAATATGATTAAATAATTAATTAATTGATTAGCACTTTATTAAATATTAGGTAGGGGTTCAGCATCCTTTTTGTATATATAAATCTCTAAATCTTTATGTATAGAAATTCTTCTGTTAGGCTGGAGGCTTCGGTTCTCCTTAGCCTTATAATGTTTGAAATGACTTTACCTCTTATATAAAAAGAGGTTTTAACAATATCCACAAGATGGCCACACTGAGTCAAGGGGATCTCTATCCTGTGCCGGATATATAGATTTTTCCCTTGGTTCTCCTGTTTATTGTAGGATCTCATTTATATACAATTAACACATTAATTTGTATTTTTGTTACCAACTTGTAGAGAATAAAGCTCCATCTTCGTTATAAAAACGATGGTGGATGCTGTGTATTCTCATCCCTGGCCGCGCTAGTCACACGCGGCTGTATGGGCAAGTTTTCCCTCAATAAAGATGGCGGGGTCTGTTTCCATGGACCACCCTTTACATTGAGTGGCCGCTATTTATGGTGCCTCACTGCTGCTAGCCCTACCCCCATTGATAACGTCCAATGGGACAAAACGCGTCTGGAGGCAGCGTCAGTGACGTCACCACGCCTAGGAGGAGGGCTCCTCAAGCCGGCCGGCTTTTTACCTGTTACATGCTGTTTTTAAACTTCTTAAGTGTAAGTACACTACTGTTTTAAATAAATTTGTTATACCTACGGTATCACGCTATTGCGTCCCTCTCTGTTTTCCCGCTACATGCGAATCGGACTGGTTTATCACTGCTGTTTTGCTGACGTGTTGTGTTTGCGTCCTAAACCGCAAACACTCATCACTTTCCATACCAAGGCTGCTATTTGGCTGGCAATCTCGGAGTATCCTAGTCCAGGGGATCAAAAGGCCGTGGCTGGGCTATAGCCAACTGCACAAAAGGCTTGCCATCTGGTAAGCTGATATATGTTTCTGGTGGTGGGATAACACAGATTGTATGCATGTCACCAGGTGCATTGAAAATCTGACAAGCTAATGTTCCTACATGCAAATCGGCCTCTGATCATTTTACTGATACTATTTGCTGGATGATTGGTTGAAATACATTACCACTCTCATTATCTATGGACTGTCCAATGTTACATAGTTATTTGTTTTGATATTGGGCGCGGCTTTTTTATATTGTTAACAAATAGTCCAGCAAATAATCAGTGCTTTGCTTACTTTACACGTTGTTATGATTGTAATGATAAATTAGTAGGAATATCCACCACATGCCTTAATATAGCACACATTCCATCAAGGAGTATTAAGAAGTATGTCAGTTTAGCTGTGCATTTTCTTAACCACTTCATTACTGGGCACTTAAACCCCCTTCCTGCCCAGACCAATTTTCAGCTTTCAGCGCTGATGCATTTCGAATGACAATTACGCGGTCATACAACACTGAACCCAAATTATATTTTTATAATTTTTTCCCCACAAATAGAGATCTCTTTTGGTGGTATTTGATCACCTCTGCGGTTTTTATTTTTTGCGCTATAAACAAAAAAGACAGAAAATGTTGAAAAAAAACCAATATTTTTTACTTTTGTTATAATAATACCCCAATTAAAAAAATAAATAAAATTACCTCAGTTTAGGCCGATACGTATTCTTCTACATATTTTTGTTAAAAAAAAAAACGCAATAAGCGTTTATTGATTGGTTTGCGCAAAAGTTATAGCGCCTACAAAATAGGGGATACATTTATGAATGTATTTTTTATTTTTTACTTTTTACTAGTAATGACGGCGATCTGCAATTTTTGTCAGGCCTGCGATATTGCAGCGGACAAATCGGACACTTTTGACACTATTTTGGAACCATTCACATTTACACAGCGAACAGTGCTATAGTAATGCACTGATTACTATATAAATGTGACTGGCAGGGAAGGGGTTAACACTAGGGGGCGAGGAAGGGGTTAAATGTATTCCCTGGGATTGATTCTTTCTGTGGAGGGGGGCTGACTTGGGGAGGTGACCGATCTGTGTCCCTATGTACAAGGAACACAGCATCGGTCTCCTCTCTGCCTGACAGGATGTGGAGCTCTGTGTTTACACACAGAGTTCCACGTCCCTGCTCTGTCACTGCCGATGGTGCACAACTGGCAGACATCGCGGCCGCCAGGCACGCGCATCGGCATCTCAGCGATTCGCCAGGCACAGTTTTTCCCTGCTGCGCTGCCAGCGGCGCGCGGGGGAATGCAAATAAAAGGACGTCTAGGGACGTCCACCCGGCAGTTAAGAACCCCGCTGTGGACGTCTTTCGTCTACAGCGCGGGTCTCAAGTGGTTAAAGGTATTGTATACTTTCTAATGTTTTCACTGTCATTACTAGGTATTGTGGGATATTTAGTTTATTCACAGGAAGTGTCAGGTCTCTCACTACAGACAAAAGATCAACTTGTTCAATGCCATGCTGAATGTCTTATGTTTTCATACAAACTGAAACTGTTGACACAGGAAAGGAATGTGAAGATTTCCACAAATATAGGCTGTGCATTAAGCGTAACAAATGAAACTACATGATTAATGCACGTGTTACACAGGTGAAAATGCACAAGGTGCAGGTAAGAAGGTTTATAATGTCTTTAACTAATAACTGCAGTCACATATGAGCTAGGCTAATGCTGGCCATACGCTATACGAAAAATCGTCCAAAATTCGGTCGTTCGTTTTTCGAACAGTTAATGGGCACAGAATCGATAATCGTTCGGATGCTTTTGAGCCGAAAAAAGGAAGGACAAGTTTGGAAATTTTCTGCCGAACGAACGATAAATCGGAAGGTTAATGTGTTTCCCGTCCGAACTTTCTGCACTAGGTATATGTAAAAAAAAAAACAAAAAAAAAAAAAAAAAAAAAATATTTTTTATTTATGTCCACTGAACGATTTATCGGTCATTACATGATGGCACTATCGTTTGCGCTTACGGGCGAAAGTTCGTTTTTCGAAAGTTCATTCGGACGATTTTGCATAGAGTGTATGGCCAGCATAAGCTGTAGCAATAAACAATTTGATTTAAAGTGATTCTAAAGGCAGAATTTTTTTATCTTAATGCATTCTATGCATTAAGATAAAAAACCTTCTGTGTTCAGCAGCCCCCCTCAGCCCCCCTTATACTTACCTGAGCTACATCTCAATCCAGCGATGTTGCATGAGAGCTTCGGCTGTCCAGGACTCTCCCTCCTTTGGCTCCCACTACTGTCAATAAAAGTCAGTGAGCCAATGAGGAGAGAGAAGGGGTCTGAATGGACACACAGAGCAGTGGCTTGGGTGCCCCCATATCAAGCTGCTTGCTGTGGGGGCACTTGGCAGGAGGGAGGGGCCAGGAGCACTGGCGAGGGACCCAGAAAAGGAGGATCTGGGCTGCTCTGTGAAATAACACTGCACAGAGCAGGTAAGTATGACATGTTTGTTATTTAAAAAAAAAAAAAAAAAGACTTTAATATCACTTTAATAATCAGGAGGACTGTTAAATGTGAAATTTGCAAACATTTTCATTGTCTGTGCATGTAGATTTGTCCAAGCTGCATACAATCATGTAATTCATTAATCATATTAATCATAATTACCTGGATATTTAAATTGTGATTTAAATTATTATCTGCAAGTCATAGAAATCTACATTCAAATACTCACCACAATATAAAACATAAAATTCCTATTTAGAGCTTTATGTCTAAATAATTGCAAGATGCATTATTTCATATAACCCAGTACACATAAAACCCACTGCTTGCTGTATATGTATGCAGAGGACATTAGTAGTAAATAAATGAAAATATGAAATGTCAGGACCTTTGATGATCCCAGTACAGTTCTCGAAAGAGAAAGAGAAAGGTTATATTTGCAAACCTGCTTATTTTGCCTGCCTTTATTGTAGGGTAAGTCCCGGCATCAAGGAGAACCAATTAGTGAGCTTTTAATGTGATCCAGGAAACCTTTCAAATGTAATGAAGTCAGAAAGTCATTTCACTTTACCTGTAACAAAAAAAGGTCTATGAACAAAACAAAGTAAAAGGAATAATGCACCACACTGGTTCAATGCAGGGCTCAAGTCCTGCGGAAACGCGTAGGAACGGCGTCCCTGCACTTTTTTTAGCAGCAGGAATGCAGTTCCCTTTGCAAGACTAGAGCAGCCAAGCCGCCCGATCCAATCCTTCACTAAGCGGCGATGCCAAGCTTGAGTCACTGTCAGGGGCAGGCGAACCTTATTAATCCTTTATGTTACTGGCCGCTTCCTGTATATGGATTTATGGGGTAGTGTGCGGGTATTCCGTCACTTCCTCGATGCCGCAATGTCTCCTGGGAGCTTGTGTCATTGTTCCCAGGAGACATTGCGGAGGTCTGCCGCAAGTTATCGCGGGGTTATCGCGCCTCTCAGCCTTGCTGTAGTATGACTCGCATGAACAAGGCCTTTGGTCTTGTTTAGACTTGTAGTTGGGTGGTGGCAAAAATGCACAGTTGAGCTGCACTTTTACCGCCTGCCAAATGCCCTCACCCCTAAAAAGAAGCTCCAGTCTCCACCAAAAAAATACAAATACTGTAGCTTCAGACTGTTTATCCAAGGACATTTATCTGTCCAGGGATCCAGTGATGTCCACACCTGAGCCGATTCTTCAATCAGTTTCAGGTGCAGGGGCTGGCAGCTTCACTAAGGGTAACCATTGCGCATGGGCAAGTCATGCTGCACTTTGTGAATGGTCCCGTAATCTTCTGTGTGTGTCTCAGAAGTCTGCAGGGGGAGGGAGGAGGGGCCAAACAGTTTTGTAGATTTCTGCAGTGATCTTACCCTGAAGTGGCAGTGGGTACACTGGAAGTGGGAGCAGGTACCTGTCAAAACTAGGTACCCGCTTCCCCCCCAAAAAGTGCCAAATGTGGCAGTGGTGAGGGGGCAAACAGGCAGAGCTTTTGGGTGGAGCACTCCTTTATGCTTCAATAGGCAGTGAACAGGGTGCTGATGCTGCGATGCATTGAGCCAGTGGCAAACTTGACCCAACCTGTAGCAATGTTGTTCACTGAGCACTACACATTCATGTCAAGCGGAAGTGCTGTAAACTCCCCGCAACCTTGTGCAATGCATGCGGTTGCTGTGCATTTGTTGGTAAAATGGGGTTTAAGCTGAAGGTGAGGAGGTCAGCCACTGATCAGCCACTGATCAGAGCTATCAGTGACCATGAGCTTATATCAGAAGGAGAAAAGAGGTCCGTACGGCGAACGTACCTGGCCAGCTGGAAGCAGTGCTGTATGTCTGTAAGCCATACAGACCTGGCGGTGAAAGGGTTCGTTTTCTAGTTTATTCGTAAATTCATGAAAAAAAAAAAAACTTTTGCTCCACAGTTTTACAGAATAAAACTGTGAATATGATACAGCATAGCCAATTTATTATAGTGTTTATTATGCTTGCCAAACTAAATTGAGCTAATACCACTGTGAACAGAGATAGTTTAGTTTTATCGTAAGGTGGAATAATAAAACGGTAGTCCATTTCTGCCATTTATATCAGAGAGACTTTTTCATCTGTCATAACACAGAAGCTATGAAAAATGAAATCCTAAATTTAATTTAGAGGCCAATTTGCAGTTAATCTATGGAGTAATTCTGCTGTGAATAATGCAGTAATTTGGATGCATGGCCAGTCAATCCAGCTTGATTTATTAGGATTTAAACATTTTTCTCCCATTAATGATAACTATGCCACACAGGGAAATATTTCTTTCCAAAAAAAGGTAACTTTTGGACACATTGGTACTATTGTATCATTAATGGTATTTTGTTTTCAAAGATGTATGTAGGAAAAAAACTTTCATGTGAAGATATATGTGGCATTTATATTCTGTACTGTATCTCTTCAAAGCATGTGTGTGATCTGATGGAACAGGACTGCTTAATGACTGATTCCATTAAATGCTCAAGTTTGAATATCTTAGCATTTGAATGATACTCTAAGCTCCTATAGCTAGAGCTTTGCAATAGTTGGCACATCCATTATATGTGCTATTGTCTTAACATCTAAGCAAAACCTGTCAGCTGTTTACACAATGACTTATGCATAGTACCTATTACATCATGTCACTAGTCAAAAAAAAAAAAAAAAGGATTTTAATTGGTACACTGTTTTTAAAACTCAGTTTTTTAACAAATGCATACAAAATGAAAATAAAAAATGTTATTCCTGTTGACTTCTTTTTTTTTAAATAGTGTAATATCATTATAAACAAAAAAGGTCAAATCAAACATTGTAAAAAAAATCATATATGTGTACCATAAGTGCATTAACACAATGGGTTTGATATACCAAAATCTGGTGCAGCTGTGCATAGTAGCCAAAAGGGATAAGCCGAACACTTCCCCAGTTCAGTTCGCTACAGAATAGGGATGAGCTTAACCTCCCTGGCGGTATGATTCTTTCAGAAAAAACATGCTGAAAGCGGTACCATTATTTGCAAGGAAATTTGGCGTTTTATATTGTAGGTCTGTAATTTTTAGAAATAACTCACTTAAATCTGACCAAACAAGATTCTAATAGGCATCCCGGGTATGAAATTTTTTTAAAAACAAAATTATAAATTATAATATAATAAATAATTATAAATAATTATAACAAATAATAATATCATTATAATAAAAATTATTCAATAATGTAATCAAATTAAAATCACTGAAATTTGCTCAGTTGCAGAATTGTTGCTGTCATTATTTTTTTTTTTTTATGACGAATTTCCCCACAAATCGCTATCTCACAATTCTGCAAGTGATTATAATTTATTATCGCTGTTTTTTAGCTGATCTAAAACTATTTTTGACATAAAGGGACACTTTTGGTTGCTATGGACAATCTACAGTTTGCAGGGAGAAAGAAACGTTTTTATTATATAAAATGACATGCATGACACAGGACAGACCACTAGGGACAGGGGGGTGTGTTTTTTTTACATACAGTACTGTAATCTATAAGATTACAGTATACTGTATGTAAGGTGTTTGTTTACGTTTTTGAATTTGGCGCCGTTCTCCGTCCCCGTGCGTCGTAACGTTGCAGGGAACGGAGATCGGCGTCACACGGAGGCACTATGTGAATCGAGCGAGGTCCTGCTCGCTCACACAGCGCGGTGGCATCGCTGGATCCAGGGACAAGGTAAGTAAAAAGTGCCTGTGGATCTAGCGAGGCAAGCCCGAGTCTGACTCGGGGTTACCGATCGTAGCAGGAAAATCTAACCCCGTGTCAGTCTCGGGAACACCGCCAGGCAGGTTAAGGTTCGAGTCTAACTCATTTTCGACTTGAACATTGCCTGTTCGCCCATTCGGTGAACAGCAAACGATTTGGGGGCAAATTCGAAAAGCTGCGAAACACCCTGTAAAAGTCTATGGGAGAAATCTAAAGTGCTAATTTTAAAGGCTTATATGCAAGTTATTATCATAAAAAGTGTTTGGGGACCCGGGTCCTGCCCCAGGGGACATGTATCAATGCAAAAAAAAGTTTAAAAAACTGCATTTTTTTCGAGAGCAGTGATTTTAATAATGCTTAAAGTGAAACAATAAACGTTAAATATTCCTTTAAATTTCGTACCTAGGGGGTGTGTAAAGTATGGCCCGGATTCACATACATCGGCGCATATTTATGCCGCCGTAGCGTATCTTCTTTATGCTACGCCGACGCAGCACAGAGAGGCAAGCACCGAATTCACAAAGCACTTGCCACCAAATCTGCGCTGGGTTTCTTAGGCGTAAGTCGTCGTAAGTGGAAGTGGGTGTGAGCCATGCAAATGAGGAGTGACCCCATGCAAATGATGGGCCGAGCGCCATAAAGATACGAATAACAAACGGCGCATGCACCGTCCTGTGGTCACTTCCAGTGCGCATGCTCAGAATCACGTCGGAACTACTCCCTAAGATACGACGGATCACTGCCTACGACGTGAACGTAATCTATGCCTAGTCATATTCACGTACAACGGAAACGACAAAAGATACGACGGCTTGTGTTCCCTGGTCCATACCTTTGCATGGGTTGCGCCTCATATATGGGGAATAACTTTACGCCGGACGTACGACTTACGCAAACCGCATATATTATGCGCCGGGCGCAAGTACGTTCGTGAATCGGCGTATCTCCCTCATTTGCATATGTGCATAGAAAATCAATGGGAGCGGCAAATGCGCCCAGCGTAAATATGCGCCCATGATACGACGGCGTAGGCAAGTTACGTCGGTCGTAGGAAGCCTATTTTTAGCCGTATCTTAGTATGTGGGTCGGCACATAGATACGAGGGCGCACATTTGTACTTACGTTGGCGTATGTTGAGATACGTCGGCGCAAGTGCTTTGTGAATACGGGCCTATGCCTGAAAAGCAGCGCTTGTTTCCCATGCTTAGAACTGTCCCTGTACAAAGTGTCATTTCTGAAGGAAAAAAGGTATTTTAAAACCAATCTCGGCTATAATGAATTTTTGGCTCCCAGCAATACAGAGAAAAGACATTAAAGTCATTGAGAAAAAAAATGCGTGGGGGTTCCTTCAGGTCTGGTATGGATATTAAGGGGAACACCACGTCAAATGTAAAAAAAATTACGTGGGGTTCCCCCCAAAAATCCATACCAGACCCTTTATCCGAGCACGCAACCTGGCTGGCCACAGGAAAAGAGGGGGGAACGAGAGAGTGCCCCCACTCCTGAACCGTACCAGGCCACATGCCCTCAACATTGGGGGGATGCTTTGGGGGTCTGTGACCCCTCAAAGCACCATGTCCCTATGTTGATGGGGACAAGGGCCTCATCCCCACAACCCTAGCCCGGGGGTTGAGGGGGTCTGCAGGCAGGGGGCTTATCGGAATCTGGAAGACCCTTTTAACAAAGGGGTCCCCCAGATCCCGCCCCCCCTATGTGAATTGGTAATAGGGTACATTGTACCCCTACCATTTCACAAAGAAAGTGTAAAAATGGTAAAAAAAAAAAAATGCAGACACCGTTGGGAAAGTCCTTTATTAAGAATATGTGTGAACATGCAAACACTGTTAAAGTCTAAGGGACACAAACGTAAAAAATCAAAAGTGCTAATTTTAAAAGCTTATATGCATTGTATTGCCAAAAAAGTGTATGTGGAACCGGGTACTGCCCCAGGGGACATGTATCAATGCAAAAAAAACGTAAAAAAAAAAAATTAGGAGCAATGATTTTAATAAAAAAAATGAAATAATCCTTTAAATATTGTTCCTGGGGGTTTCCTTAGTCTGCTTGTAAAGTAGCGCATTTTGCCCCATGTTCATAACAGTCCCGCAGCAAAATTAAATTTATAATGAAAAAATGTCATTTAAAATTGCTCAAGGCTGTAATGTATTGCTGGATCACATCAATATTCATAAAAAATCATTGAAAAAAATGTTATCCCCCCCCCAAAAAAAATAGCATGGCGGTCCCCCCCAAAATCCATACCGGGCCCTTCAGATCTGGTATGGATATTAATAGGAACCCTGTGGCAAAAAAATGGCATGGGGGTCCCCCCAAAATCCATAGCAGACCCTTATCTGAGCATGCAACCTGGCAGGCCGCAGGAAAAAGGGGGGGTGAGAGAGCAGCCCCCCTCCTGAACTGTACCAGACCACATGCCCTCAACATGGGGAGAGTGCTTTTGGGTCCCCCCCAAAGCACCTTGTCCCCATGTTACATAGTTACTAGTAGGTGAGGTTGAAAAAAGACACAAGTCCATCAAGTCCAACCTATGTGTGTATGTGTGTCAGTATTACCTTGTACATCCCTGTATGTTGTGGTCGTTCAGGTACTTATCTAATAGTTTCTTGAAACCATCAATACCCACCGCTAATACCACCGCTTGTGGAAGGGAATTTCACATCCTCGGTGCTCTTACAATAAAGTACCCTCTATGTTGTTTACGTTTAAACCTCTTTTCTTCTAATTTTAATGAGTGACCACATGTCTTGTTAAACTCCCTTCCGGAAAACATTTTTATCCCTATTGTGGGGTCACCAGTATGGTATTTGTGAATTGAAATCATATCCCCTCTCAAGCGTCTCTTCTCCAGAGAGAATAAGTTCAGTGCTCGCAACCTTTCCTCATAACTAATATCCTCCAGACCCTTTATTAGCTTTGTTGCCCTTTTTTTTCCTTTCTCAATTTTCAGTACATCCTTCCTGAGGACTGGTGCCCAAAACTGGACAGCATACTCTAGGTGTGGCCAGACCAGAGTCTTGTAGAACAGCCTAATCCCGCAAAACTCTTGCTTGGTGGTTGTGGGGGTCTGTGGGCGGGGCCCCCAGATCCTGTTCCGATATGTGAATGGGTATGGGGTATTGTACCCCTAACCATTCACCAAAAAAATGCATCATGAAAAAACATTATTAGTCAAAGACTTTGGCCAATGATAGTTGTTTTTTATCAAAGTCCAAGTCGACACACTATAAAAAGGCTATTTTGCCAGTAGCCCTTTATCAGTGTAAGAGTGAGAGACTGTATTCACATCCTTGTTTATGGATTTTCATTAGGAACCCCACACAAAAAGAACTGTCTGTCATTTGCTCATTTATGGAATTATTACAATAAAGGTGAAATAAGAGGATTTGGAGTGCAGCTGTTTGGACTTCTCTCTATTTGCAGTGCATGCTGTTTTGTGAGCTGGGCTAAAACCCTTTGCATATGTATAAGGGGTGTGATGTGGACTTACCTGGAATAGCATTTTGTTTGTTTAAGCATGCTCCTGAACCATGCCAAGCCACATACCTTCAACATGGGGATGGTACCTTTGATTGTTGGGGTCTGTGGGCAGGAGGCTTATTGGAATATAGAATCTCAATTTAAAAATTAGGGGGCCCCAGACATCTGCCGCCCAGAAGAATGAGTAAGGAGTTCATAGTACACCTAGTACCTCGCAAAAAAAAAAAAAGAATGTAACACACAGACACACTTTGAGAAGTAAGTCCTTTATTTAAAAAAATAATAGTAACAAAAAAAGTCTCATGATGCAAATCTATTGTCTATCACATCATCCAGTAATGTATATCCACGTCAATCACAATGAATGACACCCACTGACCAGCCCAAAAAAAGGGGCAGGATATCCTGGGTAAAGTGTTTTACTAAATATTGTACTGTCCACATTTGTTGAATGACGTCACTGGGTATCCTACACCCCTTTGTTTACATCCAACTGTCAGCTAGGAAGCTGCACTTCACAGTGAGCAGTCTTTGGGAGCAGATCGTGTCATTGGGCCAGATTCACAGAAGAAATACGCCGGAGTGACTACTGATACTCCGGCGTATTTTCAAGTTTGCCGCGTCGTATCTTAATTTGTGATTCACAAACAAGATACGACGGCATTTGGCTAAGATCCGACAGGCTTACGGATTTGTACGCCTTCGGATCTTAGGCTGCAATACTTCGGCCGCCGCTGGGTGGAGTTCGCGTCGTTTTCCAGCGTCGGGTATGCAATTTAGCTTTTACGGCGATCCACGAAGGTACTCGCGTGCGTTACGTCGTCGCAAGTCGTTTTTTCCCGTCGCAAAGTTAAGGCTGCTTTTTCATGCCTTAACTTTAGACCAGCCATGTTAAAGTATGGCCGTCGTTCCCGCGTCGAATTTTAATATTTTTTTTTGCGTAAGTACGTTACGCACATCGCCATTCACAAACATGTCGGGGCGCCGTAATTTCGCGCAAAGCACGGCAAGAAATTTCCAAACGGAGCATGCGCAGAATGTTCAGCGCGGGAGCGCACCTAATTTAAATGGTACACGCCCCATTTGAATTAGGTGGCCTTGCGGACGTCTTTACGATACACCGCCGTAAGTTTACACAAAAGTGCTTGGTGAATCAGGCACTTGCGCTGAAAACTTGCGGCGGTGTAACGTAAAGACGATACATTACGCCGCCACAGTTTTTGCTGAATCTGGCCCTTTGTGCTTATTTATTTCCACAGGTCCACGAGCATCATTCCTAGTAAATGATTTGGAACTACATACAGTATTTGATCAATGTAATTAATGATGGATATACATCATGGGACAGATCTTTTCCCTCAGCACGTATTTCTCCCCTCCCAGTACAACCCTCCCACCCCTCAAATATCTCCTCCCAGCACAATTCTTCCCCACAAAATGTATCCTACCAGTACAAATCTTGATCCCTAAAATCCTCCTTCCATCACATATTCCTTCCAATCTCTCTTTGCATAACAAATCTCCATCCTATAAATGTTCCCCTCCCAAACAAAATCCCCCCCAAATCCCTCCTCCCAGCACAAATATGTGTCACCTAACAAATTCACCCTCACAAGCTAAATCTTCTTCCCTCCAGAAACTTTTTCCAAGCACAAGTTTTTACTCCACCCCACAAAAGCTCTCCTCCCAGCAAAAACCATTGGCCCTCAAAATTCTAATTCAATTTCTGACAAAGTTATTTTGCAAATAAATAAAGTTTATACATTTTTAAAATGTGTCTCCCCAAAAAAATAGTGAGAAAAAAAAAGTAAAAGTAATGAAAAAGAAAAAGTTTACAAACAATATGAAATATAGAAAGTAAAAATATGAAACAAAAAAATTAAGTAAAAAAAAGTTAAATCAGCAAAAAAATTATAGCATTATTAAAGGGAATCGGGAGAGGAATAAGTGTCAGTTAGAGTTAAAGAAAGTGATTAAAAATCTCCCTCCCCCTCTTTATTCTCTGTCCCTGGCCTCCTCTTTCCCTTTTCTAGATGCACTCCCTTGAGGTATACCAGGAGTCTTTCCCTATAGGATTTCTCTTTGGGATACCTATTGATCCATCCTTGGAGAGATGGGATTTACCTCATAGTTATATCCTAATGTATAAAAAGATTCCCAGTAGCTTGTACACTTACTGTATTTATTGGCGTATAAGACTCACTTTTTACCCTGAAAATAGAGGGTAAACTGTGCCTGCGTGTTATACGCAGGGGCTGTGGAAAGTTTTTTCCCTGAAACTTCCCTCTTAAAGTTAGGGTGCGTGTTATACGCCTGTGCATGTTATACGCCGATAAATACGGTATATGTCCTTTGTTCTATGTTAGCACTTTGCTGATATGGGTCTACTGTTGGACCACACGCTGTACGTGTACCTTGTTACTCACTATGGTTTTGTGAGCTACATACTGTTATACTTGCTTCAAGAAAAGAGTTAAATAGTTTTTTTTTTTTTTTACTTTTCATTTAATGGCAAAGCTGCTTTAAATAACATCTGGCAAAGCTGCTTTAATTTGCATCTGAAAAAAAAAACTGTGTAAATACATTGTAATAATAATGTTGATGTAATGTATTTCTAAAAAACTCCATGACAAAATTGCTGCTGCTGTGATACAGAGCAAATTCAAACCTTTCAAAATGACAGCTGGGAATTGCCAGTAATAGTGGCTGTGGAGTGGAAGTGGAAGTTGTGCAAGGTGTATGGCATGCTCATATATAAATATTTTTTTAGGACAAATGCAATGTAGCCTAGGTCTGCAACTGGTTATATAATATTACTTACTAAATGTTAAAAGAATATTTTTTCTCTCAATGAAAATACTGCTCTAGTACAATACATTTCAGCAATCTGTGCTAGCAGCTACACCTCTCATCACAAGTGTTTTTACACAGACTGAAATGGCAGAGGAAGTGATGGAGTGTTACTTCTCTCTTCTTTCAGTAATTACTGTATGCAAGCAGGCTTATATTTTGTAAAGCCAACATTGAACTACAAAATTCAGCATACCATTTCAGTAACTGCTTTGGATATACACTATGGGGGTTATTTACTAAAGGCACCTCCACTTTGCACTTGAAAGTGCACTGAAAGTCCATTTGGAAGTGCAGTCGCTTTAGATCCAAGGGAGACTTGCAAGGAAGGAAAAAAACAGCATTTTAGCTAGCACATGATTGGATGATAAAATCAGCAGAGCTTCCCCGCATTTCAGATCTACCCCTCAGATTTAGAGCGACTGCACTTCCAAGTGCACTTTCAGTGCACTTGTAGTACAAAGTGGATTTGCCTTTCGTAAATAACCCTCTATGTCTCAGCACCTTCAAATAAGGTTATCATATACCGTATATACTCGAGTATAAGCCAAGTTTTTCAGCAGTTTGTGCTGAAAATGCCCCCCTCGGCTTATACTCGAGTCATCTTTTTGTGCCCTATCTCCCGGATTTTGGAGACTCGGTACCGGCCGGCCATAGGTCCCCTGGAACCCAAACTTGGCACACATATAGCCCCACTCTTCCTCTACAAGTGTGCAAAGATCATTGTCCAGGGGCCTACGGCCGGGGAGCGCCGATTTTTCAAAGCTGGCCACCCCTTCTATATACTCCCAAGTTAAACGTATGTCTAGTCATGGACACAGTGAGGCACAGTGAGGCATGGACACAGTGAGGCACAGTGAGGCATGGGCACAGTGAGGCACAGTGAGGCATGGGCACAGTGAGGCATATACACAGTGAGGCATAGGCACAGTGAGGCATGGGCACAGTGAAGCATGGACACAGTGAGGCATTAGCACAGTGAGGCATGGACACAGTGAGGCATGCACATGGACACCCTAGGCATATACTCGAGTCAATACGTTTTTCCATTTTTTGTGGTAAAATTAGGTGCCTCTGCTTATATTCGGGTCGGCTTAAACTCGAGTATATACGCTATGTTGTTTTCTTGTTAGATTTCCTATAGAGATTTGCAAGTACATCTGGTTATCCTAGCACTGGATATTTTAGTTCTACAAAGCATGAGCACTACAGTTATACCAAGGTATTTATTACAGAGAATTATTTAACCAGCAATTAACAGTTTTATTTCCCATTGTTTTTTTTAAATATGCATCCTAAATCTGTGTGTCATCTTTCCCAGAGCTCTCATTAAAGTAGTGGTCATCAGGGGATTTGTTAGTTACAGATGCACCAATTCACCTGGCTTTTAGACTGATTTGATCATAACTACACCCGCTCCAGCCCTGCCATTGCTTATAGGACAGAATAATATCTCAGTTTGGCTCTACAACTCATTAGAAGTCATATTGCAGAATACATGTCAATCATTCAAATAAACATAAACTTGCCATCTGTTGACTCAACGTATTTTCATACTCAGCGATAATATGGCAGATTTATAATTCAGTTTTTGAGTGTAACAATAGTTTTGAATTTGCATAACCTGACAACAGTAATTAATGCCTGCAATATTAATTTGTTGTTTTTGGTTTCAATGAACTAATCTACCCTTCAGGAGAAAGTGACTGAGCAATAAAAAAAGCAACATATGTATGAATTTATATTAACAAGGAAGGGGCATTGTAAGATTCCTGGGGTACAATTAAGCACATTTTCCTGTAAGCAGCTGTGGCAAATCAAAGTTTCATCTGTCGAAGTGATTAAACTATGGAGGTGGTTTAAGTGGGCATAGTTCAGGCCCTACAGTAGAGCAGTAATCAAAGTCTAAAACCCTATCAGATTTTTTTTTTATTGCTGTCTGTATCCCTGTTACAGATTTCCGCTCACTTCCTGTTTGGTCAAACCATAATCACATTGACTGTAATCTCTATAATAGAACTGCTGAGAGAAGTTACAAACATTTACTACTCTAACCAAAAATTTGTAATTGACTTGAGTGACGCTTTAAAAAAAAAGCTGTCACTCAGTCCATTTAGTGATAGAATCTCTTTAACCAGTTGCCCACTGGGCACTTATACCCCCTTCCTAACCAGGCCAATTTTCAGCATTCAGTGCTCTCACATTTAAAATGACAATTACTCAGTCATGCAACATTGTACTGATATATAATTGATGTCCTTTTTTTCCCACACAAATAGAGCTTTCTTTTTGTGGTATTTAATCATCACTGTTTTTTTTGGGGGGGGGGGGGCTATAAATGAAAAAAGACCAAAAATGTAAATGTAAAAAAATAATAATTTGTCTTTGTTTCTGTCATAAAATTTAGCAAATTAGTAATTTTTCTACATACATTTTTGTCCAAAAGTTATACTGCTACATATCTTTGGTAAAAAATAACCCAAATGTATATTATTTGGTCTTTGTGAAGGTTATAGAGTCTACAAGCTGTGGTGGCAAGCATTGAAAATTGATCACACCCGATGTACTGACATCTAATTTATTGAGACACTAACCAGGAAAGCCAGGAAAGTAAAAATACCCAGAAATGACCCTTTTTTGAAAAGTAGATGTTCAAAGGTATTTAGTAATAGATTTTTGAAGTTGTAATTTATTCCCACAATTCTTTGCAAATTGAAGATGTTTTTTTTTTCTTCACAAAATTGTCATTTTAACAGGTTATTTCTCTTACATGGCATATGCATACTTGCAACTACACCCCAAAACACATTCTGTTACTCCTCCTGAGTATGTCAATCCCACATGTGTGAGACTTTTACACATCCTGGCCACATACAGAGGCCCAACATGCAAGTAGCACCTCCAGGCATTCTAAAAGCATACATTACACATACTGTATTTTCCTGACAACCTATGACACTTTTGAAAGCACTCGAGCACAAGGACAATGGAAACGCCCACACACTGACCCAATTTTTTAAATAAAACATATCAACATTTATTCTATGAGGCATAATGAATATTTTGAACATGTCATTTATTTCCACAAGTTTTTGCAAAATGTGGAAAAAAAAATGAAAACGCATTTTTTTACACAGAGTTGTCAATTTATAAGATATTTCTAACACACAGCATATGCATACCACAAATTACACCCTAAAACACATTCTGCTACTCCTCTTGACTATGGCAATACCACACATGTGAGACTTTTACACAGCCTGGCCACATACAGAGCCCCAATATGCAAGGAGCACCACTGGGTGTTCTAGGGATATAAATTACACATCCAATTTCATAACAACCTATCACATTTTTGAAGGCCCTTCATATTAATAATACATAGCTTGCACATACCAATAATTACACCCCTTTGCTGAGCAAAGGGTAAAGAAAATGTTACCTGTGGTTTTAGTAGTGCATTTGTCCACAGGACAAGGACATGGTTAGCGACAACAAAATAGAATTGTCCAGGCAACAGGCAGGAATATTGCTCATAGTTAGTACAGGCAGGGATACTGTCCATATACAGTCAAGAGTCAGTACGGGTCGAGATATTGGCAGCAATGCCAACATATTGGTCCTGTTGGTAGGCAGGAACATGGTGCATAGTAAAGGTAGCAGACAGAGATCAGGAAAAAATAGGGACAGTGGTAGAGGCTTCTTAGACCCAAAACCTCGTTAAAGCCTCCGGTTCTTCAGACTGTAATTTGGAATGAGAAAAACAAAAAATGTGGTTTCTTCATCCAGATAAACAATTTTGAAGCCCTTCACATATGTGAGACCCCTTGGTTATGAATCCCACTACTCCAGTAGCAGGGTAAAAAATGAGTCCAAGAGGCAGGCAAAAAACATGGTCAAACAGTCCAGGGTCAGTTCCAGAGCAGGCAGAGGTATATATACAGTTTAGTGCAGTGGCATAAGGGATGTGAAAGTAAATGACAGGAATTGAGAATAACGTTAACATATTTTACTAATAATGTAAAGAAGTATGGTAATGGCAGAAACAGTCACCTATACAGAGGCCTGGTTGAAAAGACACTGGGGACAATAATACATGGTGTCCCTTTTACCACCTCCTCTGGAGTAGGGATGAGCCGAACACCCCCCCATTCGGTTTGCACCAGAACCTTCGAACGGACCGACCGTTCGCGCGAACATTTAGAACCCCATTGACGTCTATGGGACTCGAACGTTCGAATTCAAAAGTGCTCATTTTAAAGCCTAATATGCAAGTTATTGTCATAAAACGTCTTTGAGAACTCGGGTCTTGCCCCAGGGAACATGTATCAATGGAAAAAAAAGTTTTAAAAACTGTATTTTTTTTTCTGGAGCAGTGATTTTAATGATGCTTAAAGTAAAAAAAAGACAATGAAAATTCCTTTAAATATTGTACCTGCTGGGTGTCTATAGTATGCCTGTGAAGTGTCACGTGTTTTGAACTGTCCCTGCACAAAATGAGATTACTATAAGAAAAAAGTAATTTAAAACGGCTTGCGGCTTTAGGTGCACACTGCAGAGGACACAGGCAGTACACACCACGTAGCTTTAGGTGCACACTGCAGAGGACAAAGGTAGTACACACCATGTAGCTTTAGGTGCACACTGCAGAGGACACTGGCAGTACACACCACGTAGCTTTAGGTTCACACTGCAGAGGACACAGGCAGTACACACCACGTAGCTTTAGGTGCACACTGCAGAGGACACGGGCAGTACACACACCACGTAGCTTTAGGCGCACACTGCAGAGGACACAGGCAGTACACACCGTGTAGCTTTAGGTGCACACTGCAGAGGACACAGGCAGTACACACCACGTAGCTTTAGGTGCACACTGCAGAGGACACAGGCAGTACACACCACGTAACTTTAGGTGCACACTGCAGAGGACACAGGCAGTACACACCACGTAGCTTTAGGTGCACACTGCAGAGAACACGGGCAGTACACCACGTGAGAATACTGCAGCTAGCACAATCACCTGCCTGCCAGTAAATTAGGAAGTGCAGATCTAGCTAAACTATACAGTGTATAAATATATATACAACACCTGGGATGCATATATATCCTCTACACACTGGAACTTTAACTGACTAGCCTGCCTGCCTGCCTGCTCTATCTACCTACTAAAAATTACACTCTCTCTCTTTGTCTTCTCTCTTTTAACCACCACAACACACTACACAAGGCCGACCTGCAGGCGGCCTTTTATAGTGTGGGGCGTGTACTAAACCCCCCAAACCATAATTGGCCAAAGCCATCCTGGCTTTGGCCAATTATGGCTCTCTGTTTTTTGCAAGCTGTGCTTGGCCAAGCATGCAGGTCATAGTGCATGCTTGGCCAATCATCAGCCAGCAATGCACTGCGATGCCGCAGTGAATTATGGGCCGTGAAACGCAACTCGAATTTGACGCGAGCGGCCCAAAACGTTCGTAATTCGACGAACGATTGAACATATGATGTTCGAGTCGAACATGAGTTTGACTCGAATACGAAGCTCATCCCTACTCTGGAGCACACCCAGCATTTCTTTTGATGTCTTTGGCCTGTTCCACAGGGGGTAGTTTCTTAGGAAAATGGCATTTGTGGAGTGTGTTCACTAAATCTGAGTGAATTATTTCTAATGGGCCTTCAGGCTATATAAGGGCAGTGATAATTTCTTCTTGATAATGAAATCAGATAAATATTATAAATGGCCAAACAGAAAATATAAATAGAGACTTTTTTATACCAATGGTGGGTTCTTCTTGTGGGAAGGTAGGGTTTGATCATTTGATTATTGAAGTTGACACCCCCATGAACAAATTATAATCATGGAACCATGCTGGTTTCTGTATTGGGCCGTTTCCTTCTGGGGATTTCCATGTAGGTGTCATTATGAATTGATGAGAGCATGTAAACGTTTTGTTTGTCCCTCCACCTGATAGCCAACATCTCCTCATTGTGCAAAGTCACCAACTCCCCTCATCATAGTCTTTCATTGATGAGTCTTTGCAGGAAGCCCTTCCTATTGGGTCTCACTGTACCCAATAGAACTTCTTCTGGTGAAGATTGCGGAAGAGGTGCAAACTTGTGTATTAATTATCCACATATAGATGGTAACCCTTTTCAAGGAGTGGCTATACAAGCTCCCAAACAACTTTTCCACTGGCTCCAATGTACACGTCCAAGACGAAGCTACGCCAATGCGCCTGGCGAAACGCGTTGACGTCACCTAGTAGCATGATCGCCTGACCCCGGAAGCTTGGAGTCGGAGGACGGAGGATCGGAGGATCGGAGGCGTCTATCGCCCTGACACGGATGGATCACGCTGATCGCGCTGATCACAGCACAGGCCACGGGCTGCAATGCAGGCAGCACTTGTGTATATGAGCCGGCAGTAAAGAGGAAATACCACTGCAAGGGATACGAAGACAAATACGTCCCAGCTGACCAACAAATTCCAGCATAGTACCGACCATAACAGGGGAAGCTGTAAAGAGCCATCTCAGCTGTGCGGTCCATACTACAAACAGCAGCACTAAGACGGACTCGTTCCATACACTCTACCCACTACGGTCTGGTAAAGTATTGACCTTCCCTTAATTGGGATGACTTGCTATACAATCCAATTCATACTGGCTTTTTACACTGGACTTGGTGTTTAGTTTCAGCACATACATTGTCTGAAATATGTTTACACTCACTGCTGGTACACCCTGATACAGTCTGTTACTATATACTGTACAGCCATACTTTGCCCTGAAGCAACAGCGAAACACTTGCTCATATAAAGTAAGCCACCCGTACCACCCTGAACAATTAAATGATCAGAGATCAGCATTAATTGGTTTTTCCCTTAAAACGCTGGGATTCTATTGTGACTCTTGAACAACCTCAGGACTAACTACTAATAGGTGCTCAAGTCTATCTACTACTAATATATAGTCCCATTACTAACAATCCAGGAATAACCATCCCCTCCTCTTCCCTCCCCCTCCTAGCCCATGTTCAGCCCCTTCATTTTTATCGACACCCCATTGGTTAGATGCAAACAGTCTAGGGACTATACTTGTCCGTATGTACTTTATTGTTATTATACTTTTGCATCCAATTTATTATAATATTTTTTCAGAGTGTCGATACATGATCGGTCTGAACAGAACGTGTCCGGATCACGTTAATTGTTAAATGTTTGTCTATGTCCTGTCCTTATTTATTGCGCATGTTTCTTGTATTTTTCCTTTGAAGGTAGCCATGAACAATTTTTTGGCCACCATTGATACATAGTACTTTTATAATACTTGTTACCTTTAATGCCTTAAACAATTTTGATACTAATAAATAATTTAAACGTATCATTGTCTCCTCCTACTGATCATAACAGTGTTGCTAAAAGTAATCCTCTTTAAGCCAACTGGCTGATTTTCTACCTTTTCTTTTTTCTTCCTCTCTAAATCCAATCCCTTCCTCCCTCCCCCCCCCTTTCCCTCTCCCTCCCCCTTTTTTTTTTCCTTTTTCTCTTTTCCCACCTGACATTTTTTTGTGATCTTAGGGGGTACAGATGGCTGACCTTCCCTTCATACACCAGGAAGGCATGGATGTGTACCCTTTGGCTCTGTCACATCATTTGTAGAGTTTAACCCCATATCAGGCCCTTTTGCTGGGGATAAACAGCTTAAAGCCCAGACTGCCTGTGAAGTGGATAATTCACTCATTCACATAGATATTTTCGTCAAGGGTAAATAGCTGAACACATTTTTCAGAAAAAAAAAAAATTGCAGAATTTTATATAATTTGTCAAATGCTGGGCCATTTGGGGAGGGCACTGTATGTTGTCATTGTAATGGAGGAACCAAATAATCATTGGGTATCTTGATCTTGGCATAATGGATGAGTAGATTGGCATTTGGTGGATGGTGTTGGTGGATATTGAATTCAATTTTTTGTGAGTCTTCCATATTGAAAGTAAGGCCCAAAAATATTCTAAATTCCTCCACTGTTAATTCTCTCTACTCATAGTGATTGTTGTAACTTGAACCTGGGTTTCTTGATATGAATATGGTGGTGGAAGGGGGGATGTTCGCTGCTCCTGAGTTAGGAGGAGGCCATGATGTGTTTTGAAGGACATAGTAAAGGCTGGCTTGGGTTCTAGCTCTTTGGGGCTGGGGTGACACCCCACTAGTGCTTGACCTTTTTTGCAAAGGTACTTTATTTCTCACAGATGCCACTGCACTAATGGTGGATGTCACTGAGCTGATGGTTGCACTGCTCTGCTTGTGGTAGCCTGCTCCTTACCAAAAAGCCTTTGTTTGATAGGCACACTTTCCTCTTCCTCCAATTGTAGCAGACCCACTGCTTAAAGTGGTTGTAAACCCTTACAGACCACTTTTGACTACCAGTAAGCCTAAAATAAGGCTTACCTGTAGGTACCGGGAATATATCCTAAACCTTGCACGGTTTAGGAGATATGCACTGTATCTGCATGTGTCAACGTTATCGGCACATGCGCACTGAAGAAATGGACTGAACATGCTGTTTCTTCAGCTGAAGTGCCGTTACTGGCAGCTCACCCCGAGCATGTGTGGGAGTGACGTCTTCGAGCCCGCGATACCCTGAAATAACTCTGGGAGACATGTCACCAGTCAGAGCAGTGTGCCGGGACCGCTGCGGGGGCTTCGATCTAAAGTAGGTATTTCATAATGAGAGCTAGTATGCTATGCTTACTAGCTCGTTATGCCTTTGTCTTGCAGTTTTTATTTTATTCATGGGTTTGCAACCACTTTAAAATGGGTTTAAAATCAGAATCAGAATTAGACTCAGACACAGAGAGCTCCCCACTACTCTCCTGTTGTGCACTATTGGGCACTGATGAGCACTAATAGGGCACTGTAGTAGCACTGATGAGCACTGTAGTGACACTGATGGCACTGTAGTGGCACTGATGAGCACTAATGGCACTATAGTGGCACTAATAAACATTATAGTGACACTGATGAGCACTGTAGTGGCACTGATGGCACTGTAGGGCACAAGTAAGAACTGTAGTGGCACTAGTTCGGCACTGATGGACACTGTAGTGGCACAGATGGCACTAATGTGACACTGATGGACACTGGTCTGGCACTGGTGTGACACTGTAGTGCACTGTAGTAGCACAGATGAGCACTGTAGTGGCACTGAAGGCACTGTAGGGCACAGATGAGCACTAAAACCATAAACCATTTTTGTTTACATTCCCTTCATCTTCCTTTTGCTATATCTGTGTGAGGAGAGGAGAGAGCTGAACCCCCAGCATGACACAACTTTTTTACATAGTGATCGCTGGTAAAGGGCCACTGTCATTGGCCCTATACTCCAATCCATGCTGCGCTGGGTCCTAAGGACCCGTTAACCATGGACACTTGCAGGTGCATGCCCCAAGGAGGAAATCATAGTACGCCCTCCCTGAACTAGCTGACTGCACTGTAGCTGTCATTTGTCCCGGTTGGCAAGTGGTTAAAGCAGTATTATACCCAAAAACAAAAATATATTACATTGCAGCTCACCAATGCTTAGGATGGGGTGGCTGTATTAGTTCTCTTTTTTAGGCTTACTAGTGATCCTGACAGTGAGTTTATTATTTTTCAAATTATGGAAAGTTTCCCCTCTATTACTGTTCTGGTTTCAACCCAAAATGTAGGAGTTTCTTTTTGCTTTCACTTTCACCGACAATGGTAAATAGAACACATAGAGAGGGTGAATCTTCCTAACATGGGAAAAGACAGCAACAAAAACTGACAGGTGTTTCGTCTCCACTCTCCACTTTGTCAAAGTCTCAGATCACTAAAATGTACATTGGGGTAGATCCTAATACTGTCAGCCAAGTTGGATTGTGAATGCATTGTATCTCTGTGGACTATTAGGAGCTGGACAGCTGGTGACTGGCAGGAGTCTGCAGCTTATCGGAGTTGTATTGTGAATGCATTGTATATCTGTGGGCTTTTAGGAGCTGGGCAGCTGGTGATTGGCAGGAGTCTGCAGCTCATCCGAGTTGGATTGTAAATGCATTGTAAATCTGTGGGCTATTAGGACCTTGGCAGCTGGTGACTGACAGGAGTTTGCAGCTTATCCAGTGTACTGTTTTAGTGGCATTAATGTAATTTTTACTGATCTTTTGTTTAACTACAGTCTTTTAGCATTGTGCGAGTATGCTACCTTTGTTCGAAACAAAGTTTTTTAACCACTTACTTACTGGGCACTTAAACCCCTTTCCTGCCCAAACCAATTTTCAGCTTTCAGTGCTGTCACTCTTTGAATGACAATTGTGCAGTCATGCTACAGTGTACCCAAATTAATATTTTATCATTTTTTTTTTTCACACAGATAGAGCTCTCTTTTGGTGGTATTCAATTTCTGATGGGTTTTTTATTTTTTGCTAAATAAAACCAAAAAGACCAAAAAAAAAAGTTTGCTATATCATTTTGAAAACAGGTAATTTTTCTCCTTCACTAAAGTGCGCTGATGAAGCTGCACTGATGGGCACTGATAGGCTGTGCTGATGGGCACTGATAGACAGCACTGATGGGCAATGATAGGCAGCACTGATGGGCACTGATAGGCACTGATAAGGCAGCATTAATGAGCACTGATGGGTGACACTGAGAAGTGGCACTGACACGCGGCATTGATGATCACTGATGGGTGGCACTGGTAGGTCACACTGATAGGCAGCACTGATCTGTGGCACTGATTATGTGACACTGATGGGCATTGATGGGTGGCACTGGTGGACATTCATGGGTGGCACTGTGGGCACTGGTAGCTGGCACTGGTGGGTACTGATAGGTGGCACAGTGGGCACTGGCATCTGACACTGGTGGGCACAGAATATGCAGCCACAGCTTTCTGTGTGAGGGACCAATGTCAGTCTGACAGAAGCCAGTGATCAGCTTTTTTTCCCCTCATACTGATGGCGTAAGGGAAACAAATACTGATTGCTGAGCTTCTGTTTACATCAAGTGATCAACTGTCATGGGCTGACAGCTGATCATGTGGTAAAGAGTCAGGATCAACCCTTACTCGGATCTGTGATCAGCCAAGTCTCATAGACTTGGTGATCATAGAGCATGCCGCACGTGACTGGCAGGGACGCGCAGACAATGCTTGCTCGGGAGGACGTTAATGGATGCCCAACCGGCAATTAAGGCCCGCACCTTAACCACTTGGCAACCGGCCCATAGCCGAATGACGGCTACAGGGCAGTTGCTTAATTCTGGGAGGACGTACATTGACGTCCTCCCAGAATCGCACTCCCGCGCGTTCAAAGGACCCGGCACATCACGGATCGCGGTAAATGGTCGCTGATAGCGGCCGCTTACCACGTGATCACTCCATCAAATGACGGAGCGATCACTTGTAAACAAACCGGCGTCATGTGATGACGCTGGTTCCTCTCTCCCCTCTCTCTACCGATCGGTACAGTGTGAAAGGGGGAGAGAGTGGATGGCAGCAGCACTGTGGGCTGGATCTGTGACAATTGCAGTCACAGCCAGCCATCCATCCATCCATGCTCAGCCATCCCTGCCAATACTCTGCAACACCCTGCCGATACTCTGCCCATACTGTGCAATACTCTGCAATACCCCGCCCATACTGTGCAATACTCTGTAATACCCACCATTGTATTCTCCACGGTCTTCTCTAAAAAAGCATATAGAGGGCTGGATTCACGTAGATCAGCACATTTTTACGGCGGCCTAGCGTATCGTATTTACGCTACGCCGCCTTAAGTCAGAGAGGCAAGTGCTGTATTCACAAAGCACTTGCCTCCTAACTTACGGTGGCGTAGCGTAAATGGGGCCGGCGTAAGCGCACCTAATTCAAATGAGGATGAGGGGGCGTGTTTTATGTAAATGATTGGTGACCCGACGTGATTGACGTTTTTTTACGAATGGCGCATGCGCCATCCGTGTACATTTCCCAGTGTGCATTGCTCCAAAGTACCCCGCAAGGACGTATTGGTTTCGACGTGAACGTAAATTACGTCCAGCCACATTCACGGACGACTTACGCAAACAACGTAAAATTTTCAGATTTCGACGCGGGAACGACGGCCATACTTAACATTGGCTACACCATCTAGGGGGAAGCTTTATCTTTACGCGGCGTACCTCTTACGGAAACAGCGTATCTTTACTGCGACGGGCAAGCGTACGTTCGTGAATCGGCATATCTAGTCATTTACATATTCTACGCCGAAATCAACGGAAGCGCCACCTAGCGGCCAGCGGAAAAATTGCACCCTAAGATACAACGGCTAGGTTTAAGTGTATCTCAGTTTGAGCATACACTTAAACTTATGACGGGCTTAGATTCTGAGTTACGTCGGCGTATCTACTGATACGCCGGCGTAACTCTTTGTGAATCCAGCCCATAATGTTTTGGGTTTCTATGTAATTTTCTAGCAAATAAATTATGATTTTTACATGTAGGAGAGAAATGTCAGAATTGGCCTGGGTGCTCCCTGCATGTTGGGCCCCTGTATGTGGTCACGCTGTGTAAAAGTCTCACACATGTGGTATTGTCATACTCGGGAGTAATAGCAGAATGTGTTTTGGGGTGTAATTTGTGGTATGCATATGCTGTGTGTGAGAAATAACCTGCTAATATGACAATTTTGTGAAAAAAAATGAAAAAAAAATCTTGATTTTGCAAAGAATTGTGGGAAAAAATTACAACTTCAAAAAACCCACCATACCTTTTTCTAAATACCTTGAAATGTCTTATTTCCAAAAAAGGGGGTATTTGTACTTTTCTGGCATGTTAGGGTCTCAAGAAATGAGATAGGCCTTCAGTACATCAGGTGTGATCGATTTTCAGATATTGGCACTATAGCTTGTGGACTCTATAACTTTCACAAAGACCAAATAATATGCACCAATTTGTACTTATTGTTACCAAAGATATGTAGCAGTTAAAATTTTGGCCCAATTTTATGAAGAAAAAATACTAATTTGCTAAATTGTATAACAGAAATTAAGAAAAATTCATTTTTTCCAGAATTTTCAGTCTTTTTTTTGTATAGCGTAAAAAAAAAAACGGTGATTAAATACCACCAAAAGAAAGCTCTATTTGTGTGAAAAAAGGGACAAAAAATAGTTGTCATTCAAAATGTGAGAGCACCGAAAGCTGAAAATTGGTCTGGTGATTAAGGGGGTTTAAGTGCCCAGTTGTCAAGTGGTTAATTGAATTTTCTCATGGCTTACTTGTCACCATCCTGGATTATGTAAAACCACTGAGGGGAGGCGAGTAGATGAGAATCATTCCAAAAGCTTCATAAGTGGATCCCTTTTGCTTTTTCTGTAACAAGAAGGACAAACACATTCAGTGAGTGCAACTCCAAAAGTGTGGTAAAGGGAGCACTAAGGACTATTTGCCTAAGGACCTATTTGTCATGTCATTAAAGCAGAGTTCCACCCAAAAATGGAACTTCTGCTTTAAGCACCGGTAAACCCCTGACATGCCACATTTGGCAAGTAATTTTTTTTTGGGGGGGGGGCAGGTACCCAGTTTTGACAGGCACCCAGCTCCCACTTTCTCTCCTGGTGCAGCGAAGCCTCCCTTCCTGCAATCTTCTGGGACACGTCACAGGTCCCAGAAGATAGCCAGACCATTAACAACACACAGCATGGCTCGCGCTTGTGCAGTGCATGCCTGGCTGTGAAGCCAGAGCCAGGCACCCGCGGTTACAATTTCCGGCGTCACAGAGAGGAGGGGGAGAGGAGAGAGGCTTTGTGCACCCGCATCGCTGGACTGTGGGACAGGTGAGGGTCTGTTTATTAAAAGTCAGCAACTACAGCAAACCTGTGGGTGGAAATCCGCTTTAACATACTTTGTGGACATTTGGATCTGGAAATAGAATATTGCTCTACACATTTTTTATATCGACATTATACATTAGACATTATACTTTTTCATATGTGGGATTGATTTACCAAAGGCAAATAGACTTTGTAAAGTGAAGTTGCACTCTGCAAGTGCAGTTGCTCTCGAGCTTAGTAAATTAGGTAAAGCTTTACTTTGCAGAGAATACCCAATCATAAGCAAGAAGGATTAAAAAAAAATGTATTGCACATGATTGGATGATGGAAGTTAGCAAAGCTTCTGCTCGTTTACTAAGCTCTGGAGCAACTTGCCGAGATTATGTACACAATACTGGAAGTTTAATGTTTATACATTTGTATTGATTTAACATTTTTGTTACATTTTTATTTGTGTGCATATTTCATTATCATATATGCACTTATTAAACAGCACTGTGCTAAATGAGGATCTTCAGACTGCTTCACTTGTGAGGTACAGTATCAACACAAGAGCCAGAATGAGAGCAATAATTCAAGCACCAGACCTTCTTTTAACTCTAAACTGATAACCTGTAAAGGCTTTTTAAGAGCTGGCTATTGATAATTTATTTGTTCTATAACGTGCTGTCATTTCATGGGCATGCACAATTTTAAAGCTTATAAGTATCTCTTTTCTCTATTTACTAGGTATCTATTTAATCAGTGTAACATCATCTTTTATAGTTTATCAATAATTTGAGTATTATTATTGTATTTGTGTACACTAGACTACAATAAACAGTTTTTGTGGATTTTTTTTTTTAAAGTTTGCATAATACTGTGTGATGTAAAAAATAGCAACAGCCACCATTTTATTCTCCAGGGCCTTTGCTTAAAAATATATAATGTTTGGGGGTTGTAAGTCATTTTCTAGAAAAAGATTCAGATTTTTACATGTATTTGAGAAATGTCAGAATTGGCTCAGTTTTGAAGTGGTGAAAGCTCTCCTCCTGACCCATTTATATTTGCCTTGCCACCCTACACAACTAATCTTACTAAGACTGCAGGGCAATAGACAGGTGGGTAAGCTGAGCATAAGTATGCTTCTCTCACTTTTTCCTGGATAGGCAATATGACCGAGTCTCTTTAAATAGCCCATTGTTTGTGTCATAAAGATGCAGTATTGTATTTTTAATTTGAATAACACTTAATTTTTTACTGATGATCAAAATAATTATGTGATTTACTATACAGATATAGTATATCAAAATGCCATTATATCACATAAAATTAGGAGTCTCCGGACTGTAGGATACCACAGATGCTTCTTATGCTAGTGCATAAGACCTGGATGTCTTCAATCGGCTGCACATAAGAAAAGGGATACAGGCAAACATAGTGTTCAATCTTTGAAGATTATTTATTATCATAAAAATTTCCAGATATACACTCACTTGTTTTAGGTGCAAACAGCGCACTAAACTTTACTTTGCGTACAGCATACATAATATGAACAAATTCACCAATAGAAAGCCTTCTCACTGGTATAGTTACCACACTATCTCATCTGTAGAGCATTGTGATGTCATCAAGCCCCTCCCCTATGTGTTATGCCACATGGTCACGTGGCTTCATCAGGGGTTTTTGTATTTGTTGTCATGGCGCTCTAGCTTATATAACATTCTATCAGTGCCATTTTATTGTAGTCTCCTTGAAATTTCTAATACACCATTTTACCTGTGACCCAATCTATGTGTTTAACCCTGCCATCACATATTCCTAATCTGCTGTAATGGTTCCCTGATACATCGGCATTGCTTATATTTACTGCATAAAAAAACACACATATAAAACAGATAAAGTATCAAAGGGTGCCTTATTATTAACCCCCTAATATACGTATGACTATCTTAATTTGTACACTTTTATTTAAATATTTAAAATGACCAGGTAATGGTTCAAAATCAATTACCTCAAAAATCTTAAAAATCTTGAGCTATATACATAAAACTCCATTATGCAATAACGAACAATAAACTATAATATATAAATAAACCTCCCACATTATGACACTAACCAAATTTCCATGAATCACTCAAAAGCATGTGAGATCAAAGTTTTTATCTAACCCTCTAGGTGCCAAAGTTATGAGCTCATATATCCATCTGGATCGAATCTAATTTTAATTTCACCCTCCAGTGTAGACCTCTAAGCCCCAAAACTCAAGTTTCCTGTAATCTTTATACAATATAAGCATAAGGTATGAAAAACATCATCTCTCTAACCAAGAAAGAAAAAGAATCTAAGTTCCAATATTCCAGTATAGCACATGCATATGAGTTATGTGTAATGTGTGTGTAATGTGTGAGCAATTCACATTATTATTATTCATTTTTTGATTCACATTTTTACCATGCTGCTCACAATGGTTAATTTACTACTGCAAATAGTGAATACCTAATAGTTTGCCTCTTTCTTAAACCTACACAGGGTAGCCTAACTAGGGAGAGGACATATAGGTGGTTTCCGCAGCAACAGTCAGCAATCAGTAGTACACGTGTGCTAAACCTTCTGCTGGCCAGCTCGTTGGGGCCCAAAACCTTGCATTGGAGCACTCGGGAAGTGTCCTTTAAGAGTTTTTAAATGCAGTTATAAAGTGTTCCTGGCCAGCAAATCTGTTCCTCTGCTAGTAACTGCAGTGTATGGTTGACCAGCAGATGCTCACTGGTCCTGTGTAAGCAGAGGCAAAAAAGGCTTCTTTCTCTGGTGGTATCCTCATAATATGGCTCTTTAACTGCCCCCAGCAGTCCAAGTCACAATCCAAGCCTAAAGAATAGCAACAGCTCTGTATCTACTGCTCTCATATAGGGATTGCCCATTTACTGTCCATGCTGCTCTAAGGTGGGTTATAGTCTGTCTCAGCCCTGGTCTCCCAGCATAAAAAAACTTCCTCTTTCATCTTAGGAAAACTGATCTATTCCCTCCTCTTTGATGTCCCTCTCTGAATTGTAGTTTCCAGCCAACTTGTGGTGATAGCTCAGTTTCTTTACAAACTACACTCTCCAGAATCCTTTAAATAGAGTAGATGGAAAAAATATTTTTTATTAGCTACAAAGGGTGAGGAGAGGGTGGTAGAAGGATGTGAAGGTTGTTATGAGTAAGGAGCACTGTGAGGAGAAAGGGAGTTAAGGGTACAAATGAAGAATAGTAAAGGAGATTGTGGCAATTATATTGCCAATAGTTTGTGCTACACTGACCAAGAGAAGAGTTTCACTTTAGCCTTTGAGGCAATCTGATAAAAGAATAGTAAGGACAGGGAAAGCAGTCTTGACTGTGTGGTAATGTGTGTTGGAACAAAAAGCAGATGCACATCTGTGAGAAAGATATTTTGTATCTCTATGGTAAGGTTGAAAATTATTGTAGTGCAGAATGTTACAGCAGGGAACACAGGATGAATCCAACAAACCAACAACAAGTAAACTACTGTTAAACAGTAAATTAATATAGTGATGCCCATTAAATTGAGGAAGCTTTGAATGCCAGGCAATTATTAGAAATTAAATGCAATAAACCTTAGAAGTTCATAACATATAATTCATAGGTTAAAGCAGCGTTTGAAGGTAATAGGAATAAACACCCAATAGTGGTGGTTTGGTATTCCTAAGGAGTGTTAATATGGTGTCTTGTTAATTAGATGATAGGCCTTCACCACACCACATGATACCGCTCCCCTCAAAATTAACACTCATCAGAATAATATTAATGCCTCTCTCCCAACAGATATGGTTGGTCACATCAGGATTTCCACTTGCTGGCTCATTGCTGGTCATTAGCTCGTAACATAAGGAAAAAGGAAAACAAATAATCCTCATAGCGTGAACCTGTTTTATTCCCAGCAAAGGCACCCCCTTCAAGATTTACACTTACAAAATGTTAAATATAAAATAGCATCTCATGGTATAACCATCTGGACTGTTCGTCCCGTCTAGTCACGCCTATTGAGAAAGACGTAATGACCAGAGGGCTTGTTGTACCTGTCAGCTGCTACGATCTCCACCCGGTTATTACCGCGGATGAAATTTCCTGGAACTGTGAGAGAGTGCTGAGCTGTACAGTTCTGATGGTTATACAATAAGATGCTATTTTATTTATTAACATTTTGTAAGTGTAAATCTTAAAGGGGGTGCCTTTGCTGGGAATAAAACGTTTTAAACAGGTTCATGCTGTGAGGGTTATTTTTTCTTTATGTTACAAGCTAATGAGCCAGCAAGTAGAAATCCTGCTGTGGCTGACCATATCTGTTGGGAGAGATGCAATAACCCTTTATGAATATCGATAAGGATTTTATGGAAGTGGTGTTGCTGCTTGCCAAATATCCATTTAAATACCAAAGCGGGTACATCATATCGTAATTTTGAGGGGATCGGTGTCACGTGGAGCGGTGAAGGCCTATCATCTAATTCACAAGACACCATATGAACACTCCTTAGGAATACCAATGTTTCATTTGGACTTGCCCTTTATAGGGCACCCCACCACTATTGGGTGTGTATTCCTATTACCTTCAAGCGCTGCTTTAACCATTGAATTACATGTTATGAATGTCTACGTTTTTTTGCATTTAGTATTTGTTTATATAGTAAATCCATTAACATAAGTGTTTCTTGTCCACAAGTGCCAGATCATCTAACTGTTTGCTTTAATTTGAAATTATTAGGAATTACCTAAAAGGCAAAAAGGGAATTGACTCAGGATACCAGTCAAACCAACAGTACAAAATGAAGCTCAAAAACATAACTGTTCTTTAACATGTTACATAACATGTATATGAGCCTCATGTGCATCTTGATTTAGGGTAAATGATAAGAAACAATTATACCAAGTTAAAAAGGTGGAAAATTACCCTCTTATATCATAGATATGTGTGTCTGTGGCATGGTTGAAGGGTAAATTATCCAATGGTATTGTATTCAGGGAAGTATAAATATACAATTAGTGTGGCACACTGCTGTAACAGTTGGAATTTAGTTATGGTTATGTAAAACTGAGTACATGTTCTTAGCATAAAATGTGTTATATTGCAGGAATGAGCACATCAGGTTCTTGTATATAGGGTCCAGATTTAGAAGGGATTTAAAAGTCCAAGCAGGTGTGAACCTTTTATGGATTCCACTGAATGAATATAGAGGGGTAAAGGGTATTACTAGTTGGGCCAGCTACAGTATATGGAGCCTGTGATAAGCCTTTAAAGAGGAACTGCAGTCTACTAAAATATAAAAACATCTTTGCCTTTCTGAAGCTTCCCTCCAACCACTTTGGATATTTTTTAATATATATACTGTGATTCTGTACTTGCCAAATATGTACGGCTGCATCTATTTCAACTGTGGGCAGCTGAAGCTGCTGCCTGTTCACTTCTTGGATTTACACAGACATACCGAGGAACACCTTCAGCTCTGCAGCCCTGCAGATTTCATTGGTCCTCTTATGACTCATCCCCCTTCCCTTCCTGGCAAAATCTCACAAGTTTGTGTCACTCTTGTGATAGTTTGCCAGGAAGGGAGGGGGATGAGTCATAAGAGGGCCAATGAAATATGGGGCTGCAGAGCTGTGCACGGGCTAATGACCAGACAAGAAAGAGGAAGTGGGCTGTAAAAGGTATTTACTTGTAGAAAAAATGCTTTACTATCCAAAGTTAAAACAACAAGGGCAGAAGATTTAACTCCTTCCCAGCGGAGCGTACACATATATGCAGCCAGCTTTAAGGGGTTATACTGGGATGATGCCTGCATACAGTTTTTTAGAGAGGGCGGTCAGCTATTCAGGGATAACAACCAATGCAGCTAAAAGACACTCAGCTGGTATACCAGAAGGGTGGGAGGGGACATCCCCCCTCCCGATGCTCTTACAGGGCCTACCGTCCCACTGGGAGACCCGATCCGCGATCTGGCACTTACACCGGCTAGAGAATCACTGGCACAAAGCTGGAAACGGGTTTGTTTGAGTCTTCTCTCTGTAAACACGGAAGCAACGTCACGATGTCACTTCCCCTTTACTCGGCTGCCAATGGCGCTGTTTAAAAAAAAAAGTGCCAAGGTGGGATCGGGGTCTTTTAGACCCCCAATCCCTCCATAAAGCGTACCTGTCACCACCAATTACTGTCACAAGGGATGTTTACATTCCAAAGAAAGACAAAATGCAGCGCCTTCTAAGCGTAGCAAGTAAGTTTAATCAAGGCAAATTGTTAAAAGCATGTGAAAAACCTACTCACATTACAGACGTAGGTACAAGCAAAAATAAGAGTGTCATCCGCTGAGTTCCCGGGGACAGCACGATGTCCTGGTGCAGGCGGCGTGAAGATGTCCTACCCTGTGCAGCAGCGGCGGCAGGAACCGAGGCGCCCTCGGAACTCACAGGCTGAGGTCAGGTTTCCACTGTGGGCTGCAGTCGGCGTCACTTCCGGGCGCGGGAGGTGATCTACAGATCATACTTCATCTGTCAGCTGGCTGCCATCTAAAGCAAGGCTATAGTCATATAGTGCTGTGGACAATTTGTTGGACTATAGTATTTCCTCAAAAGCACTTTTCTCTGGGACTTTACCCTTTCCTCTCCAGTTCCCTTCCCCTACCTAATCCCATCCTATATATCCCAGGTAGTGACGTTGTAGACATTGATGGGGAGTGCGCTCAATTATCATGTTTTGTCTGATGTTTACATTCCTTGTCACAGCAATAAAAGTGATACTTTAAAAAAATAAAAATTGAAAAAATAAAAATAAAAAAGCCCCCATCCACACGAGCTTGCACAGCAAAGAAAACGCACATGTAAGTCGCTCCTGCATATGTTAACAATGTTCAAATCACACATGTGAGGTATTGCCACAATCATCAGAGTGAGAGCAATAATTCTAACACTAGACCTCCTCTTTAACTCTAACCTGGTAACCGTAATCTTTTTAAAGCGCCACCTATGGAGATTTTTAGGTACCGTAGTTTGTTGCCATTCCACAATTTCAAAGCATGATATGTTGGGTGTCTATTTTCTCAGTGTAACATCATCTCTCACATTTTACAAAAAAATTGGGCTAACTTCACTTTTTTTTTTATTCATTAAAGTGTATTTTTTCCACAAAAATTGCATTGAAAGACCGCTGCGCAAATACAGTGTGACATAAAATATTGCAACGATCACCATTTTATTCTCTAGATTCTCTGCTAATATATATATATATATATATATATATATATACAGGGCTCAAAATTTGTGCTCGCCTCCTCGCAAAATTAGGCGAGGAGATTTATATACAGTGCGAGTGCCGCTCAGACACACACATTGCGGCCAGTAATTTAACTAAACTGCCGCGCCGTCCCTTCACAGGCTAGCACAGGCTAGCAGCAGATTGGACACGAGCGTGCGCCGCCCGGGACCGCCCCTATCCACCTCCCATAGGCCAGTACATCCCACAGCTCTCATGTATCCCCTCCTCAGCACTCACAGCACTGCCAGAGCCGAGCATGTGACGGAAACACATGATTCCATGAAGGAAGGATTTCAAGGCTGGGAACCGCAGTAGTGCTAATTGAAAGCAGAGCGATTGTTGGAGGACAGACACAAAGTAAGGGCGATGGGGATGGGGGAAGGGAGAGAGTATGGCAAGCGCAGAGGCAGGGGGGAGTATGGCGGGGAGGGAGCAGAGTGTATAGGCGCTCGCCATGTCTTGTTGCGGTCGGATATGATGGAGTCACATAGCGATGCGGCTGTCCTGCAGAGCTCTCCTGGTGACAGTGTTGGGCAGAGTGTGAGAATGTCTTCGCAGCATCTCTCCTCCTCTCCCTCTGCTCACACTGGGGGACCTGTTAGGGGGGTTAGCTTCTAGTACAACATCCCCTCCTTCTCTCTTTCAGCTCTGATTTGTTCCCACTCTCCTGCCTTTTATACTACCTTACTTCTTCCCAAAATGGCACACTTTTCCCACACTTTCCACTAGTGCTTTCTCCTTCTAGTCACCTTCTGTCTTCCATCTGTCTTCACCTTCTTATATCCCAATCTCTTATATCTCCATCCTCTTCTTCACACTCACTTTATTCCTTCCACTATTCCATGTCCCTGATCCTCTCTGTTTTCCCTTCTCTCCTCTCCTCCTCACTTTTCTACCCCCTGGATCTCACTAAGTGCAAGTCTTCCTCCCCAAGTGTCAGATGGAAAGATTCCTATTTTCTCAAAGGTGGAAAGGACAATCATTCCTTTGTTTTCTATGCCTTGTGGTCACATGCATAGACTGCACTGGAGCCACCTATCCTGGATTCACTTTTTTCTATTCAATGTAGAGAAATGCTGCTGTCTGGGTCCTAGTCCACTTTTACACTAAGTCCACACTGAGTTCCCCACTTAGCTCCTGACACTGTTATGTCCACACAGATACTGAGGAGTCTACCCTTAGCTCATGTAACTAAAAAGTCCACACTGAGCACCTCTTGATCCTAAAATGTTCACACTGAGCTCCTCCTGATAACTCCACTGTCAGGGCACCAATCCCGGGCAGTCCCGATTTCCTTTTCCTCTCGGCAGGCCAGCGCTGTTGCGCGCGCCGCTGGTGCGCGCGCGCATGCACGGCGTGACAGGGCGCGTGCACGGGCGCGCACAGGCTCGTTCCACCTTGGGCCAATCAGAGGCCTGAGCGGCCTATTTAAACCAGCCCCTTCCTCCTTTCAAGTTGCTGGTTCGTTTCAGTGTTTGGAGTGTTTGCTACTGGAAACCTTATCTGTGGATATCCTGTTTACCTGACCTTTGGCTTGCTCTTTGGATTGCTGCTCTCCTTAACCCTGTGACCCCGGCTTGAACTTTGGACTGTCTGACTTCTCTACCCCTGACCTTGGCTTTGAACATCGGATACCCTACCTGCTCCAACCCCTGACCTTGGCTTGTTCTTTGGATTATTCTTCAGCCTTGTTCCTGTTTGAGCACCTTCTTGCTGGACTATTTCCTGTTTGCTTTCAGAAGCTCCCGGTGAAGTACTGCTACCCGGTTCCGCCCTTGCATCGGATTTCCACCTGCCACTGGTCCCGGTGCCTCCTGGTGCGTCCGTCCCTCTGTCCCCAAATCCAGGGGGCGGATCGCGCGGGGTCGCAAAGGTGAGCCGCCCTTGGCATCTCGGCCTTGGTAAGTAACGTTTCTGACATCCACACTTATAAGTCAACACTGAGTTTCTCCTGATAAGCCCAAACTTATAAATCCACTATGAGCTCCTCCTGCTAAATCCAACCGTATTAGTCCACACTGAGCGCCGTCTAATAAGTCCAATCTGAGTTTCTCCTGATAAGTTTACATTTAGCTCCTCCTGATAAATCCACACTTACACGTCCACACTGAGCTTCTCCTGATAAGTCCACATTTATAAGTTCACACTGAATGGGGGGGGCTCAGAAGGAATGGGGGGGCTCATAAGCCCCCTATGTGATGGTGTGTGTGTGTGTGGGGGGGGCGGCATTGAAGGAATTGGCCTTGGGGCGGCAAAGGGAGTACATCTGGGCCTGGGAACATGTGCTGGATTGGGGGGGCGGGGGGTTAATTGCAGATTTAGACTTTAAATCATCCCCCCAATCCATTATTCCTATGCCCCCAATTCTGCCCCCCTCCCCCCATTCTATCATACCTATGCCCCAAATTCTGCCCCCTCCCCCCCAATCTATCATGCTTATGCCTCCAATTCCATCCAGCTCCCCCATTCTATCATACCTATTCCTCCAATTCTGCCCCCCCATCTAGCATACCATATGATAGATGGGGGGAGGAATTGGAGGCATAGGTATGATAGAATGGGGGCAGGGGGACGGAATTGGAGCATAGGTATGATATAATGGGGGAGGGGGGCGAAATTGGAGGCATAGATATGATAGAATGGGGGCAGGGGGACAGAATTGAAGGCATAGGTATGATAGAATGGGGGCAGGGGGACGGAATTGGAGGCATAGGTATGATAGAATGGGGGCAGGGGGAGGAATTGGAGGCATAGATATGATAGAATGGGGATATGATAACATTAATTTATTTTAATATTGTTAAAGTTGTTGTTGTTATGTATTTTTGTAACTTAATACTGAATAAAACATTTAACAGTGGTATTTCATGAGATAATTTACAAGGGTGTGTTTAAGGTGCGGGGCAAGGTAGGGTTTGGGTGGGGCAACAGGTGTTTAGGGATTCTAAGTAATTTTCTAACAAAAAATACAGATTTTAACTTGCAAGTAACAAATGTTAGAAATAGGCTTAGTAATGAAAGGGTTAATAGATGGAAAGTTGGAAAAATTCCTGAAGCTCCGCTTTAAGCAAAATACAAAGAATTAAGGGCCAGATTAACAAAAGAGATACGACGGCGTATATCTCCTGATACGCCGTCGTATCTCTGTTTCTAACTTTGCGACTGATTCATAGAATCAGTTACGCATATATAGGCAGAAGATCCGACAGGTGTAATGGACTTACACTGTCGGATCTTAGGATGCAGTACCGCAGCCGCCGCTGGGGGGAGTTCGCGTCGTAAACCAGCGTCGGGTATGCAAATTAGGAGTTACGGCGATCCACGAAGATTTTTTCCCGTCGTTACGTCGTCGCGAGTGTTAGATTTCCGTCGCAAAGATAGGGCACCTTTAACATGGTGTAAAAGTACTCCACCATGTTAAAGTATGCCTGTCTTTCCCGCGTCGCTTTTGAATTTTTTTTAAATCTTTTATTTTTCCCGGCGTAAATCTTTTTTCACGTCGCGATTCACAAAACGTTGGCGCGTCGTAATTTCACGCAAAGCACGTCGGGAAATTTGCGACGGGAGCATGCGCAGTACGTCCGGCGCGGGAGCGCGCCTAATTTAAATGGTATCCGCCCCATTTGAATTGGGCCGCCTTGCGCCGGACCTGTTTACGATACACCGCCGCAAATTTCCAGGTAAGTGCTTTGTGAATCGGGCACTAACTCGGAAAAATTGCGGCGGTGTAACGTAAACCGGTTACGTTACGCTGCGCCCGCTGTACGTGAATCTGGCCCATATTTTCTAACTGAGAGCTGGTGTGTTGCATGCCAGAGTTTTTCTGTTTCAAATATTTTATTGAGAATAATACAGTACATGTTATTAGTACATATTTTGAAATAATAAAAGACAAATTTGAATAGAAAAACTTCTCAATTAAATAATTAAGGTAAGACAAAAGGTTCATGTCTTAACAGTAAGTTGTATGAAGATATATACTTTTTGCTAAACAAATTCTCAAACTATGAGTATTTTTTTTTTATTTAATTGAGTTTAAACAAGAGAACTATTACAATTTCACATATAGAGGATCAAGGAATAAAATGTTACCTATTATATAATAAGTTGGTTAATACTGGGATTGCCGGGAGAGACGTCCATCCAACCAGGGTCAAGTTCCGGCTATTTGGCTTGGCTCATCCTGGGTAAATGAACAATGGTCCCGATCATCCTAAGTTTTCCTTATGTAGGTTTTTCTATAGTAACAAATACTGTCTATATTCTTTTTTTCTGTGGTTTAATATTAGATGGGATCATTATGTTCCAAGTATAAATAGTGTTGAAAGTTAAAGTATTATAGGCAGGGCCGGACTTACCATTGGGCTTGACTGGGCCCCGGACGGCAACCCCCCTTTTTTTATTTATTTTTTATTAAAAAAAAATTTATTTTATATATACTGTGTGTATATATATATATATATTTATTATTATTATTATTATTATTATTATTATTATTATTATTATTAAAGGGCCCAGAGGTCTCCAGGGCCCCTGGATGGCAACCCCCCTTTTTTTATTTTTTTTTTATTTAAAAAAAATGTTTATATATTATATATATATATATATATATATATATATATATATATATATATATATATATATATATATAAATATATATATTTTATTATTATTAAAGGGCCCAGAGGTCTCCAGGGCCCCCGGATGGCAACCCCCTTTTTTTATATATATTTTATTTTTACAGAGGTCCCCAGGGCCCCATGTGGCAACCCCCCCTTTTTTATTTATTTTTATAAATGTTTATTTTTTTATTTTTGTTTATATTTTTTTATTTTTTATTAAAAGGCCCAGAAGGGCCCAGAGGCCCCAGGGCCCCAGATGGCAACCTCTCTTTTTTTATGTATTTTTTATAAATGTTTTTTTTTTTTTATTTTTTTTTTTTTATTAAAGGGCCCAGAGGTTTATTTTTTATTTTTATTAAAGGGCCCAGAGGTACCCAGGGCCCCGGATGGCTACCCCCTTTTTTTATATATACAGTACAGACCAAAAGTTTGGACACACCTTCTCATTCAAAGAGTTTTCTTTATTTTCATGACTATGAAAATTGTAGATTCACACTGAAGGCATCAAAACTATGAATTAACACATGTGGAATTATACATAACAAAAAAGTGTGAAACAACTGAAAATATATTTCATATTCTAGGTTCTTCAAAGTAGCCACCTTTTGCTTTGATTACTGCTTGGCACACTCTTGGCATTCTCTTGATAAGCTTCAAGAGGTAGTCACCTGGTGCAGCACCCCATCACTCTCCTTCTTGGTCAAATAACCCTTACACAGCCTGGAGGTGTGTTTGGGGTCATTGTCCTGTTGAAAAATAAATGATGGTCCAACTAAACGCAAACCGGATGGAATAGCATGCCGCTGCAAGATGCTGTGGTAGCCATGCTGGTTCAGTATGCCTTCAATTTTGATTAAATCCCCAACAGTGTCACCAGCAAAGCACCCCCACACCATCACACCTCCTCCTTCATGCTTCACGGTGGGAACCAGGCATGTAGAGTCCATCCGTTCACTTTTTCTGCGTCGCACAACGACACAGATCTCAAGTTTGGACTCATCAGACCAAAGCACAGATTTCCACTGGTCTAATGTCCATTCCTTGTGTTATTTAGCCCAAACAAGTCTCTTCTGCTTGTTGCCTTTCTTTAGCAGTGGTTTCCTAGTAGATATTCTACCATGAAGGCCTTAGTCACACAGTCTCCTCCTAACAGTTCTAGAGATGTGTCTGCTGCAAAAGATGGCTACTTTGAAGAACCTAGAATATGAAATATATTTTCAGTTGTTCCACAATGTTTTTTTATGTATAATTCCACATGTGTTAATTCATAGTTTTGATGCCTTCAGTGTGAATCTACAATTTTCATAGTCATGAAAATAAAGAAAACTCTTTGAATGAGAAGGTGTGTCCAAACTTTTGGTCTGTACTGTATATATATTTTTCTTTATTTCTTCTCAATTTCAGGTGGCAGCACCCCTCCCCCCCCCCGGTTCTCTGCTCCAGGGGGCCCATGCCTTAAGCTGTGTAAGGGGTAGAGTTGCCACCTTTTCTTCAAGCCAAACCCAAACACTTTAGCGGCACAGGGCACATTTTTTTCGTAGTATACACAATAGGATTATAAAAGACCTGGGGCACCTTTGGGTGCCTCAAGGAGAGTGGTAATGCAGCGCACTGCGGCAAACAGTGGGTGTGGTCAAACTGCTCTGGCTCCCCCTCAGTGATGCCAAACCTGCCCCCAGACATCGGCCCGCATCTCCCAAATGGCAACAGATTTTCGTGTGACTACCTCAGTTACTTGGGGAGCCACAGCCCAGTCTAAATAATGTGTCCGGGTTTCAGGCAGACTGAAACCCGGACACAAGATCCAAACCCGACAGGTGGCAACCCTAGTAAGGGGCCCCAAAATTCCTGATGGCGGCCCTGCACATACCTCCCAACATGCACGGATTCTGCGGGACTTTCCCGCACAGACAGCTTCTTCCCGCAGTCCCGCGAAAGGGTTAATTTTCCCGCACTGCAAGAGGAGGCAGCACGGAAGCAGGAGGAACCGGAGCGGTGTGTGGAGGACTGTGGCTGCTGAAGGGAAGAAAGCGACAGCCGGGCTAATGACAGTCTGTGGCCCCGGCTGTCGGCACAGGTGAGAGGCACTCCCCCCCCACTCAACAACTGCTAAACCCCCCCGCTCAACAACTATGATCCCCCCCTCGCTCAACATCTTCGACCCCCCCCCAATTCTCGGCTCCAGGGGGCCCCTTCAACACTCAAGCCCAGGGGCCCCCACCACCCTAAGTCCTGCCCTGATTATAGGTGAGAGGAAAGGAGTGGGACATAAAGGGAAATAGTATGAAAACAAAAGGAGGGAATCTCCAGAGGGGGTCGACGGTTCAACTGTACCAAGGGTCGTGTAATAATGATGAAGGGAAGGTTAGTAGGCTACCTTAGGGCAAAAGAAGTGAACAATCAAGTCCTGGTGGTAGATGGTGTCTTATCCAGGGAAGCCATAGTTTTACAAATTTAGAAAGGTAATCAAGTATGTTTGCCTCCATTTTTACATGAATTATTGCCTGTGTTACATGCTGTTTAAGTGACACAACACAAAGTGTGGTTGATTTCCAGGATGTTGCTATTAATTTTTTTGCTGCCGTGGTAACATACAGTAGAATTTTCAATTGTTGTGTTAAGTTTGGTGGTTTGTTATTTAGGAGAGACTCCGGTGGATTAGGTAATATGTTTGTTGCAAACATGGTAGAGAGAATGCTAAATATTTTTGACCAAAAGGATTGAGCGATGGGACAGGTCCACCAAATATGAAGATGAGTACCTGGGTCACAACAGCCTCGGAAGCATCGGGGAGGTATTGGGGGAGAAATTGTTATATTCTTGCGGGAACCAGGTACCATCTGATAAGTACTTTGTAATTCATTTCAATTGCTACTATGTTTGGGGTAGCTGATTCTGTAGCTTGCCAGACTTGAACCCTATCCAATGTTACCAACCAGCATTCGGTTGGAGGAGAACCACTTGACGTTCAGGAGAAAGATCAAGACTCATCTCTTTTGATACCAAAGGAGACAGGAACAACAAGCGCCCAGAGGCGATTAAGTTTGCATGTGCTGCGCTATATAAGTTTTCATTCATTCAATGTGTCAGGTTGAAGGTTTAACTCATTCTCCCATTTAGAAATATAGGATGGAGGGGAAGAGGTTGTGTGTGAAAACAGTTGGGTGTACAAATCTAAAATGAGTCCACATCTGTGAGGGTCTGATATACACGTTTGTTCAAAGATAGTACAAACAGGAGATATCAAATTTAAGGGAGCATTTTTGGACAATACGTTTTTAATTTGTAATTACCTAAAAGTTTCATTATGTGGTAAGTTGTGGGTATTACAAAGTGTAGCAAAGTGTGTACTATGGTCAGTTTTATAAAAGTGATGGACACGTGTAAGACCAACCTTAGACCAAGTGGAGAAGGAGGAAGGAAAAGTCCATGCGGGGCAGAAAGAAGGACTATTCAAAAAAGAAAGAAGTGGGTTATGTTGTGATTGGAGACCAAAACACATTTTGAGCCCATCCCAAATTGAGAGGGTATGTTTAGGGACCAGGTTTTTGATTGTGCGACGTAGAGTTGGTGTGAGCCATAATAAGTTTGACATGGAAAGTGGGTCACAATCAACCGATTCTATTGCAACTCAAAGAGGGATTTCTTTAGTGGCATGACACTTGGGCAATTGCGCTAATTGTGAGGCGTAGTAGTATTTTGAAAAATTTGGAACACTCAGACCTCCTCGAATCCGAGGCATATACAGGGTAGGTTGTGGTAAACAAGGTTTAAGTTTACCCCAAATAAATTGGGCAATTTGCGTTGGAGGATTTGTAGAAAGTATGCAGGAACCTGTATAGGTACATTATACTCTATAGATATAGGTATTGACATTTTAATCACTGTGATTCTACCCATCCAAACTAATGGTAAGGGGGAACATTTTTTCATTAGGGCGGAAAGAAGAGCTAGCATATGTGGATAATTTGCAGAGTATAGGTTCTCTGGGTTTGCTGTGAATGAGACTCCTAAATTTATGTGGATTCATTTTGAGGCCAGATTTTAAACCAAATATAGTAAATATGTCAATGAAGTTTGGGGCTGATATCAGGGGCGATGTTAGGAATATTAAGACATTGTCGGCGAATAAGCATAATTTATGTTGGTGCTCACCTTGTTCAAAGCCTTTTATATTTGTATTGGATCGTATGAGTTGGGCAAGGGGTTCTATTGCCAAGGCAAATAGGAGAGGGGATAGGGGGCATCCCTGCCTGGTTCCTCTTTCAATATTGAAGGGTTCAGAGCGGAATCTCGAGTAAGATACATATGCTTTCGGATTTTGATAAAGAGAGGATACCCATGTCAGGAACTGTGCTCCAAATCCCCATCTGTGAAGAATAACATCAAGATAAGACCACGACAAAAAATCAAATGCCTTCCGTATGTCGATTGGCAGGAAGCAGGCAGGGATGCGACGTGTTCGGGCTATAATATATGCCAGGAGGGTGGCACGACGAATGTTGTTGCCTGTGTGTCTGGAAGGAATAAATCCGGTTTGATCCTTATAGATGAGGGTTCCTATGATTGGGTTAAGATGGTTAGAGAGGATCTTGGCTAATATTTTAATATCTAGGTTGAGTATTGAGATTGGTCTATAATTGGACCATGACGTGTCGTCAGTGTGTGGCTTAGGAATCATGGCTATAGATGCTAATAGGGATTCTGTACGAAAGGAATTTCAGTCAAGGAGAGAATTAAAGGCGGCAACCATTAGAGGGGAGAGTAGGGTAGTAACACATTCATAATAGGTGGCTGAGAAGCCATCAGGGCCTGGGCAATTATGTAGTTTTAAGGTTTTTATTGCGGCTTGGACTTCCGAATCAGTTATACGTTTATCTAGTATTTCTTGATGGGCAGTGGAAATGGAAGGAAGTTGAAAATAGGGTGTCAAATAGTTTTTTGATCATATGTATGTGTATTCCGATATAAGTCCATTTGTTTTCTGTGAAACTCATTACGTATTTTTTGTGGATTGCTGGAATAAGTGTTTGTACTGTATGTATTTGAAGTCGGATTGGTTTTGGAATGTGGTTAGCTCTACGTAGTGATAAGACTAAGAACATCGTTGGTTTGTTTGCCTTCATATAAAGACTAGGTTTTGATTTTCTAAGAGCCCTTACTGCCGAGTCCATCAGAAAGAGATCCAGTTACAATTTAGCTTTATCATAAGCAAGTTTAGTTGATGGAGAAGGCATGTTTTTAAAATTTTCAGAGGCTTTATAGAAGACTTTGTCTAGTTTATGGAGCTGTTGTTTTATTTTGCGGTGGTAGGATGTTTGACTTATACAGACCCCTCGGATGGATGGCTTAAGAGCTTCCCACAATGTCAGGGGATTTGTATCTGTGGGTGAATTATTAGAGATATAATCTTGAATGGCAGTTTCTATGGTTTGTCTACAAGTTGGGTTAGCCAATAAACTATCATGTATGCACCAGGATCTATCAGTAGGTCTTGGGATCAAGGAAGAGAAAGTTGTCATGACCACATTGTGATCCGACCAAGCACATGGGATTATTAAAGAGTTTAATATAAGAGGGGAGGTATTTATGTGCACAACTTGATGGTCTATATGGGAGAACAGTTTGTGGAGATGAGAATCGTGTGTAAATTGTCTCCTAGCATTTTGTTCACGCCACGTGTCAAGGAGGGAATGTTGGTCAAGGAGTTGTCGATAAGTAGGGCATTGAGCCTATAATGGAGTTGGGGATTTGTCTATAATTGGGTAAATTACTTGATTTGAGTCTCCACAGATAATGAGGGTATCCTGGTTTATGTGATTCCACTACTGAGAACAGGTGTGAGAGAAATGAAATAGGATATGTATTGGGGGCGTAATATGAAACAATGGTAATTTCATTGTCTAACAGCAGGTCAGGATCCTTGATCTCTTTATGAAGGGTAACGGGAACAGTACGGTGAAATGCAATCAAAACACCTCTTTGTTTAGTTGAGGCCGAAACCATATAGACCTGAGGGTATTGACGACTACAGAATTTAGGGGAGGACTGTGAGGAGAAGTGCGTTTCCTTTAAAGGAGTTGTAAAGGTTCGTTTTTTTATTTTCTAAATAGATTCCTTTAAGCTAGTGCATTGTTGGTTCACTAACCTATTCCTTCGATTTCCCTTCTAAATGTTTTTTTTCTTTGTTTTCGTTGTCTGAATTTCTCACTTGTTCTGGATGACTAAACCCCAACCAGATGATGGGGGCAAGCCTACTGAGGAGAAACAGGAAGTGAGAAATTCAGACAAAGAAAAAAAAAATTTAGAAGGGAAATCGAAGGAAAAGGTAAGTGAACCAACAATGCACTAACTTGAGGCCTTGGATGTTGTAAGTTAATACATTTAATGACATCATTATTCAATGAATATGAGAATAGAGGATCTTAAAGTTGATTGCCTAGCAATGTGTTAGAACTCTGGAGGAGAGGGGGATAATGAAGGTAGGGAACAGGGGATTAAGGGAGGTGGTATATAAAAAAACTGAGCAAAATAGGTAGTTTCAAGTATTAGGACAGATAAAGAGAAGCTTTGTTTGATTAGGTAGGAATTTGGAGCTAGTATCCAAAGTGTGGTAAAAAAAAATCACCAAACTGTAGATACAATCTGTTCAAAGAGTATCCAGTCAATAAGGCCGGCTACTCGAAAAATAAGTGGGAGGTACAGTGAACTGTCTCCAGGACAAAAAAAGCCTCTTTAAAGAATATTCAATTAATTTTAAAAATTAACGAATCACAAAAAAATAAAAATAAATAGTTATTAGGTATCATAAAAGAAAAAACAGAACATAGGGCCAGATCCACAAACGAGATACGACGGCGTATCTACTGATACGCCGTCGTATCTCTGTTTCTAACTATGCGACTGATTCATAGAATCAGTTACGCATAGCTAGCCCTAAGATCCGACAGGTGTAATTGAATTACACTGTCGGATCTTAAGGATGCAATTCTAGGCCGGCCGCTAGGTGGCGAGGCCATTGCGGCCGGCGTAGAATATGCAAATGAAGATTTACGGCGATCGCCGAACGTCCCGAACGGCCCGTCGATCTAAATCTACGTAGTTTCCGTCGGGTTACGCCGCGTAAAACTAGGGCTGAGCCCTAGTTCTCCTAAGCCATGTTAAGTATGGCAGTCGTTCCCGCGTCGAAATTTAAACATCAACGTCATTTGCGTAAGACGTCCGTGAATGGCGCTGGACGCTATTTACGTTACCGTCTAAGCAAATGATGTCGGTGCGACGTCAGTTAGCGCAATGCATGTCGGGTAATTTACCCGACGGAGCATGCGCAGTACGTCCGGCGCGGGAGCGCGCCTAATTTAAATGGGACTCGCCCCATTCTATTTGGCCCGCCTTGCCCCGGACAGATTTAAGTTACACCGCTGCAAATTTCCAAGTAAGTGCTTTGTGGATCGGGCACTAACTTGGACAATTTGCGGCAGTGTAACTTAAATGGGAAAAGTTAAGTTACGCCCGATATTTGTGGATCTGGCCCATAGGGTTTAAGGAATGTGATAAGTATCAGATTATCAGGATAGAGTAATGAGGAAACAAACAAACTGCAAATATGCTAGTAGTATCTAGAAGATGTGAGGGAATTGTAATTAAAAAAGGATAGGTACACCCATCTTATTGAAGAAGTGGAGATATAAATCAGCGTATATGCAGGAGATTGTCAAGTTTCAGATTAAGTTAACAGATATGCCTTTCAGTAGATTTTAATTACTTCAGATATAACGAGTAGGGGAAGCAAAGTAGGACTTTATAATATCTAAACTCTAAAGGAATATCAATCTGTTGTCATGTAAGAAAAATAGTCACATTTAAGAAACTTATTTATAAAGCTTTAAAGATGGAGAACCATCAGGGAATAGAGCATATAGTCTATCTGCAGGGATTACAAATAATGGGTCACATTGAATGTAGTGACAAGACGTATACATTTTAAACATACAATATCGCTCAGAAAAGAAACTTCAGTCCATTTGATCTTCAGGATCTGGTTGCGGTGATGTAAAGCGACTCCTCTTGTAGGTGCTTGAATGGGCTTGTTGATCAGGATCTTCTTGTTGGTTTTTGGGAAAGCTTAGTAATGCTCGGCGTTTAGAACCTTCAGCAGGATTTTCTGGAATTGACAGGCAGAGATCTCTGATAGCTATGAGGAGGTCATCCACCATTTTACAAGTATAAGAGGTACCTTTATGAGAGAAGCAAATGGCAAATGGGAAATCCAACGATATGAAATGCGGTGATGTTGGAGGATCAGCAAATGTGGTTTCATCGCTTTTCGTTTGATGAGAGTTTGTTGCGAGTGGTCTTGGAAAATTTGATAACGATGTCCTTGAAAAGATTAAGTATCCTTACTGCGAGCAGCTTCCATTAGTTGTTCCTTGGTGTGGAAATAATGTAATTTCAAAATGATATCTCTGGGGGGGGGGGGGAACCCTCTACTTTTCTGGGGGCCAGAGATCTGTAGATTCTATCCATCTCCAGTCTTTCAATAGGAATTGATAAGGCAAGCTCCTGAAAAAGCGCTGTTACTGTAGAATAGGGATCTTTTATAGTATCTGGTATACCTTGGATTCTCAGATTGGATCTCCTCGCACTGTTTTCAAAATCCTCAAGGTGAGTAGAGCGAGAAGAATTTTCTTCTCTAAGGGCTTCTAACTCATTATTGTGATGTAATTTATGTCATCCATTCTTTGTTCTAGTATAGATGTACGATGTCCCACCTCACGGATTTCTCGGGTCAGATTCTTAGTTATAGTGTCTGAGGTTTTTGGGAGAGCTTTATGTAAAACCAAATTGACTAAGAAGGTCAGAGCCATGAGTAGTATTCTGAAGTGTAATGGGTAGTCATCCCAAAATCAAAATTAGGCTCAACATACTGTGGGGAAGAAGAAGAATTCTGTGTCTCTGTGTGTGAGGTAATGCAGAGCAGGAGACTGGAGCCGCCGCTATTTTAGATGCGGCTTTCACTTGCGCTTCCTGACTCTTAGCAGGCTTACGTTTAGTTTTTCTCCCTGACTACATCCTAACGTTTTGTGCCCAGTAGTTTAAGGAACAGATATGTTACCGTGGAGTTGTGGTATTCATTTGTGACTCGGCAAAACAAGGCTGTTTTGTCCCGGTAGAAGCGGAACTCTAAGCAGCCATGTCTGCTCAGCAAGCCTCGCTCATGCACCCTCGCCAGGGTTTTTCTTAGCATATAGAAGGACAGTGTTCAATTGAGGTCCTGACTACTTGCTATCAGATAGTGTTAACTTTGGCGGCAACCCAGGAAGAAGGTTAGATTGGTATGGTAGGCAGTGCAAGGACCAAACAGAATAAAAACAAAAAGAGGGGAGTGAGGTGTAGGCATGGGCTGCTAACTGTGGTTATTTTGGCAAGCGTATTTGTGAAAACAAGATAATAAATGGCTTTGATCTCACCAAGTAGTGATAGTTGGTATTTTTTTTGTTAAACATAGACTCGGTCCTCATTTGAGGAGCTACAGGACATAGAGATGGATCAGGTGCTCCTAAGGCTATGATTAGCAAACTGATTTGGTCACTTGCTCTTCCTAGAAGGCTGTTTGTGTATAGAGCATTAAGATGAAATTGTCTCAGAGTAACCTGATGGATAGTAAGCAGAACTTTTCTAGCAGTCTAGCAGTCGCACCCACAGGATACTGAGGTTGTTGCAGACACTGGTTAGATTGTCAGAGGTTCAAAAGAGGAAGATTTGTCCAGAGGCTGTCTTGGCTGGTCAAGAAGGAAATACAAATCTGCTGGCTATTCCATGAGCATGCAATTGGTATAAAATGGACCTTAGTGAAGTGGCCATAGAAAAGTTTATTCTCAGAAAGTAATTTACCTTAGCATTGTTTAAAATATCTTCATAGAGAAAGAAGTTTGGGAAGAAGCATTCCATATCTCTTGTAAGAGATTTAGGGAAATCCTGTGGACAGAGAGTGTCGTTTATTCAAATCATCAGGGGCTTCAGTATTGTAAGAGATTGTTGAAAATGGACTGAACAGTCAGTTTTAGTTGATCTTGGGTGATCAATTTAGTAATATCCCTGGCCCTGATATTATGTCCTCTGCCCCAGTTGTCCAAATCCACTATGTGGTTTGCTGCACAGTGTATATGGCCTGATCCATTTTTCTGCTCAGACTGTGCCAACTGAGGTCTGTTATGGCTGCAGACTGAGTTGATTTAATGTCTGTGGGGATGAGAGTCCTATCAACCAGATGGGTAGTATGCATAGTAAGAGTGTGTATAACTTGCCTGCCAGGATAGAAGCAAGACATATTATTTCCCTTATGGAGAGGCTGCAGAGCAATAGAGATTTCCTCATGATCAGGGCTTTCAGGCTTCTATGAGTGGAATAGCTCAGGAATTTCTCTTTTTGACTAGGTCCACGTTTTTTTTGGTTGTTTAGAAACTGAAGAGGAGTGGTAGTTTTTTACTCATTGTCAAGTGTATGTTGCTGCACAGTGAGATTAATTCCTCAGTATCTGTGGAGTTCTGTGCTTTAGTGTCCATCTCGCACACATTTAAAGCCATTCTACCTCCTATAGATTTGTTTTAACTGACTTACTTTATGAGGGAAATTGGAGCGTCAGGGGGCTGTGTTCTATTGTGTCATCACATAAGGTACTTTTGAACTAACACTTGTTGCTATTGTTTATTTCTCTCAGTATATTGACCTGGGTAATATATACTTTACTTTGCTCTATTTTACGCTATTTACTTTTTAAGGATAATCCCAGCCATGGGATTGATTTTACTGAAATACTTTTTACAGAAATATAAGGAAATGTTTTAATATAATTAACTTAGTGATAATTTAAATAATTATGCAATATCTCAAAATAGATTAAAACAGCAAGTTGGATTTATTTAATAGAAGTTTCTCTGCTTGACACATTCGGCCCTCAGCTGCAGTACACTGTTTATGCTGATAGTTTGTATTCTGAAGCATGAATGACACTCTCACAATGTGCTGATCAATAAATGATACGGTATCTGGATGTTCTTTCAGCTAGACATTGCCGGTATTTCTATATTATGTGCCTGATAACAGCTGGAGCAACCCAATTATTTAACTTGTTTCCAAGGCTTAGACATTTAACAAAACATAAACAAAAATGTGCTGCAATTAAGAAAAAATGTACTTCCACCTTAATATTAACATATATAGTACAATTTGTATTCTTTGTTGTTATTATACAGTACTTAATTCAGAATTAAGACATCATAAGACTGATTTATACAAGTGACTTTTGTACCACATTGATTTTACTTCATTCATTATGCACTATTAGTGATTTATTACACACGGGTCCTTAAGTTTTATTTATGTATATGCATGGTCACTATTGATAATTTTATATTGTTTATTCACATTTTTATCACTTTATGTTATGAAGTGGGTTGTACTAATGAATTTGTTTGGATGTATGGACTGTGTATTCAGAAGCGCTGCACTTTATCTATTTAATGATTGAGTGTTTAATTGTGAATCACTATTAGATTTCAGTTGCTCCAAGGTGTTAGGGTTTAGTTATAACAAAAGTATAGCACAACAATTCTGATATTTGTGCAATCATATAAATAAATTCATACTGTGAATAAATAATAAAGTCAGGGATGTAGCTATAGGGGTCACAGGAGTCACGACTGCGACCCAGCAACATGCTGCAGGGGGCCTGTGCAGCCCCCCAAACGTATGTCCAGCATAGGTAGCTGGGTGGGTAGGAGTACCAGAGCACCGTGTGCACAGGTGGCTGGACATCAGGGATGACTAGCAGAGCTTCATGATCTACCACACTAGCTGCTCTTTAGTCTTGCATTCCCCGCCTGATCTGTGTCCTTGGCTGGCTCCCCTGGGTCACTGCTCATTTCAGTGTCGGTCCTCCACAGCCAGAGTCCCGTCCCCTGAGTCAGCTCACACTGCACTGCATTATTCCGGGCAAGCAAACTTTAGGCACACAGGTGCAGCCCTATGAGAGCCGGCTCCCCGGAGGACACCACAGGCTTGTCTGCCAGCCCCCCAAAATCCAAAAATGACAGATCTTTATCGGGGAGGCCGATCGCCCGTTCGGGCTGCTGTTGGAGGGAGCCCAGGCGACCATGGATGAGTGCCCTGCAGCTTGGTCATGTGAGTGAGACGACCCCATATCCTCCACTGTCCCTTCTCACCTGGGGACAGGGCCCCCTTCTTACCTAGGGACAGGGATCCCTTCTTACCTGGGGACAGGGACCCCATCTTCCCTGGAAACTGGGGGCCCCATCTCACCTAGTGACAACAACTAAATTACCTTATACTGCTACGCAAATGCGACAGAAAAGAAAAAGCAAAATTAGCAAAAGCTTGTGGGTCCCGGTAGTAATTGCCCTATTAAACCTTTGTGTCAGTTTCACTACCAATACTTTTCTTTTACCCTCCTTCTCGCAAGGAGGTGCTGTAACATTACATTTTAAACTTCTAGGCTTACCAAAAGCCAGGCTTCCCAAAAGCCACTTCTTAAAACAAGACATGTGGTCAGTCTCCCTCTTTCTTTATTTTTTCCAAGAGACTAAGGTTTCATCAGAGCTGAGGCAAGAAAACAAAAATACCTTACCGCAGGTGAATACCTTCCTTATCTCTTCAAATCCTAAATTCAAAAATCTCAAGCGGTGCCTCCGTTCTGTAGGGAATAAAAATGGTATTCCCGTATACCTGACAAAGACCAGCTACTGTAGGTATAATCACAGAAATTACCACACTCACAAGACCCTCTCAGTACTGAGGAGCTTCTTGGTGGACACAAAGAAAGATGAGCCAATGTCTGTCTCCAAAGATATCTGCTTTAATGAAAGGCGGGAACAGAACCTTTATACATTTACCATCAATCAATCATAGGAGGTAAAAGGGACGTGGTTAATACAGGGGTGTACATTTCATAACATTACATACTTAGATGATTGACCTCTCAAAGATGATGGACAAAGTTCACTCCGATCAAAAATGTGATCAAAACATCTGGCCTTATGACTCATAGCCATGGGCCCTACTTCCCTATTCCATGTCTCATTACACAGGAAGGTGGTCCAGACATATTGAGCCATAATTTCTTCATCTAGAGGGTGCAGATTAAAACTGCTCGCCCAAGCTATATTTTATGCATGCAAGTGTACTTTGTAAAATACACAGCTTAAAACTTAAACCAGCAACTTAAACCAAGTTACTGAATAGCGATGAGCCGAACACACCCCCGTTCGGTTCGCACCAGAACCTGTGAACAGACCCAAAGTTTGTGTGATCTTTAGAACCCCGTTAAAGTCTATGGGACTCAAACATTTGAAATCTAAAGTGCTAATTTTAAAGGCTAATATGCAAGTTATTGTTCTAAAAAACATTTGGGGACCTGGGTCCTGCCCCAGGGGACAAGTATCAATGCAAAAAAAGTTTTAAAACCAGAAGTTTTATCCGGAGCAGTGAATTAAATAATGCTTAAAGTGAAACAATAAAAGTGAAATATTCCTTTAAATTTAACTTTAAACCTAGTTTCCCGTGCTTAGAACTGTCCCTGCACAAAGTGTCATTTCTGAATGAAAAAAAGTCATTTAAAAATCACTCGCAGCTATAATGAATTGTCGGCTCCCGGCAATTCAGAGAAAATTCATTCATAAAAGTGGGGGTCCCCCCAAATTTAATTACTAGGTCCTTCAGGTCTGGTGTGGATTTTAAGGGGAACTCCACCCCAAAAAGGTAAAAAAAAATGGCGTGGAGTTCCCCCAAAAATCCACATCAGACCACTTATCCAAGCACGTAACCTGTCCGGCCGCAGAAAAGAAGGGGGGACGAGAGAGCGCCCCCTCCTCGACTGTACCAGGCCACATGCCCTCAACATGGGGAGGATGTCCCCATGTTGATGGGGACAAGGGCCTCATCCCCCACAACCCTGGCCGTTGGTTGTGGGGGTCTGCAGGCGGGGGGCTTATCAGAATCTGGAAGACCCCTTTAAAAAAGGGGACCCCCAGATCCCAGACCCCCCATGTGAATTGGTAATGGAGTACATTGTACCTCTACCAATTCACTAAGGAAGTATAAATAATAGTAAAAAAAAACACACACCATGGAGAAAGTCCTTTATTAACCACTTGCCGACCTCCTCATGTAAATATACGTCAGCAGAATGGCACGTATAGGCACATGCACGTACCTATACGTCCTCTGCTTGACGTGGGTCGGGGGTCCGATCGGGACCCCCCCCCGGTACATGCCGCGGTCAGTAAGCCTCGGGGAGCGATCCGAGACGACGGCGCGGCTATTCGTTTATTGCCGCCCCGTCGCGATCGCTCCCTGGAGCTGAAGAACGGGGAGAGCCGTATGTAAACACGGCTTCCCCGTGCTTCACTATGGCGGCGCATCGATCGAGTGATCCCTTTTATTAGGGAGACTCGATCGATGATGTCAGTCCTACAGCCACACCCCCCCTACAGTTGTAAACACACACAAAGTGAACCCTAAATGTTACAGCGCCCCCTGTGTTTAACTCCCAAACTGCAACTGTCATTTTCACAATAAAGAATGCAATTTAAATGCATTTTTTGCTGTGAAAATGACAATGGTCCCAAAAATGTGTCAAAATTGTCCGAAGTGTCCGCCATAATGTCGCAGTCAGGAAAAAAATCGCTGATCGCCGCCATTAGTAGTAAAAAAAATAAAAAAAATAAAAATGCAATAAAACTATCCCCTATTTTGTAAACGCTATAAATTTTGCGCAAACCAACCGATAAACGATTATTGCGATTTTTTTTTACCAAAAATAGGTAGAAGAATACGTATCGGCCTAAACTGAGGGAAAAAAAAATTATATATGTTTTTGGGGGATATTTATTATAGCAAAAAGTAAAAAATATTGCATTTTTTTCAAAATTGTCGCTCTATTTTTGTTTATAGCGCAAAAAAATAAAAACCGCAGCGGTGATCAAATACCACCAAAAGAAAGCTCTATTTGTGGGGAAAAAAGGATGCCAATTTTGTTTGGGAGCCACATCGCACGACCGCGCAATTGTCTGTTAAAGCGACGCAGTCCCGAACTGTAAAAACCCCTTGGGTCTTTAGGCAGCATATTGGTCCGGGGCTTAAGTGGTTAAAAAAGAAAAAAAAATCCAGCGGTGGTAATCCAGTCTCGATCCCCGCTCCAATGTTGACGGTATCCAGAGACGGGAGATCTCCTCTCCGCCGGGGTCCAGCGATGAGAAGATCCATCCAGGTCCAGTATCCAGAGCGCACGCATCGCCGGCCACCTGTCTCCACCGGAGACCGCCCGGCGAATGACGCAGCTTGAGCCAGTGACAGCTCTTATATAGGTGAGGCGGGGCCACCCGTCACATGACCCTGCCCCCTCTGACGCAAGGGAAAGCCTGGGCTTCCCCAGTGACGTAGTCAGAGGGTGCGTCAGAGGGGGACGGGTCACGTGACGGGTGGCCCGGCCTCACCTAGATTCTAATAAGCCCTCCCCAGCAGACCCCCACAACCACCGACCAGGGTTGTGGGGATGAGGCCCTTGTCCCATGTTGAGGGCATGTGGCCTGCTACGGTTCAGGAGGGGGGGCGCTCTCTCGTCCCCCCCTCTTTTCTGCGGCCGGTCAGGTTGCGTGCTCAGATAAGGGGTCTGGTGTGGATTTTTGGGAGAACTCCACAATATTTTTTTTTATTTCCCCTTAAAATCCACACCAGACCTGAAGGGTCTGGAATGGATATTTGGGGGGAACCCCACGTCATTTTTTTTTATTGACGGCGGGGTTCCCCCTTTATATCCATACCAGACCTGAAGGGCCTGGTAATTGAATTTGGGGGGACCCCCATGCTTTTTTTTTTTTTTTTTATGAATGAATTTTCTCTGAATTGCCGGGCCCCGACAATTCATTATAGCCACGAGTGATTTTTAAATGACTTTTTTTTCAATCAGAAATGACACTTTGTGCAGAGACAGTTCTAAGCACGGGAAACATGCGCTATTTCATAGGCATACTAGACACCCCCAAGGTTTCACTTTTATTGTTTCACTTTATGCATTATTAAATTAGTTTATTGATTGGTTTGCGCAAAAGTTATAGCGTCTACAAAATAGGGGATAGTTTTATGGCATTTTTATTAATAATTTTGTTTTACTAATAATGGCGGCGATCAGTGATTTTTATCATGACTGACATTATGGCGGACACATCGAACACTTGACACCATTTTGGGACCATTGTAATTTTTACAGCGATCAGTGCTATAAAAATGCACTGATTACTGTAAAAATTACACTGGCAATGAAGGGGTTAAGCTGTAGGGGGTGCTGAAGGGGTTAAGTGTGTCCATGGGAGTGATTCTAACTGTTAGGGGGCGTGACTACGAGTGACACGGCACTGATCGCTGCTCCTAATGAGAGGGAGCGTTCAATCAGTGACATGTCACTAGGAAGAACGGGGAGATGCTATGTTTACACTGACATCTCTCCGTTCTTCAGCTCCGTGACATGATCGCGGGATACCGGCGGACATCGAGTCTGCGGGTCCCACGGGCACAGAGCTTGCGGCAGGGTCACGAGCAAATTAAAGGGGACATACTTGTACGTCCATTTTCCTGTCCGTGCCATTCTGTCGACGTAAATCTGCGTGTGGCGGTCCTTAAGCAGTTAAACATCCTTTCCTTGAATGTTCAAGGCATCAATACATTGTAAAGCATACCAAAGCCCTACGCTCTTTTGCAGCTGTAAAAGCTCACATCATTTGCCTACAAGAAACTAATTTCACAGATAAATACACCCCTAAGTACCTCAGTGCATACTGCCAAGTTTGCTCCAGTGATGAGGAGGGAGGGAATGATGAGGTCACTGACTGTACTTGGGTGCCTGAGAGAAGAGAGGAGGAGGAGGAGGCACACAGCAGAGATCCACAGGTGCAGGGAGCTGCTGACTCCACACTGACTTTGAAAAGTTCCCTGGTGTGGGCCTTTTTCAACACATGTGCAACAGATCACGCCATTGCTGTTTGCAACCTATGTCTGAAGCGGATAAAGCATGGCCAGAGCTGCAGCCACTTGGGCACCACATACTGGACCAGACATATGACCAGGGGAGGGCTGGCAGCCTTAAGCCTGGGGGGCAAGTCCAGTCAAGTGGCCCATTGTACCACCGAATCAGCTCACCATCCATGCCCACCGGGTTTTAGAACATGTATTGATGTTATGAAGCAAGACAAATATGACACAGCAATGACAGCATGACCCCGATCTTGGTAAAGAGCTGATGACGCTGCTCTTTACCCATGTGATTGACTATGTCCAATAACAGCCAATCACATGTAAATGACAGCATGTGAGGGGAGCCGATTAGCGGCATCTCCTCACAGTGGAGACTGTACAGACAATTAGGGCACTGATTATAGTGCAGCCCTAGCAGTTCCCAGCAAGTGATGTCAGTCTGTGCCCATCAGTGACACCAATCAGTGCTGCCTTTCAGTGCCCATCAGTAACACCCATTAATGCCCATCATTGCCACCCATCAGTGCCCAACAGTACTTCCCATAAGTTCCGCCTATCGGTGCCTCCTATCAGTGCCACCACTTATTAGTGAACTTCAGTGAAGGAGAAAAATGACTTACAGTGCCTTGAAAAAGTATTTATACCCCTTGAAATTTTCCACATTTTGTCATGTTACAACCAAAAACGTAAATGGATTTTTATGTGAAGTCTTTTGGGGGTGTCTCTACCAGCTTTGTACATCTAGAGAGGGACATTTCTGTCCATTCTTCTTTGTAAAATATCTCAATCTCTGTCAGATTGGACGGAGAGCGTCTGTGATCAGCAATTTTCAAGTCTTGCCACAGATGCTCAATGTGATTTAGGTCTGGACTGTGAGTGGTCCATTCTAACACATGAATATGCTTTGATCTAAACCATTCCATTGTAGCTCTGGTTGTATGTTTAGGGTCGTTGTCCTACTGGAAGGTGAACCTCTGCCCCAGTCTCAAGTCTTGTGCAGACGCTAGCAGGTTTTCTTCTAAGATCATCCTGTATTTGTCTCCATCCATCTTCCCATCAACTCTGACCAGCTTCCCTGTCCCTGCTGAAGAAAAGCATCCCCACCATATGAAGCTGCCACCACCATGTTTCACGGTGGGGATGGTGTGTTCAAGGTGATGTGCAATGTTAGGCCCTGTACACACGATCAATCTAAACCGATGAGAACGGATTGAAGTTCAGTTTCATCGGTTAACCGATGAAGCTGACTGATGGTCTGATGTGCCTACACACCATCAGTTAAAAAAATGATCGAGTCCAACGCGGTGACGTAAAACACAACGGCGTGCTGAAAAAACAAAGTTCAATGCTTCCAAGCATGCGTTGACTTGATTCTAAGCATGCGCGGGTTTTGAACCGATGCTTTTACGTACTAACCATCGGTTTTGACCTATCGATTAGGCATCCATCAGTTCAATTTTAAAGCAAGTTCTAAATTTTTGGACCGAAGGATAACTGACTGATGGGGCCCACCCATGGTCGGTTTGGACCGATGAAACTGAACTTCAGTCCGTTCTCATTGGTTTAGACTGATCGTGTGTACAGGGCCTTAGTTTTACGCCACACATAGGGGCAGATCCACAAAGATCTGCCCCGGCGCATCGTATATGAGATACGCTACGCCGCCGTACCTTACCTGGCTTTACTTCAAATCCAGGAAGATTTTGCGCCGTAAGTTACGGCGGCGTAGTGTATCTCAAGCGGCGTAATGGCGCGGTATTCAAATGCGGCGAGTAGGGGGCGTGTTTCATTTAAATGAAGCACGTCCCCGCGCCGAACGAACTGCGCATGCTCCGTTCCTAAATTTCCCATTGTGCATTGCGCTAAATTACGTTGAAAGGACGTCATTGTTTTGATGTGGACGTAAATTACGTCCATCCCGATTCACAGACGACTTACGCAAACGAAAAAAAAATATTAAAATTAAACACGGGAACGACGGCCATACTTAACATAGCAGGTGTAACTATAGTCAACCAAATAGCAGCTTTAAATATACGCCGGAAAAAGCCGAACGGAAACGACGTAAAAGAATGCGACGGGCGCTCGTACGTTCGTGGATCGTCGGAAATAGCTAATTTGCATACTCGACGCGGAAAACAACTGGAACGCCACCCAGCGGACGCGGAGGAATTGCATCTTAGATCCGAAGGCGTACGAAGACGTAAGCCTGTCGGATCTAACCCAGATGCTGTTGTATCTTGTTTTGAGGATTCAAAACAGAGATACGACGCAGGAAATTTGAAAGTACGCCGGCGTATCAGTAGATACGCCGGCGTACTCACTTTGTGAATCTGCCCCTTAGTGTTTTGCTTTTAGGCCAAGAAGTTAAATTTTGATGTCATGTGACCAGAGCACCTTCTTCCACATGTTTGCTGTGTCCCCTCCCCCAGGCTTCTTATGTCTTTCTTTCACCAATGTCTTTCTTCTTGTCACTCTTCTATAAAGGCCAGATTTGTAGAGTGCACGACTAATAGTTGTCATGTGGACCAGTGGTCATCAACCCTGTCTTCAGGGCCCACTAACAGGCCAGGTTTTATGTATTACCTTGGGAAGATGCAGTATTATAGTCTGCAATCACTGAGCAGCAAATCATATCACCTGTAATTATCTTGCAAACCTGGCCTGTTAGTGGGCCCTGAGGACAGCGTTGATGACCACTGTTGAGGACAGATTCTCCCCCCTAAACTGTGGATCTCTGCAGCTCCTCCATAGTTACCATGGACCTCTTGGCTGCTTCTCTGATGAATGCTCTCCTTGCCCGGCCTGTCAGTTTAGGTGGACGGCCATGTCTTGGTAGGTTTGCAGTTGTGCCATACTCTTTCCATTTTCAGATGATGGATTGAACAGAGCTCAGTGAGATCTTCAAAGCTTGGGAATTTTTTTTTATAACCTAACCCTACTTTATACTACCCCTGACCTGTCTGGTGTGTTCCTTTGCCTTCATAATGCTGTTTGTTTACTAAGGTTCTCTAACAAACCTCAGAGGGGTTCACAGAACAGCTGTATTTATACTGAGATTAAATTACACACATGTGTACTCTATTTACTAATTAGGTGACTTCTGGAGGCAATTGGTTCCACTAGATTTTAGTTAGGGGTATCAGAGCTACAGCTGGCTGAATACAATTGCCCCCCCTACACACACACACACACACACACACACTTTTCACATATTTATTTGAAAATAAAATGTTGAAAACCATTTATCATTTACCTTCCACTTCACAATTATGTGTCACTTTGTGTTGGTCTATCTATCACATAAAATCCCAATAAAATACATTTACGGTTTTGGTTGTAACATGACAAAATGTGGAAAATTTCAAGGGGTATGAATACTTTGTCAAGGCATTGTATTTTACTAAAAAAAGATAAAAAAAAAAGTGTTTTTTTTTTTTGGTAAAAACACTTTTTTTTTAAATATTCTTTTTTTATTTCATATTTTAGCAAGAAAGAAAACCCCCCAGTTACGATTAAATACCACCAAAACGTACAGCAATTGTCAGTCAGAATCCAGGTTCACACTGACATTGGGAAGGAAATTGTGCAAGTTCAGCTGAACTATTGAACCCTTTTTATATGCATGACAGTCCTGACTTTGGGGTGCGATTTCAGAGACTTCTGTGCGGGTTCATGCACAGATGTCTATTGAAATCGCACTCTAAAGTTGGCAAACGTAGTACAGAAACTACTTTTTGGAATTGATGCATCATTGCACCGATTCAGATGGTGCCATCGCTGGAAATTGTAACTGATTTGGCATGTGATTTGACATGTCAAATTACATTTCAAATCGCTCCAATGTGAACCAGGGTTTAATGTGAGCACTGAAAGCTGAAAATTGTCCTGGGCAGCAAGGGAGTGAAAGAAAGTGCCTGGCAGGCAAGAGGTTAAATGATAAGGCTGAGGGGGGAGTAGGAAGGAAGTGAGGGAGGAGGGGAGAGTCTGGTGACAGCTCACTCACTTGTACAGTTCCAGCAGGAGGCTCACTGGCTCAGACTCAGTCACTCAGTGTCTTCATGTTTAGGATATGACACTGTGGCCCTGGCTGCCGACTTTAAAGTTTCCCACCCGCATATCTCTTTCACACTCCTAGGACAAAGGCTGCATTGAGTGTGGGCGGGCACAAGAGAGAGGGGCAGGAGGAGGCAGAACTGATTGTTCTCCCATTAGTGGAGAGGAGGGGGGAGGGGCCGGGGCTGTGCTCTGTAAGACAGAACACTCTCCCTGTAACAGGTGCAGCTAATATGTCTGTCACAGGACACAGCGCAGCTGCAGCATCCGATGGAGATCATGGAGGGATCACTGCAATGTCTGCAATTCTGCTGCTAATCCTGGATCCAGCCCTGTTAACCCCCTCCCACTGGACCTGCTTGAGCAATAGCACTTGGCCGGGTCTGGAAACTGTACATGCGCAGTTCTGAGCTGGCCGCATAGCGGCCATTTTACAGGGAATCAGAGCAGCCCAGGGGAAATCTCCACTTTTTCACCCCCCCAGTCCGCCCCTGCATATGATGACCTGTCATGCAGTCCGTTGGCAACAGCACTCGAAAGACCCACATCATAGAAAAAGGCAGACTTCTTCTTCCTCCTCGTATGGGATCTCCAACCCTACTATACCTCCAGTTCTCTCAAAAACCTGCATTGAGAGGAATGAAGGTATAGCAATAGTTGTCCAAAGTCCATGCAGCCAATCTGCT